>NC_140990.1:226407304-227687476 GCF_052327205.1 Somniosus microcephalus
CCCATCCTCCCTTCCCTCTCCATCCTCCCTTCCTCTCCCATCCTCCCCTCCCTCTCCCAGCCTCCCGTCCCTCTCCCATCCTCTCCCTCTCCCATCCTCCCTCCCCTCTCCCATCCTCCCTTCCCTCTCCCATCCTCCCGTCCCCTCTCCCATCCTCCCTCCCCTCTCCCATTCTCCCTCCCCTCTCCCATCCCTCTCCCATCCTCCTCCCCTCTCACCATCCTCCCTTCCCTCTCCCATCCTCCCCTCCTCTCCCCATCCTCCCTTCCCTCTCCCATCCTCCCCTCCTTCCCTCTCCCATCCTCCCTTCGCTCTCCCATCCTCCCCTCCCTCTCCCATCCTCCCCTCCCTCTCCCATCCTCCCATCCCCTCTCCCATCCTCCCTTCCCTCTCTCATCCTCCCCTCCCTCTCCCATCCTCCCCTCCTCTCTCCCATTCTCCCTTCCCTCTCCCATCCTCCCTTCCTCTCCCATCCTCCCTCTCCCATCCTCCCTTCCCTCTCCATTCTCCCTCCCTCTCCCATCTCCCTTCCCTCTCCCATCCTCCCCTCCCTCTCGCATCCTCCCCTCCCTCTCCCACCTCCCCTCCATCTCCCCATCCTCCCTCCCCTCTCCCATCCCCCCTCCCTCTCCCATTCTCCCTCCACTCTCCCATCCTCCCCTCCCTCACCATCCTCCCTCCTCTCCCATCCTCCCTTCACTCTCCCATCCTCCCTTCCCTCTCCCATCCTCCCTTCTCCTCTCCCATTCCTCCCTTCCACTCCCATCCTCCACTCCCTCTCCCATCCTCCCCTCCCTCTCCCATCTCCCCTCCCTCCCATCCTCCCTCCCTCTCCCATCCACCCTCCCTCTCCCATCCTCCCTTCCCTCTCCCATCCTCCCCTCCCTCACCCACCTCCCTCCCTCTCCCATCCTCCCCTCTCCCATCCTCCCATCCCCCTCTCCCATCCTCCCTTCCCTCTCCCATCCTCCCTCCCTCTCCCATCCACCCCTCTCCCATCCTCCCTCCCTCTCCCATCCTCCCTCCCTCTCCCATCCTCCCTTCCCTCTCCCATCCTCCCTCCCCTCTCCCATCCTCCCTTCCCTCTCCAACCTCCCTTCCCTCACCCATCCTCCCTTCCCTCTCCCATCCTCCCTCACCTCTCCTATCCTCCCTCCGCTCTCCCATCCTCCCTCCCTCCCACATCCTCCCTCCCCTCTCCCATCCTCCCTCCCCTCTCCCATCCTCCCTTCCCTCTCCCATCCCCCTCCCTCTCCCATCCTCCCTTCCCTCTCCCATCCTCCCTTCCCTCTCCCATCTCCCTTCCCTCTCCCATCCTCCCTCCCCTCTCCCATTCTCCCTTCCCTCTCCCATCCTCCCTTCCCTCTCCCATCCTTCTCCTCTCTCCCATCCTCCCTTCCTCTCCCATCCTTCCTCCTCTCTCCCATCCTCCCTTCCCTCTCCCATTCTCCCTCCCTCTCTCCATCCTCCCTCCCTCTCTCATCCTCCCTCCCCTCTCCCATTCTCCCCTCCCTCTCCCATCCTCCCTTCCCTCTCCCATCCTCCCCTCCCTCTCCCATCCTCCCTTCCTCTCCCATTCTCCCTCCCTCTCTCATCCTCCCTCCCCTCCCATCCTCCCTCCCCTCTCCCATCCTCCCTCCCCTCCCATTCTCCCTTCCCTCTCCCATCCTTCCTCCCCTCTCCCATCCTCCCTTCCTCTCCCATCCTCCACTCACCCATCCTCCCTCCCTCTCCCATCCTCCCTCTCCCTCTCCCATCCTCCCTTCCTCTCTCCATCCTACCCTCCCTCTCCCATCACCCTTCCCTCTCCCATTCTCCCTTCCCTCTCCCATCCTCCCCTCCCTCTCCCACCTCCCCTCCCTCTCCCATCCTCCCCTCCCCTCTCATCCTCCCTCCCTCTGCCATCCTCCCTTCCCTCTCCCATCCTCCCTTCCCTCTCCCATCCTCCCTTCCCTCTCCCATTCTCCCTTCCCTCTCCCATCCTCCCCTCCCTCTCCCATCCTCCCCTGCCTCACCCATCCTCCCTCCCACTCCCATCCTCCCTTCCCTCTCCCATCCTCCCTCCCTCTCCCATCCTCCCCTCCCTCTCCCATCCTCCCTTCCCTCTCCCATCCTCCCCTCTCCCATCCTCCCTCCCCTCTCCCATCCTCCCTCCCTCTCCCATCCACCCTCCCTCTCCCATCCTCCCCTCCCTCTCACCATCCTCCCTTCCCTCTCCCATCCTCCCTTCCCTCTCCCATCCTCCCTTCCCTCTCCGATCCTCCCTTTCCTCTCCCATTCTCCCTCCCTCTCCCATCCTCCCTCCCTCTCCCAATCTCCCTTCCCTCTCCCATCCTCCCTCCCTCTCCCATCCTCCCCTCCACACCCACCTCCCTCCCTCTCCCATCACCCATCCCTCTCCCATCCTCCCCTCCCTCTCCATCCTCCCCTCCCTCTCCCATTCTCCCTTCCCTCTCCATCCTCACTTCCCTCTCCCATCCTCCTTCCCTCTCCCATCCTTCCTTCCCTCTCCCATCCTCCCTTCCCTCTCCCATCCTCCCTTCCCTCTCCCATCCTCCCCTCCCTCTCCCATCCTCCCTCCCTCTCCCATCCTCCCTCCCTCTCCATCCTCCCTCCCTCTCCCATCCTCCCTTCCCTCTCCCATTCTCCCTTCCCTCTCCCATCCTCCCTTCCCTCCCCATCTCCCTACCTCTCCCATCCTCCCTCCCTCTCCCATCCTCCCTTCCCTCTCCCATTCTCCCTTCCCTCTCCCATCCTCCTTCCCTCTCCCATTCTCCCTTCCCTCTCCCATCCTCCCTTCCCTCTCCCATCCTCCCTCCCCTCTCCAATCCTCCCTTCCCTCTCCCATCCTCCCTCCTCTCTCCCATCCTCCCTTCCCTCTCCCATCCTCCCTCCCCTCTCCCATCCTCCCCTCCCTCTCCCATCCTCCCTTCCCTCTCCCATCCTCCCTCCCTCTCCCATCCTCCCATCCCTCTCCCATCCTCCCCTCTCCCATCCTCCCTTCCCTCTCCCATCCTCCCCTCCCTCTCCCATCCTCCCTTCCCTCTCCCATTCTCCCTCCCTCTCCCATATTCCCTCCCCTCTCCCATCCTCCCTCCCCTCTCCCATCCTCCCTTCCCTCTCCCATCCTCCCTCCCCTCTCCCATCCTCCCTTCCCTCTCCCATCCTCCCTTCCCTCTTCCATCCTCCCTCTCCTCTCCCATCTTCCCTTCCCTCTCTCATCCTCGCTTCCCTCTCCCATTCTCCCTTCCCTCTCCCATCCTCCCTTCCCTCTCCCACCTCCCTTCCATCTCCCATCCTCCCTTCCCTCTCCCACCCTCCCTCCCTCTCCATCCTCCCCTCCCTCTCCCATCCTCCCTTCCCTCTCCCAGCCTCCCTTCCCTCTCCCATCCTCCCTTCCCTCTCCCATCCTCCCTTCCCTCTCCCATCCTCCCTCCCCTCTCCCATCCTCCTCTCCCTCTCCCATCCTCCCTTCCCTCTCCCAGCCTCCATTCCCTCTCCCATCCTCCCCTCCCTCTCCCATCCTCCCTTCCCTCTCCCATCCTCCCTTCCCTCTCCCATTTTCCCTTCCCTCTCCCATCCTCCCCTCCCTCTCCCATCCTCCCCTCCCTGTCCCATGCTCCCCTCCCGCTCCCATTCTCCCTTCCTTCTCCCATCCTCCCTTCCCTCTCCCATTCTCCCTTCCCTCTCCCATCCTCCCCTCCCTCTCCCATCCTTCCCTCCCTCTACCATCCTCCCTCTCCCATCCTCCCCTCCCTCTCCCATCCTCCCTTCCCTCTCCCATCCTCCCCTCCCTCCCTCCCATCCACCCCTCCCTCTCCCATCCTCCCTTCCCACCTCATTCCCTTCCCACTCCCATCCTCCCTTCCCTCTCCCATTCTCCCTTCCCTCTCCCATCCTCCCTTCCCTCTCCCATTCTCCCTTCCCTCTCCCATCCTCCCTTCCCTCTCCCAGCCTCCCCTCCCTCTCCCATCCTCCCTTCCCTCTCCCATTCTCCCTCCCTCTCCCATCCTCCCTCCCTCTCCCACCCTCCCCTCCCTCTCCCATCCTCCCTTCCCTCTCCCATTCTCCCTTCCCTCTCCCATCCTCCCTTCACTCTCCCAACCTCCCTTCCCTCTCCCATTCTCCCTTCCTCTCCCATCCTCCCTTCACTCCCCATCCTCCCTTCCCTCTCCCATCTTCCCCTCCCTCTCCCATCCTCCCCTCCCTCTCCCACCCTCCCCTCCCTCTGCCATCCTCCCTTCCCTCACCATTCTCCCTTCCCTCTCCCATCCTCCCTCACTCTCCCATCCTCCCTTCCCTCTCCCATTCTCCCTCCCTCTCCCATCCTCCCTTCACTCTCCCATCCTCCCTTCCCTCTCCCATCCTCCCTTCCCTCTCCCATCCTCCCTCCCCTCTCCCATCCTCCCCTCCCTCTCCCATCCTCCCTTCCCTCTCCCATCCTCCCTCCCTCTCCCATCCTCCCATCCCTCTCCCATCCTCCCCTCTCCCATCCTCCCTTCCCTCTCCCATCCTCCCCTCCCCTCTCCCATCCTCCCTTCCCTCTCCCATCTCCCTCCCTCTCCCATATTCCCTCCCCTCTCCCATCCTCCCTCCCCTCTCCCATCCTCCCTCCCTCTCCCATCCTCCCTCCCCTCTCCCATCCTCCCTTCCCTCTCCCATCCTCCCTTCCCTCTTCCATCCTCCCTCTCCTCTCCCATCCTCCCTTCCCTCTCTCATCCTCGCTTCCCTCTCCCATCTCCCTTCCCTCTCCCATCCTCCCTTCCCTCTCCCATCCTCCCCTTCCATCTCCCATCCTCCCTTCCCTCTCCCACCCTCCCTCCCCTCTCCCATCCTCCCCTCCCTCTCCCATCCTCCCTCCCCTCTCCCAGCCTCCCTTCCCTCTCCCATCCTCCCTTCCCTCTCCCATCCTCCCTTCCCTCTCCCATCCTCCCTCCCTCATCCATCCTCCTTCCCTCTCCCAGCCTCCCTTCCCTCTCCCATCCTCCCTTCCCTCTCCCAGCCTCCATTCCCTCTCCCATCCTCCCCTCCCTCTCCCATCCTCCCTTCCCTCTCCCATCCTCCCTTCCCTCTCCCATCCTCCCTTCCCTCTCCCATTTTCCCTTCCCTCTCCATCCTCCCCTCCCTCTCCCATCCTCCCCTCCCGCTCCCATTCTCCCTTCCCTCTCCCATCCTCCCTTCCCTCTCCCATTCTCCCTTCCCTCTCCCATCCTCCCCTCCCTCTCCCATCCTTCCCTCCCTCTACCATCCCCTCTCCCAGCCTCCCCTCCCTCTCCCATCCTCCCTTCCCTCTCCCATCCCCCTCCCTCTCCCATCCCCCTCCCTCTCCCATCCTCCCTCCCACTCTCATTCTCCCTTCCCACTCCCATCCTCCCTTCCCTCTCCCATTCTCCCTTCCCTCTCCCATCCTCCCTTCCCTCTCCCATTCTCCCTTCCCTCTCCCATCCTCCCTTCCCTCTCCCAGCCTCCCCTCCCTCTCCCATCCTCCCTTCCCTCTCCCATTCCTCCCCTCCCACTCCCATCCTCCCCCTCCCTCTCCCACCCTCCCCTCCCTCTCCCATCCTCCCTTCCCTCTCCCATTCTCCCTTCCCTCTCCCATCCTCCCTCACTCTCCCATCCTCCCTTCCCTCTCCCATTCTCCCTTCCCTCTCCCATCCTCCCTTCACTCTCCCATCCTCCCTTCCCTCTCCCATCCTCCCTTCCCTCTCCCATTCTCCCCATCCTCCCTCCCCTCTCCCATACTCCCTCCCTCTCCCATCCTCCCTTCCCTCACCCATCCTCCCTCCCCTCTCCCATCCTCCCCTCCCTCTCCCATCCTCCCTTCCCTCTCCCATCCTCCCTCCCCTCACCCATCCTCCCTTCCCTCTCCCATCCTCCCCTCCCTCTCCCATCCTCCCTCCCCTCTCCCATCCTCCCATCCCTCTCCCATCCTCCCCTCTCCCATCCACCATCCCACTCCCACCTCCCCACTCCCAACCTCCCTTCCCTCTCCCATCCTCCCTTCCCACTCCCATCCTCCCTTCCCACTCCCATCCTCCCTCCCCTCTCCCAACCTCCCTCCCTCCCATCCTCCCTTCCCTCTCCCATCCTCCCTCCCTCTCCCATCCTCCCTCACCTCTCCTATCCACCCTCCGCTCTCCCATCCTCCCCATCCCTCCCCCATCCTCCCTCCCCACTCCCATCCTCCCTCCCCTCATCCCATCCTCCCTTCCCTCTCCCATCCCCCCCTCTCCCATCCTCCCTTCCCTCACCCATCCACCCTTCCCTCTCCCATCCTCCCCTCTCCCATCCTCCCATCCCTCTCCCATCCACCCCTCTCCCATCCTCCCTTCCCTCTCCCATCCTCCCTTCCCTCTCCCATCCTCCCTTCCCTCTCCCATCCTCCCTCCCCTCTCCCATCCTCCCTTCCCTCTCCCATCCTCCCTTCCCTCTCCCATCCTCCCTTCCCTCTCCCATCCTCCCTACCCTCACCAACCTCCCACCGCTCACCCACCTCCCTTCCCACCCCCATCCTCCCTCCCCACTCCCATCCTCCCTCCCCTCTCCCATCCTCCCTCCCTCTCCATCCCCCCACTCCCATCCTCCCTTCCCTCTCCCATTCTCCTTCCCTCTCCCATCCTCCCTCCCCTCTCCCATCTCCCTTCCCCCCTTCCCTCTCCCATCCTTCCCTCCTCTCCCATCCTCCCTTCCCTCTCCCATCCTTCCTCCTCTCTCCATCCTCCCTCCCTCTCCCATTCACCCTCCCTCTCTCATCCTCCCTCCCTCTCTCATCCTCCCTCCCTCTCCCATCTCCCTCCTCCCCATCCTCCCTTCCCTCTCCCATCCTCCCTCCTCTCTCCCATCCTCCCTTCCCTCTCCCATTCTCCCTCCCTCTCTCATCCTCCCACCCCTCTCCCATCCACCCTCCCCTCACCCATCCTCCCTCCCCTCTCCCATCTCCCTTCCCTCTCCCATCCTTCCTCCCCTCTCCCATCCTCCCTTCCTCTCCATCCTCCACTCTCCCATCCTCCCTCCCTCTCCCATCCTCCCTTCCCTCTCCCATCCTCCCTTCCCTCTCCCATCCTACCCTCCTCTCCCATCCTCCCTTCCCTCTCCCATACTCCCTTCCCTCTCCCATCCTCCCCTCCCTCTCCCATCCTCCCCTCCCTCTCCCATCCTCCCCTCCCTCTCCCATCCTCCCTCCCTCTGCCATCCTCCCTTCCCTCTCCCATCCTCCCTTCCCTCTCCCATCCTCCCTTCCCTCTCCCATCCTCCTTCACTCTCCCATCCTCCCTTCCCTCTCCCATTCTCCCTTCCCTCTCCCATCCTCCCTTCACTCTCCCATCCTCCCTTCCCTCTCCCATCCTCCCCTCCCTCTCCCATCCTCCCCTCCCTCTCCCACCCACCCCTCCTCTCCCATCCTCCCTTCCCTCTCCCAATCTCCCTTCCCTCTCCATCCTCCCTTCCCTCTCCCATCCTCCCTCCCCTCTCCCATCCTCCTCTCCCTCTCCCATCCTCCCTTCCCTCTCCCAGCCTCCATTCCCTCTCCCATCCTCCCCTCCCTCTCCCATCCTCCCTTCCCTCTCCCATCCTCCCTTCCTCTCCCATCCTCCCTTCCCTCTCCCATTTTCCCTTCCCTCTCCATCCTCCCCTCCCTCTCCCATCCTCCCCTCCCTCTCCCATCCTCCCCTCCCGCTCCCATTCTCCCTTCCCACTCCCATCCTCCCTTCCCCTCTCCCATTCTCCCTTCCCTCTCCCATCCTCCCCTCCCTCTCCCATCCTTCCCTCCCTCTACCATCCTCCCTCTCCCAGCCTCCCCTCCCTCTCCATCCTCCCTTCCCTCTCCCATCCTCCCCTCCCTCTCCCATCCTCCCCTCCCTCTCCCATCCTCCCTTCCACTCTCATTCTCCCTTCCCACTCCCATCCTCCCTTCCCACTCCCATTCTCCCTTCCCTCTCCCATCCTCCCTTCCCTCTCCCATTCTCCCTTCCCTCTCCCATCCTCCCTTCCCTCTCCCAGCCTCCCCTCCCTCTCCCATCCTCCCTTCCCTCTCCCATTCTCCCCTCCCTCTCCCATCCTCCCCTCCCTCTCCCATCCTCCCTTCCCTCTCCCATCCTCCCTCCCCTCTCCCATCCTCCCTTCCCTCTCCCATCCTCCCCTCCCTCTCCCATCCTCCCTCCCCTCTCCCATCCTCCCATCCCTCTCCATCCTCCCCTCTCCCATCCTCCCATCCCTCTCCCATCCTCCCCTCTCCCATCCTCCCTCCCCCCTCCCATCCTCCCCTCCCTCGCCCATCCTCCCTTCCCTCTCCCATCCTCCCTTCCCTCTCCCATCCTCCCTCCCTCTCCCATCCTCCCCTCCCTCTCCCATCCTCCCTTCCCTCTCCCATCCTCCCTTCCCTCTCCCAGCCTCCCTCACCTCTCCCATCCTCCCCTCCCTCTCCGACCCTCCCTTCCCTCTCCCATCCTCCCCTCCCTCTCCCATCCTCCCTTCCCTCTCCCATCCTCCCTTCCCTCTCCCAGCCTCCCTCCCCTCTCCCATCCTCCCCTCCCTCTCCCATCCTTCCTTCCCTCTCCCATCCTCCCCTCCCTCTCCCATCCTCCCTTCCCTCTCCCATCCTCCCTTCCCTCTCCCATCCTCCCTTCCCCCTCCCAGCCTCCCTCCCCTCTCCCATCCTCCCCTCCCTCTCCCATCCTCCCTTCCCTCTCCCATCCTCCCCTCCCTCTCCCATCCTCCCTTCCCTCTCCCATCCTCCCCTCCCTCTCCCATCCTCCCTTCCCTCTCCCATCCTTCCTTCCCTCTCCCATCCTCCCTCCCCTCTCCCATCCTCCCTTCCCTCTCCCATCCTCCCTCCCCTCTCCCATCCTCCCTTCCCTCTCCCATCCTCCCCTCCCTCTCCCATCCTCCCTTCCCTCTCCCATCCTCCCTTCCCTCTCCCATCCTCCCCTCTCCCATCCTCCCTCCCTTCTCCCATCCCTCTCCCATCCTCCCTTCCCTCTCCCATCCTCCCTTCCCTCTCCCATCCTCCCTTCCCTCTCCCATTCTCCCTTCCCTCTCCCATCCTCCCTTCCCTCTCCCATCCTCCCTCACCCTCTCCCATCCTCCCTTCCCTCTCCCATCCTCCCTTCCCTCTCCCATCCTCCCTTCCCTCTCCCATCCTCCCTCCCCTCTCCCATCCTCCCTCCCCTCTCCCATCCTCCCCTCTCCCTTCCTCCCTTCCCTCTCCCATCCTCCCTCCCCTCTCCTATCCTCCCTCCCTCTACTATCCTCCCTCCCTCTCCCATCCTCCCTCCCCTCTCCCATCCTCCCTCCCCTCTCCCATCCTCCCTTCCCTCTGCAATCCTCCCTTCCCTCTCCCATCCTCCCTCCCCTCTCCTATCCTCCCTCCCCTCTCCATCCTCCCTCCCTCTCCCATCCTCCCTCCCCTCTCCCATCCTCCCTCCCCTCTCCCATCCTCCCTCCCCTCTCCCATCCTCCCTTCCCTCTCCCATCCTCCCTCCCCTCTCCTATCCTCCCTCCCCTCTCCCATCCTCCCTCCCCTCTCCCATCCTCCCTCCCCTCTCCCATCCTCCCTTCCCTCTCCCATCCTCCCTCCCCTCTCCCATCCTCCCTCCCCTCTCCCATCCTCCCCTCTCCCTTCCTCCCTTCCCTCTCCCATCCTCCCTCCCCTCTCCAATCCTCCCTCCCCTCTCCCATCCTCCCTCCCCTCTCCCATCCTCCCTTCCCTCTCCCATCCTCCCTTCCCTCTCCCATCCTCCCTTCCCTCTCCCATCCTCCCTTCCCTCTCCCATCCTCCCTCCCCTCTCCCATCCTCCCTCGCCTCTCCCATCCTCCCTTCCCTCTCCCATCCTCCCTTCCCTCTCCCATCCTCCCTTCCCTCTCCCATCCTCCCTTTCCTCTCCCATCCTCCCTTCCCTCTCCCATTCTCCCTTCCCTCTCCCATCCTCCCTCCCCTCTCCATCCTCCCTCGCCTCTCCCATCCTCCCTTCCCTCTCCCATCCTCCCTTCCCTCTCCCATCCTCCCTTCCCTCTCCCATCCTCCCTTCCCTCTCCCATTCTCCCTCCCCTCTCCCATCCTCCCTTCCCTCTCCCATCCTCCCTTCCCTCTCCCATCCTCACTTTCAATCTTTTCCCCTGAAAGAGACTTTATTTGCTTTCAAAATTCAACTTTTTTTAAGAAATAAGATTAGAATGAGGAAATAAAGTGCCTGTCTGCCTTTCTTTCCATTTGTGCCTTTTTGCCTCTCTCTCTCTCATCGATGTAAGAAATTAAAATCCACCACCTTAAACATTCACTCCCTCCACCACCGGTGTACCGTGGCTGCAGTGTGTACCATCTGCAAGATGCACTGCAGCAACTCACCAAGGCTTCTTCGGCAGCACCTCCCAAACCCGCGACCTCTTCCACCTAGAAGGACAAGGGCAGCAGGCGTATGGGAACACCACCACCTCCAAGTACCCCTCCAAGTCACACACCGTCCTGACTTGGAAATATATTGCCGTTCCTTCATTGTCGGTGGGCCAAAACCCTGAAACCTCCCTCCCTAACAGCACTATGAGTGTAACTTTGCCACACGGACTACAGCGGTTCAAGAAGGCAGCTCACAATCACCTTCTCAATGGCAATTAGGGATGGACAATAAATGATGGCCTTGCCAGCGACGCTCACATCCTGTGAATATTTTTTTTTTAAATTAGAATTTCTGTTGCATAGGTGCATATAATTAGCATTGACTTTCTCTGTTAACATTATACAGGTAGAGATAAATAGCTGGTTTTCAAAATACAACAGTTTTGAAAAACCAAAAGTGAAATTAAATGAAGAAAGACATGGCAGTAGATCTTCCTCTTTAGCCCCTGGGAGCTAAGCATTGCCTGGGCAGAGTGCAGAAAGGAAAATCTTGTGGGTATGCCAGTAACAGAACTTGCCTGATTTTCCTTCCATTGAAACGAATGGAAAGAAAATTGGTCGGATTCTGTAAGGGGCTTTTGAACCTTCCTATCAGATTTCCCTTTCTGCATTCAGGTGATGGTTAATGCCCAGGCAGTAATGATGAAAATTTATCCTCTCTCTCTTTCATCTCTCTCCCTTTTTTCTCTAACTTCAGTCCCTTTGTCTCTCACCTTCCTCTCTTTCTGATTCAAGTCTTATGTTCTCACCATCACCCTCCCTCTCCCTTAGATTAGTATACTTTCTGGAAAATAAAAACTACAACAGGATTGTGCCAGAACACTGTTGTTTCTCACATACAGACACACAAACAACCTCTCTGGTTTTTTTTAAAACACACAATAAAAATGTTATCTCAGCAAAGCTTTTAAAATTCCCCCTCTTGTTTTTTAAATTATATGAAGTAAAGCTACTGGACAGAAAATGCTAGGAACTTTAAAAAATTTTTTCCAGCAGTACAACTGACTGGTACTGATGCGTCATGGGAGATCGCCCATGCTTAACTGGCACAATCCAAATTCAGCTCAGAGTCACAGCCCTGGGCAAAATATTGGCCCAGAATTTCGGGTCGGGGGCTTCCCACGGGTGCAAGCCCCCGATCTGCACTTACCTTGCGTGCCGGCCGTTAAGCTGTGGGCCCACGTGGAATTCCGATCCAGGGCCTGGTCCAGCTGCCGGCGCGCAGTGCTTGCGTATCCCTGGGGCGCAGTTAGTTCGATGCGTCCCCTGGGATCACGTGGGTCATGGGCAGCCAATCGGAGCAGGGAATGCTCCATTCATAAGTCTGACAGGAAGGGCTGTCAAGACTTATAAATACTACGGCCCCAAAATAGCACTACACCTTCAAATACATTTTTAAAAAACATCACATTTTTAAAATTAACTATAAATTACATGAAATAACTATTTTAAACAATAATTTAAATTTTTGAAAAAAATAATTTTATATTCTAATGGGGCTAAAAATAAACTTACCTTGCTTTAAAGTATTTAAAAATAATAAACCTGTGGAAAAAAGTTTTAATTTTAATTAATTCACCACTTACCTTGTAAAAAGCAGGCCTTATGCCTGCTTTTTACATTTCTAAATTCTGCAGGCTTACGTTCCCGGAGAAACCTGTAAAAAAAACCTAAGTTTGATGCACACGCGCAGCCTCCCCCGCGCACGCGTTCGACCTCTGAACCCCTTCGTTCAGAGGACTGGAAGTGCCGGTTTCCCGCGCATGCGCAGTGCATGCAGGAAACTGGCACTTCCGTCGGGCCTACGGGTGAGTACCCCGTGCGTACTCACCCGTGGAGACCCGAATTTCTGGGCCAATATTAACTCTAAGCCCAGGAGAAGCTGAGTCCTTCAAGTAAAATCTATAACAAAAGCATTAAATGACATTGAAGATAATTCAATTGATACATTGTTATGTTAAGATTTATTTTATTTCAACTTTTATTTTCAACAATAGAAATTTCTGTTATGAGATGGTGGCTAAAAAAATTTTTAGAAAGCATTTTGGAAATTTATGGGAAGTTGGTGACCACATTGCACAGATTTAGGGTAATATATCTAACTATACAATATTAGCTATTGTGTGTCACACAGTGTGACAGCTTTAACATTGAAAATACCTAAAATACCTATTGGAGTAACAACTACTGCAATGAGATTTCAATGAGATGCATGCTCCATATACAGAATTTAACATCAAATAAATAGTTATATATGAATGAGGCTTACGCATAATGTGAAATGGTAATCAGGAATATATCTGCCCATGATTTTCCAATATGCACTGTTGGTGGGCAAAGATCCTTGCTGCCAGTGTGTACTTGTAAAATTTATATCTCTGTGAAAGATCTATTGATTGAGGGCTAAGCATAGCACGTGAAAAGCAGATTCTAAAAACTAATTTTAAGCCTTATTGTATGATAGAAATGAAAGTATTTTAATTAGAGATTTAAAGCAGATATGGGTTTGGTACTGTGCAGTGATTTAAAAATACAGATGCTTTGTCATAACATTATCTGATGTACCATTGTACTATATTAGATGTAGAGCACGTTGGTTATAGCTCTTTTAATTGAGGAACCAAATAAATGCCCTCACTAATAATACACTTTATGCATGGTTCTCAAAGACAGTGTTACTGAGAAGGTCTACTTAATAATGTTAATAAAGCATATAATGAAGGCAAGAGTAATGATGAAATAGAAAAGACAATATAAAAGTGAGTCAGAGTTGTCATACACCTCTTTGAATGCACAAAGAATTAGGAATATAGTCAATTAGAAGCCAATGATATACAATGGGCCAGAAATTCGGGTCCCCATGGGTGAGTACGCGCTGTGTACTCACGCGTAGGGCCAATGAAAGTGCCAGTTTTGTGCATGCACTGCGCATGCGCTGGAAACCGGAACTTCTGTTCCCTTGAAGGAAGGGGTTCAAAGGTCAAACGCGTGCACCAGAGAGGCAGCGCGTACGCCTGGAACTTCCGATTTTTTTACAGGTTTCTCCGGGAGGGTAGGTCTCTAGCAGCTGGGCTTTTAAAAAGCAGTCGCAAGGCCTGCTTTTAACAAGGTAAGTGGTAAATTAAGTAAAATTAAAACATTTTTTCCACAGGTTTATTATTTTTAAATACTTTAAAGAAAGGTAAGTTTATTTTTAGCCCCGTTATAAACTGTAATTAATTTTTTCAAAAATTTAAATTATTGTTTAAAATAGTTATTTTAAAAATGTGATTTAAGAAAAAAATTATTTGAAGTTTTAGTTAGGTTTGGGGCCGATCTCTATTCATAGATTTGATAGGTCTTCCTGTCAAATCTATGAATGGAGATTCCCTGCTACGATTGGCTCTCCATGGCCCACGTGATCCCAGGGGACGCTTCAAACTAACTACGCCCCTGGGATACGCAAGCACTGTGCACCGGCAGCTGGAGGAGGCCCAGGACCAGAATCCCACGCGCGCCCACAGCATAACGGCCGGCGCGCTAGGTAAGTGCAGGTCGGGGGCTTGCACCCGCGGGAAGCCTCCAACCTGAATTTCTGGCCCAATAAAATAGTGTCAACCTTGGCTCAGTGGTAGCACATTGTTTCTGGGTCAGAAGGTTATGGGTTCAAGACATAGAGGGGGTGAAATTGGGTATCGTCCCATTTGGGACGCTAACTTTTGACATTTTGAAAATTTAGCGCCAGGCACTAAGAATTCTGAACTTCTACTAAATTGGGTGTTAGCACCCCAAAAATGAAATGGGGCGCCAAATCAAGCGCTAATGACCTCATTGGCTGCTACCAGCAGAG
Organism: Somniosus microcephalus; assembly: GCF_052327205.1. Lineage (NCBI taxonomy): Eukaryota > Metazoa > Chordata > Chondrichthyes > Squaliformes > Somniosidae > Somniosus > Somniosus microcephalus. The sequence continues at coordinate 226,421,524 of NC_140990.1, forward strand.
CGCTAATGAATTTCAGGTGCAATGCATTCTGCAATGATCCTTCACATTGGCTCCTTCCAGCTCTTAAAGGGGAGATTGCATCATTGTGCAGATGCTCATTTTCATCATTCTGGCTTTGAGGCAACCTGCGAGCAAATGAATCCCCTGATGGCTATGGCTGTTCCCACTCCCAGGGAGAGAGCTCATCGGTTCACAGACATGACATTGGAGGCATTGGTGGCTGGAGTGAAGTGAAGGAGGGCATTGCTGATCCCGGCCACTGGAAGAAGGCCATCGCCTCAGTTGTTCAGGGCAATATGAAGGGAAGTGCCCCAGGAGGTCTCGGCCAGTAGTGTGGTGGAACGCAGCCTGACACAGTGCCGCAAGAAATTCTACGATCTCAGTCAGGTGGTCAAGGTGAGTACATGCATCAACAGCTCCTACATACCAGCATCTGAACCTCAGTCTGTGTACACTGAGCAAACTATCACACTGCCACCACTCACCCACCAAACATCTTCACCCACTCAAACATCCACATCTCACGCCTTGCCTAAAATCACAGCTATTCAACGACGGCAGCCATATCTCCCAAACACATAGCTGGACTCTGACTCAAACACATTTGTTTCTCTTGCAGGCCAAGATGGCCCACAATAAGAGGGAGCAGCACAGAACAGGTGGGGGTGATGCACAGCACCAGCAGCTCTCAGATCTGGAGGAGCGAGTGCTGCGACTCATTGGGCAGCAGGTGGTGGGCGGCGTGGCCATCGGCAACGTCGACCCCCTTGGGGGCAAAAACGGTATGTTCATCCCCTCTCCTTCTCTCATTCCACTTCCCTCTCACACCACAAACCTTTCTCACTTTCCACCTCCTGAGAATGTCTGCATTCCTTGCTCCATTCCTGCTCCCCTGCCCTCACCTTAATGTGAGTCTTGTGCTTTTATGCTTTCAGCTACTCAGCAACCAGATGACCAGCCCATCCCTGAGCCTCCCACTGAGAGTGAGGAAGGAGAAGAGGTGGAGCAAAGCACCGCATCACTGCATCCCTCACCCGCAGGCACTACCTCAGATACTGGCACTATGCGATCTTTAGAGGCAAGTTTAGTAGAGGGGTCTGCACTGGGTGATGCACTGGGGACGAGCGGGCTGCAGCAAGGCCAGGGGGAAAGGGTAGCTCCCCGGAGGGCGAGTTCGCGTGCGAGTTCTGCTGCACAGGACTCAGATGAGAACCTTGATGGGGAGGCGTTCACAAGAAGAATGATGTTCAAGCACACCGAGATGATAGGTGCAATGGCAAGGGTGCCTGAGAGCCTGTCGGCAATGGTAAGGAGCGTGGATGAGTCCGCCTCCAACATTGCACAGAGCTCTGCACACACCATGGAGTCCATCATTTCCACTGTGTACAGAATAGCGGACTCCCAGAGAGACCGTGCGGATCCAGACCTCATGCTGCGTGTCATGGGCAATGTGGCAGCTTCCATTGCAGCACAAGCGGATTCGACGTGACGCCTTTGTGCTGTAATGCAGTCAATGGTTGCTGCCATCGAGTCTCAGACTGCTCTCATGCAGTCTCAGCTTGATGCCACACAAGCTCTGACTGCTGCTATCGTCGCTGGTCCATCACAGTCCACTGAGGATCTCACGGTGTCACAGCAGGCCAGCAATCTGTGCTCCAGCAGATTGGCAGGGATGCTGAGGTTCTGCTCCGGGGGAGTGGGAGTGGGTCAGTGGAGCAGGAATCTGCTGTCTTCTCTCAGGATGACAGCATTCCTGCTCCCACCACTGGCACTCCTCCATTGCCCTCGTCGCTGCCTGTCATCCAGTCAGCCCAGAATGCTGCCGCCCATGCTGAGGTGGTGCAGTCTACAGCCAGGCCTTCCAGGCCCAGAGCTGGTCGAGGGCATCCTGCAAGGCCATCTGTAGTCTCTGGCACCAACACTCAGCAGCCTTCCACCAGCCCTGCTGCAGCCACTGGGGAGACACTATGTAGGAGCACTAGATTAGAAAAAGGGGACTGTAAAGAGGGGAGGCAAGTGTTTGCACAAGGGTGATTAGTCAATATTGTTGTATATATGTGGTTAATGGTTTTTCATAAATTTATTATTGGAATGTTGCAGATTTGGTGCTGTGTCTCATTTCAGCTCTGGGGTGTGGTATGGAATCACAAAGTGATGGAATAATGGCGACGTGCTCATCAACCGGAACAAGGACTCGAAGTCACTGGAAACGAAGTCTGATGAGGCAGTCACAGACAAACTTTGCAGAAAGCCGATTGAGTGGCTGCCTCCTCCGTCACTACTGTTCATTCTTCTTTTCCTCCTGTTCCTCTTCCTCCACTTCCTCCTCCTCCTCGTTCTCGTCCTGCGGTGGTGTGGCTACGCCTGGTGGCAATTGCTGCGCCCTCATAATGGCCAAGTTGTGCAGCATGTAGCAGACCACGACAAAAAGTGCCACCCGCTCAGCCGAGTACTGGAGGGCTCCTCCCGAGCGGTTAAGGCAGCAGAACCGTTGCTTCAGCACTCCGATGGTCTGCTCAATGATGTTCCTGGTGGCAGCATGGCTCTCATTATATGAGTGCTGGGCAGGAGTGTTGGGGTTGTGGAGGGGAATCATGAGCCAGGTGGAGAGCGGATAGCCCTTGTCTCCGATCAGCCAGCCGCAAGCCTCATGTGGTGGCTGGAACAGATCTGGCACACCAGGATAGTGGGCATTGACGTTCAGGATTCGCCGTGTGTGGTCACACAGCACCTGCACATTAAGTGAGTGGTAGCCTTTGTGGTTACGGAATACCTCAGGATTGTTATGAGGTGCCCGCAAAGCGACGTGGGTGCAGTCAATGGCGCCCTGCACCATGGGGAAGCCCGCTATCCTGGCAAAGCCACTTGCATGCTCGCGTTGCTTCTCTCTTGTCATGGGGAAACAATATAGTCCCTTCTCCTTCTATACAGAGCATCTGTGACCTGGCAGATGGAGCAATGGACGGCAAACTGGGAGATGTTGGAGATGTCGCCTGTCGCACACTGGATTGATCCGCTGGCGTAGAAATTGAGGGCGACGGTGAACTTGTCTGCCACTGAGAGAGCCGTGGCGGTCCTGATTTGAGGCTTGAGGTCTGGCTGCAGGAGGTGGCAGAGCTCCGTGACCACGTCCTTGCTGAAGCGAAGCTTTTTAACACACTGGTTCTCAGTGAAATTCATGTAGGAGAACTGCTGCCGGAATACCCTGGGTGAGTACGGCCTCCTGTTGAGAGCCCTGTTGGCCCCCCTACCTCTGGCCACATTCTGCACTCTTTCTCTGTGCCTCAGTTGCCTCCGACGTTGACGCTGGAGGGCGAGGTCCAGTGCCAGTACAGCCGCCATGAAAGAATCCAAATATTGCACTTTCAAATCTCCCCTCAATGAACAATAATCTTTATGTGCCAGAACACTCGTTGAATTCAATAACGTGCAAATCGGTCAAAAGGCCCCTTTGCCTATGTGAAATTAACAGAACAGCATTGTTGGGCGATGAAAACTACACCGGCTGTGGACGCCTTTAAATAGTGCTCCTCCAGGGGACATCCGACTGAAAGCCACCTCCTCTACCTGTTGTTGTTAACAGCAGGCGCACAAGCAGGGGGCGAGAGGGAATTTTTCATCTGGGGTGCAACTGGAGCGCTGCGCATGGCGATGATGTCATGATCTCCGGGCGCAGGAGATCGGGGCACAACGTCTTACCGCCGGCACAAAACTCCCGCCGAATTTTGTGGGAGGCATTGATATCGCCGCGCCCAGTCGCAGACCCATTTGCAGCCCGTTAGCGCCCCCGGAGGCACTAACAGGAGGCGCAAAGGAGGCCAATTTCTAGCCCAGTGACTTGAGCACATAATCTGGGCTGAAACTTCAGTGCAGTACTGAGGGAGTGCTGCACTGTCGGAGGTGCCGTGTTTCGGCTGAGATGTCAAACCGAGGCCCCTTCTGCCCTCTCAGGTGGACGTAATAAATCCCATGGCACTACTTGAAGAAGAGCAGGGGAATTCGCCTGGTGCCTTGGCCATCATTTATCCAGAACCAACACCAGTAAAACAGATTACCTGGCCATTTATTTTACTGCTTTCGTGCTACTTTGCAGTTGAATATTGTCTGTCATGTTTCCCTACATTACAACAGTGACTACACTTTAAAAGTATTTAATTGGCAGTCAAGACCTTTGGAATGTCCTGAGGCCATGAAAGATGCTACATAAATGCAAGCTCATTCTTCCTTTACTCATGGGAGTTGACCAAGGGTCATTATTATGGGGAGGTATGCCATTGCTTTGAAAGAAACTTGGCTTCAGCCAGGACCAAACTACAAATATACATTCTTGACTATAAATATCTTAGAAGAGATGGATAACATAAAAAGAGAGGACAGGTAACACAAAGGATACAATTATAGAATTAGCAAGAAAGGATGGGGTTCTGACTGAATCTCTCTGGATTGATACGAGACCTAATGAGGGTTCTGCAGCAACATTAGTAGGTGTCTATTAAATGTGGCAGAATAGTGAGGAAGAAATAGAGAAAGAGATTCAAAGAGGTTTGCAAAAATAATACAGCCATAATATCCAGAGGTAGACTGGGATAACAATTGTAGTCAAAGTGAGGATAGTACATAGAATGCATTCAGGACTGCATTGTAAATCAGTACATTAAAAGTTCAGTGAGGAAAGATACAGTACTAAACCTGGTTCTGGTTAACGAACTGCAGAGGTAAGCAAACTGAAGAAAAGAAGCTATTTAGGGCCCAGTAATCATAATACATTTTTCATTCAGAATGGATAGGTCGAAAAACAGAATCAAAATCAAAATTTGAACTGGATGAGTGAAAATTTCAAAGAATGAAAAAGGGACCAGCCTAGATAAAAGAAATTAACTGTAACTTCATGATTCAACACATCCCTCACTCCGTGATCACCATCAAGGGCATGCCAGGAGCAACAGCAGGCATTCCTTACAATGAGGCATTAATGTAGTGAAGCTACTACACTGGGCAACATGTACGTCAACAGCAGCAGATTATAGACAGAGCTAAATGATTCCAAAAACAAGGGATCAGAGCAAAGCTCTGTGGTCCTAACACATCCCTTTGAGAAGAGTGCTGGACAACCAGGCAACTAACAGGAACAAACTCCATGAACAGCCCCCTTCTCCACCATGGTGGAGCCCAGCACATGAGTGCAAGAAACAAAGCTGATGTATTTGCAAACGTCTTCAGCCAAATATGCTGAATAGATGATCCTACTCTGCTTTCTCTCGAGATCCCCACCATCATAGATGCCAGTGTCCGGACAATTTGGTTCACTCCATGGGACATTAAGAAGTAGCTGAGTGCACTGGACACAGTAAAGGCCCTGACAACATTCTGGTTGTAGTGTTGAAGATCTGTGCACTGGAGCTATCGACTCCCCTAGCCATAATATTCCAGTACAGCTATGACACTGACATCTACACAACAAGGTGGTAGATTGCCTGAGCATGTCCTATGTGCAAAAACAGGATAAATCTAACCCAGCCAATTACCACCCTCTCAGCCTCATCCCAATCATCAGGAGTTCCTCAGGGATGCGTCCTCAGCCCAATCATCTTCAGCTGGTTCATTATTGAGCTTCCTGTCATCATAATGTCAGGAGTGGGGCTATTTGCTTGTACGGGACAAAAGGGTAGTTCAACCTGCACCAAACCCCAAAACAAAATTGTCCCAGCTCCTCTTCTGAGCAGAGACCTGGGCATAGAAATTGGTATGTGTTGCGCCCGTGTTTCTGAGTGGAGCCAATGGCTGCAGCTTTCCACTTCTGTGCTTGCCAGCCGTGATTCAAAACGATGGGCTGGCAAGCACAGAAGCAGAAAACCCCAGCCAGAGAGCCCATATAACTGGCCCCTGCATGCCTCGTTCCTGCTGGGGACCCATTTCTGCCTTCCAGAAATTTTATCCAAGACATAAAGCAATTGTTTTCTCATAGCAGGACACACTGAGGAATGTGTCTCTTTTAACAATACAAAACAGAAAATTAGCTGAGTGCTAGATGAATGTATATGGGTCAAGCAAGAAAAGCAGAGGAAACTGAGGACCTAATAAATACATAACACCATACTAAGAAAATAATACATTTGTACATTTTTATAACAGATCTTTAAAACTTTAAAACAATCAGATAAACAAATTAAGCAATAACCACTGAACCTGGGTACTTCTCAGTAGACAATAAAAAATCTAAAAACATTTCAACTAAAAATGTTCTTGACAAAATGATTTTACAATGATTCAAAACACTGCAAAGTCAGTTGGTTACTTCTTGGTAGTTTGCCATTTATAACAGTTTTTCTGAAGAAGTACAGCAGCAAGCATATCATAGCTGTGTCTGTGCTTGACTTTCTTGCCACATCTTCCTTCTTCTCATGTGATTAGTGTCTGTTTACTTGGTTTCCGCCTGTATTCTCAGTTAAAAATCTTTACTCAGCATTGCTACTCACTGTACTGCTTTCTTCTAATGTCACAACTCCAGGGAATTCATCTGCAAGTTACACGCCTCACAAAACTACTTTCAGCTCTTTTAAATTTAAAAAAATTAACTTTTAAAACAGTAATGCCTTATCATTTTTGACAATCCTATTGTTAAGATAATTGGGAAATATTTTATTTTATGGCAGTTTATGCACCTGCTGTTTGATGAAGCAATATCATGAAGGGCTCTTAGAGGCAAAATCTTCATAAAAAAGTGCTGACAAAGACTTCATTTGTTGGCTTACAACCACAGAATTCAATGATACAAATGACATCAACGCGCATCACTGTGTCTCTAGCGAATGATGTCGGTGTTACTCTTCTGCTTTATTCCCACTACAAGCAGCATTTAATGAATACGCTGGCTTCTGTGGGCAGGTCACAATGTGTTGAATATATGCACAGATCCACGTAATTTTCATGTGATAACCGTAAGATGTTACGTTGAAGAAAAGAAAGACTTGCATTTTATAAAGCGCCTTGCATGACCTCAGGACCCCCCAAAGCACATTACAGCCAATGAAGTACTTTTGAAGTGCAGTCACTTGTTGGATAATTATTGATGTGATAATTTGCCACTTTCTGGGTGAATATTGTGATTATTGAGAAATATTGGGGTAGAAAGTAGTATGCGCAGCGTCCTTTTTTTGGGTGAAGCACTGACGCAAAACATACTAATTTAGCATTGGGACAGCCTGTGCCCAATGAGCGTGGGCAATGGGCCCACTTCTGAATTCGTGGGGCCTATTTTTTAGGCATCCCAAAAAAAAGTGTTAAGGCTCTTGAAAATTTTAATGAGGGGCCTAATTCCTGTTGAAGGTGCCTCTACTCAGCCAATAATTTGCTTCAAGCTTAAGGTCAGCAGAGCATCCTTCTGTATCATTGAGACATAGGCTCATAAATACCCTATGCAGTTCATTTTGTACAGGGATAACCGCCAACTGATCTCTACAGTCTATGTTTTGCAAGATGAAGGAGAAGGTGCCAAAGTTAATAAGAGGAACAAAATGAACAAAGAGACAACACTAAATGGGAAAGAGGGAAATTGTAGAAGAGAGGAAAAGGAAAGTGCTGTTGGACAAATAGATATAACAGTTATAACGTAATTGTATTTGTTACTGTATTGCATGTTGTCAGTGAAATGAGGCCCCAGGATAACATGAATGAAAAGGGTGGAAGTTCCAATGGTGGAATAGGAGAGATCCTTGGCTTTATGTGATCTGTTTTTAAAAATATTAATATTTTTTATAATTGAAAGAATTTGACCTGTCTGCTTTGTTATGGTAACTCATTTCAGTTTAATTAATATTATAGTTCTTTGCTTTTATTTGTTTTTATCACATAAACGTTTCTTCTGTTACTCTAGCTGACACTGTACTCCCCTCCTTTTCTATCCTGTCTTATTAACTCTTATTGGTGTAAGATTTTTGGGGTGCTTTGCTTACTTACCTCTAGCACGTTGTCTGGCACATTTTTCATGTGTGAACTTAGACATCGAACCACAATAGACAATTCAAATGTAAGGGGCATTGCATCTGAGTCTGATGTCCACACTACAATTGCCCTCCGCACCCCAGAGTTGCTGCTGTTCACTAACCAGTGATTATAAGTGCAAGTAGGCACTGGTCCATATGGGTCAGCTGTTCATCTATACAAGCTGAACCATCAGGGAAGCCTATACCTATTTTGTGTTTCCGCTGCTGTTTTATTTTTTGTGCTTATTATTTTTTAAATTATTTTGTTTATCTTTTGTATTATCTCTTTAATTTAACATGTTTTTGCTTTTATGTTTGCCTACAGAACAACAATTGCTGCACTTCAAAGTAATTCATTGCATGTGAAGTGTTTTGGGATACTTCTGAGATAAGTAATAAGATGCTGTATAAAGGAAGTGTTTCTTGGCCCTTGGGTCGCTGTCTTATTTCTTTGCTCATTTTTCTTTGGTGTTTCATTTTATTTATCACTGCATTGTTTAATCTATTGGCTCAAGACAGTTTATAATTGCTTTCGCTCTCTGCTCCTGTTTCTCCAATGACAGCAATATTATGATCTGAAGGAGCCCAAAACAAGAGAACAGAGACTTTGAACAGAATCGCCCACTCACTGGACCCCTTGACATTATCATAAATTATTGCCAATCCACTCTGCCAAAAATAATGTTTTACCTACTTAACCCTTTAAGGTTGCAAGTGCCACACTCCTCTTTGAGAAAGTAAACACTTTTATAGATAAAGGTAGACAAAGGCAATGTCCAAATTCTGCCAACTAAACGCTGAAAATCCTCCTGAACTAAAAATAGTCATGAGCAGGTGTCAAGCTTTTTAAAGTGTGTGGAAATTACTTCAAATCAGGAAATGTTCCTACATTCTGTAATTCTATTAAAAACATACAAAATTGACAGGCAGGATTGGCCAATAAGAGGAAACCTAATTATATTATGATTAAAGCTGGCCAGGTGTTCCTTCACATGGAGGTTTCTTACAGCACTTGATACCGTCCAGGAACCTGGGTAAAATTCGGTTGGTGGGATCTGGGGCATTCAAACTGCCCATCATGTGGGTAGGGTTAAAATGGCCCCCTATTTTTCACTTCTTTGTTAGTAAGAGTTTTCTCCCTTCTATTTTGTATTAGTTTCTAGTCATGTTTGTTGTAACTGTCTGTAGATGCGAGAGTAAATTCATCTCCTAATTGAGCTCTAGGTTGCCTAGTGAGATGTTATATAATTTTAGTCAGCAAACAATAAGTTAAATCTAAGTTAGAGGAGCAAACAGAGAATGTAACCTGCTCCCATGACTACATCATATGATTTCTGAGGCACTGCCTATGAGGTAATGTCTCTTTTCTTCACTTCCCTGATTAAATTACTGCTGAATCATCCTACGTTGACATTGCTTTCTGTTCCTTTATCATTGTTTTATATTATATTTAACTAAAATTATCTTTATGTTCTAAAACTGTTAGAAGCTGGAAATTTAATTTTTCTACCAGGGAGGTAACTACTCAAGCGATTTCGATCTCTGCCCTGCTGCAGCAGATTTCCAAGGGTCAATTCTGTGCAACTAATATTGTTATTTAAAGTGGTGTTTTTTCTCCCACCCAAATCATGCAGTTTAAAGCTGGTAAAAAGAAAGTAATTGCACCACATTCAGGGGACAATTTTTACCGCATACTTTAGGCGCTAAAGAGCCTCCAAGGTGACCAAGGTGCGGTCCTAAGCTGCAATGCTGGTTTAGCCCGCATTTAGCGCAAGGCGCCATCTTGATAAAGGAGTTGAAGCCAATGCTAGACACGGCTGCCTGGAGGTTCATTAAAGGGCTGATTACCACTTAAAATGCCTGCAAGCGCTCATTAAGGAGGCTGTATGTTGCTGCACGTTGCCCGCTCACATGTAAATATGCAGATTGTGAAGTCAATCAGCGTGCAACGCCTGAATTGACGCACGACTGTGATTTTGGACGTCATCGCTCTGGACACCACCCTCTCCAGACCACGCATGGAAGAATGTGAGTGCAACAGTACTATGAGATGTTGTTAGCGCTTTTTAAAGGGACACACACATCTTGCAGGTAAGTTTAAATTTTAGCTTTTGGACTTTTTCTTTACATTTTATTGGAGTAGTGACTTGGTTCAATACATTAAAAAAGTTGTTAAAGTGTGCAGGGAGTGCTGCTGGATGCTTGCAAGGCTTTGGATGTTAAAGGGAAGCCTCTGAGAACATCACTTGCTCACAGTCCTGGGACGCTCTAGTTGTAGTCCTCCTTGGGCTGCAACATCACATGGAGATGAAGCAGAGGCAGCAAAGGGGACAAGCTGCTCACAGAAGGAAGAGGAAGAAGCAGACAGAAGGATGCAACCCAGACAGCCCCTTTCTCGCTGGGATATCCGGGATTGAATCATCCGACTGTGGTACCAGTGAGCACAAACCCAATTCCACTTTCAAAATTAGTCCCACACCCTACCTTCCCTCTGTTACTGGCCATCACAGCCTCTTGGCCACAATGCTGGAATAAAAGCCACCACAAAGCAAACTTTCCAATCCAACTTTATCTATATATGCATCCAATATTGCATCAAAAAATCAACGAATCACCCTTGTGCATTCCATTAGTGACTGTCTTGCGTGTGCCTATCCTACTGATGTCACACAGTGCTACCCCACTGGCTGTAGCATGGCTGGTGGAAGGCTGCTGACTTTCAGTAGGGGACACTGTAGGATTCTCAAAATTCCCAGATTTCCCAAGTTATTAATTAGGGACCCTGAAGGACAAGTTATCGATAAGGGAACCCTGAAGGGAATGGCTTTTGGACTTTATGACAAAAACTGCATGTTAAAGTAGGACCCTGCAGACAGGAGGTCAGGTTCAAAAACTTAAAACTTGACATGCCTGGGCCTGTAGGCTTGTTATTTTGAAACCAGACAACTGGATGAGACAGAATATGCATTCTTCCCTTCTTTTACAAATCAACCCAGGAAAAGACCTGCACTTTAATCTTGCACAAACCTAAAGCCCATCAAAACTATGCATAAATAATCGCATACAGTTCGAACTAGCTACCAAGCCAGGAAGACACCGATTAACATTATGCATAACAAACTCCCAAGACATTAAAAGCCAGTTAGCAACGAGACAACCACCCAAAAACCAGTTAAGGTGAATGGCTATAATCACCTTAATGAGCCCGCCAAAAATCGGACAAAGAACTAACCCTGATTTGGCGCGCAGATAACAAACTCAAAAACAGTATAACTGTAGGCCTACCCAAAACCAAGAAGAGAAGCATTCAGGAGGCACGCTAGCTATCGACACGACAACAGAGGGGGCCAAGTGAAGCCAACAGGAAGGCTCACGCAACATCACGGCGAGGAGGCACGGTGGGGCAGGCTCGACCAAAGACAACAAGGCTGCAACCGCAGCCCTACACGAGGACCGACCACGAGCACCGTGGTAACAAAAGGGGCTGGGTAAACCATACCTTCAGATCATTACCACTACACAGGTAATGATCTAGGCCACCGCGACCGAGCCAACACCGAAGACCGCCAACCGAACCCCAACCGCAACAAAACCCGATGACCAGACCACCACCGGAAGAACAAAACCCGAAGCTTTCCACTCTACAAGCTAAAGTACCCAGCAAAGACTTTATTCTCCCTATTTCTAACTGAGAAAAGTGGGTACTCACCAGACAAATCCACAACCGCGCCCAAACCGCATCAGGAGACTCCACCAAACTGAAGAACCTTCGCAGATTCTAAGACTAGTACCATGTGGAGATGGCAGGCCCCAAAGGACACAAAGAGTGAACCCCAAAAATGCAACCGGTTTAATTGACAGGATTCGAGCTGTCAAGAAACCCCCTGTTGATAAGCATGATCCCTGTCCCCTTTTAGCACAATTTAGTTAGATATTGGGGGTGGGACAAGGGTAGGGGGATTATTAATGTGATTTTTCCCTCATTGTGCCGTGCGTTCCCCATTCCTAATCAAGTGTACTCTTGAATGTCTGTAACTACTCCAGTAATCTAAGTGTAATTTTTCAATGCTATAATTTTATTGTGACTCTAATAAACACAGTTTTCTTGTACCAAACCAGTTGTCTACTCCAATTTTGCATCGCAGCCTGTACCTAAGTCCAGAGTCTAGAACCAAAAGGTGTGGGAGCGATTCGAACCGCTCAAAACAGAGGCAAAGCTGACTCAAAACACCACCCCCTACAGAATGACAACCGTGGCAGGACTCTGGCAATAGGGGTGCGATACAGTAGACACTGATTCGGAAGAGCAAACTTTAATGGAAGAGAGGATTTCAAATTATGTTTTCCGTAAGGTGAATATCACTTAGAAGTGGATCAACAATCTTGTAAAGGCTGAGCGTCCGGTAGATGTTGCAGTTAAGTGGACAGAAGGGAAGGATCATAAGAAATCCATAGAAAAGGCAGACTGGCTGATGTGCTTCAAGAAACAGATCCAGCTTTTGGACAGGCTCGTTGAAGCACAGGCAGCCGAGATATGGGAGTCAGCCCTGGAAGCCCAAGCAGTTACTGGCAGGATTGCAGGTTCTGAACCACGAAAGGGTGCAGTTACTGGGGGAGCATAAGATAAGGCAGGAATATTTACAGTGTCAGGTCACCGAGGCCAAGAACAATGAGCTGAGGTTGCGGGAAAAGAGTGCCCGCCTAGCAAGACAAGTAAGAGAGCAGGAGGAGAAAGTAAGAGACATACGGGCAGCCTATAAGATAGCGAGCGCACAGGGGTTTGAAGATACAGATCATGGCCCCTGCCAGGAACAGATAGAGAATCTGAACCTTGCCCTAAGGAAGGCAAAAGGCATGGTGTGCCTCATAAGCCTGAGTGCAGCCCAGCTCGACTTTACAGGGAACCTGGGTAGAACGGTTCAGGCACCACGGGTAGTCCCAAGGGACGACCCGGTTGAGGAGCAGGAGGACCCACGACCACCACCCGTAGCGCCAAGTTTCAGTGAAGTCTGGCCGCAAGGGGGGGTGGGTGGAATCAGGGGTAGAAGCTGAGGTGGAAAAACCCCCGCAAGAGAGGCTGGGACCGGGGCCGATGTGCCCGGCCCGGCAGCAAAGGTTTGGCCCACCCGCTGATAGCGGGGATGAGGGACCCCTCCAAAGCCAGTTCATAGTTCCCCACGGCACCCAACAGCTTAGGGCCATGGTAAGCCATATAGCAAAACTCACAGCAAATGGGGACCCCTTGGTCCACTTCAGGGAAGTGGAACAGGCAGCAAGAATCAATGAGTGCGATGATGCTGAAAGGCCAAAATGCTGCTATTCTCCCTGGAGAGTAAGCTCTTCCAGTCCCTCTCTGACCGGTGCAAGAGGGGACAGTGCGAGTATGAGGAGCTCAGGGAAGAAGTTCTTGAGGCCATGGGGATGAATGAGGGAAGTCCTTTCTCCCGGGTGGAGAAAACAGTGCAGCTCGCAGGGGAAACCCAGCAGGCTTTCGCGGACAGGTTGTGGCCGGTGTATAGGAGTGCCTGTACAGGGGCACCTAACTGGGCTAACCTGGACCAGGATCAGCTGGCCCACTGGCTCCGTTGCCTGGTGGCAAACAGCTTGCCACAGGTCAGGGCCAAGGCAGAAATGTGGTTTGACCCAAAGCATCCCCTGACTACCGAACTGACGGTGATCAGACAATTGACCCTGGCTTACCGGATTGGTAAGGGAAACGATGCACACCCACCTAAGGGGAAGGTGCATGAACTAAAACCCGGCCAGGGTAGGAAAGAGTGGCATCAGGAAGGGAATAACCCTTCCAGCACAAAGCTTAACTGTTACGGGTGTGGGAAGGATGGACACTGGAGGAAGGAGTGTAAAAATCCTTGGAAGGATAACAAGGGAAAGAATTCCTCAGCCCCAGCCCAAAAGACAAAGACAGGAATCCCTCCCGCCACGGTCGAGTCATTTTTGGACGCAATGAGGACCCTATTGACTGGCCCAGGGAAGGTAGCAGCCACTACCGGTGCTCTGACCCCATCCACCCCATCCAACCCATAGCCCTGACTAGAGCCAGTGCAGCCTGTTTAACTGTGTTCCCTTCAGTACAACTTATGGAAGAGACACCTCGTTGAGATTGTTGTGTATGTACCTTTAAGAGAGAACTGATTTTATACTGCAGTACCGGCAGTGACCACCCCTGTATATAAAGCCATAGCAGGCTTCTGTACTTCAGTCTTAAGTTACCCTCTGTTCAGTAAATACCTGTTATTATTGTTCTCCTGCAGTCTGTGTATTATTTATACTCGGACACTACATTGGCGACGAACAGGTTCGAACTCACCTGCAGTACTGCATCACCTCACGGGGATCTTTCCCTGAGAAGAAGCTTCTTGGAGGTCGAAGTCAGAACAACGGGCGTCGACCGTGGGCAACCGCCCAAGGATCCATCGGAGTTCGGAGAGTTGCAAGAGAGGCTGTGGAGAGCTGGGCTTGGCTCCCCAGTCAAGGTGTTCCAGCAAATCGTGCTGGTAGCAGGTAGTGCGCTGACCATTCCGGACTGCGGCGGGCTCGAGCTTGATCGAGCGGCTCTGCAAAGGGGCCATGCAGCATCGTCGGGAGGAAAAGAGAGAGAGAGAGAGGGTGGAGAGCACAGGGCGCGGTCGGTGCTCAAGAACCGGGCAGCGTAGCGAAAATAAAACAAGGGGAAGGAAAAGTGAGACGCGCCGAAGCCGCGGGTCACCGCCACTACCCTGCAGAACGCTAGGAGCAGCGTGGCAGCAAGGGGAAGAAGGAAAAGCGCGGGAGGCGCCATTTTATTCCATTGGGGAAGAAGGAAAAGCGCGGGAGGCGCCATTTTAATCCATTGGTGAAGAAGAAAAAGCGTGGGAGGCGCCATTTTAAATCACCCAAGATACCGAAAAGTGGCAGTATCACTGCTTTCGACAATGAGGTAGAAGACTGGACCACATATGTGGAAAGAATTGAAGTGTACTGCGAGGCAAATGAGGTGGCCAATGGAAAGAAGGCATCGGTATTATTAAATTTGATGGGCGCGAGAACGTACGGCCTATTGCGGAATTTAATTACCCCAGCTAAACCAATGGAGAAAAGTTTTGAAGAGATTGTTAATATCTTACAGGAACACCTAAACCCTACACCGCTGCTGATAGCAGAAAGATTCAAGTTCCATAAAAGAACCAGCACAAAGATGAGAGCAATGCTGACTATCTTACGGAACTACGCAAGTTATCAAAGCACTGCCAGTTCGGAGCAGGACTGGCAGACACCTTACGGGATAAGTTTGTCTGCGGGCTCCAGAGTGAAGGAACCCAGAAACGACTACTTTCGGAAAAGGACCTGACGCTAGAACAGGCTTTCAGCGTGGCAGTATCCTACGAAGCAGCAGCATGGGGAGCTGCAGAAATACAACAGAAACCACAGGAATACAGCGCTAACGAAATGGCGTATGGAGCAGAAAAGTGCTATCGCTGCGGCAGAACAACCCATGAGCAGAAGGACTGCTGGTTTAAGGACAAAGTATGCAGGCAATGTGGGAAAATGGGACACATAGCAAGAGTCTGCAGGTCGGGAAAGAAAACCAACACTACAAGAACTACTAAGGAAAAGTACAAGAAAGTAAAGAAATTGACAGACAGTAGTTCGGAAGATCAGGAGAGTGATAAGGACTCCGGGAGCAGGAGACTAAGTTGTCTAAAGTTACACAACATGATCGCAAAGGAGGATCACTGAACCATTTGGGTCACCCTCATGATAGCAGGGTCCCCAGTAAAGATGGAATTGGACACAGGATCAGCCCTAACTGTCATGAATCGACGAGACTATGAGCGGCTATTCTCACACATACCCTTGAAGGACACGTCCATTGTATTGAAGACATACACGGGGCAAAAAGTCTACCCCAGAGGAAAAATAAGGGTGCCAGTTGAATACAACGGCAAGGAAACACAGAAACTGTATCTATATATACTACCAGATGGAGGACCACCATTATTGGGACGTGAATGGATCTAGTTCCTTTTCTCTCCAGTTTTGAAGAAGGGTCAAACCCGAAACGTCAACTCAAATTTCTCTCCACGGATGTTGCCTGACCTGCTGAGTTTTTCCAGCATTTTCTGTTGTTATTTCCGAAAAATACAATTGGATTGGCATTCCATTCAGGCGCTAACTGTGACTGATAAAAAGGATGATGACGTCACACCTGGACAACTGTCAAAAATTCTAACTGACGTGAAAGAGGTGTTCCAACAAGGACTTGGGACTCTAAAAGAAGTAACGGCAATGATAAGAATCGAAGATAAAGCAAACCCAAAATTTTTTAAGGCCAGACCGGTACCTTACGCGATCCGCCCAGCCGTTGAAGCAGAGCTGGAGAGTCTGGAGCGTTCGGGTGTGCTGTCCAAGGTGGACTGGAGCGAGTGGGCCACACCCATTGTTCCTGTAATGAAGAAATCATTGAACAGCACGTCTGGGGAACCGAAGAAGGTTCGCATCTGTGGGGACTTCAAGGTAACTGTGAACCCAGTCCTGCACACAGTACAATATCCACTTCCACGGATAGAAGATATTTTCGCCTCACTATCTGGAGGGAAACGCTTTACAACGATTGATCTGGCCCAAGCGTATCTACAAATGGAGGTGGAAGAAGCATCTAGGAAATACCTCACGATAAACACTCACAAAGGCCTTTACCAGTACAATCGACTGGTATTTGGGGTAGCATCAGCCCCGGCTATTTGGCAGAGGGCGATGGAACAAGTCCTGCAAGGGATCCCGGGGACCCAGTGTTATTTGGATGACATCCTGGTTACGGGCGAAAATGACAGTGAACACCTTGCCAACCTGGAGCAGGTGCTCATGAGGTTACAGGAATATAGGCTACGAGCCAACTGCCCCAAATGCGAGTCCTTCAGGAGACAAATCTTGTATTGTGGCCACATGATTGATGAGGAAGGGTTGCATAAGTCGCTGGACAAGATTGAGGCTGTAGTCAAGGCTCCAGCACCGGAAAATGTGTCGCAACTGAGGTCGTTCCTCGGGTTGGTGAACTACTACCATAAGTTCTTGCCGAATTTATCTACAATTCTGCACCCACTGAACGCCCTACTGCAAACTGGAGTAACATGGAAATGGAGTGATGAGTGTAAGCGTGCCTTTCAGAAATGTAAATGCCTAATCACTTCAAAAGAAGTATTGGCCCACTACAATCCAACACTAACGATTCGGTTAGCATGTGATGCGTCTCCCTATGGCATCGGAGCGGTGCTGTCACACAAATTCCTTGACGGTTCAGAGAGGCCAATAGCCTTTGCATCGCGCTCGTTAACCTCAGCCGAGCGTAACTACGCCCAGATTGACAGGGAGGCCCTCAGCCTGGTGTGGGGGGTGAAGAAGTTCAATCACTATCTGCACGGGCAGAAATTCACCCTACTGACTGATCATCAGCCCCTGGTCTCCATTTTTAACCCAAAGAAGGGCGTTCCAGTGATGACGGCGCAACGGCTACAAAGATGGTCACTTTTTCTAGGGGCACATCAGTACGACATAGAGTACAAGGGTACGAAACAGCATGGAAACGCTGATGGGCTGTCGCGCCTACCGTTGCCTACGGTAGAGGAAGCACCTGCAGTGGACCCTGTTGCGATATTCCATGCGACCATAGTCGAATGTCTACCTGTTACAAACTCAAGTATAGAGAAGGAAACCCGAAATGACCCGACACTCTCTCGGGTCTATGATTTGATGGTGAAGGGATGGCCAGCACATGGCGACTCACTGTTGCCAGCATTCTCGCCAAGGAGAGAACAGCTGTCAGTGTGCCGGGGGACCTTGATGTGTGGATCCCGAGTGGTAATTCCACCCAAGTTGAGAGATAGAGTGCTCAATGAGCTTCATGAGGGTCATCTGGGAGGGGTAAAAATGAAGAGCCTAGCCAGGGCGTTTGTGTGGTGGCCGGGAATCAATAAAGAAATCGAGGATATGACCAAGAGATGCACAGGATGCCAGAAGGTTCAAAACGCTCCACCACAGGCCCCGCTACACCCATGGGAGTGGCCCTCATCTCCATGGCAACGGGTACACATTGATTTTGCTTGTCCATTTATGGACTCAATGTTCCTAATCGCTGTGGACGCCCATTCGAAATGGCCAGAGGTCATCAAAATGTCCTCCACCACCACGGAGAAAACTATTGCAGTCCTACGGACCATCTTCGCCAGGAATGGCTTGCCAGAACAGATTTGCTCCGACAATGGGCCACAGTTTGTGTCCGAGGATTTCCGGAGGTTTCTGAGGAATAATGGGGTGAAACATTACACATCTGCCCCATATCATCCAGCCACAAATGGATTGGCTGAGAGGCTTGTTCAGACCTTTAAAAAGGCAATAAAGGCAATGTATAATGACGACATACTACTACAACACAAGAAAGGCGCTATCCAGTCAGGATCAGGAAGCCTCCTCAAAGACTGAACTTATAAATGATTATTTCAGTTGATGTATATAGTACAGAGAAAATTGTAATTGTAATTAGTTATTATTTAGTTGTTAAATGAATGTTATGTACTGTTTATCTAAAAGGGAAGGAATTGTTGTGTATGTACCTTTTAAGAGAGAACTGATTTTATACTGCAGTACTGGCAGTGACCACCCCTGTATATAAAGCCATAGCAGGCTTCTGTACTTCAGTCTCAAGTTACCCTCTGTTCAGTAAATACCTGTTATTATTGTTCTCCTGCAGTCCGTGTATTATTTATACTCGGACACTACAGAGATGGAGGTAGAAAAGGTAAAAGGGACCTATCTGTTGGACACGGGAGCATCATGCACCGTGATCCATTCAGCTAACCCCACCACCACACCTCTATCTAACGGGGTCCCATACAGTCTGTCGGGATTCACAGGTAAAGAACAGGCCGGCTCATTTTCCATCCCGCTGTCCATTCGTTTAGGAACACTCTGCTCTAAGTGGACCTGTATCCTAATGAAGTGGAAGTGGAGGGTGGAAAAGGGATCCTGGGAGCCGACTTTATTGTAGGCCACGGGATCCTAGTGGATTTAAGGAATCTTTGCCTATGGGGGGCAAATACAGGAAAGGAAGGCGGAGTAGTAGTCATCCCAGGGAAACAGGGGAAGGGGACCCTGTGCACCATGAAGCCTAAAGAGGGTTATAAACTTGAACTCATGGTCAGTAATACCCCAAGGGAGTTCCAGGCATCTGTGCGAGCCCACCTAGCCACATTTGCCACACACAAGCATGACTGTGGGAGGGTCAACGGGTTTGAGGTCAGTGTAGATGGGGACCCTGTGGCCCGACCACAAAATCAGTATAACTTCCCCAGGGAAGCGGAGCCAGGCATGGAAGCAACCATGTCCTCCTTAGTGCAACAGGGGGTCCTGAGACCGATAGCCACCCACGTAAACTCTCCAGTGTGGCCGGTTAGAAAACCGGACAACTCCTGGAGGGCCACAGTGGACTATTGGGTGCTCAACAGTAATGTCCCAGCCTGTGCACCCATGGTAGCAGCAGTTGCCGACCTGATAGGAAGTATCCCAGCATCCGCAACCACTTTCACGGTGCTGGATATTTCCAACGGGTTTTGGTCCATCCCTTAAAGGAGAGAGGATCAGTACAAGTTTGCCTTTACTTTTAAAGAGCAACAGTACACCTGGAACTGTTTGCCTCAGGGCTTCCACAATAGCCCTAGCATTTTCCACCAATGCATGGCAAACAGTCTAAAGGGCTTCAGCCAGCCCAGGCAGCTGGTACAGTATGTGCATTGTTAAATCCGTGAATCTTGATGTATGGTGTCCTTCAACAAATAGACAGAGACTGCAGAGGAACAATCAACAGGTGTTTACTGGATGAGGGTCTCTCAAAAACTAACAGTACAGATCCCTACTCAGGGTTTATATACAGGTGTGATCACTGCCGGTACTACAGTATACAAGAGCTGTAAAAAGTAGTTCTCCCATTAAAGGTACATACACTAAAATTCCTCCCCTTTTAGATTAACAGCACCATAACATTCATTTAACAATTAACACTTTTAACATGCAACATTAACTGAAAATAGTCCATTTCTAAATTCAGTCTTTGGGGCGGCTTCCTGATCCTTTCTGGATAGCGCCTTTCCTGAGTGTCTTGCTCTTGGTGTGGAGGCGATTCTGGCCCCCTGTCGTCGGTTGGTTCATCAGCTTCCGATGCTACTGTTTCTGGGGTAGATGCTACCTGTATGTCGGGTTCATCACCAGGTACGCGAGACATGGGGTTGACTCGTTCCTGTGACTCTAGGATCTGGTCGACATGGCATCTCACAATGTTCTCCCCAACATCCACTGTGTACATTAGTGGCCCCTGTCGTGTGCATATCATTCCTGGTTGCCATTTCTCTGTTCGGTAGTCGTGGGCCAAGACTGGTTGCCCTACATTGAAGCTCCTTGTTGGCTTCTCAATGATGTGCTGGAATTGCTTATTCTCAACATCTCTTCGTACATTTGGTCTGAGCAAATCCAGACGAGATCTCAACCTTCGGTTAAAGAACATCATGGCCGGGGTCTGGTTGGTGACTGCATGTGTCGCATTTCTGTAGGCTAACAGGAAATGGTCCACCTTATGCTGCAGTGGAATGTCGTCATCGCACATGGCCCTTACTGCCTTTTTAAAGGTTTGTACGAACCTCTCAGCCAATCCATTTGTGGCTGGATGATACGGGGCGGATGTGTAATGCTTTACCCCATTCCTTTTCATAAATTTCCGAAACTCTTCGGACACAAGCTGTGGTCCGTTATCAGAGCAAATCTACTCTGGCAAGCCGTTACTGGCAAATATGGTCCATAGGACTGCAATCGTTTTCTCCGTGGTGGTGGAGGACATTTTGATCACCTCAGGCCATTTTGAGTGTGCATCCACGACTATTAAAAACATTGAGTCCATGAATGGACCAGCAAAATCAATATGCACCCGTTGCCATGGAGAGGAGGGCACTCCCATGGGTGTAGAGGGGCATGTGGTGGTGCATTTTGGACCTTCTGGCATCCTGAGCAGCTCTTTGTCAGGTCCTCGATTTGCTGATCGATCCCCGGCCACCACACATAAGCCCTAGCAAGCCTTTTCATTTTCACCCCTCCCAGATGGCCTTCGTGAAGCTCATTGAGCACTCTCTCCCTTAACTTGGGTGGGATTACCACTCGGGATCCACACATCAAGGTCCCCTGGCATACTGACAGCTGTTCTCTTCTGGATGAGAATGCTGGCAACAGTGAGTCGCCATGTGTTGGCCATCCCTTCACCGTCAAGTCATATACCCGAGACAGTGTCGGGTCATTTCGGGTCTCCTTCTCTATATCCGCGTTACTTACTGGCAAGCGTTCAATTATAGTCGAATAAAATATTTCGACAGGGTCCACTGCTGGTGCTTCCTCCGCAGTAGGCAATGGCAGGCATGATAGCCCATCAGCGTTTCCATGCTGTTTCATGCCTTTATACTCTATTTCATATTGGTTCGCCCCTAGAAAAAGGGACCATCTTTGTAGCCGTTGCGCAGTCATCACCGGAACGCCCTTCTTTGGATTAAAGATGGAGACAAGTGGTTGGTGGTCAGTCAGCAAAGTGAACTTCTGCCCGTGCAGATAGTGGTTGAACTTTTTCACTCCCCACACTAGGCTGAGGGCCTCCCTGTCAATCTGGGCGTAGTTACGCTCGGCTGAGGTTAGTGACCAAGACGCAAAGGCTACTGGCCTCTCCGAGCCGTCCGGGGATTTGTGCGACAGCACCGCTCCAATACCATAGGGTGATGCATCACACGCCAACCGAATTGGTAGTGCTGGGTTGAAATGAGCCAACACCTCTTTTGATGTGATCAATTCTTTGCACTTCTGGAAAGCTCATTTACATTTGTCATTCCACTTCCATGGTACCCCCGTTTGCAGTAGGGTGTTCAGTGGGTGTATTACTGTAGACAAATTCAGCAAGAACTTATGGTAGTAGTTCACCAGCCCGAGGAACGACCTCTCAGTTGTGACACATTTTCCGGTGCTGGAGCCTTGACTACTGCCTCAATCTTTTCAGGGGACTTATGTAACCCCTCTTCATCAATAACGTGGCCACAATACGAGATCTGCTTCTGGAAAAACTCGCATTTGTGGCGATTTGCTCGGAGCCCATATTCCTTCAATCTAGTGAGCGCCTGCTCCAGGTTGGCGAGGTGATCACTGTCATTTTCGCCCGTGACCAGGATGTTGTCCAAATAACACTGGGTCCCTGGAATCCCTTGCAGGACTTGATCCATTGCCCTTTGCCAAATTGCCGGAGCTGATGCTACCCCGAACACCAGCTGGTTGTATTGGTAGAGACCTTTATGAGTGTTGATCGTGAGGTACTGTTTTGAGGCTTCTTCTACCTCCATTTGCAGGTACGCCTGGGCCAGATCAATCTTAGTGAAGCGTTTTCCTCCAGATAGCGAGGCGAAAATATCTTCAATCCATGGAAGCGGATATTGTACAGTGTGAAGGACTGGGTTCACTGTCACCTTAAAGTCCCCACAGATGCGAACCTTCTTTGGTTCCCCAGGTGTATTACTCAACGACCTCTTCATTACAGGAACGATGGGTGTAGCCCACTCACTCCAGTCCACTTTGGACAGTACTCCAGGACGTTCCAAACCTTCCAGCTCTGCTTCGATGGCTGGGCGGATCACATAAGGCACCGGTCTGGCCTTAAAAAACTTTGGGCTTGCATTTTCCTCTATTTTGATCATCGCTGTTATGCCTTTTAGTGTTCCGAGTCCCTCCTGGAACACTTCTTGTGCGTCAGATAGCATTTTTGACAGTCGTCCAGGTGTGACGTCGTCATCCTTTTTGGCATCTACAGTCAGTGCTTGTATGGAATGCCAATCTAGCTGTATCTTCCGGATCCATTCACATCCTAGTAGTGGTGGTCCTCCATCTGGCAATACATATAGGTCCATTTTTGGTGTTTCCTTGCCGTTATATATAACGTTCACCCTTATTTTTCCTTTGGGGTAGACTTTTTGCCCCGTGTACGTCTTCAAGGCAATCTCTGTATCTCTGAAGGGTATATGTGAGAATAGCCGCTTGTAGTCCCTTCGGTTTATGACTGTTAGGGCTGATCCTGTGTCCAATTCCATTTTCACTTGGACTCCGCCTATCTTGAGCGTGACCCAGATAGTTTGGTGATCCTCCATTTTGATTACATTATGTAGTTTCAGACAACCCAGCTCCTTGCTTCCGGAGTCTGTATCACTTTTCTGTTCGTCTGAACTACTCTCCATCACCTTATGTACCTTTTTGTACTTCTCCTGTGGAGATTTCTTGCTGCTGGTTTTCTTTCCCGACCTGCAGACTCTTGCTATGTGTCCTACTTTTCCACACTGTCTGCACACTTGGTCCTTGAACCAACAATCCTTATGGTCGTGTGTTGTTCTGCCGCAGCGATAACACTTCACTGCTCCATATGACATTTCATTTGTGCCATATTCTTGTGGTCTCCGTTGTATCTCTGCAGTGCCCCGTGCGGCTGCTTCGTGTGATACTGCCATGCTGAAAGCCTTGTCCAGCGTAAGATCCTTTTCTGATAGAAGCCGTTTCTGGGTTCCTTCACTTTGAAGCCCACACACAAACTTGTCCCTTAAAGTATCTGCTAGTCCCGTTCCAAACTGGCAGTGTTTCGATAGC
This sequence comes from Somniosus microcephalus, assembly GCF_052327205.1. Taxonomy (NCBI): domain Eukaryota; kingdom Metazoa; phylum Chordata; class Chondrichthyes; order Squaliformes; family Somniosidae; genus Somniosus; species Somniosus microcephalus. The sequence goes on from NC_140990.1 coordinate 226,445,205, forward strand.
TTGCGCAGTTCCGTTAAATACTCAGCATTACTTTCGTCTTTATGCTGGTTCCTTTTGTGAAACTTAAATCTTTCTGCTATCAGCAGCGGTGTGGGGTTTAAGTGGTCCTGTAGGATTGCCACTATGCTTTCAAAATCCTTTTCCACTGGCTTCTCTGGGGTTACTAGGTTTCGCAGTAAGCAATACGTTTTTGCACCCATGGAATTCAACAATACCAGTGCTTTCCTGGCATCTGGCACTTCATTCACCTTGCAGTACACTTCTATGCGTTCTACATATGTCGCCCAATCTTCGACTTCATTGTTGAACGCTGTGACACTGCCACTCTTCGGCATCCCTGGGTGTGGTTAGACTGGCTAAAAATGGCGTCTCCCGCGCTCTCCCTTCTTCTCCGCTGCGGCTCAAAAATGGCATCTCCTGCGCTCTCCCTTCTTCTCCGCTGCGGCTCAGAAATAGCGTCTCCCGCGCTCTCCCTTCTTCTCCGCTGCGGCTCAAATGGCGTCTCCCGCGCTTTCCTTTCTTCCCCCGCGGACGCTGCTCAGCCCTTGAACACCGGCCACGCTCTGCGTGTTTTCCTGCACGCCTCTCTCGTTGACGCCGCTCGGTCTTCCAACCCGGCTGCGCCCTGTGTGCTTTACCCTCTCTCTTACCCCGTCGACGCTGCTTGGCCTTCCCCTGTGCCGTCGGTCGGCTCCAGCCGCCGCCGTCCGGGAAGGGTCCACGAAGCACCTGCTGCCAGCCCGTCTCACTGGAGTCTCCGCCGGATGGTCGACGCCTGTGCCCCTGGAATCAGCCTTCTTCTGCAGAGTTGCAGGTAGGTTCGAATCGACTCGTCGCCAATGTAAAATCCGTGAATCTTGATGTATGGTGTCCTTCAACAAATAAACAGAGACTGCAGATTAACAATCAACAGGTGTTTACTGGATGAGGGTCTCTCAAAAACTAACAGTACAGATCCCTACTCAGGGTTTATATACAGGTGTGGTCACTGCCGGTACTACAGTATACAGGAGCTGTAAAAAGTAGTTCTCCCCTTAAAGGTACATACACTACATGGATGACCTGCTCCTATTCACCGATTTGAGAGGGGAGCATGGCCCACTACTGGCCGAACTGCTGGAACTGCTCAGGCAGGAAGGCTTTAAAGTGAACCCAAAGAATGCGCAGATCGGCCAGCAGGAGGTGAAATTCCTGGGCCTGACCGTACGCGCTGGGGAAAAGGCCATAGATAAAGCTAAAAGGGAAGCAGTACAGGAGTTACCAGTCCCCAACACAGTCACGGGAGTGAGATCTTTTCTAGGGCTAACCGGGTACTGCAGAGACTTTATTGAGGACTATGCAGCCACAGCAGCCCCCCTGCTCCAACTCCTACATAAGGGAGTGGAGTGGGTTTGGGATGAGGGTTGCCAGGCAGCATTTGTCAGGTTCAAGAAAGATCTGCAGACCGCACCAACTCTAGGGGCCATAGATGGGGGGAAAGAGTTCTTCCTGGAGGTAGCAGCCAGCAGGGACAGCCTGAGTGCTGTGCTGCTCCAAGAGCGGCATGGCAGGCTGAGACCGGTGGTCTACTCCTCCAGGATACTCACGGATGTGGAGAGGAGCTACTCCAATTGTGAGAGGCACCTCTTGGCCACACATTGGGCTGTGAAAAGATCACTGATCTTCACAGGCACCCCTCCCATCACCCTCCTCACCCATCACACGCCCACCCAGATGCTCCTGGACGGGAGAATCAAGGATGGGACAGTGAGCAGTGCCCGCATTGCTCGCTGGACCCTGCTTCTCTCACAGATGGACCTGAAAGTAAAAGGGCTTTGCAAGCCAAAGCTCACAGCTAACTTGGTATATCCTGGAACAGCCCTCCGGTGTTCCATAGAAGGGGTCTGGGAAGTAGACATAGATTTGCGGGCCGGGATACACCCCACAGGCCGCAAAATCTATGTTGATTGCTGTAGCACAGTATCTGCTGGTGAGCGACTCACAGGGTGTGGAGTTTACGACCCAGCGGCAAACGTTGCCCTGGCAATTAAGCTCCCCAGCACCATGAGCGCGCAGCAGGCTGAACTGTCCGCGGTAGTGTACGTCGTTACACACCCCGAAATCTTCCCCACCCCGTACACGATTTGCTCGGACAGCATGTTCACATGCAATTCGTGTACAGAGTACCTGGCCATCTGGTCCCGCCGCGGATACACCTCCGCTGACGGGAGACCCCTCACAGTGAAACCCCTGCTGGAGAAAATCTTAGCAGCAGTGGGGGAGGAAGGGGAGGTTTTCATCCATAAGGTGTAAGCCCATCCTCCACAGAACCCTGTAGTAAGGGCAACCAGCAGGCTGACGTGCTTGCTAAGGAGGGTGCCTGTACAGGCTTTTTTGGAACCCATATGGGCCTAGTCCTATAGCAGCAGTCAGCGGTAGGAATGGGACACAAGGGAGTGCAGGGGTAGCTTTAACCCCGGACCTTTAGACGGTCCAAACCCAAGACCCCATCCTCAAGGCAGTCCTCAGTGCAGTGGCTGAGGGGAAAAGGGTAGAGGGCCCTTACGGCACAGCAGCCCTCTCTGTGAAAGAAGGCATGCTGTTTAGGGGAGAACAATGGAGGGAATTCCTTCAACTGGCCCATGAGGGTCCAGGAGCGGGGCATCCCGGGCCTGAGACCACCTGGCAGCGGGTGGAACAGGCGGGATGGTGGCCAGGACTCAGGGAAGATGTCCGCGAGTTCTGTGCCAGCTGTCTGGTGTGTGCTGCTAACAACCCTGACCCCCATAAAAGGAAGGTACCTATGGGACACATCAGGAGGGTAGAGGGACCATGGCAGTCGATCCAGGTCAACTACATCGGGCCCCTACCCACCGCCCAGGGAGGCTATAAGTACTGCCTAGTCCTGTGGACGTGTTCACCAAGTGGGTAGAAGCCTTCCCCTGCCAAACAGCCACAGCTCTGGGTACAGCCAGGATCCTGGTCAGGGGGCTACCACAGTATGTGGAGTCCGACCAAGGGAATCATTTTACCGGGCAAGTCATGCAGAATACCGTTATGGTACTCGGCATTGAGGGGAAATGGCACGTTGCACACAACCCACAGCCTCAGGGATTGTGGAGAGGATGAACAGGACCTTGAAAGAAAGGCTGAGGAAAGAGACGGTAGACTCACCTAGAAAATGGGTGGAGGTCCTACCGTTGGTCCTGATGGGGATCCGAGCCAGCCAGTCAAAAAGCACGGGGTATTCCCCACACGAGCTGATGACTGGCAGAGTTATGTGGACCCCCACCCATGTACTAGCCCCGGTGCTCACAGAAGGTCAGCTCAGGGAGGTGAACCGGGACAGTTTCGCCAGGAACCTATTTGAGCACCTTAAACCGGTCCACGGGGCAGGCGGCTGGGAACATGGGAAGGCAGCATCGGAGTAACCGATTGCTGTTAGAACCTCGAACACACCACGAGTGGGAGATAGGGGATCAGGTTATGGTTAGGAATTTTGCTCTGGTAGGAAGTCTAGAACCATTATACATGGGGCCCTACAGCATTGTTGACAAGGCAAGCCCCATGGTATACGCCATAAAGATGCCTCGGCGTGTCAAATGGTTCTACATTAACCAATGTAAATTGTTTAAGCCCGAGAGAAGGGAACAGCCGGTTAGGGCAAGGTCTGAGGATCGAAATCCTCAGTCTGCAGCAGGAGCAAACTTACAGACTGCACAGGCAGGTGCAGTGGCTTGTTTTAAGGGAAGGGCTATCCCACCCACCATTTGGGACACTCCCCCACTCATCTGGGACTTAGACAAGGTGGGACCTGGGGGTGGAGACCCTCAGCCTGCAGCATCAGGCCGCGTAGAATTGCCTGCCCCTAGCACAGGTTTAGGAGAGGTAAAACCTGAGGATAAAAATCCCCAGCAAGCGGTAGTGGAAAGTTCACAGACCGCACAGGAGGGGGCAGTGGCTCGTGTTAAAGACCCACCAGCCAGAAAACCTCCACCAGCCAAAGTCCCTAGAAGGTCCCCACGAACGTCACGGCCAAAGGAACCGTGGTCACCGGCTCCCCAGTTTAAACGGGCAGCCTCTCAATTCAGGGATCGATCTGAGGACAGAGGTTCCCAGCCAGCAGCCACAGGCTGCGAGGGACCAAAAGGACAGGACAGGGCAGCCACACCGAAGGGAGTAGTGTGCTGCAGGCCAAACAGGGATTAGCCTGGGCGCTCGGAGACGGGCGGCAGATGTACATAGCTTCTGTAATGTAATTTTGGGATCGTTAAGTTTGGGTGTTTTAGCTTAATTTTAAACAAGGTGATTGGTAGTTTAAGTGTTATTGTTTTAAGAGTGTTTGTATTGAGTCGAGGTCGCAAGACTCGACTATGCTTTACCCAAGCCAGAGAATCTTCTCGGGACCTGGCTATATGCTCTTGTGTCTCCTTACAGAAGGGATTTCAAAATGAAGGGGGGCATACTCTTACTCGCCCTGATAGGAATGAGCACTGGGAGGCGAGGTGACATGGAGGACTCCCACATTTTTGGAAGCTCAGGAGAGAGAGCACCGGTTGTGACTGCTGGGGGCGGCGAACGAGGCGTGGAGGAGCTCGCTATCTATTCCCATGAGGGAAGATGGCCAGGGTGGCTGGGATCTAACCACCCGGTACTCCAGCCAGACCGGATTCACCTACGGGGAGGCCTCCCTCCCCTGCCCCAGCATACAGGTTGTGGCCACACGGGTCGGGGTCACTGAGGGGAAACGCGTGTGCCTGATCTGCAGAGGACAGATTCCCCTGGGAAGGTGGTGGTGGCTCAGAAAGCTGAGCAGAGACATGGGGGACCATATAGTTGACTGGGAACGACTGGGGAACGACACCTACCGGACGATCACAGGGACCCAAGGTGGAGCTAGTGTGTGCTGGGATAAGTGGTGGGAGTTGGAACAGGGAATTTATGTCTGCATGCGGGGGTCGCAAAGGGCCTGCCCCACGGGCATATCCATCATCTTTTCCGCAGCATGGCAGGATAAGGGGAAGGGGGTGGAATGGGATTCCCACCTACACACTTGCATAGTCCCACACTCCCCAGCCCCAGTTAAAGACACTGAACTCATGGCACGCGCCCGAAAGTCCCTGCCCATGACCCAGACAACAAGGACATACATAGAGAGGTGCCCTGCCACCACCAAGGGACCAGGGAATGGGCTGGTACTAGTGCCAACCGAAAAGGTGCTATACCAGGGGGTACACTACGCAGTAGCTTCCGTGATTCTAAACCTTACAGAGGTACACTTACCTGAGTGGTGCCCCACGGAGACAGAACAGCTATACCAGGCCCTGTTAAGAGAAATGTTTAGGAAATTCTACGAGTTCGATTTTGCCGATGTAGACAAAACCGAACTGTACACTACGCACACTGAGTACTTGAGCAACACGGGGAGACAAAAAGGGGAACCTGGAATGATGTTTTCACTGCATATAACACGGGATCCTCTGTTATAAACAGCCTGGATGACATAGAATCGCAGGCACAGATAAACGGTTTAAAAACACAATTACAAAAAATCTTAATGGATGAAAATACAGTAGTAGGCTCAGAGCTACACGAGGACCAAGCTATGACGGTCCATTTAAAAGAGATTATTGCTGAGCTAGAAAGACACGCCAAAACTGTAAATGCCCTTATACGAGAGGACAAGAATGCTTCAGATCAGGCTGCACAGAATGAGGTGTGCGTACTGTATGGGGCATGGTTGCTAGGCGAGGGCCGGAGTAACCTGGAGGATTTAAAGCAAGGTTTAGTCCCCTCCTGGATCAGCAACAAGCACCTCGCAGCCCTCCACCCATTTGGGAATTTATTGAGCCCGGGTCAGCTCCGGCTAGCTTCTGAGGCCTACCCTGTCCCAATAGATTGTGGGCGCTCCAATCACACTACCATGGGGATAGTAGTGAGGATGCTGGTCATGGGAGGGACAGCCCGACCCGCACCGGTATACAGGGTAGAGAACATTGGAGTCATTCAAGGGGGTGCACACATCCGTTTCACAGCGGTCCCACCTTATGTCATAAAGTGGGAGCACGCTATGACAGGTACTGACTTCTCGGGGTGCCGGAGCTGGGGAGCACACATAATACTGTGTCCCCAGCACTTGAACGCCTGTTCTAAACCACAGTGGGGTTTAAAGCTGCTGGTGCAAGACCTATAAACTGTACCATGGAGGTAATGGCACAAGATCATGTTCCCCCACAGGTAGCATATATAGGAGGTAGGACATACTGTGTCACCACCAGTGCGCCCCACTACCAGCTTGGACAGCATAACTGGTGTCTGGTAAGTGACAGCAGTTTCTGCTTTAAACCCGAGGCAGAAGTTCAAGTGGCCCAGGAACGGATTGTCCCCATTCCTAAACCCTCCACTGTTCACCTCACTGTAACAGAAAATTTTAACAACCTGCAAAAATATGTAGCACATTTCGGCTATGAAATCCCCCTCTACCAGAACATCTTACCAAGTTACTAAAAGCTGTAGACATATCACAAAAGTATTTCTACACATTAGAACAGAAAACAAACGAGATAGAGGGAGAGATTCAAGGTATCATAGTCCCACGCTGGTGGGACATTTTTGAAAACATAGAGGTCCCTTCATAGATTAGAATGGCTTCCCACATCCTCGTGGTTTGCCAGCTGGGAATAGTATTGTACCTGTTGTGCACTCAGTGCAAGGGAAAAGGCAAAACACTAGAATTCTGAAACAAAAGGACTTGGAAGAAGCATTATGTTAAGGTGGAAAGGGATACACCTGTTTGAATCTTTTATTTTTGTGTTTCTGAATAAGGATTGTTTTATTGTGTTCTGTTATTTTTAATAAAGACTTTGACGTGTTATTTGTAATAAAGATGTATGTGTACCAAGTGGTGCAGGGGTGTTGGACCCCTCCATGCTTGGATGTGTGTAAATAACTGTATTCTGCCTATGTATACTTATGTACACTACATTTTTAAAGAATGGGGAATGTGTGTGTCATGGGATTTTAGATAGGTAATTACAGGGGAAGATTGGCTATGGAGGGTCAGGAATTTTGCTCACCTTTGTAAGTATAATACTTGAAGTGAGTTTCAGTATCACAGGGAGGAATGTAGGATTCTCAAAATTCCCACATTTCCCAAGTTATTAATTAGGGACCCTGAAGGACAAGTTATCGATAAGGGAACCCTGAAGGGAATGGCTTTTGGACTTTATGGCAAAAACTGCAAGGTTAAAGTAGGACCCTGCAGACAGGAGTTCAGGTTCAAAAACTTAAAACTTGACATGCCTGGGCCTGTAGGCTTGTTATTTTGAAACCAGACAACTGGATGAGACAGAATACGCATTCTTCCCTTCTTTTACAAATCAACCCAGGAAAAGACTTAATCTTGCACAAACCTAAAGCTCATCAAAACTATGCATAAATAATCGCTTACAGTTTGAACCAGCTACCAAGCCAGGAAGACACTGATTAACATTATGCATAACAAACTCCCAAGACATTGAAAGCCATTTAGCAATGAGACAACCACCCAAAAACCAGTTAAGGTGAATGGCTATAATCACCTTAACAAGCCCGCCAAAAATCGGACAAAGAATTAACCCTGATTTGGCGCGCAGATAACAAACTCAAAAACAGTATAACTGTAGGCCCACCCGAAACCAAGAAGAGAAGCATTCGGGAGGCACGCTAGCTATCGACACGGCAACAGAGGGGGCCAAGTGAAGCCAACAGGAAGGCTCACACAACATCACGGCGAAGGGGCACGGTGGGGCAGGCTCGACCGAAGACAACAAGGCTGCAACCGCAGCCCTACACGAGGACCGACCACGAGCACCATGGTAACAAAAGGGGCTGGGTAAACCATACCTTCAGATCATTACCACTACACAGGTAATGATCTAGGCCACCGCGACCGAAGACCGCCAACCAAACCCCAACCACAACAAAACCCGATGACCAGACCACCACCGGAAGAACAAAACCTGAAGCTTTCCACTCTACAAGCTAAAGTACCCAACAAAGACTTTATTCTCCCTATTTCTAACTGAGAAAAGTGGGTACTCACCAGACAAATCCACAACCGCGCCCAAACCGCATCAGCGGACTCCACCAAACTGAAGAACCTTCGCAGATTCTAAGACTAGTACCACGTGGAGACAGCAGGCCCCAAAGGACACAAAGAGCGAACCCCAAAAACGCAACCGGCTTAATTGACAGGATTCGAACTGTCAAGTAACCCCTGTTGGTAAGCATATCCCTGGCCTCTTTTAGCACAATTTAGTTAGATATTGGGGGTGGGACAAGGGTAGGGGGATTATTAATGTGATTTTTCCCTCATTGTGCCATGTGTTCCCCATTCTTAATCAAGTGTACTCTTGAATGTCTGTAACTACTCCAGTAATCTAAGTGTAATTTTTCAATGTTATAATTTTATTGTGACTCTAATAAACACAGTTTTCTTGTACCAAACCAGTTGTCTACTCCAATTTTGTATCGCAGCCTGTACCTAAATCCGGAGTCTAGAACCAAAGGGTGTGGGAGCAATTCAAACCGCTCAAAACAGTCAGAGGCAAAGCTGACTCAAAACACCACCCCCTACAACACTGCAGATGGCCATGCAGGGCGACCTCGAGGAGCTGTGGACTGGGAGTGTGAAATCAAGTGATGGTGTTGTTTCTTCTTCTTTCCTCTCTCTCTTCCTGGTCAACCACTGCCTGGGCAGACTGGATTTCTTGGATGTCTGAAATGAGGAAGGCACAAGGGTATTGTTATGGTGAGGGGAGGGCGGGAAAGCAAGAGGTGCATGCTTACACCATGTGCAGCTTGTATATCAGAAGAGATTGTGAGATGAGGGGAAGTGGGATGTGGGAAGAAGGATAATGTATGAGGATACCAGCATCTTGTACTTTTTCAGACCCTGCTGTCCTTTACCATCCAAGGCCTTGGAAGCATCCAGCAGCACTCCCTGCATTCCCTGCACACTTAAAAAAAACTTTTAACATGTATTGCACCAAGCCACTACTTCAATAAAATAAAAAGTAATCCCGTCCAAAAGCTTAAATGCAAACTTACCTGAAAGATGTGTGTGTCCCTTTAAGAGGTGCTGATAGCATCTCTGTCAGTCTGCTGAATGCTGGGTTTTCATGGCAAGGTTAGGACCCAGTGCTAAACTCAGCACTAAGGTCCAAGTTCGTTGCTATTGGCAGCGCTAAGGCCCTCACCAAAATGGCAGCCGCCACGTTCTGCACCAGAGAAGGGCGCTAGAGTGGCAGCTGCCATTTTCAGACCAGATTGCGGTGAAAACTCGTGGCAGTAAGTGGTCCAGTTTCCAGGCCATGTTTTCTTATTAGCCTTGGCTCAGTGGTAGCGCTCTTGCCTCTGAGTCTGAAGTTTGTGGGTTCAAGTCCCACTCCATAATCTAGTCTCACACTTTAGTGCAGTTCTGAGGGAGCGCTGCGCTGTCAAAGGTGACGTCTTTAGGATGAGACATTAAACTGAGGTCCTGTCTGCCCTCTGAAGTGGAAACTGGAGTCAACTTAGTTCACATACATTGCATAAATGTTGGAGGAGCAGACTAGGTGCAGGTTGAAAGGTCAATGATAGGTGTGAAGGGAGGTTCTGGGAAATTCCTAGCTCTTGGCTGAGTTCATGGACTAACACTGATAAGATAATATAATAATAAAATCAGTCATACATGAGCAGTTTTATTACTGATATTAACCCTAAACTAATAAATAGATGAATCACTTTGTGCTAGCCCTGTCACCCCTTTTTTCCTCTTATTATATTTTCTTCCCTATACTTATAGGAAAGAGCATAAAAAGCCAGAGATGAGAAAGGTTCATCCCTCCATATCTAGTACATTAATTCTCCCATCACAGAGGTTAGTTGTTTTTTGAATAACCACCATTGATTTGCCTCTATTACTTTTCTGGTAGATTATATCAAAAATGTATCAGCAACAACATAATGTATTTATATAACACCTTTAAGGTAGTAAATCGTCCCAACGTGCTTCACAACAGCGATTATCAAACAAAAATTTGACATGGAGCCACATAAGTAGATATTTGGGCAGATGGTCAAAAGCTTGGTCAAAAAGGTAGGTTTTAAGGAGCATCTTAAAGGAGGAAAGAGAGGTAGAAAGGCGGAGAGGTTTAGGGAGGGAATTCCAGAGCTTGGGGCTTTGATAGCTGAAGGCATGGCCACCAATGGTGGAGCGATTTAAATCAGATTTTGAGTAAAGAAATTTTCCTGATATATTGATGCTAAACTTACTTTTCACTAACATCCATTTATGTCCTCTGTTCCTACATTCCTGGTGTACTTTGAAGTATAATCTGGGTTTACCTTATTTATCCAGTTTAATATTTTATATACTTTTATGCAGCCCTATCTTCTCTCTAGAGGGTAACAGTTTGGTGTTAAGTCTGTGTGTTATATTGCGAATTACTACACAGACCACAAGAGTAAACTTTAACAGGTCTTTACTAGTTGAAGGTCAGGGCGGAACTGCCCAATAAATCATTACACAGCACTTATATACCGGTGTGGTCACCACCGGTATTGCAGTATACAGCAGCCAAGATAAAGTAGTGCAACCCTTAAAATAGTTCTCTTAAAGGTGGAACGGTTACATACACTACAATCCTCCCTTTTTAGGTTAACAGTATATCTTCCCATTAAACATAACCTCATAACATATATACACAACTTAATGTAAAAACAGTTCACAGATTCAGTCTCTCTGGAGGCTTCCTGACTCGGTCCGGATAACGCCTCGGTGGTGTAGTAGTTTTCGGTGGTGTAGTAGGTTCTTTTGGCAAGGTCGATTCGGCTTGAATGTCAGTGTCGGGTTCATCTGGTTCCAGTATCACCGGATCGGAGGTAGATACTATGGGTATCTCTGCTTCATCATTAGGCGTATAGAGTTGTGGTGTAGGTTGTCCCTTTTCGGATGACGCTATGATCTGGTCAGCATGGCGCCTTATTATGCTTTCACCAATGTCCACGGTATACGTCAGCGGTCCTAGTCGTGTGCAAATAGTTCCAGGCTGCCATTTCTCGGTACGGTAGTCCCGGGCCAAAACTTGTTGACCTATCTGGAAGGTTCTAGTTGGCCTTTCATTCATGCCTTGAAATTGCCGGTTCTCTACGTCCCTTCTGATGTTTGGCATGATCAAATCCAGCCGGCATCTTAGTCTTCTATTGAAAAACATCATGGCGGGAGTTTGGTTTGTGACCGCATGTGTTGCATTCCTGTACGCCAACAAGAAGTTATCTACCTTATGTTGTAGATTTATGTCTTCATTACCCATGGCCTTTATGGCCTTCTTGAAGGTCTGGACAAACCTTTCAGCTAATCCATTGGTGGCGGGATGGTATGGGGCGGACATGTAGTGCTTAACCCCATTGTTTTTTAAGAACTTCCTGAATTCTTCGGACACAAATTGCGGTCCATTATCAGAACAGATCTGTTCCGGCAGCCCATTCCTGGCAAAGATGGTCCTTAATACTGTGATGGTTTTTTCCGTGGTGGTGGAGGACATCTTTATTACCTCCGGCCACTTGGAGTGTGCATCCACCGCGATTAAGAACATTGAGTCCATAAATGGACCAGCAAAGTCGATATGTACCCTTTGCCATGGAGATGAGGGCCACGCCCATGGATGCAGAGGAGCTTGTGGTGGGGCGTTTTGGACCTTCTGGCATCCTAAACAGCTCTTGGTCATTTCTTCGATGTCTCCATCGATACCTGGCCACCACACGAACGCTCTGGCTAGGTTCTTCATTTTCACTCCACCCGGATGCCCCTCGTGAAGCTCCTTTAGCACTTTTTGCTGGAGTTTGGGTGGAATCACCACTCTGGATCCACACATCAAAGTTCCTCGGCACACTGACAGCTGTTCTCTTCTTTGCGAAAATGCTGGCAACAGTGGTTCGCCATGTGCTGGCCATCCCTTCACCGTTAAATCGTAGACTCGTGAGAGAGTCAGGTCATTTCTTGTTTCCTTTTCGATCGTAGAATTTGTTACTGGCAGACATTCCACTATGGTTGAGTGGAACATCTCCACTGGGTCCACTGCAGGCGCCTCTTCTACCGTTGGCAACGGTAGGCGTGATAAACCGTCAGCATTCCCATGCTGTTTTGATCCTTTGTATTCTATGTCATATTGGTGTGCCCCTAGGAAAAGGGACCACCTCTGTAGCCTTTGCGCTGTCATAATGGAAACGCCCTTTTTAGGGTTGAATATGGATACCAACGGCTGGTGGTCTGTCAGCAGTGTAAACTTCTGGCCCTGCAGGTAATGATGAAACTTCTTTACTCCCCACACCAGGCTGAGAGCCTCCCTATCTATCTGAGCATAGTTGCGCTCAGCGGAGGTCAATGATCTGGATGCAAATGCGACTGGCCTTTCCGAGCCATTTGGCAACTTGTGTGAGAGTACTGCCCCAATACCATATGGAGAAGCATCACAAGCTAAACGAATAGGTAGCGTTGGGTTGAAGTGAGCCAACACTTCCTCTGAGGTGATCAATGTCTTGCTTTTGCGAAAGGCCTTCTTACAGTCCTCGCTCCACTTCCATGGTACTTCTTTCTGCAAAAGAGCATTCAGCGGGTGCAGCACCATGGATAGATTTGGCAGAAACTTATGGTAATAGTTAATCAACCCTAGGAACGATCTCAACTTGTAAGGAATGACCCAGATTCTGCCTCGCCTCGCCACCAGAGGGCTCCATGAACTCTCTTAATCGTGTCCTTCTTTATTCATTAATTGTATTCACCTGTGCATTGTTAGATACCTACTATTTAAGTGGTGTTCACTTTATGTTCATTGCTCAGTCTTGAGTTGCTCTGCTTGGTGATACTGCTCGCTTGCATTCTTTACTGTTGTTATTTTGTTTGTGTCAAGTAAAGTCAACCTTTGTTTTGCAACCTAACCTCTGCCTCAGTTTGCCTTACTGCAGTTGGGTCCACTGAGTTCCGATCCTTACAGCAAGACTGAGCCAAAACATGGACCCAGCAGAGAAGGGCCAGTGGCCAAGACAAGTTTCTGAACAGCTACAACTGATCTTGAACGAACTGCAGTGTCTCGCCACGGCAGTCTCCCGAAGCCAGAATCTGCTGGAGAACCTCGTCATCACTTTCCATCAGAGCCAGAAACAGAGTCAGGTGATCCAAGCCGCTCCTGCACCGTTATCCGCTCCTACGATTTCGCCTTCTCCTCTGAGAGAACCCCGATTACCTGCACCCGAGCGCTACGACGGTAACCCAGGAGGATGTCGAGGTTTCCTAATCCAGTGTTCCCTGGTTTTCCAACTGCAGGGTTCATTATTTCCCAGTGACTGTTCCCGAGTGGCCTACATCATTTCGCTACTTACCGGCAAGGCGCTTACCTGGGCTACAGCCGTCTGGGAACAGCAAACGCCGGCATGTTTAAACTACCAACTTTTCTCGGAAGAAATGAGGAGGGTTTTTGATCACCCTGTCAGTGGGAGAGAGGCATCTAACAAACTGCTTCGGCTTCGCCAGGGGGTTCGTAGCGTTGCGGACTACGCTATTGAGTTTCGCACTCTCGCTGCAGAAAGCCAATGGAATTCGGAGGCGCTCATCGCCACCTTTCGCCACGGTCTCACGGATGAGATCAAGGACGAACTGGCTTCCAGGGATCCGGTGAGTGATTTGGAGTCTCTTTTTGATATCTCCGTTCGTGTGGATAATCGTCTCCGTGAGAGGCGAAGAGAACGCCACTCCTTTTTCACTCCGTTTCCAGAGACCAGAGTTTTTCCTGCTTCGAAGCCATCTGAGAACCTCCGAGCCATCCCGAGTCCATCTTTGACCGATCCAGAGGAGCCCATGCAGGTGGGAGTAACCTGCCTCTCGCAACCCGAACATGATCACCGAATGAGAGAGGGATCTTGCCTCTATTGTGGGAAAGCTGGCCACTTTCGCTCTTCCTGTCCAGAGTTGGTGGGAAAAGCCAGGGCTCATCCAGGATGGAGGGACCTGAGATGAGCGTAACCATCCCTTCCGACCCCACTGTGTCTAGGGTTTTGCTGGCGTCCTCCCTTTTCTGGGGCAATCAACAACATGATCTTAAGGCCCTGGTGGATTCGGGGTCTGATGGTAACTTCATTGATCTGGGGTTAGCTAAACAGCTCCAGATTCCCCTGACCCATCCTGATTACCCCCTCACTGTTGTTGCCCTGGATGGAAGACCCCTGGGCTCTGGAACCATTCACCATCATACTGCCCCCCTGTGTTTGGGCGTGGAAGGACAACATTTCGAGACCATCCAATTCTCCCTTATCCACTCTTCCCAGTTTCCATTAATTCTGGGTTACCCTTGGTTGGCCTGCCATAATCCTCGCTTGGATTGGACCACCGGTCGGCTTACGGAATGGGGCTCCGCCTGCCATACTAACTGTCTTCGCGCCAAGTCTCCTTCCCAGCCCCAGGAGTTCCCATCACGCTCTGAATTGTCCCGAGTGCCACCCGAGTATGAGAATCTAAAAGAGGTCTTCAGTAAGGTTCGAGCCACATCACTTCCCCCTCATAGGCCATATGACTGTGCCGTTGACCTCCTGCCTGGGACATGCCCACCTAAGGGTAGGATCTTTTCCCTTTCTGCTCCTGAGACCGCTGCCATGGAGGAGTACATCCGTGACACCCTCGCCGCTGGCTTCATCCGTCCGTCCACCTCTCCTGCTGGTGCCGGTTTTTTCTTCGTGAGTAAGAAGGATGGAGGTCTCCGTCCCTGCATCGACTACCGTGGCCTTAACCGGATTACTATAAAGAACCGTTATCCTCTTCCACTCATGTCAACGGCCTTCGAGCTACTTCAGGGAGCCACGGTCTTCATAAAATTGGACCTCCGCAACGCCTACAACCTCATCCGCGTCCGCGAAGGGGATGAGTGGAAGACGGCATTCAACACACCTACTGGGCACTATGAGTACCTGGTTATGCCCTTTGGATTGACCAATGCCCCTGCTGTGTTCCAGGCGCTCATCAACGACGTTCCCCGAGACATGCTGAATCGCTTTGTTTTTGTCTACCTGGATGACATTCTCATTTTCTCCAAAACTCTTCACGATCATGTCCAGCATGTAAGACAAGTCCTGCAACTTTTGTTTAACAACCTCTTGTTTATCAAGGCGGAGAAGTGTGAATTTCACGTTTCCACGGTTTCATTTCTGGGCTTCATCATCTCCAGCGGCAACATCCAAATGGACCCTGGCAAGACCCAAGCTGTCCGAGATTGGCCACCACCCACCTCACTCACAGGTGCAACGTTTCTTGGGGTTTGCTAACTTCTATCGGAGATTCATCAGAAACTTCGGCACCATTGCTGCTCCTCTTAACGCCCTCACCAAGACCGCCTCTACCCGATTCAGTTGGTCCGCTGAGGCTGCGCAGGCTTTCGAGGATCTCAAGCGGCGCTTCACGTCTGCTCCTGTCCTCATTATTCCGCATCCCTCACTCCCCTTCATTGTCGAGGTGGATGCCTCGGATATAGGAGAGGGCGCCGTTTTATCCCAACGGTCTAACGACAACAAACTGCACCCTTGCGCCTTTTTCTCTCGTCGACTCACTCCCGCTGAACGAAACTACGATATTGGGAACAGGGAATTACTGGCAGTTAAGTTGGCACTGGAGGAGTGGAGACATTGGTTGGAGGGGTCTAAACACCCATTCATTGTCTGGACTGACCATAGGAATCTGGCCTATATCCAGGAGGCCAAACGACTTAACTCTCGTCAAGCTTGCTGGGCACTTTTTTTTAATCGTTTTGACTTTGTCCTGTCATATCGTCCTGGTTCCAAGAATCTCAAGCCTGATGCTCTCTCCAGGCAATTTGATCCACCCGAGCGGGAGAGACAACCTGAACCTATTATTTCTACTTCCCGAATTGTAGCACCGGTTTGCTGGGGAATCGAGACGCTGGTCAGAAAGGCGCAACAGAGGGAGGCAGACCCTGGCAACGGCCCACCCGGTCGCCTTTTTGTCCCCAACACGACTCGCTCACAAGTCCTGCAGTGGGGGCATTCGTCGCGACTCCCCGGTCATCCAGGCGCATCCAGGACGCTGGAGTTTCTTCGCAGAAGGTTCTGGTGGCCCACCATGGAGAAGGACGTAAAGGCGTTCGTGGCAGCTTGTGCCATTTGTGCATGAAACAAGAACCCTCGATCTCGCCCCCAGGGTTTGCTGCATCCTCTCCCCATTCCCACTCGTCCCTGGTCACACCTCTCGGTGGATTTCATCACAGGCCTTCCACCATCTCAAGGCAACACTGTCATTCTGGTCATCGTAGATCGCTTCTCCAAAGCCTGTCGTTTTCTGCCCTTGCCCAAGCTTCCCTCCGCCCAAGAGACAGCCGAGCTCATGGTCCAGCATGTTTTCAGGTTATTCAGTTTGCCCCTTGACATCGTTTCTGACCGTGGTCCACAATTCGCCTCCCGGTTTTGGAGAGCCTTCTACAAACTCATTGGAGCTACTGTCAGTCTTTCCTCGGGTTTCCATCCTCAGTCGAACGGTCAAACAGAACGGATCAACCAAGACCTGGAGACGACCCTGAGGTGTCTCGTGTCCGCTAACCCTGCGACCTGGAGTCGTCACATCGTCTGGGCTGAGTACGCGCACAACACGTTGCGCTGCTCCCCCACAGGACTGTCGCCGTTCGAGTGCCAGTTCGGTTTTCAGCCTCCACTGTTCCCGGAGCAGGAGCTCGAGGTGGGGGTTCCGTCCGTGGAGAAGTTTGTCCAGCGTTGTCGGCGGACCTGGAGGAGAGCGCGGCTGGCCTTGCAACGAGCTTCTCAACAACGGCAGATCCAGGCCAACAAGCGGCGCAGACCGGCTCCTTCATTCCGTCCTGGTCAGAGGGTCTGGCTTTCTACGCAGGATCTCCCGCTGCGAGTGGAGTCCCGCAAGCTGGCGCCCCGTTTCATCGGCCCCTTCATGGTGTTGAGGAAGGTCAACCCGGTGTCCTACCGTCTCCAGCTACCCCGCTCCATGCGGATTCATCCTACCTTCCATGCCTCCCGGCTTCGGCCAGTGGCCAGCAGTTCCCTGGCGCCCGCCACGAGGCCTCCTCCTGCTCCCCGCATCGACGGCCAGCCTGCTTACACGGTCCGTCGCCTGATGGACTCTCGCCGGGTTCGCGGGGGCCTCCAGTTCCTGGTGGACTGGGAGGGATATGGTCCGGAGGGACGCTCTTGGGCTCCGGACCGGGACATCCTGGATCGCGATTTAGTACGGAATTTTTTTCGTCGTCACCATGGACTTTCTGGGGGAACGTCAGGGGCCGTTCCTAGGGGGGGGGTCCTGTAAGGAATGACCCAGATTCTGCCTCGCCTCGCCACCAGAGGGCTCCATGAACTCTCTTAATTGTGTCCTTCTTTATTCATTATTGTATTCACCTGTGCATTGTTAGATGCCTACTATTTAAGTGGTGTTCACTTTATGTTCATTGCTCAGTCTTGAGTTGCTCTGCTTGGTGATACCGCTTGCTGGTCTGCTTGCTTGCATTCTTTACTGTTGTTATTTTGTTTATGTCAAGTAAAGTCAACCTTTGTTTTGCAACCTAACCTCTGCCTCAGTTTGCCTTACTGCAGTTGGGTCCACCGAGTTCCGGTCCTTACACAACTGGGATACATTTTCCGGAGCGGGAGCCTTCACAACAGCTTCGATCTTGTCAGGTGACTTGTGCAGCCCCTCCTGGTCAATGACATGACCACAGTACGAGATCCGTTCCTGAAAGAACTCACATTTCTGGCGATTAACTCGAAGGCCATATTCCTTCAACCTGGTGAGCACCAGTTTCAAATTTGCAAGGTGTTCCTCATCGTCATCTCCTGTAATTAGGATATCGTCCAAGTAACATTGAGTGCTTGGAATTCCCTGTAATACCTGCTCCATGGCCCTCTGCCAAATTGCCGGAGCCGAAGCCACTCCAAAAACCAGTCTATTATATCGATACAAGCCTCTGTGCGTGCTGATTGTGAGATACTGGCGCGACTCTTCCCCAACTTCCATCTGTAAGTACGCTTGCGCCAGGTCTATCTTGGTGAAGCGTTTCCCGCCAGACAATGAAGCAAAGATATCCTCAATCCGCGGAAGCGGATATTGCACCGTGTGAAGCACCGGATTAACTGTGATCTTGAAGTCTCCACAGATGCGGACCTTCCCCGGTTCCCCTGGCTTGTTACTCGATGAACGCTTCATGACGGGAACAATGGGCGTGGCCCACTCGCTCCAGTCCACCTTGGACAGTACTCCTGAATGTTCTAGCCCTTCCAGCTCAGCTTCCACAGCAGGTCGTATCGCATACGGTACCGGTCTGGCTTTGAGAAATTTTGGGTTTGCATGTTCTGCAACCTTGATTTTTGCCTTAATTCCTCTGTGTTCCCAGTCCCTGTTGGAACACCTCTTTAGCCTCATCCAATATTCTGGACAATCGTTCAGGTTTGACATCTTTTTTTCCAGAATCTACCGTTATTGCGTTTAGGGAGTGCCAGTCCATATTTATTTTCCTGATCCACTCCCGTCCTAGAAGTGGTGGACCTCCCTCAGGTAGTACATATAAGTCCATTCCTTGGTGTTCTTTGCCCTTGTGTATCACCTTGACTTTTATCTTTCCGATGGGGTATACTTTTTGCCCCGTGTATGTCTGCAATACTATCTCCGTATCCCGTAGGGGAATTAGTCTGAATAACTTTTTGTAATCTTGCTTATTCATGACCGTCAACGCCGGTCCGGTGTCCAATTCCATCTTCACTTGGACTCCTGCTATCTGCAGTGTGACCCAGATAGTTTGTCGGTCAGCTTCCTTACTCACGTTGTGAATTCTCAGACTACCCAGTTCCTTGCTGTTGGAGTCTGAATCCGAATTCTGTTCATCCGAACTCTTCTCAGCCACCTTATGTACCTTTCTGCACTTTTCCTGTGGTGACTTTTTGTTGCTGGTCTTCTTTCCTGACCGGCATACTTTAGCTATATGACCAAGCTTGCCACATTTTCTACATTCCTGGTTTTTAAAGCAGCATTGGTCCTGATCGTGTGTTGTCTTCCCACAACGATAACATTTTGTTGTACCCGAAGCCATTTGATCTACGCTGAGTACCGCTGCCTTCAGCTGCATTTCCGCGGTGCCTCTCGCGGCGGCTTCGTGCGATGCTGCAATAGTGACAGCCTTATCAAATGTAAGATCATTCTCTTCAAGCAACCGCTTTTGTGTTCCTTCTTTCGACAATCCACACACGAATTTGTCTCAGTGCCTCTGTCAGGCTTTCCCCAAACTGACAGTATTTCGCTAGCTTGCGCAGTTCAATTAAATACTCCGCGTTGCTTTCCTCTTTCAGTTGCGTTCTCGCATAAAATTTAAATCGTTCCGCTAACATCAGCGGTGTGGGGTTCAAATGATTCTTCAGGACAGCAACAATATTAGTGAAAGTCTGATCTTCCGGTTTAGCTGGTGATAGAAGATGCTTCAATAGCCCGTATGTCTTCGCACCCATTGAGTTTAGTAAGGTTAGTGCTTTATCTTCATCTGATATTTTATTTGCCTTACAATATATCTCTATGCGTTCTACATACGTGGCCCAATCTTCAACATCGGGATCGAAATCGTTGATGTTACCACGCTTAGGCATCCTCGCGATCTTCTTGAGAAACAAAAGAATTATTTATTTATTTATTTATTTATTTTTTTCCTTTTTACAAAATGGCGGTTTCCCACGCTTGTCTTCTTCCCCCGCCTCCGAAAATGGCGGCTTCCCGCATTTGCCTTTCTCCCCCGCTGGCTGTAATGGCGATTGCCGATTTGCTGCGTTCGCCCTCCCCCAGCGGTTTTCAAATCGTGCCTCCCAGCCCCTCTTGCAGTCCGGTCCTTCCCCCCCCCCGGCTGCGGCTGAGTTCTCCGCGGTTTTTTTTTAAATTTTCTCCCACGCCTTACGCTGACCCGGTCGCTGCGCCTCGCGGCCTCGGTAGCTGCCCGGCCTTTTTCACCGGTCGCGGTCGAGCTCTCTCTCGACGCTGTTGCGTCTCCCAGCCCGCTTGCAGCCCGGTCTTTCGCACCGGCTGCGTTTGTATTCACCGTGGCTTCCGTGCCTTACGCTGCCCCAGTCTCCGCGCCTCTGGCCCCGACTTCTGTCCGGCTCCTTTCCCCGGCCGTGGTCGAGTTCTCCGCCCTTATATCCTCCATGTTTTTTTTTTTTCTCCCCTACTCACAGTCAACGTGGCCGACTTGCTGCTCGTCGCTGATCGGCTTACCCACCACCGTGATAGAAGGGATGATGACTGCCTGTTGCTGATGGAAGGCTTCGTGTCAGAATTCTTCCTTTGCTCTGCAGACCCGAGTCTTTTCTCAGCAGAATGATGAGGGTGGATGCCTCCTCTCGACGCCCGTTAAACTGCCTTGGATGTATCTCTGCCGCAGGGTAAGATCGTACTCGTCGCCACTGTTAAGTCTGTGTGTTATATTGCGAATTACTACACAGACCACAAGAGTAAACTTTAACAGGTCTTTACTAGTTGAAGGTCAGGGCGGAACTGCCCAATAAATCATTACACAGCACTTATATACCGGTGTGGTCACCACCGGTATTGCAGTATACAGCAGCCAAGATAAAGTAGTGCAACCCTTAAAATAGTTCTCTTAAAGGTGGAACAGTTACATACACTACATTTGGCTACTCTGATCTTTCATTATAGCTCATCCCCTTTATACGTAGAAACAGTCTTGTTGCTCATTTCTGTACCCTTTGAATAGCAAGAATGTCGTTCTTGTAAGTGTAGTTGGACCAGTGTATTGTAAAACCTGAATACAGCTTCTGTAGACTTGCATCCCACGGTTTTGGCTATATACCCTTATTTGTATTAGTTGTTTTAAGTGCTTTGCCTATTCTATGTCAGTTGAAAATGATGAGTTAGAAATAAGTCTGGGCCCATTTTTGGGCAGCACAGGCCGGGACAGAGAGACCCAAGGCCTCGGGTTTCACCTTCGGGACACCTGGTGCGCCTCCACAAGCAGCTTGCCCCACAAGAAACATGAATTATGGGCTGGTGGCAGCGGCCCCCTCATGTAAGTTCCGGGAGGGGGATTGGATTGAGCAACGGGAGTGGGGGAAGGTGGTGGGCAATTCCCAGGACTGTGGAGTTGGGTGGAGAACTTCTGCTCCTCCTAGCTTCACAGAAAGGTGCTTTTATTAAAAAAAAAATTTAAACGTACCCTTATTTGCTGGCTGCGAGGGCCACTGAAGATTCCTGCATGGATTGGGTGCAGGCCTTCCCACTGCTAAATTGGTATAGGCTTTGTGCCCATTTGATGCCCGGGGCACAACATACCCCAATTTCTACCCTGCTGTTTCTACTATTATTTCCAGGTCCCTTATTAAAATTCCCTATCTTAATTGAATTCCACTCGTTATCAATTTATGTCTCAATTTTTGATCTATGGCTAAGTTTTAGATTTATTATGCCATGTGTCTGCCCAATTGCATAAGTGCTGTAAATCCTTTTGCAAATCTTTTGTTACTTTTTCTACTGTTCACCCTGTTTTAGTGTTATTAGTTTGACCAGCTTACATTTGTTTTTTGTATTTTTTTAATATTGTCTTTTAATTTTAATCACTTTCTAACTAATATATTCTATTTAATCTAGTCTGACATCCCACCCCCCGACTCACTTTTTTTAAAACAAAGTTTAACACCTTTATTCTTCTGTGTTCCTGCTCCTACAGTCCATCTTGTTGGTGGGAGAAAGTTTGTCTCAAAAAGAGCATTCAGTTACATGTGTAGTAATGACCTGCCTTGACTGACCCTCCAACTCTACTATGGGAAAGCCCTTTAGCTGCAGTTGTAACATGGGGTGGGCTGGGTTAAAATAAGAAATAGGAGCAGGAGTAGGCCATCCCTGGTCTACCAGGCAGCAATGTACTCGGGTACTGACGCCCTGTGTCCTGTGCAGCATCAGGTGATTGTGGAGAAGGTTGGTGTTGTTGTTGGTGCTGCTGGTGTGCCTGGTGCTGCTGGTGTTGGGGGCTCATCGTGGTCCGAGTCTGAAGACCAAGGTGAGATAGTAAAAACAGCACCCATGTTGATGGAATAGATGTCAGGTGAAGTGCAGATTGCACAGGAGGTCACAAGCAGGGATGTGGTCAGGAGGACCTGGGTGCAGTGCCGCAAATGTTTCAATGATCTCATTAGATCAGAAAACGTTAATGCCAAGCCACACTCAACTGCATCCTGCTGTGCCTCTCATCGCATCCCCATCACTCTGCCTTCCCTACCCTACTCCTGCACACCCTTACTCACACCAATTTACCTTGCACATCCACCCATCCCTCTTTCTCTATCTACATTATCACATCCCCATCTCACTAGCCACCCCTCACACTCACCCTCATCCTAGTGCAATCTTACCAACTAACAACACACCAGGGTAGCCACTTGGGTGTTTTATCCAATGTTTATGTAACATTTTTGTTAATGTGGTGCTAAACATAAAAATCTTTATTTTCAACACTTTCCTGTCTTGGACTGATTTGTGTGCACCTTTGGAAGTGGCTTAGTGAGTTGCAGTGAATGGTGAGACATAATGGTACACCCTGCAATGGTGATGAGTGTGAAAGGAATGACTTGGTCATTGTAGGGATGCTTTATGGTGTTGGTGTGGAGTGTACCAACCTGGCACATCATGTGGCAGCCATATGGGTGCACAGTGTCAAGTTAACTAAATCTGGCCATGATGAGGCCATCTCTGGCCTCCCAGGCAGCAATGTGCTTGGGTGCTGATGCCCTGTGTCCTATGCAGCATCAGGTGATTGCGGAGAAGGTGGTTGTTGTTGGTGCTGCTGGTGTTGGGGCTCCTTGTGGTCCGATTCTGAGGACCAAGGTGAGACAGTAGAAACGGCACCCATGTTAATGGAATAGATGGCAGGTGAAGTACAGATGACTGAAGCATTCTGTCAATGGTGAGAGAGATCTTTCAATGAGGTGACACTGGATGGAGACTTTGCTGGAAACACTTGCGGCCTGCAGAATCTGTGCTGGAAATGGGACTGAGCAACAGCTTCTGCCTGAGGAAAGTGATGATCCATCAGGTGGGAGCTTTCACTGTACATTTGATGCTGTCAAGTAATCAGCTGGAACAATGGCCACAGAATTCCCGCCTCAAGTTGATAGACGTGGTTCCCGAGCAGCGTGAATCCCGTGGACATGCAGGGGAAAATTAAAAAGTAAGTGAAAAAAGGCTCTTAAGTGCCTTTAAACTATCTGATAATCATCTCAATTGGGTCCCCCACCGCTGCCGGTCAGGTCGGCTCCGCAATGACAGATGTGCCTGGGGGAAAAGCGTGTGGGTGCGAGATGACAGCAGGTTCCCGACCCACTGTCAAAAATAACAACTTTCCCACCCAGCCCGCCACCAATCGCACCCACTACCATCCCAGAAATTTCTGGTCTATGTCTCCATGATTTTGCATCATAATGGAAAGAACATCATGGGAGGTCCACACCCAAATTCTCAATATGACCCTGAATTCATCATACTAACCTTGAATCAGGTTCTTTCACAGAGAAATATTATCACTATTTATTTATTAATTTTTTGAGTAATTTTAATAGAAGCCAGAAGAAATATTCCATTGATTGATAAACTAATTAGTTTGTAGATGTTTGAATTCTAAGGTGCATGATGATGAATGGACTGACTGGCTGAGCTCATGTTATGTCCAAAAGTATATTTTATTGCCTATTTGATAAGTGAATTTTGTGGAAATATTAATAACTATTTTCTATGCAGATACTTGTTTAAATAGTGTCAGCCTATGCTCAGTGGTAGCACTCTGGCCTCTGAGTCAGAAGTTTGTGGATTCAAATCCCACTCCAGAGCTTTGACCACAGACTCTAGGCTGACACTTCAGTGCAGTACTGAGGGAGTGCTGAACTGTCAGAGGTGCCATCTTCCAGATGAGACGTTAAACTGAGGTCCTGTCTGCCCTCTCAGGTGGGCGTAAAAGATCCCATGACACTATTCAAAGGAGAGCAGGGGAGTTCTGCCAGTGTCCTGGCCGATATTTATCCCTCAACCAACATCACTGTAGCAGATTATCTGGTCATTATCTCATTGCTGTTTGTGGGACCTTGATGTGCGTAAATTGGTTGTCGCTCTTCCCTACAACTGTAACTACACTTCAAAAGTACTTCATTTAGCTTTAAAGCACTTTGGAATACCTGAGGTCATGAAAGGTGCTACAAAAATACAAGTTCTTTCTTCCTTCATTACCATTATAATAACTGAGAGTTTTCTAGGTTAAATGCCTCATTAAATATAGAGTGTATACTATCTCTTCTATTTAGAATGAATTGATACTGAGTATTAAATGTATCCAGATATAACTCATTCAGTATACAATAGAAGCATCAGTGGAATGGAAAATTTTGATTATAAATCTGCTTTTAATTGCATTGATCTAATTAATATTCAGGATCTGTGATACCATTAAAACCTCACTGATAAAATTAAAATCATTAATAGACCAAAGTATCTGACACGCAATGATGTTGCAACACAATAAATTAACTACAGGTCAAGAACATGAATCAGCAGAATTGCAATGAATTGGAACAATTGTAGAAACTGAATCATTAAAAAAAACTGTAGTATGTTATTCCTGAAAGTTTTAGTAGTTGTTTCTTTCACTTTAGTTTATAAATGTCATATTGGATTGTCTGGCAGATGGCAAGTTGAGCTTCTCCAAAAGCTACCTCAACAGTCACTCTTCCTCCTCCAAGTACCCCCTCCTAATTTCCTAATTCAAAAAGTCACTTTTTCCCCTCTAGAGCCAGTTACATTGCAATACTGTTGTATTTACAGCCCAGAAACTGGCCATTCAGCCCTACAGGTCCATGCTAATCTTCTCTGGTGTTTATGCTCCACACAGGCCTCCTCCCACCCATCTTTATCTAACCCCAGCAACATATCCTTCTATTCCCTTCTCCATCATTTGTTTATATAGCTTCACCTTAAATGCATCTATGCTAGTCACCTCCAATACTCCTTGTGGTAGCGAGTTCCATATTCTAACCACCCTCTGGGTAAAGAAGTTTCTCCTGAACTCCCGATTGGATTTATTAGTGACTATCTTATATTTATGGCCCCTAGTTTTGGTCTCCCTTGTAAGTGGAAACATCTTTTCTCTGTCTACCCTGTCAAACCCTTTCATAATCTTAAAGACCTCTATCAGGTCACCCCTCGGTCTTCTCTTTTCTCGAGAAAAGAGCCCCAGGTATATCCTCTCAGTTCTTGTATCATTCTAGTAACTTTTTTTGTGCCTTCTCCAGTGCCTCTATATCCTGTTTATAACATGGAGAACTGTGCAGAATACTCAAGTGTGGTCTAACCAAGGTTCTCTACAAGTTTAACATAACTGCCCTGCTTTTCAATTCTATCCCTCTAGAAATGAACCCCAGTGCTTTGTTTGACATTCTTCTGCTTCTCCCACCTGCCCCCACCCCCACAATTCATTTGGCACTTTACTTCTCCCCAATCAGTCAATACTTGCACTCTCCTTCCTCCTCCCTTAGTTAAAACTGGGATTTATCTTCCTTATTTTCCTCTAAATTGCTGCTCTCAGCTTCTCTCCTCTCTTCCCTTCTCCAAAGTGCCATTATTCCCTTCTCCCATCTCCTCATCTCAAAGCTAAGGAGACTCAAAGGTAGTTTCCTACCTCCTGTAGTCACTGCTGCTGTAAGTGATTCACTCCAATGCACACTGTGGGTGGGAATCTGTTATCTTGCAGGAATTCCACCAACCATGTGGAGCAACAATCCATCACTTTCAGCAGTAGTGATAGCGGGTAAGAGCCAATACCTGAACTCTGGAGTGGGAGGAGAGAAACCAGGAGTAGCACTTTGAGGAGAGAAGCTTGATCTGCAGTTATTTTTATCTGCGAGTACAGACATGTAGACAGTGCCCCAGTTGTGCTGTCAGTCTGCGCCAAACATGGAAAGTTGGCATGTATGGTGAAGCTGGTTTATTTATGGACATTGACAATACTCCTACTATATTCTTCTGGTCCTACAAACACAGAAAAGGAACATAGGTCAAATGCGCCTCCAAGAAGAAGTTTCCAACAGTACTTGCATAGAATGTTTGATCATTTTGCTTGTATGTTGGTGAATGAAAGTGGTATAAGACATGACAAGAATAGGATGGTATTCATCCTGTCCTTGGAGAAGGTCTCTGGCGCCAACCTCTCCTATCTACTCTCTCAATGTTCTCTTGCCTAATATGTCCAGGGTGACCTTCTGAAATAGGGTTGAGGGCATGAAACTCTTGGGGTTCTCTCCTGTGCTGCTGTTCTCCCATTAACTCTGTGCTATCTTGTCCTAAAAGGAGATAAGTAGTCCTGACATTCTGATATAACATATAGCTGCCCATCCTGTAGCCCTTCCTGTTTTACACTAAGTGAACAATCTTAATGCAGAAAGATTATGGTGCAGAACTTCTTGTGTCAAACCCCCTTGACGGTTCTGTCTCAAGTTGCTGCTTATATTTGTGCATTCTGCAGTATAGCGATGCACGGGCAATAGTTTCTCTCCTTGTGAACATATTTGCACACAGCAAGGTCCCACAAACAGCAATGAAACAAATGACCAGCCCATTTGTTTTATGTGTTGGTTGAGGGATAAATATTGGCCAGGGCACTGAGGAGAACTCCCCAGCTCTTCTTTGAAATATGCTGTGGGATCTTTTACCGCCATCTGAGAGGGCGGACAATACAGAGAAATACCGGAGATGACAAGTAAATTGGCCAAGAAAGCTCATCAAACTCCTATTTTAGCATCCAGCTGTATTTTGAATGAACTTGCAAAGTATATAGTGCCTTTCAAAGCCCCCAAAGTGCTTTACAGTCAATGACGTACTTTTGAAATGTAGTCACTGTTGTAGGAAATGTGGCAGCCAATTTGTGTACAGCAAGGTCCCACAAATCTATCTATATATTAGATGACAGATATATTATATACCGTTCGCATACACTGACTGCTTGTTTCACATTTCGTATCGTACATAAGAATTGAAGTTATTGGTTATGTTGCAGTCCTGGATGTTTTCTTATTCTTGCAGTACTCCGTACTCAAAGAGTGAACAATGCAACTGAAGGAACAGGAAAGGTCCGGTCCTCCCTGGTGCAGCCATACGTGTGTAAGAAGAAGCGGAAGCGGTGGGGGAGTAGTGCTGATCCAGTGACTGTACAGTTGTTCTGTGCAGCGCTGGGCTCCGAGCGGCTCGGAGTTTGCATGGCTCCAGTTATCAGTTAGCCAGGGGTTTCTGTTCAGATGCACGTCACGGGGCCGGGCTCTCCTCAGGAAATACCTTTGAACAGATCTTTCAAAACTCCCAAATGATGTGAACTGTTCGAATTTGGGAGCCGGACCGTGCGGCTGGTCTCATGGAAGTGTTAGGGTTCGGACCTAACATTGCATTTTAGCGACAACACTTTTCCGGCTTCAGCTACAGTGTTAGCTAAGCCTGGAAATCCTAATAACGAAACAACCAGCGGCGCTTGCCATTTCAGAAACTTTTTTTTTCTAAATCAGATTTTTTTTTTAAAAACCGAGTGTAGTAAGAGCTAGAATCGGACTGAAAATAACCTGCCAAGGGCAACAAAAACTACCTTTAAACATGGAGAAGACTGAAACCAGGGCTGCTAAGAAGGGTTGCTGCGGTAAGTGTTTTGGCCATCCATTATTTGGACAGTTTTACACTTGAACATTTAATGCAACTTTATCGTAATTATTTAAGAATGTTCAATATAGTCAACGAACAAATGTCAATATTAGATATATTTTGATGGAGTATATAAAGTTGGCCTTTATTTTTAATTGATGTAACTTGGAATTGATATACTTTTCTCGCCCTTCTTTAAACGACAGCCTCTTTTCTGGGATACTTCAAGACCACCGGGTTTCTCATTTACCTGTGCCATGGACTGTCCACATGGGTAAGTTCGGCTGCAAAGCTCATACTGCTTGCTGCTCGCTTTATTTCTGTTTTGCTCCCCTCATATGATAACTAGTTTGTAAGGTAAGGATTCATCTGGTTAGCTGCTGTGTTGCAACATCATGAATGGATTGATGTGAAGATTTTCTCTGTTCAGTACTTCCACTGGACTGGTAACTGTTTCTTTCAGAATGTGTTTCGGATTTTGCTAGAAATAGTGAACAGAGGAAATCTTCACATTTATGATGCAGCTACACATAGGGGCCAGAGGAAATCTTATCCCAGTGACATTTCATAACAACTGTATTGACACACAACTGAATTACTTCACACTTCCAGGTATGGAACAGGTGATCTAGTTGAAACATTCAGAAAATAAATAGGAGAAATTCCTCATTCATCAGGGAGTAGAGGAATATAAGCTAAAACAGGAGAGAAATGAAAAAGGTCATTGTGGGTTCCTGGGCAAGGGTCGAAAGACCAGGATAAGTGATATAGACTGGATGGTCTTTTATTGACCGAACCTGACGTTCTTATGCAAGTCTATGAAATATGTAAGATAAAATTAAAAAGGTGAAATACAGGTGCAGTGCATTACAGTCTATGGAACCACAGGAATGAGACAGCAGTTGGAATGGAAAACTGAAGAGTGGCCGGGAAAGACTTCCTAGGAGGAGAGGACTCACCAACCTCTCACTGAAATGAAAATTTCAGTCACCTTAAGAAGGCAGTTTTGTGGCTCTGGTAACCCTATTTATTTTCTGAATATGCCGACGCAGTATCCATCTCATTTCCAAGGAAGGAACTTGGCTGCAAACAGTTAGGAACTTCAACCACTATTTAATTTTAAATTGCCTAGAACACCAAAACCCAAAATGTTTTACATTTTATCTTCATCTTAACTTTTACTGGTTCAGTTACCATGCAATAGCCTAAATATCAGTTTGGATCACACTTGCCTCTGTATCAGTAGGTTGTGGCTTCAAGGCACAACCAAGGATTTGAGTACATAATCTAGGCTGATACTTCGGTGCAGTACTGAGGAGTACTGTATTATCAGATCTGTGTTTTTTGGGTGAAAAGTTAAATCAAGACTCTGTCTGCCTGTTCAAGTGAATGTAAAAGACCTCACAGCACTATTCAAAGAAGTGCAGGGAGTTCTCCTGCTTCCTGGCCAACATTCTTCAACCAACACCTCCAAAGCACGATTAATTGGTCATTCATTTCATTGCTATTTGTGAAACCTTGCCGTGCAGAAATTGGTTGCCATGTTTGCATACAGAACAACAGTGGCTACACTTCAAAAGTAATTAATTGACTGTGAAGCACTCTGGGAAGTCCTGAGGACATGAAAGATTTATGTAAATGCAAGTTCTTTTATTCTTTTCTAACTCTACTGGAGAAAAAGAGACTTACCTTTTAGGCACCAACATATTTTAGCCTAATTCCACATTCAGACCCAAAAGGCAAGGCACAGGAAAGATTTTGTAACAGGAATAGCCATGTCAGAGATTCTCAGTGGATTGTCTTTCATTTGCTCTTCAAAACTCCTTATATTTTCCTTTATCTTAACTTTTTATGGTTCTCTCATCTTCCTCTTATTTTGGATATTTTTTAGTTTCAATCTAGTTTCTTTATGGAAGCCTGCTTTAAATTTTGTTTGTATTTCCCCCTTTTTCTGCATTGTATCTTTTTTCTCTTTTTTGTCTAATTCTGTTTTACAATTCTTCGCTTCACCTCAATTCTTATCTTGCGGCTGTTTTCCACTTTTCTTCCTGTTCAGTCACCAGGAGAGAGTACAGCGGGTCTGGGACAGATGAGCTATTCTGTGCAACAGGCACATTATACAAAATACAACCAGCCATACAGAGTGAGAACAAAACTTTTAATTCTATTGAAATATTTTATGCATCTCGGTCTTCGTCCCAAAAAAGACTGTCTTTTCTCATCCTTGTTTTCAAATCCCTCTATGGCTTCGCCCCTTTCTATCTCTGTAATCTCCTTCAGCCCCACAACCACCCCCCCCCCCCCACCGAGATATCTGCGCTCCTCTAATTCTGCCCTCTTGAGAATCCCTGATTTATAATCACTCCACCATTAGTGGCCGTGCCTTCTGTTCCCTGGGCCTTAAGCTCTGAAATTCCCTGCCTAAACCTCTCCGCCTCGCTACTTCTCTTTTTCCTCCTTTTAAGACGCTCCTTAAAACCTACCTCTTTGACCAAGCTTTTGGTCACCTGCCCTAATTTATCCTTATGTGGATTAGTGTCAAATTTCTTTGTCTTAAAATACTCCTGTGCAGCGCCTTGGGACGTTTTACTATGTTAAAGGTGCTATATAAATACAAGTTGTTGTTGTTTGCTTAAAATGTTTTCTTATCTGAGCAGAAATCTGCACAGTCTGTGTTGCAAGTGGCTCTCACTCAAAGGTTTCACAATTGCAAATGCTTGGCAGCAGTATTTTTCTGTGGTGCGGAAGACTCATTCAAGAGATAAGGCAGGCCATTTAAAGGCTGAAAGTGCCATGGCCATAACATTGGGCTGTATTTTCTGATCCCTACGGGTGGGTACGAGCTGTGTACACAGCCGTAGGGACCTTGCAAGTGCCGGTTTCAGGCATGCGAAGCGCGTGCGCTGAAAACCGGCACTTCTGACTCTTGACAGATCGCATGCCTGCCCTGGAGAAGGGCCTCTGTGGGGGGAGAGTTCCGCTTTCTGCAGAACCTTCGCCCGCTGAAATCCCTTAAAAATCTTACGCCTGGTAAAAGCAGGCATAAGGCCTGGCTTTACCAGCATAAGAGTTTAAAAAAAGTGAAAAATCTTTTTTTTCACGCATTTATAAATTAAATACTTTTAAAAAAGGTAAGTTTATTTTTAGCCCCGTAAAAAACTTTAATTTTTTTTAAATATAATTTTAACTAATTTTAAAGTGATTTAAAAAAAAATTATTTAATGTTTTGATGTGTTGTTTGAGTGATCCCCATTCATACTTTTGACGGGTCTAAGCTGAGAGACTTGTCAAAAGTATGAAGGGGGATTCCCTTCTTTCATTGGTTCCCCATGGCCCACATGATCCAAGGGATACTTGTGAACCATATGCGCCCCTGGGATACCTGGGCCCTGCGCATTTCGTAGAGCAGAGGCCCAGGAGCGGAAATGTCCGGACCTCCGGAGCCTTCAAGTAAGGGCGTAGATTTTTTCCAGATCGGAGGCATTCACATGCAGGAAGCCACCGATTGGAAAATAAGGGCCAATATCTGCTTTAGTGGTTCCTGTGGCCTTTCCTGGCTGGAATATGGGCCTCTTCTCCCAGGTCCAGCTCGATTTCTAGTTCAATGCAGCAGAATATCCATCGCTAATCTGTGTCGCATGCCTCCAGTGAGGATAACTTCCAGAAACAGACCAGACTAGTTTACACTACTGGAAGCAGCAAGGCAAGACTCTGTCATCAGCAGGAATGAGCTCCTGGTGTACATTTTAAGAAATTAATGCACTGATGTATGAGATTATCCAAATATATATTGCCTAGGCTTGATATCTATAATCACTATGCAATAAGGTAACATCATAAATATTTAGTTATTTCATTTGTGTTAAAGTCCAAGGGTTATGCAAATAATCATTTTATTTAAAAATGAAACTCTCTTGGCACAGTTTAATAGGAGGTGACACATACAGGAATTATACTATTATTTGAATATAGAAAGTATTAGATATATTCAAGTGGTAATGTAACAGTGGCATATTGAGTTGATATAGATAACCTGATTTCCACTTCAGTTAAATAAAATATTCAACGTGTTTATAATGCACTAGAAGCATTCTGAATTAGCCATGTTTACAATTCAGGGTTGTTCAGAACACTGCAGAAGCACTGAAACAGCTTAACACTTGCACTAAAACAATCACAACTTTAAAGTTCTCCCCATATATCTAGCTCCGTGTTGGGGGGGGGGAAACAAAAACGTGCATTTATATATAACGCCTTTCATGTTCTGAGGATGTTGCAAAGTACCTACTCCTGTTCCTATGTTCCTATTGTGCCAACTAACACTTAGAGGATGGATTGTATATGCCAACAGTGAGAAAATATACTGTTGACCTTCATCACCTTGATAAAATGGCTGCCAATATGATCCAGTGGTATTGGGAGCTAGACCTTTATGTTTGCCTCATATGATGCTTTCCCTCAGGGAGGCATTTGGAAGACCACCTGCTGAGATGAGTCTCAGCGTCTGTGAGACAATAGTAGCATGGTTCAATAATTGATTCCATTCCATTGGTGCCAAATCTATCCCATTTATAATGACAGGCAGATTCAGCAGCAGTGGAACAACTGCTCATGTGCAAGATGTCATGCATGGACTTTTAGAACACTCTAGAATCTGGCCAGGATGTTCCCCGACACCAAGAAAAGCACATAGAGGTCAGGTTGCCTGTGATCAAGGCCAAGATGGTTGGCCTGAAGGTATTTACGTGAAGTAAGAGCCATTTAGCTTTCCGTTGGAGCCAAGCTTACCATTTGAGGCAATTGTAATTAATTATGCTACAGTGCTTTCTCTATCGGAGGGCTGCCATTTGAAGCTTAATTAAAGGCCATTTTTTACTTTAGTGGTAGTAGTCAAACCACCACAAACATACCTGATAAATTATGTTTTTAAAAATGGCCTTCTGCGCCCCAATCCCTCAAAAATTAAAGTAAAGATGAAACATTTTCAGAAGACTAGAGGTGCACTTGTATTCTTTCATCCCTTACCAAACCTGTTTTTTTAATCTAATCTGAGTTTGGGGGAGGTACAACCCTTCCATTTTACCTGCCAACAGCCTGCCCCAGTTTCCTCTGATAATGTCTGGTCAGTAACAGGTGTAGCTGGCTTACTATTAGGCCTGAACGTGTCACTTGACTGCAGACCATCTCCAAATTGGTGTTACTGAGAGTGTGCTATCCTAATTAATTCTTCAGCAAATTTAAATTTTAAGAAATAATCATTTTAATTAAAGAATTGAAGACCTTTAGCTGGAAACTGGATGAATAAACATTTGTTAAAAATGCAGCTTTAATTTTTGACTTGTGCTAAATGGACTTTGTGTTTTGTTACAGGGAGATAGGATGTGGCACTTTGCTGTGTCAGTGTTTTTGGTGGAGCTTTATGGCAACAGTCTGCTTCTGACTGCTGTCTATGGACTGGTCGTTGCAGGGTCTGTGCTATTGCTGGGAGCTATCATTGGTGACTGGGTGGACAAAACCCCCAGGCTTAAAGGTATGGTCTAACCAAATGTAATTTTACTTCTGTAGTACATCCCTTTTAAATATATAGCTTTGAAAAAGCCCAATTCTTCTCAATTTATTGCTATGGGACCATGTTGTGCAAAGTATACAGTAATGTGGATAACTTTAAATAATACTGCCATATTCCGTTATAGGAACATA
Source organism: Somniosus microcephalus (assembly GCF_052327205.1). NCBI lineage: Eukaryota > Metazoa > Chordata > Chondrichthyes > Squaliformes > Somniosidae > Somniosus > Somniosus microcephalus. Next base: position 226,478,635 of record NC_140990.1, read on the forward strand.
GAAACAGGAGTAGGCCATTCAGCCCATTGAACCTGCTCTGCCATTCAATTATAACATGGTTGAACAGTACCTCAAATCCATTCAACCATCTTTGCTTATATCCCTTGATACCCTTACCCAACTAAAATGTATCAATCTCAGTCTTGAAAATTTCAATTGACTCACCATCCACAGCCTTTTGGGGGGAGTGACTTCCAGATTTTCACAAAACTTTGTGTGAAGAATAGCTTCCTCAGTTCACTCGTAAATGGCCTAAATCTAATTTTATAACCCCCTGTTTTGGATTCCTCCACCGGAGGAAATTGTTTTTCTGTATTTACCCGATTGAATCCTTTCATCATTTAAAAATTATTATCCTTTTATCATTATCATTTTAAAGACCTCAAGTAGATCACCCCTCAACCTTCTAAACTCAAGGAATACAAACCAAGTTTATGAAACCTGTCCTCATAATTTAACCCTTCAAGCCCTGGTACCATTCTGGTGAGTCTGTCCTGTGGTTCGGTGCCCAACACTGAATGTAATACTCCAGATGAGGTCTGACTGAAGCATCACTTTTTCACTTTTGTTTTCCAACCCCCTTGAGATAAAGGCCAGCATTCAATTAGCTGTTTTGATTACTTTTTGTACCTGTGTACTTTCTTTTAGTGATTTGTGTGTACGGACACCCAAATTGCTTTTGCTCCACCACAGTTCCAAGGGGTTATTTTGGCCAAAGGGTGAAAACAGGCACTAAATGGGCACTGTGCTAATAAGACTCGCCTGTTTGAAAGTCTGGATTTAGCATACAATTTTGGTCCTAATTGCTGATGACCATAATTAGCCTGGAGGTGCTAAACCAGAAACCTGCTGATTAGACACAATTTCTGTGGAGCAGTATATGTGGGCTCCTCACCCCCACTCCACTGAAGCTGTGAAGTGCGCTGGCTGGCACACAGCAACAGGATGGTTCAGGGACCGAGGGAGAGGGCGTAAAGGTTCTCGGATGTGGCACTGGAGGTCCTGGCTGATGGAGGTCCTGGCTGAGGAGGTCCAGAGGAGGATGGATGTCCTGTACCCGCAGAAGTGAAGGACGCCACCTCGCCCTCCTTGTCCTGTCCCTCTGTCCTGCAGCAGCTGGTCCTGCCCTGTCTGGCCTCATGTCCTCCTCCACTTCCTCCTCCAGACCAAGGGAGACCCCTAGCAAGATATCCATGACCAAGCACTCCCTTTCCAATAAGGTGGAGTAGAACAGCACTTAGTCATTTTAGGTAAAACCCTCAGAGAATTTCCCGAATAAATCTTGCTAGAGTGTTGGTGAAGTCTTGACAAAGTGTCCCAGAAAGTCTCCCGATGTGGTTCAGAGGGCCTCTTCACAGCTCCAGCAGCAAGTGAACATGAAATGGTGAGTATCCCTTTTAAGTAGAGCTTGAAATTCACATCAATGCCGCGTTTACTCCCAAACAGCTGGTCGCTGTTAGGAGAGGGTGTTGGGACAAACGCTAGCCACCAAAATGCTGCGCAGCCTCCTTAATGAGCACTAGCAGGCATTTAAAGTGGCAATCAGCCCCTTAATGAGCCTCTGGGCGGCCGTTCCTAGTGCAGGCTTCAGCTCCTTTACCAAGATCGCGTCTTGCATTAAACACAGGCTAAACTGGCGTTGCAGCTCAAGACCCCAACTTGGCCATCTTGGAGGATCTTTAACGCCTGAACGCGCTGTAGAAAATTGCCCCCCTCATCGCTCACCATTGAGGATATATTCTGAATTGTCTTTCTTGGATCCAAAGTAGAGGACCTCACGCTCGCACTCCAGTTTATTCCATGATTAACAAAGATCTCATATCCCAGGGATGAATTATTAATGTCTATTTACAAATATAATTAACTGGATTTGTCACTATTGCCTGTTGTACATTAATTTATGTTATATTTATATTTTTTTAATTAAAAAAAAAGAATGTTTTATGCATGGAGATTGTCCAGTATGCTCTATAATGGCATGTGAAGCATCTCCTCTGGCCTGACAGAATCTCTATAGAAACTTCATATTAGTGCAGATATCTCCGACAGGAAGATTCAGACTCATGAGGAGAAGAATAGAATCATTAGTACGAATATCTTACTTTATAACAACTCATAGTTTGTTGTATAACATTAAAGAAAGATCTGGAAAATAAAAGGCGGGACTATTATTTTCATCCAGCACAAACATTGGTAAGTTGTTGTGTCTGGTAGAGGAAGCAGTGGTGCTGGCACATACAATGGAAGTATGATAGGAAGTTCAGAAGCTAAACATGTCAATGCTTTATCACTGCTGCTTGTTCTCTGGTGTCACTTGGAGTTGCTGTGTGTCAGTCGCTGCTGCAGTCTTTTTGTCTGTCCTGTTAGGTCTTTGTGATTCTAATTTGGTTTTTTGCATCTCTCTAAATTGATCTTTTTGTCTCTGACTCAGATTTTGCTTGTGTCTCCTTGACTTAGTCTTTATTTTTCTCTCCTTTCATTTTTGTGGTTCTATGAATCAATCTTTCTCTCTCTGTTTATCTCTCCAGTTTGGCCTTTACATCAATCCAGCTCAGTCTTTATGGAGATGAAATTAACGTTTTAAAAAAAAAAAAAAAATTGTTTTATGGGAAGTGGGCGTCGCTGGCAAGGCCAGCATTTATTGCCCATCCCTAATTGCCCTTGAGAAGGTGGTGGTGAGATGCACTAGATTTGCATTATTGTGCAGTAATTTTGTGTGTTATCATTGACAGATGATTAGAACATTTTTGTTAACATTCCCCAAATGTTAACAGACCCAACATTCATATTGTTTTTGAATTTGTTAAACAGCAGTTAAATGCGAATGTGCAAATTTGCACATGTTTGCCCTCCAGTCCACATTGCATTAATTGTACTTGCTCTAAAGGTGACATTAAGGCAGTGGGGAGAGTCAGCAGAGGTCCACCATGTTGCAAAAGATAAGGCAATGAAAGAACAGCTTAGCTGTTTTGGCCCACACAGCAGTATGGGTGTATTATAGGCAAGTCTTCATTTGTAGAACATGTTAAAGGTGGAGGACGAGCAGCATATTAGTGTTGGTGGTTAAAGGCCATAGGAGAAAAATCAGGATTCCCTACTACTCCAGGAACCGTGTTCACTGGTAACAGAGCTAATTTGATTTGACCAAGGAGCAACGTGGAAGGAGGTTATGCCTCCCTAAAGAAGCCATAGATGAATTGTTCCATTTCTCGGAATCAAACAGGCAGCCAAGGAGCAACATTAGCATGGCGCTGGCAATGATGGTAAAAGTGACAATGTGTCAGGAATTAGCCCACGCTAGCGGGGTTGGGGTTATTTGTCTCTGGCCAGTTAGAAGAGACCGCACTGCCTTCAATAGTGACTCGACCCGGGGGGGGGATATTTCTGTCTCTACCACCTCATCCTCCACCCCCCTTTGCTGCCAGAGCTCCTGAAAGCTCGGACCTGCCTCCGGGCTGATCAGGCATATCATCCCCTTTGCTCTTTTTAAAGCCATATTCGGGATTTCTATCTCTGCCCTACAGGGGCCATGATCTGCTTCCTCAAACCCTTGCTCGCAGGCCAGCTTATATGCTGCCTTTACCTCCCTAACCTTTTCCTCCTGCTCTTTTAATTCTTATATGAGGCGCGCATTCTCCTCCCGCACCTTCATCTCATTGTTCTTGGCCTCTGCAACTAGGCACTTCAGGTACACTGACTCGTACCTCGTGTGGCTTTTGCCCTCACTAAACTGGAACACCAGGCGCTCTATCTTGGCCTGGTAATCCTCAACCTCCCTTTCCCTATCCCAGCTCTCTGCCCTGGCTTCCCTAAGCCTGCGGGTGACTTCCCCAAGCCTGCGGGAACCTAACCACAGACAAACTAGTGGGATAAAAAGAAACCCAATAACTGCTGCTCTCTCCACTCAAACCACTGTCTGCCACATCACACACCATTGCCGACGTCCTGCCGCGGTCGCCATTTTGTAAGGAATATGCACACACGCTAGCGGGGTTGGGGTTATTTGTCTCTGGCCAGTCAGAAGCCTCTGAGATGCTCCAGGGACCCCCTTGTGGTTTCGAAGCACTCCCCTATTCCTGAGTTCTGACCGCCGGACTTATTCGGTAGCGATGTAGACAGAAAACAACGTGACTCGTGGTTTGGGTGCAAAACAGACCAGTATTTATTGAAAACAAAAGAAAGAACCAACTTAGAAAAATCGATATAGCTCTTACGCCTGGTACAACACTTTTGCTTAAACGCAGTACACTTAGTGTCCACTAGAGGGCTCCCTGCCCAGTGCAACACTACCTTATTTTAAATACAGTAATATAGACTTTAAAAAATAGCTACACAGCGTTCACCACAGCTCTACAGCTTGATGCAACACCCCTTTTAATACAGTTTTACATACAGTACTTTAAAACAGCTACTCCTTTTTAATACAGTTTTAAATACCAAATTCAATGTTCACTATAGCACTTCTCTGCTAAGTGCAACATTGTCTTGCTTAAATAGGGGAGGAGAAATGGACACAATGAAGGAAGTTGACTAAAATCACAATTCTAACGAAATTCCCACTTTACTCCCACCCCTATACCTACCCTAGGTTGCCTTATGGAAGGCCAGAAAAATATATGCTCACCACTGGAAATGCCTGCTCCGTGTCCTGTGAACTTAGATCTTCACTGCCCCGAAGTGAAAAACACCCCAGTGTTTTAAAAGTAAACTGCTGGTGTTTCGCTTCTACAGACAGACTCCCACGCTGTAGAGGGACACGGAGGCGAGGCCAAAGAGAGAGAGAACTTCTGGGAAGCTATCTTTTATATCCCCTTTTGGGGCCCGCCCAGATCTGGATGTTTCTGGGCTAAAACAAAAGAGATCCAACTGCCCCATTGTCCAGTAATGGGTTTGAATGTGTTCTCCCATTCATTTAAATGGTTTCTCCTCAGTTTGGATGTGTCCACTTGATATACAAACAAATGCTAATCACATTCAATTTCTTTGTAAACAAAGCATTGTCCTGTGGTCATCTGGAACCGCAATTGATTGACAGTCTTGCGTGCTTAGCAAACAAAGTTCCTTTGTTCATGCTGGCAGTTTCAAGCACTTGATCTTAGAGTCAACATTTGTATAATGTTCTGTAAACAGGCATCAATTGTCCTGCTGCAGGGTGGGGGGAAACTCCCCTTTGACAGATTTGACTGCCATTGAACCTTTCTTCACAGACACAGAAAGCTGTTTTCCAAGTCCTTTGTCTTCGGCCATGCGGTCTGACAGCCATTTTTGATCCCTGAAATATTTAAAGGTGTATCACCCAGGGATTCTTTAATCAAAGAAATTAATCTTCGGAGCTGTAAATGATTGCGAATTCTTACAATTGACACTCCAATATCTTTGCCACAGGTTCCTTCCAGGCATGGCTAGAATTTTACCCTGAATCAGTTAGTTTGTGGTGCAGTAGTGTATTAACCAGGGCACAGATGTCCTGCTTGGCCTTAAAATTGGTATAGTAGAGTGGCAGGTGAGGCTGACGGGGGCTTTCAAAAGATGTGGCGTTCCCAGGAAGCTATCAACTGCACTCATTTGGCCATTAAAGTACCCATGCAAAAATTCCATGGCATTCATCAACAGAAAATGATATCCCTAATGAATAGCCAAACAGTCTGTAATGAGCGCAAAATAATTAAGCGTGTGAATACAGTTTCCAAGGAATGTTTACATTGCCCATACCTTAAGGAAATAACAGGTTTCTCACTTATTTCAGAATGAACACAAATTGATTTGCTGACTACTCAGAGGTATAATTATCTGTTCAAAATGTGATCTGTACAAACCCCTAGAAAACAGTTTACAATAAATCACATTCGAGACTTAAGAATATCCCCAAGCAGTCATTCTGCGAGCTCAAACATTGGTTCCAGTATCTTGGCTGCAGCAAGGGTCCTCTACAGTGTGACCCAGAGAGAGTTGGCAAGATATTAGCGGTGTACTACATTCTGCAGAGAACAGCCATAACAAGAGGCTAAGATGTATTTGAGGAGAAAGGATTTCTTTCTGTTCAGTCATGGGAGTTGGGGGGGAAGTGAAAGATGATGGCAAGGGTTTGCTAGGCTCTCATTGAGAAATTCTTTCCTAGATATCTGCTTTTATGTTTAATTGGACATTTTTTTTCCTAATAAACAAACATTCCACTAGAAAGTGGCACCTTGGCTCAGTAGTAGCACTCTTACCTCTAGGTTGAAAGTTATGGGTTTAAGTTCCACTCGAGGACGCATGCATTTAATCTAGGCTGACACTTTAGTGTAGTACTGAGAGAGTGCTGCATTGTCAGAGGTGCCATCTTTTGAATGTGACGTCAAACTGAGATCTCCTCTGCCTGTTCAGGTTGACATAAAAGATCACGTGGCACTTTTGTGAGGAGAGCAGGGAGTCAAGGTCCCAGATTCCTCCATCACTATCCCTGGGTAAGTCCTGTCCCACGCAAGGACAGACCCACCAGAGCTGGCAGCACGGTGGTATATAGTCGGGAGGGAGTGGCTCTGGGAGTCCTCAACATTGACTCCGGATCCCATGAAGTCTCGTGGCATCAGGTCAAACATGGGCAAGGAAACCTCCTGCTGATTACCACCTAGTGCCCTCCCTCAGCTGATGAATCAGTACTCCTCCATGTTGAACACCACTTGGAAGCAACACTGAGGGTAGTAAGGGCACAGAATTTACTCTGGATGGGGGACTTCAATGTCTATAACCAAGAGTGGCTTGGTAGGACCACTACTGACCAAGCTGGCCAAGTCCTGAAGGACATAGCTGTCAGACTGGGTCTGTGGCAGGTGGTGAGAGAACCAATACGAGGGAAAAACCTACTTGACCTCGTCCTCACCAAGCTACCTGTCACAAATACATCTATCTATAACAGTATTGGTAGGAGTGACCACTGTACAGTCCTGGTGGAGACAAAGTCCTGTCTTCACACTGAGGACATCCTCCATCATATTGTGTGGCACTACCACTGTGCTAAATGGGATAGATTCAGAACAGATCTAGCAGCTCAAAACTCAGCATCCTTGAGGTGCTGTGGGCCATCAGCAGCATCAAAATTGTATTCCACCACAATCTGTAACCTCATGGCCCGGCATATCCCTCACTCTACCATTACCACCATTACCGTGAAGCTAGGCGACCAACACTGGTTCAATGAGGAGTGTAGAAGAGTATGCCAGGAGCAGCACCAGGCATACCTAAAAATGAAGTGCCAACCTGGTGAAGCTACAACACAGGACTGCATTCAGGCTAAACAGCAGAAGCAGCATGCTATCAACAGAGCTAAGCGATCCCACAACAATAACAATTTGCATTTATACAGCGCCTTTAATGTAGTAAAACATTCTAAGGCAATTCCCAGGAGCTTTATCAAACAATTTTTGACACCGAGTCACATAAGGAGATATTGCAACAGGTGACCAAAAGCTTGGCCAAAGAGATGGGTTTTAAGGAGGGTCTTAAAGGAGGAGAGAGATAGAGAAGCAGAGAGGTTTAGGGAGGGAAATCCAGACTTTACGGCCTAGCAGCTGAAGGCACAGCACCAATGGTGGAGTGATGAAAATCGGGGATGCACAAGAGGCCACAATTGGAGGAGCGCAGAAATCTTGGAATGTTGTAAGGCTGGAGAATGTTACTACAACAACAACTTACATTTATAGCACACATTTAATGCAGAAAATGTCCCAAAGCTTAACAAGAGCGATATCAATAAAAGCATTTTTCACACTGAGTCACAGAAGGAGATATCAAGACAGATGACCAAAAGCTTTGACAAAGAGGTAGGTTTTAATGAGCTTCTTAAAGGGAGAGAGAGAGGTGGAGCAGTTTAGGGAGAGAATTCCAGGGCTTAGGGCCAAGGCAGCTGAAAGCACGGCTGCCAGTGGTGGAGTAATTAAAATGGGGGATGCGCAAGAGGCCAGAGTTGGAGGAGCGCAGAGATCTCGAAGGCTTGTTGTGGTGTATGTAACCTGTTCCACCTTAACAGAACTACCTTAAGAGATGTACTACTTTCTCTTGGCTGCTGTATACTGTAATACCGGTGGTGACCACACCGGTATATAAGTGTTGTGTAGGGATTTGCTGGGCAGTTCAGCCCTGACCTCCGAATAGTAAAGACCTGTTAAAGTTATTCTTGTGGTCTGTGTCCAGTGATTTATAATAAGCATAACTGGGACACACAGACTTAACACTTGTAGGGCTGGAGGAGGTTACAGAAATAGGGAGGGGCAAGGCCATGGAGGGATTTGAAAACTAGGATGAGGATTTTAAAATTGAGGCATTGTCGGACCGGGAATGAGTGAAGGTCAGCAAGCACAGGGGTGATGGGTGAAAGAGACTTGGAGTGAGTTAAGATACACCCTCCATCGTGTTGTGTGGCACTACCACCATGCTAAATGGGATAGATTCAGAACAGATCTAGCAGCTCAAAACTCAGCATCCATGAGGTGCTGTGGGCCACCAACTGATCAGATCAAAGTTCTGCAGTCCTGCCTCATCCTGTCGTGAATGGTGGTGGACAATTAAACAACTAACAGGAGGAGAAGGGTCCATGAACGAACATCCCCATCCTCAATGATGGCAGAGCCCAACACGTCTGTGCAAAAGACAAGGCTGAAGTGTTTGTAACCATCTTCAACCAGAAGTACTGATGGATGATTCATTTCAGCCTCCTCCTGAGGTCCCCACCATCACAGAAGCCAGTCTTCAGCCAATTCAATGCACTCCACATGATATCAAGAAACAGCTGAGCGCACTGAATATAGCAAAGGCTAGGAGCCCTGACAACATCCCAGCTGTAGTGCTGAAGACTTGCGCCCTAGAACTAGCTGTGCCTCTTGCCAAGCTGTTCCAGTAAAGCCATCTGCCCGACAAAGTGGAAAACTGCCCAGGTATGTCCTGTCCACAAAAAGCAGGATAAATCCAATCTGGTCAATCACTACCCCATCAGTCTAATCTCAATCGTTAAAAAATCATTAAAAAATTGATGGAAGGTGTCGTCGACAGTGCTACCAAGCGGCACTTACCAACAATCCTGCTCACCGATGCTCAGTTTGGGTTCTGCCAGGACCAGCAACATAAATTAGGTGACTACAAGAGCAGGTCAGAGGTTGAGTACTCTGTGACGAGTGACTCACCTTCCGACTCCCCAAAGCCTTTCCACCAGCTACAAGGCACAAGTCTTGAGTGTGATGGAATATTCTCCACTTGCCTGGATGAGTGCAGCTCCAACAACACTCAAGAAGCTCGATACCATCCAGGGCAAAGCAGCCCACTTGATTGGCACCCATCTACCACCTTAAACATTCACTCCCTCCACCACCAGCATACTGTGGCTGCAGTGTGTACCATCTACAAGATGCAATGCGGCAACTCACCAAGATTTCTTCGGCAGCACCTTCCAAACCCACGACCTCTACCACCTAGAATGAGAAGGGAAGCAGGCACATGGGAACACCATCACCTGCAAGTTCCCCTCCAAGTTACACACCATCCTGATTTGGAAATATATCGCTGTTCCTTCATCGTCGCTGGGTCAAAATCCTGGAACTCCCTCACTAACTGCACTGTGGGAGTACCTTCACTACACGGACTGCAGCGGTTCAAGAAGGTGGCTCACCACCATCTTCTCAAGGGCAATTAGGGATTGTCAATAAATGCTGGCCTTGCCAGTGACGCCCACCTCCTGTGAATGAAATTGAAAAAAAGTTCTCTTGGTGTCTTGGCTAACATTGATTCTGCAACTAATACCACCAAAACAGATTAACTGGTTATCCATCTCATTGCTGTTTGGGGTACCATATAGTATGTTCAAATTCTCAAAAATCATAGAATGATACAACACAGAAGGAGGCTATTTGACCCGTCGTGCCTGTGCTGGCTCTTTGAAAGAGCTATCCAATCAGTCCCACTATCCGGCTCTTTCCCCATAGCCCTGTAAATTATTCCCCTTCAAGTATTTATCCAATTCCCTTTTGAAAATTACTATTGAATCTGCTTCCACCAACCATTCAGGTAATGCATTCCAGATCATAACAACTTGCTGCGTAAATTTTTTTTCTCCTCATGTCAATAGCAACAACAACAACTTGTATTTATATAGCGCCTTTAACATAGCAAAACATCCCAAGGCGCTTCGCAGAAGTGTTATAAGACAAAAGTTTGACACCGAGCCACATAAGGAGAAATTAGGGCAGATAACCAAAGGCTTTGTCAAAGAGGTAGGTTTTAAGTGCGTCTTAAAGAAGGAAAGAGAGGTAGTGAGGCGGAGAGGTTTAGGGAGGGAATTCCAGAGCTTAGGGTCTAGGCATCTGAAGGCACGGCCACCAATGGTTGTGCGATTATAATCAGGGATGTTCAAGAGGACAGACATAGAGGAGCGCAGATATCTCGGGGTGGGGTCGTGGAGCTGGAGGAGATTACAGAGATAGGGAGGGGCGAGGCCATGGGGGGATTTGAAAACAAGGATGAGAATTTTGAAATTGAGGTGTTGCTTAAGCCAGTGTAGGTCAGCGAGCACAGGGGTGAAGGGTGAACGGGATTTGGTGCGAGTTAAGACACGGGCAGCTGAGTTTTGGATGACTTCAAGTTTACGTAGGGTAGAACGTAGGAGGCCAACCAGGAGTGTATTGGAATTGTCAAGTCTAGAGGTAACAAAGGCATGGATGAGGGTTTCAGCAGATGAGGAGCTGAGGCAAGGTCGAAGACGAGTGATGTTATGGAGGTGGAAGTAGGCAGTCTTTGTTATGCTGCGGATATGTGGTTGGAAGCTCATTTCAGGGTCAAATATGACACCAAGGTTGCGAACAGTGTGCTTCAGCCTCAGATAGGTGCTAGGGAGAGGGATGGAGTCAGTGGCTGGGGAATGGAGTTTGTCGCCACTGTTTCTTTTGCCAATTACCTTAAATCTGTGTCCTTTGATTACCGACCTTTCTGCCACTTATACAAAAGCAAAATACTGCGGATACTGGAAATTGGAAATAAAAACAAAAAATGCTGGAAATACTCAGCAGGTCAGGTAGCATCTGGTGGGAGAAAAACAGAGTCAACGTTTCAGCTCGATGACCTTTCGTCCTCTTGCATGCAGCAGTGTTGAGCAAAGCCTACTTTCTTTCTTGCAAGGAAAACATTAGATAAACGATGGCTAACTTTATAAATGGAGCTGTCGCAGAAAACCTCACCGACTTGAAGTACATATCAGGAAATCGCAGGTATTTGATTCATTGACGGGAAACCTGGGTTGTGGGGGGTGGGGGGGGGGAAGTCTGCCCACGATTCTCTGATATATGCTCTCAGTGAGGTTCCCCGCTGGCAGCAAATAATTTCATAAAACGGATGCTTCAATGCAAGTCATCCTAAATGTGGTGAAATTCCACCTGTTTACTGCAATCCCATTCTATACTCCTGCTTTTTCAGTAAAATTATTGACAGAGGCCTTTCACTCCCAAAGAGTCTTGTTGCATTTTTCTGAATACTTACAAGATATTTTATTTATACTTGTTGATCTGTGTATAGAAATTGTGAAACATTAGTATAATGGTATAAATAACTAAATTGTGGGGAAATAGCACTGCACTGATATTAGGTTTTTATTTTCCAAAATAATTTTGTGAACAATTGTAATTCATTTCAATATAACTAATGTAAGTCTTTTTTCAATCCTGTGATAGTTGCCCAAACATCCTTGATTGTTCAGAATATCTCAGTCATCATTTGTGGGGTCATCCTGATGATGGTTTTCCTGTTTAAATCTCCTCTTAACACCATGTTCCATGGATGGTTACTTGTAAGTCTTCGTTATCAACTGTTCAATGCTTCAGTTTAGAAATTTTCAACTGTGCCAGTCCTTGACTGAAATAATGTAAAAACATCAATATGTTATTTTCCAACAATGTAAGCCCCGATGTTAATCCTGCCCCTCCGGCAGAAACGGTGCAGGCGAGGGTGTTAAAATGGCGGGCGGGTGCTACCTGCTGCGTTCCCATAGCACCCGTGCCCCCACCATTTTAACTCCCATGTTTTGGAGAGCGTCAAGCCTGTCTGCCATAAGCAGACGGGGGCCTCATAAATATTTAAATGATTGGAAACCGATGATGTAATTCAGGCCCCTATGCGAATTTAATTAAAAATTGTACAAATCACGCTTGGTCCTAGACCTGCCTGAAAAAGCTGCCAACAAGCAGCATCGGAGCCAGAAGAGACCCAGGTAAATTCAGTTGAATATTTTGTTTTAACATTTCCTTGTGGGCTAGGAGGAGCATCCCTGCTCCCTTGGGCCTCCTGAGCTCCAGGCTCCCCCCACCACCTCCCACCCCTCCTCCAACTGCGATCGTCTCAGACCCTCCCCCTGCCAACTTAGGACCACGGTGACGACTTACAGCTGTGCGATTTCTCGCTCCCGCCTGCCAGCCTCCATGCTATCCCCACCAGCTTCGGCCGGGATTCAGCGTGGACCGATTTAAATGAGGCCCAGGAGTTAAGGTGACCTGGACCTCATGCTGGCCCCCGCACTCCCACCCCAGACTAAAATGAGGGCTCTAGTCTTTGATATCAAGAGCTGTGAGAGTGCAATCATTTAAATTGTTTCCAACATTTTCCAGTACTTTTGTTTTACTGTTTTGAATCAACCTCCTTTAGACCATTGTACTGCTTAACAACATAGTAAATGCAAGTGCAGGCTAACATTTATAACTATGTGTTGTTCATTGTCCAGTGTTTTAGCAAACTAGCAGTTTTCCCAGTCATTACAAAGCGCTGTCTGTGGAGGTCATGAGAGAGGTTACACCAACATAAAAAGTCATTCTAGCTAACTCTGCTTGTATTAAATTGAAGGGCGTATATTGTCAGAGATCTCTCTTCGAATTACTGTTGAAGTTGGACTATTAAAGATGGCAGGAGGAATCCTAATATGCCACAAGCAGTAAGAGTGTTTGAGGAATTTCGGATGAAAGTTAAATTTTTAACAGCCTTTCGTATTATTGATCCAAATCTTTGCTGGTCTCTTTAATTGTACAGACTGTTGATGTTAATAGGTCAGGCCGCTCTGTTCTGTTATCTAAATCATGCTGCCTTTCCCTAGGATGGTGCCTAGCCTTCTAAACTGGGAGATTATGTCCAGAGAACAAGTAGCAAGTCCTGTTAACCCCATGAGAGACATCAACAAGAGATGCATCGGGTGCCTGACCTGTTTACTTGAAGCCCTCGATATGAGTTCATTTTTCTCATGTTAGCAAAAGCACAAACATTATCATTCATTTAAACCAAACTAGTATCCAGTGAAGAAAACCAGAATGTAATGTTGATTTTTTTGTTTAAACATAAATGTGGGTCTTTTAACTGTTTCTCTAATGCTATTTTTGTTTAAAATTTTTATAGACGGCCTGCTACATTTTGGTCATTACCATTGCCAACATTGCAAATCTAGCGAGTACTGCTATGGGAATCACAATTCAGAGAGACTGGATTGTTGTTGTTGCAGGTGAAGACAGAAGCAAATTGGCAGGTAAAAGTCAATGCTGTACTCTTTACTCCCGATGCTGTATGAAGGGTGTGCATTCTGGAACTGCACAGGAACATTTGGTCATTTCCGATGAATCTGCAGATTAGTGCATTCTTTGTCTAGAATCTAGATGCTCTGGTTTGGTGTGAAAACTGCTCACTAGATAACATTGCAGAAAAAGGCAGATCATGATGTCCTACCTCATAAAAGCCAAAAGACAAATGAAGGTCAGCTTAATCTTGTAATTCAGTGCATGCATTGGGTAATTATATTCTAACAGAATATATATTGGCAATTCTTACACATCTGATCATGTTAATAAATAACCTGTGCTAAATGCTACCAAGGGTGTTACGTGCAACAGTTTTTGATATCATGTTCTGTTTAGGGCTCCTCTATGTTTTATCTTTTGTAAAGAATAAATCAATTATACTGCAAGTCAAGGCCCTAGTCTTTCCCAATAGATTTACTCAAGGATAATCATTGACGAATTTGTTAAAAGTGGCAGTTTGTTTTATCAGCTGTTCTAGGTACACAATGTGTGAAGCAGCCACGGCAATCTATTTTAGCAGGGGAGATGGTAATTATAGAGCAGATAGCCCCTTTAAACCTCAACCATATCAGCTCCACAGCGACTTAGTTGGGAAAGTCAGAATGTAACAGAGCTATACAGACCAAGTATGATTCCTGATCCTGAGTAAGCTAATAGCGGACACTGCAATTGGCCTCAGCGCTCCTGGGTTAAAGAGGGCAAAATCAAGCATGATTCCTGCTTTTCGGCATACTCGACTGACCCCCGCTGGAAATTGCATTTGTGTCGATGTCAGACAAGGACAGGATTGGGTTTGGCTGTGAGGTACTTCTCCTCAACCCCATGGAACTGCACCCCAGCAAAGGTTGCCACCTTTAGAAAAGTGGAAGGGAGAAAAGGGGAAAACAATTGGCAAATCAGTTGTAAATCGGGAATTGTTCTAAAGTTACAAGGTTTCCAACTTCATGAAATACCCCATATTAATTTACTTTAACAAGATTTAAAAGTTCTTGTCACAAATTCAGCTCGTGAGGTCTTTGCTAAGTACAGGACTGAAATGCAAAGATAGTGACAGATCAGTTTACTACAGTCCTAAAATAGAGGCTGTTTGGCACGACCTCAGTGAAAATGTTTAAAGCAGCAATATGTTTTAATTGGACTGTTAGGCTTTAATACAAATGCATATTTCCCCTTACAGTCTTCTTTATGCTTTTTGAATTACTTCATGTATCCTGAGTTTTAAATTTAAAAATATACATTGCAATACTGTTAAAACTAACTCCATATAGGTTGGCTCTGAGCCTGGAACTCTGCTCCTCTCCCATGAAAACAAGAAGTGATGACTGGCCTCTGTGATAAAGTTCAGTGGCTCAAAATTGCCATTTTATTTTCTGTGCATTGGGAAAAATTGATTTTACGTACAGAAGAATAGTGTATAAAGTATACTTTAAGAAAGATGAGTATCTACATGCGTTATTATTAAAAGAGCAAGTGACACCCTATTAAAACACCTACTCTGGGGAGGTTGTAATTTTTAAAGAGGCACCAGGTAGCAGAAAATGGTTCAGATTTTCAGTTATAACTCATTTTCAGACACACGGGTAAAATTCAACTTGGGCGGTGGCACAGAACTGGTGGTAGCGGATCGTCCGCCTGTTATACACCCTGCCTGATTTTCCGAAGTTGAATTTTACCTCCACAGTAATATCTTGCACAGGGGTAAGAAGAATTGAAATTAGCAGGAAAAACAGAACATATTTTTTACTTTTTCCAACCTGTTTCTGATCTTCCTTCTTTTGTAAATAAAGACACCAAGAGATATTCCCAACACATTACAAGTTCCACTATATTTTTAATTCTGTGAGTAAGAATATAAAAAATGTGGAATGAGAAAAGGCCAATCAGCCTATCAGTGCCACTTCACCTAACAGTCCACGTACAATATGTGCAGTCATGGATTTGCTCCAGTTTCTTCCATCTCCTGAGAGAGTTGAATAACTGCAGGTAAAATTTCTAAGAAGGTAAAAGTAGGTAAAAGTTTCCCTTTTCATTGAAGATAAACTCAAACATTCAGTTGAATGCTGCAGTCTGTTATTTAACCCCAACAGTTATATTCCACAAATGACATTTTCTTGGTCCTAACAAGGCTGGCTCCACTGTGTTTCATAGAGTATTTCAACATTTGTGTCTATATTTATCTTTATAATCATCAATTTTTAAATATCTATATGGAATTACAGCATTTCTTCAAGATAGATCTTCAGATATGTTCCACAATGGGTTTGGTTCTGTTGGGGGTTGTCAAGCTGATCACAGCCTTTAACATTTATTCTTCTGGATTCTTTCGAGCAACAGCAATGGATGTATGTCAAATTAATCAATCAATAATGTCAACCTTCAGACATGTTCCACAACAGGGCCTTCCCCCAATCCCAGTCTTCATTCCATTAATGTGCATCTGGTCTGTGACCATAATCACAAAATTATGCATGTGGATGCCTGCTATCCTGGTAGCAATCACAACATCTTAATTTTACATCATCTAACATTTCATCATTATTTGAAGGGATAGGATTACTGGATGGATGGTTCCATGTCAGTGCTGACCCCCTTCAGACAGATATAAATAAGAGCTGAACAGCAATATAATGAGGCATATGTATCCATCAGGATCATGATGTAATATATCATCAACATATTGACACAAAGATTCTCATGCTTGGATTGCTCAGGGGTGGGTTGGGTCCTTAATGTATCGCCACCAAGGACTCAATGAATAGTAGTCTGTTGCATATTGCACAATACAACTGTACGGCATTAACAGTGACAAGTGAAGACCCAATCCCAACCATTGGCCATGGAGGACACTGAGACCAAAGCTTAATAGATGCCTGCTGAACCCCATTTTCAGACAGGAAGGGCAGGATTTTCATTGGGTTGTGGAGGTGGGATTGGAGGCATGCGGGGGGTTAAAATCCTGAAATCGGGGGTCCCGAACCCATCCCATACCCAACCCGCCTCCATGCCAGTTTCAAAGGAGGCGGGTACCCGACCTGCACTGGGAGCCGCCTCCCCGAGGCGGGAAGGGGATTAGTGCCAATTAACTGCCTGTTAACAGGTAGTTAACAGGCAGTTTTTAGCCTAATCCCTATTTTTAATGTTGAAGTGTGGGATTCCCGATGGCTCCAAACCACGCCAAGTTAGAGGAGGCGGACCGTCGGGATGAAGGGCTTGGAGGGGTCGAGATGTCCGGTGTTCAGGTGAGTGATGGGTGCATGAGTGCAAAGGTAAGTGTGTTTAAAGAAGTTCTACTAACATTTACTTACCTTTACAGCCTTCCTTCCTTCAGGTCTCGGGAGTCCTTCACCTCACCGGCACAGAAAGCAGAATGGCTGCGAGCTGTCAAATTGCAGCATTCAGCTTTCTGTTCCAGGGAGATCTCTAAATCAGCCTGAGAGGAAGGAATTAACTTAAAGTACAGATTGTCAGTGTTTGACAGCTTCAAACAGCTGTGAAACGCTGATATTTCATCTGTCAAAAGGTCTTGACAGATGAAATATCAATCTGTGACATCACCTGTTGCCGGGTAGCCCTTAATTGGCCTGCTGAGCCCGCTGGGTGGGCTCAACAAGGTCAATCAAGTGAAAATCGCGTGGGTTGGCTGGAACTCGATGGAGGCGGGACTACAACTCTGAAAGTTGTAGTCCCGCCTCCTACCCGACGACTCAATGAAAATCCAGCCCGAAGGCTCTAATTGACATGTTGGCTTATGTCCCTATTCTGCCCAATGTACAAACAGACCTATCCACTTGTACACAATGATGTCAACCAATATAATTCCCATCATTCCTTATCGGAACTGCCATGAATATCAATCTGTTCCTCTGCTGCCATCTTATTGTGGCCCATTCCAAGGGAACTCTCAGGACACAGTTAAAGCAAAATAAAACCATTTCATACTTCTCTATTAATGTGTGAAGTGCATGTCTGTTTGGTGTATCTCCCCACAGTGTTAAACCCTTTGTCAAACTAGCTAACCTAGTGATTCCCCAGTGGGAGGAAGAGGTGCATTGACTGACTGCTGGGTATTAATGTATGCCTCTTAAGATGGAAGTGGCTCCAAGTCTAATGCTGCATTGGCTGCCTGGTCCTGCACTCTATCTGCCACATTTAAATGCTGGCAGTAAGGCAACCCTTCCAACTGAGCTTGTATGACACAATATTGTATGTTATACTACTGTGGCACAATGAATTAGTGAGTAAGGAGGAGAAAGAATGAAAGCAAAGGATGGCACCAGTCTTAAGCTTTGGGTAGGCCTCCAAACTTTCTCTCCCCCATTTCCTTTTTTGGAGGTCTTACTCCTTGTACTGAATCAGTGAATGGCAGTTGGGATGGTCCCCTCTGACCAACTGTTTTTGTCAGTTACATGTGGCCTTTTCCTGTAACCAGATACAAATATTCTGAAAGACCATAGACAATGTCACTCAAGTGTCCGGACTACATGCCACATTATGTGAGTCCATGAACATGCAGCCCCCAAGTAGCTTCTGCTGACATTGTGCTTGGTGGTCTCAGCTTTCAAGATTTATGATCGACATTACTAGAAATATAATCAGCAATGTGGGCATGCTGGTGCATGTGTGAAAGAACAAAAATTTGCCTGAGTCCTTTGTATACTGCCTTAGTGAAGCTACACCAAGTCGATAACAAACTCATTGTGCCATATACTTAGACTGGACAAATCAGCGTATTCTTAATAACAACAGAAAATGCTGGAAAAACTCAGCAGGCCAGGCAACATCCGTGGAGAGAGAAATAGAGTCAACGTTTCAGGTCGAAACCCTTCTTCAGCATATTCTTACTTTGGCAATCTTCCTGAGTGCAGAATTTTCAATAACTTACTTGGCTACATCTACCCAGGCATTTTGGATATTGCCTGTGATAGGAGGATGCCTCTCTACTCTGATGAGGGCAATCTCCTGGAGCAACATCTTCAGAGCAGCATCCTCAAATGGAACACACCCCCATTGTTTCTGTCCCCCATTTTGCCGCAACCTGAAAACTTACTTCTAGTTCCTGAGTGCAGCTCCTCTTCAAGTGAAATGCAATCCTTTAAGAGCTGCCAAAATATTAGACAAAGAAACAAGCATGTTAATGCATTTATTACTAATAATGTACAATGCAATTTCAATCCCCAACATGCTTATGGATAGAACGTCACCTTTTTGGTATTTATTTGTCATAATAATTATCATCTGTTTTGTGGAAGTTCATAGTGTAAGCAGTGTTACATCATGCTGTCTAACCTCTAGTGTGTCCTCATATGACAAATAAAAGCTTGGAATATGCCCAATTAAATCCTTGTGCTGATACATGGATGCCAGTGAGCACTTTACACTACTAGCACTGAACTTTTATGAACTCTGAGTGAAATTGATTGTCAACTCACAGAAATTCATAGACTGGGAAATTGGAGGCATTGGGCCGGCCATTACGGCCGGTTTGTAAGAAAAAATGGCGACCTACTTGCTTCCAGTGCAGAATGCGGCGGCTGCCATTTTGGGCAGGTTGGCAGGGCTGCCGTCGCCTGCGCTCGCTTCACGTATTTAAATGATCCAGATCGTGATGTTAATTGGCGTGCAACGCTGAATTGATGCACGATCTGGGATTTTGGATGTCGCCGCTCTTACTAATGCCCTCTCCAAACCACGCATGGCAGGACGTGTGTGCAGCATACAACGGAGCCGGTGCCTGTGCTTCTTAAAGGGACACACACAACTTTCAGAAGTTTAGGCTTTTGCTTTTGTACTGGTTTCTTTACATTTTATTGGAGTAGTGGAATACATTAAAAAAGTTGTTAAAGTCTGCAGGAAATGCAGGGAGTGCTGCTGGATGTTTGCAAGGCTTTGGCTACTAAAGGAAGGCCTCTGAGAACAACACGTGGTCCCAGTCCTGATGGCTCTAGTTGCAGTTCTCCTTGGGCTGCAGTATGACTTGGAGATGGAGCAGAGGTAGCAAAGGGGACAAGCTGCTCGCAGAGGGAGGAGGAAGCAGAAGAGGAAAAAGCAGAAGAGGAAAAAACAGAAGAGGAGGAAGCGGATGGAAGGAGGCAACCCAGACAGCCCCTTTGTGGCTGGGCTTCATCTGCCTGTGGTACCAGCGAACACAACCGCAATTCCCCTTTCAACATTTACCCACACCTTGCCTTCCCTCTGTTACTGAGCATCACAGCATCCTCTTGGCCACAGTGCTGAAATAAAAGCCACCACAAAGCAAACTTTCCAATCCAACTTTATCCATATATGCATCCAATATTACATCCAAAAAAATCAACTAATCACCCTTGTGCATTCCCTTAGTAAAGTGTCTTGTGTGTGTCTTGCCTATCCTAGTGCTGTTACACATTGCTACCCCAGTGGCTGCAGCATGGCTGGCGGAAGGCTGCTGACTTTCAGTGGGGCCACTGCAGATGGCCTTGCTGGATGACCTCGGGGAACTGGTGACTGGGAGTGTGAAACCAAACTTGGGTCCCTTGCTGAGCGCACACCCTGTCATTGTTTTCTTTCAAAAAGTAAGACCTATGGAAACAAGCTAAACATTTTCACCAAAAATAACAGGAGCAGGTCTTAGCAAGATTTCTTCAAAATTTGTTGTTGAGAGTGACCCACATGCAAAGCATATTAAAGTATTTTAGTCAGCTGGTAAGTGTCCAGCTGCTTGTTCAGCTAGGTTAACCCTATCTGTTGGTCATTCGCTTTTTGAAATATCTGGAACTGAGTGGGAAGGATCTCAGCCCCTCAGTGACAGGCCTTTAATAAGGCAGGCTGGTTGGTCAATTGTTAGCAGTTCCCTTGACCATTGTAGACCTGCCTTGTTCAGGTATCAAATTATTGTTTCTGCCGCAGATGTTTGGATGTGTTCCAATCTTGAGCAGTGAGCTATAGAAAAAGTTTCTCTGCGGTTTCTCAATTAATGAACAAATCATAAATAATAGGTGTTCTAATAGAATTTATGGCTTATTGGAGTGTATTATAAGGAGGAGTTATTGAAGGCATGGTTGAATTAAAGCATAGTCAAACTAAGCAGATGCCTTGGACATCACAGGACGGTTCAAAATTGGCTTATGGAAGTTGCAATCGGCCCTAGTTTTATAATGTTTGACAAACTAGCAACATGCTGCAGTTTAGAGTGAACCGTATATGCTTATTCCTTTGATGCATCAGTCTTAGCAGATCAACCATCATGCAATCTTCCAACTGCCTCCTCCTCTAAACAAAGTAAGCATAAGTTTCCTTGACTGGCTGGGACTGTGCCCGGAATTTCATACATATTTTCCACAGTTAAATTCTGGTGGGTGCACTTAATTCCTGTACTGGCTGCTCAGTGCTGCCTGCAACCTTGCCTTCTTCTTTAAAAATGGCAAAGAATGATTATTTTGGTGTCTTGAGACATGACTCAAAAATTGACAACGATGAGTATGATGGAATGTAGGGCTGGGGGGCCAGGGCCAAGTACATTTTTATCTTGGCTTGAATGAAGTATATTTGCTTGTGCTTGTTAGGACATTTTAGATAATAATACTTACATTTTTTTTGCACCTTACTGCATAGAAACACTTCAAAGTGCTTCCGATCAAAATCCTATTCTATCATCTGTGATATTACAGGCAAATTAAATGAACCTTTCATCCCAAGAGAAAGGGGGAGAAATTTGGTTGGTAGCACCAGCGATTAGCGCCTAAAGAGGCCGAGAAGTGGGGCGTTAGCCAATTTTCGGCCAGGCGCAGTGAACCCAGCGCCTCTTGCCATATTGAGTGGCTTTTAGCGCCGGCGCTAAATCTTAGCGGCCGCTCGCGGGCGCAGGCAGATCGTGACGTCATTTCAGTGTGCAACGCCTTTCTGGCGCCCCGGACCGGAAATTCAGTGGTGCGCCCCTTCGTTCCGCCTGGCGCTAATAAGGACAGCTTACTGGAACGTTCCCTAGTCGCTCTCGGGCTTAGGAGGGCACTCTTTAAAGGGGACTGCACTGGTATAAAAGCGGCAGCCATTTTGGGAGCACAACTTCTTTGGGATTTTCACAGAGTTGCAGAGTTGCACTCTGAGAGCCATATCACTAGTGACCCAGCGCTGCCAGAGGACCTTCAGCCTTCAGACCATCACCCTGCTGCTGGTGAGCCTTTACACCCTGTATAATTTCTTGTTACCTATTATTATGGGGGCTGCTTTGAAGGGGAACGTCCTGCTGCTCGACCATCTGGAAAGGGCACAGAGATGGAGGGAGAGAGGGCCAGGAATGGCCAGACGGAGGAGGGCCAACAGACGTCGCCACACCAGACCTTACGCTGCAGGTATTCAGGCAGCAGTTCTCTTACCTCAACATGTCGGAGGAGCAGTGTCTTAGGAGGCTGCGATTCAGAAAGGAGGTGGTGACTGAGCTGTGCCACCTGCTTCAGGCAGATCTTCAGCCGCAGATAAGTTGCAGGACCTCTCTGTCGGTGGCTGTCAAGATTACAGTAGCACTGAATTTCTATGCGACCGGCTCCTTTCAGGCAGCAACTGGGGACATTGCCAACATCTTCCAGTTTGCGGTGCATAGCTGCATCCAGCAAGTAACAGATGCCCTGTTTAAAAGGCGGCGGCAGTACATCTCCTTCACTGTGACACCGGAGAAGCAGCGGGAGCGCGCAGAGGGCTTCGCGGCAATAGCGGACTTCCCCATGGTGCAGGGCGCCATTGACTGCACGCACGTGGCTTTGCGGGCGCCTGTTTTGAATCCTGAGGACTTCCACAACTGCAAGGGGTTCCACTCCTTGAATGTGCAGCTGGTCTGTGACCACTGGCAGCTGATCCTCGCAGTCAATGCTCAGTTCCCAGGCAGCAGCCACGACGCATTCATCCTGCGCCAAACTTCAGTAGCAGACCTTTTCGAGGCCCCGGCTCACCCAGAAGGCTGGCTTCCCGGTGACAAGGGCTATCCTCTGTGCCCATGGCTGATGACCCCGCTCCGTTCGCCAACACCCCTGCAGAAGAGCACTACAACGTCAGGCATCAGGCGACGAGGAACATTGTGGAGCACACAATCGGCATGCTGAAGCAGCGGTTCTGCTGTTTGGACCATTCGGGAGGCGCCTTGCAGTACTCACCAGAGCGAGTCTCCCACTTCGTCATTGTCTGCTGCATGCTCCATAACCTCGCCACCCTGCGCACCCAGCCAATGCCAGCAGACATTGGAGGACCAGCAGAGGAGGAGGAGCAGGAGGAGGAGCAGGAGGACCAAGACGGGAGGGTCCCAGAAACTGGAAAGGCCGTCCGTCAGAGGCTGATAAGGAGTCGGTTCTAGGCCCCTCTGACGGAATGCTTGGTGCCAATCGAAGACCAGGAATGCAACCATTCGGATAACCCAAAGCCTATGAAGGCCAGTATGAATGTAAATAGCAGACATGGCCAATGTCAATAAAATAATTTGTTTATTTTGAAAAATGTGCTTCCTTCCAACATGACAAAGCAATGGCACCAGAAAGCTTAACTAACAAACTAACACATACGTGTCTCGCACACCCGGGAGACTATCCAAAACATTACTAACATTCAGACCAGCATCCACGGCCTTGATTTCTAGAAATAAGACATCTCAGCAGCACCTTCTACTCTTTCCCCTTTGATGGTGATCTACTTCTCTTGCGAGAACGGCCCCTTCCCTCCCTGCAGCTCCTCCGTAATGGGACCCCAGTGGCTGCATGAAGGCTGGGGGATGCCTGCTGACTGTCCAAAAGCGCAGGTGCCCCTGAGGGACGGCCTGGACGGACTCTGGGCTTGGAGGGCCCGGATGCTGACTGCTCCAACTGGGCATGGGTGGAAGCAGTCTGTCCTGCAGGTGATGGCAGCTGCAGTGGAGACGTGCCAATGGTGGCATCAGGAATGCTGACATCCTGAGAGCGGACACCTGCTCCGTGGTCGGCCGACACACTGGCACTCTGATGGGGCAGCACCGCAGCATGCGAACCAATCGGTTGGTCCACAGATTGCTGGCCTGCTGTGGTGCTGCAAGGGCCCCGGGTAATCCTGCCTGATCCATCGAGGGTGGCAGCAGTCAGTGCTTGCGTGGCCTCAATCTGCCTCTGCATGAGGCCAGCGAGTGACTGCATGGCAGCACTCAGCACTTGCGTGGCAGGTGTCAGTGCTTCGGTGAAGCCCTGGACAGTCCTTTCCAGTGCTTCGGTCAAGCCCTAGACAGTCCTTTCCAGTGATGTACCGAAGCCCTGGACAGTCCTTTCCAATGATGTACCGAAGCCCTGGGCACTCCTTTCCTGTGCTGCCCCGAAGTCTTGTACACTCCTCGCCTGTGCTGCCCCGAAGACTTGCACACACCTTGCCAGTGTCTCGATGGATTCAGGCATCCTTGCCACTGCAGCCATCAGCTCAGTGTGCCTGAGCCGAGCCTGGGCGCTCATTTCTGCGAGGGAACGCACCTCTTCTGCGCTCTGTGCAGCAGTCATCGTGGCCTGACTCGCCCTCCGGGGAGACGGCTCCCGAGCTTCCCTACCCCCCTTGCGTTGCTGGAGGCCACTGGTTCCTGCAACTGATTCCTCCTCAGAGCCATCCCCCCCGCTCCCCTCCAGGGAAGCACTATCCCCAGTCTGCAGATGGGCTGGCTCGCCTGAGGGTGGTACGGATGGTCCGGCTTCCTCCTGCTCATCGCCTCTGGAGTCAGTGTCCCTGGCAGCTTGATGGCCCGGCTCCCGAGCTGGTGATGCAGCATCTGAAAGCAGGGAGGTTGAAGAGTGGCTTTAGCGAAAGGACAGGGTGGCAGCAAGGGATGCAAGAGTGCTGCAATGCTCTGACATGGGTCCAGAGTGAAAAAGCATGCTGGTGGGGGGAACAAGTGGAAAGAGGCAGTTCAAAAAGGTGATGACCTTACCATCGCTGTGCACAATGGGGTCGGCAGCTACAGTGGTGACAGGACCACTCATCCGGCCTCCAACAATCCGGTGGACTCTTTCCTCCAGGTCCGTCAGTGTCTGCAGCTGAGGAGGGCCTCCTCTGGTACGAATCTGTTCCCTCCGGTTCCTGGTCAGCTTGGCCTGCAGGAGAAAGGATGGGAAGTGATGAAACATGCTGCCCTGAGTTGTCATCTCATGCCCCCCATGGTGGAACAGCCCTTACAGTATGCCCTGAGTGGTCATCTCATGCCCCCCATGGTGGAACAGCCCTTACAGTATGCCCTGATTTGAATATGCGTGTGTGTTCCCAGAAAGGGACATGGGTGCTGGCTGACAGATGGCCATTGAGGCATCGCGCACCCTCTGGCCATAAAGTCAGGTGGAGATGGAAGGATGAAGAAGATTGCCAAAAAGCCACTCACCCTAACGACCCGAGTGAGATCGTTGAACTTCTTCCTGCATTGCACAGGAGTCCTGGGCGCCACGCTGCTGGATTTGACTATTTGTGAAACTTCCCTCCAAGCTCTGCGGTACTCGTTCTGATGAGGCCTCCTGCCATTGTCAGGGTACAGCACAGCTCGCCGGCGCTCCACTGCGCCAACCAATGCATCCAATGCCCCATCGGTAAAGCGCTCCGCTCTCTGCCTCACCCTCTCCATCTGGTCAAAGTTTGTAACGCCACAGAATGAACAGCGCCGATTTTGAGGCCTACAGGGCGATGAGTGTGGCTGCTGATCCTAAATGACCCGCCCCTTTAAGAGCTGGCCGGCGCCAGCATGTCTCGTGGTCATCGATTATTGACAGCACCTGCGCTGCGCCCGGCCGCCCAGATATTGGGTAGCGCCGCCAGGTTAGCGCCTTAGGAGTCCCGTGCAGTGCCTGATTTTACGCCGCAATCACCTTTAGGGACGATGCAACCCAATATCGCTCGAGGTGGCGATAAGTTGCGCCTGGCGATAGATTTTGCGCACCGCCAATTCTAGCGCCCCAAGCGGGGCTATACCCAATTTCACCCCCAAAGTGTTTTAAATTCTGCCACATTCTATGAGGAGTTCTATGTAAAGTGAATAGCTGCAAGTACTTTTTGTGTCTTAAAATATGGGTCAAATTCTTTTTATAATAACAGATTAGGTGGTTGCTGCTGAGGAATAAACATCTAGAGTAATAAAGTTCATGATGTTATCACAAAAGGCTTACTTATTAAAGGCCTTTAAACAGATTCCTAATTGCATAGTCATTTCTAAGCAGTAAACCAGCTCATTGGTGCTGCTTTTCCATATTTATAAAGCTTAACCTAAACTACAGCTCTTCATACTTTGTCAAAATATTTATAGAAACGGTATAATAATGTTATTGACTATTGTTATTAAAACCATTGTAACTGCCTGTAAAATAAAAATATAAAAGGAGTTTACAATTATAATTATTTATTCATGGGATGGGATTTATTGCCCATCCATAATTGCCCTTGAGAAGGTGGTGAGCCACCTTCTTGAATACCACTGAGTGGCTTACTAGGCCATTTCAGAGAGCAGTTAAGAGTCAACCACATTGCTGCAGGTCTACAGTCACAAAAAGGCCAGACTGGGTAAGGAGGGCAGATTTCCTTCCCTAAAGGACATTAGTGAACCAGATGGGTTTTTACAACAATCCGACAGTTTCATGGTCACCATTACTGATTCAGGTTTTATTTAATTATTTCAAATTTAAATTCCCCAGCTGCTGTGGTGGGATTTGAACTTACGTATCTCATTAGTCCAGGCCTCCAGATTATCTAGTCTAGTAACATAACCACTGTGCTACTGTACCCCCGAGTATTATTAAGAATATTTTTTTGTTATTAATGAATGAATGTCAAATGCACAAACCCACTGTGTGTCCAGATAATACAAACACTAGTTGTTTTCTGTCCCTATAGATATGAATGCTACAGTTCGCAGAATTGATCAGGTGACAAATATATTGGCTCCGATGGCAGTTGGACAAATAATGACATTTGGCTCCCCTGTAATTGGCTGTGGTTTTATCTCTGGTTGGAATCTCTGCTCCATGTGTCTCGAATATTATCTGCTGTGGAAAATTTACCAAAGAACACCTGCACTGGCCATCAAATCTGGTCAGAAGGTGGATGAACAGGAGATGAAACCACTGAACAAACAAAAAGGTAATCAATAACATGTCAATGACTAATGACCAGTTAGTTTGATAGACAACAGACAGCTCAGTTATAGCTGCACACAGGATATCCATTAATGTGAGTTATGCTATTCTCCTAACATGATTGTGTTGTCTCTAATTTGTTATTGAGTTCTAGTCTTTCTCCTGTAGTGAGTCATAACACAAACTGTTATTCCAATCTAACTTAAGTCAATCACAATCTGTACCATGAACTGTATTTAAGGAGACTTGAACCTTGATTTATAAAAGAAATATAAAATATTATCAGCATGTTCACGGAAGGGTTAGGAACAATAATATGACCAACAGCCCATTGGTGTATAAGGCATTTCATCAATGAGTTGCAGAGGTGGAGTTTCTTTCCACCCTGTCCCCAGTCTGCCTGCTATTCCTGGAGTTTAAGTGGCAGATTTGATTATATTGTGGTGCCCCTCCCCAAATGAAAGAAAAACAAATATGAGGGAGAGTCACCCATCACCATAGTGTTTGCCTCATGGGCTGCAGAGGCGTAGGAACAGGCTAGCAGCCTTTTTTGTCTTTTCATTTGATTTGAGTTACTGCACTTGTATGTCTGACCATTTTATTAAGCACATCTATCATATAAAGGTAGAATTATGCTGGTACTTAGAAACATGAAATAATACAAAACAAAATCCTGTGATACTTTAGCTATCAGCTTTACAATTAACAAATATTGTGTATTCCCAGTGTGCTGACATGACATCATAAGAGTAAAAACCCCTGTAAATTGTATGGCCAGTAAATGACTGTAACTGTTGTAGATGCTGTGTATTTGGTAAAACAGTCTCATGAATTCTCATTCCTCCTCCTCACTCTTCTGTGTACATTTTTATTCTATGTCATTGTTTAAAATGAAGTAGATATTCATATCATATCTGCCAAAGTTATCCTGTAAAAAATCTAGAAGCTAAATAGTTGACAGCAATAAGGATGAAAAGGCATTGTTTTAATCTTTAAGTGGGCTTCTGAAATTCAGTTTGAATTTACGTGAAGTGATAACATTCTCTGTACTGACTGTAAGGGTTCCACGTGAAACGAATGTGAACGGACTCAACCCAGGTGTGAGTCCACAACACAAAACTAGCCGTAATGTGGCACAAAGTGACACTAAGTTGGTCATCAGGATGGCTGGTGTGTGAAGAGATTGGGATCAGGAGACCTTGTTGAGGCACAGCAGAGAGAGCTTTACATTAAATCTGTGCTTCATTTGACATGGGAGTGCCTGTTCTGTCACTGTGTACAAGACGTGGAAAGGTACCCTATCCTCAATATTGACAGATGCAACAGTTTATCAATAAATGAAGTCCTAATTGCATAAAGCAAGTGCTAATTGTTACTGACATTAATATTACTCTATTAGTTAATCCATGGATATTTGGTATCTGTGAAATTCTCTATTCAATGGAGCTGTGATAACACAAACACTGTAACTGAGTTATTAGAAACATTGTGAATTATGTTGATGATGTCAGCACACCAGTATACGTTAATTTTTTTTTAGTATACTCTTATTCATTTAATTAGGAAGAAAAGTTCGTTCAGTTTTAAATTTGCCAATGTTGCTAACTGAGGGGAATTGCTTTCATATAGGACAGGGAGCCTGTGTGGCAGTAGTCCAGTAAATTGATTAAATGCGGGAAAATGAAACCTGTAAACAGCTGCGTGTTCTGAGAGGTTTGATCACTACTTCCACCTAGATTGATCGGAGACTGCCATTGGGTATTGATTGAAGATGTTATGTGTTTTCAGATATTGAGTGTGGCCAAACAAACACTGATGAAAAACCAGGATCGGTCTATCCAGCCGAAGGCGCTCATCTGATGAATGTGAAGACACTGGAAAAAGAAAAAGAGCAACATTGTGGTGCTAAAGTTCTTGAGCCTTTCTATACATTAAGGGATGGGTGGGTAGCTTATTACAACCAACCTGTATTCTGGGCTGGCATGGGCCTCGCATTCCTCTACATGACTGTCCTTGGTTTTGATTGTATTACAACTGGATATGCCTACACCCAAGGTTTGAGTGGAGCTTTTCTTAGCTTGCTGATGGGGGCCTCTGCTATTGCTGGAATTCTGGGCACTATTGCCTTTACATGGATTCGCCGAAAATGTGGCCTGATCCGTACAGGCTTCATCTCCGGTGTGGCTCAGTTTTCATGTCTGATTTTGTGTGTATTTTCCGTCTTCATGCCTGGAAGCCCCTTAGATTTATCCGTATCACCTTTTGATGAGTTCAGCAGCAGATATATGGATGCGAATACCTTGATCGAATCTGTTATACCAACTATGGAACCTCAGCTATTCACTACAGTCGGATATACCAACTCAACAACTGAATCCACAAGTGATGATCAATATCTACCAGAATCTTACATCTCAGTGAGTTTGCTCTTTGCTGGCATCATTGCTGCAAGAGTTGGTAAGTATGAAACTTAGCTGTAAGGTTAACTATAGAGATGTGTAGGTTAGTGGAACTTCGCCTCAAAAAGTGAACTTCTTAGCCCCAAACTTGAAACTAAATTATTTATATCACTCTCCCTTTTAACCTTTTGCACTAGGAGAGTAAATCTAAACTATGGACTTTCCAGGATTTGTACCACAATTAGACAGCAGGAACTAACATGGATTCGGTCAGTTTTTCCTTCCTTGTGAGAAAGAATGTCTTGCTACTATATGATGTCTTATTTAGCACTGGTTGAGAACTGATAATTCAACTACTTGAGACAATCATGTTCAATTAAGAAGCAGGCCAAAAATTCAAACTTCATGGACAGAAGTCGGGGAATATGAAGTTCTATTTTAACATGAAGTGCTAGTCCTTTTAATTCAAGCAGCTTAAAGTCTCTGCTAAAATGGTGTACTAAAATGCTAATTTTACGCTAATATTGGCACCATGTAATTGCAAAGCGAAAAAGATCTCAAGGTCATAGTGGATAACTCTGCAAAATTATCAGCTTAGCTGCAATTAAAAAACGCAACTAAATAGAGTTGCGTTAACAGAAGGACAAAGTATAAATCAAAATGCATTGCATTGTTTCTGTATAAGGTATTGGTTACATGGAGGTTTGTGTAATTCTGGTCATCTAATCATAGGATGGTTATTATTGTTCTTGAGAAGGGTATATAGTTGAGCAACAAAGGGGATTCCAGGTAACAGGAATTTAAATTATGAGCAAATAGCAAGGTGGCTGCCCTTGTTTCTTTTGGGAAAGAGAAGACTGAGGTGATTTAAATGAAGTAAATTGACAAAATTGATCCAGCAAATTGTTCACTATGGTGAAGGTTCAAATACCAAGGGACACTATTTAGAATTAGGATGTTAGATGTAATTAGGGGAATCATGCAGAAGTTTTACTCCCAAGAAATAATAGTGTTCTGGAATAAATTATCAGGGAAGGACATTGAAATGAACAGTATAAATGTGTTCAAGAGACATAGGGCTGGATTTTGTCACTGGGGCGGGCTGGGGTCGTGTAATCCGCTTTTCGTGTTAGCCACCCGATTCTAAATCGATGTGGGAGAATAATGCGATTTTAACTTAAGTGGGCAATTGAGTTACAGCGTGTGGGAACCCATGGCCCAATTAGTATTTTCAGTCTGAAACTCGCCTCCGATGACGTCATCGTTGCAGCTGCATTTAAGGTCAGCAACAAGCCTTGCTTCTTCTGCAGACTGCCAGCCTTTTGGCCTTTCATGTTAGAGGGACCTGGAGGCAGAATGACCAGCGAGAGACCTAGGTCTGCTCCCAGGTTTGATGACATCGCCCTGCAAGCTTTAGTGGAGGGAGCAAGAGCCAATAAAGAGGTGCTCTTCCCTTCTTCAGGGAGGAAGAAGCCTCCCCAGCAGACCAAGGCTGTGTGAATCCAGGTGGCCCAGGAGGTCAACTCTTTGTCGATAACCCGCAGAACCTGGCTTCAGTGCAGGGAGAGGTTTCATGACCACCTGCGCACTGGAAAAGTGAGTATGACTTTCCCATCACCCTCAATCTGATCCACATTGCCTCTCCTCAGCAGCACTCAGCTTTAGCAATCTCTTCCTCCACATCCCACTTGACACTGACATCCATGCACCCTTACCCATTCCCTCTCTCTCTATGGTCACATTCACCTAACTATTCGACTATGCAGCCCTCACACTCCCTATCACTGTGATGCTATGAAAACAACTTACAACACACAGGGAGGGCCCTTGGTCTTGCCACCTCACTCCATCTTTGCCTCCTTCTAAGCATCTATGTTATGGATTCTCTAAACTTGTCTCCTTCATTCTCACTCAAACTCCACTTGTCTCACTCATTGCAGGAAAAGAGAGCTCACAATAAGAGGGAAAGAGCGAGGACAGGAGGAGGGCCACCCTCAGTAGCCCAGCTCACCCCTTGGGAGGATGCAGTCCTGGAGATCGTGGGAGCGTAGGACGATGCACAAGTGGGGGACGGACAGACGGCTGCATTACAGCAAGCTGGTGACAGAATAGTTTTCCATCTCTCTCATTGACATTGCATGAGTCGCTGATAATGATTCTGAAGCTCTAACAGATGGACTTATGATCATCTGCAATGTGCATGTAACCTTGGCTTCACATCTCTGACTCTTTCCTTTACTCCCCCACAGGACCATCACAAGCACCCATCCCCACTAGCCAGGAGGAAGAGCCTGAGCATCCAGACTCCTCAGAGGAAGCTGCAACCTCTGAGGGCGCAGCGTCAGCAGAATTCAGCGCACCCAGCACCAGCGCAGACACTAACACCAAGGTGGTACCTTTGCGAGATAATGCAGTTTCGTCATCTGGTGTATCACAGCTCACAAGTGAGCATCAGCAGATTGTGCAGACAGGGACAGCAGTGGAGAGTCCTAGTTGTAGGGCAAGGACTCTCCCAGCTTGGCTCAGCTGCATGTCAACCCTCTGCCTCTGGGTCCATCCACAAGATCAGCGGTGCTGGAACTCCAGGAACAGATGCAGGAGTCTCTGGCAGGTTTTGCCTCTAGGGTAGCTGTGAGTGTGGAGTGAATGGAGGAGTCCATTGCAAACATGAGCAGAGCCTTTGTGGAGTCATTGGTGCATGAACGCATCACCATGGAAAGGATGGCAACCTCCATGGAGGTGATAAGTCGCCAGAATGCAGAAAACATGGTGAGTGTTCTGAATAGAATGACATCTCTGGAGGAGCGATTGTCATCTATTGAACAGAGAAACCAGACCTTCATGGAAGTCCTTCTGAGTAGGACTGCCAGTGTTGATACGGGTCCCCATGGCCCCCCTGATGTGCAGCAAAGTGCTATCAAGCCACTTGCAAGCGCTGAGGGGGACCTGACCCATGAGAGGGAAGTTGGTGGCAGACATCAAGGAAGTGGGAGCTGCTCTCCAAGCGCTCACACTTCCATGCCACTGCAGAGCCCTCGGTCAGAGCCCCACCAGAGTCCCCACCCAACTGAGATCGGCGTCTCAACCCCTGCACAGCTGCAGGAGCAGCAGACTGTTGGCGAGCCCTCACAGGCTCACAACCCCAGAGGACGCCCGC
The DNA here is from genome assembly GCF_052327205.1 of Somniosus microcephalus. Classification (NCBI taxonomy): domain Eukaryota; kingdom Metazoa; phylum Chordata; class Chondrichthyes; order Squaliformes; family Somniosidae; genus Somniosus; species Somniosus microcephalus. Next base: position 226,510,841 of record NC_140990.1, read on the forward strand.
CAAAGGTGTTGAGACAGGAGCAGCAAGAAACTGAGCAAGGGGCCTCCACATCTGCTGAAGCCACAGGGGAAGCACCACATAGGAGCAAATGTAAGGGAAAGATACTGCACAAATAGTCACAAGGGTAGTCACTTGGGTGAAATTTGATATTTAATGTTAAAAAGCCATCAGATGATTACTGTAAATAAAAAATCTGATGGCTACTGCTGCAGTTGTGGCATGTGTCATTTCACTAATGGGACTTCCACATTGAGGGCTTAGGATTACTTGCAATTGTCAGTATGGTGGTCAAATTGTTAGGAATCCGCTGGTTCTTGGCCATTGTCGAAGCTCAGGTAAGAAGCTGCGAGGTAAAAGTCCTTGATTGGCTAGGCTAAGCAAATCTGGCCAAGATGAGCGGGTTCCTTGCATCCCGGGCAGCAATGTTCTCGCGTACTGCTACCGCTGGTTGATGGGCCTCAGCAAGATGTTCGTTTTCGCTCTCCTCCTCCTCCTCCTCCACCTTCTCCTCCACCTCCTCATCTGAGGAGAATATGTGAGGAGCCACTTGGTCCTCAGGAATCTGCAAGCCACGACGCTGTGCCATGTTGTGAAGTGCACAGCAAACCACGACGATTCTGGAGACCCTGGCTGCTGAGTACTGCAGGGCTCCACCTGATCTATCCAGGCATCTGAAGCACATCTTCAGCAAACTGATGGTTTGCTCAATTATTGATCTGGTGGAAATGTGGCTGGAGTTGTAGCTCTCCTCAGCTTCGTTGGATGGGCTCCTCAATGGCGTTATTAGCCACATCTTCAGGGGGTAGCCCTTGTCTCCGAGTAGCCATCCGTTAAGTTGGTCTGGTAGACTGAATAGCGGAGGCACTCTAGACTGGTGCAGTATGAAGGAGTCATGGCAACTGCCAGGGTAATTGGCACAAACATGCAAAATTTCCTTCTTGTGGTCACACACCAGCTGAACATTGAGGGAGTGGAAGCCCTTGCGGTTGACAAAAATACTTGGATTGCGATGGGGTGCCTTAAGGGCCACGTGTGCAGTCAACGACGCCCTGCACCCTTGGAAAGCCTACCAGATGAGCTAATCCAACTGCATGCGCCGTGACACTTGCTTGATCCTTGGTGAAATGGATGTGATTGTGCGCGATGGCAAAGAGGGCATCGGTTACCTGCATGATGCAAGTGTGTGCGGCCACCTGGGAGATGCCGCTGATGTCTGCTGCTGATCCCTGGAATGAGCCGGAGGCAAAAAAGTTGAGTGCGGTGGTGACTTTGACGGCCACTGATAAGGGTTGTCCACCTGGTCCTCTGGGCTCCAGGTCTTGTTGCAGCATTGCACAGATGTCACCCACTACCTCTCGCGAAAGTCGGAGCTGCCTTTGGCACTGCTGCTCAGTCATGTTGAGGTAGCTGACCCTGTGTGTGTAGACCCTGTTTGGGGGGTATCTCCTGCGCCGACGGGCTTCCATGCGTTGGCCCCTTCTGGCCTGTGCAGCTTCAGGCGGGTGAGCAGCAGCTTGGTGCTCCTGTTGGTGCTGCTGCTGTTGGTGCTGCTGCTGTTGGTGTTGCTGCTGTTCATGGTTCTGCTGGTGCCGCGGCTGATCTTCGTCCTCATCTGATATCCAGAAGGGAAGGAAATAAATGGCTCCCATGCTTCTGGTATATGCCTCAGTTGAGGAAGCGCTCAGTCAAGGTGGCGAGAGGGGTTTCCCAGGAGGTCACACTGGAGATGGGTGTCAAGCTGCAAACTTCCACAGCTGTGGTTATGCCTTCTAAAAGTTCCCCCAGACCTGAGACAACAAAGTCCTGCCACCTGCAAATGATGGCTGATCAAATATCCTATTTAATGGTGGAGCTGCAGCTAATAGTCAGCAATCCAATTGTGCTCCCGCCAGGTTTCACCGTCATGTTTCAGAACAGGCGTGCTTCACGTGGGAAAAGGGTTAAAATCACAAAGGCCTTTCAAAATGGGATAATAGAGGCAATTTAGTGCTTGTTAAGGGCCTTAAGGGCCTATCCCACCTCTTGGAGGCGGGACGGGGATGGGAGCAGTAAACACGATTTCTTGAAAATTGCTTGGAGGCGGGGTTGGGTCCGCCCGCCACTTTTTACAATTTTAACACCCCACATGCCTCCATTCCCGCCTCCACGGCCCTGGGAAATTCAAGCCCATTAGGTATATTTATATGGAGAAATAAGGGAATGAAGGTTATGGTGAGAAGGAAGATAGACAGTGTAATCTATGAAGGGGGTCAGAGACTTTAACCTGATGGCCTTTTTCTCTTGCCTTTAACACACATATGGAGCCATAACTACAATTTTATTTGGACAGTTGAAACTTCAAGAAAAAATTTGGAACAATGCCCACAATGTTGAATTATGATGTTCAGAAATTACAGAAAAATTTAATAAAGATACAGGAACCTAATAAATGTGAAATGTGTGCGAGAAAGAGAGTGATTATATAGACATTACACATTGTGGGAATTCTTGTTTATATAAAAAAAAATCATAGGTTGTACAGCCTTTTCTCACTATCAGGCCCACTACTTCCTGTAGAGTTGAGCACTTGTTTTAATTTGTGAAGCTGATAGTGACTTTTATTTATCTTTTCTCAGGGCTTTGGTCCTTTGATTTAACAGTCACACAGCTCATTCAAGAAAACGTGGACGAATCAGAACGAGGCATCATTAATGGCGTACAGGATTCCATGAATTATCTTCTAGACCTAGTGCATTTTATCATGGTGATATTAGCTCCAAATCCAGAAGCGTTTGGCATTCTTGTAATCATTTCAACTTCCTTTGTTGCCATAGGGCACTTGATGTATTTCAGATTTGCTTACAAATCATTAGGAAGACAGCTGTTTGCATGCACCCTCAAAGACCCGACAACTCAGGCCAAAAATCCCAAAATAACTGACTGTGTGGCAGTTAACACTTGAGTAGTGATTAAAGAGATAATATCCCTCATCTTATCCTATGCTTTATAACCATTAGACTTATATTTTCAGCATATCTACTTTTCAAGTAGCTTAGACAACTCAAGCAGTAATATAGTACAGAATCCTTCTAAGGCCAAATTTTCTTAGTGCCTTTATATTTTTTCTGTTACATACTATGTTAAAGTAATATTTTGCAAATACAGCTCAAGTAGATATCTCCTATAGCATGCATCATACCTCTGGAGTCCATTTGCAGTTTCAGTAGTGAGCAGTTGACTGAGAAACGTGTCAGAAAATATTGTGACAACTTTAAAATACTGCAGTGACTGATCAATATTATCAACTACTGCTTTGGTCAGAGAAAAACAACAAAAGGGTTTTGAATGAACATGCTACATGATTTGTATTCATGTTAACAAGGCTGAAATATGTTAAATGAGATGTGGTTGGGGTTAACTTTTAAACGTAGTTTCATGATGTACTAACAAAGTGGGTATAGTCTCTTTAACATTTATATGCTACAGAACAATGTATTTGACTTTCGCCAATATATTTGCTACTTTTTGGTGCTAATATCATTAAAGGAAATGTTTGCCAAACTGCCAATAATATTTTTCAAAGTAATGTGGGGTTTAATATGTCAGAAACTAAAAAAATTAAATTATATTTTAAAGGAAGCAATATTCCCAACTAAATTGTGCCTTGATATTAAAAATGAATGCGATGCTGAAATAAATGATTAATATAGCAGTGTATGAAAATACTTTGCGGTGAGTTTTTGGGTGTGCAGAAAATGTGAACGTTAGCAAACATTTGATATGTTAGACTCGAAACCTTTAAACTGACAAGTGGGCTTAATATCAATTTGTCACATTGCTCTTTCTCTTGTTAATGTAAGGATAGAATCAATGGAATTCCCATACATTCAAAAGGGATTTTTTACCAAACTGATTAAGACCTTTTTTATGACATATTATTCCATTCAAGTTCAAATCCATGGTGCATTTGGAAAATGGGTAATTTTTATATGAGAAATCGTTAATTTTCAGGTATTTATCTAACCTAGTGGAACCTGTGTGGTGATGGTGGGGGAGGGGAAGACTTGCTGTGGTTGCAATGTATATTGATATTGTAACTGTGTTCAAGAGGATTTCCTCTGGTCATTGCTTCAAGTGAAATCGTAAACACATTTGCAAAGAAAAATGTCACTATGCATAGCGATCAGAATAATATCAGAATAATTTCCCCCTAACTATGTAACAGGATATGTGGGCCTGGCCTCTAGCATATTACCCAGTAGCCTAACACAAGTCTGAGGTACTGATGCTCAGAAGAAATAAATGGGCAGAGAGTACATTTTTCATCACTATATTTCCATGTTTAAAAGTGGACATTATACCGTCAGTGCAGGTGAATCATTTGTTAGAAGCAAGTACTGGACATCTATAGCGAGACTGACTGGGAATCTCTTTCGTACAATTGCAACTGCTGTGATTTTATGCAAAATTATGAGAAATCAATCATAGACTGGTTATGGATTTGAATTTGAATTTCTAAAATTCCTAATTTTTTTGTAAGTATAGCTTCAGAAAAATCTATGTCCATATTTATGTGTTATACTAGAGTTTGAAATTAAATTTCTGGTTTCATAATAGAGGTGTGTTAACCAATGTTTTGAAATCTATTTGTAATTTTACAATCTCCTGGATGAAAACTGAAACTTTATGAACATGATACATGTGCTAAACACTCCAAAGCCACAGTTTCTGAAATTGAAAGCACTGCTAAATAAAATGTTGCTAAAATAACATGCGTTGGTTGTGGTGGTATATTCTGTGTTGTTTTACAATTAAACATAACGATGGCTGTGACTTCCCCTACATCGGCGGGCCCGTGGCGGGCGATGCCGGTAGCAGGTCCCGACCCCACTGCTGGCTCCATCTTGCTCTGTAGAATGATTTTACAATGATTGGGATTGTTAAGCTTGCCCAGCGCGTTTGCCGACCTATTGAAGGAAGCGGGTCTGATGATGTCATTTGATGACATGTCATCAGCTGGTTTCCTTAAAGGGACCATGCACAAATTGATTTTGACAGTTGTGCTGTCAGTGTTCCACAGCATTGAGGTGCTGCAAACACTGACAAGCACTGCACAGGGGCTACACCCAGGATCTCCCATGATTCCATATGCTTATTCATTCATGGGTTCTGGGTGTCGCTGGCAAAGCCAGCATTTATTGTCAATCCCCAATTGCCCTTGAGAAGGTGGTGGTGAGCCGCTGCCTTGAACCGCTGCAGTCCATGTGGTGAAGGTACTCCCACAGTGCTGTTAGGGAGGGAGTTCCAGGATTTTGCCCAGCAACGATGAAGAAATGGCGATATACTTCCAAGTCAGGATGGTGTGTGACTTGGAGGGGAACTTGGAGGTGGTGGTGTTCCCATGCGCCTGCTGCCCTTGTCCTTCTAGACCGGTTTGGGAGGTGCTGCCGAAGGAGCCTTGGTGAGTTACTGCAGTGCATCTCGTAGATGGTGCATACTGCAGCCATGGTACGCCGGTGGTGGTGGGAGTGAATGTTTAAGGTGGTGGATGGTGGCATGGTCATGTGAGCGCTTGGAGAGGAGCCCCCACTTCCTTGTTCTCTGCCACCAACATCCCTCTCATGGGTCAGGTCCACCTCAGCGCTTGCAAGTGGCTTGAGAGCACCTTGCTGCTCATCAGGGGGGCCATGGGGACCCGTATCTGCACTGGCAGTCCTACTCAGAAGGACTTCCATGAAGGTCTGGTTTCTCTGTTCAGTAGCTGACCATCGCTCCTCCAGAGATGTCAGTCTATTCTGAACACTCACCGGCCTAGAAATTCAGTTGGTTGCGCCAGCCGGTAACGCCATAAGAGGGGTATATTTCCAGTGCTAGGCACTTAGCACCCGGGCGCAGACCGATCTGCGCCAACGCCCAAATTCAGTTGACATTTAGCGCCGGCGCAAAGTGTTTGCGCCCGCTCAGCTGCGCGCGCAGCTTATGACGTCATCTCGTCGTGCAACGCTGTTTGCGCCCCAAACCGGAAATTCAGTGGCGCCCGCCCAATGTGGGCGTGGCGCTGCTAAGAACTGTGAAGTGGAACACAACAGAGGCCCTGTGGGCCTCGGGGAGCGCTAATTAAAGGGCACTTACACTGACCTATAAAGCCCAGCCATTTTGCTGCAATGACTTTACTGCTTTGGATTTCTGGACAGAGACCAAGGGACAGAGCTTACTGATTTGGGACAACATAGGAGAGGTATTTTTGGCTTCTGGCCAGTGCTTTGACATTTGATTCATTTGATTTCACTGTTTTCAACTTTATTATGGGGGCTGTATGGGGGTCCAACCCTCAGTTGCAGCATTATGTGCGAAGGGCTCGCAGACGCTGTGAGAGAGGGCCAGCCATGCCTAGACGCAGAGGGGCCATCAGGCGTCGGCAACGTAGGCCTTACCCACTCAGGCAATACCGGCAGCAGGTGTCCTATCTCACCATGACTACGGCGCATTGTGTTAAGAGGCTGCGCTTCAGAAGGGAGGTGGTTGCAGAGATCTGCCAGCTGCTTCACAGAGATCTGCATCCACAGCTGATGTGCAGGACGTCTCTCTCGGTGGAAGTGAAGGTCACGGTGGCTCTGAACTTTTATGCAAGCGGCTCCTTCCAAGCCGCTGCTGGGGACATAGCGAACATCTCCCAGTTCGCCGCGCATCGCTGCATCCGGCAGGTCACCGATGCACTTTTCGCGAGGAGACACCAATTCATCTCCTTCCCCATGACCCGACAGAGGCAGGAGCAGCGTGCAGTCGGATTTGCCAGGATCGCGCGCTTCCCCATGGTGCAGGGCGCCATTGACTGCACGCATGTGGCTATGCGGGCACCTATCCACAATGCCGAGGATTACCGCAACCGGAAGGGCTACCATTCCCTAAATGTACAGCTGGTGTGGGACCACAGGCAGCGCATCCTAGCTGTCAATGCCCGCTTCCCAGGAAGCAGCCACGATGCATTTATCCTGCGCCAGACTACTGTGGCTGACATGTTCGAGGCACAGCCTCCACCAAGGGGATGGCTTATCGGGGACAAGGGCTACCCTTTGTGTACATGGCTCATGACCCCGCTCCGCGCGCCCAGGACCCCAGCGGAGGAGGCATACAACGAAAGCCATCAAGCCACAAGGAACATCATAGAGCAAACGATAGGCGTCCTCAAGCAACGGTTCCGCTGCCTGGATCGTTCCGGCGGATCTCTACAGTATTCGCCGGATAGAGTCTCCCAGTTCGTCGTCGTGTGCTGCATGCTGCACAACCTGGCTATCCGCAGGACTCAGGCACTGCCACCTGACATTGCACCACCACCTCAGGAGGACGAGCAGGAGGACCATGAGGAGGAGGAGGAGGAGTACCAGCCCAGGAGGGAGCCACAAGGTCCAAGGGCCGTCCGCCGGGGGCTTATTGATCGACACTTCTAGGCCCCCTGTCAGGGAATGGGCTGTGGCAATGAACGCACCTGAAGGCAGCCACACCGCAAGCCCTCAGCCGGTTAACGCAACAACCACTTGAAACCTGAGACGTGGACATGCTGAATAAATAAAAAGCTTTATTTCACAAACTCAGGGCCCTTCCCACATGAAACAGAAAAACAGACAAGACCCCCAAAAAACAGTCAAAAACATCTGTCACTCCCAAAACCTGGGGAGGACTAACAAAACTTGCCCATCCAAATGGCCTTTATCATCGGCCTTACAAAAATAAGCCCCCCCCTCCACAACACAAACACCCCCATAAAAACAAAAAATGCCTTGATCCTCGGCCTTACCAAAATAATGCCCCCCCAGAACACAAGCCCCCCAATATAAAAAAAACCGCTATCACCACACTCTAATAGGTGTGCCGAGAGGGCGAGTCCTTAGACAGGCTTCTCTGGCCCCTGCCCGACCTGCTGCTCCGCCTCAACCTGGGCCCTGCGGGTGTGGCAAGGCTGGGGGAAGGCTCATGAGGGCCACAATGCGTGTCGGCAGATGCCCTTGGGGGTCGGCCTAGGCGAGGCCCGGCCCGGGAGGGGCCGGCTGCTGACTGCTGCAGCTGTGGCTGGCCAGCATCAGTCTCAGCAGCAGCTCGTCGCACCTTGGCTGGGGGAGTGGCAGTGTCGGCTGCACCAATGGGGGCAAGCTGGCTGATGGCAGGCGCGCGGTGCTCGCCAGAGACACTGGCACTCGGCCGGGCTGGCAGTGCAGCAAGCGCAGCAATCTGGTGGAGGCAAGACCGCTGCGCTGCAGCAGGGCGGCGGGTGCCCTGGCGATGCTTCCGCGCCACAGCGAGTGTGGCAGAAGTGAGTGCCCGAACTGCCCTGGTATGTGCCCGCATCAGCTCTGCCAGTGTCTGGACGGCACCACTCATCTCGCGAGTCGCGTCCTGGGCTGCCGCGAGTTGCTGGACACCCCTGTCGTGCGCTGCCGCGAGTTGTTCGACCCCCCTGGCCTGTGATTCCCCGAAAGCGACCACACTATGAGCCAGGGACTCAATGGCCTGAGGCATCTGTTGCACAACCCCCATGAACTCCTGGTGGCGCCGCTCAGACGCCGCCAACATCTCATCGAGGAGGCGCACCTCCTGGGCGAGGACCGTCTCCGGACTGGAGGGCGGACTCTCCCTCTGGGGAGAAGGCCGCCGAGCTGGCCGACCCTTCCCGCGTGCCTCGAGCCCACTGGGCCCAGGATCTGCCCTCCCCTGCAACACCTCCCCCCTCTGGGGAGAAGGCCGGCGTGCTGCCGGACCCTTCCCGCGTGCCTCGAGCCCACTGGGCCCAGGATCTGCCCTCCCCTGCAACACTTCCCCCTGGCTCTCCTGCAGGCCAGACGTCTCCCCTCCATTGCCATCCCCTGGCGCGGATGAGGGTTCCCCCGATGTGCCGCCTTCCTCCTGGTCCTCGTTGTCCTCCTCCTCCAAGGGCCTGGCACTCTGAGCTTCAGGGACCACCTCCTCCTCACCAGCTGAAAGCAGGAAGGCACAAGAGTAGCTTTAGAGTGAGGACAGGGCGTCAGCGAGGGAGGCCTGAGTGGTGGCATTATGCGCATTTGTCGGTCAGTGCGAAAGGATGTAGATCTGAAGCGCAAGGGCAACGACAGAGGTCCAACCGGTCATGTCCTTACCAGTGGGTCCCAGTACAGGGTCCGCATCTCCGATCGCAACAGGGCCAGTCACCCGGGCACGCATGAGTCGAGCCACGCTCTCCTCCAGCTCACTGAGCGCCTGGTACTCGGGACGGCCTCCACCGGTGACAGACTGGCTCCTCAAATTCCGCGCCAGCTTGGCCTGCAAGAGAAAGGACGGCCTCTAAGTACAGTGTGGTGCCCTGTTGCTGGGTGCACTGCCTCCCATGGTCGAATAGCTTGGCCAGTGTGGTGCCCTGTTGCTGTGTGCACTGCCTCCCATGGTCGAATAGCTTGGCCAGTGTGGTGCCCTGTTGCTGTGTGCACTGCCTCCCATGGTCGAATAGCTTGGCCAGTGTGTTAAGTGCAGAAAGTGCTATTGATGATCATGCCAGTGCCATTGCTGCGGGAGGAGGGCTGCCCATTAGTCCTTTGAGGTCCCTTTGCCCATAATGTGAGGTGCACATGCAAGGATGAGGAGGACACTGGAAAGGGTACTCACCTTCACCATCCGAGTGAGGTCGTTGTACTTCTTGCGGCATTGGTCCGCACTCCTGGGGACATCGCAGGTGGATGACACCCTGCGGGCAATTTTCCTCCAGGCTTTCCTGTACTGGCTCCTGGGAGCCTTCTTGCCACTGTCCGGGCACAAGATCTCTCTTTTGTTTTCGACACCATTAATCAGCACCCTCAGAGCATGCTCTGAGAAGCGCTGCGCTCGTTCACGGGCCCTCTCCATGGCTCCAGGCGCTATTTTGGCCCACCAGCAGTGTTGAGGCCTAGCTGCAGGGCTCCAGTATGCAGGGCGTGGCAGCAGTCAAAGTCGACCCTTCCCCCTTTAAGAGCAGGCCGGCGTCAGGGTGTCTGCTGTCAATCAAAACATGACCGCACCTGCGCTGCGCCCGGCCTCGGCGTTATCAGGCCGCATCGCCGGCTTAGCGCCTGAAGAGAGCATTGCAACGCCAGTTTCAGCGCTCGGCCAAACTCTTGGCCAACTCTACTGAATTTCGGCGATGTGGCCTACACTTTCCGGCGGGCGCTAACTTTAGCGAACGCCCGACTTTAGCGCCCCAAAAGTGCCCAGACTGAATTTCTAGGCCACCATGTTTTCTACACTCTGGCGACTTAGCTCCTCCATGGCCATAGCCATCCTCTCGTCTACTGTAGCCATCCTTTCCACAGAGGTTGCCATCCTTTCCGTGGTGCTGCGTTCATGCGCCAATGACTCCACAAAGGCTCTGCTCATGTTCGCGATGGACTCCTCCATTCGCTCCACACTCGCAGCGACCCTGGAGACAAAACCTGCCAGAGACTCCTGCACCTCTTCCTGGAGTTCCAGCACCGCTGTTCTTCTGGATGGACCCAGAGGCAGAGGGTCGACATGCAGCTGAGCCATGCTGGGAGAGTCCTGCGCCCTCCGACTAGGACTCTCCACTGCTGTCCCTGTCTTCACAATCTGCTGATGCGCACTTGTGAGCTGTAATACACCAGGTGACAACACTACTCTATCTCGCGATGGTCCCACCGAGGTGCGAGTGTCTGCGCTGGTGCTGGGTTGGCTGAATTCTGCTGACGCTGCGCTCTCAGAGGCTGCAGCTTCCTCTGAGGAGTCTGGAGACTCAGACTGTTCCTCCTGGATAGTGGGGATGGGTGCGATGGTCCTGTGGGTGAGTAAAGAAAAAAGTCAGATTTGTGAGGTCAAGGTTACATGCACATTGCATATTGCAGATGATCATAAGTCCATCTGTTAGAGATTCAGAATCATTATCAGCGACTCATGCAATGTCAATGAGAGAGATGAAAAACTATTCTGTCACCAGCTTTCTCTGATGCACCCATCTGTCCGTCCCCCACTTGCGCATCGTCCTCGAGACCCACGATTTCCAGGACCGCCTCCTCCCAAGGGGTGAGGTGGGCTACTGAGGGTGGCCCTCCTCCTGTCCTCGCTCTTTCCCTCTTATTGTTGGCTCTCTTTTCCTGCAATGAGGGAGACAAGTGGAGTTTGAGTGAGAATGAAGGAGTGAGTGTAGAGAATCCATAGCATAGATACTTAGAAGGAGACAAAGATGGAGTGAGTTGGCAAGACCAAGGGCCCTCCCTATGTGTTGTAAGTTGTTTTCATAGCATCACAGTGATAGGGAGTGTGAGGGCTGCATAGTCGAATAGTTAGGTGAATGTGACCATAGAGAGAGAGGGAATGGGTAAGGGTGCATGGATGTCAGTGTCAAGTGGGATGTGGAGGAAGAGGTTGCTAAAGCTGAGTGCTGGTGAGGAGAGGCAATGGGGATCAGATTGAGGGTGATGGCAAAGTCATACTCACTTTTCCAGTGTGCAGAAGGTCATGAAACCTCTTCCTGTACTGAAGCCAGGTTCTGCGGATGAGGGACAACGCGTTCACCTCCTTGGCCACCTGGACCCACACAGCCTTCGTTTGCTGGGGAGGCATCTTCCTCCCTGAAGAAGGGAAGAGCACCTCCTTACTAGCTCTTGCTCCCTCCACCAAAGCTTGCAGGGCGACGCCATCAAATCTGGGAGCAGACTTAGGTCTCCCGCTGCTCATTCTGCCTCCAGGTCCCTCAGTGCAAAGGCGAAAAGGTTGGCAGTCTGCAGAAGAAGCAAGGCTTCTTGCAGACCTTAAATGCAGCAGCAATGATGACGTCATCGGAGGCGAATTTCAGACTGAAAAAACGAATTGGGCCATGGGTTCCCACACGCTGGAACTCAATTGCCCAATTATGTGAAAATCGCATCAATCTCCCACATCGATTTGGAATCAGGTGGATAACATGAAAAGCGGATGACACAACCCCAGCCCACCCCAATGACAAAACCCAGCCCACGGGGTCCAGGAGCAGCATGAAATCCATGAACGACCTGGTAAAATTAAAAGATGAGTAAAATATCACTGCTAAGGGCTTCTAAACAAGCCAATAATTGGCTGATTTGTCCCCTGCCCCCCCACCCCCCGCCCCCCGCTGCCGCTGCATGTTGGGTTTGTTCAGCGTTGACGGACCTAACATTTTGAAAAGTCGTGTGGAGGTGGGTTGACAGTGGGTTCCCGACCTGCTGTCAAAAAAAAACATTTTCCCACCCGACCCGCCACCAAACCGCTGAACCCCCAGAAAAATTCCCCCCAATGGCTCAATTGGTAACATAGAAACATAGAAGATAGGAGCAGGAGTAGGCCATTCGGCCCCTCGAGCCTGCTCCGCCATTCAATGAGATCATGGCTGATCATCCAAATTCAGTACCCTGTTCTTGCCTTCTCTCCATATCCCTTGATCCCTTTAGCCTTAAGAAATATATCCAATTCCTTCTTGAATATATTTAATTAATTGGCCTCAACTGCCTTCTTTGGTAGAGAATTCCACAGGTTCACCACTCTCTGGGTGAAGAAATTCATCCTCATCTCTGTCCTAAATGGCTTACCCCTTATCCTTAGTCTGTGACCCCTGGTTCTGGACTCCCCGACCATCGGGAATATCCTTCCAGCATCTAGCCTGTCCAGTCCTGTTAGAATTTTATAAGTTTCGATGAGATCCCCTCTCATTCTTCTAAACTCCAACGAGTACAAGCCCAATCGACCCAATCTCTCCTTATACGTCATTCCTGCCATCCCAGGTATCAGCCTGGTGTATCTTCGCTGCACTCCTTCCATGGCAAGAACCTCCTTCCTCAGATAAGGCGACCAAAACTGCACACAATACTCAAGATGTGGTCTCACCAAGGCCCTGTACAACTGCAGCAAGACATCCTTGTTCCTGTACTCAAACCCTCTCGCTACGAAGGCCAACATACCATTTGCCTTCTTAACCGCCTGCTGCACCTGCATGCTTACTTTCAGCGACTGGTGCACAAGGATGCCCAGGTCTCGTTGCACTTCCCCTTCTCCCAATCTATTGCCATTCAGATAATACGCTGTCTTCCTGTTTTTGACACCAAAGTGGATAACCTCGCATTTATCCACGTTATATTGCATCTGCCATGCTTCTGCCCAATCACCCAGCCTATCCAAATCATACTGGAGTTTCTCGGCATCCTCCTCACAGCATACCCTCCCACCCAGCTTTGTGTCGTCTGCAAACTTGGAGATATTACATCTAGTTCCCTCGTCCAGACCATTAATATATATTATGAATAGCTGGGGTCCAAGGACCAATCCCTGCGGTACCCCACTAGTCACTGCCTGCCACTCGGAAAAAGAGCTGTTTATTCCAACTCTGATGCGCTATCAATTACTCATAAAAGACTGAGAGTTAAGAGAGTAACTAAAGGCTTTTATTAACAAAAGAATGAAGGTCTGCCTCAAGTGGTCGACCGGTCCAGAAATACAAAGGGCTGGGGAGCAGTCACCTTTATACTAGGACTTGTGGGAGGAGTCAGCCGAGGCATGTCCAGGCATGTACACAGTGGAATACAAACAGTGGTTTACCACATTCACCCCTTGTTTAAAATTGAGTCCGGCGGGGTGAAGTGTATTAAAAGTTAGTGTATTGGAGTCTCTCCGGAGGTCTTGTCTGCCGCTGTGATCGGCGTGGCGACGGCAGGGGTAGTGGAGCTTCCGGCGTCGAGTCCTGCGTGGGCTGTGGCACAGGCGTGTCGTCCTCGTAGATGTCGAGCGGGTCGCGGGGCCCAGGCCTGCCGTCTGCTGGGGCTGGATATCGGATCGTGGGGACTCTTTGCTTTCTGTCTGCCAACCAGTTCTCTATCGAACTCAATACCTTGCCCCCAATCCCATGTGCCTTAATTTTACACACTAATCTCTTATGCGGGACCTTATCGAAAGCCTTTTGAAAATCCAAATACACCACATCCACTGGTTCTCCCTTATTTATTTTACCAGTTACATCCTCAAAAAATTCCAGTAGATTAGTCAAGCATGATTTACCTTTTGTAAATCCATGTTGACTTTGTCCGATCCGGTCACTTTTTTCCAAGTGTTCTTCTATTACAGGAAACTTTGTGTTATCCGGAGGCTAACTGTCCGGAATGCTCGAGCCACCGGCAAAAATCAGGAGCCGTTTTCGTTAGGTTTTTTTTCTTCTCGTTGCTTTTTTCCTCAACAGTCAAGCTCTGCAAGGTCTGCTGAAGCTGTTGCTAAGCTACAGAGACGCTACAGAGATGCTTGGACTGTTTAGAAGCTGTTGCTAAGCAAAAGGGTTTGTTGACAGATACGGAGCTCAAAAGCTTCCGTCTCTTTCAACATTAGTGCTGGTGTGTCTGGCAGTTTTGAGGGAACGGCAACAGCTCAGTCCCGTCGGTGCTGGATAGCACAAAGTTTCCTGTACATCCTTTATAAAGGACTCTAGCATTTTCCCCACTACCGATGTCAGGCTTACCAGTCTGTAATTCCCCGTTTTCTCTCTACCACCCTTTTTGAACAGTGGGGTAACATTAGCTACCCGCCAATCCATGGGTACTGTTCCAGAGTCTATCGAATTTTGGAAGATGACCAGCAATGCCTCTACTATTTCTAGGGCCACTTCCTTAAGTACCCTAGGATGTAGATTATTCCTTAAGTACCCTAGGATGTAAATTCCCTATCTAATTTGGAACTGCACCATACAGACTAGGATGGTTCCGGGTTCAATCCCTAATCTTTGCTGAGCTAGCTGGTCTTTGCTGAGTTAGCTGGTCTTTGCTGGGACAGCTGGTCTTTGCTGGGACAGCTGGTCTTTGATGAGCTAGCTGGTCTTTGCTGGGACAGCTGGTCTTTGCTGGGACAGCTGGTCTTTGCTGGGACAGCTGGTCTTTGCTGAGACAGCTGGTCTTTGCTGGGACAGCAGCAGAGATGTTACAACTGAGCTCAGTATTCTTGTGCTACAGAGGGGCAAATATATCAGCCAGGTTCTCACTCGTGATCACTATTCAGTGACTTCTGCTGGAAAGTGCATGTATGTGGGTTTTTGGTGAAGACAGTGGTGTCTTGGCTGTGATGTCCTCGGTAGTCCTGAAATATCCACTATTCCTGCTTACACCTGAAGAATGGTCACTTGGGTGAGGTACTGGATAACAAGCAGCACCCGTGGAACTGCATCCAAACACAAGTTAGTGACTTCAGGACAGGACAGAAAGCTGGAAGAAAAAGTTCAGTACTGGATATTCATACTGCAGAAACATAACTATTTCCAAAGCCCATTCCTTTCTGCACCATACATCAAAATCTGAAAGGTCCTGCTTCTTTCTGGCAACTGAACCAACTTGTAATTATATTATTGTAGGAATTGACGAATCCCTAACTAATAACTGAGGTCGACTCAGGAGATCAATCAAACAGGTCTTAAACGAGTTCAAACAGTTTGATGAGAACGATACAGGAGAGCCACTAAAACAGGTCTTAACAAGATGGAGGTTCCATGAGGACTGCTTAGGCAGTCCGGTCATTTGCGTCGTGACGTCGTCGCGCTTACATCGTGACATCATCGCGTTTGCCCGCGTTTTCCCGCGCTTGGGTGGTCACGTGATCTGCGACGTGACATCATTGCGTTTGCCCGCGCTCTTGGGCAGTCATGTGGTTGGCGACGTGATGTCATCGCGTTTACCCGCGTTTGGGCAGTCACGTGGTTTGCGACGTGACATCATCGCGTTTGCCCGCGCTCTTAAAGGGGCAACGCCCCGTACATGCAAACTCTACATAAACATCGTTAAAGAGAATTATGCACAGTAAGCAAGGGACACTCGGTGGTACCGCTACATTATGATGATAAAATAGTTAAAGTTCCAGAGTGTTTATTTGAATTGCCACAGTTGTAACAGTTATATAAAGGTGTATTTCTGTGCACTTACTGTTATCTCTGAATCTGCCCTTGTCCCTGTGTTCTATGCTTTTAAAACCACTGGGTCCAGGCAACCTGGAAACAGACATTTTGTGTAAAATCCCTTTCTCAGCGACAACATGGATTGATGTTGCTACTCACAACTGTCATAGAATCAAACAAACTTATAGCACAGAAGGAGGCCATTTGGCCCGTTGCGCCTGTGCTGGCTCTTTGAAAGAGCAGTCATGCTTAGTCCCACATTCCCACTCTTTGGCCGTAACTCTGTAAGTTCCTCATCCTCAAGTACCTCAGGTAGAGCGTTCCAGATCCCGACAACTCTCCGAGTGAAAAAAATTCTCCTCATCTCCCCTCTAGATTTTTTTCAGATTATTTTGAATCTATGATCTCTAGTTATTGACCCACTCACCAGAGGTACTATTTTTTCCCTGATTATTCTATCAAAACCTCTCATCATCTTGAAAACCTCTATTAGGTCACCTCTTAACCTTCTCTGTTCTAAAGAGAACAGTCCTAACTTTTTCAACCTCTCCTCATAACTGAAGTCTATCTATCCCTGATAACATCCTGGTAAACCTCCTCTGTACCCTTTCTAAGGCCTTTACATCTTTCCTGAAGTGTGGTGCCCACAGAATTGTCCACAATACTCCAGCTGAGGCCTAACCAGTGATTTATAAAGTTTTAGCATGATCTCTTTGCGTTTATATTCTATCCCTCTATTTATAAACCCAAGTAACCCATATGTTTTTCTAACCACTGTATCAACCCGCCGATCCCATTCATTATGTTCCATGCAGTGTCTCTAATAAATATGACTGCTCCCACACTTACACTGAAATGTTTCCATTTATCCCAGTGATGTTCCCCTTTAATACCCTATATATCAGTCTGCCTGAATTAAATTGCTGAATTCTGGGCAGTATTATGCTGTTTACTCATGTCCGCCAGAGATTTTCACGAACCTGCTTGAACTCATGTTATTTATCACCAAGAACAGCTGTCAGAGACAGGAGATTTTTATCACGTCTACCTGGCCTGGTGCCAGAAGTGAAAAGTCGGTGTCCTAACTCAATGTGCCATACAGTCTTTTATAAACATAGGCCTGGAATTTCTCCGGTGTATGGGAGTTACTCCGGATGTACGGCAGAAACTCCATTTACACCTGTACACTGGGTTTCCGACATACTTCCGGCAAAGTTACACCAGCAAAGCATAAGCAGCTCTGATGAAATTCCTGGCCATGATTTCAGAGACAGAGTCAATAAGTTACAAAGTGCCAACAGGAGTAGAGTAGGTACAATAACAACATAGGAATGTGCGGGAACAGAATGTACATAACTGGAAATGACTGCAGTCCATCTGGCTGATCTGAAGTATAATACCACTCACTCACCCACTCCCTTAAATAGCTATCAAATTCTCCATTGCATTTTTCCACACTATTTGCCTCCACTGTCTCCCTGGACAGTCAATTCAACACCTTCACTATCTTCTGTGTGCTAAAATCTAAACTGCATGTGCACCTTTGCTCTTTTAAGCTTGAGTTTCCAACAATCTCAAACATATTATCTGGGTTCAATTTATCTATTCCCTGAAGAATCTTGAATGCTCAAATAATTTCTTCCCAGAACCTTTTCTACTTCAAAGTAAACAAGCCCAGGCTCTTCAACCTTTCCTCAGAGCTCAGATACCAGCTAGGTTTCAGTTTGGTTGCCTTTTTTGCACTGCCTCCTATTCATGGATATGGATTTACTTCATTTGCTACAAGGCTTTTTTCTTATTGGTCCTTGGAGTGTAGGCAATGCTAACAAGACTAAATTTATTGCCCATCCCAAGTTTCTCTAAGAAGGTGGTTGTGGGCTTTCTTTTTCAACTGCTGCAGTCCTTGTGGGGCGTCTACAATGGCGCTAGGTAGGAAATTCTAAGATAGTGATCCAGTGGCGCTGAGGGAATGGTGATATATGTCCCAATCAGAATGGCGTGTGACTTGGAGGGAAACTTGGAGGTGATGATGTTCCCAAGACATTGCTGCCCATGTCCCTCTCAGTGGTAGAGGTCACAGAGAAGGGAAGTGTTGTTGAAGTCACCAAGAAATCAAATAGGGAATTCAGAAGAAACTTCTTTACCCAGAGAGTGGTGAGAATGTGGAACTTGCTACCACAGGGAAGGGTTGAGGTGAATAGTATAGATGCATTTAACGGCAGGCTAGATAAGCATATGAGGGAGTGGGAAATAGAGGGTTATGCTGATAAAGTTAGATGTGGAAAGATGGGAGGAGGCTTGAATGGAGCATAAACACCAGCATAGACTGGTTGGGCCAAATGGTCTGTTTCTGTGCCGTATAATCTATGTAATTCTATGAAGTAATCTTGATGAGTTGCTGGAGTGCATCCTGTCGATTGTACATACTGCAACCACAGTGGTGATGGAGGGAGTGGATTTTGAGCCTGGTGACAAGGGCACCAATCAAGTGAACCTGGATGGTTGTTGAGGTTCTTGAGTGTTGTTCCAGCTGCACTTATCCAGGTGAGTTTTCTATCACATTCCTGACTTGAGCCTTGTAGATAATGGAGAAGCTTTGAGGGGTCAGGAGGTGAAACGCTCATTGCGGAGTACCCCGCCTCTGCCCTACCCTTGTAGCCACAGTGCTGATATGGCTGACTCTGTTAAGCTTCTGGTCAATGGTGACCCCTAAGATATTGCTGGTGGGGTACATAGCGATGGTGGTAGTGCTGAAGGTCCGGGGACATAGCTAGGTTTTTTCATTCAAGATGGTCATTACCTGGCATTTGTCTACCCAATTTGGATGTTATGCAGATTCTTCTGTAGGCTGGGATGGGCTGCTTCATTATCGAAGGAGTTATGGATGGAGCTGGACACTGTAGAATCGTCAGGGAACAGCCCCATTCTGAACTTTATGACAGAGGGAAGGTCATTGATGAAGTAGCTGAAGATGGTTGGGCTGGAATGCTGCAGCGATGTCCTGGGACTGCAATGACTGACCTCTGATAACCAGAGCTATCTGCCTGTCAAGTATGACTCCAGCCACTGGAGGGTTTTCTCTTTGACCCCCATTTACCTCAGTTTTGCTAGGGCCCCTTGGTGCCATATTCAAATTGAATGCTTCCTTGATGTTGAGGGCAGCTACTTTCAGTTATCAGTGTCCAGTGCACTCAGCTGCTTCTTAATGTCACATGGAGTGAACTGAATTGGCTTGACATTGCAGCTTTGATGGTGAGGACCTTGGGAGGAGACCAGATAGGATCATCCACTGGCACTTTTGGCTGACGGCACTTGCAAACACTTAAACCTTGTATCTTGCACTCACTTGTTGTGCTCCACCATGGTTGAGGATGAAAATGTTCATGGAGCCTCCTCCACCTGTTAGTTACTTGGTTGTCCACTACCATATTTGACTAGATATGGCCGGCTACAGAGCTTTGCTCTATTATGTTGCTTGTGGGACCACTTAACACTGTCTATAGCCTGTTACTTCTGATGTTTAGCACGTTGGCAGCCCTGTGTAGTAGCTTGCCTCCATTGATACTTCATTCCAAGGTATGCCTGGTGCAGCTCCTGGCATACCTTTCTATACTCTGCATTCAAACAGGATTGGTCTCCTGGGTTGATGCTAATCAACAAGCAAGGGATGTGCCAGACTAGGTTATAGATTGTAGTGTTATATGATTCTGCTGCTGATGGTGGCTCACAGTGCCTCATGGATGCTCAGTTTTGGACTGCTAGATTGTCCTTAATCTGTCCAATTTACAAGAACAACTTGAATTTATATTGTTGTTGTTAACTTAGCACAGGGGTAGTGCCACAGTACACGATGGGAGAATATTCTAAAGGTGGAGATGTTTACTATTAACCCTTCTACAAATTAATACACAAGAAAACAAGTACTATATAGGAAACAAGACAAGTAATGAGCAAACAACACAAACAAATTCAGTAGAATTTACATCTTTTAGGTAATTATGGATACACATAAAGACACCAAGGTAGAATACGTGTTAAATGAAACAGGAGTACAGCATGTCACAAAAGACGTCTATGAGTTATATAAATTTGTGAAACCATCAATACAGTACTTAAGCTGCAGTAAAAAACAGCAAATAAGGTACATTCGCAGGGGGCTAAAGTACAACCTAACGAGGTTGTATTGCTATTGTATGAGGTATTGATCAGAATCTATCTGTTCTATCACAAAGAGGCTGATCCACAGTGTCAGTGGACAGAGTTATGAGAAAAGATTAGAAAATCTTGGACTTTTCAGCTTTGAAAGGAGGCAGCTTATAGAGGTACAAAAAGTACTAAATGGACTAGAGAAGATTTATTCTAAGACTATTTCAGCGTAAACCATGGCTGTAGTACAAAGGACATAGGCGCAAATTGGTAAAAGGCAAGTTATCCACCGATGCCAGAAGGCACATTTTCATGTAAATATTGAATAATACCTAG
This sequence comes from Somniosus microcephalus, assembly GCF_052327205.1. Lineage (NCBI taxonomy): Eukaryota > Metazoa > Chordata > Chondrichthyes > Squaliformes > Somniosidae > Somniosus > Somniosus microcephalus. The sequence goes on from NC_140990.1 coordinate 226,531,188, forward strand.
GATGGTCTTCTGGATAGGATAGTAGATCCAAAACCCCTGGAATCATTCAAGAGGCAGTTGGATGCTGTAATGGTGGGATTGTAGGTTACCATAGAGAGATGAATCAGATGAACTATCTGATCTCTCCCATTTGTTCTTATCTTTGACCTTTGTGTTGACTTTTTATATTTAACAATTGTTCATTTATATAATAGTCTGTCAGCTAATGCAGTGAATGCCAATTGAAGCATCTGAAAAAGAAATGGATCAGGCAGAGTGTTGAGGGATTCAGGCTTGATTCCAAGGAGCAGAAAGATGCAAGTACTCTATGTTGCTCCTGAATGTCAGAGATGAACTGGAAGGAATCAATAGTCTTTCTCATTCCAACCATTTTATTACTCCTTTACCTACAAGGGGAGAGGAGTTGCTAGATCTGAATCCGAGTAACAAAATAGACCAAGGCATGCCATTTTGGGGAATGTTTTTGTAGATTAAATGTTTGGAACAATCAGGAACCGTCTACTCCAAGAATGTGATCTTGACTGTTGAGACAGTTTGCGCTACAGTAAGTGGGGTATCAGGTGCAGCACAGTGTTTTGCAATTAATATATATTTTTTAATTTAAAATGTCATTTTTCTTGCAACAATGATCACTGGTATGAATAATATTATTGTTTTGCAGATCATGTTTGGCCAAATGAGGAAAGGTTAGCAGTTCTATAATGTCTAAGCAAGCTGGGGGACACTGAACTTTTGTTGCACAGTATTTTTGCTATGGTACAAAATGTTGTAAGACGCTGATGCTATACATATAAGAGAATGTTGTGGTTAAGCTTATGCCTGAATCATGAGTGAAACTCATTCTGTGTGTTCTGCTTCTTCATGAGCTGACAGTTAAAAATGTGAAAAGTTGAAATATCTTTCATAATAAAAAGTAGGAACTTAGAATGTGCAACTGGTTCCTCTTTATCTGGGGTCTTAATCATATGCCAGTCATGTTAACATTGCATTTTCACTCTCACATCCCCTCTTATGATAACATTTTTGAAAAGTTATACTTAACTCAAGCACTGAGTCTTGACACTGCCAAATTTGGTGGGGGAGAAATTCGGTTGGTAGCGCCAGCGATTAGCACCTAAAGAGGCCGAGAAGTGGGGCGCTAACCAACTAGCGCCCGGGCGCCGCGAACCCTGCGCCTCTTGCCATATTGAGTGGGCTTTTAGTGCCGGCGCTAAATCTTAGCGCCCGCTCGCGGGCACAGGCAGATCATGACATCATTTCAGTGTGCAACGCCTTTTTGGTGCCCCGGACCGGAAATTCAGTGGCGCCTCCCTCTGTTCCGCCTGGCGCTAATAAGGACTGCTTACCTGGAATGTTCCCCAGTCACTCTTGGGCTGGGGGGGCGCTCTTTAAAGGGGACTGCACTGGTATAAAAGCGGCAGCCATTTTGGGAGCACAACTTCTTCGAGACTTTCACAGAGTTGCTGAGCTGCACTCTGAGAGCCATTGCACCAGTGAGCCAGTGCTGGCCAGAGGAACTTCAGCCTTCTGACCATCACCTTGCTGCTGGTGAGCATTTACAATGTTAACAATTTCTTGTGCGCTATTATTATGGGGGCTGCATTGGAGGGGAACGTCCTGCTGCTGAACCATCTGGAAAGGGCACAGAGACGCAGGGAGAGAGGGGCAGGAATGGCCAGACAGAGGAGGGCCAACAGACGTCGCCACACCAGACCTTACGCTGCCAGGGTTTTCCGACAGCAGTTCTCTTACTTGAACATGTCAGAGAAGCAGTGTCTTAGAAGGCTGCGCTTCAAAAAGGAGGTGGTGACTGAGCTGTGCCACCTGCTTTAGCCAGATCTGCAGCCTCAGATAAGGTGCAGGACCTCTCTGTCGGTGGCTGCCAAGATGACTGTTGCCCTGAATTTCTATGCGAGCGGCTCCTTTCAGGCAACAACTGGGGACATCACCAACATATCGCAGTTTGCGGTGCATTGCTGCATCCGTCAAGTAACAGATGCCCTATTTAAAAGGAGGCGGCAGTACATCTTCCCTAGACACTGGAGAAGCAGCGGGAGCGCGCAGAGGGCTTTGCAGCAATAGCGGACTTCCCCGTGGTGCAGGGCACCATTGATTACACGCACGTGGCTTTGCGGGCGCCTGTTTTGAATCCGGAGGAGTTCCGCAACCGCAAGGGGTTCCATTCCTTGAATGTTCAGCTGGTCTGTGACCACCGACAGCTGATCCTCGCAGTCAATGCGCAGTTCCCAGGCAGCAGCCACGACGCCTTCATCCTGCGCCACACTTCAGTTGCAGACCTATTCGAAGCCCCGGCTCACCCAGGGGGCTGGCTTCTCGGTGACAAGGGCTATCCTCTGTGCCCATGGCTGATGACCCCGCTCCGTTCGCCCAGCACCCCTGCTGAAGAGCGCTACAATGCGAGCCATCAGGTGACGAGGAACATTGTGGAGCACATAATCGGTGTGCTGAAGCAGCGGTTCCACTGTCTGGACCAGTCCGGAGGCGCCTTGCAGTACTCACCAGAGCGAGTCTCCCACTTCGTGGTTGTCTGTTGCATGCTGCATAACCTCGCCATCCTACGCACCCAGCCAATGCCACCAGACATTGAAGCACCAGCGGAGGAGGAGGAGGAGGACCAAGACGGGGGGGAGGTACAAACTGGAAGGGCCATCCGTCAGAGGCTGACAACAAGCCGCTTCTAGGCCCCTCTCACGGAATGCTTGGTGCCATTCGAAGAGCAGGAATGGAAACGTTCGGATAACCCAAAGCCTATGAAGGGCAGTATGAATGTAAATAGCAGACATGGCCAATGTAAATAAAAAGTTGTTTATTTTGCAAAATGTGCTTCCTTCCAACATGACAAAGCAATGGCAACAGAAAGCAAAACTAACACACTAACACATAAGTGCCTCGCACACCCGGGAGACTATCCAAAACATTACTAACATTCTGACCAGCATCTACGGCCTTGATTTCTACAAATAAGACATCTCAGCAGCACCTTCTACTCTTTCCCCCTTGATGGTGATCTACTTCTCTTGCGAGATCGGCCCCTTCCCTCCCTGCAGCTCCTCTGTAATGGGACCCCAGTGGCTGCATCAAGGCTGGGGGAGGCCTGCTGGCTGTCCGAAAGCGCAGATGCCCCTGAGGGACGTCCTGGACGATCTCTGGCCTTGGAGGGCCCGGATGCTGACTGCTCCAACTGTGCATGGGTGGAAGCAGTCTGTCCTGCAGGTGGTGGCAGCTGCAGTGGAGACGTGCCAGCGGTGGCATCAGGAATGCTGACATCCTGAGAGCCGACAGCAGCTCCCTGGTCGGCCGACACACTGGCACTCTGACGGGGCAGCACAGCAGCATGCGCACCAATTGGCTGGTCCACAGATTGCTGGCCTGCTGTGGTGCTCCAAGGGCCCCGGGTAATCCTGCCTGATCCAGCAAGGGTGGCAGCAGTCATTGGTCGTGTGGCCTCAATATGCGTCTGCATGAGACCAGCGAGTAACTGCATGGCAGCACTCAGCACTTGCGTGGCAGGTGCCAGTGCTTCGGTGAAGCCCTGGACAGTCCTTTCCAGTGCTTCGCTGAAGGCCGGGACAGTCCTTTCCACTGCTTCGGTGAAGCCCTGGACAGTCCTTTCCAGTGATGTCCCAAAGTCCTGGACAGTCCTTTCCAGTGCTGCCCCAAAGTCCTGCGTGCTCCTTGCCTGTGCTGCCCCGAATTCTTGGACACTCCTTGCCAGTGTCTCGATGGATTCAGGCATCCTTGCCACTGCAGCCACGAGCTCAGTGTGCCTGAGCCGAGCCTGGGCACTCATTTCTGCGAGGGAACTCACCTCTTCTGTGCTCTGTGCAGCAGTACTCGCGGCCTGACTCGCCCTCCGGGGAGACGGCCCCCGAGCTTCCCTACCCCCCTTGCGTTGCTGCAGCCCGCTGGGTGCTGGAGCTGGTTCCTCCTCAGAGCCATCCCCCCCGATCCCCTCCAGGGAAGTACTATCCCCAGTCTGCAGATGGGCTGGCTCGCCTGAGGGTGGAATGGATGGTCCGGCTTCCTCCTGCTCGTCGCCTCCGGAGTCAGTGGCAGTGGCAGGTTGAGGGCCCGGCTCCCGAGCTGGTGATGCAGCATCTGAAAGCAGGGAGGTTGAAGAGTGGCTTTAGCAAAAGGACAGGGTGGCAGCAAGGGATGCATGAGTGCTGCAATGCTCTGACATGGGTCCAGAGTGAAAAAGCATGCTGGTGGGGGGAACAAGTGGAAGGAGAGAGTTCAAAAGGTGATGACCTTACCATCGCTGTGCACAATGGGGTCGGCAGCTCCAGTGGTGACAGGACCACTCATCCGGCCTCCAACAATCTGGTGGACTCGTTCCTCCAGGTTCGTCAGTGTCTGCAGCTGAGGAGGGCCTCCTCCGGTACAAAGCTGCTCCCTCCGGTTCCTGGCCAGCTTGGCCTGCAGGAGAAAGGACGGGAAGTGATGAAACATGCTGGCCTGAGCTGACATCACATGCCACCCCATGGTAGAATAGCCCTTACATTATGCATTGAGCTGACATCACATGCCCCCCATGGTAGAATAGCCCTTACATTATGCATTGAGCTGACATCACATGCCCCCCATGGTAGAGTAGCCCTTACATTATGCATTGAGCTGACATCACATGCCCCCCATGGTGGAATAGCCCTTACATTATGCATTGAGCTGACATCACATGCTCCCCATGGTAGAATAGCCCTTACATTATGCATTGAGCTGAATGTGCGTGTGTGTTTCCAGAAAGGGCCATGGGTGCTGACTGACAGATGGCCATTGGGGCTTCGCGCACCCTCTGGCCATAATGTCAGGTGCAGATGGAGGGATGAAGAAGATTGCGAAAAAGGCACTCACCCTAATGACCCGAGTGAGGTCGTTGAACTTCTTCCTGCATTGCACAGGAGTCCTGGCCACTACGCTGCTTGAGGTGACTCTTTGACAAACTTCCCTCCAAGCCCTGCGGTACTCGCTCTGATGAGGCCGCCTGCCATTGTCGGGGTACAGCACAGCTCGCCGGCATTCCACTTCGCCAACCAAAGCATCCAATGCCCCATCGGTAAAGCGCTCCGCTCTCTGCCTCACCCTCTCCATATGTTCAAAGTTTGGAACGCCACAGAAAGCACAGTGCCGATTTTGAGGCCTACAAGGCGCAGAGTGTGGCTACTGATCCTAATTGACCCGCCCCTTTAAGAGCTGGCCAGCGCCAGCATGTCTCGGGGTAATCGATTATTGACAGCACCTGCGCTGCGCCCGGCCGCCGACATATTGAGTAGCGCCGCCGGGTTAGCGCTGCCGGGCTAGCGCCTTAAGACTCCCGTGCAGCGCCTGAATCAACGCTGCAATCACCTTTAGGGGCGCAGTAACCCAATATTGCTCGAGGTGGCGATAAGTTGCGCCTGGCGATAAAATTTGCGCCGCGCCAATTCTAGCGTCCCAAACGGGGCTATACCCAATTTCTCCCCCTGTGATACTTGATAACAATATAACGGTGGACATTATCAAGGGGCAGGAATAAAAAGCACAAATAATGGTTCAACAGTGATGCCCCTGAGGCCTAGGAGTGGTAGGCTCTGACACTGGACTTGACTAAGTTGACTCTGGTCATAAATTTTTACCACAAAAACTCCACTTGAGGTTTCATGTGAACATGAGTAGGCCATTCTGCCATTCTATTAGATCATGGATGATCTGTACCAACTCAGTTCTTCAGCCTTTCCTCCATATTCCTTGATACCCTTATTAACAAAAATCTATAAATCTCAGTCTTGAAAATTTCAATTAACCCAGTATCCACAGCCTTTTACGGGATAGAATTCCAGATTTCCACTATCCTTTCTGTGGAAAAAATGCTTCCTGGGATTCACTATTAATTGGCCTAGCTTTAATTTTAAGATTTTACCCCCTTGTTCTGGATTCCCCACCAGAGAAAATATTTTCTCTGTATCTACCTTATTAAATCCTTTCATCATTTTAAAGACATCAATTAGATCAACCCTCAACCTGCTAAAGTGAAGGAAATTAAAGTATATTTATGCAACCTGCCCTCATAATTTAACCCTTTAAGAGCCTCAGTATCATTCTGGTGAATCTGCAGTGTGCTGCCTCCAAGGCCAGTATATCTTTTCTGAGTGGCGCGGTGCCCAAAACTGAACACAGTTCTCCAAGTGGGGGCTGACCAAGACTCTGTACAACTGAAACATCACTTCCTCACTTTTGAGTTCCAACTCCATTGAGATAAAGGCCAACATTCTTTTTGTGTCTGTGCACTAGCTTTTAGTGATTTGTGCACATGGTCACCTAAATCCCTTTTGCTCCTCCACAGCTCCTAGTCCTAAATCACCATTAAGAAAATATTTTGATTTGTCTTCCTCGGATCCAAAGTGAATACCCTCAGGACTTTCCCACATTGAACCCCATCTGCCATATTTTTGCCCACTCACTTTGTCTATGTCCCTTTGTAACTTCCTGTTCCCATTTACACTCGTTGACAATCTTTATCTTTCTCTCCCTGCATGGTCCAGCATGTGGCACTGAGATTAATTCAGAAATTACTACCCTGGAAGTTTTTCTCCTTAATATAGAACTTAACTCCTTAAAATCATTTTGCAACACCTCAAACCTACCCCTATCTATGCCATTAGTTCCCACATGAACCACAACGTCTAACTGCTCCACCTCTGGCTGCTCACCTCCCATTCCATAAGAACATAAGCTGTAGGAGCAGGAGAAGGTAATTTGGCTCCTTGAGCCTACTCCGCCATTCAATAAGATCATGGCTAATCTGATCTTGGCCTCAACTACACGTCCCTGCCCACTCCCCATAACCTTTGACAACCTTACCATTCAAAAATCTGTCTATCTCCACTGTAGTGATCAATAACATGTCATTCTATAGTGGACACTAGGTGGAGCCGGAGAGCTGTATATAGCTGTATGTATTAAGACTACACTACCCAGCTGTATATATATTAAGACTACATTACCCAAGAGGCTAGGCTACCCACAAGGCAGCAGTCAAGATGGAAGCCTCCACAGATACTGAACCTAGTCCACATGTGCTCAATAAAAGTGTCTAGCAAAAGCTAGCTGTGTTCATAATAAGAATGTCTATTTATTAATGAACATAACATGGTACCAGGGTGGTGAAGATCTGCTGAAAATTGTGAAAAGCGACATGGAGAATTTGCAGCCACCAGAGCGTTTGAATCTCGAGGGAAATATCGACCACAATTGGCAGACTCTTAAACAACAATTCGAACTCTACATTGCAGCCATCAGATTCGGTACGAAGCCAGACGCAAGGAAGATAGCATTGCTGCTTACGGTTGCAGGCCCACAGGCGATAGAGGTATTTAATACATTTGTATTTAATCCAGAGGAGAACAGAGGAAAATTAGAAGATGTGCTAAAAAAATTTGATGCACATTGCTCTCCCAAAAAGAATGAGACGTATGAAAGATACATCTTCCGTTCTCGGACACAGCAACAAAATGAGACTTTTGATAGCTTTATAACTGATCTGAAACTGAAAGCACAGACATGTAATTTCTCTGAGCTCAAAGCATCCATGATTCGTGACCAGATTGTGTTTGGTATTCATGATAAAAAAGTCAGGGAACGTCTGTTGAGAGAAACCGAACTAAATTTGGAAAATGCGGTGAAAATATGCCAAGCCAGCGAGCTAGCTCAAAAGCACGCGAAGACTTTCAGTGAAATCAATAATGATGCGATTGTAATGAGTGAAAATGCTGCTGTCGGTGCTGTGTCCTACAAGGGGAAGAAACGTGGGCAGAACAGAAATGAAAAGCAATCGGAGGATGAAACTTTTAATTGTAAACGTTGTGGTTACAAACACCAGTTAAGACAATGCCCAGCGTTTGGAAAAATGTGCACAAAGTGTAATGGAAAGAATCACTTTGCCAAACAATGCTTTTCAAAAGTAAAAACAACGAAAGGGCAACAAGTTAATGTGATTGAGGACACTGATTTAAGTGAGGCATTTTTTGTAGGAATGGTGTCATGTGACGATATCTAAAAAGATACAGAAAATGTGCAGCCCTCAGAAATGGACAATGCTGAACATAAAGTCAATGCAGTAAAAGTGGACAAATGGATGATACCACTGCAGATAAATGGAGCATTAGTTACATTGAAACTGGACACTGGGGCAAAAGCAAACTTAATCAGTATGAGTGACATAAAAAATATGAAAGAAAAGCCCAAAATACAGAAAAAGTCAGTACTACTGAAGAGCTATAATGGACAGAAAATAGATAGCTTAGGTGTATGCAGACTTAAAGTGACAGTCAAAGACAAAGTGCATCATCTCATGTTTTCTGTTGTGGCTGAAAGACTTGATTCGATACTAGGTGACAAAGCTTGTGAAGACTTAGAACTGGTCAAGAGAGTCTACCGTATAAACTGTGCCATAAGCAGACCAGATGACTCAGGTGATGAAGCAGAGAGCCCATCAAGGATGAAAAGGCTAAAGGGTATCCATGTCTTCAAAAAGCCTAGTTTCTCCAAGAAGAAAGAAAAAGACTTTAAGGTCAAAGAGAAGCCAAAGGAAGAAAAGCACAAAGAGGAAAAACACAAGGAGAAAAAGTCCAAAGATATAACCGCAGCAGATGTTGTTAAGCAGTGGAAAGAGAAAAAGAAAAAGAAGAAGCCTGCACCAGAGCAGGAAGCAGTTCCGGTGGATACTCCTTCTTCCCTCAGGCCAATCTTTGGTGTTCCATTAGCCGAGGCTGCTGAGAGGACTATGCTGTATGATGGGATCCAGCTGCCAGCAGTTTTTCGAGAGTGCATTGACTACATTGAGAGTTATGGCATGAAGAGTGAAGGAAACACTGAAACCCTCTCCAAGCAAAGATCGCAAGGAGACCGCAATCTATACAAGAGCAGATTGATGACAATGCCGCAACTGCATCTTGTCATTCACCGCCAGAACAATCTCATGAAGACACATCAGACTTACCCGTGTTGAGAAGATCCACACGTGAAGTAAAAAAGCCTGATAGACTTAATCTTTGAGTACAATGTAAAGCTTTGAAAATGTGTTGACTGTTTTGAAAATGTTTATGTTTATAGAGCACTAACAAAAGTGTTACTGATATCATCTTTATTGTTTTCTTGAAAGTTGATTGATACTGATTTTGTTAAACCTCAAAGAAAGGGGGATGTAGTGATCAATAACATGTCATTCTATAGTGGACACTAGGTGGAGCCGGAGAGCTGTATATAGCTGTATGTATTAAGACTACAATACCCAGCTGTATATATATTAAGACTACATTACCCATGAGGCTAGGCTACCCATAAGGCAGCAGTCAAAATGGAAGCCTCCACAGATACTGAACCTAGTCCACATGTGCTCAATAAAAGTGTCTAGCAAAAGCTAGCCGTGTTCATAATAAGAATGTCTATTTATTAATGAACATAACATCCACCTTAAATATATTCAATGACCCAGCCTCCACAGCTCTCTGGAGAAGAGAATTCCAAAGATTCACAACCCACTGAGAGAAGAAATTCCTCCACGTTTCCATTTTAAATGAGTGCCCCCTTATTCTGAAATTATGCCCCCTAGTTCTAGATTCCCCACGAGGGGAAACATCCTCTCTGCATCTACCCTGTCAAGCCCCTTCAGAATCTTATATGTTTCAATAAGATCATCTCTCATTCTTCGAAACTCCAATGAATATAGGCCCAACCTGCTCAACCTTTCTTCATAAAACAACCCCTTCATCTCCGGAATCAACCTTGTGAACCTTCTCTAAACTGCCTCCAATGCAAGTACTGTATATCCTTCCTTAAATAAGGAGACCAAAACTGTACGCAGTACTCCAGGTGTGGTCTCACCAACGCCCTGTACAGTTGTAACAGGACTTCCCTACTTTTATACTCCATTCCCTTTGCAATAAAGGCCCACATTAGAAACATAGAAAAATAGGAGCAGGAGTAGGCCATTTGGCCCTTCGAGCCTGCTCCACCATTCAATATGATCATGGCTGATCCTCTATCTCAATACCATATTCCCACTCTCTCCCCATACCCCTTGATGCCTTTTGTGTCTAGAAATCTATCTATCTCCTTCTTAAATATATTCAGTGGCTTGGCCTCCACAGCCTTCTGTGGTAGAGAATTCCACAGGTTCATCACCCTCTGAGTGAAGAAATTTCTCCTCATCTCAGTCCTAAATGTCCTACCCCATATTCTGGGACTGTGAACCTTTGTTCTTGAACCCCCAGCTAGGGGAAACATCCTCCCTGCATCCAGTCTGTCTAGCCCTGTCAGAATTGTATACATTTCAATGAGATCCCCTCTCATTCTTCTAAACTCTAGTGAATTCAGGCCTAGTCGACCCAATTTCTCCTCATATGACAGTCATGCCATCCCAGGAATCAGTCTGGTGAACCTTCGCTGCACTCCCTCTATGGCAAGTACAGCGAAGATTGCATTCGATAAGGTGCCACATAAAAGGTTACTGCACAAGATAAGAGCTCACGGGCTTGGGGGTAATATATTAGCATAGATAGAGGATTGGCTAACTAACAGAAAATGGGATAAATGGGTCATTTTCAGGTTGGCAAACTGTAACTAGTGGGGTGCACATTCCATTTGCCTTCCTAATTACTTGCTGTACCTGCATGCTAACTAGTGGGGGGGAGGTTCCTAGAGAGCAAATAATAAAAATGACCACAGAGAAGGTCATAGACTTAGGTAGCAGTGGGGAAATTGAAAACCAGAGTGTGTCAGGAAGGGGCAGAAGGTATGGAGTAAAAGGTAAAGTAATAAAAAGGGCAAAAGCAGGAACTAAGTGTCACAAAACATCTTTGAAAGTTCTCTATCTGAATGCACATAGCATTCGTAACAAAATAGACGAGTTAATGGCACAAATAACTACATATGGGTATGATCTTGTGGCCATTACAGAAACATGGCTGCAGGGTGACAATGCCTGGGAATTAAACATACCAGGTTATTTAACAATCAGGAAGGACAGGCAGGAAGGAAGGGGAGGTGGGGTGGCTATGCTAATAAAGGAAGGAATCACTGTAATACAGAGAAATGATATTGGGTCAAAAGATCAGGATAATGAAACAGTTTGGGTGGAGGTAAGGAATAATAAAGGGAAAAAAACACTAGTGGGCGTAGTCTATAGGCCTCCGAACAGTGGCAACTCTGTTGGACAGAGTATCAATCAGGAAATAGTTGAGGCTTGTAATAAGGGAACATCTATAATTATGGGGGATTTTAACTATCATATTAATTGGACAAATCAAATTGGGCAGGGCTGCCTTGAGGATGAGTTCATTGAGTGTTTAGGGATGGGTTTCTTGAGCAGTATGTAACTGAACCGACCAGGGGGCAAGCAACCTTAGATCTGGTCCTGTGTAACGAGACAGGATTAATTAAAAATGTCCTAGTAAAGGATCCCCTTGGAATGAGTGACCATAACATGGTTGAATTCCATATTCAATTAGAGGGTGAGAAGGTTGGATCTCAAGCAAGCGTGCTAAGCTTGAATAAAGGAGACTATGAAGGTATGAGAGCGGAATTGAGTAGAGTGGATTGGGAAAATAGATTAAAGGGTAAGACGATACATGATCAGTGGTGTACATTTAAGGAGTTATTTTACAACTTCCAAAAAATATATATTCCACTGAGAAGAAAAGGGTGTAAAAGAAAAGACAGCCATCCGTGGCTAAGTAAAGAAATTAAGGATAGTATTCGACTAAAAACAAGGGCATATAAGGTAGCCAAATCTAGTGGGAGGATAGAGGATTGGGGAAACTTTAAAAGACAGCAAAAAATAACAAAAAGATTGATTAAGAAAGGGAAGATAGATTATGAAAGTAAATTAGCAAAAAATATAAAAACAGATAGTAAGAGTTTTTATACTTATATAAAGAGAAAAAGGGTGGCTAAAGTAAATGTTGGTCCCTTAGAGGATGAGACCGGGAAATTAATGGTGGGAAATATGGAGATGGCAAAAACACTGAATGAATATTTTACATCAGTCTTTACAGTAGAAGACACTAAGAATATCCCAACACTGGACAAACAGGGGGCTAAAGGGGGGGAGGAGCTAAACATGATCAAAATCACTAAGGAAGTGGTACTCGGTAAAATAATGGGACTCAAGGCGGATAAATCACCTGGACCTGATGGCTTACATCCTAGGGTCTTGAGGGAAGTGGCGGTAGGGATTGTGGATGCATTGGTAATAATTTTCCAAAACTCCCTGGACTCGGCAAAGGTCCCGGCAGACTGGAAAACTGCTAATGTAACACCCTTATTTAAAAAGGGCAGTAGACAGAAGGCTGGAAACTATAGATCGGTTAGCCTAACATCTGTGGTAGGTAAAATTTTGGAGTCCATTATTAAGGAGACAGTAACAGGACATTTGGATAATCATAATTTAATAGGACAAAGTCAGCATGGTTTTATGAAGGGGAAGTCATGTTTGACAAATTTGCTGGAGTTCTTTGAGGAAGTAACGTATAGGGTGGATAAAGGGGAACCAGTGGACGTAGTGTATTTAGACTTCCAAAAGGCATTTGACAAGGTGCCACACAAAAGATTATTGCTTAAGATAAAAAATCACGGGATTGGGGGTAATATTCTGGCATGGATAGAGGATTGGCTATCTAACAGAAGGCAGAGAGTTGGGATAAATGGTTCATTCTCAGACTGGCAATCAGTAACTAGTGGTGTTCCGCAGGGGTCAGTGCTGGGTCCCCAACTCTTTACAATCTATATTAACGATTTGGAGGAGGGGACCGAGTGTAACATATCAAAGTTTGCAGATGATACTAAGATGGGAGGGAAAGTAGTGAGTGAGGAGGACATAAAAAACCTGCAAGGGGACATCGACAGGCTAAGTAAGTGGGCAGAGATTTGGCAGATGGAATACAATACTGGAAAGTGTGAGGTTATGCACTTTGGCAGGAAAAATCGTAGAGCAAGTTATTATCTTAATGGCAAGAAACTGGAAAGTACTGAAGTACAAAGGGATCTGGGGGTCCTGGTGCACGAAACTCAAAAGGTTAGTATGCAGGTGCAGCAAGTGATTAAGAAGGCCAATGGAATGTTGGCTTTCATTGCTAGGGGGATAGAATATAAAAATAGGGAGGTATTGCTTCAGTTGTACAAGGTATTGGTGAGACCGCACCTGGAATACTGCGTACAGTTTTGGTGTCCATACTTAAGAAAGGACATACTTGCTCTCGAGTCAGTACAAAGAAGGTTCACTCGGTTAATCCCGGGGATGAGGGGATGGACATATGAGGAGAGGTTGAGTAGATTGGGACTCTACTCATTGGAGTTCAGAAGAATGAGAGGCGATCTTATTGAAACATATAAGATTGTGAAGGGGTTGGATCAGGTGGATGCGGGGAAGATGTTCCCGATGATGGGTGAAACTAGAACTAGGGGGCATAGTCTTAGAATAAGGGGCTGCTCTTTCAAAACTGAGATGAGGAGGAACTACTTCACTCAGAGGGTGGTAGGTCCATGGAATATGCTGCCCCAAAAAGCTGTAGAAGCTACATCATTACATAAATTTAAAACAGAAATAGACAGTTTCCTAGAAGTAAAGGGAATTAAGGGTTACGGGGAGCAGGCAGGAATTTGGACAAGATCTAGGTTCGGATCGGTCATGGCCCTGTGGGTAGCGGAGCGGGCCCAGGGGCCGTGTAGCCTGATCCTGCTCCTATTTCGTGTGTCTAATTCTGTTAGATTCAGGAGATGGTTCTGTGATAGTGGATTGGCGGTTAGGATCAGATCAGCCATGATCTTATTGAATGGCGGAGCAGGCTCGAGGGGCCGATTGGCCTACTCCTGCTCCTATTTCTTATGTTCTTATGTACAAGGACCCCTAGATCCCTCTATACCTCAGCATTTTGTAATCTCTCCCCATTTAAATAATAATTTGCTTTTTTATTTTTCCTACCAAAGTGGATAACCTTGCATTTTCCCACATTATACTCCATCTACCAGATTTTTGCCCACTCACTTAGCCTATTTATATCCCTTTGGAGATTCTTTGCGTCCTCCACATAAATTGCTTTCCCACCTATCTTTGTATCATCAGCAAATTTGGCTACATTACACTCGGTCCCTTCATCCAAGTCATTAATATAGATTGTAAATAGTTGAGGCCCCAGCACTGATCCCTTCGGCACCCCATTAGTTACAGAAGTAAACTCCAGCAAATTTGTCATACATGATTTCCCTTTCATAAAACCATGCTGACTCTGCTTGACTATATTATGATTTTCTAAATGTCCTGCTACCACTTCCTTAATGATGGACTCCAGCATTTTCCCAATGACAGATGTTAGGCTAACTGGTCTATAGTTGCCTGCTTTCTGTCTCCCTCCTTTCTTAAATAGGGGTGTTACATTTGCAGTTTTCCAGTCCGCTGGGACCTCTCCAAAATCCAGGGAATTTTGGTAGATTACAACCAATCCAACCACTATCTCAGCAGCCACCTCTTTTAAGACTCTAGGATGCAGGCCATTGGGTCCAGGGGACTTGTCTACCTTTAGTCCCATTAGTTTGCCTAGTACTTTCTCTCTAGTGATAGTGATTGTTTTAAGTTCCCCTTGCCACCCCAATAGCCCCTTGATTATCCATTATTGAGATGCTTGTAGTATCTTCTACCGTGAAGACCGATACAAAATATTTGTTCAAAGTCTCCGCCATTTCCCTGTTTCAATTATTAATTCCCCAGACTCATCCTCTAGGGGACCAACATTTACTTTAGCTACTCTCTTCCTTTTTATATACCTGTAGAAGCTCTTACTGTCTGTTTTTATATTTCTTGCTAGCTTACTCTCATAAGCAATCTTTTCTCTCTTTATCACATTTTTAGTCGTCCTTTGCTGGTTTTTAAAAATTTCCCAATCCTCTGGCCTTCCACTATTCTTCACAACATTGTATGCCTTTGTTTTCAATTTGATACCATCCTTTACTTCCTTAGTTAGCCACGGATGGTTCATCCTTTTCTTAGAGTCTTTCTTT
This sequence comes from Somniosus microcephalus, assembly GCF_052327205.1. Classification (NCBI taxonomy): domain Eukaryota; kingdom Metazoa; phylum Chordata; class Chondrichthyes; order Squaliformes; family Somniosidae; genus Somniosus; species Somniosus microcephalus. Next base: position 226,546,239 of record NC_140990.1, read on the forward strand.
CTCACTGGAATATATCTTTGCTGAGAGTTATGAAATATCTCCTTAAATGTTTGCCACTGCTTTTCTACAGTCTTACCCTGTAATATATTTTCCCAGTCCACTTTAACCAAGTCTACCTTCATACCTTTGTAATTACCTTTATTTAAGTTCAGGACACTAGTTTGAGACCTAGCTTTCTCACCCTCAAACTGAATTTGAAATTCTACCATGCTATGATCACTCTTCCCAGAACTTATTGTATACGCTCCATGACATCTCAAACCCTGACACTTGGATAAAGTCTACAAAAAAACCATCTTGCCCCCTGACTATGGAATCCCCAGCATTCAACACTTACCTATTCTGTCCTGCTTCCCCCATGGGCAACCACTTGCTCCTCAGTGCCTTGTTACCCTCCTCTGTGTCAACCTATTTGTCCACATCACAGGTACCTAAACAGGTATACCTGTTAGACAAATCCAGCTCCAGTGATTACCCCCTTTCCACCCTCCCCTGTTGTTTCCTGCCCTGTCTGCTGATGGTCACCCAGCTTCACTACTCTTAGCAACCTGTGGGGTGACCACCCTCTAGAACGTATGCTCCTGATAACTTTCTCCCTCCCGAATGTTACAGAGTGTGTCCAGTTGACTCTCAAACTGTGCAACTTTCTGCTTGAGGAGTGAAACTAGCATAGAAGGAGGCCATTTGGCCCATCATGCCTGTGCCAATTTTTTGGTAGAGCTGTCCAATTAATCCCACTCCCCTGCTCTTTCCCCATAGCCTTGTAAATTTCTTTCCCTCAAGTATTTATCCAATTCTCTTTTGAAAGTTACTATTGAATCTGCTTCCACCACACTTTCAGGCAGTGCATTCCAGATCACAACAACTCGCTGTGTAAAAAAAGTTTCCTCATATCGCCTCTGGTTCTTTTGCCTATCACCTTAAATTTCTGTCCTCTGGTTACCGACCCTTCTGCCACTGGAAACAGTTTCTCCTTATTACTATAGCAAAACCATTTATGATTTTGAACAGCTATATCAAATTTCCTCTTAACCTTCTCTGCTCTAAGCAGAACAACCCATTTCTCCAGTCTCTCCACAAAACTGAAGTCCCTCATCCCTGGTACCATTCTAGTAAATCTCTTCTGCACCCACAATGAGTTATGTGAGCTCTACTGAGGAAGACGTGGATGTTCATGTGAGTATGGTCACTGCTGCGCCGCCCGTGTCAGACACAAAATCAAAGCAAATAGCAGAAGAAACAGTAAAAGATACAGGCCTAGAAATTCAGTTGCGTTCGCCATCCGTTAGCGCCATAAGAGGGGTAGATTTCGAGCGCTAGGCATTTAGCGCCCGGGCGCAGACCGATCTGCGCCTATGCCCAACTTCAGTTGACATTTAGCGCCGGCGCAAAGTGTTTGCGCGCGCTCAGCTGCGTGCGCAGCTTATGACGTCATTTCGTCGTGCAACGCCGTTTGTGCGCCCCAAACCGGAACTTCAGTGGCGCCCGCCCAATGTGGGCATGGCGCTGTTAAGAACTGTGAAGTGGAACGCAGCAGAGGCCCTGCGGGCCTCGGGGAGCGCTAATTAAAGGGCACTTAGACTGAACTATAAAGGCCAGCCATTTTGCTGCAATGACTTTAGTGCTACGGATTTCTGGACAGAGACCAAGGAAGAGACCTTACTGAATTGGGCCAACATAGGAGAGGCATTTTTGGCTTCTGGCCAGAGCTTGCAAATTTGTCTCATTGTGATTTCACTGTTTGCAAGTATATTATGGGGGCTGCATGGGGTTCCAACCCTCAGTTCCAGCATTATGTGCGAAGGGCTCGCAGACGCTGTGTGAGAGGGGCAGCCATGCCTAGACGCAGAGGGGCCATCAGGCGTCGGCAACGTAGGCCTTACCCACGCAGGGAATACTGCCAGCAGGTGTCCTATCTCACCATGACTGCCGCGCAGTGTGTTAAGAGGCTGTGCTTCAGAAGGGAGGTGGTTGCAGAGATCTGCCAGCTGCTTCACAGAGATCTGCGTCCACAGCTGATGTGCAGGACGTCTCTGTCGGTGGAAGTGAAGGTCACGGTGGCTCTGAACTTTTATGCAAGCGGCTCCTTCCAAGCCGCTGCTGGGGACATAGCGAACATCTCCCAGTTCGCCGTGCATCGCTGCATCCGGCAGGTCACCGATGCCCTTTTCGCAAGGAGACACCAATTCATCTCCTTCCCCATGACCCTAGAGAGGCAGGAGCAGCGTGCAGTTGGATTTGCGAGGATCGCCGACTTCCCCATGGTGCAGGGCGCCATTGACTGCACGCATGTGGCTATGCAGGCACCTATCGACAATGCCGAGGATTACCGCAACCGGAAGGGCTACCATTCCCTCAATGTACAGCTGGTGTGTGACCACAGGCAGCGCATCCTAGCTGTCAATGCCCGCTTTCCAGGAAGCAGCCACGATGCATTTATCCTGCGCCAGACTACTGTGGCTGACATGTTCCAGGCACAGCCTCCCCCAAGAGGATGGCTTATCGGGGACAAAGGCTATCCTTTGTGTACATGGCTCATGACCCCGCTCCGCGCGCCCAGGACCCCTGCTGAGGAGGCATACAACGAAAGCCATCAAGCCACAAGGAACATCATAGAGCAAACGATTGGTGTCCTCAAGCAACGGTTCCGCTGCCTGGATCGTTCCGGCGGATCTCTACAGTATTCGCCGGATAGAGTCTCCCAGTTCGTCGTCGTTTGCTGCATGCTGCACAACCTGGCTATCCACAGGACTCAGGCACTGCCACCTCACGTTGGACCACCACCTCAGGAGGACGAGCAGGAGGACCATGAGGAGGAGGAGGAGGAGGAGGAGGAGTACCAGCCCAGGAGGGAGCCACAAGGTCCAAGGGCCGTCCGTCGGCGGCTTATTGAACGACACTTCTAGGCCCCCTGTCAGGGAATGGCTTGTGGCAATGAACGCACCTGAATGCAGCCGCTCCGCAAGCCCTCAGCCGGTTAACGCAACAACCACTTGAAACATCACACATGGACAAGCTGAATAAATAAAAAGCTTTATTGAACAAACTCAGGGCCCTTCCCACATGAAACCCAAAAACAGACAACACCCCCAAAAAACAGTCAAAAACATATCTCACTCCCACAACCTGGGGAGGAATAACAAAACTTGTCCATCCAAATGGCCTTCATCCTCGGCCTTACCAAGACAAACCCCCCCATAGAGAACACAAACACCCCCATATAAAAAAACATTTGGCAACACACTCTACTTTGTGTGCCGAGAGGGCGAGTCCTTGTCCAGGCTTTTCCGGCCCCTGGCCGACCTGCTGCTCCGCCTCAACCTGGGCCCTGTGGGTGTTGCAAGGCTGGGGGAGATGCCCTTGGGGGTCGGCCTAGACGAGCTCCGGCCCTGGAGGGGCCAGCTGCTGACTGCTGCAGCTGTGGCTGGGCAGCATCAGTCTCTCCAGCAGCTCATCGCAGCTTTGCTGGGGGAGTGGCAGTGGCGGCTGCAGCAATGGGGGCAAGCTGGCTGATGCCAGGCGCTCGCTGGTCGCCAGAGACACTGGCAGTCGGCCGGGCTGGCACTGCAGCAAGCGCAGCAATCTGGTGAAGGCCAGACCGCTGTGCTGCAGCAGCGCGGCGGGTGCCCTGGCGATGCGTGCGTGACACAGCGAGTGTGGCAGCAGTGAGTGCCCATACTGCCCTGGTCTGTGCCCGCATCAGACCAGCCAGTGACTGCACGGCACCACTCATCAACTCTGCACTCGCTGCCTGTGCTGCCCTGAAATCGGCCCGACTCGCGTCCTGTGATGCCCTGAATTCTTCGTGACCCCTGGCCTGTGCTGCCCCGAATTGTTCGTGACCCCTGGCCTGTGCTACCGCAAGTTCTTCTAAACCCCTGGCCTGTGAGGCCCCGAAATCGGCCACACTATGAGCCAGGGACTCAATGGCCTCAGGCAACCGTCCCACAACCCCCATGAACTCGGTGTGCCGACGATCCGAGTCCGCGGACATTTGATCAAGGAGGCGCACCTCCTGGGCGAGGACCGTCTCCGGACTGGAGGCCGGACTCTCCCTCTGGGGAGAAGGCCGCCGAGCTGCCCGACCCTTCCCGCGTGGCTGGACGCCACTGGGCCCAGCAACTGCACTCCCCTGCAACACTTCCCCCCTCTGGGGAGAAGGCCGCCGAGCTGGCCGACCCTTCCCGCGTGGCAGGATGCCACTGGGCACAGGAGCTACACTCCCCTGCAACACTTCCCCCCTCTGGGGAGAAGGCAGCCGTGCTGCCCGACCTTTCCCGCGTGGCTGGACGCCACTGGGCACAGGAGCTACACCCCCCTGCAACACTTCCCCCTGGCTCTCCTCCAGGCAAGACGTGTCCCCTCCATTGCCATCCCCTGGCGCGGATGAGGGTTCCCCCGATGTGCCGCCTTCCTCTTGCTCCTCGTCGTCCTCCTCTTCCGAGGGACTGACACTCGCAGCCTCAGGGACCTCCTCCTCACCAGCTAAAAGCAGGAAGGCACAAGAGTAGCTTTAGAGTGAGGACAGGGCGTCAGCGAGGGAGGCATGAGTGGTGGCATTATGCGCATTGGTCGGACAGTGGCAAAGGACGTAGATCTGAAGCGCAAGGGGAACGAGAGAGGTCCAAATGCTCATGTCCTTACCATTGGGGCCCAGCACAGGGTCGGCATCTCCAATTGCAACGGGGCCAATCACCCGGGCACCCATGAGTCGACCCATGCGCTCCTCCAGGTCACTGAGCTCCTGGAACTGGGCACGGCCTCCCCCGGTGACAGTCCGGCTCTTCAGATTCTGGGCCAGCTTGGCCTGCAAGAGAAAGGACGGCCTCTAAGTACAGTGTGGTGCCCTGTTGTTGTGTGCACTGCCTCCCATGGTGGAATAGCTTGGCCAGTGTGGTGCCCTGTTGTTGTGTGCACTGCCTCCCATGGTCGAATAGCTTGGCCAGTGTGTAAAGTGCAGAAAGTGCTATTGATGTTCATGCCAGTGCCATAGCTGCTGGAGGAGGGCTGGCCATTAGGCCTTTGAGGTCCCTTTGCCCATAATGTGAGGTGCACATGCAAGGATGAGGAGGACAATGGAAAGGGTACTCACCCTGACCAACCGAGTGAGGTCGTTAAACTTTTTCCGGCATTGGTCACCAGTCCTGGGGACATCGCTGTTGGCTGTGGCCCTCTGGGTGATTTCCCTCCAGGCTCTCCTGTACAGCCTCTTGGGAGCCTTCTTGCCACTGTCCGGGCACAAGATATCTCTTCTCTTCTCCAAACCCCTAAGCAGCACCTTCAAATCATGGGCAGAGAAGCGCTGCGCTCGCTCACGGGCCCTCTGCATCGTTGCTGGCGCTATTTCTCTCCAGCAGCAGTGTTTCGGCCTAGCTGGAGGGCTGCAGTATCCAGGGCGTGGCAGCAGACCAAGTCGACCCTTCCCCCTTTAAGAGCTGGCCGGCGCCAGGGTGTCTGCTGTCAATCAAAACATGACTGCACCTGCGCTGCGCCCGGCCTCGGCGGTATCAGTCTGCACCGCCGGCTTAGCGCCTAAAGATAGGGGTGCAACGCCAGTTTTAGCGCTCGAGCAAACTCCTTGGCCAAAGCTACTGAATATCGGTGAAGTGGCCTCCACTTTCCGGTGGGCGCAAACTTTAGCGCCCGCCCGACTTTACCGCCCCAAAAGTGGCTATACTGAATTTCTAGGCCACAGTGTTACAAACAGTAATAGAGAACATTCATCATGGTTGGCCAAAAGGTTCCTGTCCAAAGTACTATCACATCAGGTCAGAGTTAAGTGTCGCAAGTGGACTATTACTAAAACAGAACAGAATAGTCATTCCACAGGCTCTATGTCAAGACATGCTCAAAAGGATTCATGAGGGACACCTCGGAATTGAGAAATGCAAAAGGAGAGCAAGAGACACTGTTTATTGGCCTGGCATAAATAAGGACATCGAGAACATGATAGGCATATGTGAGACATGTCAGAAACACCAAAACAAACAAGCAAAGGAACCAATGATAGTAGCTGACTTACCAACAGCACCATGGCAAAAGGTTGGTATGGACCTTTTTCATTTGAATGGTAAAGACTATCTATTAGTGATTGACTACTATTCTAACTATCCTGAGATGGCGCTGCTCTCAAGCACATCAGCAAGCAGTGTCATAATGCATGTTAAATCCATCTTCGCCAGACATGGAATTCCCAGGATTGCCGTTAGCGACAATGGTCCGTGCTTCAACTGTAAGGACAGTTTGCAGCACATTATGACTTTCAACACATCACATCCAGTCCTCTGTATGCTCAGTCGAATGGTAAGGCAGAGAAGGTGTTCAAGTTCTCAAACAGCTACTGAAGAAAGCAACAGAAAGCAAGTCTGATCCTTATCTCGCCCTGCTGAGCTACCGAGCCTCCCCTTTAGACTCTGGTTCTTCACCTGCTGAGCTCCTAATGGGTCGCAAGTTCCGCACCACGCTACCCTGCTGTGCAAAAGAAAAGCAGAGTAAGGAACTGAGACAGAGACTTCAACTGTTAAAGCTGAAACAGAAATCACACTCTGACAAGTCATCCAAAACTCTGAAACCATTGACAAGGGATGATGTTGTCAGGATTGAGGATCCAGATGCATGGAACAGGAAAGCTACAGTTCTTGAGGAAGTAGGACCAAGGTCATACACTGTTAGAACTGAGGAAGGACAGATTCTCAGGAGGAACCGCCGTTCCCTCCTCCAGTCCAATCTCCAGTCTCGGAACTCGGAGGGAAGGAGAGAGGTAAAAAGTAATCCAAGTGTGACGTCACCAGAAAGCAGGTAAGTGATTGGTTGGTAAGTATTTCTCTCTTTTTTAAGCTTAAACTCTTTGGTTTATAGTTTCTAAGGTGCGATATTCATCATCTAGAATCGGGGCAGAGGGTATTTAAAAATAATATCAGTAAATTTAATTAATTACATAGAATGGGAGATCAGGTGATGTGTTGCTGCTGCAATATGTGGGAGCTGGTGGACACCATTGATGATCACGGTGATCACATTTGCAGTAAGTGTTGGCTGCTCGAGGAATTCTGGCTCCGTGTTGAAGAGCTGGAGTCCGAGCTTCAAACACTGAGACACATCAGGGAGGGGGAGAGTTACCTGGACTCTGTGTATCACGAGGTAGTCACACCAATTAGATTAATTAATTCAGATGTAGTCCGTGGCCAGGGTCAGGATGGTGTGACTAGAAGTGAGGCAGGTACGGGGATCCAGGAGGTACTGTTGGAGGAGCCACAGCCCTTGCTCTTGTCCAACAGGTTTGAGGCTCTTACTCCCTGTGAGGATGGGAACAGGGACTGCGGGGAGGATGAGCAACCTGGCCACAGCACCGTGGAGCGGGGGGCCATTCAAGTGGGGGGAGTTAAAAGAAATGTTGTAGTGGTAGGGGATAGTATCGTTAGGGGGATAGATAGAGTTCTTTGCAGCCGAGAGCAAGAGTCCCGAAGGCTGTGTTGCCTGCCCAGTGCCAGGATTAAGGACATCTCCTCTGGGCTGGAGAGAAACTTGGAGTGGGAGAGGGAGGATCCAGTTGTCGTGGTCCATGTTGGTACCAACGACATAGATAGGACAAGGAAGGAGGTTCTGCTGAGGGAGTTTGAGCAGCTAGGGGCCAAATTAAAAAGCAGAACCACAAGGGTAATAATCTCTGGATTACTACCTGAGCCACGTGCAAATTTGGCTAGGGTAAATAAAATTAGAGAGTTAAATGCGTGGCTCAAAGACTGGTGTGGGAGAAATGGGTTTTGCTTCCTGGGACACTGGCATCAGTACTGGGACAGGAGAGAGCTGTTCCATTGGGACGGACTTCACTTGGCCAGTGCTGGGACTAGAATCCTGGCGAATCGAATAACTAGGGCTGTAGAGAGGGCTTTAAACTAATTAGTGGGGGGGAGGTTTTAAGAGAGCGAAAAATAAAAATGACAGCGAAGAAGGCAATAGAGCAAGGTAGCAGTGGGGGAATTAAAAACCAGAGCGTGTCAGGAAGGGACAGAATGTATAATGATAAAGGTAAAGTAGTAAAAGGGGTAAAAGCAGGAATAAATTGTCAGAAAACATATTTGAAAGTTCTTAATCTGAATGCACGCAGCATTCATAACAAAATTGATGAGTTGACAGTGCAAATAACTACACATGGGTATGATCTGGTGGCCATTACGGAAACATGGCTGCAAGATAATAATGACTGGGAACTAAACATACAAGGGTATTTGACAATTAGGAAGGACAGACAGGAAGGAAAGGGAGGTGGGGTTGCTATGTTAATCAAGGATGAAATCACTGCAATAGTCAGAAATGATATTGGGTCAAAGGATCAGGATAGTGAAACAGTTTGGGTGGAGATAAGGAATAATAAGGGGAAAAAGTCACTAGTGGACGTAGTCTATAGGCCTCCTAACAGTTGCAGCTCTGTTGGTCGGAGTATAAATCAGGAAATAGTTGGGGCTTGTAATAAGGGAACAGCTATAATCATGGGGGATTTTAACTTTCATAGTGACTGGATTAATCAAATTGGGCATGGCAGCATTGAGGAAGAGTTCATAGAGTCTATTAGGGACGGGTTCCTTGAGCAGTATGTAACTGAACCAACCAGGGGGCAGGCAATCTTAGATCTGGTCCTGTGTAATGAGACAGGATTAATAAAAAATGTCCTAGTAAAGGATCCCCTTGGAATGAGTGACCATAATATGGTTGAATTCCAAATTCAGTTTGAGGGTGAGAGAGTTGGATCTCAAACCAGCGTACTAAGCTTAATTAAAGGAGACTATGAAGGTATGAGAGTAGAATTGACTAAAGTGGACTGGGAAAACAGATTAAAGTGTAAGACGGTACAAGAGCACTGGGAAAACAGATTAAAGTGTAAGACGGTACAAGAGCAGTGGTCTACATTCAAGGAGATATTTCACATCTTTCAAGATAAATATATTCCACTGAGGAAAAAGGGGAGTAAAAGAAAAGACAGCCATCCGTGGCTTAGTAAATTAATAAAGGATAGTATTCCACTGAAAACAAGGGCATATAAATTAGTCAAATCTAGTGGGAGGATAGAAGATTGGGAAGCATTTAAAAGCCAGCAAACAATAACTAAAAGATTAATTAAGAAAGGGAAGATAGATTATGAAAGTAAACTAGAAATACATAAAAACAGATAGCAAGAGTTTCTACAGCTATATAAAAAGAAAAAGGGTGGCTAAAGTGAACGTTGGTCCCTTAGAGGATGGGACCAGGAAACTAGTGGTGGGGAATATGGAGATGGCAAAGACGCTGAACAAATATTTTGTATCAGTCTTTACAGTAGAGGACACTAAAAATATCCCAACACTGGACAAACAGGGGGCAATTGGGGGGGGAGGAGCTAAACACGATTAAAATCACTAAAGAGATGGTACTCAGTAAAATAATGGGACTTAAGGTGGATAAATCCCCCGGACCTGATGGCCTACATCCTAGGGTCTTGAGAGAAGTGGTGGTAGGGATTGTGGATGCATTGGTGATCATTTTCCAGAACTCCCTGGACTCAGGAAAGGTCCCAGCAGATTGGAAAACTGCTAATGTAACACCCTTATTTAAGAAGGGAAGTAGACAAAAAGCTGGAAACTATAGACCAGTTAGCCTAACATCTGTGGTTGGCAAAATGTTGGAGTCCATTATTAAGGAAACAGTATCAGAGCATTTGGATAAACATAATTTAATAGGACAGAGTCAGCATGGTTTTACAAAGGGGAAGTCATGTTTGACAAATTTGCTCGAATTCTTTGAGGATGTAACATACAGGGTGGATAAAGGGGAACCAGTGGATGTAGTGTATTTGGACTTCCAAAAGGCATTTGACAAGGTTCCACACAAAAGATTACTGATCAAGATAAAAAATCACGGGATTAGGGGTAATATATTGGCATGGGTGGAAGATTGGATATCTAACAGAAAACAAAGAGTTGGGATAAATGGTTCATTCTCGGGCTGGCAATCAGTAACTAGTGGTGTCCCACAGGGATCAGTGCTGGGACCCCAACTCTTTACAATCTATATTAACGATTTGGAGGAAGGGACTGAGTGCAACATATCCAAGTTTGCCGACGATACAAAGATGGGAGGGAAAGCAGTGAGTGAGGAGGACATAAAAAACCTGCAAAAGGACATAGACAGGCTAAGTGAGCGGGCAGAGATTTGGCAGATGCAATATAATGTTGGAAAGTGTGAGGTTATGCACTTTGGCAGAAAAAATCAAAGAACAAGTTATTATCTAAATGGAGAGAAACTGCAAAGTGCTACAGTTCAAAGGGATCTGGAGGTCCTGGTGCATGAAACACAAAAAGTTAGTATGCAGGTGCAGCAGGTGATCAGGAAGGCCAATGGAATCTTGGCTTTTATTGCAAGGGGGATGGAGTATAAAAACAGGGAAGTCTTGCTGCAGTTATACAGGGTATTGGTGAGGCCACACCTGGAATACTGCGTGCAGTTTTGGTTTCCATATTTAAAAGATATACTTGCTCTCGAGGCAGTTCAGAGAAGGTTCACTCGGTTGATTCCAGAGATGAGGGGGTTGATGTATGAGGAAAGGTTGAATAGGTTGGGACTCTACTCATTGGAGTTCAGAAGAATGAGAGGCGATCTTATCGAAACATATAAGATTGTGAGGGTGCTTGATCGGGTGGATGCGGTGAGGATGTTTCCACTGATGGGTGAGACTAGAACTAGGGGGCATAATCTTAGAATAAGCGGCTGCCCTTTCAAAACTGAGATGAGGAGAAACTTCTTCACTCAGAGGGTAGTAAATCTATGGAATTTGCTACCCCAGAGAGCTGTGGAAGCTGCAACATTAAATAAATTTAAAATGGAGATAGACATTGTCCTAGCAGATAAGGGAATTAGGGGTTACGGGGAGAGGGCAGGGAAGTGGACGTGAGTCTAGATTCAGATCAGCCATGATCCTATTGAATGGCGGAGCAGGCCCGAGGGGCCGTACGGCCTACTCCTGCTCCTATTTCTTATGTTCTTAAACTATCCAAGAGCAAATCGATAACAATGCCGCAACTGAATCTTGTCACTCACCACCAGAACAATCTAACACAAACACACATACAGGCTCTCATGAAAACACATCAGACTTACCTGTGCTGAGAAGATCCACACGTGAAGTAAAAAGGCCTGATAGACTTAATCTTTGAGTACAAAGAAAACTATAATAAAAGAATGAAAAGCTTAGAGTTCATAAAGTAAAGCTTTGAAAATGTGTTCACTGTTGTGAAGATGTTTATGTTGTTATGATTGATTGATATTGATTGATATTGATTTTGTTTAACCTCTAAGGAAGGGGGATGTAATGATCAGTAACATGTAATTCTAGAATGGTACACTAGGTGGAGCTGTATGTTTAGTAGTGGGCTACCCACAAGGCAGTAGTCAAGATGGATGCCTGTATACTTGTCCACATGGCTGAATAAATGACTAGCACAAGCTAGCTGTTCATAATGAAAACGTCCATTTATTTATGAACACACTTACCTCTGCACTCATGCACCCATCACTCACCTGAACACTGGACATCTCGAACCCTCCAAGTCCTTCAGCCTGATGGTCCACCTCGCTAACTTGGCGTGGTTTGGAGCCGTCGGGAATCCCACACTTCAGGGATAAAAATAGGGATTAGGCTAAAAACTGCCTGTTAACTACCTGTTAACAGGCAGTTAATTGGCACTAATCCCCTTCCCACCTCGGGGAGGCGGCTCCCAGCACAGGTTGGGTATCCGCCTCCTTTGAAACTGACATGGAGGCGGGTTGGGTTCGTGCCTCCCGATTTTGCGATTTTAACTCCCCACATGCCTCCAATCCCGCCTCCACGGCCCAATGAAAATCCTGCCCTTCAGGGAGGAATTTTGGTCGGGAAACCCGAAAGTCCAGGTGTACACTGTGCCATTTTAACGTCACAGCGTATGTCTTTTTTTCCCAGCAGGTTCCCCGCCCGGAAGTGAGCTCATTGATAAGCTTGGCTCCTTGTAGGGTGGGGAATGCTTCGGAGGAGGTGGCAGCCCAGGAGCAGGTAGGGAGCCTGCAGATGGGTCTCCAGTCTGGAAGGAGAGAGGTAAAAAGTAATCCAAGTGTGACGTCACCAGAAAGCGGGTAAGTATTTCTCCCTTTTAAGCTTAAATCTCTTTGGTTTATAGTTTCTAAGGTGTGATATTCACCATCTAGAATCGGGGCAGAGGATATTTAAGAATAATATTGATAAATTTAATTAATTACATAGAATGGGAGATCAGGCGATGTGTTGCTGCTGCAATATGTGGGAGCTGGTGAACACCATTGATGCTCACAGTGATCACATTTGCAGTAAGTGTTGGCTGCTCGAGGAACTCCGGCTCCGTGTTGAAGAGCTGGAGTCCGAGCTTCAAACACTGAGACACATCAGGGAGGGGGAGAGTTACCTGGACTCTGTGTATCACGAGGTAGTCACACCAATTAGATTAATTAATTCAAATGTAGTCCGTGGCCAGGGTCAGGATGGTGTGACTAGAAGTGAGGCAGGTACGGGGATCCAGGAGGTAGTGTTGGAGGAGCCGCAGCCCTTGCACTTGTCCAACAGGTTCGAGGCTCTTACTCCCTGTGGGGACAGGAGCAGGGACTGCAGGGAGGATGAGCAACCTGGCCACAGCACCATGGAGCAGGGGGCCATTCAAGTGGGGGGAGTTAAAAGAAATGTTGTAGCGGTAGGGGATAGTATCGTTAGGGGGATAGATAGAGTTCTTTGCAGCCGAGAGCGAGAGTCCCGAAGGCTGTGTTGCCTGCCCGGTGCCAGGGTTAAGGACATCTCCTCTGGACTGGAGAGAAACTTGGAGTGGGAGGGGGAGGATCCAGTTGTCGTGGTCCATGTTGGTACCAACGACATAGCTAGGACAAGGAAGGAGGTTCTGCTGAGGGAGTTTGAGCAGCTAGGGGCCAAATTAAAAAGCAGAACCACAAGGGTAATAATCTCGATTATTACCTGAGCCACGAGCGAATTTGGCTAGGACAAATAAAATTGGAGAGTTAAATGCGTGGCTCAAAGACTGGTGTGGGAGAAATGGGTTTTGCTTCCTGGGACATTGGCACCAGTACTGGGGCAGGAGGGTGCTGTTCCGTTGGGACGGGCTTCACTTGGCCAGTGCTGGGACTAGAGTCCTGGCGGATCATATAACTAGGGCTGTAGAGAGGGCTTTAAACTAACTAGTGGGGGGGAGGTTCCTAGAGAGCAAATAATAAAAATGACAACAGAGAAGGTCATAGACTTAGGTAGCAGTGGGGAAATTAAAAACCAGAGCATGTCAGGAAGGGGCAGAAGGTATGGAGTAAAAGGTAAAGTAATAAAAAGGGCAAAAGCAGGAACTAAGTGTCACAAAACATCTTTGAAAGTTCTCTATCTGAATGCACATAGCATTCGTAACAAAATAGACGAGTTAATGGCACAAATAACTACATATGGGTATGATCTTGTGGCCATTACAGAAACATGGCTGCAGGGTGACAATGCCTGGGAATTAAACATACCAGGTTATTTAACGATCAGGAAGGACAGGCAGGAAGGAAGGGGAGGTGGGGTGGCTATGTTAATAAAGGTAGGAATCACTGTAATACAGAGAAATGATATTGGGTCAAAAGATCAGGATAATGAAACAGTTTGGGTGGAGGTAAGGAATAATAAGGGGAAAAAAACACTAGTCGGCGTAGTCTATAGGCCTCCGAACAGTGGCAACTCTGTTGGACGGAGTATCAATCAGGAAATAGTTGAGGCTTGCAATAAGGGAACATCTACAATTATGGGGGATTTTAACTATCATATTAATTGGACAAATCAAATTGGGCAGGGCTGCCTTGAGGATGAGTTCATTGAGTGTATTAGGGATGGGTTTCTTGAGCAGTATGTAACTGAACTGACCAGGGGGCAAGCAACCTTAGATCTGGTCCTGTGTAACGAGACGGGATTAATTAAAAATGTCCTAGTAAAGGATCCCCTTGGAATGAGTGACCATAACATGGTTGAATTCCATATTCAATTAGAGGGTGAGAAGGTTGGATCTCAAACAAGCGTGCTAAGCTTGAATAAAGGAGACTATGAAGGTATGAGAGCGGAATTGAGTAGAGTGGATTGGGAAAATAGATTAAAGGGTAAGACGATACATGATCAGTGGTGTACATTTAAGGAGTTATTTTACAACTTCCAAAAAATATATATTCCACTGAGAAGAAAAGGGTGTAAAAGAAAAGACAGCCATCCGTGGCTAAGTAAAGAAATTAAGGATAGTATTCGACTAAAAACAAGGGCATATAAGGTAGCCAAATCTAGTGGGAGGAGAGAGGATTGGGAAAACTTTAAAAGACAGCAAAAAATAACAAAAAGATTGATTAAGAAAGGGAAGATAGATTATGAAAATAAATTAGCAAAAAATATAAAAACAGATAGTAAGAGTTTTTATAGTTATATAAAAAGAAAAAGGGTGGCTAAAGTAAATGTTGGTCCCTTAGAGGATGAGACCGGGAAATTAATGGTGGGAAATATGGAGATGGCAAAAACACTGAATGAATATTTTACATCAGTCTTTACAGTAGAAGACATTAAGAATATCCCAACACTGGACAAACAGGGGGCTAAAGGGGGGGAGGAGCTAAACACGATCAAAATCACTAAGGAAGTGGTACTCGGTAAAATAATGGGACTCAAGGCGGATAAATCACCTGGACCTGATGGCTTACATCTAGGGTCTTGAGGGAAGTGGCGGTAGGGATTGTGGATGCATTGGTAATCATTTTCCAAAACTCCCTGGACTCGGCAAAGGTCCCGGCAGACTGGAAAACTGCTAATGTAACACCCTTATTTAAAAGGGACAGTAGACAGAAGGCTGGAAACTATAGACCGGTTAGCCTAACATCTGTGGTAGGTAAAATTTTGGAGTCCATTATTAAGGAGACAGTAACAGGACATTTGGATAATCATAATTTAATAGGACAAAGTCAGCATGGTTTTATGAAGGGGAAGTCATGTTTGACAAATTTGCTGGAGTTCTTTGAGGAAGTAACATATAGGGTGGATAAAGGGGAACCAGTGGACGTAGTGTATTTAGACTTCCAAAAGGCATTTGACAAGGTGCCACACAAAAGATTATTGCTTAAGATAAAAAATCACGGGATTGGGGGTAATATTCTGGCATGGATAGAGGATTGGCTATCTAACAGAAGGCAGAGAGTTGGGATAAATGGTTCATTCTCAGACTGGCAATCAGTAACTAGTGGTGTTCCGCAGGGGTCAGTGCTGGGTCCCCAACTCTTTACAATCTATATTAACGATTTGGAGGAGGGGACCAAGTGTAACATATCAAAGTTTGCAGATGATACTAAGATGGGAGGGAAAGTAGTGAGTGAGGAGGACATAAAAAACCTGCAAGGGGACATCGACAGGCTAAGTAAGTGGGCAGAGATTTGGCAGATGGAATACAATACTGGAAAGTGTGAGGTTATGCACTTTGGCAGGAAAAATCGTAGAGTAAGTTATTATCTTAATGGCAAGAAACTGGAAAGTACTGAAGTACAAAGGGATCTGGGGGTCCTGGTGTACGAAACTCAAAAGGTTAGTATGCAGGTGCAGCAAGTGATTAAGAAGGCCAATGGAATGTTGGCTTTCATTGCTAGGGGGATAGAATATAAAAATAGGGAGGTATTGCTTCAGTTGTACAAGGTATTGGTGAGACCGCTCCTGGAATACTGCGTACAGTTTTGGTGTCCATACTTAAGAAAGGACATACTTGCTCTCGAGTCAGTACAAAGAAGGTTCACTCGGTTAATCCCGGGGATGAGGGGATGGACATATGAGGAGAGGTTGAGTAGATTGGGACTCTACTCATTGGAGTTCAGAAGAATGAGAGGCTATCTTATTGAAACATATAAGATTGTGAAGGGGTTGGATCGGGTGGATGCGGGGAAGATGTTCCCGATGATGGGTGAAACTAGAACTAGGGGGCATAGTCTTAGAATAAGGGGCTGCTCTTTCAAAACTGAGATGAGGAGGAACTACTTCACTCAGAGGGTGGTAGGTCCATGGAATATGCTGCCCCAAAAAGCTGTAGAAGCTACATCATTACATAAATTTAAAACAGAAATAGACAGTTTCCTAGAAGTAAAGGGAATTAAGGGTTACGGGGAGCGGGCAGGAATTTGGACACGAGTCTAGGTTCGGATCGGTCGTGGCCCTGTGGGTAGCGGAGCGGGCCCAGGGGCCATGTAGCCTGATCCTGCTCCTATTTCGTGTGTCTAATTCTGTTAGATTCAGGAGATGGTTCTGTGATAGTGGATTGGCGGTTAGGATCAGATCAGCCATGATCTTATTGAAGGGCGGAGCAGGCTCGAGGGGCCGATTGGCCTACTCCTGCTCCTATTTCTTATGTTCTTATGATAGCGTGGGGGGGTCTGGATCTTGGGAGGGGTTGCCGATTCCGGAGGGTGGCAGGGGGTCTGATTCTGGTGGGGAGGGTCTGATTGTGAGAGGACTCACCGAATGCAGGAGGAGATCCAATGGAAGCTTGGTGGGTTGGGAAGAAGCACTCATGCTCCTCCTCACCCACAAGCAGTGCTGTAAAGGCACTTGCCTCTTCCAGTTAGCAGTCCTCACCTTCCTTTAGCTGCCGGGGTTCCTGAGGCCCAGAAACTCAGCCGGCCAGGGTTGACCCTGGAAGAGAGATTAATTCTGAGGTACGCAGCCTTATTCTAATATTTAAATGACCAACCCACCTCCTGGGAATGGGTTGGTTGCCTGTCCTCCATTCAACCTCTGTTAAAACCGGAACTGGATGGGTTGGGTTCGGGTTTGAGATTTTTTAAATTTCATATTGTACCTGACCTGTACCCGACCCAAACCCACCTGTTTTTGAGGGTTAACATTCCCTCTTACATTTCTGAGTTTCACATCATCTGCAAACTTTGAAATTATGCCCTGTATACCTAAATCCAGGTGATTAACATATATATCATAAAGAGCAGTAGTCCTAATACCTTCCTCCAGTCTGAAAAACAACCATTCACCACTACTCTCTGCTTTCTGTCCCTTGGCTAATTTTGTATCCATGCTGCCACTATCCCTTTAATCCCATGGGCATTAATTTTGCTAACAAGTCTATTATGTGGTACTTTATCAAATGCCTTTTGAAAGTCCATATACATAACATCAACCACACGGCCCTCATCAACCCTCTCCATTACTTCATCAAAGAACTCAATCAAGTTAGTCAAACACGATTTGCCTTTAACAAATCCATGTTGACTTTAATTTATTAGCCCATACTTTTCCAAATGGCAATTAATTTTGTCCTGGAATATTATCTCTAAAAGTTTCCCCACCACTGACGTTAGGCTGACTGGCCTGTAGTTGCCAGTTTTTATCCCTCTCCCCATTTTTAAACAGGGGTTTAATATTTACAATCTTCCAGTCCTCTGGCACCACCCCTATATTTAAGGAGGTTTGGAAGATTGTGGCCAGAGCCTCCACAATTTTCACCCTTACTTCCCTCAGTAACCTAGGATGCATCCCATTCAGACCGGGCGACTTTTTTACTTTGAGGACTGCCAACCTTTTAAGTACCTCCTCTTTATCTATTTTTATCCCATCCAATATCGCTACTGCCTCCTCCTTTACTGGTACATTGGCAGCATCCTTTTTTCTAATGAAGACAGATGTAAAGTACTCATATAGTGCCTCAGCCATGCCCTCTGCCTCCACAAGAAGATCTCCTTTATGGTCCCCAATCAGCCCCACGCTTCCTTTGACTACCCTTTTGGTATATATGTGTTTATAAAATACTTTTGGGTTCCCTTTCGTGTTAGCCGCTAATCTATTCTCATACTCTCTCTTTGCCCCTCTTATTCTCTTTTTTAGATATCTTCTGCATGTTCTATATTCAGCTTGGTTCTCTACTGTATTATGAACCTTACAATTGTCATAAGCCTCCTTTTTCTGTCTCATTTTAACCTCTAGTCATCCAGGAGCTCTAGCTTTGGATGCCTTTCCATTCCCTCTCATGGGAATGTGTCTACTCTGAACCTGAACATCTTCTCTTTGAAGACCTCCCATTGTTCGATTACTGTTTTGCCTACCAATTTTTGATTCCAAAAATTTTGACTTCATTCAAATGTACTCATCCTGAATGATATGTGACTCTAGGCAGGTCCACATAGGAACATAGGAACAGGAGTAGGCCATTGAGCCCCTCGAGCCTGTTCTGCCATTCAATGAGATCAAGGCTGATCTGCGACCTAACACGCCTTTGGTCCATATCTCTTAATGCCTTTGGTTAACAAAAAGCTATCAATCTCCAATTTAAAATTAACAATTCATCTAGCATCAATTGCCGTTTGTGGAAGACAGTTCCAAACTTCTACCATCCTGTGTATGTAGAAGTGTTTCCTAATTTCACTCCTGAAAGGTCTGGCTCTAATTTTTAGACTATGCCCCCTAGTCCTAGAATCCCCAACCAGCGGAAATAGTTTCTGTCTATCTACCCTATCTGTTCCCCTTAATATCTTGAAAACTTCGATCAAATCACCCCTTAACCTTCTAAATTGTAGGGAATACAACCCTAATCTAGTCCACATCATGCATGCCTCACAAAACACTCTAGACTCTGGCCTGCCATACCTATTTGTATATTTAACCCAATAGAAATTCTTTTTAAATTATCCTTTATTAAATTACTAGCTGGGGAGCCCCGCGTTGCGAGGGCAATTTTGGGGCGCTTGGTCTCCCTGCCCCTGTGTGTGCCCCCTCTCCCTGTCATGTCCTCTCCCTGTCCTATCCCTCCCTCCCCTCCCCTCTCTCCCTCCCCTCCTCTCCCTCCCCTCTCTCCCTCCCCTCCTCTCCCTCCCCTCCCCTCCTCTCCCTCTCTCCCCTCCCCTGTCTCCCTCCCCCACCCCACCTACCCTCGCCCACCCCCTCCTCTCCCCCACTCCCCCGCTCCCCCACTCCCCTCTGTCCCTCTCTCCGGCCCCTCCCCCTGCCTGGCACCTGAGGTCCGGTGCCGTTGCGATAGCGGCCGTGCGGGGCCTAGCGCTTAAGGCGCGGTCGGGTTCTGAAGCCGGGACGGACCGGAGCTGAGGTCCCCCGCGTATCGCGCGGCTGATGGGCAGCCGCTGCGGGCGGGCGGCGCATGCGCGGTCAGTGCGGGCGGCGCATGCGCGGTCAGTGCGGGCAGCGCGAGGCGGCCCGCGGGGAGCAGGCAAGGGCGGCTTGGCGGCCGTTAGCGAGCGAGAAACTTCGGGCGGCCCGCCCGCGCTCCGTCTGCGACACCGTGAAACCTGAGAGGGGGAAGTAGAGAGAGACAGAGAGGGAAGAGGAGAAGGAGAAAGAGGGAAGAGGAGAGAGGGAAGAGGAGAAGGAGAGAGAGGGAAGAGGAGAAGGAGAGAGAGAGAGGGAAGAAAGAGAGAGAGAGAGAGAAATTTTTTGAGCTTCAGGCCCCGAGTCCCCCCTGCGCGAGGGTGAGGAGGAGGGGGGTGGTTGCTAAACACAATATAAAACTCAAATAAATTGTTAATTAATTCCCTAACACATAATTCAAATATTTACCTTACTTCCCTAACACACTGAAAGTGTGGGGAAAAAATCGTGAAAAATCAAGATGGCGGCCACTCACCTCGGTTCAGAAGGATAAGGCCCGCCCACACACGCACCGATTGGTCGACCGGTCAGGTCACCGAAGCGTAGGATTGGTCAATCGTCGAGTCACTCGACACTCAACTGTAGGAAGGAACCCGCCGTCCGATTGGTCGACCTCGACGTCACACGGTCGCTAATGAGATGCTAATGAGCGGAACGCTGAACGTTTTTGGGATACCGCGGGCGGGATTTTTGTCCGGCCGAAACGTAAATATGCCTATGACCGGTCCGGAATCGCAAGCTTTCTTTTGAGGTGACGCGCGCGTCGGTACGCTCTGTAACTTTCAAACGTATAGAGAACGGACAGACAGACAGACAGACATCGGGACAGAGGAGCCGCTTTATATATATAGATGTTTATTTACTCACTAAAATTTATTATTTTTACTTAATATGTTTTGAATGTCTCTTTCTGTCCTACCCCCTGAAGCTATTCTAATGTTGAAAGCTAGAAATTAAAGTTTAGATGAATAATTACTTAAATAAATATTTTGCTTTTTCTGGCTGCCGCCGCTCCTCCCTTATAAGTTGTTTTCTTTTGGTGGGTGAACGTGGGTGGATGGGATAAACAATCCAGGAATGTTGGGACTTTTACTATGAGAAAGAAAATGCGCCTATCCTGAAATTTACAATGCCGGATGACTTACCTGCTAGCACATTTAAGTCATGGCGACATTGTATGCAGATTCCTGGCCTATGTGTCAGCCGTGGCTCAGTGGCAGCACTCTCACTTGTGGGTTCAAGCCCCACTCCAGAGACTGGAGCATAAAAATCTAGGCTGACACTCCAGTGCAGTACTGAGGGGATGTTGCACTTTTGGAGATGCCGTCTTTCGGATGAGATGTTAAATCCCGTCTGCTCTCTCAAGTGGGCGTAAAAGATCACATGGCATTATTTCAAAGAAGTTGTGCATCATGTCCTGGCCAATATTTATCCCTCAATCAACATCACTAAAACAGATTATCTGGTCATGATCACATTGCTGTCTGTGGGAGCTTGCTATGTGCAAATTGGCTGCTGCGTTTCCTACATTACAACTTTGACGACACTTCAAAAGTACTTAATTGGCTGTAAAGCACTTTAGGACGTCCTGAGGTCATGAAAGACACTGTTTAAAAGCAAGTCTTACTTTTTTCTTTCTATGATTCGCTAAATCTCACTGTTTGTGTATTAGTAAATTTGAGTGTTAGGGGAAAGTCCCAGCATTCAGCCACACTGAAATGCGTCTATGACAAAGAAGGAGGTTCCCAAGCATTAACAACTCTCTATGGCTCCAATGTCGTCCCCAGCTTGCTCCATTCTTAAAATAATGTTGTAGAGGCAGTATTCCGCGATGATTCTTTACTCCAGCGGTGTTCCCCAGAGGTCGGAACTAGGACCACTGCTTTGCTTGATATATATCAATGACGTGGACTTGGGTGTACAGGGCACAATTTCAAAATTTGCAGATGACACAAAACTTGGAAGTACTGTATAGTGAACAGCGAGGAGGATAGTGATAGATTTCAAGAGGGCATAGGCAGGCTGGTGGAATGGGCGGACACGTGGCAGATAAAATTTAATGCAGAAAAGTGTGAAATGATTCATTTTGGTAGGAAGAACGAGGAGAGGCAATATAAACTAAAGGGCACATAGAGACATAGGCCGTGATTTTGCCGGTGGTCAGAGGGCAGGTTTGGAGGTGGGTCAGATGTTAAATTCGTTTTGATTGACGGTTGGTTCCAAACCCGCCGTCAACCCGCCTCCACGCAACTTTGCAAAGTGTCGGGTCTGGGAGTCCCGATCAGACCTGAAACCAAGTGGTGGGAGAGGCACTTAAGGCAGTTAACAGCTTGTTAACTGCCTAAATAATCCCATTTTACCAGGCTCTTCCAATTTTATGACATTTTCAGCGTGTTCCACGCCGTTCGCAAAACACGCCAGTTGATTGTGCTGGGTTCAGTAACTACCCGAATTCTTGACAGCTGCACCTGCAGCATAAAAGCAGACCTGTAACATGGCTGACTTTCAGGTGGCAGAACTTTGTGTTTTGAGGTGTTGGAACACATTTTGCAGGTCTAATGAGCTTGTAAGTGGTTAAGCTGAGATCCATATGCACTGTGATCTCCTTGGAAAACCCTCTCCCCACACTGACTGAGTGCTTATAACATCTATTCCTCAACTGACATATGTACCAGCAGCATGGGAACCATTTATACCCTCTCATCCTGGTCCTCAGATTCGGAGGAAGAGCAGCTGCGGCAGTAACAGGACCAGGCACAACAGCAGCAGCAACAACAGGAGCACCAACCTTCTCCTCAGCCACCTGATGCTGCACAGGGCAGAGGACATCAGCGCAGGGCTGCACCTCGCCGCAGGAGATGCCCCCAACACAGGGTTTACAGGCAGAGGATGAGGTTCCTCAACATGACAGAGCAGCAGTGCCAAAGGAGGCTGAGACTTTCTCGAGAGGTAGTTGCTGACATCTGTGCAATGCTGCATCAACACCTGGAGCCCAGAGGAGCAGGTGGACACTCCTAACCAGTGGCTGTCAAAGTCATCACCGCCCTCAATTTGTTTGCTTCAGGATCCTTCCAGGAATCATCAGCAGACATCAGCGGCATCTTCCAGTCGGCCACACACACTTGCATCACGCAGGCTACCGATGCTCTCTTTGCAAAGGCGCACAATTACATCCACTTCTCCACGGATGAAGCAAGTGTAACTGCGCATGCGGTTGGCTTGCCAAGGGTGCAGGGCATCGTAGACTGCACACGTGGCCATTAGGGCACCCCATCACAACCCAACTATATTTGTCAACCGCAAGGGCTTCCACTCCCTTAATGTCCAGCTGGTGAGTAACCACAGGAAGAACACAATGCATGTTTGTGCCAAGTTCCCTGGCAGTTGCCAGGACTCCTTCATCCTGCGGCAGTCTACTGTGCCTCAGCTCTTCAATCCGCCAACTCTACTTTCCGGATGGCTACTTGGAGACAAGGGCTATCCTCTGAAGACGTGGCCAACGACGCCATTGAGGAGGCCATCAAACAAAGCTGAGGAGTGCTACAATGTGGGCCACATTTCCACCAGAGGCATCATCAAGCAAACCATCGGCTTGCTCAAAATGCGATTCAGATGCCTCAACAGATCAGGTGGAGCCCTACAATACTCACCAACCAGGGTCTCCAGAATCACTGTGGTCTGCTGTGCACTGCACAACATCGCACAGCAGCGTGGCTTACTGCTGCCCGAGGAACAAGTGGCTTAGTGCACATCCTCAGAGGAGGAGGAGGAGGAGGAGGAAGACATTGCGGAGGCGGATGTGCTAGTTCCATCAGCACGCGAGCACATTGCTGCCTGTGAGGCAAGGGATGCACTAATCCATGCCAGATTCACTTAAGTTTACGAAGCAAACACATGTGGCTGCCACTTTCTTAACACACCATACACCATCTGTACAATAAACTGTGGGTTCCTATCACTCTCACCACCATCATTACAGATGAAAGGCACCCTGACACCTGACTGTGACAATTCCATTTCTGGGCACACATAGGCCAACTCTTTGAATGTTTGCCATCGCATTTCTTTATTACAATTGAAATGACGATCATAATCTTCAATTTGTACCTCATCAAAACACCCAAGTGACTACCCTTGTGACCATTTGTGTGTTAACTTTCTCTTATGCGTGCTTCTACGTGGTGCTTCCCCTGTGGCTTCAGCAGATGTTGAGGCACCTTGCTCACTTTCATGCTGCTCCTACTTTGACCTTTGGCAGTCGTCCTCCGGGTTTGGGAGCCTGGGAGGGCTCAGCAACTGTCTGCTCCTCCTGCGGCTGTGTAGGGGCTGAGATGGCCATCTCAGTTGGGTGAGGAATCTGGGGCGCTGACCGAGGGCTCCGCAGTGGCATGGGAGTGTGAGCACTTGGAGAGGAGCCCACACTTCCTTGTTGTCGACCACCAACATCCCTCTCATGGGTCGCTCACACTTCACTGCTAGCAAGTAGCTGGGGAGCACCTTGCTGCACATCAGTGGGGCCATGAGGACCCATCTCTGTACTGACAGTCCTCATAACGAGGACGTCCATGTACCTCTGGTGTCTCTCCTCAATAGCTGCCCATCTATCCTCCAGAGCAGACCATCTATTTAGAAGAGTCACCATGTTCTGTTTAGTCTGACGACTTATGTACACCAAGGAGGTTGCCACCCTCTCCATGGTGGCATGCTCATGCGCCATTGCCTCCACCATGGCATTGCTTATGATTGAGATGAACTCCTCCATTCTCTCTACACTTGCAGTTACCGTGGATGCAAAACCTGCCAGAGACTCCTGCACTTGTTGCTGAAGTTCCAGCACCGCTCTCTTTCTGAATGGCCCCAGAGGCACAGGGTTCACATGCAGCTGAGCAGAGATGGGAGCGCCCTGCGGCCTCCGACGAGGACTCTCCACTGCTGTCCCCGTCTCCACCATCTGCTGATGCTCACTTGTGAGCCAGGATACACCAGGTGACAACACTACTCTATCTCGCAAAGGACCCACCGAGGTGTGAGTGTCTGCGCTGGTGCTGGGTGCGCTCAATTCTGCTGACACTGCGCCCTCAGAGGTTGCAGCTTCCTCTGAGGAGTCTTCCGATCAGTCACTCATGCAATCTAAATGAGAGGGTTGCAAATCTATTCTGTCACCAGCTTGCTCTCCTGCGCCCGTCTGACCGTCCCCCACTTCCAGATCCTCAGCACTTCCAACGATGTCGAGGGCAACCACCTCAGCAGTGGTCAAGTGGGCAATCGAAGGTGGCCCTCCTCCTATCCTGCCCCTCTCCCTGTTATTGTGGGCTCTCTTTTCCTGCAATGAGGGACAGAAGTGGAGTTTGAATGAGAATGTTGGAGTGAGTGTAGAGAATCCATAGCATAGATGCTTAGAGGGAGACAAAGCTGGAGGGAGTTGACAATACCAAGGGCCCTGCCTGTGCGTTGTTAGTTGTTGTCATTGCATAACAGTGATAGGGAGCATGAGGGGTTCATAGTAGAATGGTGGAGTGATTCTGTACATAGAGAGAGAGAGGGATGGTTAAGGGTGCAAGGGATGTAAGGGTAAAGTGCGATGTGCAGGAGTAGGTTGACAATGCAGAGTGCTGGTGATGAAAGGAGATGGGGAGCAGATTGAAGGTAAGTGTGATGTTACACTCACTTTTGCTCAGTGTAGCAGGTCATTGAACCTTTTCCACACAAAGACCTGGAGCTCACCTCCTCAGCAATTTGCAGCCAGGCTGCTTTGGTTTGCTGAGGAGGCTTCCTCTGTCCATTTGAGGGGAACAGTACCTCTTGGCGTCCTCTCACACCCTCCACAAGAGCATGGAGGGAGTCATCATCAAATCTGGGAGATGCCTTTGGTCCTGAAGCAGTCATTTTGAGATGTGCCACACCGAGAAGCAGCAGAATAGGATTGATCAAAAACAAGGCTGCATGGGCCCCTTAAATGCAGCTGGCTGAAAGACATCAACAGAGGCGAGCAGCAGACCCGAACCCACTGATAGGGCCGGGTAGCGCGCACAACGGGCTTAATCAGCCCACTTAAGCCAAAATCATTATCTCAGAGCGGATTAAACTGGCAGTGGGACCGCAACCTGCCGAACATCGAAGCCGCCTCCACTCGGAAAATCGTGGCCATAGAGTACAAAAGCAAGGAAGTTATGATGAGCCTTTCTAAAACACTGGTCTGGCCTCAACTCGAGTATTGTGTCCAATTCTGAGTACTTTAGGAAGGTTGTGAAGGCCTTAGAGAAGGTGCAGAAAAGATTTACAAGAATGGTTCCAGGGATGAGGGACTTCAGTTATGTGGATAGAATAGAGAAGCTGGGGTTGTTCTCCTTAGAGCACAGAAGTTTGAGAGGAGATTGGATAGAGGTGTTCAAAATCATGAGGGGTCTAGACAGACTAGAGAGAAACTGTTCCCATTGGTGGGAGGTTCGAGAACCAGAGGACACAGATTTAAGGTGATTGGCAGAAGAATCAAAAGCGACATGAGGAAAAACCTTTTTTATGCAGCAAGTGGTTAGGATCTGGAATGCACTGCCTGAAAGGGTGGTGGAGGCAGATTAAATCATGGCTTTCAAAAGGGAATTGGATAAGTACCTGAAGGAAAAAAATTTGCAGGGCTACAGGGAAAGGGCGGGGGAGTGGGACTAGCTGAAGTGCTCTTGCAGAGAGCTGGCACGGGCTCGACGGGTCGAATGGCCTCCTTCTGTGCTGTAAACATTCTATGTTTCTATGATTCTAAAAGACAACAGATGACCTTTCATTCTGGTCACTGAGTAAAAAGCTGCAAGTTAGCGAGCACAGAACTAAATGGGACATATTTAACTTTTTATATTTTTGAGTTAATTTTGCTTTGCTCATTATGTCAGTACTGGAAAATTGAACTTTTCCTTTTTTGGCTCCCGTGTCAGGACCAAGCATGCTGAGGTCACTCATAGTTTGAGCCAGGTGCAGACTAAAAGTTGGAAAATCATAGGGAGTATGTCCGTGATTTCCCGATATGTACTCCCACATGCAAGGGTTCATGCTGGGAGTGTGCATTTGGAAAATTGGTTCTTTAACCTCCTTTTTTTTGCCTCAACAATAGGCTTTGAAGCCAAGCTCAGAGGAGCATAAGAACATAAGAACATAAGACATAGGAGCAGGAGTAAGTCATTTGCCCCTCGAGCCTGCTCCGCCATTCAATAAGATCATGGCTGATCTGATCTTGGCGTCAACTCCACTTCCCTGCCTGCTCCCCATAACCCTTGACTCCCTTATCATCCAAAAATCTGTCTATCTCCACCTTAAATATATTCAATGACCCAGCCTCCACAGCTCTCTGGGGAAGAGAATTCCAAAGATTCACGACCCTCTGAGAGAAGAAATTCCTCATTTCCGATTTAAAAGGGTTTCCCCCTATTCTGAAATTATGCCCCCTAGTTCTAGATTCCCTCACGAGGAGAAACATCCTCTTTGCATCGACCCTGTCAAGCCCCTTCAGAATCTTATATGTTTCAATAAGATCCCCTCTCATTCTTCTAAACTCCAATGAGTATAGGCCCAACCTGCTCAACCTTTCTTCATAAGACAACCCCTTCATCTCCGGAATCAACCCATGAACCTTCTCTGAGCTGCTTCCAATGCAAATATATCCTTCCTTAAATAAGGAGACCAAAACTGTACGCAGTACTCCAGGTGTGGTCTCACCAACACCCTGTACAGTTGTAACAGGACTTCCCTACTTTTACACTCCATTCCCTTTGCAATAAAAGCCAACATTCCATTTGCCTTCCTGATTACTTGCTGTACCTGCATGCTAACTTTTTGTGATTCATATACAAGGACCCTCAGATCCCTCTGTATCTCAGCATTTTTTAATCTCTCCCCATTTAAATAATAATTTGCTTTTTTATTTTTCCTACCAAAGTTGATAACCTTGCATTTTCCCCCATTAAACTCCATCTGCCAGGTTTTTGCCCATCTCCTACTGTGATGTAAAGCTTTCTACCTTTCTATTCTCACACTGATTGCTCTGAGTTAGATGTCCATTTCGTGCCAACTTGTGCTAAATGATGGGAATTATTGAGCTTTGGATCTGAACTTGATGGAAAATGACCAAACTCATTTCACACAGGATCATTGCTCCTCGTAGAGGGGAGAGACTTTCCCGCCTGGTCTTGTGTAGACAGGAGCCCAAGTCCCAGAGGTAAAAGGATCGTATTGCAATCCACTACATTAATCACTCCTCTGGATCTACACCTTTCAACATTTCTTGTGGTTTCAGAAATGTGGTTGGACAGAAGGAAAGCACTCTGGGACAAAGGGGCTTGTGTATTCCTTATTCCATATCTGGAGGATAAATTGGGTTTAAGCGAAGCTTCTGGAGGGCAACTCGGACAGCAACTTCCTGATTTTCGCGTTTAACTGCGCATGTGTGGTGGCTGGAGGTTGCTGTCTGATTTACTCTTTAGTAACGGTGAGTGCTGATAGCATCATCATTATTTTTACCACAAAGTCCGGGCCTCAGTGTTTCACAGAGCAGCAGATGTATAAGCCAGGAGCAACATAATAATTGAAAGATTTGTGGCAATCTT
The DNA here is from genome assembly GCF_052327205.1 of Somniosus microcephalus. Lineage (NCBI taxonomy): Eukaryota > Metazoa > Chordata > Chondrichthyes > Squaliformes > Somniosidae > Somniosus > Somniosus microcephalus. Next base: position 226,574,019 of record NC_140990.1, read on the forward strand.
TCCCTCTGCCTTCGCTGCCTCTGACGTTAACGCTGGAGGGCGAGGTCCAGTGCCAGTACAGCCCCCATTAAAGTATGGAAATGCTGCACTTTAAAATCTCACCGAAATGAAACTGAATTATTTTTCTGAGGCAGAAGACTCCTTCAAGTGAAAAATGCTGAAATCACTCCAAACGCCTGTTTGCCTATGTGAAACTGACAAGGCAGCATTCTTTGCTGACTAAAAATAAACTGGATGTGGACGCATTTATATAGCGCTCCTCCAGCACTCATCCGACTGCATACTGCCTCTTCTACCTGTCATTGCTAACGACAGGCGCTCAGGCAGGGGGAGAGAGTGAATTTTGGAGCCGGGGCACTGTGCAGCCGGATGACGTCACGATCTCTGTCCGCAGGAGAGTGTGGCGCTAGTGGTTACTGCTGCCGCAAACCTCCACTTCAATTTCGCCGCGTCGGTACTATCCCATCCAGGACCTCATTGTGGAGGGCCAGCGACTCAATGCACTCCTTCATGGATGAGGAAGCAGGTGTTTTATCTTGCCATTCTCCGACTCGATCCGATTATTGGTGTTATTCCTGAAAGTTAGAACGGTACTTCGGAAATATGTTACCCACATCTCCTGCGGAACCCAGTTCATTGCAAGATACTCCTGCAGCAGTGGGTGAAGCTGCCCAATCCTATCTACACACGATGTCAGTTTCTCCTCTGATGTTAAAACACCACATAAACCATCAAGCCTAGTAATCATTTGTTTCTGAAATTGGAATTGATAAGATGAATTGATAAAAATAAAATTGATATGAGTTGCTGTTTCAAACAATCGATGGGAAAATCGATCTAAAGTTTAAGGGGATAGTCAAATTCTCATGAAAAGAAAATGGACACTGTGCTACCATCAGCGAACATCCTCACTTCTGACCTTATGATGGAAGGAAGGTCATTGATAAAGCAGCTGAAGATGGTTGGGCCTAGGACACTGCCCTGAGGAACTCCTGCAGCGATGTCCTGGGGCTGAGACGATTGGCCTCCAACAACCACAACCATTTTCTTTTGTGCTAGGTATGACTCCAGCCAGTGGAGAGTTTTCCCCCTGATCCCCATTGAATACAATTTTACTAGGGCTCCTTGATGTCAAGGGCAGTCACTCTCACCTCATCTCTGGAATTCAGCTCTTTTGTCCATGTTTGGACCAAGGCTGTAATGGGTCTGGAGCTGAGTGTTCCTGGTGGAACCAAAACTGAAATTTTCCAGTTCAGGGTGAGAGCAGGAAACGGCACCAATACAGCCAGTGCCCTCAGGCTCTCCTGGTGGGGGATGGATGTATAGAGGGATTGGATGTCCATGGTGAAAAGGAGATGGTTGGGGCCAGGAAGCAGGAAACTGTTAAAGCGGCGGAAGAGTCGCGGATGTAGGTGGGAAGAGATTGGACAAGGGGAGAAGAAATAGAGTCGAGATAGGAAAAAATCAGTCCTGTGGGGCAAGAACAGACTAAAACGATGGGTCTACCAGGGCAGTCCTGTTTGTGGATCTTGCGAAGGAGGTAGAAGTGGCCTGTGCGGGTTTGGAGGACTGAGGTTGGCAGCCATGGAGGGAAGATCACCAGAGATGAGGTCTGTGACAGTCTTGGCAACAATGGCTTGATGTTCAGTGGCGGGGCCATGGTCCAGGGGGAGGTAGGAGGAGATGTCAGAGAGTTGGCCTTCAGCCTCCGCAAGATAGAGGTTGGTTCGCCAAACACCAACAGCACCACCCTTGTCAGCAAATGCTGTTGTTCTGAGAGATATAGGTGTCCTTGTACAGGAAACACAGAAAGTTAACATGCAGGTTCAGTAAGCAATTAGGAAAGCAAATGGTATGTTGGCCTTTATTGCGAGGGGGTTGGAGTACAAAAGTAAAGATGTCTTACTGCAATTATATAGGGCCCAGGTGAAACCACACCTGGAGTATTGCGTACAGTTTTGGTCTCCTTGCCTAAGGAAGGATATACTTGCCATAGATTTTCAACTGTGTCTGATCCAGTAACCTTGGACGAACTAAACACAGCCCTGTCGACAATCAAATCTGGAAAAGCTGCTGGTCCAGATGGTGTTTACACAGAATTCTTAAAAGCACTGGGACCCAAAGCGAAGAGATGGTTGACTTCCTTCTCTGAGGTACTGGCAGCCGGTAAAATTCCATCTATTTGGAGGGTGACTAAAATAATTGCCTTCCTGAAGTAGGGGAAGAATGCTTGTGAAGCCTTCAGCTACCATCCAATCTCCTTACTTTGCACTTGTTACAAAGTGCTGGAGAGGCTACTACTCCACAGACTAGCCCCCATCATCGAGCCAAAGATCCCTAGGGAGCAAGTGGGCTTCCAGAGCAGCCGTAACTGCTGCGACCAAGTGGTAGCTTTAACAACACACATCAAAGCAGACTTCCAGTGCCATCTCAAGACCACCGTAGCACTTGTGGACCTATCAGTGGTGTATGACACAGTATGGAAGCATGCACTGCTTTTCAAGCTCTCCACCATTTTATCCTGCAGAACAACGAGCCATCTTCTCAACTCCATGCTTAGCAACCAACGCTTCCGTGTGTACACTGGCACCCAGAAGAGCAGATATAGGACATTGAACAACGGACTCCCACGGGGTTCTGTCCTGGCACCCATATTATTCAACATTTACACCAGTGACCTGCCCGAACCAGAGTCCCGCAAGTTCGTATATGCTGATGACATTGCCTTGGCCACGCAAAACATGAATCTGTCCATCACCAAGGAGACCCTGCCCAGTGATTTACAGAGGATGGAGGCCTACTTCTGCTGATGGCGACTTCGACCAAACCCGCAAAGACCATCACCTCGACATTCCACCTCAACACACATCAAACACTCTTCACCCACGACTGTGTGGCTGTTCGTGGTTCCAACACCATCATCAGGTTTGCGGATGATACCACGGTAGTAGGCCAGATCACCAACAACGATGAGTCAGCCTACAGGGAGGAGGTCCAGCATCTCGTGAAGTGGTGCGCCGATAACAACCTGGCCCTTAACATCAAGAAAACCAAAGAAATCATTGTGGACTTCAGGAAGTCTAAAGGCGGAAGTCACACCCCCATCCACATCAATGGGGCTGTGGTGGAAAGGGTGGACAGCTTTAAGTTCCTCAGAGTCCACATCATGGAAGACCTCTCCTGGTCCCTCAATACCTCCTCTCTGGTGAAGAAGGCCCAGCAGCGCCTATATTTCCTAAGGAGGCTGAAGGGATGTAACCTGTCACCCCTGATCCTCTCTATGTTTTACCGCTGCACTATAGAGAGCATCCTGACAAACTGTATCACAGTATGGTATGGCAGCTGTAGCTACTATGACTGGAAAGCCCTGCAGCGGGTAGTCAAAACTGCCCAACGCATTACCGACACCCAGCTACCGACCATAGAGCACATATACCAGAAACGCTGTTTACGGAGTTCACGGTCCATCATCAAAGACCCTACCCACCCCAGCCACAGTCTGTTCGTCCTCCTGCCATCTGGGAGATGCTACAGATGCATTCGCACCCGTACGACCAGATTTAGGAACAGCTTCTTTCCCAGGGCTGTCATCCTACTGAACTCCACAAATAAACTCTAAAGCCTGCACATCTGCCAATGCACTTTATTATGTTTATGTTTATGTTAATGTATTACAAGCCAAGTGTATGTTGAATGTTTAAATGTCTTAATCTAAATGTACACTCTCGGGAGCCGCAAGCCTACATTTCGTTGTACTGCACTTATGCACTAACAATGACAATAAAAGTTGATTTGATTTTTGATTTGATCAAGCAAACCAAGCTTTGAAAGTCTCCTTTTGCAGCGCAGAAGTAAACCAGGCCAAAAAAACCCTCCTATTTAGGAGTCACACTTGATCGCATAGACAACATCTCCAGAACCTTGGGAAGAAACTAAAGAGTAGGGTCAACTTGATCCAGAAACTTGCCAGATACACATGGGGAACAGACGCTCAAACATTCCGTACAGCAGCACTCGCCCTGGTGTACTCTACAGCAGAGTACTGCTCTCCAGCATGGCTATCAAGTCCACATGTCAAATCCGTTGATGTCCAGCTGAATTCTACTATTGTGGCAGAGCCACCAAGGGACTCTTATATGTATGTACATAATTGCCTTTAACAGAGTGAATCGGTACCTGTATTTGTTTGCTGTATGTAAATAACGCGGTCCCTTTAAGATGTAGACCGAACGCGATGACGTCATCACGCAGGTCATGTGACGTTCCCAATGTCGGGAAACGTGATGGCATCATGATGTCAGCGGGGAAGCTTCCAGAATCAGTCCTCATGGAGTCAGCCTTAAGCAAACACCTGGGCCTAGAAATTCAGTTGGTTGCGCCAGCGATTAGCGCCTAATGAGCCCGAGATTTGGGGCGTTACCCAATTTGAGCGGGCGCAGTGATCCCAGCACTTCCTGCCATATTGATTAGCCTTTTAGCGCCGGCGCTTACTCTTTGCGCCCGCTCGCAGGCGCAGCCAGATCATGATGTCATTTCATTGTGCAACGCCTTTTTGGCACCCCGTACCGGAAATTCAGTGGCGCCCTCCTCCGTTCCGCCTGGCGCTATTAGTGACAGTTGGATGGAACGTTACCAGGTCCTTCTCGGACTCGGGGGGCGCTCTTTAAAGGGGACAGCACTAGTATAAAAGCGGCAGCCATTTGGCCTGGCCATCCTGCTCGCTGCTGGAGAGAGTTGCAGAGAGTTCTTCTCATTGAGCCAGAGGAGCCTTGGGACCTTCAGCCCTGTCCAGAACAGTTGGATCCTGAGAGATTACTGCGTCTTACTCGTCTGACAGAATAATGGGAGCTGCTTTGGAGGGGAACGTCATCCTGGCTGAACAACTGGCAAGGGCACAGAGACGGAGGGAGAGAGGGCCGGGATTGGCCAGAAGGAGGAGGGCCAATGGACGTCGCCGAATCTGACCATACGCTGCCAGGGTTTTCAGGCAGCAGGTCTCATACCTTACCATGTCGGAGGAGCAGTGTCTGCGAAGGCTCAGATTCAGTAAGGATGTTGTGACTGAGCTGTGCCACCTGCTTGCTGAGGATCTGCAGCCGTGGCTACGGTGCAGGACCTCTCTGTCGGTGGCCGTCAAAGTCACTGTTGCCCTCAACTTTTACGCCAGCGGCTCGTTTCAGGCAGCAACTGGGGACATCTCAAATATCTCACAATTTGCGGTGCATTGCTGCATCCGGCAAGTGACAGCTGCCCTCTATAGAAGGAGGCACGAATTAATCACCTTCCCTGTGACCTTGGAGAAGCAGGGGGAGCGCGCGCAGGGCTTCGCGGCTATTGCAGACTTCCCCATGGTGCAGGGGGCCATTGATTGCACACACGTGGCTTTGCGGGCGCCATTACAGAATCCTGAGGAGTTCCGCAACCACAAGGGGTTCCACTCCCTCAATGTGCAGCTGGTCTGTGATCACCGGCAGATGATCATGGCGGTCAATGCACAATTCCCTGGCAGCAGCCATGACGTGTTCATCCTGCGGCAAACCTCAGTGGCTGACCTTTTTGAGGCCCCGGCTCACCCACGAGGCTTATTGGCGACAAGGGCTATCCTCTCTGCCCATGGCTCATGACCCCGCTCCGTTTGCCCAGCACCCCGGCAGAAGAGCATTATAACAACAGCCATCAGGCGACCAGGAACATTGTGGAGCACACAATTGGTGTGCTGAAGCAACGTTTCTGTTGTCTAGACCATTCGGGGGGCGCCCTACAGTACTCGCCGGAGCATGTGGCGCGCATCGTCGTTGTCTGCTGCATGCTCCACAACCTGGCCATTCGACGCACCCAGCCAATGCCAGCCGACCCTCAAGGTCCAGCAGAGCAGGCGGACGAGGAGGAGGAGGAGGAGGAGCATGCAGATGAGGAGGATCAGGAGGAGGAAGAGGAGGAGGAAGATGGGAGGGCTCCAGAAACTGGAAGGGCCATTCGTCAGAGGCTCATAAGGACTCGGTTCTAGGCCCCTCGGACAGAATGGTGGCTGTGATTCGAACAGCGCCCTTCGGTTCACAGTAAGCTTATGAAGGCCACCATGATTGTAAATAGTCTACAGCTCCATTGTAAATAAAAAAAAATCGTTATTTTCAAACAAGTGCTTTCTTCCAGCATGACAACGTAATGGTATCAGAAATCACAACTAACAAACTAACAGATAACTGTCTGGCAACCCGGCGAGACTAACCAAAACATAACAAACAAACATAGCAGGTGTGGACAGCCTTAAATTCGAAAAAAGACATGTCTTAGCACCTCCCTCTACTGTTGACCCCTTGATGGAGACCGACTCCTCTTACGAGGTCGGCCCCTTCCCTCCCTGCAGCTCCTCCGTAATTGGACCCCAGTGGCTGCGTCAAGGCTGGGGGACACCTGCTGAGTGTCTGGAAGCGCTGAAGCCCCTTAGGGACGGCCTGGACGACCTCTGGGCTTGGAGGGCCCGCAGGCAGGCTGCTCCAACTGGGCATGTCTGGAAGCAGTCTGCCGTGCAGGTGGTGGCAGCTGTACTGCTGACGTTCCAGCGGTGGCATCAGGACTGCTCACATGCAGAGAGAGGACACCTGCATCATGGTCGGCCGACACACTGGCACTCTGACGGGGCCGCACCGGATCATCCGCCACAATCGACTGCTCCACAGATACATGGCCTGCTGTGGTGCTGCAAGGGCCTGGGGTGATCCTGCCTGATGCAGCTAGGGTGGCAGCAGTGAGTGTTCGCGTGGCCTCAATTTGTGTGTGGACGAGGCCAGCAAGTGACTGCGTGGCAGCAGTGAATGTTAAATCCGTGAATCTTAAGGTATGGTGTTCTTCAATAAATAGACGGAGACTGCAGATTAACAATCAACAGGTGTTTACTGGATGAGGGTAGTCTAAAAACTAACAGTACAGATCCCTACTCAGGGTTTATATACAGGTGTGGTCACTGTCGGTACTACAGTATACAGGAGCTGTAAAAGTAGTTCTCTTAAAAGGTACATACACTACAATTCCTCCCCTTTTAGATTAACAGTACCATAACATTCAATTAACAGTTAACACTTTTAACATGCACATTAACTGAAATAGTCCATTTATAGATTCAGTCTTTGGGGTGGCTTCCTGATCCTTTCTGGATAGCGCCTTTCCTGAGTGTCTTGCTCTTGGTGCAGAGGCGATTCTGGCCCCCTGTCGTCGGTTAGTTCATCAGCTTCCGATGCTACTGTTTCTGGGGTAGATGCTTGATACGCTTATCAATTACTTCATAAAAGGTGATGAGTCGAAGAAGAGATGATGAGTCGAAAGAAGAGATGAATAAGGCTTTTATTAGCTAAGAAGAGACCATGCTTCTTCGTGAGTGACTGAACAAGTCTGAACGAAACCCACACAGTGGTGGGTGGAGTCAGCTGAGGCATGCCTCCATACACAGCGCCACCCAGAGGTGGCAATATACAATACAGTGGTTTACCACATTCACCCCTTGTTTAATGTGAAGTCCGGCGGGGTGAAGGGTACTACAAGTTAAGTCTATCAGGAGGCCTTGTCTGACGTCCTGATCGTCGTGGTGGCGGCGGTGGTGTTGCAGCATCCGACGTCGGGTCTGGTGTCTGGGTGGTTGGCGAAGATTCCTGGGGCTTTGGCATGCCGTCTGCAGGGGTTGGGTTGGGAGGGGTGGTGGGGGATAACAGTGGTAAGGGGGATAACGGTGGTAAGGGGGATAACGGTGGTAATTCAGGGGTACCCGAGGGTGCGAGATCTCGTATGGAGACCGTGTCCTCCCGCCCGTCTGGGTATGTCACCCAGGCATACTGGGGGTTGGCGTGTAGGAGGTGCACCCGCTCGACCAGGGGGTCCGTTTTATGCGTCCTCACGTGCCTCCGCAGTAGGACGGGCCCAGGAGAAGTCAACCATGCCGGTAGCGAGGTTCCCGATGTAGACTTCCGGGGGAAAACGAACATTTTCTCATGAGGGGTCGCATTAGTGGCAGTACAAAGCAGTGACCGAATGGAGTGAAGCGCTGCAGGGAGGACCTCCTGCCAGCGGGAGGTCGGAAGGCCCTTAGATTTTAGTGCTAAGAGGACTGCCTTCCAAACCGTCGCGTTCTCCCTTTCCACCTGGCCGTTCCCCCGGGGGTTGTAACTGGTGGTCCTGCTCGTGGCGATACCTCTTGTTTGCAGGTACTGCCGAAGTTCGTCGCTCATGAACGATGAGCCCCTGTCGCTATGTATATAGCTGGGGAACCCGAACAGAGCGAAGATGTCATTCAGACACTTGATGACCGTGGTACTGGTCATGTCTGGGCAAGGGATGGCAAAGGGGAAACGGGAGTACTCATCAACTATGTTGAGGAAGTACACATTGCGGTCAGCGGAGGGGAGGGGCCCTTTAAAATCGACGCTCAGGCGTTCGAAGGGGCGGGTGGCCTTGATCAGGCTTGCTCTGTCCGGCCTATAGAAGTGCGGTTTGCACTCGGCGCAGATTTGGCAGCTCTTGGTCATGGTCCTGACCTCCTCGATGGAGTAGGGCAGGTTACGGGATTTGATAAAATGGAAAAACCTGGTGACCCCCGGGTGGCAGAGGTCATTGTGGAGGGACTGCAGCCTATCACTCTGCGCGTTGGCGCATGTACCACGTGATAGGGCATCTGGGGGCTCATTGAGTTTCCCTGGCCGATACAAGATATCATAATTGTAGGTGGAGAGTTCGATTCTCCACCTCAAGATCTTGTCGTTCTTGATTTTACCCCTCTGCTTATTATTAAACATAAAAGCTACTGAACGCTGGTCAGTGAGCAGGGTAAATCGTTTCCCGGCCAGGTAATGCCTCCAGTGACGCACCGCTTCTACAATAGCCTGGGCCTCCTTTTCGACGGAGGAGTGTCTCGTCTCGGGGCCCTGGAGGGTCCTTGAGAAAAAGGCCACGGGTCTGCCCGCCTGGTTAAGGGTCGCGGCTAGGGCGAAGTCGGAGGCATCGCTCTCCACTTGGAAGGGGATGGACTCATCCACCGCGTGCATTGCGGCCTTCGCGATATCGTTCTTGATAAGAGTGAAGGCTGCACACGCCTCTGGTGTCAGGGGGAAGGAGGTGGCTTTGATGAGGGGCCTGGCTTTGTCTGCATAGAGGGGCACCCACTGGGCGTAGTAGGAGAAAAACCCCAGGCATCTCTTCAGTGCTTTTTGGCAGTGGGGAAGGGGTAGCTCCATTAGGGGGCGCATTCTGTCGGGGTCGGGCCCGATGACTCCGTTCTCCACCACGCAGCCGAGGATGGCCAGGCGCTTGGTGTGAAACATACATTTTTCCTTATTGTACGTTAGGTTCAGCCGTTGGGCCGTACGGAGGAAATTTGCTAGATTAACGTCGTGGTCCTGCTGGTCGTGGCCGCAGATGGTGACGTTATCCAAATAGGGGAAGGTTGCCCGCAGCGCGTTCTGGTCAACCATTCGGTCCATCTCCCTTTGGAAGACCGAAACCCCGTTGGTGACGCCGAAGGGGACCCTAAGGAAGTGGTAGAGGCGGCCGTTTGCCTCGAAGGCAGTATACTGGCGGTCCTCATGGCGGATGGGCAGCTGGTGGTACGCTGACTTAAGGTCGATGGTGGAGAATACTTTGTATTGCGCAATCTGATTGACCATATCAGATATGCGAGGGAGGGGGTACGCGTCCAGCTGGGTGTACCGGTTTATGGTTTGGCTGTAGTCGATTACCATGCGGCGTTTTGCAGTGGTTTTAACGACTACAACCTGGGCTCGCCAGGGGCTAGTGCTACCTTCGATAATGCCCTCCTTCAAGAGCCGCTCCACCTCAGAGCTGATAAAAGCTCTGTCCCCGGCACTGTACCGCCTGCTTTTGGTAGCGATGGGTTTACAGTCGCGGGTGAGGTTAGCGAACAGGGGAGGGGGGGGACTTTTAATGTGGAAAGGCTGCAGGTGGTTTGCAGCGGGCGATTTAAAAGTTGTTGGTTGCAGACTGTGAGTGGGGGGAGGGGTCCACCGTATGCTAGTGTGACACTCTTAAGGTGGCACTGAAAATCCAACCCTAGCAGGACGGCAGCGCAAAGACGGGGCAGGACTAGCAGTTTAAATTTTTGATATTCAGTGCCCCCTACTGACAGGGTCACCACACAGTAGCCGCTGATGTCCATTGACTGGGACTTGGACGCCATAGAAATGCGATGGTGCGTTGGCAGAATCGTGAGGGAGTGGCTACGTACCGTGTCGGGGTGGACGAAACTCTCTGTGCTCCCGCTGTCGATCAGGCAACTGGTGGCGCGGCCGTTTACCGCGATATCCATCATGGAGCTGGATAGATGGTGAGGGTGGCCTTGATCCAGCGTCACGGAGGCCAGTATGTGGCTTAGTGAGTCACTATAGTCATCCGCCGAGACGGTGGTCGGTTCCGGTGACGAAATGGCGGTTGAGTGCGTTGGATACGATGGCGGCGGATGCCATGCGGCCGGGGGTACACAAAATGGCGGATAAGATGGCTGCTCCCACGGCCCGCACGCTGCGCTGCTGGCTGGCTTCCCCTTGCAGGCGTTAGCGTAATGGCCTTTCTTCCCGCAGCCCGAGCAGGTAGCTGTCTTAGCTGGGCAGTGCGCTCTGGGATGTTTTAACTGGCCACAGAAATAGCATTTTTGGGCCTGGTTACTGGGCATCGAAGCAGTTCTTACCGGAGGCTGCTGTCTCGGTTGGGTCGCTGCAGCGGTTGGTGCCGGGGGCGGCGGTCCCGTGTCCCACGGTTTCGATTGCCATGTCTCGGCGCCGTTACGGGGGTATGCCTCGAGGTTTCGGTGGGCCTCCTCTAACGAGAGCGCAAGGGCAATGGCCGTCTTCAGGTCGGGTTCCTTGCTTTCTAGCAGTCTCTGCCGGGTGTGGTCTGACTGGAGGCCCCTGACGAAGGCATCACAGGCGAGTCCCTGCGCGTGCTCCACAGCCGTTACCACTTTACAATCGCAGTCTCTGCAGAGTGCCAGTAGCGCCCGTGCAAATGCCCCTACCGATTCTCCCGGTTGCTGCCTGCGGGATCCCAAGAGGTGTCGGGCGTAAATTGTGTTCACTGGGCGCGTATATTGCCCTTTTAGTAGCTCGAGGGCCGCCACGTACGTATTAGAGTCCCGGATTAGCATATATACTTGATGGCTCACCTGGGCGGTCAAAATTTTCAGTTTGTGATCCTCCTCTGTAACCTGTGAGATTGCGAGGAAGGATTCAAAGCAGCTCAGCCAGTGTTCAAACTTGGCTGATGCACCCACATCTTGAGGGTCGAGGTCCAGGCGTGGTGGTCTGAGGGCTCTCAGCAATGTCTACTGTATCCGTTGCTGTTGTTGCTCCTCAGGTGTCGCCATTTAACTTTTAGCTAATAAAATTGATACGCTTATCAATTACTTCATAAAAGGTGATGAGTCGAAGAAGAGATGATGAGTCGAAAGAAGAGATGAATAAGGCTTTTATTAGCTAAGAAGAGACCATGCTTCTTCGTGAGTGACTGAACAAGTCTGAACGAAACCCACACAGTGGTGGGTGGAGTCAGCTGAGGCATGCCTCCATACACAGCGCCACCCAGAGGTGGCAATATACAATACAGTGGTTTACCACAATGCTACCGGTATGTCGGGTTCATCACCAGGTACGCGAGACATGAGGTTGACTCGTTCCTGTGATGCTAGGATCTGGTCGACATGGCGTCTCACAATGTTCTCCCCAACATCCACTGTGTACATTAGTGGCCCCTGCCATGTGTATATCGTTCCTGGTTGCCATTTCTCTGTTCGGTAGTCGCGGGCCAAGACTGGTTGTCCTACATTGAAGCTCCTTGTCGGCTTCTCATTGATGTGCTGGAATTGCTTATTCTCAACATTTCTTCGTACATTTGGTCTGAGCAAATCCAGACGAGATCTCAACCTTCGGTTAAAGAACATCGTGGCCGGGGTCTGGTTGGTAACTGCATGTGTCGCATTTCTGTAGGCTAACAGGAAATTGTCCACCTTATGCTGCAGTGGAATGTCGTCATCGCACATGGCCCTTACTGCCTTTTTAAAGGTTTGTACGAACCTCTCAGCCAATCCATTTGTGGCTGGATGATACGGGGCGGATGTGTAATGCCTTACTCCATTCCTTCTCATAAATTCCCGAAACTCTTCGGACACAAACTGTGGTCCGTTAACAGAGCAAATCTGTTCTGGCAAGCCGTTCCTGGCAAATATGGTCCGTAGGACTGCAATCGTTTTCTCCGTAGTGGTGGAGGACATTTTGATCACCTCAGGCCATTTCGAGTGCGCATCCACTGCTATTAAGAACATTGAGTCCATGAATGGACCAGCAAAGTCAATATGCACCCATTGCCATGGAGAGGAGGGCCACTCCCATGGGTGTAGAGGGGCATGTGGTGGTGCATATTGGACCTTCTGGCATCCTGAGCAGCTCTTTTTTAGGTCCTCGATTTGTTGATCGATCCCCAGCCACCACACATAAGCCCTAGCAAGGCTTTTCATTTTCACCCCTCCCAGATGGCCTTCGTGAAGCTCATTGAGCACTCTCTCCCTTAACTTGGGTGGAATTACCACTCAGGATCCACACATCAATGTCCTCTAGCATACTGACAGCTGTTCTCTTCTGGATGAGAATGCTGGCAACAGTGAGTCGCCATGTGTTGGCCATCCCTTCACCGTCAAATCATATACCCGAGACAGTGTCGGATCATTTCGGGTCTCCTTCTCTATATCCACGTTAGTTACTGGCAAGCGTTCAATTATAGTTGAATAAAATATTTCGACAGGGTCCACTGCTGGTACTTCCTCCGCAGGAGGCAGTGGCAGGCGTGATAGCCCATCAGCGTTTCCATGCTGTTTCGTGCCCTTATACTCTATTTCATATTGGTTCGCCCCTAGAAAAAGGGACCATCTTTGTAGCCGTTGTGCAGTCATCACCGGAACGCCCTTCTTTGGATTAAAGATGGAGACAAGTGGTTGGTGGTCAGTCAGCAAGGTGAACTTCTGCCCATGCAGATAGTGGTTGAACTTTTTCACTCCCCATACTAGGCTGAGGGCCTCCCTGTCAATCTGGGCGTAGTTGTGCTCGGCTGAGGTTAGTGACCGAGACGCAAAGGCTACTGGCCTCTCCAACCCGTCTGGGAATTTGTGCGACAGCACCGCTCCAATACCATAGGGTGATGCATCACATGCCAACTGAATTGGTAGTGCTGGGTTGAAATGAGCCAACACCTCTTTTGATGTGATCAATTCTTTGCACTTCTGGAAAGCTCATTTTCATTCGTCATTCCACTTCCATGGTACCCCCGTTTGCAGTAGGGTGTTCAGTGGGTGTAATACTGTAGACAAATTTGGTAAGAACTTATGGTAGTAGTTCACCAGCCCAAGGAACGACCTCAGTTGTGACACATTTTCCGGTGCTGGAGTCTTGACTGCTGCTTCAATCTTTTCAGGGGACTTTTGTAACCCCTCTTCATCAATAACGTGGCCACAATACGAGATCTGCTTCTGGAAAAACTCGCATTTGTGGCAATTAGCTCGTAGCCCATATTCCTTCAATCTAGTGAGCACCTGCTCCAGGTTGGCGAGGTGATCACTGTCATTTTCGCCCGTGACCAGGATGTCGTCCAAATAACACTGGGTCCCTGGAATCCCTTGCAGGACTTGATCCATTGCCCTTTGCCAAATAGCCGGAGCTGATGCTACCCGAACACCAGCCGGTTGTATTGGTACAGACCTTTGTGAGTGTTGATCATGAGGTATTGTTTCGAGGCTTCTTCTACCTCCATTTGCAGGTCGCCTGGGCCAGATCAATCTTAGTGAAGCGTTTTCCTCCAGATAGCAAGGCGAAAATATCTTCAATCCGCGGAAGCGGATATTGTACCGTGTGAAGGACTGGGTTCACTGTCACCTTAAAGTCCCCACAGATGCGAACCTTCTTTGGTTCCCCAGGCGTATTACTCAACGACCTCTTCATTACAGGAACGATGGGTGTAGCCCACTCACTCCAGTCCACTTTGGACAGTACTCCTGAACGTTCCAAACCTTCCAGCTCTGCTTCGATGGCTGGGCGGATCGCATAAGGCACCGGTCTGGCCTTAAAAATCTTTGGGCTTGCATTTTCCTCTATTTTGATCGTCGCTGTTATGCCTTTTAGTGTTCCGAGTCCCTCCTGGAACATTTCTTGTGCATCAGTTAGCATTTTTGACAGTCGTCCAGGTGTGACGTCGTCATCCTTTTTGGCCTCTACCATCAGTGCCTGTATGGAATGCCAATCTAACTGTATCTTCCGGATCCATTCACATCCTAGTAGTGGTGGTCCTCCATCTGGCAATACATATAGATCCATTTTTGGTGTTTCCTTGCCGTTGTATATCACGTTCACCCTTATTTTTCCTTTGGGGTAGACTTTTTGCCCCGTGTACGTCTTCAAGACAATCTCTGTATCTCTGAAGGGTATATGTGAGAATAGCCGCTTGTAGTCCTTTCGGTTTATGACTGTTAGGGCTGATCCTGTGTCCAATTCCATTTTCACTTGGACTCCGTCTATCTTGAGCGTGACCCAGATAGTTTGGTGATCCTCCATTTTGATTACATTATGTAGTTTCAGACAACCCAGCTCCTTGCTTCCGGAGTCTGTATCACTTTTCTGTTCGTCTGAACTACTCTCCGTCACCTTATGTACCTTTTTGTAATTCTCCTGTGGAGATTTCTTGCTGCTGGTTTTCTTTCCCAACCTGCAGACTCTTGCTATGTGTCCTGCTTTTCCACACTGTCTGCACACTTGGTCCTTGAACCAACAATCCTTATGGTCGTGTGTTGTTCTGCTGCAGTGATAACACTTCACTGCTCCATATGACATTACATTATGTAGTTTCAGACAACCCAGCTCCTTGCTTCCGGAGTCTGTATCACTTTTCTGTTCATCTGAACTACTCTCCGTCACCTTATGTACCTTTTTGTACTTCTCCTGCCATATTCTTGCGGTCTCCGTTGTATCTCTGCAGCGCCCCGTGTGGCTGCTTCATGTGATACTGCCATGCTGAAAGCCTTGTCCAGCGTAAGATCCTTTTCTGATAGAAGCCGTTTCTGTGTTCCTTCACTTTGAAGCCCACACACAAACTTGTCCCTTAACGTATCTACTAGTCCCATTCCAAACTGGCAGTGTTTCGATAGCTTGCGCAGTACCATTAAATACTCAGCATTACTTTCGTCTTTATGCTGGTTCCTTTTGTGAAACTTAAATCTTTCTGCTATCAGCAGTGGTGTGGGGTTTAAGTGGTCCTGTAGGATTGCCACTATGCTTTCAAAATCCTTATCCACTGGCTTCTCTGGGGTTACTAGGTTTCGCAGTAAGCCATACGTTTTTGCACCCATGGAATTCAACAATACCAGTGCTTTCCTGGCATCTGGCACTTCATTCGCCTTGCAGTACACTTCAATGCGTTCCACATATGTCGCCCAATCTTCGACTTCATTGTCGAACGCTGTGACACTGCCATTCTTCGGCATCCCTGGGTGTGGTTAGACTGGCTAAAATGGTGTCTCCCGCGCTCTCCCTTCTTCTCCGCTGGCTCAAAATGGTGTCTCCCGCGCTTCCCTTTCTTCCCGCGCTCGCCCTTCTTCTCCGCTGCGGCTTCAAAAATGGCGTCTCCCGCGCTCTCCCTTCTTCTCTGCTGCGGTTCAAATGGTGTCTCCCGCACTTCCTTTCTTCCCCCGCGGACGCTGCTCAGACCTTGGGCACTAGCTGCGCTCTGCGTGTTTTCCTGTGCGCCACTCTCGTTGCTGCCGCTCGGTCCTGAACCCCAGCTGTGCTTTACCCTCTCTCTCTTTTTGTTTTCCGTCGACGCCACTCGGTCTTCAACCCCCGGCTGCGCCCTGTGCCCTTTACCCTCTCTCTTACCCCGTCGACGCTGCTCGGCCTTTTCTGTGCTGTAGGTCGGCTCCAGCCGCCGCTGTCCGGGAAGAGTCTGCAGCGTACCTGTTGCCAGCCTGTTGCGCTGGATCGTCGTTACTGGAGAACCAAGCCCAGCTCTCAACAGCCTCCCCTGCGATGCTCACTCTCTGCTGGATGACTGGGCTGTTGCTCGTGGTCGACGCCCCTGCTTCTGGCCTCGACTTTCTTCCACTGTCCTCCAGGAGCGAATCCCTGGGAGGAAATGCAGAGTTGCAGGTAGGTTCGAATCGGCCTCGTCGCCACTGTTAAATCCGTGAATCTTAAGGTATGGTGTTCTTCAATAAATAGACGGAGACTGCAGATTAACAATCAACAGGTGTTTACTGGATGAGGGTAGTCTAAAAACTAACAGTATAGATCCCTACTCAGGGTTTATATACAGGTGTGGTCACTGCCGGTACTACAGTATACAGGAGCTGTAAAAGTAGTTCTCCTCTTAAAGGTACATACACTACAGTGAGGACCTGTGTGGCAGGATCCAGTGCTTCGGAGAAGCCACGGACAGTCCTTTCCACTGCTTCGGACAAGGCCGGAACAGTCCTTTCCACTGCTTCGGACAAGGCTGGAACAGTCCTTTTCACAGCCTTGGACAAGCCCTGGACAGACCTTTCCATTGCTGCCCCGAAGCCCTGGACAGACCTTTCCATTGCTGCCCCGAAGCCCTGGACAGTCCTTTCCATTGCTGCCCCAAAGTCCAGCACACTCTTTGCCAGAGTGTCGATCGACTCAGGCATCCTCCCCACTGCAGCCATAAGCTCAGTGTGCCTGAGCCGGGCCTGGGCGCTCATTTCGGCAAGGCTACGCACCTCCTCTGCACTCTGTGCAGCAGTCATGGTGGCCTGCCTCGCCCTCCGGGGAGACGGCCCCCGAGCGTCCCTACCCCCCTCACATTGCTGCAGGCCGCTGGTTCCTGCAACTGGCTCCTCATCAGAGCCCCCCCCCCTCCCCTCCAGGGAACTACTATCCCCAGTCTCCAGATGCGGTGGCTCCCCTGAGGCTGCCACGGATGGTCCGGCTTCCTCCTGCTCGTCGCCTCCGGAGGCACTGGCACTGGCAGCTTGAGGGGCCGGCTCCTGAGCTGGTGATGCAGCATCTGAAAGCAGGGAGGTTGAAGAGTGGCTTTAGCAAAAGGACAGTTTGGCAGCAAGGGATGCAAGAGTGCGGCAATGCTATGACATGGGTCCACATTGAGAAAGCATGCTGGCGGGGGAAACAACTGGAAGGAGACAGCTGTAATAGTTGAGAACCTTACCATCGCTGTGGACAATGGGTCGGCAGCTGCAGTGGTGACAGGACCACTCAGACGTCCTCCCACAATCTGGTGGACTCTCTCCTCGAGATCCGTCAGAGGCTCCAGTTGAGGACGACCTCCTCCGGTGCGAAGCTGTTCCTTGCGGTTTCTCACCAGCTTGGCATACAGGGGAAAGGACGGAAAGTGATGTTATATGATGCCCTGAGTTATCATCTCATGCCCCCCATGGTGGAACAGCCCTTACATGATGCCCTGAGTTATCATCTCATGCCCCCCATGGTGGAACAGCCCTTACATGATGCCCTGAGTCAAATGTGCATGTGTGTGGCCAGAAAGGGCCATGGGTGCTTGCTGACAGATGGCCATTGGGGCATAGCGCACCCTGTAGCCATAAAGTCAGGTGCTAATGGAGGGATGCATAAGATTACATAAACACCACTCACCCTCACGACCCGAGTGAGGTCGTTGAATTTCTTCCTGCACTGCATAGGGCTCCTGGTCGCCATGCTGCTGGAGTTGGCCCTCTGAGAAACATCCCTCCAAGCTCGTCGGTAGTCCTTATGATTAGGCCTCCTGCCATTGTCGGGGTAGAGGACATCTCGCCGGCGCTCCACTGCGGCCACCAATTCCTCCAGAGACTCATTGGTGAAGCGCTCTGCTCTCTGCCTCACCCTCTCCATCTGCTCCAAGTTTTTTGCGCCAGAGAAGGGCCTGTGCCGATTTGCAGGCCTACAAGGCACAGAGTGTGGATGCTGGAGCTGCCTGACCCACTCCTTTAAGAGCTGGCCGGCGCCTGGAAGTCTCGTGGTCATCGGTAATTGAGAGCACCTGCGCTGCAGCCGCACGCCCCGATATTGGGATGCACCGGCATGTTAGCACCTTAGGAGCCCCGTGAAACGCCTGAACTCGCGCCTCAATCACCTTTGGGGCGCTGCAACCCAATATCGCACGAGGTGTCGATAAGTTGCGTCTGGCTATAAAATTTGCGCTCCGCCAATTCTAACGCCCCAAGCAGGGCTATACCCAATTTCTAGGCCCTGTTGTTTAGTTCTCTTGCGTTTTAACTGTTATTTCCACCAGTTTGTATTAAACACCGTTTAATTACCAGAGTTGCATGGTCTCAGTACTTCAGATAGGAATTTGGCAATTCCTACACTATGAGAATTATTACCGGTATGCTTTTATCGACACCAACACCTTGACTGCCCATGCTTGCAAACATCGCACCACCACACCTATGCCGCGAATATGCAGTCTCCAGAGAATACAACTGCTACATCAGCAAAGACATGCCGATCCAGAAGAATAAGCCATTTGCTGTAAATTTTGCTTTAACTTGACCAAACTTAAAAGTTGACAAATTTGAGCTTTGAGAAGCTGAGAGGTTCCTGTGGGAACTTGTACGAAAACTGTTCACAGATAAAGAAGACCTTGGACAGGAACAGAAACTTTCTGCTATGGTTGTAAGCTGTGAAAGCTGCCAATTGTCTTTCAACAGATACGGAACACAGACTTTGAGGGTTTTGTGGGAACAGACTATTTAGCTGTGGAAACATCTTCAGACTTTGGAATGTTAACAGCCTTGATGTTTAACGGACTAGTGATAAGGGGGTCTGAGAAACAACTGCTGACCATTACTAACATAATTTGGGACACGTATGCAGTGGGAGGGTTGCCAAATTTTAGTGTATAAGAGGTGCTGTTTCAAGACACTTGGGGCTGCAGCTGGGTGACCTGGTCAGTTGCTAGAAATCATGCGTCTAGTCACTGCCGGATTGACCACTCGCTGGTGTTAGTACATATGTAGTGTTTTGCTTGTGCTTAAAGTAAAGGGATAGCTCTGCGTATGCTGAGGTATAATTGGGAATTATTATATTGTGGCAGAACCACTGAATGACTCTGGCTAACTGTATATAATTCTCTTTAATGATGTTCTAACACCAACCTAAACCTGTACCATTGTGCTAGGCATTACTATGTTTTGTATATAGAGTTTGCATGTACGGGGCGTGGCCCCTTTAAGAGCGCGGGAAAACGTGGGCAAACACGATGACGTCACGTCGCAAACCACGGGACTGCCCAGTCAGTCCTCGTGGCATCTCCTTTGAGTAAAGACCTGTTTGATTGTTCTCTTGTGTCGATCTCCATTACTCGTAGGAATTCGTTAATTCCAACATTGGTGACCCCGTTTTTGTGAACGTTTTCACAAAAGAAGAGCACAGCATGGAAGCAAATGCTGTTTCGCTAAAGTTACCGCAGTTCTGGGAGCAACAAGCGCCCTCGTGGTTTATTCAGGTCGAGGCCCAGTTCGCCCTGAGGAACATCGATGCGGATCAGACCAAGTATCTTTACGTGGTCTCCGCACTCGACAGCTCTACCGCCTCTCGGATCGTCAGCCTCCTCGAAAACCCCCCAACGGAGTGCAAGTATGAAACCCTCAAAGCGCGGTTACTGCAGGTTTTCGGGCTCACAAAATCGGAGTACCTGCCGATATTTCGTCAGACAGGGGACCGCAGTTTTCCTCCGAACTCTGGAATACAGTGGCCCAAGGACTCGGTGTCAAATTACACCGCACCACAGCCTACCACCCACAGGCGAATGGCCTCTGCGAACGCTTCCACCGGTTAATGAAGGCCGCCCTGAGAGCCAGCCTCCAGGACGCTGGATGGGCAGACAAGCTACCGTGGGTCCTGTTGGGCCTTTGCACGGCCCCCAAAGAAGACCTTCACTTGTCATCAGCGGAGCTTGTGTATCGTCAGCCGCTGCGGGTCCCAGGGGACTTCCTACCAACATCGACGGAGCAATGGTCCACGTCTGCCCAGCTTGCTAGTCACCAAGAGGCGGCCAGATGTTTCGCACCGGTGCCCACTTCGCACCACGGGCCGCAGAGGTCACACGTTCCCACGGAGCTTCACAAGGCTGAATATGTTTTTATTCGCCATGACGCACATAGGGATCCGCTCAAGGCCCCATATATCGGTCCCTTCCATGTGTTGGAAGCAGGGGACAAAACCTTCACAGTAGATGTCGGTAGTAAACCGGACCACATTTCGGTCGACCGCTTAAAGCCAGCACATTTGGACCTCGACCGCCCCGTCGAGACAGCACAACCGCCGAGACGGGGTCGGCCACCCGTCGTCGTTACAGCAGACCAAGTGCGACTGCCCGCCAGACTGCCAGCCGCCCAGCAGCCTCCACCTCGAGAGTACAGGAGTCGTTCTGACAGGCTCGTCAGACCCCCTCACCATTTGACTTTGTCCGTTAAAGCGAATTCTGGGGAGGCGCATGTGGCAGAACCACTGAATGACTCTGGCTAACTGTATATAATTCTCTTTAACGATGTTCTAACACCAGCCTAAACCTGTACCATTGTGTTAGGCATTACTGTGTTTTGTATATAGAGTTTGCATGTACGGGGCGTGGCCCCTTTAAGAGCACGGGAAAACGCGGGCAAACGCGATGACGTCACGTCACAAACCACGGGACTGCCCAGTCAGTCCTCGTGGCATCTCCTTTGAGTAAAGACCTGTTTGATTGTTCTCGTGTCGATCTCCGTTATTTGTAGGAATTCGTTAATTCCTACAATATGCTACATAACTGTCGGATGCTTACTTGTAATCTCTTGCTGATTTTTAAGTAAAAGAAGTTTCACAGATTCATTGGGTTTTGTGTTGTCTGTTCGACGGGTCTGAACTTTGGAAACTGTTGGACGGGGTGAGGGGCGATTTCCACACGTCTTACAAGGCCGACTTGAACAACCTACCACCACCCATCTCAAATCTAGGAGGCCATTTTGGACCGTCGCCGAAGCCCTTCAGCGATCTCCCCTCAGCCTTGATGACCGATGGTGAAATGCTTGGAAAAACTGTGACATATGGAATGGATTCCTTATAGAGGACCCCACAGTACAAGCTGAAGGATCAAACCTTCCTCGCAAACAGTGGACAACCATCAACCGCCTCAGAACTGGTCATGGTAGATGCTGCCACCTTCTCCATGGATAGAAGATTAAAGCATCCCCATCATGCAATTCTGGAGCTCCTAATCAGACCCTGGAGTACATCATTGAACACTGTCCTCAGAGGAAATTCGCAGGCAGCCTACAAGATATCCACGCTGTTACACTGGAAGCTTTGGCCTGGATATTTGACTTAGATAGACATCTGATTTGCTTTGCTACTACCATACGAAAGAAGAAGAGGGAGTGCAATGAAGGTTCACCAGACTGGCTCCTGAGATGGGGAGGTTGTCCGATGAGGACAGATTGAGTAGACTGGGCCTATATTCCCTAGAGTTTAGAAGAATGAGGGGTGATCGCATTGAAACATACACAATTCTTACAGGGCTTGACAGGGTAGATGCAGGGAGGATGTTTCCCCTGGTTAAGGAGTCCAGAACTAGGGTCACAGTCTCAGAATAAGGGGTCGGCCATTTAGGACTGAAATGAGGAGAAATTTCTTCACTCAGAGGGTGGTGAATCTTTGGAATTTTCTACTCTGGAGCACTGTGGAGGCTCAGTCTTTGAGTATATTTAAGACAGAGGTCGATAGATTTTTGGATATTAAGAGAATCAAGGGATATAAGGATAGTTCAGGAAAGTGGAGATGAGGTAGAAGATCCGCCATGATCTTATTGAATGGTGGAGCAGGCTTGAGTTGCCCAATGGCCAACTCCTGCTCCTATTTCTTATGTTCTATGGAACATGGTCTCAGGATAAGGGGACCGGCCATTTAAGACTGAGATGAGGAAGAATTGCTCGACTCTGCGGTTTGTGCACTTTCAAATTCTCTACCCCAAATTGCTTTGGATGCTGAATCGTGCTGTGTGACAGTATTACAGGACAGTATCTCAGTGCGGGACAGTATTACAGGACAGTATCTCAGTGTGGGATAGTATGACAGGACAGTATCTCAGTACGAGACAGTATTACAGGACAGTATCTCAGTGTGGGACATTATTACAGGACAGTATCTCAGTGCGGGACAGTACTAAAGGACAGTATCTCAGTGTGGGACAGTATTACAGGACAGTATCTCAGTACGGGTCAGTATTACAGGACAGTATCTCAGTGTGGGACAGTATCTCAGTGTGTGACAGTATTACAGGACAGTATCTCAGTGCGGGACAGTATTACACAACAGTATCTCAGTGCGGGACAGTATTACAGGACAGTATCTCAGTGAGGGACAATATTACAGGACAGTATCTCAGTGTGGGACAATATTACAGGACAGTATCTCAGTGTGTGACAGTATTACAGGACAGTATCTCAGTGCGGGACAGTATTACATGACAGTATCTCAGTGTGGGACAGTATTACAGGACAGTATCTCAGTGTGGGACAGTATTAAAGGACAGTATCTCAGTGCGGGACAGTATTACAGGACAGTATCTCAGTGCAGGACAGTATTACAGGACAGTATCTCAGTGCGGGACAGTATTACAGGACAGTATCTTAGTGCGGGACAGCATTACAGGACAGTATCTCAGTGTGGGACAGTATTACATGACAGTATCTCAGTGTGCGACAGTATTACAGGACAGTATCTCAGTGCGGGACAGTATTACAGGACAGTATCTCAGTGCGGGCCAGTATTGCAGGATAGTATCTCAGTGTGTGACAGTATTACAGGACAGTATCTCAGTACGGGACAGTATTTCAGGGCAGCATGGTGGCATAGTGGTTAGCACTGTTGCCTCACAGCGCCAGGGATCCGGGTTCGAATCCGGCCTCGGGTGACTGTCTGTGTGGAGTTTGCACATCCTCCCCGTGTTTGCGTGGGTTTCCTCCGGGTGCTCCGGTTTCCTCCCACAGTCCAAAAGATGTGCGGGTTAGGTTGATTGGCTATGATAAAAATTGGCCCTTAGTGTTAGGGGGATTAAATACGTGGGGTTACGGGGATACGGTGGGATATGTGTCGGTGCAGGCTCGATGGGCCGAAATGGCCTCTATCTGCACTGTGCGGTTTCTGTGATTTCTGTGACAGTATCTCAGTGCGGGACAGTATTACAGGACAGTATCTCAGTACGGGACAGTATTACAAGACAGTATCTCAGTACGGGACAGTATTACAGGACAGTATCTCAGTGTGTGACAGTATTACAGGACAGTGTCTCAGTGAGCGACAATATTACTGGACAGTATGTCAGTGCGGGACAGTATTACAGGACAGTATCTCAGTGTGTGACAGTATTACAGGACAGTATCTCAGTGAGCGACAATATTACAGGACAGTATCTCAGTGCGGGACAGTATTACAAGATAGTATCCCAGTGTGTGACAGTATTACAGGTCAGTATCTCAGTATGGGACAGTATTACAGGACAGTATCTCAGTGCGGGACAGTATTACAGGACAGTATCTCAGTGCGGGACAGTATTACAGGACAGTATCTCAGTGCGGGACAGTATTACAGGGCAGTATCTTAGTGCGGGACAGCATTACAGGACAGTATCTCAGTGTGGGACAGTATTACATGACAGTATCTCAGTGTGGGACAGTATTACAGGACAGTATCTCAGTGCGGGACAGTATTACAGGACAGTATCTCAGTGTGGGAATGTATTACAGGACAGTATCTCAGTGCGGGACAGTAGTACAGGACAGTATCTCAGTGCGGGGCAGTATTACAGGATAGTATCTCAGTGTGTGACAGTATTACAGGACAGTATCTCAGTACAGGACAGTATTACAGGACAGTATCTCAGTGCGGGACAGTATTACAGGACAGTATCTCAGTACGGGACAGTATTACAGGACAGTATCTCAGTACGGGACAGTATTACAGGACAGTATCTCAGTGTGTGACAGTATTACAGGACAGTATCTCAGTTAGCGACAATATTACAGGACAGTATCTCAGTGCGGGACAGTATTACAGGATAGTGGGCCAGAAATTCCAGAACGGGGCTTGCAGCGCGTGCAAGCCCCGTATTGGCACTTACCCCGCGCTCCTGCCGATCAGCTTCTGGGACGCCTGAACTTGGAGAAATTGAAAGCACACTCCCGGGCAGCGTATGACGTCACGCCGCCCAGGAGTGCAGCCAGCGCGGACCCAGGAGCGTGCAGTGTAAGTGAGACACGCCCCTTGAGGTCTCAGTTTCACTGGACACGCCCCCAATGTTTCTGTCAAGCTGCTTTGCTTTTTCACATGCAAAGCAGCAGTTTAAATAGGTTTTTGGAAGTTTTTTGAAGATTTTGGTAACTTTTATAAACTTTTTAAAATGTTTACATTATTTTGAGTAATCTGAAGTAGTTTTAAAGAGAATTAAAGCAATTTAAAGACTTTTAAAAGCCCTAAAAGAATTTTTTAAATTCCATTTATTTATTTAGCAATGTCGTCGTCATACGTGTCTTCACACTATTCCCTTTGGGGAACTGTATGAAGTGGTGGAAGGATTTATGGCCGTGATTAACGCTCATTCCGTGACCGTAACCATCTTTGAACCAGCCATTAGGGCGGTTAGTCCTATGGCGGGAGGGTTTTACGGGCTCCCACAAGCTATACAAGGAGGGGGGGCCACCCACACCCACGGACGCAAATATCCCACTGGATGTCAACCCAGAATTTAGAGCCGGAGCTCCGACTCCACTTGCCGGGACTGTCTGGAGCGGGGTTCGAAACCCTACCCTGATCTGGCGCAGCGGCGGGGATCCTACCGCTATGACAAACGCCCAATCCGATTAGCAGCGTGAAATGGCAGCATAGGGCTCCAGTCACGGGGAGGGAAAAGGCGCAGGAAACGTATGGGTGTCACCTTTTGTGCGGAGTGGGCCTTTTGCGTAGCAGTAAGCATCCCCGCCGCTGGGCCAGAAGGAGTAGGGTTTTGAACCCCACTCCAGACAGTCCCGGCAAGTGGAGTCGGAGCTCCAACTTTAAATTCTGGGTGAACATCCAGCGGGATACTTGCGTCCGTGGGTGTTGGTGGCCCCCCCCCCTCAGGTGGGTTGTGGGAGCCCGTAAAACCCTCCCGCCATAGGACTAACCACCCTAATGGCTGGTTCAAAGATGGTTACGGTCACGGATTGAGCGTTAATCACGGCCATAAATCCTTCCACCACTTCATACAGTTCCCCAAAGGGAACAGTGTGAGGATACGTCCGATGATGACCTCTTGCGCAATGCACCTCCTTGGACCCTCAGTCGCAGATGCGAGGGGGCAAGTCGTGCAAGTGTTAAATTTTTTATTTTATTGACATGTAAAATGTTGGCCCAATAATTCCCTTCCAAATGCGCTAGTACGGTCGGGGTACTTACGCATCTGGCCGGATGAAATGCCGGTTTTCAGCATGCACAGTGCATGTGGGGAAAACCGGCATTTCCTGTCCTCTGAACGAAGGGGTTCAGAGGCAGAACGCGTGCGACTGCACATGCAGCGCGTGCGCAGTATAATTCGCCGCTTTCATTAATGCTTTCAGTGAGGTCCAGTCATTACAACTTACACATGAAAAAAGCATGGGTACAGTTGCTACAGAGGCTGCGGAGGAAGATATTTCTTATCGTGGAGCTTCTGAAAGTATGTATGTCTGTATATATTCCTTTGCGTGTTATGTATATATTCCTTTACTTATGTGTATGAATGTATTATTTAATTATGACTTTCAGAGAAAGTAACTTATTGGAAAATCATAATTAAAAACATACATTCATAGTAAAGGAATATAAAACATACATACATATACGTAAAGGAATATATGTGGACATATATACATAACTCATTCTCACATTCCATTCACACAGCCACAATTGCTCCTTCTACCTACCGTTCTGAAAACCCTTTAAAAAAAAGAAAATTTTAACTTTAAAACTTACTTAAAATTTCTTAAAATAACTTCCCTCCCTTTCCCAAACAAAAATATTGCATTTCAAAAGCTCCACGATAAAATATATCTTCCTCCGCAGCCAATGAACCACTTTACACTTGCTTTTTTTCAGTGTAACTTCTAAGGACTTAACCTCACGGATTTCATGAATGAAATCCACGAAGTTCACTGCGCAAGCGCTGCCTGTGCAGTCGCACGCGCTCGAGGTCTGGAAATGCCGGCGTTCCCCACATGCGCTGTTCATGCTGAACGCCGGCATTTCCAACGGCCAGAAGCTTGAGTAAGCCGACCGTACTCACGCTTCTGGCCTGGAATTTCTGGCCCAGTATCTCAGTGTGTGACAGTATTACAGGACAGTATCTCAGTATGGGACAGTATTACAGGACAGTATCTCAGTACGGGACAGTATTACAGGACAGTATCTCAGTACGGGACAGCATTACCGGACAGTATCTCAGTGTGTGACAGTATTACAGGACAGTATCTCAGTGAGCGACAATATTACAGGACAGTATGTCAGTGCGGGACAGTATTACAGGAGAGTATCTCAGTGTGTGACAGTATTACAGGACAGTATCTCAGTGCAGGACAATAATACAGGACAGTTTCTCAGTGCAGGATAGTGTTACAGGACAGTATCACTGTGTGGGACAGTATTACGGGACAGTATCTCAGTGCAGGACAGTAGTACAGGACAGTATCTCAGTGCGGGACAGTATTACAGGACAGTATCTCAGTGCGGGACAGTTTACAGGACAGTATCTCAGTGCGGGACAGTATTACAGGGCAGTATCTCAGTGTGGGTACTGTATTACAGGACAGTATCTCAGTGCAGGACAGTATTACAGGACAGTATCTCAGTGCAGGACAGTATTACAGGACAATACCTCAGTGCGGGACAGTATTACAGGACAGTATCTCAGTGTGGGACAGTATCTCAGAATGGGACAAATATTACAGGACAGTATCTCAGAGTGGGACAGTATTACAGGACAGTATCTCAGTGTGGGACAGTATTACAGGACAGTATCTCAGGATGGGACAGTATTACAGGACAGTATCTCAGCACGGGACAGTATTACAGGACAGTATCTCAGTACGGGACAGCATTACCGGACAGTATCTCAGTGTGTGACAGTATTACAGGACAGTATCTCAGTGAGCGACAATATTACAGGACAGTATGTCAGTGCGGGACAGTATTACAGGAGAGTATCTCAGTGTGTGACAGTATTACAGGACAGTATCTCAGTGCGGAACAGTATTACAGGACAATATCTCAGTGCGGGACAGTATTACAGGACAGTATCTCAGTGCGGGACAATATTACAGGACAGTATCTCAGTGCGGGATAGGAGTACACGACAGTATGTCAGTGCGGGACAGTATTACAGGACAATGTCTCAGTGCGGGACAGTATTACAGGACAATATCTCAGAGCGGGACAGTATTACACGACAATATCTCAGTGCGGGACAGTATTACAGGACAGTATCTCAGTGCGGGCCAATATTACAGGACAGTATCTCAGTGCGGGACAGTATTACAGGACAGTATCTCAGTGCGGGACAGTATTACAGGACAATATCTCAGTGCGGGACAGTATTACAGGACAGTATCTCAGTGTGTGACTGTATTACTGGACAGTATCTCGGTGTGGGACAGTATTACAGGTCAGTATCTCAGAGTGGGACAGTATTACAGGAGAGTATCTCAGAGTGGGACAATATTACAGGACAGTATCTCAGTGTGGGACAGTATCTCAGAGTGGGACAATATTACAGGACAGTATCTCAGAGTGGGACAGTATTACAGGACAGTATCTCAGAATGGTACAATATTCCAGGACAGTATCTCAGTGTGGGACAATATTACAGGACAGTATCTCAGTGCAGGACAATAATACAGGACAGTTTCTCAGTGCAGGATAGTGTTACAGGACAGTATCACTGTGTGGGACAGTATTACGGGACAGTATCTCAGTGCAGGACAGTAGTACAGGATAGTATCTCAGTGCGGGACAGTATTACAGGACAGTATCTCAGTGCGGGACAATATTACAGGACAGTATCTCAGTGCGGGACAGTATTACAGGACAGTACCTCAGTGCGGGACAGTTTACAGGACAGTATCTCAGTGCGGGACAGTATTACAGGGCAGTATCTCAGTGTGGGTACTGTATTACAGGACAGTATCTCAGTGCAGGACAGTGTTACAGGACAGTATCTCAGTGCAGGACAGTATTACAGGACAATACCTCAGTGCGGGACAGTATTACAGGACAGTATCTCAGTGTGGGACAGTATCTCAGAATGGGACAAATATTACAGGACAGTATCTCAGAGTGGGACAGTATTACAGGACAGAATCTCAGTGTGGGACAGTATTACAGGACAGTATCTCAGTGAGCGACAGTAGTACAGGATAGTATCTCAGTGCGGGACAGTATTACAGGACAGTATCTCAGTGCGGGACAGTATTACAGGACAGTATCTCAGTGCGGGACAGTATTACAGGACAGTATCTCAGTGCGGGACAGTGTTACAGGACAGTATCTCAGTGCAGGACAGTATTACAGGACAATACCTCAGTGCGGGACAGTATTACAGGACAGTATCTCAGTGTGGGACAGTATCTCAGAATGGGACAAATATTACAGGACAGTATCTCAGAGTGGGACAGTATTACAGGACAGAATCTCAGTGTGGGACAGTATTACAGGACAGTATCTCAGTGAGCGACAATATTACAGGACAGTATCTCAGAATGGTACAATATTACAGGACAGTATCTCAGTGTGGGACAGTATTACAGGACAGTATCTCAGTGTGGGTCAGTATTACAGGACAGTATCTCAGTGCGGGACAGTATTACAGGACAGTATCTCAGTGCGAAACAGTATTACAGGATAGTATCTCAGTGTGTGACAGTATTACAGGACAGTATCTCAGTACGGGACAGTATTGCAGGACAGTATCTCAGTGCGGGACAGTATTACAGGACATTATCTCAGTACAGGACAGTATTACAGGACAGTATCTCAGTACGGGACAGTATTACAGGACAGTATCTCAGTGTGTGACAGTATTACAGGACAGTATCTCAGTGAACGACAATATTACAGGACAGTATCTCAGTGCGGGACAGTATTACAGGATAGTATCTCAGTGTGTGACAGTATTACAGGACAGTATCTCAGTATGGGACAGTATTACAGGACAGTATCTCAGTGCGGGACAGTATTACAGGACAGTATCTTAGTGCGGGACAGCATTACAGGACAGTATCTCAGTGTGAGACAGTATTACATGACAGTATCTCAGTGTGGGACAGTATCTCAGTGCGGGACAGTATTACAGGACAGTATCTCAGTGTGGGAATGTATTACAGGACAGTATCTCAGTGCGGGACAGTAGTACAGGACAGTAACTCAGTGCGGGACAGTATTACAGGATAGTATCTCAGTGTGTGACAGTATTACAGGACAGTATCTCAGTACCGGACAGTATTACAGGACAGTATCTCAGTGCGGGACAGTATTACAGGACAGTATCTCAGTATGGGACAGTATTACAGGACAGTATCTCAGTACGGGACAGTATTACAGGACAGTATCTCAGTGTGTGACAGTATTACAGGACAGTATCTCAGTGAGCGACAATATTACAGGACAGTATCTCAGTGCGGGACAGTATGACAGGATAGTATCTCAGTGTGTGACAGTATTACAGGACAGTATCTCAGTATGGGACAGTATTACAGGACAGTATCTCAGTGCGGGACAGTATTACAGGACAGTATCTCAGTACGGGACAGTATTACCGGACAGTATCTCAGTGTGTGACAGTATTACAGGACAGTATCTCAGTGAGCGACAATATTACAGGACAGTATGTCAGTGCGGGACAGTATTACAGGACAGTATCTCAGTGTGTGACAGTATTACAGGACAGTATCTCAGTGAGCGACAATATTACAGGACAGTATCTCAGTGCGGGACAGTATTACAGGATAGTATCTCAGTGTGTGACAGTATTACAGGACAGTATCTCAGTATGGGACAGTATTACAGGACAGTATCTCAGTGCGGGACAGTATTACAGGACAGTATCTTAGTGCGGGACAGCATTACAGGACAGTATCTCAGTGTGAGACAGTATTACATGACAGTATCTCAGTGTGGGACAGTATCTCAGTGCGGGACAGTATTACAGGACAGTATCTCAGTGTGGGAATGTATTACAGGACAGTATCTCAGTGCGGGACAGTAGTACAGGACAGTAACTCAGTGCGGGACAGTATTACAGGATAGTATCTCAGTGTGTGACAGTATTACAGGACAGTATCTCAGTACCGGACAGTATTACAGGACAGTATCTCAATGCGGGACAGTATTACAGGACAGTATCTCAGTATGGGACAGTATTACAGGACAGTATCTCAGTACGGGACAGTATTACAGGACAGTATCTCAGTGTGTGACAGTATTACAGGACAGTATCTCAGTGAGCGACAATATTACAGGACAGTATCTCAGTGCGGGACAGTATGACAGGATAGTATCTCAGTGTGTGACAGTATTACAGGACAGTATCTCAGTATGGGACAGTATTACAGGACAGTATCTCAGTGCGGGACATTATTACAGGACAGTATCTCAGTGCGGGACAGTACTAAAGGACAGTATCTCAGTGTGGGACAGTATTACAGGACAGTATCTCAGTACGGGTCAGTATTACAGGACAGTATCTCAGTGTGGGACAGTATCTCAGTGTGTGACAGTATTACAGGACAGTATCTCAGTGCGGGACAGTATTACACAACAGTATCTCAGTGCGGGACAGTATTACAGGACAGTATCTCAGTGAGGGACAATATTACAGGACAGTATCTCAGTGTGGGACAATATTACAGGACAGTATCTCAGTGTGTGACAGTATTACAGGACAGTATCTCAGTGCGGGACAGTATTACATGACAGTATCTCAGTGTGGGACAGTATTACAGGACAGTATCTCAGTGTGGGACAGTATTAAAGGACAGTATCTCAGTGCGGGACAGTATTACAGGACAGTATCTCAGTGTGGGACAGTATCTCAGAGTGGGTCAGTATTACAGGACGGTATCTCAGAATGGTACAATATTACAGGACAGTATCTCAGTGTGGGACAATATTACAGGACAGTATCTCAGTGCAGGACAATAATACAGGACAGTTTCTCAGTGCAGGATAGTGTTACAGGACAGTATCACTGTGTGGGACAGTATTACGGGACTGTATCTCAGTGCAGGACAGTAGTACAGGACAGTATCTCAGTGCGGGACAGTATTACAGGACAGTATCTCAGTGCCGGACAATATTACAGGACAGTATCTCAGTGCGGGACAGTATTACAGGGCAGTATGTCAGTGCGGGACAGTTTACAGGACAGTATCTCAGTGCGGGACAGCATTACAGGGCAGTATCTCAGTGTGGGTGCTGTATTACAGGACAGTATCTCAGTGCAGGACAGTATTACAGGACAGTATCTCAGTGCGGGACAGTATTACAGGACAATATCTCAGTGCGGGACAGTATTACAGGACAGTATCTCAGTGTGGGACAGTATCTTAGAGTGGGAGAAATATTACAGGACAGTATCTCAGAGTGGGACAGTATTACAGGACAGTATCTCAGAATGGTACAATATTACAGGACAGTATCTCAGTGTGGGACAGTATTACAGGACAGTATCTCAGCACGGGACAGTATTACAGGACAGTATCTCAGTACGGGACAGCATTACCGGACAGTATCTCAGTGTGTGACAGTATTACAGGACAGTATCTCAGTGAGCGACAATATTACAGGACAGTATGTCAGTGCGGGACAGTATTACAGGAGAGTATCTCAGTGTGTGACAGTATTACAGGACAGTATCTCAGTGAGCGACAATATTACAGGACAGTATCTCAGTGCGGAACAGTATTACAGGACAATATCTCAGTGCGGGACAGTATTACAGGACAGTATCTCAGTGCGGGACAATATTACAGGACAGTATCTCAGTGCGGGATAGGAGTACACGACAGTATGTCAGTGCGGGACAGTATTACAGGACAATGTCTCAGTGCGGGACAGTATTACAGGACAATATCTCAGTGCGGGACAGTATTACACGACAATATCTCAGTGCGGGACAGTATTACAGGACAGTATCTCAGTGCGGGACAATATTACAGGACAGTATCTCAGTGCGGGACAGTATTACAGGACAGTATCTCAGTGCGGGACAGTATTACAGGACAATATCTCAGTGCGGGACAGTATTACAGGACAGTATCTCAGTGTGTGACTGTATTACTGGACAGTATCTCGGTGTGGGACAGTATTACAGGTCAGTATCTCAGAGTGGGACAGTATTACAGGAGAGTATCTCAGAGTGGGACAATATTACAGGACAGTATCTCAGTGTGGGACAGTATCTCAGAGTGGGACAATATTACAGGACAGTATCTCAGAGTGGGACAGTATTACAGGACAGTATCTCAGAATGGTACAATATTCCAGGACAGTATCTCAGTGTGGGACAATATTACAGGACAGTATCTCAGTGCAGGACAATAATACAGGACAGTTTCTCAGTGCAGGATAGTGTTACAGGACAGTATCACTGTGTGGGACAGTATTACGGGACTGTATCTCAGTGCAGGACAGTAGTACAGGATAGTATCTCAGTGCGGGACAGTATGACAGGATAGTATCTCAGTGTGTGACAGTATTACAGGACAGTATCTCAGTATGGGACAGTATTACAGGACAGTATCTCAGTGCGGGACATTATTACAGGACAGTATCTCAGTGCGGGACAGTACTAAAGGACAGTATCTCAGTGTGGGACAGTATTACAGGACAGTATCTCAGTACGGGTCAGTATTACAGGACAGTATCTCAGTGTGGGACAGTATCTCAGTGTGTGACAGTATTACAGGACAGTATCTCAGTGCGGGACAGTATTACACAACAGTATCTCAGTGCGGGACAGTATTACAGGACAGTATCTCAGTGAGGGACAATATTACAGGACAGTATCTCAGTGTGGGACAATATTACAGGACAGTATCTCAGTGTGTGACAGTATTACAGGACAGTATCTCAGTGCGGGACAGTATTACATGACAGTATCTCAGTGTGGGACAGTATTACAGGACAGTATCTCAGTGTGGGACAGTATTAAAGGACAGTATCTCAGTGCGGGACAGTATTACAGGACAGTATCTCAGTGTGGGACAGTATCTCAGAGTGGGTCAGTATTACAGGACGGTATCTCAGAATGGTACAATATTACAGGACAGTATCTCAGTGTGGGACAATATTACAGGACAGTATCTCAGTGCAGGACAATAATACAGGACAGTTTCTCAGTGCAGGATAGTGTTACAGGACAGTATCACTGTGTGGGACAGTATTACGGGACTGTATCTCAGTGCAGGACAGTAGTACAGGACAGTATCTCAGTGCGGGACAGTATTACAGGACAGTATCTCAGTGCCGGACAATATTACAGGACAGTATCTCAGTGCGGGACAGTATTACAGGGCAGTATGTCAGTGCGGGACAGTTTACAGGACAGTATCTCAGTGCGGGACAGTATTACAGGGCAGTATCTCAGTGTGGGTGCTGTATTACAGGACAGTATCTCAGTGCAGGACAGTATTACAGGACAGTATCTCAGTGCGGGACAGTATTACAGGACAATATCTCAGTGCGGGACAGTATTACAGGACAGTATCTCAGTGTGGGACAGTATCTTAGAGTGGGAGAAATATTACAGGACAGTATCTCAGAGTGGGACAGTATTACAGGACAGTATCTCAGAATGGTACAATATTACAGGACAGTATCTCAGTGTGGGACAGTATTACAGGACAGTATCTCAGCACGGGACAGTATTACAGGACAGTATCTCAGTACGGGACAGCATTACCGGACAGTATCTCAGTGTGTGACAGTATTACAGGACAGTATCTCAGTGAGCGACAATATTACAGGACAGTATGTCAGTGCGGGACAGTATTACAGGAGAGTATCTCAGTGTGTGACAGTATTACAGGACAGTATCTCAGTGAGCGACAATATTACAGGACAGTATCTCAGTGCGGAACAGTATTACAGGACAATATCTCAGTGCGGGACAGTATTACAGGACAGTATCTCAGTGCGGGACAATATTACAGGACAGTATCTCAGTGCGGGATAGGAGTACACGACAGTATGTCAGTGCGGGACAGTATTACAGGACAATGTCTCAGTGCGGGACAGTATTACAGGACAATATCTCAGTGCGGGACAGTATTACACGACAATATCTCAGTGCGGGACAGTATTACAGGACAGTATCTCAGTGCGGGACAATATTACAGGACAGTATCTCAGTGCGGGACAGTATTACAGGACAGTATCTCAGTGCGGGACAGTATTACAGGACAATATCTCAGTGCGGGACAGTATTACAGGACAGTATCTCAGTGTGTGACTGTATTACTGGACAGTATCTCGGTGTGGGACAGTATTACAGGTCAGTATCTCAGAGTGGGACAGTATTACAGGAGAGTATCTCAGAGTGGGACAATATTACAGGACAGTATCTCAGTGTGGGACAGTATCTCAGAGTGGGACAATATTACAGGACAGTATCTCAGAGTGGGACAGTATTACAGGACAGTATCTCAGAATGGTACAATATTCCAGGACAGTATCTCAGTGTGGGACAATATTACAGGCCAGTATCTCAGTGCAGGACAATAATACAGGACAGTTTCTCAGTGCAGGATAGTGTTACAGGACAGTATCACTGTGTGGGACAGTATTACGGGACTGTATCTCAGTGCAGGACAGTAGTACAGGATAGTATCTCAGTGCGGGACAGTATTACAGGACAGTATCTCAGTGCGGGACAATATTACAGGACAGTATCTCAGTGCGGGACAGTATTACAGGACAGTATCTCAGTGCGGGACAGTTTACAGGACAGTATCTCAGTGCGGGACAGTATTACAGGGCAGTATCTCAGTGTGGGTACTGTATTACAGGACAGTATCTCAGTGCAGGACAGTGTTACAGGACAGTATCTCAGTGCAGGACAGTATTACAGGACAATACCTCAGTGCGGGACAGTATTACAGGACAGTATCTCAGTGTGGGACAGTATCTCAGAATGGGACAAATATAACAGGACAGTATCTCAGAGTGGGACAGTATTACAGGACAGAATCTCAGTGTGGGACAGTATTACAGGACAGTATCTCAGTGAGCGACAATATTACAGGACAGTATCTCAGAATGGTACGATATTACAGGACAGTATCTCAGTGTGGGACAGTATTACAGGACAGTATCTCAGTGTGGGTCAGTATTACAGGACAGTATCTCAGTGCGGGACAGTATTACAGGACAGTATCTCAGTGCGGGACAGTATTACAGGATAGTATCTCAGTGTGTGACAGTAGTACAGGATAGTATCTCAGTGCGGGACAGTATTACAGGACAGTATCTCAGTGCGGGACAATATTACAGGACAGTATCTCAGTGCGGGACAGTATTACAGGACAGTATCTCAGTGCGGGACAGTGTTACAGGACAGTATCTCAGTGCAGGACAGTATTACAGGACAATACCTCAGTGCGGGACAGTATTACAGGACAGTATCTCAGTGTGGGACAGTATCTCAGAATGGGACAAATATTACAGGACAGTATCTCAGAGTGGGACAGTATTACAGGACAGAATCTCAGTGTGGGACAGTATTACAGGACAGTATCTCAGTGAGCGACAATATTACAGGACAGTATCTCAGAATGGTACAATATTACAGGACAGTATCTCAGTGTGGGACAGTATTACAGGACAGTATCTCAGTGTGGGTCAGTATTACAGGACAGTATCTCAGTGCGGGACAGTATTACAGGACAGTATCTCAGTGCGGGACAGTATTACAGGATAGTATCTCAGTGTGTGACAGTATTACAGGACAGTATCTCAGTACGGGACAGTATTGCAGGACAGTATCTCAGTGCGGGACAGTATTACAGGACATTATCTCAGTACGGGACAGTATTACAGGACAGTATCTCAGTACGGGACAGTATTACAGGACAGTATCTCAGTGTGTGACAGTATTACAGGACAGTATCTCAGTGAACGACAATATTACAGGACAGTATCTCAGTGCGGGACAGTATTACAGGATAGTATCTCAGTGTGTGACAGTATTACAGGACAGTATCTCAGTATGGGACAGTATTACAGGACAGTATCTCAGTGCGGGACAGTATTACAGGACAGTATCTTAGTGCGGGACAGCATTACAGGACAGTATCTCAGTGTGAGACAGTATTACATGACAGTATCTCAGTGTGGGACAGTATCTCAGTGCGGGACAGTATTACAGGACAGTATCTCAGTGTGGGAATGTATTACAGGACAGTATCTCAGTGCGGGACAGTAGTACAGGACAGTAACTCAGTGCGGGACAGTATTACAGGATAGTATCTCAGTGTGTGACAGTATTACAGGACAGTATCTCAGTACCGGACAGAATTACAGGACAGTATCTCAGTGCGGGACAGTATTACAGGACAGTATCTCAGTATGGGACAGTATTACAGGACAGTATCTCAGTACGGGACAGTATTACAGGACAGTATCTCAGTGTGTGACAGTATTACAGGACAGTATCTCAGTGAGCGGCAATATTACAGGACAGTATCTCAGTGCGGGACAGTATGACAGGATAGTATCTCAGTGTGTGACAGTATTACAGGACAGTATCTCAGTATGGGACAGTATTACAGGACAGTATCTCAGTGCGGGACAGTATTACAGGACAGTATCTCAGTACGGGACAGTATTACCGGACAGTATCTCAGTGTGTGACAGTATTACAGGACAGTATCTCAGTGAGCGACAATATTACAGGACAGTATGTCAGTGCGGGACAGTATTACAGGACAGTATCTCAGTGTGTGACAGTATTACAGGACAGTA
Source organism: Somniosus microcephalus (assembly GCF_052327205.1). NCBI lineage: Eukaryota > Metazoa > Chordata > Chondrichthyes > Squaliformes > Somniosidae > Somniosus > Somniosus microcephalus. The sequence goes on from NC_140990.1 coordinate 226,611,083, forward strand.
TCTCAGTGAGCGACAATATTACAGGACAGTATCTCAGTGCGGGACAGTATTACAGGACAATATCTCAGTGCAGGACAGTATTACAGGACAGTATCTCAGTGCGGGACAGTATTACAGGACAATATCTCAGTGCGGGACAGTATTACAGGACAGTGTCTCAGTGTGTGACTGTATTACTGGACAGTATCTCAGTGTGGAACAGTATTACAGGTCAGTATCTCAGAGTGGGACAGTATTACAGGACAGTATCTCAGAGTGGGACAATATTACATGACAGTATCTCAGTGTGGGACAGTATCTCAGAGTGGGTCAGTATTACAGGACAGTATCTCAGAATGGTACAATATTACAGGACAGTATCACAGTGTGGGACAATATTACAGGACAGTATCTCAGTGCAGGACAATAATACAGGACAGTTTCTCAGTGCAGGATAGTGTTACAGGACAGTATCACTGTGTGGGACAGTATTACGGGACTGTATCTCAGTGCAGGACAGTAGTACAGGATAGTATCTCAGTGCGGGACAGTATGACAGGATAGTATCTCAGTGTGTGACAGTATTACAGGACAGTATCTCAGTATGGGACAGTATTACAGGACAGTATCTCAGTGCGGGACATTATTACAGGACAGTATCTCAGTGCGGGACAGTACTAAAGGACAGTATCTCAGTGTGGGACAGTATTACAGGACAGTATCTCAGTACGGGTCAGTATTACAGGACAGTATCTCAGTGTGGGACAGTATCTCAGTGTGTGACAGTATTACAGGACAGTATCTCAGTGCGGGACAGTATTACACAACAGTATCTCAGTGCGGGACAGTATTACAGGACAGTATCTCAGTGAGGGACAATATTACAGGACAGTATCTCAGTGTGGGACAATATTACAGGACAGTATCTCAGTGTGTGACAGTATTACAGGACAGTATCTCAGTGCGGGACAGTATTACATGACAGTATCTCAGTGTGGGACAGTATTACAGGACAGTATCTCAGTGCGGGACAGTATTACAGGACAGTATCTCAGTGTGGGACAGTATCTCAGAGTGGGTCAGTATTACAGGACGGTATCTCAGAATGGTACAATATTACAGGACAGTATCTCAGTGTGGGACAATATTACAGGACAGTATCTCAGTGCAGGACAATAATACAGGACAGTTTCTCAGTGCAGGATAGTGTTACAGGACAGTATCACTGTGTGGGACAGTATTACGGGACTGTATCTCAGTGCAGGACAGTAGTACAGGACAGTATCTCAGTGCGGGACAGTATTACAGGACAGTATCTCAGTGCCGGACAATATTACAGGACAGTATCTCAGTGCGGGACAGTATTACAGGGCAGTATGTCAGTGCGGGACAGTTTACAGGACAGTATCTCAGTGCGGGACAGTATTACAGGGCAGTATCTCAGTGTGGGTGCTGTATTACAGGACAGTATCTCAGTGCAGGACAGTATTACAGGACAGTATCTCAGTGCGGGACAGTATTACAGGACAATATCTCAGTGCGGGACAGTATTACAGGACAGTATCTCAGTGTGGGACAGTATCTTAGAGTGGGAGAAATATTACAGGACAGTATCTCAGAGTGGGACAGTATTACAGGACAGTATCTCAGAATGGTACAATATTACAGGACAGTATCTCAGTGTGGGACAGTATTACAGGACAGTATCTCAGCACGGGACAGTATTACAGGACAGTATCTCAGTACGGGACAGCATTACCGGACAGTATCTCAGTGTGTGACAGTATTACAGGACAGTATCTCAGTGAGCGACAATATTACAGGACAGTATGTCAGTGCGGGACAGTATTACAGGAGAGTATCTCAGTGTGTGACAGTATTACAGGACAGTATCTCAGTGAGCGACAATATTACAGGACAGTATCTCAGTGCGGAACAGTATTACAGGACAATATCTCAGTGCGGGACAGTATTACAGGACAGTATCTCAGTGCGGGACAATATTACAGGACAGTATCTCAGTGCGGGATAGGAGTACACGACAGTATGTCAGTGCGGGACAGTATTACAGGACAATGTCTCAGTGCGGGACAGTATTACAGGACAATATCTCAGTGCGGGACAGTATTACACGACAATATCTCAGTGCGGGACAGTATTACAGGACAGTATCTCAGTGCGGGACAATATTACAGGACAGTATCTCAGTGCGGGACAGTATTACAGGACAGTATCTCAGTGCGGGACAGTATTACAGGACAATATCTCAGTGCGGGACAGTATTACAGGACAGTATCTCAGTGTGTGACTGTATTACTGGACAGTATCTCGGTGTGGGACAGTATTACAGGTCAGTATCTCAGAGTGGGACAGTATTACAGGAGAGTATCTCAGAGTGGGACAATATTACAGGACAGTATCTCAGTGTGGGACAGTATCTCAGAGTGGGACAATATTACAGGACAGTATCTCAGAGTGGGACAGTATTACAGGACAGTATCTCAGAATGGTACAATATTCCAGGACAGTATCTCAGTGTGGGACAATATTACAGGACAGTATCTCAGTGCAGGACAATAATACAGGACAGTTTCTCAGTGCAGGATAGTGTTACAGGACAGTATCACTGTGTGGGACAGTATTACGGGACTGTATCTCAGTGCAGGACAGTAGTACAGGATAGTATCTCAGTGCGGGACAGTATTACAGGACAGTATCTCAGTGCGGGACAATATTACAGGACAGTATCTCAGTGCGGGACAGTATTACAGGACAGTATCTCAGTGCGGGACAGTTTACAGGACAGTATCTCAGTGCGGGACAGTATTACAGGGCAGTATCTCAGTGTGGGTACTGTATTACAGGACAGTATCTCAGTGCAGGACAGTGTTACAGGACAGTATCTCAGTGCAGGACAGTATTACAGGACAATACCTCAGTGCGGGACAGTATTACAGGACAGTATCTCAGTGTGGGACAGTATCTCAGAATGGGACAAATATAACAGGACAGTATCTCAGAGTGGGACAGTATTACAGGACAGAATCTCAGTGTGGGACAGTATTACAGGACAGTATCTCAGTGAGCGACAATATTACAGGACAGTATCTCAGAATGGTACGATATTACAGGACAGTATCTCAGTGTGGGACAGTATTACAGGACAGTATCTCAGTGTGGGTCAGTATTACAGGACAGTATCTCAGTGCGGGACAGTATTACAGGACAGTATCTCAGTGCGGGACAGTATTACAGGATAGTATCTCAGTGTGTGACAGTATTACAGGATAGTATCTCAGTGCGGGACAGTATTACAGGACAGTATCTCAGTGCGGGACAATATTACAGGACAGTATCTCAGTGCGGGACAGTATTACAGGACAGTATCTCAGTGCGGGACAGTGTTACAGGACAGTATCTCAGTGCAGGACAGTATTACAGGACAATACCTCAGTGCGGGACAGTATTACAGGACAGTATCTCAGTGTGGGACAGTATCTCAGAATGGGACAAATATTACAGGACAGTATCTCAGAGTGGGACAGTATTACAGGACAGAATCTCAGTGTGGGACAGTATTACAGGACAGTATCTCAGTGAGCGACAATATTACAGGACAGTATCTCAGAATGGTACAATATTACAGGACAGTATCTCAGTGTGGGACAGTATTACAGGACAGTATCTCAGTGTGGGTCAGTATTACAGGACAGTATCTCAGTGCGGGACAGTATTACAGGACAGTATCTCAGTGCGGGACAGTATTACAGGATAGTATCTCAGTGTGTGACAGTATTACAGGACAGTATCTCAGTACGGGACAGTATTGCAGGACAGTATCTCAGTGCGGGACAGTATTACAGGACATTATCTCAGTACGGGACAGTATTACAGGACAGTATCTCAGTACGGGACAGTATTACAGGACAGTATCTCAGTGTGTGACAGTATTACAGGACAGTATCTCAGTGAACGACAATATTACAGGACAGTATCTCAGTGCGGGACAGTATTACAGGATAGTATCTCAGTGTGTGACAGTATTACAGGACAGTATCTCAGTATGGGACAGTATTACAGGACAGTATCTCAGTGCGGGACAGTATTACAGGACAGTATCTTAGTGCGGGACAGCATTACAGGACAGTATCTCAGTGTGAGACAGTATTACATGACAGTATCTCAGTGTGGGACAGTATCTCAGTGCGGGACAGTATTACAGGACAGTATCTCAGTGTGGGAATGTATTACAGGACAGTATCTCAGTGCGGGACAGTAGTACAGGACAGTAACTCAGTGCGGGACAGTATTACAGGATAGTATCTCAGTGTGTGACAGTATTACAGGACAGTATCTCAGTACCGGACAGAATTACAGGACAGTATCTCAGTGCGGGACAGTATTACAGGACAGTATCTCAGTATGGGACAGTATTGCAGGACAGTATCTCAGTACGGGACAGTATTACAGGACAGTATCTCAGTGTGTGACAGTATTACAGGACAGTATCTCAGTGAGCGGCAATATTACAGGACAGTATCTCAGTGCGGGACAGTATGACAGGATAGTATCTCAGTGTGTGACAGTATTACAGGACAGTATCTCAGTATGGGACAGTATTACAGGACAGTATCTCAGTGCGGGACAGTATTACAGGACAGTATCTCAGTACGGGACAGTATTACCGGACAGTATCTCAGTGTGTGACAGTATTACAGGACAGTATCTCAGTGAGCGACAATATTACAGGACAGTATGTCAGTGCGGGACAGTATTACAGGACAGTATCTCAGTGTGTGACAGTATTACAGGACAGTATCTCAGTGAGCGACAATATTACAGGACAGTATCTCAGTGCGGGACAGTATTACAGGACAATATCTCAGTGCAGGACAGTATTACAGGACAGTATCTCAGTGCGGGACAGTATTACAGGACAATATCTCAGTGCGGGACAGTATTACAGGACAGTGTCTCAGTGTGTGACTGTATTACTGGACAGTATCTCAGTGTGGAACAGTATTACAGGTCAGTATCTCAGAGTGGGACAGTATTACAGGACAGTATCTCAGAGTGGGACAATATTACATGACAGTATCTCAGTGTGGGACAGTATCTCAGAGTGGGTCAGTATTACAGGACAGTATCTCAGAATGGTACAATATTACAGGACAGTATCACAGTGTGGGACAATATTACAGGACAGTATCTCAGTGCAGGACAATAATACAGGACAGTTTCTCAGTGCAGGATAGTGTTACAGGACAGTATCACTGTGTGGGACAGTATTACGGGACTGTATCTCAGTGCAGGACAGTAGTACAGGACAGTATCTCAGTGCGGGACAGTATTACAGGACAGTATCTCAGTGCGGGACAATATTACAGGACAGTATCTCAGTGCGGGACAGTATTACAGGGCAGTATGTCAGTGCGGGACAGTTTACAGGACAGTATCTCAGTGCGGGACAGTATTACAGGGCAGTATCTCAGTGTGGGTGCTGTATTACAGGACAGTATCTCAGTGCAGGACAGTATTACAGGACAGTATCTCAGTGCGGGACAGTATTACAGGACAATATCTCAGTGCGGGACAGTATTACAGGACAGTATCTCAGTGTGGGACAGTATCTTAGAGTGGGAGAAATATTACAGGACAGTATCTCAGAGTGGGACAGTATTACAGGACAGTATCTCAGAATGGTACAATATTACAGGACAGTATCTCAGTGTGGGACAGTATTACAGGACAGTATCTCAGCACGGGACAGTATTACAGGACAGTATCTCAGTACGGGACAGCATTACCGGACAGTATCTCAGTGTGTGACAGTATTACAGGACAGTATCTCAGTGAGCGACAATATTACAGGACAGTATGTCAGTGCGGGACAGTATTACAGGAGAGTATCTCAGTGTGTGACAGTATTACAGGACAGTATCTCAGTGAGCGACAATATTACAGGACAGTATCTCAGTGTGGAACAGTATTACAGGACAATATCTCAGTGCGGGACAGTATTACAGGACAGTATCTCAGTGCGGGACAATATTACAGGACAGTATCTCAGTGCGGGATAGGAGGACACGACAGTATGTCAGTGCGGGACAGTATTACAGGACAATGTCTCAGTGCGGGACAGTATTACAGGACAATATCTCAGTGCGGGACAGTATTACACGACAATATCTCAGTGCGGGACAGTATTACAGGACAGTATCTCAGTGCGGGACAATATTACAGGACAGTATCTCAGTGCGGGACAGTATTACAGGACAGTATCTCAGTGCGGGACAGTATTACAGGACAATATCTCAGTGCGGGACAGTATTACAGGACAGTATCTCAGTGTGTGACTGTATTACTGGACAGTATCTCGGTGTGGGACAGTATTACAGGTCAGTATCTCAGAGTGGGACAGTATTACAGGAGAGTATCTCAGAGTGGGACAATATTACAGGACAGTATCTCAGTGTGGGACAGTATCTCAGAGTGGGACAATATTACAGGACAGTATCTCAGAGTGGGACAGTATTACAGGACAGTATCTCAGAATGGTACAATATTCCAGGACAGTATCTCAGTGTGGGACAATATTACAGGACAGTATCTCAGTGCAGGACAATAATACAGGACAGTTTCTCAGTGCAGGATAGTGTTACAGGACAGTATCACTGTGTGGGACAGTATCTCAGTGCGGGACAATATTACAGGACAGTATCTCAGTGCGGGACAGTATTACAGGACAGTATCTCAGTGCGGGACAGTTTACAGGACAGTATCTCAGTGCGGTACAGTATTACAGGGCAGTATCTCAGTGTGGGTACTGTATTACAGGACAGTATCTCAGTGCAGGACAGTGTTACAGGACAGTATCTCAGTGCAGGACAGTATTACAGGACAATACCTCAGTGCGGGACAGTATTACAGGACAGTATCTCAGTGTGGGACAGTATCTCAGAATGGGACAAATATTACAGGACAGTATCTCAGAGTGGGACAGTATTACAGGACAGAATCTCAGTGTGGGACAGTATTACAGGACAGTATCTCAGTGAGCGACAATATTACAGGACAGTATCTCAGAATGGTACAATATTACAGGACAGTATCTCAGTGTGGGACAGTATTACAGGACAGTATCTCAGTGTGGGTCAGTATTACAGGACAGTATCTCAGTGCGGGACAGTATTACAGGACAGTATCTCAGTGCGGGACAGTATTACAGGATAGTATCTCAGTGTGTGACAGTAGTACAGGATAGTATCTCAGTGCGGGACAGTATTACAGGACAGTATCTCAGTGCGGGACAATATTACAGGACAGTATCTCAGTGCGGGGCTGTATTACAGGACAGTATCTCAGTGCGGGACAGTGTTACAGGACAGTATCTCAGTGCAGGACAGTATTACAGGACAATACCTCAGTGCGGGACAGTATTACAGGACAGTATCTCAGTGTGGGACAGTATCTCAGAATGGGACAAATATTACAGGACAGTATCTCAGAGTGGGACAGTATTACAGGACAGAATCTCAGTGTGGGACAGTATTACAGGACAGTATCTCAGTGAGCGACAATATTACAGGACAGTATCTCAGAATGGGACAATATTACAGGACAGTATCTCAGTGTGGGACAGTATTACAGGACAGTATCTCAGTGTGGGTCAATATTACAGGACAGTATCTCAGTGCGGGACAGTATTACAGGACAGTATCTCAGTGCGGGACAGTATTACAGGATAGTATCTCAGTGTGTGACAGTATTACAGGACAGTATCTCAGTACGGGACAGTATTGCAGGACAGTATCTCAGTGCGGGACAGTATTACAGGACATTATCTCAGTACGGGACAGTATTACAGGACAGTATCTCAGTACGGGACAGTATTACAGGACAGTATCTCAGTGTGTGACAGTATTACAGGACAGTATCTCAGTGAACGACAATATTACAGGACAGTATCTCAGTGCGGGACAGTATTACAGGATAGTATCTCAGTGTGTGACAGTATTACAGGACAGTATCTCAGTATGGGACAGTATTACAGGACAGTATCTCAGTGCGGGACAGTATTACAGGACAGTATCTTAGTGCGGGACAGCATTACAGGACAGTATCTCAGTGTGAGACAGTATTACATGACAGTATCTCAGTGTGGGACAGTATCTCAGTGCGGGACAGTATTACAGGACAGTATCTCAGTGTGGGAATGTATTACAGGACAGTATCTCAGTGCGGGACAGTAGTACAGGACAGTAACTCAGTGCGGGACTGTATTACAGGATAGTATCTCAGTGTGTGACAGTATTACAGGACAGTATCTCAGTACCGGACAGTATTACAGGACAGTATCTCAGTGCGGGACAGTATTACAGGACAGTATCTCAGTATGGGACAGTATTACAGGACAGTATCTCAGTACGGGACAGTATTACAGGACAGTATCTCAGTGTGTGACAGTATTACAGGACAGTATCTCAGTGAGCGGCAATATTACAGGACAGTATCTCAGTGCGGGACAGTATGACAGGATAGTATCTCAGTGTGTGACAGTATTACAGGACAGTATCTCAGTATGGGACAGTATTACAGGACAGTATCTCAGTGCGGGACAGTATTACAGGACAGTATCTCAGTACGGGACAGTATTACCGGACAGTATCTCAGTGTGTGACAGTATTACAGGACAGTATCTCAGTGAGCGACAATATTACAGGACAGTATGTCAGTGTGGGACAGTATTACAGGACAGTATCTCAGTGTGTGACAGTATTACAGGACAGTATCACAGTGAGCGACAATATTACAGGACAAGTGATTAAGAAGGCCAATGGAATGTTGGCTTTTATTGCTAGGGGGTTGGAATATAAAAACAGGGAGGTATTGCTGCAGTTGTACAAGGTATTGGTGAGGCCGCACCTGGAATACTGCATACAGTTTTGGTGTCCATACTTAAGAAAAGACATACTTGCTCTCGAGTCAGTACAAAGAAGGTTCACTCGGTTAATCCCGGGGATGAGGGGGTGGTCATATGAGGAGAGGTTGAGTAGATTGGGACTCTACTCATTGGAGTTCAGAAGAATGAGAGGCGATCTTATTGAAACATATAAGATTGTGAAGGGGCTTGATCGGGTGGATGCGGTGAGGATGTTCCCAATGATGGGTGAAACTAGAACTAGGGGGCATAATCTTAAAATAAGGGGCTGCTCATTCAAAACTGAGATGAGGAGAAACTTCTTCACTCAGAGGGTGGTAGGTTTGTGGAATTTGCTGCCCCAGAAAGCTGTGGAAGCTACATCATTAAATAAATTTAAAACAGAAATAGATAGTTTCCTAGAAGTAAAGGGAATAAAGGGTTACGGGAAGCGGGCAGGAAATTGGACATGAGTCTGGGTTCGGAATGGTCATGGCCCTGTGGGTAGTGGAGCGGGCCCAGGGGCCGTGTAGCCTTGTTCTGCTCCTACTGTGTTCTAATTCTGTTAGATTTCAGGAGATGGTTTTATTCCTGTCCCTGGCTGGGGTGGAGATCGCCTTTACAGAAGGTAAGTACTGTAGAAAATATAGGGACAGAGTGATCTCCTGGAAGAATTTCGATCGCCTAGATGGGTCGGAGAGGAATTTCCCAGATTTTTTTCTCCCAAATTGGCCATTGGGTCTTTATCTGGTTTTTCGCCTCTCCCGGGAGATCACATGGGTTCGGGTGGATGCAGAGTGATAGAAGATTTGAGGTTAGGATCAGATCAGCCATGATCTTATTGAATGGTGGAGCAGGCTCGAGGGGCCGATTGGCCTACTCCTGCTCCTATTTCTTATGTTCTTATGTTCTTATGTTAGTATCTCAGTGCGGGACAGTATTACAGGACAATATCTCAGTGCGGGACAGTATTACAGGACAGTGTCTCAGTGTGTGACTGTATTACTGGACAGTATCTCGGTGTGGAACAGTATTACAGGTTAGTATCTCAGAGTGGGACAGTATTACAGGACAGTATCTCAGAGTGGGACAATATTACAGGACAGTATCTCAGTGTGGGACAGTATCTCAGAGTGGGTCAGTATTACAGGACAGTATCTCAGAATGGTACAATATTACAGGACAGTATCTCAGTGTGGGACAATATTACAGGACAGTATCTCAGTGCAGGACAATAATACAGGACAGTTTCTCAGTGCAGGATAGTGTTACAGGACAGTATCACTGTGTGGGACAGTATTACGGGACTGTATCTCAGTGCAGGACAGTAGTACAGGACAGTATCTCAGTGCGGGACAGTATTACAGGACAGTATCTCAGTGCGGGACAATATTACAGGACAGTATCTCAGTGCGGGACAGTATTACAGGGCAGTATGTCAGTGCGGGACAGCTTACAGGACAGTATCTCAGTGCGGGACAGTATTACAGGGCAGTATCTCAGTGTGGGTGCTGTATTACAGGACAGTATCTCAGTGCAGGACAGTATTACAGGACACTATCTCAGTGCGGGACAGTATTACAGGACAATATCTCAGTGCGGGACAGTATTACAGGACAGTATCTCAGTGTGGGACAGTATCTTAGAGTGGGAGAAATATTACAGGACAGTATCTCAGAGTGGGACAGTATTACAGGACAGTATCTCAGAATGGTACAATATTACAGGACAGTATCTCAGTGTGGGACAGTATTACAGGACAGTATCTCAGCACGGGACAGTATTACAGGACAGTATCTCAGTACGGGACAGCATTACCGGACAGTATCTCAGTGTGTGACAGTATTACAGGACAGTATCTCAGTGAGCGACAATATTACAGGACAGTATGTCAGTGCGGGACAGTATTACAGGAGAGTATCTCAGTGTGTGACAGTATTACAGGACAGTATCTCAGTGAGCGACAATATTACAGGACAGTATCTCAGTGCGGAACAGTATTACAGGACAATATCTCAGTGCGGGACAGTATTACAGGACAGTATCTCAGTGCGGGACAATATTACAGGACAGTATCTCAGTGCGGGATAGGAGTACACGACAGTATGTCAGTGCGGGACAGTATTACAGGACAATGTCTCAGTGCGGGACAGTATTACAGGACAATATCTCAGTGCGGGACAGTATTACACGACAATATCTCAGTGCGGGACAGTATTACAGGACAGTATCTCAGTGCGGGACAATATTACAGGACAGTATCTCAGTGCGGGACAGTATTACAGGACAGTATCTCAGTGCGGGACAGTATTACAGGACAATATCTCAGTGCGGGACAGTATTACAGGACAGTATCTCAGTGTGTGACTGTATTACTGGACAGTATCTCGGTGTGGGACAGTATTACAGGTCAGTATCTCAGAGTGGGACAGTATTACAGGAGAGTATCTCAGAGTGGGACAATATTACAGGACAGTATCTCAGTGTGGGACAGTATCTCAGAGTGGGACAATATTACAGGACAGTATCTCAGAGTGGGACAGTATTACAGGACAGTATCTCAGAATGGTACAATATTCCAGGACAGTATCTCAGTGTGGGACAATATTACAGGACAGTATCTCAGTGCAGGACAATAATACAGGACAGTTTCTCAGTGCAGGATAGTGTTACAGGACAGTATCACTGTGTGGGACAGTATTACGGGACAGTATCTCAGTGCAGGACAGTAGTACAGGATAGTATCTCAGTGCGGGACAGTATTACAGGACAGTATCTCAGTGCGGGACAATATTACAGGACAGTATCTCAGTGCGGGACAGTATTACAGGACAGTATCTCAGTGCGGGACAGTTTACAGGACAGTATCTCAGTGCGGGACAGTATTACAGGGCAGTATCTCAGTGTGGGTACTGTATTACAGGACAGTATCTCAGTGCAGGACAGTGTTACAGGACAGTATCTCAGTGCAGGACAGTATTACAGGACAATACCTCAGTGCGGGACAGTATTACAGGACAGTATCTCAGTGTGGGACAGTATCTCAGAATGGGACAAATATTACAGGACAGTATCTCAGAGTGGGACAGTATTACAGGACAGAATCTCAGTGTGGGACAGTATTACAGGACAGTATCTCAGTGAGCGACAATATTACAGGACAGTATCTCAGAATGGTACAATATTACAGGACAGTATCTCAGTGTGGGACAGTATTACAGGACAGTATCTCAGTGTGGGTCAGTATTACAGGACAGTATCTCAGTGCGGGACAGTATTACAGGACAGTATCTCAGTGCGGGACAGTATTACACGATAGTATCTCAGTGTGTGACAGTAGTACAGGATAGTATCTCAGTGCGGGACAGTATTACAGGACAGTATCTCAGTGCGGGACAATATTACAGGACAGTATCTCAGTGCGGGGCAGTATTACAGGACAGTATCTCAGTGCGGGACAGTGTTACAGGACAGTATCTCAGTGCAGGACAGTATTACAGGACAATACCTCAGTGCGGGACAGTATTACAGGACAGTATCTCAGTGTGGGACAGTATCTCAGAATGGGACAAATATTACAGGACAGTATCTCAGAGTGGGACAGTATTACAGGACAGAATCTCAGTGTGGGACAGTATTACAGGACAGTATCTCAGTGAGCGACAATATTACAGGACAGTATCTCAGAATGGTACAATATTACAGGACAGTATCTCAGTGTGGGACAGTATTACAGGACAGTATCTCAGTGTGGGTCAGTATTACAGGACAGTATCTCAGTGCGGGACAGTATTACAGGACAGTATCTCAGTGCGGGACAGTATTACAGGATAGTATCTCAGTGTGTGACAGTATTACAGGACAGTATCTCAGTACGGGACAGTATTGCAGGACAGTATCTCAGTGCGGGACAGTATTACAGGACATTATCTCAGTACGGGACAGTATTACAGGACAGTATCTCAGTACGGGACAGTATTACAGGACAGTATCTCAGTGTGTGACAGTATTACAGGACAGTATCTCAGTGAACGACAATATTACAGGACAGTATCTCAGTGCGGGACAGTATTACAGGATAGTATCTCAGTGTGTGACAGTATTACAGGACAGTATCTCAGTATGGGACAGTATTACAGGACAGTATCTCAGTGCGGGACAGTATTACAGGACAGTATCTTAGTGCGGGACAGCATTACAGGACAGTATCTCAGTGTGAGACAGTATTACATGACAGTATCTCAGTGTGGGACAGTATCTCAGTGCGGGACAGTATTACAGGACAGTATCTCAGTGTGGGAATGTATTACAGGACAGTATCTCAGTGCGGGACAGTAGTACAGGACAGTAACTCAGTGCGGGACTGTATTACACGATAGTATCTCAGTGTGTGACAGTATTACAGGACAGTATCTCAGTACCGGACAGTATTACAGGACAGTATCTCAGTGCGGGACAGTATTACAGGACAGTATCTCAGTATGGGACAGTATTACAGGACAGTATCTCAGTACGGGACAGTATTACAGGACAGTATCTCAGTGTGTGACAGTATTACAGGACAGTATCTCAGTGAGCGGCAATATTACAGGACAGTATCTCAGTGCGGGACAGTATGACAGGATAGTATCTCAGTGTGTGACAGTATTACAGGACAGTATCTCAGTATGGGACAGTATTACAGGACAGTATCTCAGTGCGGGACAGTATTACAGGACAGTATCTCAGTACGGGACAGTATTACCGGACAGTATCTCAGTGTGTGACAGTATTACAGGACAGTATCTCAGTGAGCGACAATATTACAGGACAGTATGTCAGTGTGGGACAGTATTACAGGACAGTATCTCAGTGTGTGACAGTATTACAGGACAGTATCTCAGTGAGCGACAATATTACAGGACAGTATCTCAGTGCGGGACAGTATTACAGGACAATATCTCAGTGCAGGACAGTATTACAGGACAGTATCTCAGTGCGGGACAGTATTACAGGACAATATCTCAGTGCGGGACAGTATTACAGGACAGTGTCTCAGTGTGTGACTGTATTACTGGACAGTATCTCGGTGTGGAACAGTATTACAGGTTAGTATCTCAGAGTGGGACAGTATTACAGGACAGTATCTCAGAGTGGGACAATATTACAGGACAGTATCTCAGTGTGGGACAGTATCTCAGAGTGGGTCAGTATTACAGGACAGTATCTCAGAATGGTACAATATTACAGGACAGTATCTCAGTGTGGGACAATATTACAGGACAGTATCTCAGTGCAGGACAATAATACAGGACAGTTTCTCAGTGCAGGATAGTGTTACAGGACAGTATCACTGTGTGGGACAGTATTACGGGACTGTATCTCAGTGCAGGACAGTAGTACAGGACAGTATCTCAGTGCGGGACAGTATTACAGGACAGTATCTCAGTGCGGGACAATATTACAGGACAGTATCTCAGTGCGGGACAGTATTACAGGGCAGTATGTCAGTGCGGGACAGTTTACAGGACAGTAACTCAGTGCGGGACAGTATTACAGGGCAGTATCTCATTGTGGGTGCTGTATTACAGGACAGTAACTCAGTGCAGGACAGTATTACAGGACACTATCTCAGTGCGGGACAGTATTACAGGACAATATCTCAGTGCGGGACAGTATTACAGGACAGTATCTCAGAATGGTACAATATTACAGGACAGTATCTCAGTGTGGGACAGTATTACAGGACAGTATCTCAGCACGGGACAGTATTACAGGACAGTATCTCAGTACGGGACAGCATTACCGGACAGTATCTCAGTGTGTGACAGTATTACAGGACAGTATCTCAGTGAGCGACAATATTACAGGACAGTATGTCAGTGCGGGACAGTATTACAGGAGAGTATCTCAGTGTGTGACAGTATTACAGGACAGTATCTCAGTGAGCGACAATATTACAGGACAGTATCTCAGTGCGGAACAGTATTACAGGACAATATCTCAGTGCGGGACAGTATTACAGGACAGTATCTCAGTGCGGGACAATATTACAGGACAGTATCTCAGTGCGGGACAGTATTACAGGACAATATCTCAGTGCGGGACAGTATTACACGACAATATCTCAGTGCGGGACAGTATTACAGGACAGTATCTCAGTGCGGGACAATATTACAGGACAGTATCTCAGTGCGGGACAGTATTACAGGACAGTATCTCAGTGCGGGACAGTATTACAGGACAATATCTCAGTGCGGGACAGTATTACAGGACAGTATCTCAGTGTGTGACTGTATTACTGGACAGTATCTCGGTGTGGGACAGTATTACAGGTCAGTATCTCAGAGTGGGACAGTATTACAGGAGAGTATCTCAGAGTGGGACAATATTACAGGACAGTATCTCAGTGTGGGACAGTATCTCAGAGTGGGACAATATTACAGGACAGTATCTCAGAGTGGGACAGTATTACAGGACAGTATCTCAGAATGGTACAATATTCCAGGACAGTATCTCAGTGAGGGACAATATTACAGGACAGTATCTCAGTGCAGGACAATAATACAGGACAGTTTCTCAGTGCAGGATAGTGTTACAGGACAGTATCACTGTGTGGGACAGTATTACGGGACAGTATCTCAGTGCAGGACAGTAGTACAGGATAGTATCTCAGTGCGGGACAGTATTACAGGACAGTATCTCAGTGCGGGACAGTATTACAGGACAGTATCTCAGTATGGGACAGTATTACAGGACAGTATCTCAGTACGGGACAGTATTACAGGACAGTATCTCAGTGTGTGACAGTATTACAGGACAGTATCTCAGTGAGCGACAATATTACAGGACAGTATCTCAGTGCGGGACAGTATGACAGGATAGTATCTCAGTGTGTGACAGTATTACAGGACAGTATCTCAGTATGGGACAGTATTAAAGGACAGTATCTCAGTGCGGGACAGTATTACAGGACAGTATCTCAGTACGGGACAGTATTACCGGACAGTATCTCAGTGTGTGACAGTATTACAGGACAGTATCTCAGTGAGCGACAATATTACAGGACAGTATGTCAGTGCGGGACAGTATTACAGGACAGTATCTCAGTGTGTGACAGTATTACAGGACAGTATCTCAGTGAGCGACAATATTACAGGACAGTATCTCAGTGCGGGACAGTATTACAGGACAATATCTCAGTGCAGGACAGTATTACAGGACAGTATCTCAGTGCGGAACAGTATTACAGGACAATATCTCAGTGCGGGACAGTATTACAGGACAGTATCTCAGTGCGGGACAATATTACAGGACAGTATCTCAGTGCGGGACAGTATTACAGGACAATATCTCAGTGCGGGACAGTATTACACGACAATATCTCAGTGCGGGACAGTATTACAGGACAGTATCTCAGTACGGGACAGCATTACCGGACAGTATCTCAGTGTGTGACAGTATTACAGGACAGTATCTCAGTGAGCGACAATATTACAGGACAGTATGTCAGTGCGGGACAGTATTACAGGAGAGTATCTCAGTGTGTGACAGTATTACAGGACAGTATCTCAGTGAGCGACAATATTACAGGACAGTATCTCAGTGCGGAACAGTATTACAGGACAATATCTCAGTGCGGGACAGTATTACAGGACAGTATCTCAGTGCGGGACAATATTACAGGACAGTATCTCAGTGCGGGACAGTATTACAGGACAATATCTCAGTGCGGGACAGTATTACACGACAATATCTCAGTGCGGGACAGTATTACAGGACAGTATCTCAGTGCGGGACAATATTACAGGACAGTATCTCAGTGCGGGACAGTATTACAGGACAGTATCTCAGTGCGGGACAGTATTACAGGACAATATCTCAGTGCGGGACAGTATTACAGGACAGTATCTCAGTGTGTGACTGTATTACTGGACAGTATCTCGGTGTGGGACAGTATTACAGGTCAGTATCTCAGAGTGGGACAGTATTACAGGAGAGTATCTCAGAGTGGGACAATATTACAGGACAGTATCTCAGTGTGGGACAGTATCTCAGAGTGGGACAATATTACAGGACAGTATCTCAGAGTGGGACAGTATTACAGGACAGTATCTCAGAATGGTACAATATTCCAGGACAGTATCTCAGTGAGGGACAATATTACAGGACAGTATCTCAGTGCAGGACAATAATACAGGACAGTTTCTCAGTGCAGGATAGTGTTACAGGACAGTATCACTGTGTGGGACAGTATTACGGGACAGTATCTCAGTGCAGGACAGTAGTACAGGATAGTATCTCAGTGCGGGACAGTATTACAGGACAGTATCTCAGTGCGGGACAGTATTACAGGACAGTATCTCAGTATGGGACAGTATTACAGGACAGTATCTCAGTACGGGACAGTATTACAGGACAGTATCTCAGTGTGTGACAGTATTACAGGACAGTATCTCAGTGAGCGACAATATTACAGGACAGTATCTCAGTGCGGGACAGTATGACAGGATAGTATCTCAGTGTGTGACAGTATTACAGGACAGTATCTCAGTATGGGACAGTATTAAAGGACAGTATCTCAGTGCGGGACAGTATTACAGGACAGTATCTCAGTACGGGACAGTATTACCGGACAGTATCTCAGTGTGTGACAGTATTACAGGACAGTATCTCAGTGAGCGACAATATTACAGGACAGTATGTCAGTGCGGGACAGTATTACAGGACAGTATCTCAGTGTGTGACAGTATTACAGGACAGTATCTCAGTGAGCGACAATATTACAGGACAGTATCTCAGTGCGGGACAGTATTACAGGACAATATCTCAGTGCAGGACAGTATTACAGGACAGTATCTCAGTGCGGGACAGTATTACAGGACAATATCTCAGTGCGGGACAGTATTACAGGACAGTGTCTCAGTGTGTGACTGTATTACTGGACAGTATCTCGGTGTGGAACAGTATTACAGGTCAGTATCTCAGAGTGGGACAGTATTACAGGACAGTATCTCAGAGTGGGACAATATTACAGGACAGTATCTCAGTGTGGGACAGTATCTCAGAGTGGGTCAGTATTACAGGACAATATCTCAGAATGGTACAATATTACAGGACAGTATCTCAGTGTGGGACAATATTACAGGACAGTATCTCAGTGCAGGACAATAATACAGGACAGTTTCTCAGTGCAGGATAGTGTTACAGGACAGTATCACTGTGTGGGACAGTATTACGGGACTGTATCTCAGTGCAGGACAGTAGTACAGGACAGTATCTCAGTGCGGGACAGTATTACAGGACAGTATCTCAGTGCGGGACAATATTACAGGACAGTATCTCAGTGCGGGACAGTATTACAGGGCAGTATGTCAGTGCGGGACAGTTTACAGGACAGTATCTCAGTGCGGGACAGTATTACAGGACAGTATCTCAGTGTGGGTGCTGTATTACAGGACAGTATCTCAGTGCAGGACAGTATTACAGGACAGTATCTCAGTGCGGGACAGTATTATGGGACAATATCTCAGTGCGGGACAGTATTACAGGACAGTATCTCAGTGTGGGACAGTATCTTAGAGTGGGAGAAATATTACAGGACAGTATCTCAGAGTGGGACAGTATTACAGGACAGTATCTCAGAATGGTACAATATTACAGGACAGTATCTCAGTGTGGGACAGTATTACAGGACAGTATCTCAGCACGGGACAGTATTACAGGACAGTATCTCAGTACGGGACAGCATTACCGGACAGTATCTCAGTGTGTGACAGTATTACAGGAAAGTATCTCAGTGAGCGACAATATTACAGGACAGTATGTCAGTGCGGGACAGTATTACAGGAGAGTATCTCAGTGTGTGACAGTATTACAGGACAGTATCTCAGTGAGCGACAATATTACAGGACAGTATCTCAGTGCGGAACAGTATTACAGGACAATATCTCAGTGCGGGACAGTATTACAGGACAGTATCTCAGTGCGGGACAATATTACAGGACAGTATCTCAGTGCGGGATAGGAGTACACGACAGTATGTCAGTGCGGGACAGTATTACAGGACAATGTCTCAGTGCAGGACAGTATTACAGGACAATATCTCAGTGCGGGACAGTATTACACGACAATATCTCAGTGCGGGACAGTATTACAGGACAGTATCTCAGTGCGGGACAATATTACAGGACAGTATCTCAGTGCGGGACAGTATTACAGGACAGTATCTCAGTGCGGGACAGTATTACAGGACAATATCTCAGTGCGGGACAGTATTACAGGACAGTATCTCAGTGTGTGACTGTATTACTGGACAGTATCTCGGTGTGGGACAGTATTACAGGTCAGTATCTCAGAGTGGGACAGTATTACAGGAGAGTATCTCAGAGTGGGACAATATTACAGGACAGTATCTCAGTGTGGGACAGTATCTCAGAGTGGGACAATATTACAGGACAGTATCTCAGAGTGGGACAGTATTACAGGACAGTATCTCAGAATGGTACAATATTCCAGGACAGTATCTCAGTGTGGGACAATATTACAGGACAGTATCTCAGTGCAGGACAATAATACAGGACAGTTTCTCAGTGCAGGATAGTGTTACAGGACAGTATCACTGTGTGGGACAGTATTACGGGACAGTATCTCAGTGCAGGACAGTAGTACAGGATACTATCTCAGTGCGGGACAGTATTACAGGACAGTATCTCAGTGCGGGACAATATTACAGGACAGTATCTCAGTGCGGGACAGTATTACAGGACAGTATCTCAGTGCGGGACAGTTTACAGGACAGTATCTCAGTGCGGGACAGTATTACAGGGCAGTATCTCAGTGTGGGTACTGTATTACAGGACAGTATCTCAGTGCAGGACAGTGTTACAGGACAGTATCTCAGTGCAGGACAGTATTACAGGACAATACCTCAGTGCGGGACAGTATTACAGGACAGTATCTCAGTGTGGGACAGTATCTCAGAATGGGACAAATATTACAGGACAGTATCTCAGAGTGGGACAGTATTACAGGACAGAATCTCAGTGTGGGACAGTATTACAGGACAGTATCTCAGTGAGCGACAATATTACAGGACAGTATCTCAGAATGGTACAATATTACAGGACAGTATCTCAGTGTGGGACAGTATTACAGGACAGTATCTCAGTGTGGGTCAGTATTACAGGACAGTATCTCAGTGCGGGACAGTATTACAGGACAGTATCTCAGTGCGGGACAGTATTACAGGATAGTATCTCAGTGTGTGACAGTAGTACAGGATAGTATCTCAGTGCGGGACAGTATTACAGGACAGTATCTCAGTGCGGGACAATATTACAGGACAGTATCTCAGTGCGGGACAGTATTACAGGACAGTATCTCAGTGCGGGACAGTGTTACAGGACAGTATCTCAGTGCAGGACAGTATTACAGGACAATACCTCAGTGCGGGACAGTATTACAGGACAGTATCTCAGTGTGGGACAGTATCTCAGAATGGGACAAATATTACAGGACAGTATCTCAGAGTGGGACAGTATTACAGGACAGAATCTCAGTGTGGGACAGTATTACAGGACAGTATCTCAGTGAGCGACAATATTACAGGACAGTATCTCAGAATGGTACAATATTACAGGACAGTATCTCAGTGTGGGACAGTATTACAGGACAGTATCTCAGTGTGGGTCAGTATTACAGGACAGTATCTCAGTGCGGGACAGTATTACAGGACAGTATCTCAGTGCGGGACAGTATTACAGGATAGTATCTCAGTGTGTGACAGTATTACAGGACAGTATCTCAGTACGGGACAGTATTGCAGGACAGTATCTCAGTGCGGGGCAGTATTACAGGACATTATCTCAGTACGGGACAGTATTACAGGACAGTATCTCAGTACGGGACAGTATTACAGGACAGTATCTCAGTGTGTGACAGTATTACAGGACAGTATCTCAGTGAACGACAATATTACAGGACAGTATCTCAGTGCGGGACAGTATTACAGGATAGTATCTCAGTGTGTGACAGTATTACAGGACAGTATCTCAGTATGGGACAGTATTACAGGACAGTATCTCAGTGCGGGACAGTATTACAGGACAGTATCTTCGTGTGGGACAGCATTACAGGACAGTATCTCAGTGTGAGACAGTATTACATGACAGTATCTCAGTGTGGGACAGTATCTCAGTGCGGGACAGTATTACAGGACAGTATCTCAGTGTGGGAATGTATTACAGGACAGTATCTCAGTGCGGGACAGTAGTACAGGACAGTAACTCAGTGCGGGACAGTATTACAGGATAGTATCTCAGTGTGTGACAGTATTACAGGACAGTATCTCAGTACCGGACAGTATTACAGGACAGTATCTCAGTGCGGGACAGTATTACAGGACAGTATCTCAGTATGGGACAGTATTACAGGACAGTATCTCAGTACGGGACAGTATTACAGGACAGTATCTCAGTGTGTGACAGTATTACAGGACAGTATCTCAGTGAGCGGCAATATTACAGGACAGTATCTCAGTGCGGGACAGTACGACAGGATAGTATCTCAGTGTGTGACAGTATTACAGGACAGTATCTCAGTATGGGACAGTATTAGAGGACAGTATCTCAGTGCGGGACAGTATTACAGGACAGTATCTCAGTACGGGACAGTATTACCGGACAGTATCTCAGTGTGTGACAGTATTACAGGACAGTATCTCAGTGAGCGACAATATTACAGGACAGTATGTCAGTGCGGGACAGTATTACAGGACAGTATCTCAGTGTGTGACAGTATTACAGGACAGTATCTCAGTGAGCGACAATATTACAGGACAGTATCTCAGTGCGGGACAGTATTACAGGACAATATCTCAGTGCAGGACTGTATTACAGGACAGTATCTCAGTGCGGGACAGTATTACAGGACAATATCTCAGTGCGGGACAGTATTACAGGACAGTGTCTCAGTGTGTGACTGTATTACTGGACAGTATCTCGGTGTGGAACAGTATTACAGGTCAGTATCTCAGAGTGGGACAGTATTACAGGACAGTATCTCAGAGTGGGACAATATTACAGGACAGTATCTCAGTGTGGGACAGTATCTCAGAGTGGGTCAGTATTACAGGACAGTATCTCAGAATGGTACAATATTACAGGACAGTATCTCAGTGTGGGACAATATTACAGGACAGTATCTCAGTGCAGGACAATAATACAGGACAGTTTCTCAGTGCAGGATAGTGTTACAGGACAGTATCACTGTGTGGGACAGTATTACGGGACTGTATCTCAGTGCAGGACAGTAGTACAGGACAGTATCTCAGTGCGGGACAGTATTACAGGACAGTATCTCAGTGCGGGACAATATTACAGGACAGTATCTCAGTGCGGGACAGTATTACAGGGCAGTATGTCAGTGCGGGACAGTTTACAGGACAGTATCTCAGTGCGGGACAGTATTACAGGGCAGTATCTCAGTGTGGGTGCTGTATTACAGGACAGTATCTCAGTGCAGGACAGTATTACAGGACAGTATCTCAGTGCGGGACAGTATTACAGGACAATATCTCAGTGCGGGACAGTATTACAGGACAGTATCTCAGTGTGGGACAGTATCTTAGAGTGGGAGAAATATTACAGGACAGTATCTCAGAGTGGGACAGTATTACAGGACAGTATCTCAGAATGGTACAATATTACAGGACAGTATCTCAGTGTGGGACAGTATTACAGGACAGTATCTCAGCACGGGACAGTATTACAGGACAGTATCTCAGTACGGGACAGCATTACCGCACAGTATCTCAGTGTGTGACAGTATTACAGGACAGTATCTCAGTGAGCGACAATATTACAGGACAGTATGTCAGTGCGGGACAGTATTACAGGAGAGTATCTCAGTGTGTGACAGTATTACAGGACAGTATCTCAGTGAGCGACAATATTACAGGACAGTATCTCAGTGCGGAACAGTATTACAGGACAATATCTCAGTGCGGGACAGTATTACAGGACAGTATCTCAGTGCGGGACAATATTACAGGACAGTATCTCAGTGCGGGATAGGAGTACACGACAGTATGTCAGTGCGGGACAGTATTACAGGACAATGTCTCAGTGCGGGACAGTATTACAGGACAATATCTCAGTGCGGGACAGTATTACACGACAATATCTCAGTGCGGGACAGTATTACAGGACAGTATCTCAGTGCGGGACAATATTACAGGACAGTATCTCAGTGCGGGACAGTATTACAGGACAGTATCTCAGTGCGGGACAGTATTACAGGACAATATCTCAGTGCGGGACAGTATTACAGGACAGTATCTCAGTGTGTGACTGTATTACTGGACAGTATCTCGGTGTGGGACAGTATTACAGGTCAGTATCTCAGAGTGGGACAGTATTACAGGAGAGTATCTCAGAGTGGGACAATATTACAGGACAGTATCTCAGTGTGGGACAGTATCTCAGAGTGGGACAATATTACAGGACAGTATCTCAGAGTGGGACAGTATAACAGGACAGTATCTCAGAATGGTACAATATTCCAGGACAGTATCTCAGTGTGGGACAATATTACAGGACAGTATCTCAGTGCAGGACAATAATACAGGACAGTTTCTCAGTGCAGGATAGTGTTACAGGACAGTATCACTGTGTGGGACAGTATTACAGGACAGTATCTCAGTGCAGGACAGTAGTACAGGATAGTATCTCAGTGCGGGACAGTATTACAGGACAGTATCTCAGTGCGGGACAATATTACAGGACAGTATCTCAGTGCGGGACAGTATTACAGGACAGTATCTCAGTGCGGGACAGTTTACAGGACAGTATCTCAGTGCGGGACAGTATTACAGGGCAGTATCTCAGTGTGGGTACTGTATTACAGGACAGTATCTCAGTGCAGGACAGTGTTACAGGACAGTATCTCAGTGCAGGACAGTATTACAGGACAATACCTCAGTGCGGGACAGTATTACAGGACAGTATCTCAGTGTGGGACAGTATCTCAGAATGGGACAAATATTACAGGACAGTATCTCAGAGTGGGACAGTATTACAGGACAGAATCTCAGTGTGGGACAGTATTACAGGACAGTATCTCAGTGAGCGACAATATTACAGGACAGTATCTCAGAATGGTACAATATTACAGGACAGTATCTCAGTGTGGGACAGTATTACAGGACAGTATCTCAGTGTGGGTCAGTATTACAGGACAGTATCTCAGTGCGGGACAGTATTACAGGACAGTATCTCAGTGCGGGACAGTATTACAGGATAGTATCTCAGTGTGTGACAGTAGTACAGGATAGTATCTCAGTGCGGGACAGTATTACAGGACAGTATGTCAGTGCGGGACAATATTACAGGACAGTATCTCAGTGCGGGACAGTATTACAGGACAGTATCTCAGTGCGGGACAGTGTTACAGGACAGTATCTCAGTGCAGGACAGTATTACAGGACAATACCTCAGTGCGGGACAGTATTACAGGACAGTATCTCAGTGTGGGACAGTATCTCAGAATGGGACAAATATTACAGGACAGTATCTCAGAGTGGGACAGTATTACAGGACAGAATCTCAGTGTGGGACAGTATTACAGGACAGTATCTCAGTGAGCGACAATATTACAGGACAGTATCTCAGAATGGTACAATATTACAGGACAGTATCTCAGTGTGGGACAGTATTACAGGACAGTATCTCAGTGTGGGTCAGTATTACAGGACAGTATCTCAGTGCGGGACAGTATTACAGGACAGTATCTCAGTGCGGGACAGTATTACAGGATAGTATCTCAGTGTGTGACAGTATTACAGGACAGTATCTCAGTACGGGACAGTATTGCAGGACAGTATCTCAGTGCGGGACAGTATTACAGGACATTATCTCAGTACGGGACAGTATTACAGGACAGTATCTCAGTACGGGACAGTATTACAGGACAGTATCTCAGTGTGGGACAGTATTACAGGACAGTATCTCAGTGAACGACAATATTACAGGACAGTATCTCAGTGCGGGACAGTATTACAGGATAGTATCTCAGTGTGTGACAGTATTACAGGACAGTATCTCAGTGAGCGACAATATTACAGGACAGTATGTCAGTGCGGGACAGTATTACAGGAGAGTATCTCAGTGTGTGACAGTATTACAGGACAGTATCTCAGTGAGCGACAATATTACAGGACAGTATCTCAGTGCGGAACAGTATTACAGGACAATATCTCAGTGCGGGACAGTATTACAGGACAGTATCTCAGTGCGGGACAATATTACAGGACAGTATCTCAGTGCGGGATAGGAGTACACGACAGTATGTCAGTGCGGGACAGTATTACAGGACAATGTCTCAGTGCGGGACAGTATTACAGGACAATATCTCAGTGCGGGACAGTATTACACAACAATATCTCAGTGCGGGACAGTATTACAGGACAGTATCTCAGTGCGGGACAATATTACAGGACAGTATCTCAGTGCGGGACAGTATTACAGGACAGTATCTCAGTGCGGGACAGTATTACAGGACAATATCTCAGTGCGGGACAGTATTACAGGACAGTATCTCAGTGTGTGACTGTATTACTGGACAGTATCTCGGTGTGGGACAGTATTACAGGTCAGTATCTCAGAGTGGGACAGTATTACAGGAGAGTATCTCAGAGTGGGACAATATTACAGGACAGTATCTCAGTGTGGGACAGTATCTCAGAGTGGGACAATATTACAGGACAGTATCTCAGAGTGGGACAGTATAACAGGACAGTATCTCAGAATGGTACAATATTCCAGGACAGTATCTCAGTGTGGGACAATATTACAGGACAGTATCTCAGTGCAGGACAATAATACAGGACAGTTTCTCAGTGCAGGATAGTGTTACAGGACAGTATCACTGTGTGGGACAGTATTACAGGACAGTATCTCAGTGCAGGACAGTAGTACAGGATAGTATCTCAGTGCGGGACAGTATTACAGGACAGTATCTCAGTGCGGGACAATATTACAGGACAGTATCTCAGTGCGGGACAGTATTACAGGACAGTATCTCAGTGCGGGACAGTTTACAGGACAGTATCTCAGTGCGGGACAGTATTACAGGGCAGTATCTCAGTGTGGGTACTGTATTACAGGACAGTATCTCAGTGCAGGACAGTGTTACAGGACAGTATCTCAGTGCAGGACAGTATTACAGGACAATACCTCAGTGCGGGACAGTATTACAGGACAGTATCTCAGTGTGGGACAGTATCTCAGAATGGGACAAATATTACAGGACAGTATCTCAGAGTGGGACAGTATTACAGGACAGAATCTCAGTGTGGGACAGTATTACAGGACAGTATCTCAGTGAGCGACAATATTACAGGACAGTATCTCAGAATGGTACAATATTACAGGACAGTATCTCAGTGTGGGACAGTATTACAGGACAGTATCTCAGTGTGGGTCAGTATTACAGGACAGTATCTCAGTGCGGGACAGTATTACAGGACAGTATCTCAGTGCGGGACAGTATTACAGGATAGTATCTCAGTGTGTGACAGTAGTACAGGATAGTATCTCAGTGCGGGACAGTATTACAGGACAGTATCTCAGTGCGGGACAATATTACAGGACAGTATCTCAGTGCGGGACAGTATTACAGGACAGTATCTCAGTGCGGGACAGTGTTACAGGACAGTATCTCAGTGCAGGACAGTATTACAGGACAATACCTCAGTGCGGGACAGTATTACAGGACAGTATCTCAGTGTGGGACAGTATCTCAGAATGGGACAAATATTACAGGACAGTATCTCAGAGTGGGACAGTATTACAGGACAGAATCTCAGTGTGGGACAGTATTACAGGACAGTATCTCAGTGAGCGACAATATTACAGGACAGTATCTCAGAATGGTACAATATTACAGGACAGTATCTCAGTGTGGGACAGTATTACAGGACAGTATCTCAGTGTGGGTCAGTATTACAGGACAGTATCTCAGTGCGGGACAGTATTACAGGACAGTATCTCAGTGCGGGACAGTATTACAGGATAGTATCTCAGTGTGTGACAGTATTACAGGACAGTATCTCAGTACGGGACAGTATTGCAGGACAGTATCTCAGTGCGGGACAGTATTACAGGACATTATCTCAGTATGGGACAGTATTACAGGACAGTATCTCAGTGCGGGACAGTATTACAGGATAGTATCTCAGTGTGTGACAGTATTACAGGACAGTATCTCAGTATGGGACAGTATTACAGGACAGTATCTCAGTGCGGGACAGTATTACAGGACAGTATCTTAGTGCGGGACAGCATTACAGGACAGTATCTCAGTGTGAGACAGTATTACATGACAGTATCTCAGTGTGGGACAGTATCTCAGTGCGGGACAGTATTACGGGACAGTATCTCAGTGTGGGAATGTATTACAGGACAGTATCTCAGTGCGGGACAGTAGTACAGGACAGTAACTCAGTGCGGGACAGTATTACAGGATAGTATCTCAGTGTGTGACAGTATTACAGGACAGTATCTCAGTACCGGACAGTATTACAGGACAGTATCTCAGTGCGGGACAGTATTACAGGACAGTATCTCAGTATGGGACAGTATTCCAGGACAGTATCTCAGTACGGGACAGTATTACAGGACAGTATCTCAGTGTGTGACAGTATTACAGGACAGTATCTCAGTGAGCGACAATATTACAGGACAGTATCTCAGTGCGGGACAGTATGACAGGATAGTATCTCAGTGTGTGACAGTATTACAGGACAGTATCTCAGTATGGGACAGTATTACAGGACAGTATCTCAGTGCGGGACAGTATTACAGGACAGTATCTCAGTACGGGACAGTATTACCGGACAGTATCTCAGTGTGTGACAGTATTACAGGACAGTATCTCAGTACGGGACAGTATTACCGGACAGTATCTCAGTGTGTGACAGTATTACAGGACAGTATCTCAGTGAGCGACAATATTACAGGACAGTATCTCAGTGCGGGACAGTATTACAGGACAATATCTCAGTGCGGGACAGTATTACAGGACAGTGTCTCAGTGTGTGACTGTATTAGTGGACAGTATCTCGGTGTGGAACAGTATTACAGGTCAGTATCTCAGAGTGGGACAGTATTACAGGACAGTATCTCAGAGTGGGACAATATTACAGGACAGTATCTCAGTGTGGGACAGTATCTCAGAGTGGGTCAGTATTACAGGACAGTATCTCAGAATGGTACAATATTACAGGACAGTATCTCAGTGTGGGACAATATTACAGGACAGTATCTCAGTGCAGGACAATAATACAGGACAGTTTCTCAGTGCAGGATAGTGTTACAGGACAGTATCACTGTGTGGGACAGTATTACGGGACTGTATCTCAGTGCAGGACAGTAGTACAGGACAGTATCTCAGTGCGGGACAGTATTACAGGACAGTATCTCAGTGCGGGACAATATTACAGGACAGTATCTCAGTGCGGGACAGTATTACAGGGCAGTATGTCAGTGCGGGACAGTTTACAGGACAGTATCTCAGTGCGGGACAGTATTACAGGGCAGTATCTCAGTGTGGGTGCTGTATTACAGGACAGTATCTCAATGCAGGACAGTATTACAGGACAGTATCTCAGTGCGGGACAGTATTACAGGACAATATCTCAGTGCGGGACAGTATTACAGGACAGTATCTCAGTGTGGGACAGTATCTTAGAGTGGGACAAATATTACAGGACAGTATCTCAGAGTGGGACAGTATTACAGGACAGTATCTCAGAATGGTACAATATTACAGGACAGTATCTCAGTGTGGGACAGTATTACAGGACAGTATCTCAGTGAGCGACAATATTACAGGACAGTATCTCAGTGCAGGACAATAATACAGGACAGTTTCTCAGTGCAGGATAGTGCTACAGGACAGTATCACTGTGTGGGACAGTATTACGGGACAGTATCTCAGTGCAGGACAGTAGTACAGGACAGTATCTCAGTGTGGGACAATATTACAGGACAGTATCTCAGTGTGGGACAGTATTACAGGACAGTATCTCAGTGTGGGACAGTATTACAGGACAGTATATCAGTGTAGGACAGTATTACAGGACAGTATTTCAGTGTGGGACAGTATTACAGGACAGTGTCTCAGTGTGGGACAGTATTACAGGGCAGTATCTCAGTGCGGGTACTGTATTACAGGACAGTATCTCAGTGTGGGACAGTATTACAGGACAGTATCTCAGTGCAGGACAGTATCTCAGTGCGGGACAGTATTACAGGACAGTATTTCAGTGTGGGACAGTATTACAGGACAGTATCTCAGTGTGGGACAGTATTACAGGACAGTATCTCAGTGTGGGACAGCATTACAGGACAGTATTCCAGTGTGGGACAGTATTACAGGACAATATATCAGTGCTGCAGATATCACCGATCACTAAAGCTATGAAGATGATGTTAAAAAAGCAAGCCTGAAGGCTTTGTGTCTTAATGCGAGGAGCATTCGTAATAAGGTGGATGAGTTAGCTGCACAAATAGATGTAAACGGATGTGATATAATTGGGATTACAGAGACATGGCTCCAAGGTGGCCAAGGCTGGAAATTCAACATCGAGGGGTATTCAATATTCAGGAAGGACAGGCAAAAAGGAAAAGGCGGTGGGGTAGCATTGCTGGTTAAAGAGGAGATTAACACAATAGTAAGGAATTATTAGCTCTGATGATGTAGAATCTGTATGGGTAGAGCTGAGAAATACCAAGGGGCAGAAAACATTAGTGGGAGTTGTATACAGACCCCCAAACAGTAATGCTGAGGTTGGGGATGGCACTAAAAGGGAAATTAGAGATGTGTGCAATAAGGGCACAGCAGTTATCATGGGTGACTTTAATCTACATATAGATTGGTCTAACCAAATTAGTAACAATACTGTGGAAGAGGAATTCCTAGAGTGTATACGGGATGGTTTCCTGGACCAATATGTCGAGGAACCAACTAAAGATCAGGCCACCTTAGACTGGGTATTATGTAATGAGAAAGGATTAATTAGCAATCTTGTTGTGCGGGGCCCTGTGGGGCAGAGCGATCGTAATATGATAGAATTCTTCATTAAGATGGAGAGTGAAGTATTTGATTCAGAGACTAGGGTCCTGAATTTAAATAAAGGAAACTACGATGGTATGAGGCGCGAGTTGGTTAGGATGGATTGGGGAATGTTACTTAAAGGGTCGACGCTGAATAGGCAATGGCAAACATTTAAAGATTGCATGGATGAACTACAGAATTTGTTCATCCCCGTTTGGCATAAAAATAAAACAAAAAAGGTGACTCAACATTGGCTAACAAGGGAAATTAGGGGTAGCATAAGATCCAAGGAGAGGACATATATATTGGCCAGGAAAAGCAGCAAACCTGAGGATTGGGAGCAGCTTAGAATTCAGCAAAGGAGGACAAAGGGATTAATTAAGAGGGGGAAAATGGAGTATGAGAGTAAGCTTGCAGGGAACATAAAAACTGACTGTAAAAGCTTCCATAGGTACATGAAGAGAAAAAGATTGGTAAAGTCAAGCGTAGGTCCCTTGCAGTCAGAATCAGGGGAATTTATAATGGGGAACAAAGACATGGCAGACCAATTAAATACATACTTTGGTTCTGTCTTCACAAAGGAGGACACAAATACCCTCCCAGATATGTCGGGGAACATAGGGTCTAATCAGAGGGAGGAACTGAATGAAATCAGTATTTGTAGGGAAATGGTGTTAGGGAAATTGATGGGATTGAAGGCCGATAAATCCCCAGGGCCTGATAATCTACATCCTAGGGTATTTAAGGAAGTGGCCCTAGAAATAGTAGATGCATTGCTGGTCATCTTCCAAAATTCTACAGACTCTGGAACAGTTCCCATGGATTGGAGGGTAGCTAATGTAACCCCACTATTTTAAAAAGGTGGTAGAGAAAAAACGGGGAATTATAGACCAGTAAGCTTGACATCGATAGTGGGGAAAATGCTCGAGTCCATTATATAAGATGTAATAGCAGAGTACTTGGAAAACAGTGACAGGATCGGACAAAGTCAACATGGATTTACAAAAGGTAAATCATGTTTGACTAATCTACTGGAATTTTTTGAGGATGTACCTGGTAGAATAGATAAGGGAGAACCAGTGGACTTTCAGAAGTCTTTCGATAAGGTCCCGCATAAGAGACTAGCATGCAAAGTTAAAGCACATGGGATTGGGGGTAAGGTACTGACTTGGATAGAAAACTGGTTGGCAGAAAGGAAGCAAAGAGTTGGAATAAATGGGTCTTTTTCCGAGTGGAAGGCAGTGACTAGTGGGGTACCGCAGGGATCGGTGCTAGGACCCCAGTTATTCACAATATATATTAATGATCTAGATGAGGGAACTAGATGTAATATCTCCAAGTTTGCACATGACACAAAGCTGGGTGGGCATGTGTGCTGTGAGGAGGATGCAGAGAAACTCCAGTACAATTTGGACAGGTTGGGCGATTGGGCAGATGCATGGCAGATGTAGTATAATGTGGATAAATGCGAGGTTATCCACTTTGGTGGCAAAAACAGGAAGGCGGGTTATTATCTGAACTGCAATAGATTGGGAAAAGGGGAAGTGCAACGAGACCTAGGTGTTCTTGTGCATCAGTCGCTGAAGGTAAGCATGCAGGTGCAGCAGGCAGTTAAGAAGGCAAATGGTATGCTGGCCTTCATAGCGAGAGGTTTCGAGTACAGGAGCAAGGATGTCTTGCTGCAGTTGTACAGGGCCTTGGTGAGACCACACGTTGAGTATTGTATGCAGTTTTGGTTGCCTTATCTGAAGAAGGATGATCTTGCCATGGAGGGAGTGCAGCGAAGATTCACCAGACTGATACCTGGGATGGCAGGAATGACGTATGAAGAGAGATTGGGTTGATTAGGCTTATATTCACTAGAGTTTAGAAGAATGAGAGGGGATCTCATTGAAACTTATAAAATTCTAGCAGGACTAGACAAACTAGATGCAGGAAGGATGTTCCCGATGGCGGTGGAGTCCAGAACCAGGGGTCACAGTCTAAAGATAAGGGGTAGGCCATTTAGGACTGAGATGAGGAGGAATTTCTTCACCCAGAGAGTGGTGAACCTGTAGAATTCTCTACCACAGAAGACAGTTGAGGCCAATTCATTAAATATATTCAAGAAGGATTTAGATATATTTCTTAAGGCTAAGGGGATCAAGGAATATGGGGAGAAAGCAGGGTCAGGGTACTTAATTTGGATGATCATCCATGATCGCATTGAATGGCGGAGCAGGCTCGAGGGGCCGAATGGCCTACTCCTGCTCCTATCTTCTATGTTTCTATGTTTCTAGTTTGTGATGTCAGTGAGTGTGCGTCCACTAAGCATTGCACAATCTGGGAATTTGTAGTTTGCCGTTTAACTTACCAGCATGCCTTAAGTGCGACAAGCTGAGCAAGCATTGACAAGCAGGAAGGAAACTCCAGCAACGATATTTAAAGTGATCATCAGCAACTACTTGCAGCTCTGTGCAACTTTCTGCAAATCCAGCAGCTTTACAAACATCTTTCAAGGTTCTAAGATAACATGAAGTGTTGTTGCAAGTGGAGGATGCCTTCATTCTTATTTAAAGGCTTCTGCTCACACCATTTTCTGACAGTCATGGGGGCTCTCCTGGCAGTCACCACCCCTCCCGTCGCCCCCGCCCCACCCCGCCGTGCCCGCGTATCTTCAGGGAAGGGAGCGGGGGCAGCGAAGAAGGGGAGAAGATGCACGCAGAGGGAGGAGGGCCAGGAAGGCTCTCAACAGGAGGCCTTACCCACCTAGGGTCTTCCGCGAGCACTTCTCATATATATTTAAGCAAGGAGCAGTGTTTTAGGAACATAAGAACATAAAAAACAGGAGCAGGAGTAGGCCAATCGGCCCCTCGAGCCTGCTACGCCATTCAATAAGATCATGGCTGATCCATTCTTGGCCTCAACACCACTTTCCCACTCTCTCCCCATACTCGACTCCCTTGTAGTTTAAATGTCTGTCAATCTCCGCCTTGAATATATTCAGTGACTCCGCCTCCACAGCTCTCTGGGGTAGAGAATTCCAAAGATTCACGGCCCTCTGAGAGAAGAAATTCCTCCTCATCTCCATCTTAAATGGGCGACCCCTTATTCTGAAACTATGCCCCCTCGTTCTAGATTCCTCCACGAGGGGAAACATCCTTTCAGCATCCACCCCGTCAAGTCCCCCTCAGAATCTTATATGTTTCAAGAAAATCAACTCTCATTGTTCTAAACTCCATTGAGTATAGGCCCAACCTGCTCAGCCTTTTGTCATACATCAACCCCTGCATCCCAGGAATCAACCTAGTGAACCTTCTCTGCACTGCCTCCAATGCTACATCTCACCAATAAGGTGGCCACAGAACTCTGCCACCTCCTGCAACCAGACCAGCAGCCTGACAGCAAGGCGAGCACAGCTCTGCCAGTGACAGTCAAGGTCTCCGTGGCTCTCAATTTCGTCGCCAGCGAATCCTTCCAGTCTGCAGCAGGAGACATGTAATCATAGAATAGTACAGCGCAGAAGGAAGCCAGTCAGCCAATTGAGTCTGTGCCAGCTTTTTCGAAGAGCAATCCAGTTAGTCCCACTCCCCCACTCTTTCCCCATATCCCTGCCATTTTTTCTCCTTCAAGTATTTATCCAATTCCCTTTGAAAGCCACGATTGAATCTATTTCCACCGCCCTATCAGGCAGTGCATTCCAAATCCGAGCCACTCGTTGCGTAAAAAGGTTTTTACTCAGTCACCTCTGGTTCTTTTGCCAATCACCTTAAATCTGTGCCCTCTCGTTATCAACCCTTCAGCCATCGTAAACAGTTTCTCTTTAATTACTCGATCTAAACCCTTCATGATTTTAAACACCTCTATCAAATCTCCTCTTAGCCTTCTCTGCTCTAAGGAGAAGTACTCATGCTTTGTCCCAAAGCCTCAAGTCACTTCTTGCCTTAGATGTAAAGAGGAAGAAGGGAAGTCTTGGGGGTGCTTTCCATAGCTAACATCTCACAGTTCGCCGTCCATCGCTGCATCCGGAAGGTCACAGAGACTCCTACAGCAGGCGAAGGGATTGCGTTGTCTTCTCTCTGAGCAGAGAGAAGCCAGACGAGCATGCATGAGGACGAGGAGGAGGGCGGGAGGAGGCAGGCAGCGAGCCAATCCCCCTTCCGGCCGGGCTGTCCGTGAACGCCTCATCAGACTCTTGATTCTACTGAATGAAACCCCAGATCCCCGTTGCTCAAGACATCCCCATCATACCATCCCTCTGTCACGGAATATCACAGCCTCCTCCTGGGCACAAAGCTTAAATTGAGAGCCACCCCCACAAAAGGTTCCAAACATAATTAATAAATTGATCCAAAATCAATTGACACTAATTTTCACTTATGACATGAACTAATCACCCTTGTGCAATCCCTTAGTGCCTGTCCTTCGGGTGCCCTTTCCTGATCAAGTGCTCCCACAGTGGCTGCAGCATGGCTGGTGGAAGGCTGCTGAGTTTCCATGGGGGAGATTTCAGATGGCCTTGCAGGACGACCTCGAGCAACTGTGGCCCTAGAAGGCCCGGCTGTAGACTGCACCACCTTGGCATGGGTGGCAGCAGTCTGGGCTGGCTGGCTGACGGGCAGTGGCAAGGGCAATGGAGGAGTGGCAGTAATAGGAACAGGAATGCTGTCATCCTGAGAGAGGTACAGCAGGGTATTGCTCCACTGACCTACTGTCAATCCCCCGGGCCGGCACCTCAGCATTCCTACTAATCTGTTGGAGCAGAGCTTGCTGGGCTGCTGCAACTCCCTGCAACCCCGGTCGGCAGTGGGCAACCCAGCCATGATGGCAACAGTCTGAGCTTGGGTGGCAGCAAGCTGAGACTTCATGAGAGCACTCTGCGTTTCCGCTGCAGCACGAAGACATTGGGTGTGTGGGAAGAGGACAGCTCACCTCCTCTCCACGGCCACGATCAGTGCCTCAACAGCCGCATTGGAGAATCTGCGGGCTCTCTCCCTGTGCTGAGTCTCAGATTGCTTCACAGCCATTGAAGTTCTTTTCCTGTTGTAATATAGGAAAGGCGGCATCCAATTTGCGCACAGCAAGCCCCCACAAATGAGATATTAATCAGATAATCTGTTTCAGAGATGTAGGTTGGGGGATAAATAATGGTCTGGACACTTGCTCCTCTTCCAATAGTGCCATGTGTATCTTTTACACCCACCCGAGAGAACACATGGGTCCTTGGTTTAACATCTCCTCCGAAACACGACACCATCGACAGTGCAGCGCTGGATTTGGGCTCAAGTCTCTGGAGTGGGACTTGAACCTACATCTTTCTGACTCAAGAGGCGAGAATGCTACCCACAGATCCTGTGGGGAGGCAGATCCTGGGGACCATTAGTGGCCAATCATTTTCAAAGATTAGCCTCTTCCCTCCACAGCCTACTGCTACCGAGCCATGTCTCCGAATCCTTCTCCCCCAGCTCACCTGCCTCAGCCTTTTCACCTCTTGCCACTTTCCTCCACCTTTACCCGCACAGTCCTCTTTCTCCTGTCCTCCACCTCCCTCAGGTGGATTATTGTGGACAAATCTGCGCACCACACTTGTTGACGTTATTCTCCCTCCCCCGCTCCTTCCCAGGTGATGTTACTCCCCCTCCCCACTCCTTCCCATGTGACGTTATTCTCCCTCCCCCGTTCCTTCTCATGCAATGTTACTCTCCCTCCTCCGCTCCTTCCCATGTGACGTTACTCCCTCTCGCGCTCCTTCCCATGTGATGTTACTCCCCCTCCCCTGCTCCTTCCCATGTGACGTTACTCCCCCTCCCCTGCTGCTTCCCATGTGACGTTACTCCCCCCTCCCTGCTCCTTCCCATGTGATGTTACTCCCTCTCCCGCTCCTTCCCATGTGATGTTACTCCCCCTCCCTCCTTCCCATGTGATGTTACTCCCCCTCCCTGCTCCTTCCCATGTGATGTTACTCCCCCTCCCTGCTCCTTCCCATGTGATGTTACTCCCCCTCCCTGCTGCTTCCCATGTGATGTTACTCCCCCTCCCTGCTCCTTCCCATGTGATGTTACTCCATCTCCCGCTCCTTCCCATGTGATGTTACTCCCCCTCCCTCCTTCCCATGTGATGTTACTCCCCCTCCCTGCTCCTTCCCATGTGATGTTACTCCCCCTCCCTGCTCCTTCCCATGTGATGTTACTCCATCTCCCTGCTCCTTCCCATGTGATGTTACTCCCCCTCCCTGCTGCTTCCCATGTGATGTTACTCCCCCCTCCCTGCTCCTTCCCATGTGATGTTACTCCATCTCCCGCTCCTTCCCATGTGATGTTACTCCCCCTCCCTGCTCCTTCCCATGTGATGTTACTCCCCCTCCCTGCTCCTTCCCATGTGATGTTACTCCCCCTCCCTGCTCCTTCCCATGTGATGTTACTCCCCCTCCCTACTCCTTCCCATGTGATGTTACTCCCCTCCCCCGCTCCTTCCCATGTGACGTTACTCCCCCTCCCCGCTCCTTCCCAGGTGACGTTACTCCCTCCCCGCTCCTTCCCATGTGACGTTACTCCCCCTCCCCTGTTCCTTGTTCATGAGACATTACTCCCCACACCCGGGGCCTGGTTCCCCCCACACCCGGGGGCCCTCGCTCCCCCCACACCCGGGGGGCCCTCGCTCCCCCCACACCCGGGGGGCCTCGCTCCCCCCACACCCGGGGGGCCTCGCTCCCCCCACACCCGGGGCCTGGCCCCCCCCCACACCCGGGGGCCCTCGCTCCCCCCACACCCGGGGGGCCCTCGCTCCCCCCACACCCGGGGGGCCCTCGCTCCCCCCACACCCGGGGGGCCTCGCTCCCCCCACACCCGGGGCCTGGCCCCCCCCCACACCCGGGGGCCCTCGCTCCCCCCACACCCGGGGGGCCCTCGCTCCCCCCACACCCGGGGGGCCTCGCTCCCCCCACACCCGGGGGCCCTGGCTCCCCTCACACCTGGGGGTCCTCGCTCCCCCCACACCCGGGGCCTGGCTCCCTCCACACCCGGGGGCCCTCGCTCCCCCCACACCCGGGAGCCTGGCTCCCCCCGCACCCGGGGGCCTGGCTCCCCTCGCAACCGGGGGCCCTCGTTCACCCCGCACCCGGGGCCTGGCTCCCCCCACACCCGGGGGCCCTCGCTCGCCCCACACCCGGGGCCTGGCCCCCCACCCGGGGGCCCTCGCTCGCCCCACACCCGGGGGCCCTCGCTCGCCCCACACCCGGGGCCTGGCTCCCCCCACACCCGGGGCCTGGCTGCCCCCACACCCGGGGGCCCTCACCTCGCTTCACCCACACCCGTGGGCCTGGCTCCCCTCACACCCGGGGGCCTGGCTCCCCCCACACCCGGGGGCCCTCGCTCTCCCCACACCCGGGGACCCTCGCTCTCCCCACACCTGGGGCCTGGCTCCCCTCACACCCGTGGGCCTGGCTCCCCTCACACCCGGGGGCCTGGCTCCCCCCACACCCTGGGGCCCTCGCTCTCCCCCACACCCGGGGACCCTCGCTCTCCCCACACCCGGGGCCTGGCTCCCCTCACACCCGGAGGCCTGGCTCACCCCCACACCCAGGGCCTGGCTCCCCCCACACCCGGGGCCCTGGCTCCCCCCACACCCGGGGCACTGGCTCCCCCCACACCCGGGACCCTGGCTCCCCCCACACCCGGGGCCCTGGCTCCCCCCACACCCGGGGCCCTGGCTCCCCCGACACCCGGGGCCCTGGCTCCCCCCACACCCGGGGCCCTGGCTCCCCCCCACACCCGGGGCCTGGCTCCCCCCACACCCGGGGACTGGCTCTCCCCACACCCGTGGCCCTGGCTCCCCCCACACCCAGGGCCCTGGCTCCCCCCACACCCGGGGCCCTGGCTCCCCCCACACCCGGGGCCTGGCTCCCCCCACACCCGGGGACTGGCTCTCCCCACACCCGTGGCCCTGGCTCCCCCCACACCCAGGGCCCTGGCTCCCCCCACACCCGGGGCCCTGGCTCCCCCCACACCCGGTGCCTGGCCCCCCCACAACCAGAGTCCCTCGCTCCCCCCACACCCGGGGCCTGGCTCCCCCCACACCCGGGGCCTGGCTCCCCCCATACCCGGGGCCTGGCTCCCCCCATACCCGGGGCCTCGCTCCCCCCACACCCAGGCCGGTCCTCACTCAGACCGTGAACAGGGCCTTATTTTGTCCCGTTGGGTGGGTTGCGTTGCTTTGCACGGTTGATTGCAGTGGTGGGCGATGCCTGGTGGCTAAGGCTTTCCAGGTGTTCCTTTCACAGCTAAAACAGAGGATTCCTTGCGCATAGGCCCTCGGCTCGATCCAAAGCAGTTTTGGTGTCGGACGGACCCCCACCGACATTGGACTTGGTGCCAAACTGCACCGTCATTCGCGCAGGCGCAAATCTTTTCAATCGGGTCGCCCGATGTGACTTAGCGAACCGGGAACCACTCACGTGCAGAATGCCATGGTGCAGCTTCCAGTCGTGGCAGAAGTCACTCCGTATCACAAAGCACTCACGAGGAAGAACTGCAACTAGCTGAGTCATGTAATTGCAAAACACAATAACAAACCCAGAGCTGTAATCTGATTCTACACAGACCAATTATAATGATAGCCTGCGCACAATGCACCAGCTGGACCTTCAGGAACTGGACATGTTGAGAAAGAGTGCTGTCTGGATTTAAATGTTGATAGTTTGAAAACCCAACTTATGCAACAGAATTTAAGAATCTATTGCAGAATGAAGCTCACGTTATCTCGGCATGCGGTCATTTATTCAGCAGCTGTGTTTGCTTTTTCAAGTCCTTCTGCTTGTTTACATCGGATGATCCACGACCAACTGTGACCTTTGTGCTAAAGCTAAATAATGTATCAGTCATGTGCTTTAACAACAAATACAATTCTTTTCCAGCTTGAAATATAGGGAACATTCTTAACAAGACAGGTAAAGAACAGTTGGCCATTGCATTTAGTCTAAATCTGCCCTTGCCTCCCTATTAGGGGTAATATACTGGCATGGGTGGAAGATTGGCTATCTAACGGAAAACAGAGAGTTGGGATAAATGGTTCATTCTCGGGCTGGCAATCAGTAACTAGTGGTGTTCCACAGGGGTCAGTGCTGGGCCCCCAACTCTTTACAATCTATATTATTTTTTGGACTGTGGAAGGAAACCGGTTTCCTCCGGGTGCTCCGGTTTCCTCCCACAGTCCAAAGATGTGCGGGTTAGGTTGATTGGCCATGATAAAAAAAATTGGCCCTTAGTGTTAGGGGGGATTAAATACGTGGGGTTACGGGGATAGGGCTTGTGTGGGATGGCTGTCGGTGTAGGGACCGGGTGCTAGGGTTTGGATGATCAGCCATGATCTCGTTGAATGGCGGAGCAGGCTCGAAGGGCCGAATGGCCTACTCCTGCTCCTATCTTCTATGTTTCTATGTTAACGATTTGGAGGAAGGGACCGAGTGCAACATATCCAAGTTTGCCGACGATACAAAGATGGGAGGGAAAGCAGTGAGTGAGGAGGACATAAAAAACCTGCAAAAGGAC
Organism: Somniosus microcephalus; assembly: GCF_052327205.1. Lineage (NCBI taxonomy): Eukaryota > Metazoa > Chordata > Chondrichthyes > Squaliformes > Somniosidae > Somniosus > Somniosus microcephalus. The sequence goes on from NC_140990.1 coordinate 226,650,602, forward strand.
ATAGACAGGCTAAGTGAGTAGGCAGAGATTTGGCAGATGGAATATAATATTGGAAAGTGTGAGGTTATGCACTTTGGCAGAAAAAATCAAAGAGCAAGTTATTATCTAAATGGAGAGAAACTGCAAAGTGCTATAGTACAAAGGGATCTGGGGGTCCTGGTGCATGAAACACAAAAAGTTAGTATGCAGGTGCAGCAGGTGATCAGGAAGGCCAATGGAATCTTGGCTTTTATCGCAAGGGGGATGGAGTATAAAAACAGGGAAGTCTTGCTGCAGTTATACAGGGTATTGGTGAGGCCACACCTGGAATATTGCGTGCAGTTTTGGTTTCCATATTTAAGAAAAGATATACTTGCTCTCGAGGCGGTTCAGAGAAGGTTCACTCAGTTGATTCCGGAGATGAGGGGGTTGACGTATGAGGAAAGGTTGAGTAGGTTGGGACTCTACTCATTGGAGTTCAGAAGAATGAGAGGTGATCTTATCGAAACATATAAGATTGTGAGGGGGCTTGATCGGGTGGATGCGGTGAGGATGTTTCCACTGATGGGTGAGACTAGAACTAGGGGGCATAATCTTAGAATAAGGTGCTGCCCTTTCAAAACTGAGGTGAGGAGAAACTTCTTCACTCAGAGGGTAATAAATCTATGGAATTTGCTACCCCAGAGAGCTGTGGAAGCTGCAACATTAAATAAATTTAAAACGGAGATAGACAGTTTCCTAGCAGATAAGGGAATTAGGGATTACGGGGAGAGGGCAGGGAAGTGGACGGGAGTCTAGATTCAGATCAGCCATGATCCTATTGAATGGCGGAGCAGGCCCGAGGGGCCGTATGGCCTACTCCTGCTCCTGCTTCTTATGTTCTTATGTAGGGTTGCCGCCTCTTTGGATTTGTACCAAAGTCCAGTTTTTCAGTGGGCTATCTGAAACATTTCAACATAAACTGGAGACTAAAGTATGTATAAAAAAAGTTGTGTTTTTATTCCACTTATTTCTGCATTATATGGTGTGGAGGGTTAATTATTAAGGTTCTCAATAAACTATCAGCAAGGCCTTGATTTTGCGATCCTAGAAAAATTGAGGCTGTACCTTCCCGTGGTGCATGTATGCTAGTGGCGCAGGGGGCAAGGGGCAGGGGGCAGCCTGCACTGAATTTTGCCATTTATTCCTCCGACTTTAATTTGCTTTGGTTCTGTGCGCAAGGAAAACATGTGCAGGGTGTCAGGACTTCAAGCTGATATCCAGTAATCAGCACTCATTGTCTCTCCAGGTGCCAGGCCTTGGAGCGGGGAAACTGAATATAATTTTTCACAAAGATTTCAAAGATCGTGGGCCAGTAATTCTGGTCTCAACGCGTGAGTACGGATGGCGTACTCACGCGTGGGCCCGTTGGAAGTGCCGGGTTTCAGCATGCACAGCGCATGCGCGGGAAACCGGCATTTCCTCCAAGGGTTTCAGAGGTCCAACGCGTGCGCGCAGGACTCTGCACGCACGCGTTGAACTTCCTTCTTTTTGACAGGTTTGCCCGTGTGCAAGGGCCTGAACTTTTTACACATATAAAAAGGAGGCGTAAGGACTGGATTCTTGAAGGTAAGTGGTCTATTATTTAAAATTATTACATTTTTTTCACAGCTTCATTGTTTTTAAGGACTTTACAGTAAGGTAAGTTTATTTTTAGACCCGATTTCTTAAAAAATTATTTTTTTCAAAAATTTTATTAATTGTTTAAAATAGTTTTTTAAAGTTATTTATAGTTTATTTAATTATTGGGATGGTTTTAAAAATTTTATTTAAAAGTTAAACTAGTCTTTTGGGCACCTGTACTTTTCATGAGTTTGACAGTTCTTACTATCAAACTCATGAATGAAGTTTCCCCTCCCCTGATTGGCTGCACAGTGCTCACCTGATCCCAGCCAGCACATCGCACTAACTACACCGCTGGATCAGGCAAGCACAGCGCGCCAACATCTGGACCGGGCCTGTGACAGGAATTCCAAGCAGGCCCGGGCTTCAGATGTCGGCGCGCCGGGTGAGTGCACATCGGGGGCTTGCACGCGCGGCAAGCACCTGATCCTAATTTCTGGCCCCATGAGTCACTGCAGGCCACAGGGGGGTCCGGACAGATCACCTGAGTCAATTCATCGATCAGTATTGGCGGGAGGAAAAGGCGATGGGTTTTGGGTATATCAGGAGCTGTTTAGGGGCTGCTCTCTCTTCTCCTCGGCATCAATCTACAGCGAGCCTCCCGAGTGGGGCTCGGCTCGACGGAACACTGCCAGAAGCTGAGCGCTGCTCTTCATCCCTCATCAACGGACCTCGACTCAAACTGGAACTTGGATACCGTGTCGGCAGTACGGAACCAGGAGCGAGACGTACAGGAAGAAGCTGCAAGCAAGACAACGGGCAATCAGGGTGAGCATATTGCCTGCGCCTACACATCCACAAGACCACTTAGCTGTGTGAGGGGGTGATTGTAAGTTCCAAACAAACCTTAGAGGGGTTTAGTGCTGGGGTCCTGTGTTAGTTTATTTCATGGGAGGGTTATTTTATTAGACCGTGGTAATTTAGCACGGTATGGCTTTTGGACAAGCCAGGGTTGTATTGTTTTGTACTGTTACGAGTATTATTGTTAATCCTATTAAACACAATACGGTTGAGCTCAAACGGGTGTTCGAGTCTGATCTGTCCATATAATCCCTATCGTCCAGAACTTATAGTAAGAGGTGTGTTTTCGGTGCGCCCGAGAAAACCACTTACACATTCTGCCAAGCACTGTTCCTACCACATTGCCATCTCAGCTACTAATGCTCCAGAGCAGGTGATTAGTGAGTTTAAGGAAGGGACACTGGACGAAGCAGTATTTTCAAGTGAGGAGGAGGAGCAACTCAACGGGGAAGGGGAGGACAGATCTGAGCAGGCTGCAAACCCACAGCATGTTTCCAGTGCATTGATATCCTATTGGACCTGCCGTCAGACGAGAGTTGATGCATGATCCTAAGGCATTAGCTTCATCCTTAATATCTACCATGAGGAGTATGAGGAAGTTGTCCAAGAATATCCAGCACAGCACCTTGGACACACTATAGTTCTGTGGGTGGGATTTGCACAAATGGCATCTTCATAGCCATCTGTAGGGGAGCAACAAAGCAATGAGGGACCAATCACAGAACAACGTTCTTTCACAATTCTTGTGACTTGCTTGCCAGACACTCTGTGAATTTGAGTTCTATCATTGCTGGATTAGAAAGACTGGGAGATTATTTGAAGGAATACAGGTCCTGGGGTAGTGGCAATGTAAGCACATAGTGCTTGAGCTGTCTTTGCACTTGCAGACAATGTCTTATCATAAAAGGGACTTCCTCATCCAGATCATAAAACAGAATGGTATTTGACACAATAAGTCCCATACTCCCAACTATCCTATGTGCTGCTTGTATTGCTTCAGCTATTTGATACTTTCAATGCAAGTACAACACAGCAAAAAAGAATATTCAAAAAGGCGGCACCAGGGGACTGAAAAAAATCTTTGCAATATGATCATTGCACAAGTTTAAAAATTCTCCCGGTCAAAAAATAAAATTTAAAAGGCAGCCAAAACAGCATACTGCCTTTAAAAACTTCTACTAAGCATGCCTGCTTTGCACTCATGCGCCCAGTTTATAAGGTGAGGCTAATGGTACAGATAGAATTTTGCCCAAATTTGTGATAGTCGGTGTAGGACCTGACTTTACTAATTTCCATAAGTTAATGAAGCCCATGCTTGCCAGTAGCGCAGCCTCAGAAAAATGCTCCAAAACACCCATACTAGGGTCACATGCCCATTTTACAGCCTGCACCCATTCCCGATAGGGCCGTGCAAAATTTGGATTCAGAACTGAAGCCATGATTTCAACTCTGGCTCTGCAGCTATCCTGCTCCTGGTCTGGCAGCAACTCAACTTCCTATCATCATCATTTCCACTGAAATGGGTAAACTTTGGCTTTCATCCAAGTAGTTAATTCTGTCTGATAGTTATATACAGGATCGTATGCTTGTCCTTAAGGTCACAGAAAATGTTTCAGGAGAGTGTTGGCCTCTTTGGCTCTGAACAACAAAGCAGGTCAGGTCAGAAGCAGCATCAAAACAAACACCGGACAGTGTTCTTTTTATGCCATAAAAATTCGAACAAATTAGCATTCTCCAGTATTTCTAAGTGTGGTTTTATGAGGGCGCTCCTTTCAGTTGAGAAAGAACACTGGTAATGGTCAAACCTATCACTGCCGTGGTGTGTCACGAGGTTTCAAGCAGCCCAGCATGCCAGCATATTCAACAGTACTTTTCAAGAGCTTCTTCAACTCATTTCATAGCATCAATTATTTTACCCAAACGTTTGAAATTCTACAGCCTGGAGATCAATTCCACTCTCATTTCTTTCCCTCTCCCCCTTCCTCTCCTCGGCAACAGGACAGATTGAGAATTCAGTGGCATGAGGTAATCGAACCTGTGTTCTGCATTCCAGTGTGTTGTGACACAATGCTGCAGGTAAAATTAGAACTTTTGATGGAAATATATTGTGCAATTCTTACTCCTGAAGGAATCAATTAGAAAGCACAGCTTTCTATAAACAGTCTTGTGTTTCCCAATACAAACACGTGGATAACTGATGCAATGTGTCAACCCCAATAGAAGCAATCTCTATCCAGCAGCCCTGCCTACCATCGCCTTTATTGTTGGCACCAACATTATTACAGTTGGCGATTGAGTCCTTGAAGCTGATTTGATAAGCTAAAAGGTTAAGAACATAAGAAATAAGAGCAGGAGTAGGCCATACGGCTGATCATCGACCTCAACTCCACTTTCCCGCCCGATCTCCATATCCCTTGATTCCCCTCGAGTCCCAAGGTTACAGGTCAGAGTCTGTTCAAGATTACAGTCTGCATTTGTACGATGGGCGCAAGGCTACATTTGTTTTATATCAGTCATAAGATTAATTTAACTCTGAGAACTTGTAAAGAAATCCCTGAAGTGACAATAAAATCTTGAAGCGCTTAATCTACCCAGGGAACACTGTGAAAGAGAACAGAAAATGGAGAATACTGTTTCATTGAAAGCAATCACCTCCAAACTCAACTATTCTAATGCTCCAGCACAAAAGCAAAATACTGCGGATGTTGGAAATCTGAAATAAAAACTGAAAATGCTGGAAATATTCAACAGGTCAGGCAGCATCTGTGGAGAAAGAAACAGAGTTAAAGTTTCAGGTCGATGACTCTTCATGAATCTGGGCTCTTGTATATCACCCACTCCCTGCACCTCAACATTGGCGGGTGTGCTTCAGTTGCTGTGGTTTCACACTTTGGAATTGCCTCCCTCACTTCCATTAAGACCCTCCTTAAAACCCATCTCTTTGACCAAGCTATTGTTCACCCCTGCTAATATCTCATTCTTTAGCTCGGCATAAATTTTTTTGATTGCACCTGTGTGAAACGCCTTGAGATATTTTCCTACATTAAAAGCACTATATAAATGTAAGTTATTCTTGTTTTATGCATGTTTCTTAGTATCTTAGCGCTCTCCATTTTGTGCTAAAAGCATAGGTTAATGTGTTTTTAAAAGTCTGCTTTGAAACAACCCATTTGGCTGGGTCCATCGTACTTGCAACACTACCTGCTATAACAGAGGTGCAAGATAATACCTCTGGGACAGAAAGGGGGAACAGATTAGCTCAGAGTTCCCACTACTATCTAGTAACCCCTACTGGAATAGCACTTTTCTGTGGTAGCGAGGACAGGAGTGTTTGGCCACAATGAGGCCCCTGCATGTGAGAACAACCAGTTGACAATCACGATGGTTATTTCGAGCTCCACATTATGGACCAGGTGAAAATGCATCAGATAGAATGTTAATGAGCCACATACATCAGGAAAGTCCCAATGTTCAACCCCTGCTCTGGCTGATCTGAATCGGGCCATATGGGTGCTACAATTGATAAATAATTGGGCGTGAAAGAAGAAAATAATCCGCTATTCTTGAACGTGTCTGCTATCTAGTGATCACTACCAGAGGGTAGCTGTCAAGTGAGAACAATAGCATGAATAAATACAGAAAATGTTCGAAATACCCTTCGGCACCTGTACAGAGAAAACACAGAATAACTTTTTGGATGGAAACCCTTCTTCATAACAGTAGCAAACTTAGCTGTGATAGATTCAAGGTCGAATGGCCGTCAGCAATCACAACTCAGGCTCTAACAAAGAACTTTCATTTGGATAAGTTACCAGAGGCCTCCTGCCAGCTGGAGACCATAGCCCAACCTGAGTCACCACCATATGGTAAAAAAAGCACAGGGTTGGGTGAAAAATTTATGAATTAAGTGTAAATCATAATTAATATAATAATAACCACCTATTAGCCATCCATCGCCAGATCTGGCTGGACTGCATAAAGCACTGTCGGATCCTACTCTCCTCTGCCAAAACTGCTCAATATTCCAGAATTATCCTGGAATGCAAAGATAACCCCCAGCTTCTTTTCTCTACTTCCGGCTTCTTAAACCCCTCTCCGCTGCCTCCTCCACCCTCACCTCCAACAACACGTGCGAGGAGCGCATGGACTTCCTTGTCACTAAGATTGAGTACATCTGTTCAGCTGCCTCTGCCGCTTCCCTTCCTTCCCTAGCTCACCGGGCCAAACTTCCTCTAAGGTCCCCCCTGCCCTAGCCCTGAACTTGCATCTTTCTCTAGTTTTTCTCCTATCTCTCTTCATGCACTCCGTGAGCTCATCTTGTCCATAAGGCCCACCCACCTGTTCCCGTGACCCTATTCCCACTAAACTGCTGATCCTCAACATCCCTTCCTGTCCCCCATGTTAGTTGATATTGTTAACGGTTCTCTCTCTCCTCAGGTACTGTCCCCCTTCCTTTCAAAGCTGCCGTCATCACCCCTCTCTTCAAATAATCAACCCTTGACCCTCCTCTGTCCTTGTAACTACCGCCCCATCTCCAACCTCCCTTAACATGGCCCTCACCGTGTTCATTCCATTTCCCACACCTCTGCTCTCACCCCTTCCCCTCCCTCCCATAACCACAATAGCATTCCCCTTGTCCTCACCTTTCACCCCACCAGCCTCCACATTCAATGGATCATCCTCTGCCATTTCCACCACATCCAACGTGATCCCACCACCAAACACATCTTCCCCTCCCCTTTCAGCATTCCGAAGAGACCGCTCCATCCGCGACACCCTGAACCACTCCTCAATCACCCCCAACACCCCCTCCCCTTCCCACGGCACCTTCCCGTGCAAGCGCAAAAGATGAAGCACCTGTCCTTTTACCTCCTCCCTTCCTACTGTCCAGGGATCCAAACGCTCCTTCCAGGTGAAACAGTGATTTACTTGTACTTCTTGCAATTTAGTATACTGTATTCACTGCTCATGATGCGGTCTCCTTTACATTGGGGAGACCAAACGCAGATTGGGTCACCGCTTTGCGGAACACCTCCGTTCAGTCTGAGCTTCCGGTTGCCTGTCACTTTAATTCTCCGCTCTACTCCCACTCTGACCTCAGCCTCTTACACTGTTCCAACGAAGCTCAACGTAAGCTCGAGGAACAGCACCTCATCTTTCAATTAGGCACTTTACAGCCTTCTGGACTCAACATTGAGTTCAACAATTTCAGACCATAATCTCTGCCCCTATTTTTTCACATGGCAGCTGTTGATGTTTCTGCCATTCCCATTTACACCTCTTGTAGACTCATCTTTTGTTTCTTTACTTGTCCCATTACCATCTCCTTTTGCTTTGTACTATCATACCTTTTGTCATTTAATCTCTCCTGCCTTCAACCCTATCACAGACCTTCCCTTTTGTTCTTTCCTCCCCCCTTTCCCTGCTCCTGCACTGGCTTAAAATCTGTTGCATCTCTAGATATTTCCAATTCTGACGAAAGGTCATCAACCTGAAACGTTAACTCTGTTTCTCTCTCCACAGATGCTGCCTGACCTGCTGAGTATTTCCTGCATTTTCTGTTTCTATTCCAACCTTCCTTTCCTCTCCAAAGTCCTTGAATGTGCTGTCGCCTCTCAAGTCCGTGCCCATCTTTCCGAACTCCATGTTTGAATCCCTCCAATCCGGTTTCTGCCCCTGCCACAGTACTGGCACAGCTTGCATCAAAATCACAAATGACATCCTATGTGACTGTGACTCTGGTTACCTATCCCTCCTCTCTGCAGTCTTTGACACAGTTAGGTATTCTGTGGCGAGTGTCTCACCTCCTGACTCCCCAAAGCCTTTCCACCATCTACATGGCACAAGTAAGGAGTGTGATGGAATACTCTCCACTTGCCTGGATGAGTGCAGCTCCAACAACACTCAAGAAGCTCAACACCATCCAGGACAAAGCAGCCCACTTGATTGGCACCCCATCCACCACCTTAAACATTCACTCCCTCCACCACTGGCGTACCGTGGCTGCAGTGTGTACCATCTACAAGATGCACTGCATCAACTCACCAAGGCTTCTTCGGCAGCACCTTCCAAACCCGCGACCTCTTCCACCTAGAAGGACAAGGGCAGCAGGCGATTGGAAACACCACCACCTCCAAGTTCCCCTCCAAGTCACACACCATCCTGACTTAGAAGTATATCGCCGATCCTTTATCATCGCTGGGTCAAAATCCTGGAACTCCCTACCTAACAGCACTGTGGGAGTACCATCACCACACAGACGGCAGCAGTTCAAGAAGGCGGCTCACCACCACCTTCTGAAGGGCAACTAGGGATGGGCAATAAGTACTGGCCTTGCCAGCAATGCCCACATTCCATAAACGAATTTAAAAAAAAGTTGCCCTCACCATCCTCTTCTCCATTGCCCAGCTGAGTGGAACTGCCTTCGCCTGGTTCCATTTTTACTAAATCAATTATAGCCAGAGAATCTCCTGATATGGCTTCTCTTGAGAAATATTGGGAAGAATGAAGCCATTTTCTTCGGTCTGACTCCCCACCACAAACCATGTTCCCTAACCACCGATACCATCCCTCTCCCTGGTAACTGTCTGAGGCTGAACCAGTGTATTTGCAAGCTTGGTGTTATAGATGAACTTCCAGCCATCACCAAGACCGCCTACTTCGACTTCCGGAACATCGCCCAACTTCCCCCCGCTGCCTCAGCTCATCTGCTGCTGAAACCCGCATCTATGTCTTTATTACCTCTAGACTTGACTATTCCAATGTACTCCTGGCCGGCCTCCCATCTTTCACACTCCATAAACTTAAGCTCATCCAAAACTCTGCTACCCATAACCTAACACGCACCAAGTCCCATTCACCCAGTGCTTGCGAACTTACATTGGCTCCCGGTTGAGCAATGCCTCCATTTTAAAATTCTCATCCTTGTTTTCAAATCCCTCCATGGCCTCGCCCCTCCCTATTTCTGTAACCTCCTCCAGCCCTCCGAGATATCTGCGCTCCTCCAATTCTGGCCTTTTGCGTATCTCTGATTTTAATCATTCTACCATTGGTGGCCGTGCCTTCAGCTGCCAAGGCCCTAAGCTCTGGAATTCCCTCCCTAAACCTCTCTGCCTCTCTACCTCTTTTTCTTCCTTTAAGATGCTCCTTAAAATGTAACTCCTTGACCAAGCTTTTGGTCATCTGCCCTAATATCTGCCCTAATATCTTCGTGTGTGGCTATAATTTTGTTTGATAACGCTCCTGTGAAGCACCTTGGGACATTTTATTATGTTAAAGACGTAATATAAATGCAAATTCTTGTTGTTTATTACTGTATTTACACTGGAGGCTTCATGACAAATGGAATATAGATTTGAAGACGACAGTGTAAATTAAACATTTTATTCTAATAATACATGCACTGGTTAAACAGCTTGTTTCCATATTGTAATTTCTATGTAATTCTATGTAACCAATGCAAGAGCTTCAGCAACTCATTATTGGTTTTACAACACAATGAACACAATCCAACCCCTTTCCAATTCAGAACTAGAATAACCATCCCATCAACCTTGGTGTTGCCTCACACCATACATTATGTCATGAGTATATCCCCAGAGAAACTTGGTTCTTTCATCTTTGCTGCAGCTGCACAAACTCCAGAGTTCATTACCTGACCTTCCCACTCAGAAGGTAAAGTGTCATTAATGAAGTGGGTCAGATATTAATTGGACAGAAGAGGTAGGTAAAGGGGTCAAGGGAATGGAGTTCCTACAATATGTACAGGACTCCTTTCTAATCCAATATGTAAAAAGCCCAACAAGGGAGGATTCGCTATTGGATCTAGTAATGGGGAATGAACCACAGCAGATAAGAGAAGTAGGGAAACATATAGGCAATAGTGACCATAATATAATACGCTTTAAGATGATAATTGAGAAGGACATATGTATGACAAAAACCAGGGCAATAGATTGGAGAAAAGCTGATTTTGAGGGACTGAGAATAGAACTTGGAGGGGAAAAAAGAGCAACAATATTGGCAAACAACGATGTAGAACAGCAATGGGAAATATTTAAAATGATGTTCAACAGACTGCAGGAAAAATATATTCCACTAAAAGGAAAGAACAAACTAAACAATAATGAGACCCCATGGATGAATAAAGCCATAAGGGAACAATTGAGGGTAAGGAAAGAGGCATACATTAAGTACATAGACAGCAGGGAGTGCATGATAAAGGAGAATATGAAAAGGTTAGGAGAGAAGTCAAAAAAACAATTAGGGAGGCAAAGAGGAACTATGAAATTAAATTATCAAGGAACATAAAACAAAATAGTAAAATATTTTATAGGCACATCAATAAAAAAGATTGAGATGGGAATAGGGCTATTAACGGATAGACAGGATAATACCACAGGTAACGATAGAGAGATGGCAGAAATATTAAATAATTATTTTGCTTCAGTATTTACCAGGGAGATAGAACAGGTGGACATGACATTGGATGATGAAATTAGTAATGAGATTAGTGCATTTAAAATAAAAAAGGGGATATATTAAATAAACGAATCAAACTCAAAGAGGATAAAATCCCTGGATTGCATTTTAAAAGAATCTAGGGAAGAGATAGCAGAGGCATTACTACGCATATTTAATAATTCATTAGAAAAAGGTGCAGTGCCAAAGGACTGGCAGATAGCTAACGTAATACCGGTATTTAAGAAGGGGGATAGAACATGTCCAGGGAATTATAGACCAGTCAGTTTAACATTGCTGGTAGGAAAAATAATGGAATCCCTACTAAAGGAGAAAATAGAAGAACATCTAGAAACCAAAAATATAATAATGAATAGTCAACATGGATTTCAAAAGGGAAATTTGACCAATCTTATTGAATTTTTTGAAGAGGTAACAGAGAGAGTAGACAATGGTAATGCAGTAGATGTAATTTATCTGGATTTTCAAAAGACCTTCGATAAGGTACCCCATAATAGACTGATGAACAAGGTCAGAGAATGCGGAGTCAGGGGGTAAGTAGCAGAATGGATTGCTGGTTGGCTTCAGGACAGAAAGCAGAGAGTAGGAGTAAAGGGTAGCTATTCACAGTGGCAGAAGCTGGTGAAAGGATTCGTAAATTTCATGTCTCCCCTGAAGATTTACTTCTGGCTTATTGGAGAAACCCTGGCTGGACTGAGTTTAAAATCCAGGGCTCCAGGGCCCAACAAGATGGCTACGGTCAACCTCATGGCCAAGGCCTGCAAAGTTCAGGTTTGGACTGACAAAGAAGGAATGTTCCAGAAATTAGAAGGCAGACAGGCCTTCTGCATTTATGTATGAGAAGCAAACAGTGGCATTCGGGCCTCTGATTAAAACCCATCAAGGCCGTTTGCACAGTCAATCAATATGTAATAGCTGCGTTCAGACCTTTGTTAGAGGACATCAGCACTGTTTGCAAATGATCAAGGGGGCATTCAAACTGGAATGGCCCCATCAGGAAACCAGTTGGACAAAGGGGAACACTTATGAGACGTTCAAAAACTGATTAACCGGCCATCCAGGTCGATGGGCACAGATCGTTTTCCTTTGTATAAGCTTCAACACGTCCAGGTCAGACAAAGGAACAAGCTGATCTGGCGGGAGATAAGGACTCCCAGGAGGGGTATAACTAGTCCCTCGGGAAGCCATCTCTCTCTCTCTCTCTCGCCTGGACTCCGGTGCCCTGCCTTACCATCAAGAAGATCGATGACAACGAGCCCATCCCGGGAAGCAGGATACCAGCAGTTACATTTGAATCACTGGGGTATGTTTGCTCTGGGCGGTGAAAACCCAAAAGACATCGGCGGGCACGGAGCAGGCGTCCTAACATCTGAGACTGGTGAGCATAAACTTTCTGGCCCATCACAAGACAACTTAGATAGGTGTAAAGGGTGGGAGTTAAGGGGATTGCAAAAATTGTCATTTTAGTCATTTTCCCTCGATGTGTCTGTTTCTCCTCCCCCGCTAAGTGTAATCGTGTTGCATCCATAGTAATTTTCTCTGTATAGTGATTATTTCTCTATTTTAATAAACATTGGTTTTCTTTGCACCAAACCACTGGTCTCGTTTTGTTTATATCGCTGCTCGTAATAAGTCCGGTGGTCAGAACCAGAGGGGAAGCGTGCGTCAATGACTGCGATGACGCAGAGCAAGCTAAGATGCTGCTGTTTTCTCTGGGGAGTAAACTCCTCCAGACCCTATCTGATGAATGTAAAAAGGGGCAGAAGGATTATGAGGATTTGAGGAATGAGATATTGGAGGCCATGGGACTCAATGACGGTAGTCCGTTCGCCCGGGTGGAAAAAACGGTACAGCTCCCAGGGGAGTCCCCGCAGGCGTTCGCAGGCTGTGGCCAGTCTACCGGAGCGCATGCCCGGGAATACCAGCGCGGGCATTACTGAACCAAGTTCAATTGACCCACTGGCTCCGTTGTCTAATGACAACCTGCCTGCCCCAAATCCAATCCCAGGCTGCGGCCTGGTTTGACCCTAGTAGCCCCCAGACCACTGAGGAAACGGTGATCTGCCAGCTCACTATAGCATTTAAAAATATGAGGGGTATCGAGACGCCCCAACCCAAGGGAAAAGTCCATGAGGTTAAACCTGGGAGCCAGAGTAAGAAAGAGTGGCACCAGGAGGGGAACCGTCCCTCCCAGACTAAGTTAAACTGTTACGGGTGCGGGAAGGACGGCCACTGGCGCAAGGATTGTAAGAATCCCTGGAAGGAGAATAAGGGAAAGAATTCATCAGCCCTAGCCCAAAAGGCAGAGCCAGGTATCCCTCCCGCAGCGATCGAGCCACTCTTGGAGTCGATACGATCTTTCTTCCTGACCAACCAGGGGAAAATAGCAGCCACCACCGGCGTGGTGGTTCCCTCGGCCCCCTTTGACGCCCCACAATGACTGGAGCCCGCGCAGCCTGTCCACCTGTGTGATCTCCGGTATGACGGGTGGAAGAGACCACTCGTGCAGATGGAGGTGGAAAAAGTTAAAGGGATTTATCTGCTGGATATGGGAGCATCATGCACCGTGATCCACGCAGTTAACCCCACCACCTCACCTCTGTCTAGCGGGGTTCCATACTTCCTGTCGGGATTCACAGGCAAGGAACAGGCAGGAGCGTTCTCCAAGCCGCTCTCAATCCAGCTCGGCATGCTCCAGACCACGTGCATCCTGGCGAAGTGGGAGGCGGAGGGAGGAAAGGGGATCCTAGGGGCCGACTTCATCGTGGGCCACAGGATCCTCATGGATCTCCGCAATCATTGCCTTTGGGGAGCCAACACGGGTAAAGAGGGAGGTGTAGTAGTCATCCTGAGTAAGGAAGGGAAGGGGACCCTGTGTACTGTGAAGCCAAAAGAAGGTTACGACCTCGGGCTCATGGTCGACGGTGTCCCGGGGGAATTTCGAGCATTCGTGCAGGCTAACCTAGCTGCGTTTGCCACGTACCAACACGACTGCGGGAGGGTCACCGGGTTTGAGGTCAGAGTAGACGGGGACCCCATGGCCCGGCCCCAGAAGCAATATAATTTCCCCAGAGAGGCAGAGCCCGACATGGAGGCAGCCATGTCCTCTTTAGTACAGCAGGGAGTGTTGAGGCCCATAGCCACCCATGTTAACTCTCCGCTTTGGCCGGTTAGAAAACCGGAAAATTCATGGAGAGCCATGGTGGACTATCGGGTGCTCAACAGCAACATCCCCGCGTGTGCCCCCACAGTGGCAGCAGTGGCCGACCTCATCGGGAATATTCCAGCATCCGCGGCCACGTTCACGATGCTGGATATTTCAAATGGGTTTTGGTCCATCCCCTTGAGGAGGGAGGACCAGTATAAGTTTGCTTTCACTTTTAAGGGGCAACAGTACACTGTACTTGGAACTGCTTGCCACAAGGCTTCCATAACAGCCCCAGCATCTTCCACCAGTGTATGGCAGATAGCTTGAAGGAATTTAGTCAGCCCACCCAGTTGCTGCAGTATGTGGATGACCTGCTCTTGTTTACCGACAGTCGGGGAGCATGGCCCGCCACTGGCCGAACTGCTGGAGCTGCTACAGAATAAAGGGTTCAAAGTCAACCCGAAAAAGACGCAGATCGGCCAGCAGGAAGTTAAATTCCTGGGCCTAACCGTCCGCGCAGGGGAGAGAGCCATAGACAAGGCTAGGAGGGAAGCGGTCCAAGAATTGCCGGTCCCCAACACAGTGAGAGGTGTAAGGTCGTTCCTAGGGTTAACGGGTTACTGCAGGGACTTCATTGAAGACTATGCAGCCACAGCAGCCCCTTTGCTCTGACTCCTACACAAAGGAGTGGCATGGTCTTGGGATGAGGGTTGCCAGGCAGCATTTGTCAAGCTCAAGGGAGACTTGCAGACCGCACCAGCCCTAGGAGCCATAGATGGGGGGAAAGAGTTCTTCTTGGAGGTAGCGGCCAGCGGGGATAGTCTCAGTGCTGTGCTGCTCCAGGAGCGGCATGGCAGGCTAAGGCCCGTGGTCTACTCCTCCAGAGTACTCACTGATGTGGAGAGGAGCTACTCAATTTGCGAATGGCACCTTTTGGCCACGTATTGGGCTGTGAAAAGATCCTTGATCTTCACAGGCACCTCTCCCATCACCCTCCTCACACACCACACACCCACCCAGATGCTTCTGGATGGGAGGATTAAAGATGGGACAGTCAGCAGTGCACGCATTGCGCGCTGGACCCTCCTCCTCTCACAGATGGATCTGAGGGTGAGAGGCCTTTGCGAGCCAAAACTCGCGGCCAATATGGTATATCCTGGAACAGCCCATCGGTGTTCCATAGAAGGGGTATGGGAGGTGAACGTAGGTTTACGGGCCGGGATACATCCCTCAGGCCGCGAAATCTATGTAGACAGTTCTAGCATGGTGTCTGCTGGTGAACGACTCACGGGTTGCGGAGTTTATGACCCAACGGCAAATATTGCCCTGGCGATCAAGCTCCCCAGCACCATGAGTGCCCAACAGGCTGAACTGTCCGCGGTGGTGTACGTGGTTACCCACCCCGAAATCTTCCCCATCCCATACACGATTTGCTCGGACAGCATGTTCACCTGCAACTCGTGTATGGAATACCTGGCCATCTGGTCCTGTCGCTGGTATACCTCCGCCAACAGGAGGCCCTTAACAGTAAAGCCCCTGCTGGAGAAAATCCTGGCAGCTGTGGGGGAGGAAGGCGAGGTCTACATCCACAAAGTGAAGGTCCATTCCTCCGCAGAACCCCGCAGCCAGGGTAACCAGCAAGCCGACATGTTGGCCAAGGAGGGTGCACATGCAGGCACTTTCTGGGACCCGTATGAGTCCGGGCCCGTGGCGGCAGTTAGAGGCAGGGATGGGACTCAAGGGAGCTTAGGAGTAGTGTTAGCCCCGGACCTTAAAATGGTCCAAGCCCAGGACCCTGTCCTGAAAATCGTCATTAGCGCAGTAATGGAGGGTAGGAAGGTAGAAGGCCCTTACGGCACAGCGGCCCTCTCCATAAGGGAAGGCATTCTTGTCAAAGAAGAACAGTGGGTAGTACCCCTGCAACACCGGAGGGAGTTCCTTCAACTGGCCCATGAGGGTCCGGGACCGGGCCACCCCGGGCCTGAGACCACCTGGCAACGGGTGGAACAGGCGGGATGGTGGCCAGGACTCCGGGAAGACGTCCGCGAGTTCTGTGCTAGCTGTCTTATGTGCGCCGCAAATAACCCCGACCCCCACAGAAGGAAAGTGCCCATGGGACATGTTAGGAGGGTAGAGGGACCATGGCAGTTGATCCAGATCGACTACATCGGGCCCCTGCCCACCGCCCAGGGAGGCTACAAATACTGCCTCGTCCTGGTAGGCGTGTTTTCCAAGTGGGTGGAAGCCTTCCCCTGCAAAACGGCCACAGCATTAGGGACTGCAAGGATCTTGGTGCGAGAAGTGTTCTCGCGGTGGGGACTACCCCAGTTTGTGGAGTCCGACCAGGGAAGCCATTTCACCGGCCAGGTCATGCAGAACACCCTTATGCTGCTCGGCATCAAGGGGAAGTGGCACATAGCTCACAATCCACAGTCCTCAGGGATTGTGGAGCGCATGAACCGCACCGTTAAGGAAAAGCTGAGGAAGGAGACAGTGAGCTCGCCCCAAAAATGGGCGGAGGTCCTGCCTCTAGTCCTCATGGGGATCTGGGCCAGCCAGTCCAAGGGTACAGGGTATTCCCCGCACGAACTCATGACCGGTAGGGTTATGAGGACCCCCACCCATGTCCTAGCCCCAGTTCTTACTGAAAGGCAGCTCCGGGAGATAAATCAGGATAAATTCGCTCGAACACTCCTCGAGCGCCTCAAACAGATTTATGAGCAGGCAGCAACTAGCATGGGGAAGCAGCATCAGAATAACTGGTTGCTGCTTGAGCCTAGCAAGAGCCAACAGTGGGAGATAGGGGACCAAGTGATGGTTAGGAACTACGCCCGAGTGGGGAGTTTAGAGCCACTGTACATGGGACCCTATAACATAGTCGATAAGCCCAGCCCCATGGTTTACGCAGTAAAAATGCCCCGGCGCACAAAATGGTTCCATGTGAACCAATGTAAGTTGTTTAAGCCAGAGGCAGGGAAACAGGCAGCTGGGATTCAACCCGAGATTAGAAATCCTCGGCCCGCAGCGGGTACGCGCACGCAGGCTGCACATGCAGGAGCAGTCGCGTGCGTCAAGGGAAAAGTTCCCCAGCACTTTGTCCAGACCACTCCCTCTCTTATGGGGCTCCGAGGAGAAGAAGCCCGAATTAGATGGCCCCGAGCCCGAACCAGGTGTTGAGCCTGGAGGGGAAGACCCTCAGCCACTGGCAGCCGGTGGCGAGGGATTGCCCGTCCCCAGTTCAGGTTTGGGAAGGGAGGGACCTGAGGGAGAAGGCCCCCAGCCAGCAAGGACTGTGACCCGAGCCAAGGGTCCGCTCGCCAGGGTAGCCCCACCGGTAGCACGCCCCAGGAGGTCTCCTCGGCCACCCCAGCCCAGAAAAGTATGGTCACCGGCTCTTCAGTTAAAAAGGACGGTCTCCCGAGTCAGAGAGAAGCCGAGAGACAGAGGTCCCCAGCCAGCAGCCATAAGCTGCGAGGGACCAGGAGTAGAGATCAGTGCAGCCACGCTGCAGGGAGCAGCCTGTAGCAGCCTAAACAGGGATTAGGCTGGCCGCCCGGAGACGGGCGGCGGATGATGTATATAGTTTAGGTAGTATAATTTTAAGTAATGTGTATAGAGAATTAAGTTAGGGTGTTTTTAATTCAATTCTAGGCAAGGAGCCGGTAGTGTATAAGTTTTAAGCATGGAACCGTTCCAGAATGTTGTCTACGTGAACCGAGGTCGCGGGACCCGATCACACTTCCCCCGAGCCAGGGAGCCTCCAGGGAACCTGGCTAGATGCTTTTATGTCTTTTTCAGAATTTTTTCGAAATGTACAGAGGAATAATCCTGCTCGCCCTGTTCGGGCTGAGCCTCGCCAGAAGGGGCGATGTCAAGGCCCATCATATCTTTGGATGCTCGGGGAAGAGAGCGCCCCAGCACACGATGGATGGTCTACGGGAGGCGGATGAAATCACCTCGTATGTCCACGAGGGGAGCTGGCCGGGATGGCTGGGATCCAATTCAACCCAGTATTCTAGCGAGACTGGCTTCATGTATGGGGAGGCCTCCCTCCAGTGCCCGAGGATACGAATCGTCACCCCAAGGATTAGCGTTACGGTAGGCAAAAGAATATGTTTGACCTGTAAAGGGAACGTTCCCCTGGATAGGTGGTGGTGGCTCAGAAAGTTAAACAAAGACATGGGGAACCCCAGGGTAGAGTGGGAAAGGTTAGGGAATGACACTCACAGGACCATTACAGGGACCCAGGGAGGGTTAAGTGTGTGCTGGGATAAATGGTGGGAACCGGATCAGGGGATCTACGTCTATATGTGGGGATCAGAGAAAGTCTGCCCCACAGGCGTTTCCATCATTTTCCGCAGCCAGTAGCAAAATAACAGGAGGGGGATGGACTGGGAGTCTCGCCTGGATGCATGCACGATCCCGTACTCCCCAATCTCGGTTAATGCCACTGAACTAGTGACCCGCCCCCGACGGCCCCTGCCCACGACCCCGATGTCACGGACAGTAGCAGAGGAATGCCCCGCCGCCACCAAGGGACCAGGGAACGGCTTGGTGCTAGTACCCACAGACCAGGTGCTGTACCAAGGGGTGCATTACGTGCTGGCCTTGGTGATTTTAAACCTCACTGAGGTACACTTACCCGTGTGGTGTCCCGCAGAGACTGCCAAATTGTATCAAGCCCTGTTAACTGACATGTTTCGAAAATTCCGTGAATTTCACTTTTCGGAGGTCAATAAGACCGCATTGTATACTCACATTATTAAAAGCCATCCTAGTATCGCAAAAGCACTTCTACACTTTGGAACAGAAGACTGTACAGATAGGGGCCGACATTTTAGATATCGTGACCCCGCCCTGGTGGGACATTTTTGAGTATAGAGGTCCCCTCCTGGATTCGAATGGCGTCCCACATCTTAGTAGTCTGTCAGTTAGGGATCATCCTCTACCTGGTCTGTGTCCAGTGTAGGAGAAAGGGTCCCGGGGTAGAATTTAAAGTAAAAGGGTTGTGGAAGGACCAGTATGCCTGGGTGGAAGAAGAAACACCCGTGTGAGCTTTGTGTAATATCACTGCCAAATGATGGCAGATCCGTTTGTTATTTTACTAAAGCTCGTTTTGCTTTTGCTCGTTATTTTTAATAATTATGTTTTTTTGGCCTGACGTTTATTTTTATTAAAGGTTGTGTGTTGAAATGAAGTTCTATGATGTCCCAAGTAGTGCAGGGGTGTTGGACCCCCTCCGTGCTTGGATTATTGTAACAGATAGTAATTTGTTTCTATCGATAGATGCCCGTCGTGCACTGTGGTTTTCTCTAAGTAAGGGGAATGTATGTGTAGCCAAGTGGGGAAAATGCAGTGAATATTTAAGTCCACTAGGTGGCGCGGTTCATTTTCCCCTTTAGTAATTTGAACAAGGAGAAAAGGGTTATGGGTAGGACCATGTGATGCCAAAGGAACCTCCCCTTTCTTCACAGCTTCCATTTTCTACATCCAGCGTGAGAGATTTCTCTGAAGAGAGCTGGGGTGAATATGACTTTTGAAATGAACTTATTCTGTGTAAAGTACAACTAAAACAGTCTTAAGTGCAACCCAGACATAGTTTTAAAGTGATATTGTTTCCCAAATCACTCGATACCACGGGGATGCTTGCAGATTGTCCCACCATGTGCTGGTGTTAACACTTGCTAAAATTGTTGTTGAGTCCTTGGGGGCTACGTTGCGAATGAGTTTAATATTCTGTGTTTTCTTGTAAGATGTAACAAGTGATAACGGGACATAAGAATGTATTTTACTATTGGTTTTGTTTTGTATAATGAGTGTTAGCTAACTAACTAACTGCACCTGTGGTTTGCCTCGTGTTCTGTTCTACAGCAAGCCACTGCCGTATTTTATCGACTGTGTTTTCTTGTATTTGCCGTATTTCCGTCTTTTCCGTATTTTATACAATTAAATGTGGTTTTATGTATTTACAACTACATCCTAAGCCTAGAACCCAAGTTATTAATTCAGAATAAAAAACCCCAGAAAAAAGAAAGTTCTGTGTCCTGTGCTGCTCCATTTCGCCAGGCTACACATTTTGGTACCAGGAGTGGGGTCTGTTAGCTTGGAGTTTCTCAGGCTCGGTAAAGAAAAAATACATAAAATACGGCAGTGGGGGAAGAGCGGTGTGGTGCCAAGTGGACCTGGAGACGGACGGAGAGTGCTGCCTGGGGTTGCTAAGGAGGACCAGACCAGACAGATGGGATCCAGAGGGCGCCAGGATCAATCTGGGAGAGGACCCATCAAGGCACCGAGGAGGGACACCATTGGAGAAGAATCGTCGCAGCTGCCATCCCATTCAGTGGCTTTCAGGGACTTGTGAACGGAGTCAAAATGTTAGAGTCTCCTGATGAGGAGGTTGGAGCTCACACTTCGGATGGTGAGGACAATACCTCTAGTGTGGGTGAGGGCAACCGGATAGATGAACTCAAGTCACAGATTTCAGAGTTGAAAAAAAACCATGACCAAGCAATGGCAATTATTGCCACTCTAGGTAATGGGGCAACCAAGTCATATGTGTATGTACCTAGAGAGCGTCAGATCCAACCATTCAGTGGTGAGGTATCTAAAGATAGTCGTTCAGTTGATGAGTTCATTGAAGAGGTTGAAAGTGTACTACGAGCTAGAGATCAGACTCCTGCAGAGCAGGTAGATTTCATTCGATCTTTGTTGAGGGGGGCAGCCCTACAGGAAATTAGGTTACGGTTGGGTGGAGAGTCTAAGCAGCCCAGTGACCTGTTCAGTTACCTAAGGGGGGCTTTCACCGAAAAACGCAGCGAGTCTCAGCTGTTAGAAACTTTCTATGGACGCAAGCAAGAAGAGGGTGAAGATTTCCAAGAATACTCACATGCACTCTCTCAGATTATTAGAGCTGTGGTAAAGCAATCACCAGATGCAGTGCCGAACACAAAACGGGTTGTCAGAAACAGATTTGTTGATGGTGTTAGAGATCCCTCACTCCGGAGAGAGTTGCGCAAGTTTGTACGAGGCAACCCCCAGTCTACCCTGTTTGATGTACGTGAGGAAGCTGTCTTATGGTCCTTAGAAGACCAGCCCTGTAGCACTAAAGTTGCAAAGAGCAAGAATGTAGTGTGTGACAGTGCGGGGAGGGATCTTCAGTGTTCTGCCATTGGGGTACCAGGCAGCCAGGCTGTCACTTTACAGGATGTTCTTAAAGTGGTGGCGGAGCAAGGTAAAGCTATCGGGGAACTAACAGAGGCAGTACGGGGTCTTGCTCTACAGAAGGAAAACACTGGTAATGACAAGGTTGGGAAACCTAGAGCCAAGCCAAAGTTCACTGATGAAGGTCAGCCTATTTGCTTTAAGTGTAACGGGGCGGGACACATTGCCAAACAGTGTCCTCAGAAGCACAAGGTAGCAAACACATCCACCGATACCGGCTGGGGTGCAGGAAAACTAGCTCCCTCGATTGCCATGAGCCGGGCAATGCGATGAAAACCTGCAGGCTCTCAGAACAGTACTTGTATTCGTGACAGATTTCTTGACCGTGCAATAGGTAAATGTCCAGTAGTAGATCTCAAGATTGGGGGGGTTACTGCTAACTGTTTACTGGATACCGGGAGCCAAGTCAGCACTATTTCTGAAGGTTTTTTCAGAGAGCACCTACTTGGGAGGGATGAGGATATGCTGTCTACAACCGGGTGGCTTAAGATCACTGCCGCCAACGGGTTGGACATTCCCTACTTGGGCTACCTTGAGTTAGACGTTGAAACTATGGGCATAACCTTACCCGAGTGTGGTTTCCTGGTAGTCAAAGAGCATCAGCAGTCACAGCCTGCAGCATCAGGTCTTATTGGTATGAACATCATCAGCCGATGCAGACAACTAGTTCATGCTGAGTTTGACACTACTCTAGGGGGAAAGTTAGATTCAGATTGGAGGGAAGCATTTCAGCAAGTACAACAGTGTAACATCACTCCAAAGTCATCTTCTGTCCGTGTAGCTGGTAGGGGTTCTGTACATGTGCCTGCGTCTTCCATAGCTACAGTCTATGTAAAGGGACTTAAAACTCAGTCAGGTGACAGCACTAAAATGCTGTTGGAGCCAGGTAACACACCATTGCCCGGTGGCCTGGTAGTTGTCCCCACTCTAGTTGAATCAAAGGGACATTTATTTCCAGTGCAGGTGGTAAATTTCTCTGAGGAGGGTGTGTGGTTAAGCCCCAGGACCAGGCTTGGTATTCCGACTCAGGCAGAGTGTGTAGACAAGGACTCCTGTGAGGTGCGATTTCAACGCATCTCCGCTGACACAGAGGAAGTAACTGTTGGCAGAAAAGAAGGACAGATGACAGAAGACATTCAGTTGCTTTTGGACAAACTACACATAGGTGGCACACAGGGCCAACAAGCAGAGTTGGTGCACTTTTAGCCAGGTATTCGGAAGTATTTGCTTTTAAGGATGAGGACCTAGGCTACACTGATAAAGTTGAGCATGAGATTAACTTGGTAGATGACGCACCAGTTACAGAGCCATACCGTCGTGTCCCACCTACACTGTACAAAGAGGTGAGGGACCACATCACTAAGCTTCTAAGAAAGCGTGTCATCCAGGAGAGCAATAGTTCATACGCTTCACCCATAGTGGTAGTTCGTAAGACTGATGGAGACATACGACTATGTGTTGACTTTAGGAAACTAAACTCAAAAACCAGACGTGACGCATTTCCTTTGCCCCGCATTGACGAGAGTTTTGATGCCCTTCATGGTGCAAAGTTCTTCTCGACCATTGATCTTGCAAGTGGGTACCACCAGGTTGCTGTTCGTGAAAGTGACAGGCCTAAGACTGCTTTTACAACTCCTTTTGGCCTTTTTGAGTACCTCAGAATGCCTTTTGGTGTCTGTAATGGACCTGCGACTTTTCAACGACTTATGCAAGCGACTATGAGCAACTTAGTGTTCCACATCCTATTGGTGTATTTAGATGACATCCTTGTGTTCTCTCAGACCTTCCCGGACCATTTAGAGAGGCTTGAGACAGCTCTAAGACGACTGAAAGAGACAGGCTTGAAAGTAAAGCTTGAAAAGTGTCACTTCCTGCAGCAGGAAGTCAGGTTCCTTGGGCATCAAATTTCAGGGGAGGGTATAGGGACAGATCCAGAGAAAATTGCCGCCGTAAAGAAGTGGCAGGTCCCCAGTACAGTCAAAGATCTGAGGTCATTTCTTGGCTTCTGTAGTTATTACAGGAGGTTCATTGAGGATTTTTCTAAACGAGCTGGCCCTCTCCATGACGTAGTCAATGCATGCCTTAGGGAAGACAGCCCAGCAAAAGCAAAACGGTTGTTTGAAGGTTCATGGACAGCTGAGTGCCAAGCTGCTTTCGAACAGTTGAAAGAAAAGCTGATCAGTGCTCCAGTGTTAGGTTACGCAGATTTCACTCAGCCTTTCATTGTAGAGACAGATGCCAGTAACCTAGGATTAGGTGCCATCCTCCACCAGCAGCAGGGAGATAGGAAGAGAGTGATAGCATATGCCAGTAGGAGGCTCCGTAATGCTGAAAGAAATGACAGAAACTACAGCAGTATGAAACTAGAGCTCCTCGCCCTCAAATGGGCTGTTTCAGAGAAATTTCGAGGTTACCTTCTAGGTTCCAAGTTCACTGTCATAACAGATAACAACCCCCTGTGTCACCTTTCTACAGCTAAGTTAGGTGCTGTTGAGCAAAGATGGGTGGCTCAGTTAGCTGTTTTTGACTTTGACGTCAAGTACCGCCCAGGCCGCTGTAATGCAGCAGCAGATGCCCTCTCTAGGCAGCCGTTAGCAGGGGAGCCCGAGTCAGACAGTGGGGATGCAGACTATGATGATTGTGTGGCCATATGTAATGTCATTCACAAGGGAACAGCTCTAGGACCAGACTTAGTGACAGCAGGAGTCAAGTGCTGTAAAGTCAGACAGATCCGTGTTTCGGACGCAGAAGAAAGTACTGAGCGTAGTGAGTCGCAGGGTAACACACCAACACTTCCCGGTTACTCTAAAGAGGAACTACGTAAGTTTCAGGACACAGACCCCACCCTCAGCGTGTTTAGGAAGTTTTGGGGTGAGCAGCAAAAGCCAACTTACAAGGAGAGATCGCAGTTATCCAAGCTAGTATTATCCACGTTAAAGCAGTGGCACCGTATTTGTGAGCAAGATGGCTTGTTGTACCGTGTAATCGAGGATGTCCATGTTGGTGAATGTCACCAGCTACTACTGCCCTCTTGTTTGAAAGAAGTCGTGCTTGAAGGTGTGCATGATCGTATGGGCCATCAGGGAATAGAGCGCACACAGAACCTTTTGAGACAGAGATGTTTTTGGGTTGGGATGTATGAGGATGTGGAACAGTGGGTCAAGAAATGCGAGAGGTGTGTTTTGACAAAAATGCCCCACCCCAAGATACATGCCCCTATGAAATCATTTCTAGCCTCCCGGCCCCTTGAAGTAGTTGCTGTAGATTTCACCATGCTGGAACCGGCCTCTGATGGTCGTGAGAATGTGTTAGTGGTGACAGATGTTTTCACTAAATTCACACAAGCCTTCCCTACTCGGGACCAAAAGGCTGATACCACGGCAAAAGTCCTTCTCAAAGAGTGGTTCATGAAGTATGGGGTCCCAGAAAGATTGCATTCAGACAGAGGTCGAAATTTTGAGAGTGAAATCATTGCCGAGCTGTGTAAGCTTTATGGTGTAAAGAAAACCCGCACTACCCCACACCACCCGGAAGGAAATGCTCAATGTGAGAGATTCAACAGATCTTTACATGATCTTTTGCGTACACTGCCTCCAGAAAACAAACGCCGCTGGCCTGAGCACTTATCTGAGTTGGTGTATGCCTACAATGTAACACCCCATGCTATGACTGGCTACTCACCGTACTATCTGCTTTTCGGGGTTCATCCACATCTTCCTGTAGATGCTTTATTAGGTCAGGAGCAAGTGTTAGACAAGAAACATGAGTGGTTGGTTGTCCACCAAGAGCGTTTGAATGAGGCACATGCAAGGGCAAGAGAGTACACTGAAAAGAAATCAGCTCAAAGAATTGAACTTAACAAAGACAAAGTGTACTGTCCAACCATTGAGGTGGGTCAGCTGGTATACTTACGACACAGGCCTTTGGGTAGGAACAAAATTCAGGATGCTTGGGGTCCTACTGTGTACAGAGTGGTGGAGGTACAGGGCACTACACATGCAGTTGAGCCTTTGGAGGGCGGTCCTTTAAAAAGGGTCCATAGAGTTAATCTTAGGCCATGTGTTACCCCTGTCCCTGATCCTAGGCGGATGAGAACCAAGTCCCCTGTCACCGTACCCCCGTCACTCTTTTGACAGAATCGTTGCCAGAGCCCTCTGATACTGAGTTTGTTGTGGTAGAGGAAGTCACCTATCCAGAGTTAACTCAGGAGGAAAAAGTAAACAATGATCCTGTTGGTAACGCCCAAGATGTACAGGAATCAGAGGCTGTTTCTGAGCCAGAGCATTCAGATCCTTCTGAGTGTGGGACTGAGGTTGAGGTACCCATTCCGGCTCCTCGCAGAACTAAAAGAGCCAATGCAGTCTCACTCAGTCCTGAGGTGTTCTCTCATGTTTTATCTAGTCTGGGTGCTGCATTTTTTCGAGAAGCTGTAAAAGAAGTTAAAAACTGGTGCTAAGTCACCGAGGACGTTGACTTTAAAGCAGGGGAGAATGTAGCCAAGTGGGGAAAATGCAGTGAATATTTAAGTCCACTAGATGGCGCGGTTCATTTTCCCCTTTAGTAATTTGAACAAGGAGAAAAGGGTTATGGGTAGGACCATGTGTTGCCAAAGGAACCTCCCCTTTCTTCACAGCTTCCATTTTCTACATCCAGCGTGAGAGATTTCTCTGAAGAGAGCTGGGGTGAATATGACTTTTGAAATGAACTTATTCTGTGTAAAGTACAACTAAAACAGTCTTAAGTGCAACCCAGACATAGTTTTAAAGTGATATTGTTTCCCAAATCACTCGATACCACGGGGATGCTTGCAGATTGTCCCACCATGTGCTGGTGTTAACACTTGCTAAAATTGTTGTTGAGTCCTTGGGGGCTACGTTGCGAATGAGTTTAATATTCTGTGTTTTCTTGTAAGATGTAGCAAGTGATAACGGGACATAAGAATGTATTGTACTATTGGTTTTGTTTTGTATAATGAGTGTTAGCTAACTAACTAACTGCACCTGTGGTTTGCCTCGTGTTCTGTTCTACAGCAAGCCACTGCCGTATTTTATCGACTGTGTTTTCTTGTATTTGCCGTATTTCCGTCTTTTCCGTATTTTATACAATTAAATGTGGTTTTATGTATTTACAACTACATCCTAAGCCTAGAACCCAAGTTATTAATTCAGAATAAAAAAAAACAGAAAAAAGAAAGTTCTGTGTCCTGTGCTGCTCCATTTCGCCAGGCTACATATGTGTCGAGGGATCATGGATAGATATATATAGGGGAAGGTTGTTTGTGGGGGGCCAGAAATTTGCTCACCTTGATTGAATACTTCAAGCAAGTTTCAGTATCCTAGGGGGGACTGAAAGGATTTGCAAATTTCATGTCTCCCCTGAAGATTTACTTCTGGCTTATTGGAGAAACCCTGGCTGGACTGAGTTTAAAATCCAGGGCTCCAGGGCCCAACAAGATGGCTACGGTCAACCTCATGGCCAAGGCCTGCAAAGTTCAGGTTTGGACTGACAAAGAAGGAATGTTCCAGAAATTAGAAGGCAGACAGGCCTTCTGCATTTATGTATGAGAAGCAAACAGTGGCATTCGGGCCTCTGATTAAAACCCATCAAGGCCATTTGCACAGTCAATCAATATGTAATAGCTGCGTTCAGACCTTTGCTGGAGGACATCAGCACTGTTTGCAAATGATCAAGGGGGCATTCAAACTGGAATGGCCCCATCAGGAAACCAGTTGGACAAAGGGGAACACTTATGAGACGTTCAAAAACTGATTAACTGGCCATCCAGGTCGATGGGCCCAGGTCGTTTTCCTTTGTATAAGCTTCAACACGTCCAGGTCAGACAAAGGAACAAGCTGATCTGGCGGGAGATAAGGACTCCCAGGAGGGGTATAACTAGTCTCCGGTGCCCTGCCTTACCATCAAGAAGATCGACGACGAAGAGCCCGTCCCGGGAAGCAGGATACCGGCAGTTACATTTGAATCACTGGGGTATCTCTGCTCTGGGTGGTGAAAACCCAAAAGACATCGGCAGGCAACGGGGCACGGAGCAGGTGTCCTAACATCTGAGACTGGTGAGCATAAACTTTCTGGCCCATCACAAGACAACTTAGATAGGTGTAAAGGGTGGGAGTTAAGGGGATTGCTAAAATTGTCATTTTAGTCATTTTCCCGCGATGTGTCCGTTTCTCCTCCCCCGCTAAGCGTAATCGTGTTGCATCCATAGTAATTTTCTCTGTATAGTGATTATTTCTCTATTTTAATAAACATTGGTTTTCTTTGCACCAAACCACTGGTCTCGTTTTGTTTATATCGCTGCTCGTAATAAGTCCGGTGGTCAGAACCAGAGGGGAAGCGATTCGAACCGCACGGGGCTGGAACAGCTCAGATACGCCTGACTGGCCAGACACAAACCCCCAAACCAAAACCCCCTACACTGGGTGGTGGTGTTCCACAAGGATCAGTGCTGGGACCACTGCTGTTCACATTTACATTAACGATTTAGACTTTGGAATCAAAAACACAATTTCTAAATTTGCAGATGACACCAAATTGGGGGGATAGTCAATACTGAGGAGGACTGCAACAAGTTACAGGAGGACATTAATAAACTTGCAGGATGGGCATATAATTGGCAAATGAAGTTCAACACAGATAAATGTGAGGGATTATATTTTGGTAGGAAGAATAGGGAGGTCACTTATCACTTGGAGGGTGCGATTCTAGGTGGGGTAGAGAAACAAAGGGATCTTGGAGTACAAATACACAAATCACTAAAAGTTGCGACACAGGTTAGCAAGTCCATAAGAAAAGCAAACCAAGCATTAGCGTTTATTTCTAGAGGGATAGAATTGAAAATTGGGGAAGTTATACTAGACCTGTATCGAACCCTGTGTGAGAACCTCTCTGGATATGTCGAGGGCATCCTGAAACCCATCGTACAGGGAACCCCCAGCTTCTGTCGCGACACTACAGACTTCTTACAGAAGCTCAGCACCCACGGACCAGTTGAACCAGGAACACTCCTCGCCACGATGGACGTCTCGGCACTCTACACCAGTATCCCCCACGATGACGGCATCGCTGCGACAGCCTCAGTACTCAACACCAACAGCCAATCTCCAGACGCCATCCTACAACTCATCCGCTTCATCCTTGACCACAATGTCTTCACCTTCGACAACCAGTTCTTTACCCAAACACACGGAACAGCCATGGGGACCAAATTCGCACCCCAATACGCAAACATCTTCATGCACAAGTTCGAGCAAGACTTCTTTGCTGCACAGGATCTCCAACCAACGCTATACACCAGATACATCGACGACATTTTCTTCCTATGGACCCACGGCGAAGAATCACTGAAAAGACTACACGATAACATCAACAAGTTCCATCCCACCATCAAACTCACCATGGACTACTCCTCAGAATCAGTCTCATTCCTGGACACACGAATCTCCATCAAAGACGGACACCTCAGCACTTCACTCTACCGCAAGCCCACGGACAACCTCACGATGCTTCACTTCTCCAGCTTCCACCCTAACCACGTTAAAGAAGCCATCCCCTATTGACAAGCCCTGCGAATACACAGGATCTGCTCAGACGAGGAGGAACGCGATGGACACCTACAGACACTGAAAGACGCCCTTGTAAGAATGGGATATGACGCTCGACTCGTCGATCGACAGTTCCGACGGGCCACAGCAAAAAATCGCATAGACCTCCTCAGAAGACAAACACGGGACACAACCAACAGAGTACCCTTCGTCGTCCAGTACTTCCCCGGAGCGGAGAAACTACGCCATGTTCTTCGCAGCCTTCAACATGTCATCGATGACGACGAACACCTCGCTAAGGCCATCCCCACGCCTCCACTACTCGCTTTCAAACAGCCGCCTAACCTCAAACAGACCATCGTTCGCAGCAAATTACCCAGCTTTCAGGAGAACAGCGACCACGACACCACACAACCCTGCCACAGCAACCTCTGCAAGACATGCCAGATCATCAACACAGATACCATCATCACACGTGAGGACACCACCCACCAGGTACATGGTACATACTCATGTGACTCGGCCAACGTTGTCTACCTCATACGTTGCAGGAAAGGATGCCCCGGAGCATGGTACATCGGCGAGACCATGCAGACACTGCGACAACGGATGAATGGACACTGCGCAACAATCACCAGGCAGGAGTGTTCCCTCCCAGTCGGGGAACACTTCAGCAGTCAAGGACATGCAGCCTCCGATCTTCGGGTAAGCATTCTCCAAGGTGGCCTTCGAGACACACGACAATGCAAAATCGTCGAGCAGAAACTGATAGCCAAGTTCCGCACCCATGAAGACGGCCTTAACCGAGATCTTGGGTTCATGTCACGCTACATGTAACCCCACCTGATGCAGGGTCATCCAGACTCGAGTCGACATTGGCTTGTTCTCTCTACACAGATGCGGCCGGACCTGCTGTGATTTCCAGCCAAAAAAAATGTTTTTTGTCTTTTTTTGTTTTTCATACAGACCCCAGCATCTGCAATATTTGACCCCTTGTGACCCCACCTCATTGTTCTTTGATGTAATGTTTCCCTGACTGACCTGTTTGGACACCATTCACACCTTTGACTGCTGTGATTATCTCTCTGCCGAGGTGTGATAAATGGCAGTTGGAAAGGTTACCTGTAAACATCTGACATGATTCTCTGACTATATAAGCTGTGTCTTTATGCATTTCTCCACTTCACCTGAAGAAGGAGCAGCGCTCCGAAAGCTTGTGATTTCAAATAAAGCTGTTGGACTATAACCTGGTGTCGTGTGACTTCTTACATTTGAACCTTTGTTAGACCACACTTAAGAGCATTGCATACAGGTCTGGCTGCCATATTATAAAAGGGACATTGAGGCACTGGAGAGGGTGCAGAGAAGATTTACAAGGATGATACCAGAAATGAGAGGGTCGACATATCAGGAAAGAATGAACAGGCTGGGTCTGTTTTCTCTTGAAAAAAGGTTGAGGGGGTGACCTAATAGAGGTCTTTAAAATTATGAAATATTTTGATAGAGTAGATAGAGAGAGAATGTTTCCACTTGTGGGGAAGAGCATAACTAGAGACCATCAATATAAGATAGTCACCAAGAAATCCAGTAGGGAATTCAGAAGAAACTTCTTTACCCAAAGAGTGGTGAGAACGTGGAACTCGGTACCACAGGGAGTGGTTGAAGTGAATAGGATAGATGCATTTAAGGGGAGGCTGGACAAACATATGAGGAAAAAGGGAATAGAGGGTTATGCTGATAGATTTAGATGAGGAAAGACGGGAGGAGGTTCGAATGGAGCATAAACACCGGCATGGCCTGGTTGGGCCGAATGGCCTGTTTCTGTGCCGTATATTCTATGTAATCCGATGTAACCCCATGTAATATTTATAGAGGCCACACCTGGAGATAATTACACAGGAGGTGCCTCAGTTACCAATATAAATAGGGTACAATATCCCCAATCAGTAATAATGTTAATATTATAAAGTAATCGACAAGCAAACACACTATGGAATGATACCATCTGCATATCCCATAACACTCCCCAGGAAATAAAAACAATTACCTTCCAAGTAAACCAACTTTTTTATTTTTGCTATGTACAATTAAAAAAAATCCAGATACCATATTAAGTCACCTTTTGTGCCACATGAGTCATCATATAGGAACATCAGAAAATGTGGAACAATAAAAGGCCAATTGGCCCATTAAATACAGTCTTTTCACATACCATGCACAATTTACTTAACTATATTTAATGTGAAACAGCAACTAACTACTGTAGTGTATGTACCTTTAAGAGGAACTATGTTTTTGAAGCCCCTGTATACTGTAGTACCAGTAGTGACCACTCGGGTATATAAGCCTCTGTAGCGTCTTGTGTAGTTAGTTCACCTCCAGACTTTGTTCAGTAAACACTTGTTAAATCAACTCCTGCATTCCGTGTCTTCATTAACACACGGATCTAACAGTGCCGACGAGTTAGAAACGAACTTACCTGCAATTCGGCAGCACCTCAAGGGGATCGATTCCTCAGACGAAGGTCGAAGCCAGAAGCAAGAAAAAAAACCTGTGGTTTCACCAGCTAAACGGGCTGGTGGCAGGTAGTGCACTGATCCTTCCTGGGCTGTGGTGGGCTAGAGCTCAATCGGGTGGCTCTGCAACGGGGCCGGACAGCAAGTCGGGAAGCAGAAGCAAAGAGAGAGAGTGGGTGGAGCACTCAGGGCGCGGCCGGTGCTGCAAAGCAGGTCGGCGTTCGGACCGAGCAGAGGGAGGGGAAAGTCCCAGAGGGTCCGCTCCACAACGGGAACGGATTTCCAAGTAACGGAGAAACTATTGAAGAGATATATATAAAAAAAAATAGAAATACCGCGAAAAGCTGCAGGTCGCAACGGGAACCGCGGAGAACAGCGTTGGCAGCAGCGGCAGTGGCGGGAAAGCGTGGGAGGGAAGAAAGAAAAGCGCGGAAGCGCCATTTTGATCCATCGGGGACAGAGGAAAAGCGGGAAGCGCCATTTTAGATTTCCAAGATGCCGAAGACTGGCAATATTACTGCTTTCGATAGTGATATAGAAGATTGGACCACATATGTGGAAAGAGTGGAGGTATATTGCAAGGCGAATGAAGTAGCGGATGATAAAAAGGCATCGGTACTTCTAAATCTGATGGGCACAAGGACATACGGGCTGTTACGAAACTTGATCACTCCAGCCAAACTGATGGACAAGAATTTTAAGGAGATTGTTGATACCTTACAGGAGCACTTAAACCCAACACCGCTGCTGATAGCGGAATGATTCAAATTCTTCAGGAGGAATCAGCACAAGAATGAAAGTAACGCTGATTACCTCACCGAATTATGAAAGCTGTCAAAGCACTGCCAATTCGGGCAGGACTGGCAGATTCTCTACGAGACAAATTCGTCTGCGGTCTCCTAAGTGAAGGAACACAGAAAAGACTACTTTCTGAGAAAGATTTGACACTGGACAAGGCTTTCAGTGTGGCTGTATCATACAAAGCAGCAGCAAGAGGAGCTGCAGAGATACAGCAAAAGCCACAGGACTTCGGCACCCATGAAATGACACAGGGTTTCGAGAGATGTTATTGCTGCGGCAGATCCACACATGACCAGAAGGACTGCTGGTTAAAGGACAAAGCATGCAGGCAATGCGGAAAGATGGGACACATTGCACGTGTATGCAGATCTGGAAAAAAATCCACTGACAGTAAAAAGGTCAATAAGGAAAAGTACAGAAAGGTACAAATGATGACGGACAGTAGCTCCGAAGACCAGAAGAGCGATAGCGACTCCGGAAACAAGAGACTAAGCTGTCTCAAATTACATAATGTAATTGCCAAAGAAGATTACCAGACCATTTGGGTTACCCTCACGAGAGCGGGGTCCCCAGTCAAAATGGAGCTAGATACAGGATCAGCTCTGTGATGCGCTATCAATTACTCATAAAAGACTGAGAGTTAAGAGAGTAACTAAAGGCTTTTATTAACAAAAGAATGAAGGTCTGCCTCGAGTGGTCGACCGGTCCAGAAATACAAAGGGCTGGGGAGCAGTCACCTTTATACTAGGACTTGTGGCAGGAGTCAGCCGAGGCATGTCCAGGCATGTACACAGTGGAATACAAACAGTGGTTTACCACATTCACCCCTTGTTTAAAATTGAGTCCGGCGGGGTGAAGTGTATTAAAAGTTAGTGTATTGGAGTCTCTCCGGAGGTCTTGTCTGGCGCTGTGATCGGCGTGGCGACGGCAGGGGTAGTGGAGCTTCCGGCGTAGAGTCCAGCGTGGGCTGTGGCACAGGCGTGTCGTCCTCGTAGATGTCGAGCGGGTCGCGGGGCCCAGGCCTGCCGTCTGCTGGGGCTGGATATCGGGTCGTGGGGGGGGGGGGGTGGTAGTGAGTAGTGGGTTACTGCGGCCCCCGAGGGTGCAAGGTCTCTTATGGAGACTGTGTCCTCCCGCCCGTCCGGGTATGCAATGTAAGCATACTGGGGGTTGGCGTGGAGGAGGTCGACCCTCTCGACCAGGGGGTCCGTTTTATGGGTCCTCACGTGCCTTCTCAGTAGGACCGGCCCTGGGGACGTCAGCCATGGCGGTAGCGATGTCCCCGATGTGGACTTCCTTGGGAAGACAAACATTTTCTCATGAGGGGTGGCGTTAGTGGCAGTGCAGAGCAGTGGCCGAATAGAGTGGAGCGCATCGGGGAGCACATCCTGCCAGCGGGAGGTTGGAAGGCCCCTAGACTTTAAGGCTAGCAGGGCGGCCTTCCAAACTGTCGCATTTTCTCTTTCCACCTGTCCGTTCCCCCGGGGGTTGTAACTGGTGGTCCTGCTTGTGGCAATACCCCTAGTTCGCAGGTACTGACGGAGTTCGTCGCTCATAAACGATGAGCCCCGGTCGCTATGGATATAGCTGGGGAAACCGAACAGGGTGAAGAGGTCGTTCAGACATTTAATGACCGTGGCACTGGTCATGTCCGGGCAGGGGATGGCGAACGGGAAACGGGAGTAGTCATCAATAATATTGAGGAAGTACACATTGCGGTCGGAGGAGGGGAGAGGCCCTTTAAAATCAACGCTCAGGCGCTCGAAGGGGCGAGTGGCTTTTATCAGGTGGGCCCTGTCTGGTCTATAAAAGTGCGGTTTACACTCAGCGCAGACTTGGCAGTTCCTGGTCATGGTCCTGACCTCCTCAATAGAGTAAGGCAGGTTGCGGGCCTTGATGAAGTGGAAGAGCCTGGTGACCCCCGGGTGGCAGAGGTCATTGTGGAGGGCCCGCAGTCTATCGATCTGCACGCTGGCGCAGGTGCCACGCGATAGCGCATCCGGGGGTTCATTGAGCTTCCCGGGCCGGTACAAGATCTCGTAATTGTAGGTGGAAAGTTCGATTCTCCACCTCAAGATCTTGTCATTTTTGATTTTGCCCCTCTGCTTGTTGTTAAACATGAAAGCAACTGAACGTTGGTCAGTGAGCAGGGTAAATCGTTTTCCGGCCAGGTAGTGCCTCCAATGACGCACAGCCTCCACAATCACCTGGGCCTCCTTCTCAACAGCGGAGTGTCTGGTCTCCGGGCCTTGGAGGGTTCGTGAAAAGAAGGCCACGGGTCTCCCCGCCTGATTGAGGGTAGCGGCCAGGGCAAAGTCGGACGCGTCGCTTTCCACCTGGAAGGGGATGGATTCGTCCACTGCGTGCATGGTGGCTTTGGCAATGTCTTCCTTGATACGGTGGAAGGCTAAGCGGGCCTCTGCCGTCAAGGGAAAAGAGGTGGATTTGATCAGCGGATGGGCCTTGTCCGCATAGTAGGGGACCCACTGGGCATAATAGGAGAAAAACCCTAGGCACCTCTTCAGGGCCTTGAGGCAGTGGGGCAGTGGGAGTTCCATAAGGGGACGCATCCAGTCGGGGTCGGGGCCGATGACTCCGTGTTCCACAACACAGCCAAGGACGGCGAGGCGGTTTGTGCGGAATATGCACTTCTCCTTGTTATATGTCAGGTTCAGGAGTTGGGCGGTGCGGAGGAATTTTTCGAGGTTTGCGTCATGGTCCTGCAAGTCACGGCCGCAGATGGTCACATTGTCCAGATATGGGAAAGTGGCCTGCAACGCATTTTGATCTACCATCCGGTCCATCTCCCTTTGGAAGACGGAGACCCCGTTGGTGACGCCAAAGGGAACCCTAAGGAAGTGGTAGAGGCGGCCGTTTGCCTCAAAGGCAGTATACTGGCGGTCCTCAGGGCGGATAGGGAGCTGGTGGTACGCTGATTTCAGGTCAATGGTCGAGAAGACGCAGTACTGCGCGATCTGGTTGACCATATCAGCTATGCGGGGGAGTGGGTAGGCGTCCAGCAGGGTGTAGCGATTTATTGTCTGGCTGTAGTCGATGACCAGGCGCTGCTTCTCGCCGGTCTTAACGACCACAACCTGGGCTCGCCAGGGGCTGGTGCTGCCCTCAATAATCCCTTCCTTCAGGAGCCGCTCCACTTCGGTTTTAATGAAAACCCTGTCCCCAGCACTGTATCGCCTGCTCTTTGTGGCGATGGGCTTACAGTCGGGGGTGAGGTTAGCAAACAGTGGGGGGTGACTCTGAGTGTGGAGAGGTTGCACCTGGTGCGCGGCGGGCAATTTGGGAGCTGCTGGCTGCGGACTGTGAGTGGGGGTAGGGGTCCACCGTACGCCATCGTAACACTTTTAAGGTGGCACCGAAAATCTAACCCCAGCAGGACGGCAGCGCAGAGGTCGGGCAGGACCAGAAGTTTAAAATGATCGTACACGGTCCCGTCTACTACGAGTGTCACTACGCAGTA
Organism: Somniosus microcephalus; assembly: GCF_052327205.1. Lineage (NCBI taxonomy): Eukaryota > Metazoa > Chordata > Chondrichthyes > Squaliformes > Somniosidae > Somniosus > Somniosus microcephalus. Next base: position 226,686,248 of record NC_140990.1, read on the forward strand.
GCCGCCGATGTCCGCCGACTGGGACTCGGAGGCCATAGAAATCCGCTGGTGCGCAGGCAGGACTGGGAGAGAGCAACGCCGCACCGTGTCGGGGTGGATGAAGCTCTCCATGCTCCCAGAGTCAAAAAGGCAGATTGTATCGTGGCCATTTACCTTAATGTCCATTGTGGAACTGGCCAGCTGGTGCGGTCTCGCTTGGTCCAGTGTAACGGATGCCAGCGTAGGGGTCGGTGTGTTCTTGTGGGTATCAGATGAGGCGGTGTTGGGGGCCTGCTGCGTTCCGGCTGTCGTCCAAGATGGCGGCGTCCATGATCCCCATGTGGCTGGAGGCGTCCAAAATGGCTGCTGTACCGGTGGTTCGCACATGGCCGGGGAGGCCCAAGATGGTGGCCCGCATGGCCCACATGCGGCGCTGCTGGGGTTCGGGGTGGCTTTGGCCCTGCAGACGTTAGCGTAGTGTCCCTTCTTCCCGCAGCCCGAGCAGATCGCGTTTTTCGCCGGGCAGCGCGCTCTGGGGTGTTTTGCCTGGCCACAGAAGTAGCATTTCTGGCCTTGGGGCACTGCTGTCTGGCCTTGGGACACTGCTGCGGTAGTTGGGCCATTGCTGGGGTGTGGCTGGGGTGGCACGGCACTATGAGGCGGTCCTACCGTGTCCCAGGCTGTCATTCCCCGCGGCGTCCACGGTGCAGAGGAGTAGGCATCCATGCCCTGGTAGGCTGCATCCAATGATGGTGCGACTTCAGAGGCCTTGTTGAGGTCGAGGTCACTCTGCTCCAACAGTCGCTGTCGGGTGTAATTGGATCTGTGGCCCGCTACAAAAGCGTCCCGGATAAGTTCCTCTGTGTACACGGCGGCCTTTACATCCTTACAACCACAGGCCCGGCCAAGCACAGACAGTGCCTGAAGGTATTCCACGGTCGATTCCCCAGGTTGTTGTTTACGACTCCCCAGAAGGTGCCTGGCGTACACTTCCTTCACTGGGCGCGTGTACTGGTCCTTGAGGAGCTTGATAGCGTCCGCGTACGAGGTCGCGTCTTGGATGACCGAGTACACTCGGTGGTTCACTTTGGAGGTCAGGACATCCAGTTTGTCCTCCTCCGATTTGATTGCTGCGGAGGCGGTCAGGAATTTTTCGAAACACTTAAGCCAGTGAGTAAACTTGGTGGATGAGTCCGCCTCCCGATGATCTAAGTCCAGGCATGCTGGTGTGAGGATCTTCTCCATTATAAAAATTTTGTTAATAAAATGGATGCGCTATCAATTACTCATAAAAGACAGAGTTAAGAGAGTAACTAAAGGCTTTTATTAACAAAAGAATGAAGGTCTGCCTCGAGTGGTCGACCGGTCCAGAAATACAAAGGGCTGGGGAGCAGTCACCTTTATACTAGGACTTGTGGCAGGAGTCAGCCGAGGCATGTCCAGGCATGTACACAGTGGAATACAAACAGTGGTTTACCACACTCTGACCGTCATGAGTCGACGGGATTACGAGCGGCTATTTCCGCATATACCTTTGAAAGACACATCCATTATCTTGAAGACATATACGGGGCAGAAAGTATACCCCAGAGGGAAAATAAGGGTGCCTGTTGTATACAACGGCAAGGAAATACAGAAGTTGTATTTATACGTTCTGCAAGATGGTGGTCCACTGTTGTTGGGACGTGAATGGATCAGCAAGATACATTTAGACTGGCACTCCATTCAGGCACTGACGGTGACCAGTAAGAAAAAAAATGATGACGTCATACCTGGACGATTAAAAGAAAGCTTGGCTAACGCCAAAGAAGTGTTTCAACAGGAACTAGGAACCCTGAAAGGCACCACCGCCTCACTAAAAGTGGAAGATGCGGCAATTCCCAAGTTTTTTAAGGCAAGGCCGGTGCCATACGCAATTCGTCCAGCCGTCGAGGCAGAGCTGGAGAATTTGGAAAAAGCAGGCGTGTTATCCAAGGTAGATTGGAGCGAGTGGGCAACACCCATCGTCCCGGTCATGAAGAAAACATTGAATAATGATAAATCTGAAGAACAGAGAAAAATTTGCATCTGTGGGGACTTCAAGGTGACTGTAAACCCAGTTCTTCACACGGTACAGTATCCTCTTCCGAGGATAGAAGATATTTTCGCCTCACTATCCGGAGGGAAACGTTTCACCAAAATTGACTTAGCACAGGCATATCTACAGATGGAGGTTGAGGAGGCCTCTAAAAAGTATCTCACGATAAACACACACAAAGGCCTGTACCAGTACAATCGACTGGTTTTCGGAGTGGCATCAGCTCCGGCTATCTGGCAAAGAGCTATGGAGCAAGTCCTGCAAGGGATTCCGGGGACTCAATGCTACCTAGGCGACATCCTTGTAACAGGAGAAAATGACAACGAGCACCTTGCCAACTTGGAGCAAGTGCTCACGAGGCTGAGAGAACGAGCAAATCGCCCCAAGTGCGAATTTTTCCAGAAACAAATATCATATTGTGGCCATGTCATTAACGAAGAAGGGTTGCATAAGTCACCTGAAAAAATTGAAGCGGTCGTAAAGGCCCCAGCACCTGAAAATGTCTCACAATTAAGGTCGTTCCTGGGATTAATAAATTACTATCATAAATTTTTACCAAACTTGTCGACGGTTCTGCACCCTCTTAACGCACTGCTACAATCGGGAGTAGTTTGGAAATGGAGCGAAGACTGTAAACGTGCCTTCCATAAATGCAAAGGCTTGATCACATCCAGGGAAGTGCTGGCTCATTACAACCCATCACTGCCAATCAGACTGACGTGCGATGCATCCCCTTACGGCGTGGGAGCGGTATTATCGTATAGATTCCCTGATGGCTCGGAGCGGCCGATAGCCTTTGCGTCACGCTCATTGAACTCAGCTGGGCGTAACTATGCCCAGATCGACAGGGAGGCACTCAGCCTGGTGTGGGGGGTGAAGAAATTCAACCATTACCTACACGGACAAAAATTTACCTTGTTGACTGACCATCAACCCCTCGTCTCCATATTCAACCCTAAAAAGGGCGTTCCCATTATGACAGCGCAAAGGCTACAGAGGTGGTCCCTTTTCCTAGGGGCACACCAATATGACATAGAATACAAAGGATCAAAACAGCATGGGAATGCTGACGGTTTATCGCGCCTACCGTTGCCAACGGTAGAAGAGGCACCTACAGTGGACCCAGTGGAGATGTTCCACTCGACCATAGTAGAATGTCTACCGGTGACAAATTCTACCATTGAAAAGGAAACGAGAAATGACCTGACTCTCTCACGAGTCTACGATTTAACGGTGAAGGGATGGCCAGCACATGGCGAACCACTGTTGCCAGCATTCTCGCAAAGAAGAGAACAGCTGTCAGTGTGCCGAGGAACCTTGATGTGTGGATCCAGAGTGGTGATTCCACCCAAACTCAAGGATAAAGTGCTAAAGGAGCTTCACAAGGGGCATCTGGGTGGAGTCAAAATGAAGAACTTAGCCAGAGCGTTTGTGTGGTGGCCAGGTATCGATGGAGACATCGAAGAAATGACCAAGAGCTGTCTAGGATACCAGAAGGTCCAAAATGCCCCACCACAAGCCCCTCTACATCCATGGGAGTGGCCCTCATCTCCATGGCAAAGGGTACATATCGACTTTGCTGGTCCATTTATGGACTCAATGTTCTTAATCGCGGTGGATGCACACTCCAAGTGGCCGGAGGTAATAAAGATGTCCTCCACCATCACGGAAAAAACCATCACAGTATTAAGGACCATATTCGCCAGGAATGGGCTGCCTGAACAGATCTGTTCTGATAATGGACCGCAATTTGTATCCGAAGAATTCAGGAAGTTCTTAAAAAACAATGGGGTTAAGCACTACACGTCCGCCCCATACCATCCCGCCACCAATGGATTAGCTGAAAGGTTTGTCCAGACCTTCAAGAAGGCCATAAAGGCCATGGGTAATGAAGACATAAATCTACAACATAAGGTAGATAACTTCTTGTTTGCGTACAGGAATGCAACACGTGGTTACAAACCAAACCCCCGCCATGATGTTTTTCAATAGAAGACTAAGATGCCGGCTGGATTTGGTCAAGCCAAACGTCAGAAGGGACGTAGAGAACCGGCAATTTCAAAGCATGAATGAAAGGCCAACTAGAACCCTCCAGATAGGTCAACCAGTTTTGGCCCGGGACTACCGTACCGAGAAATGGCAGCCTGGAACTATTTGCACACGACTAGGATCGTTGATGTATACCGTGGACATTGGAGAAAGCATAATAAGGCGCCATGCTGACCAGATCATAGAGTCATCCGAAAAAGGACAACCTACACCACAACTCTATACGCCTAATGATGAAGCAGAGATACCCATAGTATCTACCTCCGATCCGGTGATACTGGAACCAGATGAACCCGACACTGGCATTGAAGCCGAATCGACCTTGCCAAAAGAACCTACTACACCACCGAGGCGTTATCCGGACCGAGTCAGGAAGCCTCCAGAGACTGAATTTGTAATTGATTAACTTCAGCAAATGTGTAGATTATTGTTCTTGTAAAAATGTTATTTAATGATTACTTAAAATGTTATGTACTATTTATCTAAAAGGGGAATTGTAGTGTATGTACCTTTTAAGAGGAACTATGTTTTTGAAGCCCCTGTATACTGTAGTACCAGTAGTGACCACTCGGGTATATAAGCCTGTGTAGCGTCCTGTGTAGTTAGTTCACCTCCAGACTTTGTTCAGTAAACACTTGTTAAATCAACTCCTGCATTCCGTGTCTTCATTAACACACGGATCTAACAACTACAGATAAACCTCCAAGAAGATAATGCTTAGGATACTGTAGCTTAGTAGTTCTGGTGCTGGACTAGCAACCCAAAAATTGTGAGTTCAAAATCCCAATAAAACATGTTGTGAAATTGAATTTTACAAATCTGGTAATTTTGGGGCAAGCACCAGAAAAATAACCATGAAAGCTTCTGGATCTTGTAAAATAGCTTCGCGTAAGCGGCATCTCGCCCTTAACCTGTCATTTTCATGAAGTTGCTGCGTTAGCACATTAATTGCCCATCAAGCTCGCCACAAAAAGTTAAGTCTAGTAATGAATAGCACAAGTACTCTTTAAACAATGTGATAATTCTTAATGGCTACCAATCAGCCTCTTGCCAGAAAGTGAACAATTAAAAGTGTGGAGTCTCATTTCTTCAGGTAGTGAATTGTTGTTGATTTTAAACATTACAGTTTATTAAAAAATTCTCTTATTTTTCCTGTCTTTTTTTCTCTTAATCCAATCTATCTTTCCCTCTTTATTTCTCTTTCTGTACCTGATTTGATATTGAATTAACCCACTCTAACCCGCCTTCTCAGTCCTTCCTCTGTTTATTTCTAAATCCTTAAATTTCATTGGTGAAGGATGTAGACTCTCGCCTTGCTCACCAAGGTCACAGACGCCCTGTTGCCCTCGCTTTACCATTATTATCTCGGACTTCCAGCAACTTTGTGGACAAACATTTTTTGAGCTGAAGGGTGCAGGAACAAGTCTAACTAACAGGGAACACCGTTAGATGCCCTGCTCCAGCAAATTCTGGGCCATCATTTAAAAAAACCCATAATCAGCCCTTTATTTCAGTCAGAGTTCAATTAATATGTGGTATTAATCTCAAAACCCACAAAAGGTTAGAGGTTTTGTATACCAGTGGGTGTCACATGGCATGTTGGATGATAAGCTGTACAAGGTGGTAATGGTGATCCTGATAGCAACCATGCATCACAGCCATGGATGCCCCCCTTCGATCTGCCCAATACGATTTTAGCTGCCTCTCCCGTTTTTAAAAACCTTTCAAGAGTGCACCTTCTCCCCTCCCCTGTCTGTGCTACACTGAGCTTACTATTCAATCTTCAATGTTGCTAAATTAAAGCAGAGGTCATTTAGCCCAAATTCCTTTATTTCAGCAGTGAACTTTTTTATTTGTTCCTGGGATGTGGGTGTCACTGGCAAGGACAGAATTTATTGCACATCCTTAATTGCCCTTGAGAAGGTGGTGGTGAGCCACCTTCTTGAACCGCTGCAGTCCGTGTGGTGAAGGTACTCCCATAATGCTGTTAGGGAAGGAGTTCCAGGATTCCAGTGATGGCCGATTGCAGGATTGGCCGATATATTTCCATGTCAGGATGGTGTGTAACTTGGAGTTGGTGGTGGTCCCATGCACTTGCTGCCCTTGTCCTTCTAGGTGGAAGAGGTCGCGGGTTTGGGAGATGCTGCCGAAGAAACCCTGGCGAGTTGCTGCAGTGCATCTTGTAGATGGTACAAACTGCAGCAATGGTGCACAGGTGGTGGATGGGATGCTAATCAAGTAGGCTGCTTTGTCCTGGATGGTGTTGAGCTTCTTTGGTGATGCTGGGGCTGCACTCATCCAGGCAAGTGGAGAGTATTCTATCATACTCCTGACTTGTGCCTTGTAGATGGAAAGGCTTTGGGGAGTGAGGTGAAACACTCGCTGCAGAATACCCAGCCTCTGACCTGCTCTTGTGGCCATAAGATTTATATGGCTGATCCAGTTAAGTTTCTGGTCAATGGTGACCCCCAGGATGTTAATAATGGGGGATTCCGTGATGGTAATGCTGTTGAATGTCAAGGGACGGTGGTTAGACTCTCTCTTGTTGGAGATTGTCATTGCCTGGCACTCGTGTGGCGTGAATGTTATTGCCACTTATCAGCCCAAGCCTGAATGTTGTCCAGGTTTTGCTGCATCCGGACATGGACTGCTTCATTATCTGAGGAGTTGCGAATGGATCTGAACACTGCAATCATCAGCGAACATCCCCACTTCTAACCTTGTGTTGGAGGGAGGGTCATTGATGAAGCAGCTGAAGATGGTTGGGCCTAGGCCACTGCCCTGAGGAAGCGATGTCCTGGGGCTGAGATGATTGGCCTCCAACAACTACAACCACCTTCCTTTGTGCTAGTTATGATTCAAGCCAGTAGAGTTTTCCTCCTGATTCCCATTGACTTCAGTTTTACTAGGGCTCCTTGACGTCACACTTGGTCAAATGCTGCCTTGATGTCAAGGGCAATCACGCTCACCTCACCTCTACAATTCAGCTCTTTTGTCCATGTTTGGTCCAAGGCTGTAATGAGGTCTGGAGCCAAGTGGTCCTGGCAGAACCCAAACTGAGCATCGGTGAGCAGGTTATTGGTGAGTAAGTGCTTCTTGATAGCACTGTCAGTGACATCTTCCATCACTTTGTTGATAATTGAGAGTAGACTGATGGGGCAGTAATTGGCTGGATTGGATTTGTCCTGTTTTTTGTGGACAGGACATACCTGGGCAGTTTTCCACATTGTCGGGTAGATGCCAGTGTTGTAGCTGTACTGGAACAGCTTGGCTAGAGGAGTGGCTAGTTTTGGAGCACAAGTCTTCAGCACTGCAGCCAGGATGTTGTCAGGGCCCATAGTCTTTGCTGTATCCAGTGTGCACAGCCATTTATTGATATCACGTGGAGTGAATCAAATTGGCTGAAGGCTGGCTTCTATGATGGTGGGGACCTCAGGACGAGGCCGAGATCGATCATCCACTCGGCACTTCTGGCTGAAGATAGTTGCAAATGCTTCAGCCTTGTCTTTTGCGCTTCCATGTTGGGCTCAACCATCATTGAGGATGGGGATATTCATGGAGCCTCCTCCTCCCGTTAGTTGTTTAATTGATGAGTGGATATGGCAGGACTACAGAACTTTGATCTAATCCGTTGGTTGTGGGATCGCTTAGCTTTGTCTATAGCATGCTGCTTCCCCAGGTTGGCACCTCATTTTTAGGTATGCCTGGTGCTGCTCCTGGCATGTTCTTCTACACTCCTCATTGTTGGTCCCTTGGCTTGATAGTAATGTTAGAGTGAGGGATATGCCAGACCATGAGTTTACAGATTGTGGTGGAATACAATTCTGCTGCTGCTGATGGCCCACAGTGCCTCATGGATGCCCAGCTTTGAGCTGCTAGATCTGTCCTGAATCTATGCCATTTAGCACAGAGGTAGTGCCACACAACATGATTGGAGGGGGTCTTCAGTGAAGACGGGATTGAGTCGCCGTAAGAACTGTGTGGTGGTCACTGCTACCAATACTATCATGGACAGATACATCTGCGACAGGTAGATTGGTGTTGGTTCCCTCACCATCTGTCACAGACCCAGTCTGGGAAATCTGTTCTTCAGGACTCAGCCAGTAGTGGTGGTACCGAGCCACTCTTGGTGATGGACATTGAAGTCCCCCACCCAGAGTACATTCTATGCCCTTGCTCCCCTCTGTGCTTCTTCCAAGTGGTGTTCAACACGGAGGAGTACTGATTCATCAGCTGATAGTGGGCGGTAGGTGGTAATCAGCAGGAGGTTTCTTTGCCTATGCTTGACCTGAAGCCATGGAGTCTGGAGTCAATGTTGAGTACTCCTAGGGCCACTCCCTCCCGACTGTATATCACTGGGCCGTCACCTCTGGTGGGTCTATCCCGCCCATGGGACAGGATAGGCCATTGTAGTGGGCAGTTAAGAGTAAACCACATTGCATTGGGTCTGGAGTCACATATAGGCCTCATCTCAGGATCATTAGTTCAGGCTTCTGGATTACTAGCTAAGTAACATAACCACTATCCTACCTTACTCGATAATGAACTATCCTACCTTACTCGATAATGAACTATGTAGTGCCAGTGCTGTAGGCTAGTAGTGTATTTTTTTTTAATATTATAAGGAATGGTGACCACCATTTTAAATTTTATTGGTGGATTTGTCAGGTACGCCGAGGATCAAATCTCTTGATGGGGATCCTTGGGGACCACAGGTGAGAAAAGATGGACTGAGTGGCTCATGGCAACAACTTATTACAAAGTGCGTGTGCAGAGAGATGTTGGAGCACTTGACAGGGCAGGACACAAAGATTGAGGGCAGGGAAAATGGGGTGGGGAAGGTGAATGCATGGTCGAAGAGAAGAGCCGGAGGAATTTCTGAAGGCATGAAGAGAGGCAACAAGGCAAGGATGTTGGGGGAAAACTTCCAGAGGGTAAGGGCACAGCAGCTCCCAATAGCAGAGCAGAATGTATATGCAGTGACTTATGACTGGGTAGGGCGAGAGAAGGCAATGGAGTCAATTGACGAGGTATCGCGCTAGGCTTTGTGGGGGGAGGGGGGTTGGTGGAGGGTGGGCGACAGTAGAACTAATGACGGAAGGTGCACAGATAAGGACATGCGCCATTGGATGAGTTGTAGCTTGTGGAGGGTGAAGGCCGTGATCCTGGTAAGCAGAGCATTGAAGAAATTGACCAAGGTAATAAAAGTGTAGGTAAGGGTTCTGGTAGAGACCACAGGTGAGGAAGAAAAGGTGGTGCAAAGGTGGCAATGTCTTGGGTAAAAGAAAGCAATTTTGGTGAAAGATTAGATGTGTAGTTGGGGTTGAGGGAGGAAGCTAAACTCATGGTTGAGCAGAACAGTAGTAACTGGAGCTTGTATACCTACAGAAATTAGATGACATCTGTAACAGGTCTCCTCAAGGTCAAGAGGGAGCAGAAGGATTATTGAGAGCTCGTGCCATTTTATTACAGAAGTTGGTGGAATCTTCCTCCTTTCCACTTCCCTCAGACTTCATTCTATGGGCTGCAATTTCTCATACTAATTGATATCTCACCTATATATCAGACACAATTTGCCTTTGCATTATCGTTTTTCAAAATGTAAGCTTCTTAAACACTCTGGCATTTTAAAGCCATGACCTGAGATTTGAAAGAATATAAATCCCATGTTTTAGGATTTCAAAACTTGAATGGCTTGGCAAGTAAAGGAAGTCAGATTAAGGAACAGAAAATGGTCAGTTGCCCTTGTGATGCTTTGATACACAATAAAAATGAAACTAGTGCTTTCAAAACAGTACGGAACCAAGATAGAAGACCTGAATTTTCTAATCGGGGTTAACTAAAGTACCAAAATCAACAGAGCACATAGTGACCCAGGAAACAGCAGGCAGTTTGTTTAAATAGTTTAAAAGGTTTGTTTCTCAAAGAATGGCATAAACCGTACAAACACAATCTACTTATGAATTCATTGCAATGGCTAGTAATCTTTTCTGATATTCACAATTCTCTTATGATTTATTTAACTTACTTTGCAATTTCCCGAACTCTGGAAAACAGGACTTTCAAAAACATTGAATTTGCTGGCACCAGCAGTAACTCCCTTCAGCATCACAAGGACTAAATTGTTGTGTATGTAACCTGTTCCACCTTGAGAGAGCTTAAGCCTGTTCCACCTTAAGAGATGTACTACTTTCTCAGGCTGCTGTAGACTTAATACCGGGGGTGAACACACCGGTATATAAGCACTGTGCAGTAATCTTGTATTCAGTATAGTCCCTCCCTCCAACCAGTAAAGACCTGTTTTGTTGTTACTCATTAGTCTGTGTGTTAATTAACTAAATAACTCACAGACTTAACACTGGCGACGAGTCAGATTCTTACCCTGCGGCAGTTATTCCACGGCGGCTTCGTCCACAGACAGGACGTTGAAGAGAGGTTTCAAACCGCACCACCCCACTGGAAGCGACAGGCATTAGGACCCTGAAGCCTCCATCAGCGACTGAAAACTGGAGGACAGAAGACATCCTGCAGCTTCTTTTTCAACCTCGGTGGTGGGTAAGCCGAGCAGCGTTGGCTGCAAAGACAGGGCTGGGGAAGTCGGAGGAACAAGGGCAATCGCGATCGGAGATAAGGGCCATCGATCGCAATCCCTGATAAGGGCCGCACTCGGGCTGAAAGGCGCAGCGTCGGCAGACACTGAAGGCGCGAGAGCCGCGGTGAAAAGCGCGGGCCATTGATCGCGGCGGAGATAAGGGCCGCACTCGGGGCTGAAGGGAGACGGCGTCGGGGGACGGGTGAAGACCGCCAAGCGCGGGAAAACCGCCATTTTGTGGGCGGAGGACGACGGCAAGAGCGGGAAGCCGCCATCTTGGATAGCAGTAAAAAAAAAAAAAAAAAAAATCTGAGAAATTGCAAATCTGATAAAGTACTACAATGCCTAAACACGGGGATATTAGCAACTTTGATAGTGACATCGAAGATTGGGCCATATATGTTGAACGAGTTAAAAATTATTGTAAGGCCAATAAAATTCGTGAGGCTGATAAAGCACTAACATTATTAAATTTAATGGGTGCGAAGACATACGGGCAATTGAAACACCTGTTATCACCAGATGAACCGGCGGATAAGACGTTCGATGAGATTGTTACTGTCCTGAAAGATCATCTAAACCCCACGCCGCTGATGCTAGCGGAACGATTTAAATTTTACGACAGAAGGCAGCTACAGCATGAAAGCAATGCTGAATATTTGCTGGAATTGCGTAAATTAGCGAAATATTGCCAGTTTGGAACGGGACTGACAGATGCACTACGAGACAAATTTGTGTGTGGTTTATTGAAACAGGATACACAAAAGCGACTGCTCGAGGAGAATGAGCTGACGCTTGAGAAGGCGGTCATTATGGCAGCAGCACACGAAGCCGCAGCGAGAGGCACGGCAGTAATGCAGCTACGGTCACCGGAGCTCAGTGCACACAAATTGGGTGAGTGTTCTGGCAAATGTTATCGTTGTGGAAAGACAACGCATGATCAGAACCAGTGTTGGTTTAAAAACCAAGAATGTAGAACTTGTGGTAGGCTTGGACGCATAACTAGAGTATGCAGGTCAGGGAAGAAGACCAGCAACAAGAAGTCACCGCAAGGAAAATACGCAAAAGTACACAAGGTGGCCGAACAGGAGTCCGATTCAGACGCTAGCAGTAATGAACTGGCTGGCTTAAGCAGTATTGAACTGGCTAGCTTAAGGGTACTCAACGTTGGTAAGGGTGCAGACCTCCAGACAATTTGGGTCACTCTTCAGATAGAAGGAGTCCAAGTAAAACTGGAATTGGACACTGGATCGGCATTGACTGTCATAAATAAGAAAGATTATGGAAGGTTATTCCAACATATTCCCCTACAGGATACGGAGCTCATATTGAAAACATACACGGGGCAAAGAGTGTACCCCATCGGGAAAATTGAGGTCACAGTGGTCCACAAGGGCGAAGAAAGTCAAATAATGGACTTATATGTGATATCTGAAGGAGGTCCTCCACTACTAGGACGGGAGTGGATTAGGAAAATGATTATCGACTGGCATTTCCTACAAACAATAACGAGTGAGAACTCGGTGAACATAATCAACCCAGACTCTGGAACTGATGATGGTAAGACCAACCCGTGTGCAAAAGACAAAGTTTCAGCACAGAATTCCACTGAGATAGAGAATTCTGAGTCTGTCCAGTCTACTGACATGCACATTTCTGAGGGACACCGGGCTCGAACTCAACTCCATTTCAAACTGCAACAGCAATTAGAACAAATGATTCGCCGTTTTGAGCAAGAGATGAATGCGACGAAAGAGTTCTTTGATATAGAGTGGGAACATCTGGAAAGACAACAGAAGCAGCTGCTGGAGCAAAAGCACACAAAACGTCTGATGTCAGAGGAGTTAACGGTCAGCCAACTCCTGCATATGCTGAAGGACAGGACTCTGAAATGGGAAAAACTTGAACACGAACTTCAATATTCAAACGAAAGGGGTTCGGAGCTCTCAAAGGTTATTGGAAGAGCTGAGGTGGCAACACAGACTGAGATGACTGCAACAGAGCAGCCCTTGGATGCCAAAAGTACGCTGACTCACGTCAACGTAGAACAACAGACCGCTGAAACAGCTGCTCCGGTAGAGGGATTGAATAGTCCGATCAATCAATCTCCAAAAGAAGTTGAAGTAGTAAAATCTCACATGAGGTCATTAGTAAACGACTTGCTGAAAGCCCAGAAAAAGCTGGATGAAGAGGTACGCATGAAGAAGTCTCTTCAGGAAAGATGTCTGGACTTGGAACAAAAGCTGGCTAACGCCCAGCTGGGTATGGAGGAAATAGAAGACCCTCTCGCTGGCCTAGATCAGGACGACACCGAATATTACCATGACCTATTGAGTGACACTGAATATTATAGTGACCTGGTCTGCCCAGCTTGTGATGAAAACTCCCAAAGTGCAGAAATCAGGATGAATCACTTAAAGTCTAAGGAACATAGGGAGATGGTGGCGCTACAGCTGGCAGCTGACAGGGGAGCCCAGAGAGTCTCTAAGAAGCAGAAAAGGAAAAGACGAAGCAGATGATAACCATCTGAACCATTATCACCCCTACCAGATCACATACGTGGTCCCTCCGAACGGAGCCAAATCAGTTCGGAAGTTCAAGCTGTTAAATCCATGAAAGGACTATTGAATGAGTAACGTGAACCGACTACACCACAGAGATTGAATCTGTGAACTGTTTTCCGCAGAGACTGAATCTGTGATATGTTACGTTAAACATGAAGTTATATATGTATATATGTTATTACGTTATGTTAAATGGGGGGGATGACTATAAAGCTAAGAAGGGAGGAGTGTTGTGTATGTAACCTGTTCCACCTTGAGAGAGCTTAAGCCTGTTCCACCTTAAGAGATGTACTACTTTCTCAGGCTGCTGTAGACGTAATACCGGGGGTGAACACACCGGTATATAAGCACTGTGCAGTAATCTTGTATTCAGTATAGTCCCTACCTCCAACCAGTAAAGACCTGTTTTGTTGTTACTCATTAGTCTGTGTGTTAATTAACTAAATAACTCAGACTTAACATAAATGATATCAGCCTTTAGTCTCCTTTTCTTTAATGTATTATCAGTACATCCTCACATGAAAGTAATTTGACTCCCAACAATCAATCATCTTTGTTGCTCCATTTCACCGACTCTCGTTACCTTTTGTTGTTGTGACCAGAATTGACCAATTAATTCTAGTCTCCTTGTCATTAGAAAATTGAGTTGCAAATTTGCACCAGCATAAACCACTCATCTTAGAAGTACAGCTCAGTATTCATTTTATTGCAAGATGCCCATTTTACCTCAGAATTGATCCATTTTTAATAGTTCCCAAATTCCTTAAACCCTAGGGTCAAATGTCTGCTACATCATCATCTGGGGGGTGAGCCTATCCCACCCACTTAATTGATTTAGCTCCAGGAGGCAGAGGAATAATGTCCTGCCCTTCAGGCAAATACCTCAAGTAATGTTGACAAGAGTTATCTGGCACACAGGCACCCGCCAACATTGATCCATGCGATGGGGCAGGATGTCATCCCTGTGCCAATAAAAGTACCAGTTAAAAACTGCCAGCAGTCTCAGAAATGAATTGCCCCAGACCGGGATGTTCTTTCTCCAGCTATCTGCTATTTCATCCCAATCATTTGCAACCCCAACTCCTGCGGGTATGCCAAAACATTAAAAATATTAGAGTGCTTGCACATGCAATCTAACAGGAAATAAGTAGTCCACATGGTGATGAATAACACCCAACAAAAATCAGTAAAAACAAATGTTGGACTAGTGATTAATGATGAGAAAAAAACAAGCAAGCCGGACACCAGCTGACAAGGTACCACTGAATGGCCACCACCCTATACAGGCATCCTTCCTCAAGCAGAGAAAATACTTGATTGTGAATTGACAAGTGTCAATTGCTATTTGGAATTAAACTGCAACAAAGGGTTAGGAATAAAGGTAAAATACTAGAAGCTGGAAATCTGAAACAACAGAAAATGGTGAGCAGGGTTGGCAACATCTGTGGAGAGAACAGACGAGACGTCTTGGTTATCAACCTTTTCCCAGTTCTGAGGAAGGGTTCATACCCAAAACGTCTTGTCTGTTTTCTCCACAGATGCTTCCCAACTTGCTGAGCGTTTTCTGTTTTTATTCTAGGAATAAATCAGGAAAGGAACATAGGAATCACTGATAATACTTGTTAATTCATGGGAAAAAAGTGGTTTGTCCAGGTTATCAGAAAGTACTTAAAACAGTATCCCAAAGTACAACTTGCCCAGGAGTGCACCGAGAGCGAGGGGAAGACCAGTAGTATTCTGGAGTCAGAGGAACAATGTGGGCTGAAATGAATGTTTCAGGATGTTCCAAATAGGATACAGCAAGGTTGCAGAAGGATTTGAAGACCAGGTTGTGAATCCTGAAGTTGAGTTACTGGGGAAGGAAACAGTAATGGGTGCGTGAGCTGCAGAGTTCTGGCTTAGTTGAAATTTGTGAAGAGTGGAGCAAGGGAAGCCAGTGAGGACAGCATTAGATAAATTGATCCTCAAGCTGTTAAAGGCACAGATGAGGGTTTCAACATAGGGGGTGAGGTTGGGTATGGGAGGATAATGTTCTGGGGATGAAAGACGTCAGTCTTGGTGACAGTATAAAACTGAAAGAGAATCTTGAGCTTGTGGACCTATTGGCCCAGCCTGAGCGAGCAAACAGCCAGAGAAACTGATGGTGTCGGTGGTAAAAGCATCCAAGTGCTAGCGAGCGTTGAACAGTAGGATGGCTTTAATCTAGTTGATTTTCAACAATAGGCAGTTTTGAATCATCTGTAACATATCGAATGGGCAGTTGGATTGCACAGGAATGGTAGTTGGGGAGAAGTAGTTATGTCATAGACACGTACATGGAAGCTAATCCAGTGCTTACCAATGACGAGGCATACCAGAAGTTACTGAGAAAGAACAGGGGAAAGTTTTTGCAATGTAGTGACTACATTGGGACAAATAGGAGTGAGACTACAATAAAGCAGCGTACCACAAAGGAGAATGGACTATGCTCATTTTGAAGGCAATGGAGAAGTTGAGGAAGATAAGATGGGTCAGTTCATTGAGCTGCAGTCGCAGCCACAGGATATTTGTGACTGACTAGGGTTGTAGGGGTGCTGTGATCTGGGTGATCTGGTTGAAAACTGGTTTGGAGGACTTGAAACGGAGTGGTGGGAGGTGAGCATATAGTTTAGTGGCAATGACATTTTTCTGGAAAGGGCAAGTTAGAGATAGGGCTAGAGAGGACAGAGAGTACTTCTAGCTACAAATTCCATCTGGTCCAAGATATTTTTCTGTTTCTTGGTGGAGTAACAGCAACTCAAAGCACCAACAGATAGCATGCTTATCCTTAGAAAAATATTATTTTGAAAAGCCCACGCACGTCATTAAGATGACTTTAGATCATAAAAGTGTATTAAAAAATTCAATTATTTTACATGAAATGGTACATTAACTGTACAATAAATATATGCTATGAGACTTATTTCAGGATCATAACCAAGACTTTGAATGTCAGCTGTCTGTGTTCTTTAGATACTCAGAAGTATTTAGAATAATGTGAATGCAATGGTATATAAAAAGTTTTACCCTGGAATATCAAAAGACTGAACAAAGCAAATCTGGCAAATCATGCTGTACTTTATAAATCATTATGTCGCTCCAGATCACGAGGGAACAAGTGAGAAAATACATGATGATTAAACTCAGTTTATGAGTACATGCATCAGTCTACTGGAATGCACCCAATCTTTGCAGTATCCAAACAATCAAGTCATCAAGAACCATTTATACCAGGCTTGGTAATACAGAATCAGTTTATACCCAAGGAGGAAAAGCTCTACTTGCCAAAGAAACCAAATAACAAGAGGTAATGGGCAACACAAAACTAAAAGAAAAAGCAGACAAAAATGCAAAAAAAAATAGCATAGATCCTGGCGACTGGGAGAGATACAAAGAACAAAAGGTGACAAAACAGATAAGAGCTTTAAAAAGGGATTATGAAAAGAAACTTGCAAGGGATATCAAAATTAACAATTTTTTTTACAATTATATTAGGAAAAAGAGGGTGTTCAGGAGCAATGTGGGCCCCTTGAAAACTGATGTTAATATTGTAAATAAAAATATGGAAATGGCGACCACGTTGAATAATTACTGTGTGTTAGTATTTACAGTACAGGGAGAGGGTAGCATGCCGGACATCCCAAGGAAACTAATATTGAATCAGGGACGGGGACTCAGCAAAGTTAACGCAAGCAAAATAACAGTAATGAAGAAAATACTGGCACTAAAGAGTCACAAATCCCCAGGACCAGGTGGTTTCCATCCATGGGAGGAAGTAGGTGAGAACATTGTAGATGCCCAAACTATAATCTTCCGAAGTTCTCTCGATTCAGGAACACTTCCTTTAGATTAGAAAGTTGCGCATGTCACTATTTAAGAAAGGTGAGAGAAGGAAACCAGGGAATTATAGACCAGTTAGCCTAACATCTGTTTCCAGGAAATGATTAGAATCTATAATTAAGAAAACCATGAAAATCTTCAGCTGATCAGAGAGCCAGCATGGATTTGTAGAGGGTAGGTCATGCCTGACGAACCTGATTGAATTTTTTTGAAAAGTTGACTAAAATAGTGGACAGGGGAAATGTATATGAATGCTATTTATTTGGACTTCCAGAAGGCATTCAATAAAGTCCCTCATAAGAGATTCTTAGCTAAAGTTGAAGCTCACAGAATTGAGGGCAAATTGACCTAGTTAGGAAACTGGCTGAGTGACAGGAGACGACGAGTAGGGATAATGGGCAGGTACTCTAATCGACAGGTTGCGACTAGTGGTGTCCCACAGGGATCAGTGTTGCAGCTTCAACTATTCACCATATTCATTAACACCTTAGATGATAGGGTAGGGAGCCACATATCCAAGTTTTCTGATGACACAAAGATAGGAGGCATTGTAAGCAGTGTAGACGGAAGCACAAAATTACAACAACTTGCATTTATATAGCCCCATTAACGTTGTAAAATGTCCCAAGGTGCCCAACAGGAGCATTATCAAACAAAATTTGACACCGAGCTACATAAGGAGGTGACCAAAAGCTTGGTCAGAGGTAGGTATTAAGGAGCGTTTAAAAGGAGGAAAAAGGTAGAGGGCAATGTTCCCGCTAAGTTGTGCGGCTGCGCAGTAATGGGAAAGGTCCCGCACAGGCCACTCACTGACTTTTACATCGTAAATACCGCACATCTGCAGAAATTTAAAGGGACCGTGCATTAAAAGAAACAGGCCTCACAGAACAAAGTGCTTACCGGGAACATTGGTAGAGAGTTGGAGAAGATTAGGGAGGAAATTCCAGAACTTAGGGCCTCGGCAGCTGAAGGCACAGCCGCCAATCGTCGAGCGATTAAAATTGGAGATGCGCAAGAGATCAGAATTGGAGGAGTGGAGATATCTGAGGTTTGTCAGAGGTTACAGAGATAGGGAGGAGGCAAGGCCATGGAGGGATTTGAAAACAAAGATGAGAATTTTAAAATTGAGGCGTTGCTTAACTGAGATCCAATCTCGGTCAGCGAGCACAGAGGTGATGGGTCAACAGGACTTGGTGTGAGTTAGGATACAGGTAGCAGAGTTTTGGACGAGCTTGTTATGGAGGGTGAAAAATGGAGGCCAGCTAGGAGCGTGCTGGAATAGTCAAGTCTAGAGGTAAAAAAGGCATGGATCAGGGTTTCAGCACATGAGCTGAGGCAGGGGCGGAGCTGGAAATAGACGGTCTTAAGTGATGGTACGGATATTTTGGAATACAGAAATAATAGATTAAGTGAATGGGCTAAACTAGCAAATGGATTTCGATATAGGCAAGCATGAGGTCATCCACTTTGGATCTTAAAAGGATAGATCAAAGCATTTTCTATATGGTGAAGAGCTAGAAACAGTGGAGGTCCAAAGAGACTTAGGGGGTCCATGTATATAGATCGTTAAAATGCCATGGACAAGTACAGAAAATGATCAAAAAAGGTTAATGGAATGCTGGCCTTTGTATCTAGAGGACTAGAATACAAGGGGGTAGAAGTTATGCTGCAGCTGTACAAAGCCCTAGTTAGACCACACCATAGGAAGGATATATTGGCCATGGAGAGAGTGCGGCGTAGATTAACCAGAATGATACCTTGACTCCAAGGGTTAAATTACAAGGAGAGATTATGCAAACTAGGGTTGTATCCCCTGAAATTTAGAAGGTTGACGGGTGATTTGATAGTAGTTTTCAAGGTATTAAGGGGAACTGATAGGGTAGTTAGAGTGAAACTATTTCTGCTGGTTGGAGAGTCTAAGACCAGGGGACATAGCCTAAAAGTTAGAACCAGGAGTGAACTTAGGAAACACTTTTACACTCAAAGGGTGGTAGAAGTTTGGAATCCTCTGCCGCAAATGGCAGTTCACAGAAATCACAGAAACCCCACAGTGCAGATAGAGGCCATTTCGGCCCATCGAGCCTGCACCAATACATATCCCACCCGATCCCCGTAACCCCTACACCAACACATATCCCACCCCTATCCCCGTAACCCCACGTATTTAATCCCCCTAACACTAAGGGTCAATTTTATCATAGCCAATCAACCTAACCCGCACATCTTTGGACTGTGGGAGGAAACCGGAGCACCCGGAGGAAACCCACGCAAACACGGCGAGAATGTGCAAACTCCACACAGACAGTCGCCCGAGGCCGGATTCGAACCCGGGTCCCTGGCGCTGTGAGGCAACAGTGCTAACCACTATGCCAGTTGTTGCTGGGTCGTTAATTTTAAATGTGAGATTGATAAGAGTTTGTTACTCAAAGGTATTATGGGGCAAAGGCAGGCATGTGGAGCTAGGTCACAGATCAGCCATGATTTCACTGAATGGCGGAACAGGCTCGAGGAGCCAAATGGCCTACTCCTGTTCCTATGTTGGACGAATTTTTTCAAGTGTCAATTGGTTACATAAGTTTATCTACTTGACTCAATGATATTTCCATCCCCGTGGTGAATTAATTATGCATAATTGGTTGGGTTATATTTACTTCCACGTATATACATATCTCAACACACTACAGAACAATGTGCAAAAGGGTTAAGTGCCCCCAAACGGTTCAATGACAAGGAACACAAATAGCATTTTTAAAAAACAAAACTTTATAGATACCCATGACTAAATGTTTGTTCTAAAAATATTTAACACTTTATCTTGCAATTCTGCAGCAGATCACCAGCTGTAATCAATCTCTCCAGTCCATATAGACAGCCAGCTGTAATCAATCTCTCCAGTCCATACTACAGATATCCAGCTGTAATCAATCTCTCCAGTCTATACTATAGACAGCCAGCTGTAATCAATCTTACGAAGTTTTTTCAGTTCTTTTTCCTCAGATTTGGTTAGTTTAGGTAACAGTTCCTCTGATGAATATGCTTTCTTCGCCTCTTGCTTATCTTCAACGGGATTCAACTCCATGTCAGATTCATCTTCCTCTTTCTCACTCTCCATTTCCACCTCCTCTTGTTCTTCTTTTGAGCTAATTTTATAGATTGCAGAAATGCATTATCATCTACATATATAAATGGATCTGTTTGTCTGTCTGTGTGTATGTCCGCAGTAAACTCAAAAGGGAGGGAGGGAGGGAGGGAGGGCGGGGAGGGAGCGCGGGGAGGGAGGGAGGGATGAAGCGGAGGGAGGGAGAGAGGGCGAGAGGGAGGGAGCGCGGGGAGAGAGGGAGAGAGGGCGGGAGGGAGGGAGGGAGCGCGGGAGGGAGGGAGGGAGCGCGGGGAGGGAGCGCGGGGAGGGAGGGAGCGCGGGGAGGGAGGGAGGGCGGGGAGGGAGGGAGGGCGGGGAGGGAGGGAGGGCGGGAGCGCGGGCGTGGAGGGAGGGAGGGAGGGGAGCGCGGGGAGGGAGGGAGCGCGGGGAGGGAGGGAGGGAGCGCGGGGAGGGAGGGAGTGCGGGGAGGGAGGGAGGGAGGGCGGGGAGGGAGGGAGCGCGGGGAGGGAGCGCGGGGAGGGAGGGAGCGCGGGGAGGGAGGGAGGGAGCGCGGGGAGGGAGGGAGGGAGGGCGGGGAGGGAGGGAGCGCGGGGAGGGAGGGAGGGAGCGCGGGGAGGGAGGGCGGGAGCGCGGGCGTGGAGGGAGGGAGGGAGGGGAGCGCGGGGAGGGAGGGAGCGCGGGGAGGGAGGGAGGGAGCGCGGGGAGGGAGGGAGCGCGGGGAGGGAGGGAGGGAGCGCGGGGAGGGAGGGAGCGCGGGGAGGGAGGGCGGGAGCGCGGGCGTGGAGGGAGGGAGGGAGGGGAGCGCGGGAGGGAGGGAGCGCGGGGAGGGAGGGAGGGAGCGCGGGGAGGGAGGGAGGGAGCGCGGGGAGGGAGGGAGGGAGGGCGGGGAGGGAGGGAGCGCGGGCGGGAGCGCGGGCGGGGAGGGAGGGAGGGCGGGAGGGGAGGGAGGGAGCGCGGGGAGGGAGGGAGCGCGGGGAGGGAGGGAGCGCGGGGAGGGAGGGAGGGCGGGAGCGCGGGCGTGGAGGGAGGGGAGCGCGGGGAGGGAGGGAGCGCGGGGAGGGAGGGAGGGAGGGCGGGGAGGGAGGGAGCGCGGGGAGGGAGGCGCGGGGAGGGAGGGAGCGCGGGGAGGGAGGGAGCGCGGGAGGGAGGGAGCGCGGGGAGGGAGGGAGCGCGGGGAGGGAGGGAGCGCGGGGAGGGAGGGAGCGCGGGGAGGGAGGGAGCGCGGGGAGGGAGGGAGCGCGGGGAGGGAGGGAGCGCGGGGAGGGAAGGAGCGCGGGGAGGGAGCGCGGGCGGGGAGGGAGGGAGGGCGGTGAGGGAGGGAGGGCGGTGAGGGAGGGAGGGCGGGAGGGGGGAGGGGAGGGAGGGAGCGCGGGGGGGGAGGGAGGGAGCGCGGGGGGGGAGGGAGGGAGCGCGGGGGGGGGAGGGAGGGAGGGCGGGGAGGGAGGGGGAGGGCGGGGAGGGAGGGAGGGGAGGGAGGGCGGGGAGGGGAGGGCGGGGAGGGAGGGCGGGGAGGGAGGGCGGGGAGGGAGGGCGGGAGGGCGGGGAGGGAGGGAGGGAGGGAGGGCGGGGAGGGAGGGCGGGGAGGGAGGGAGGGCGGGGATGGGAGGGAGCGCGGGGAGGGAGGGAGCGCGGGGGAGGGAGGGGAGCGCGGGGAGGGGAGGGAGCGCGGGGAGGGAGGGAGCGCGGGGAGGGAGGGAGCGCGGGGAGGGAGGGAGCGCGGGGAGGGAGAGGGAGCGCGGGGAGGGAGGGAGGGAGCGCGGGGAGGGAGGGAGGGAGCGCGGGGAGGGAGGGAGGAGCGCGGGGAGGGAGGGAGGAGCGCGGGGGGGAGGGAGGGAGGGAGCGCGGGGAGGGAGGGAGGGAGCGCGGGGAGGGAGGGAGGGAGCGCGGGGGAGGGATGGGAGGGAGCGCGGGGAGGGAGGGAGGGAGCGCGGGGAGGGAGGGAGGGAGCGCGGGGAGGGAGGGAGGGAGCGCGGGGAGGGAGGGAGGGAGCGCGGGGAGGGAGGGAGCGCGGGGAGGGAGGGAGCACGGGGAGGGAGGGAGCACGGGGAGGGAGGGAGCACGGGGAGGGAGGGAGCACGGGGAGGGAGGGAGCACGGGGAGGGAGGGACGGAGGGAGGGCGGGAGCGCGGGCTGGGAGGGAGTGAGGGAGGGAGGGAGGGCGGGGAGGGAGGGAGGGAGCGCGGGGAGGGAGGGAGGGAGGGAGGGAGGGGAGGGGGGAGCGCGGGGAGGGAGGGAGCGCGGGGAGGGAGCGCGGGGGAGGGAGGGGAGGAAGGGAGGGAGGGAGGGGAGGGCGGGAGCGAGGGAGGGAGGGGAGGGAGGGAGGGCGGGAGGGAGGGGAGGGCGGGGGGGGAGGGCAGGGCGGGGAGGGAGGGAGGGAGGGAGGGAGGGGAGGGAGGGCGGGGAGGGAGGGCGTGGAGGGAGGGAGGGCGGGGAGGGGAGGGAGGGGAGGGCGGGGAGGGGAGGCGGCGCGGGGAGGGAGTGAGAGAGAGGTGGAGGGAGAGGAAGGGAGGGAGGGAGCGCGGGGAGGGAGGGGAAGGAGCGCGGGGGAGGGAGGGAAGGAGCGCGGGGTGGGAGGGAAGGAGCGCGGGGAGGGAGGGAAGGAGCGCGGGGAGGGAGGGAAGGAGCGCGGGGAGGGAGGGAAGGAGCGCGGGGAGGGAGGGGAAGGAGCGCGGGGAGGGAGGGAAGGAGCGCGGGGAGGGAGGGAGGGAGGGAGGGAGGGGAGGGAGGGCGGGGAGGGAGGGAGGGGAGGGAGGGCGTGGAGGGAGGGCGTGGAGGGAGGGAGGGCGGGGAGGGAGGCAGGGAGGGGAGGGCGGGCGGGGAGGGAGTGAGAGAGGTGGAGGGAGCGCGGGGAGGGAGGGAAGGAGCGCGGGGAGGGAGGGAAGGAGCGCGGGGAGGGAGGGAAGGAGCGCGGGGAGGGAGGGAAGGAGCGCGGGGAGGGAGGGAAGGAGCGCGGGGAGGGAGGGAAGGAGCGCGGGAGGGAGGAAGGAGCGCGGGGAGGGAGGGAAGGAGCGCGGGAGGGAGGGAAGGAGCGCGGGGAGGGAGGGAAGGAGCGCGGGGAGGGAGGGAAGGGAGCGCGGGGAGGGAAGGAGCGCGGGGAGGGAAGGAGCGCGGGGGAGGGAGGGAGCACGGGGAGGGAGGGACGGAGGGAGGGCGGGAGCGCGGGCTGGGAGGGAGTGAGGGAGGGAGGGAGGGCGGGGAGGGAGGGAGGGAGCGCGGGGAGGGAGGGAGGGAGGGAGGGAGGGAGGGGGGGGAGCGCGGGGAGGGAGGGAGCGCGGGAGGGAGGGAGGGCGGGGAGGGAGCGCGGGGGAGGGAGGGGAGGAAGGGCGGGGAGCGAGGGAGGGAGGGGAGGAGGGAGGGCGGGAGGGAGGGGAGGGAGGGGAGGGCGGGGGGGGAGGGCGGGCGCGGAGGGAGGGAGGGGAGGGAGGGCGGGGAGGGAGGGCGGGGAGGGAGGGAGGGGAGGGAGGGCGTGGAGGGAGGGAGGGCGGGGAGGGCGGGGAGGGAGGCAGGGAGGGGAGGGCGGGGAGGGGAGGGCGGGCGGGGAGGGAGTGAGAGAGAGGTGGAGGGAGAGGAAGGGGAGGGAGGGAGGGAGCGCGGGGAGGGAGGGAGGGAGGGGGGGAGCGCGGGGAGGGAGGGAGCGCGGGGAGGGGAGGAGGCGGGGAGGGAGCGCGGGGGAGGGAGGGAGAGGAAGGGAGGGAGGGAGGGAGGGCGGGAGCGAGGGAGGGAGGGGAGGGAGGGAGGGCGGGAGGGAGGGGAGGGAGGGGAGGGCGGGGGGGGAGGGCGGGCGCGGAGGGAGGGAGGGAGGGAGGGAGGGAGGGCGTGGAGGGAGGGAGGGCGGGGAGGGAGGCAGGGAGGGGAGGGCGGGGAGGGGAGGGCGGGGAGGGAGTGAGAGAGAGGTGGAGGGAGAGGAAGGGAGGGAAGGAGCGCGGGGAGGGAGGGAAGGAGCGCGGGGAGGGAGGGAAGGAGCGCGGGGAGGGAGGGAAGGAGCGCGGGGAGGGAGGGAAGGAGCGCGGGGAGGGAGGGAAGGAGCGCGGGGAGGGAGGGAAGGAGCGCGGGGAGGGAGGGAGAAAGTGAAGGGGAGGGAGTGAGAAAGTGAAGGGGAGGGAGTGAGAGAGAGGGGGAGAGTGAAGGGGAGGGAGTGAGAGGTGGAGGGAGAGGAAGGGAGGGAGGGAGGGTGAGGGAGGGAGGGGGACGGAGAGGGAGGGGGGAGTCAGAGACTCCTGACCAGACTCAGGCACGGCAAGCTGTTGACCAGGCGAGACATACCCAAAACTATAAAACCTGGAGTATATGGTTACTGGCGATCCCCATTAACAAAAAACGAAGTTAAAGAACCACCTCCTGGGTGCTTAGGAAGAGTTCTTCAATCCCAAGAGTTTTATAAACAGTTTTATAAACATGGCAGAGGGTTCTTCAGTTCCCTCGGCAACGCTGGGTACTCCAGCTAGTATCAAAATAGAGGGACAGATAACATATCTTTCTCCCTCAATTGAATATTGCGGGGGGGTGAGGGGCGAATGGAACGCACTACTTCTTCAACTGGAGGCAAATGCACCAGCAAAACACATTAAACAGATACACAGTTCTAATGTATAATAATCATCTTTAATATATTTTGTAGCCCGTGATTCTTTCATTGTGCAAAAAAGAAAATGGTAGTAGTTATAAAAAACATCAAGGATGAAAAAAATGCCCATTCGTTCCATTGAAGTTCTCGTGTATTTCTGGAACCTTAATTCTTGCATTATAACATCCAACTACAGGTTGAGCATCCTCAATGTTTTAGCCTCTGTTACCTCATTTGGCTGATTATTCCAAACATTTATCACTCTGAATAAAGAATTCTTCACAGTATGTTCTAAATTTACTTTTCACTAATGTCCATTTATGTCGCCGTATCCTATTTTCTTGGTGTACTTTGAAGTAATGGCCCAGTAATTCCGGGCACAACGCCCGAGTACGGATGGGGTACTCACGCGTGTGCCCGGAGGAATTGCTGGTTTTCAGCATGCACAGCGCATGCGCTGAAAACCGGCATTTCCTGTCCTCTGACCCAAGGGGTTAAGAGGCAGAGCGCGCGCGACTGCACAGGCAGCGCGTGCGCAGTGAAATTCCTTTTTTTCCCCCCCCCCAAGTGTTGCGCGCGTGTAAAGGCCTCCGGTCTTTACGCGTGGAAAAAGCAGACGCAAGTATTTAGTTTTTCAGGTAAGTGGGCTTTTAGTACAATGTAGAAATTTTTTTCCCACAGGTTTGTTATTTTTAAAGAATTTACAGTAAGGTAAGTTTAGTTTTAGACCCTATTTTTAAAAAATTTATTTTTTTCAAAAAATTGATTAATTGTTTAAAACATTTTTAAAAACTTATTTATAGTTAATATAATCAGCGGGATGTTTTTTTAAAAATGTTATTTAAAGTTAAAAGTAGTGTTTTGGCAGCCCATACTTTTCATGAGTTTGACAGCTCTTCCTGTCAAACTCATGAATGAGTTTCCCCTCCCCTGATTGGCTGCACAGTGCTCACCTGATCCCAGCCGGCACATCGCACTAACTACGCCGCTGGATCAGGTTAGCACATCGCGCCGACAGCTGAACCGGGCCTGTGAAAGGAAATGCAAGCAGGCCCGGGCTTCAGATGTCGGCGCGCAGGGTGAGTGCAGATCGGGGGCTTGCACGCGCGGCAAGCCCCCGATCCTAATTTCAGGGCCAATAATCGGCTTTACCTTATTTATCCCATTTAAAATTTATATTATCACTACAGTTTCCCCTTAATTGTTTTCTTTCAAAACAGGAAATCCTAAGATTCTCTAATCTTTATTCATATAGGTCACAGGTGAGAGCAGCATCTGGCATGAGTTCAATCAATGGAATTGAAGGTGGCAATTAAATTAATTACTGCAGTTGAGAGATCTAAAAACTGAAGCTGTAGCTAGACTTAAAACTGCACAACCTTGGCTGGAAGGACAGTCAGTCAACAGCATTTAAATTATCTACCCATCGACTTTCTCCACCTCTCTCTCCTCCTTAAAACCCATCTTTTTGACTTAGCTTTTGGTTACCTCTCCTATCATCTTTGTCCATTTTTATCTGTGAAGCGCCTTAGGGCATTTTTCTATATTAAAAAGGTGCTACATAAATGCAAGTCGTTGCTGTTAACATACTCACATCACCAGAATAACGCATCAATTAAGAAGCAATTCAAGGTCACAA
Source organism: Somniosus microcephalus (assembly GCF_052327205.1). Lineage (NCBI taxonomy): Eukaryota > Metazoa > Chordata > Chondrichthyes > Squaliformes > Somniosidae > Somniosus > Somniosus microcephalus. The sequence continues at coordinate 226,712,670 of NC_140990.1, forward strand.
ATGTGTTAATTATTAAATGGTAAGCTGTAATCAAATAATCTCTCCAAACACTGCTGCTTCATTTGAAATGTTATGCTGTTGCTGGGATTTCTGTTTAATTCATTATAACAAAGATATTTGATGTTCCAGTGTAAGTTGATTAGAGAGAAGTAGAGATCATATGTGGGCATGGTGACCAGAAGTTAACAGTCCAGTGCACTGTAAACATTTTACACACGTACCTTTCTAGGTCTATATCCGAAGATTCCATTAGCTTCTTTAATTGCTTCACCATATTGTTAGGGTGACAAAAGTGCTATGTCTAGTGTTACTCTCAGATCTCTTTCTAATTCTCATGATAATTATGCAATTAATGAAAATTAATTATGCATCAGAATTTTTTGACCTATCTACTTTACATTTATTAGTGTTAAATTTAATTCACCATCATCTGCCGAATGGATAACCAATCTGAATCCTTTTACAAATCTTTTCCTAAGTCCATTACCTCTACTGCTCTCCCTTTTTTATGTCACTGGCAACTTTGACAAGTTTACAGTTGGTTTCAATCTCCAGCTCATTTTTATAATCAATCTATAAACAATAGTGAAAAAACATGCACAATTGATACTGTAAGAAGGAAAACATGGCCATGCATTTAAGATTTTAGGAGGAAGATGGCTGAAATTTTCTTTTATTTGTTCTTGTTTATTTTTTTAAATAAAACAAAACCTTTTGTCACACTCTAATTTTAATTGTTTTTACTAGGATTGTCACTCAGCAACCTCTGTTCCTTCTCATTCACTTTTCTTCCTGCTTCTGCTCACATGACTCCAGTTCCTTTCCCTGCCCCTCAGGCAGCATAACAGCTGGCAAGTGCAGGGCTCGTTTTGGCTTACTAGTACTATGTGGAGTGAAGCATCATCAGTTTAATGCATAATATAGTATTTAATGGCTGAAAAGACAAATCTAACTCTAAAATGTGCAAACTGACTTGAGAGCTATATGATGAGTCCTATTAATTTATAATTCTGCAAAAATAGAAAAAAAGAGTGGACATAGCCTCATATAAAGGACGTACCCCTGCCTTGGCAAGATCTTAATTGTATTTAGGTGAAGTCACATATTCCAAAGCCACTTATCTTACCTTTTGCCCATCTTGGGTATCAGCAACGAGTTCACAAACATCAAACAGAGAAATGAAGCATTTGGCAGAACATGAGCTGGCGTATGAAGCATCTAGAGAAAAGTAAATAATGTTTTTAAGAAAGCTACTTGCCAAATCTGTAAAGTAGTTAGGACTCTGCATTCTCAATTGCTCATCATGCAGGTACTCACCTCACTAATTGTAGCAGATCCTTCAGGCAGTGCAGTTTGTTCTGCTTCTGACCCAAAATCTGTTTGTCGCTGCCTATGTTTTCCCAGCAACATGTGGAATGGAGTCATGGGAATGTTTTCTTCCATCACCAGCTAGAAGCAAATTGAACTTTGTTATAAAGTTGCTGCTGAACAGTAATTTTCCAGAAACTGTACTCTTACTAGAAACAAAATATATTTTAACAAAACATGAAGCACATTTCTGCCATTCTAATGGAGATACCAATAACAAACAAAACTCAGTACAGGTCAAACAACTGTACATCATTTATTAAACATCTTGACCTATACAATTCAGAATTATTTCAGTTGATCTTTTAAATATATTTTATATGTAGGTAAAATAATATCAGTTGCATAAATTAGCAAATTACATGCGTGTCTGGAAGGGGAAAAGCTTGCAAAACACTTGTCACAAGGTGCTGTTTTCTTTCTAGTCAAACACCAGTTAACAAGATCTTAAATCACACAGCCTCAAATTTGCAACTGAACACTTGCCGTTCTTTTAATTACCCCAAGAAAGCTTCCATTAATTTTACAATGTATTTTACCAGAGAGTGAATTGAAGGTTGCATTACAATTTTACAATTCAGATGGCATTCAGAAGCCTCTTGAGCTTTGCTCTTCTGGTGTAGCATATAATAATCTGGACTCTTTGTAAATTGCTTTCCAGTTACATATGTTCAACAATAAATTTCTCTCATTTGATATAATGTATGATTTATACAAAAGAAAACATTACTTCCTCTGGCCACATTACCTCTGTACTGGCCACATACCTGCTTGCTGGATGATGTCAACCTTTCTTCCACTGATTTTGTACTGAATGTCATCAAGTTCTGCAAGGGAAAACAAATGCATACCAACATATTAAATGTCTGATAAGTTACAACATCTGGTTACTTCACTAGTTTGTAATTCCACTATTTGAATTTGCTTTACCTGTGATTGCGTGAGGAAGTAGAGCTGAGATCTGGCGAGCCACTGCTTGCTGTCAGAATTGCAGACCTCAGGCAATTCCCTGGGAACAAAGAGAGCCCACCGGACTTGATCATAACACACATTCTTCTGCATGTACAAGGGCCGTGGCTCATTAGGCTTAAAAACAAACACTAGAGCAAAAAATAAAAAATCCAGACATTAATGAAAAACATCGGAGGGACTAAAAAAAAATTCTGAAAAGGCAACGAAAAAGTATGGAATATGAAAAATGAACAATTAAAAAAAAAGTAGCAGCTAAATTCTGCTTCTGTGCTCGTCAGCCCATGAATTTCCTTCCATTAAAATGAATGGTTGGAAAACGGGGAGCGTAGAAGTAGAATTTCTACTCCAATATATTTAATATATGCTGTACAGTGCTTAAAACTTCAAGTAATCCCAACAGTTAAAGCTGTTAAATACAAATAAGGCACTTCTATATGAAAGCACTTTTAATTACTGATTAATGTAATGAATAATTGCGATTTTACAAAAAAAGTATTAGTCTCAATTAAGATACATTTTGAATCAATTTCACAAGCCTATTTTATCAGAGTATTGGAGACTATGGGCTGGATTTTCCTAAGCCCCTGGAGTCGGGTTGGAGGCGTGCGGGCGATAAAAATCGGAGATCCGGGGGTCCCGACCCCATCCCGCCTCCAACCCGCCTCCATGTCAATTTCATAGGAGTCGGGTTGCCGACAAGTGCTGGAACCCGACTCCCAGAGGCGGGAAGGGATTAAAGGCAATTAAACTGCCTGTTAGCAGGTAGTTTTTTGCCTATTCGCGATTTTTATTGCTGGTTTGTGGGCTTCCCGACAGCTCCAAACCACGAAAAGTTTTCAAGGCGGGACGTGGGTCTGAGGTCTTGGAGGGGTCGAGATGCCCAGTGTTCAGGTGAGTGAGGGGTGCAGGAGTGCAAAGGTAAGTGTTTTGCAAGTGTTTAGTGTTTAAATAAGTTTAACTTACTTTTACTTACCTTTACAGGAGTCCTGCATTCCGGTGTCGGGAGTCGGCTGCAAGAACCACAGAAGCTCCGATTTTTAAAAAAAAATCAGCTTCTTGGTTTCTGCAGCAAAATGATTTTAAAGTTATCCTGAGAAAGGACTGAGGCTGAATTAGCAGTTTTTCCGTGCTTGACAGCTTCAAACAGCTGTTAAACACTGATATTTCATCTGCCAAAAGCTTTTGACAGATGAAATGTCAATCTCTGACGTCACCTGTTGCCGGGTGGCCCTTAATTGGCCTGCTGAGCCCACAGGGCGGGCTCAACAAGGTCAATCAGAGGAAAATCCAGTGGGTTGGCCACATCTCCATGGAGGCGGGACAACAAGCCCGAATGTGGGTTTCCCACCTCCAACCCGCCCCCATAGCAAAATCCAGCCCTATGAGACACTGAAGAAATTACATAAAGTAATTTGCGAGAATCTGTGCAAATATTGTACATGTATATTAGGATTTTGTAATTCCACGAGTGAATTCACAAAAGTGGGAAAGTTGCAATTACTATAATATATAGTACTAGCTGGGGGGGGCCCGGCGTTGCCAGGGCAGTTTAGAGGGCCGCGCGGTTGACGGCCGGCCGCTGCCGCTCCCCGCTGTGTCTCGGGCTGAGCGGTTGTCAGGCCTGGCCCAAGTGACCCCAACTCACTTCCCGCTCCGGCGGGTCGCCGCAGCTGGTAAAAGCAGGGGAAAAAAATGGCAGCAACGTTTCGGGAGGCTGCAGGATTAGGTCCCGCCCGTGACGCACCAATTGGTCAACCATCAGGTCACTGAACTGTAGGATTGGTCAACCATCACGTCACTCAACGCTAATGAGCGGTAGGATTGGTCAACCGCTAATGAGCGGATTTTTGAACATTTTTTGTATACTGTCCGAACAATTTTTGTCTGACCAAAAAGTAAATACACCTATGACACTCCCCTGATCATCAGCTTTCTTTTGATATAACATATGTGTAGGTACGCTCTATAGGGAGGGAGGGAGGGAGGGAGGGACGGACGGACACCACATATATATATAAATATATATTATATTATATATATATATATATATATATATATATATATATATAAAAGAGAAGACAGATTATAATTTAGATGGCGGGGTGTCTGTGATTACTAATCAATTTGAAAAGGGATCCTTCAACCAAAATAGTTTGAGAACCGCTGTTGTAGACACCCCAACAGTTAATATAGTAGTGTTTATTTGATGAGATTTTAAGGTTTGATTCTGGTAGCACAAATGTTCCCCTACGCAAACTGGAGAAAAGTGCATCATTCACACAGCAGAACAGTGAAATATGGTGAAAAGCAAATTTTGTAGGAAACACCTTTTGCTGTGGCTTTCTAGAAAATCTTGTTCAAATTCAAAAGGTCACAGCAATGCAACAGAGCAACAATGGACCATAAAGAAGATCAGTAGAAAGCATTGCACTGAGTTAGAAACTGGCAGATTTATGCATCCTGCTTTTACTCTCATGTGGCCTCACCACAGAACTCAGTGGCCATGGTTCAAGTGTCAATGGTGGCTGACAACCCAACTCTATTACTGACAAGAGTGACTGATTTCCTCAGTTTTTGCCAAGTTTCTAGGTGGGGTGCCCACAATATGAGAGGGGAAAAAAATAGGTTTGTCGTGGTAGTCCATTCATCTCTAGTCCATTCTCCCAGATGTGATATCACAAATCACGGAATTGTCTACAGCCTAACTGCCAAAGGCAGACGGCTGGTGCTTTTCATGTGACTGCTCATGAAGGAAAATAATAATAAATAAAATGACAATAAAATAAAAATTGAAAAGAAAATATTGTGGTACCATACATTTATTTCACAAAGTTCTCAAAGGACTGCTCTGGAATAATTATGATTTTGAATACAATCTCAAAAATACAGTGACATTAGCTGTAAATGAAATGGGGATATAATTATTGGATCATATTTTTCTCAAAAAGTAATCAACTGAAAAAGGTAATGTAATCAAATATGTCTTAAACTTGCAATCTGTTCATTCACTAAAGAAAATATAATTGCTTACATTTACCTCAATGAAAAAGTGCAGAATAAATTGCTATTGAATGTAACTATTGTACTTACAGTCTGTATTCTTAGAAAGTTTAGTAAAAGCAGCAACATTCTCAGAGAGTGGGTCAACTTGCAATACCATTACATCCAGCTGTGCACTCCATTCCACTGCAAAAAAACACCATTTTACTACAAAGTTAAGAGCTGCTTAATAATTACTGTAAACCAGGTGATTACTAAATCACATAGTATTTTGTCGAACAAAAGATTTCATACTCACAGGTACAACATAAAAGGTTCCAACAGCAGAGAAACCCATCATCAGTTGTACCAAGGAGGTACTTGGAACAACTCAGTCTTCCAAAGGCAAGGTGTCTGAAAGATTAAAGCGAAACGATACATTCTACAAAACAATGTTTACATTTGATCAGTTATGTCGCATCAAATGACCTATCATTTGACATGATTATCAGGCTGTCGGGGAAAAAACACAATTCTCAAATGAACTGTTTGTGAAGCAAGTGGTATTGTGTCATAAATGCTTGGAAACTACATTCATCACGGGTCACTAAAGTTTCTAACACAGATGCATTTATACCTTACTCAACTACTTGATGTAAAATATGAAAAGTACCAAAGAATCCGTTTATACAATTGCTCAACTGTGCCCTTTTCATGCACGCTCAAGGATCAAAAAGTAATTCTGAGGGCTACAGGTGCAGTATACATTTCAGTGCAAATCATCCAAAATGTTACAACAAAAACATTGTTTTTATTCTCTGTGGCTATCTGAACCAAAGATTCTCTTCACTTTGCGACTCAATTTGCTTTTCACCAAAATAAAAGCACATCATTCAGTAACAACTGCAGGGGGATCCTGCCACGAGCTGACGTCGTCAGGGTAAACTGAGGTTTTGTACAGAGTCGCCAAGTGGCTGGAGTGGGTAATAGAATACATTTCAACAATGGGAAATTTGACATTTATCTACAAAAAGCAAAATATTACTTCCAAAAGTAGAGCCAAAGGACACATGTACGTGTAACAGCAGGCAATGATTTTATCAGTAAAAGTAATCGTGCAGCTACTTCAAACAACTTCTGGAGGACTCACCGTATTTTGCCAGGTGGGTGGCAGAAAGTGCATTTCAGATCCCAAGTGTCTGGATCCCATAGAGTAACAATCTGTTCAAAGCTGACAGCAAGAAGGGAACCATCCTCAGAGAAACTACAATTTGTGGCCTTGAGGTGGTGGTATGTTCCCACAAAATCACAGCTCCAGCATACACTCTTTCCTGGAAATTAATTGCCAGATAGAGAACACAGTAAGTAAAGGGCAAAGTGCAGAAAGACCGCAAACTTTGTAACTGCTCTGATCAATTATTTGAAACTGTGTGCTGGTAATTCAGTTCAAATGTTATTTCAAGCATTTTACTTCAAGTGGCTTCAAGAAACTCTCTACAAATCAGCAGTGCAATTTGATATCAGCATTGGTACACCTTCAGAAAAGTGAAGCCACGAGACACATACACACAAGATTTTTAACATTAAAGTATATCAGCCAGTGATCAGCAAACAGCATGCAATGAACTAAGGAGTAGGTGGGCTAGGTTAAGTCAGTTGGGTCAGCAAATCAGGTACAAAAATAAAAGTCACAACATGTCAGGGTATTCCAGTTTCATTTCATGGAATTTGCCAACGATTGTGGGGAACTGGCACCCAATTTGTTGAAACCATGTACAGTACGATTCAGTATCTCCAAATGAGAACCTATGCAACAGCACCTTCTACTGTTGAATCTCCTGCATTTACAAAGTGCTCCTCAAACAGAATATGCATCTATTTATCCTATTCTTCTCAAGGTTGTTAAAATGGCCAAAACCTATCCAAATATTTGTTTTTTTCAAGCAGCTGAGCATTACCCTTACAAGTCACTTTAAATAAGGTAAACTCGGCAGATTATAATCATCAAAATATGCCTCAGTACAACTGTTGTACCACCTGCTAGAAGTTTACTTCTGCTTTCGGACATATAACTTCGTAATCTAGTCACTCAAGGACATAAACATTATACACTGCTATTACAGATCCACACACTTAAAAGATAACTATTTATATGAATTATATATAAAAGGAAGATAGCTTTACACCAAGTTCTCTTTTACACGCATTTTAGATTTTACAATAGCTGGTCAAAGGCAGCCTAGGAACAAACTCAAAAGTTTGTCACCATCCTGCGCCTGCTTCACGATGACATGCAAGCCGTGATCCTGACCAACGGATCCACCACAGACCCAATTCACGTACGGACCAGGGTCAAGCAAGGTTGTGTCATCGCACCAACGCTCTTCCTGGCTGCAATGCTCCATCTCACCCTCAGTAAGCTCCCCGCTGGAGTGGAGCTAATCTACAGAACAAACAGGAAACTGTTCAACCTCCATCGCCTCCAGTCCAGATCCAAGGTCGTCCCATCCTGTCATCGAATTACAGTATGCAGACGACACTTGCGTCTGTGCACATTCTGAGGCTGAACTCCAAACCATCGTCAACACCTTCACCGAAGCGTACGAGAGCATGGGCCTTACTCTAAACATCCGTAAGACAAAGGTCCTCTACCAACCTGCCCCTGCCACACAGTACTGCCCCCCCCCCCCCGATTATCAAAATCCATGACGAGGCCTTGGACAACGTGGACCACTTTCCATACCTCGGGAGCCTACTGTCAACAAGGGCAGACATCAATGACGAAGTCCAACACCGCTTTCAGTGTGCCAGTGCAGCCTTCGGTCGCCTGAGGAAGAGAGTGTTTGAAGACCAGGACCTCAAACCCAGCATCAAGCTCATGGTCTACAGAGCAGTAGTGATACCTGCCCCCCTGTATGCTTCAGAGACATGGACCATGTACAGCAGGCACCTCAAAGCACTGGAGAGGTACAACCAACGCTGTCTCTGCAAGATCCTGCCAATCCATTGGCAGGATAGGCGCACCAACGTCAGTGTTCGCGCTCAGGCCAACATCCCCAGCATCGAAGCTTTGACCACACTCGATCAGCTCCGATGGACAGGCCACATCGCCCGCATGCCCGATACGAAATTCCCAAAACAAGCGCTCTACTTGGAGCTCCGGCACGGCAAGAGAGCCCCAGGTGGGCAGAGGAAACGCTTCAACAACACCCTCAAAGCCTCTTTGAAAAAGTGCAACATCCCCACCGACACCTGGGAATCCCTGGCCCAGGACCGCACAAAGTGGAGGAGAAGCATCCGGGAAGGCGCCGAATACCTCGAGTCTCTTCGCCGGGAGCAAGCGGAAGCCAAGCGCAAACAGCAGGAGTGCACGTCAACCCAAGCACCCCACCCACCCGCCCCTTCAACCACCGTCTGCCCCACCTGTGACAGAGAATGTAGGTCCCGCATTGGACTCATCAGTCACCTGCGAACTCATTTTTAGTGTGGAAGCAAGTCATCCTCGGTTCAGAGGGACTGCCTAAGAAGAGAGGAACAAATATTTGCATAAACCTCCCCCTTCATCAACACGATGGGCCAGAATTCTCGCAACTCATTGAAATGAGCACTGTTTAAAATTCATTGCTCACATTTACAACATCAAGATTTATTGCCTTTCCCCTCCATTCCCAATCTCATGACAACAAAACTTCACAATACCAATCAAACAGGAAATATGTATTTCCAGGATGCCCGAATCAGCTGTTTTAAAGCCTAAAAAAAGAGGCACAAGAGAGAAAACAGATACTAACAATATACAGATAAGGTCCCTTTGTATATTTTAGGATTTACACGGTAATTTGGTTTCCCTTCAATTGTTGATGCAGTACAATACTCAATGTTTATAATTTACAAAAGTGAAGAGTTCCCTAGAAGGTTTGCTTATAAATGGTTAAGTACTTACTGTATATATCTGAATTATCCCCTAGAATCCAGACTTTAAACCGACAGTCCAAGCCAGCCGTTACCAAAGTAGGTGGATCACTTCTGGAACCATTCAAATTTTGGAAGCAAAGGGCTGAAATATGGTTGTCATGTGGTGTATTTATTGTGGTATTAAGGACAAAACTATCAGAAGGAAAGAAATAATCTCTATTAATTAAAGACAAGGTATACAACCAATCAGATTTGATGCATCTCAATTTACTGCAATGCATCCTTATGAAAGATATCCTGTTTATGTTAACACTACTTTCAATCTCATTAATATTTCATTTTAATGAAAGTAGAAGTGATATAACACACATGTAAAGGCCAGCTATAGCTTACATGCCTCCAGGGACGTCATAGGAATCAATGAAGGAGCACCTTCAAACTGCTTCATCTACAGCAATTGGTCAAACAAGTTTCTTTCTATAGAGCTAGGTTACGAGAGCAGTGGCAAAAAAAACACTCCTTCATATTTAGTGATTTGGATTTTAAATCAATGTCCATTAAACAGGTATTTATAAATTATGAATCTTCAAGGGGGCTTTTGGGCCATGCAGCACCCATTTTTTTTAGGCGCTACGTAGCCAAATAAAATTTGAAAATGGAGTGAGAGATGCACACTCACACTTCTGATGGGAAGTGCGCAAGATGGCAGCTTGGTAAAGGGGTTTGCGTGCACCGGTGGCAGCATGCAGAGCAGCGTGACGATGATGCAAATCAGTGTGCAACATTGATTTGTAGCCACCGCTGCCATTTTGCAACTCCACACTTCAGCCACCCTCGCACAGCTGAACACGACTTTAAACAAGATGAAGGACCCCACACCAGTGCTATTTAAAGGGATTATGAAGTACTTACAGGTTAGTTGCTGGTGCAATCGTACGCCTTTTTGGAAGCTTCCTACACTTGGCTCTCTCACATGTTCAGCCATTCTTCAATATTACAGCACAGATTCAGTTCACAAAGGACTCCCACTACTTCTTGCAGCCACAATGCACCGCCCCGTTAAGAGGTGCAAGCTGCTTTTAAGTAGTGTTAGCCAACTGATGTCCCCGCTGATGTGTGCAGTCAGTGAACAGCGTGGGTAGAACTGGCACGAATTTAACATGCTGCCTGCAACGCACTGAATGGGCACGGGCTAATCGCGTATCGCGATCCCCATGCCCGTTTTTTGCAGTTAGCCAATTTAATCCCCAAAAGTCCCTAACGTAGCCTTCCAATGTACTGCTAAACTATACAGGATGAATGGATTGCACTTTAAGGGGTGAATAATGCCGCTGTTATTCAACAACAGTACCTCTCCTAACAACAAACACTAAAAGCTATCAGCAGCCTCTGTGGTATACAAATGTTTCAAGGTCTACTTTTTGCCTATGAAAAAATGTAACAAATGATTCATATAGCTTGAGCAATGGAAGAAATATTTCTGACATTTATATTCAACTGCTCTGGTAAAACGTTAGAAAATCGATAAAACACTTGCGTGATTAAAATATTTTAACTAAAAAATACAAGAGATCCATCGTTCTAAATCCAGTTTCAGTGGCTACATTTACACATTATTCAATAATAGGTTGGTTAATCTATTTGTTTTGTACACTGTATTGGGAAACCTCACCTCTGCTTTTCCTCATCATAGGCCCAAAGTTTCATCTGCAGCTCAAATTCAGTTTCTTTCTCCTTCCTTTCTTCCACAGTTACTAACCATGTACCCTGAAAGTCAAAGGCTGCCTTGACCACCTCAGCCTGGCTTAGTCCTGATTGGTGGATATACTCCTGTTGCACTATGTCTAGCTGTGAAATAAAGCAAAACAAAATTAATTCAGCTATACTTAATGCTAATAAATTAATCACAGCTACTATTTTTATATTTAAGAAAGTGCCTAGGAATACTGCATGTTAACACTGGAGAGCCCTTGAAAATGCACCGGTTTACTAAAGCATTTAACCTTATCTTAGAAGCATGTGGACAGACAAAGATTTGATCATTACAACAATATCACACAATGCTGGATCAAAACTATTTCTAAAATGGGCTTTTGCTTTTGATTGGCACGGTTAGAAAGACATGTTTTGAAATTCCTTTGATTTAACAGAATGATTTGGTTCTTAAAGAGTAAATTACTTAATGTTAAAGGATACAAGTTTGCATGGCACATTCAGGTTATTTTCTTCAGCACAATGCCTGTATACACTTTTGTGAACTGCACTTGCATACCAAATATATGACCTTGCAAATGGCATAGGATAAAGAGAATGATCTAAAGCAGTATTCAGAAAATGTTAAGCCATAAAAGCAAACCTTAAGGAATTTATAAATCATCTGAATCTCAAATCCAGATTATTGCATTGAAGTACTTCTAGGGTTTATATTTTTCTAATAATAACATACCATTTTGGGGCGTGTGGAGGAGGCCGGGGAAGGAGGTGCGGGCAGGCGGCCGCCGAAAAAGCGGCCGGCCGCACCTTCCGCTTTAAAGCGCCCCACTAAGGCGACAGAACGGCCCCGTTTTCTGGTCGCTGTTTGCGGCTGCTTCGGACGAGGCGGCCGCAATTAAATATGGGGATCGGGCCGGTTTCGGGGCGGAACCAGGGCACTGCGCACACCGATGACGTCATCGGTGCCGGCGCAGCGCTAACGGCTACCGCCCCCAATACCGCTGCGCTGAATATCAGCGCAAACTCATTTTTGGCGCAACAGCCCTCTTTAGGCGGTAACTGGGCGCAAAGCTGCCAGCGCCTTAATGAATTTCTAGGCCAAAGTGTTTTAATAAGTTTTACTTACCTTTACTTTTTCCTGCAGGCTTCCTTCCTTCAGTTCTCGGGAGTCCCTCAGCTCACCGGCACAGAAAGCAGAATGGCCACTGAACTGTCAAAAGCTGCAGCCTCTGCTTTCTGGTCTGGAGAGCTCTCTAACTGAGTCCGAGTCTGAGTAGAAGGACTCAAGTTAGAAGACAGATTGTCAGTGTTGGACAGCTTCACAGATGAAATGTCAATCGCTGATGTCACCAGTAACCAGGTGTCCCTTAATTGGCCTGCTGAGCCCGCTGGGCGGGCTTAACAAGGTCAATCAAGGGAAAATAGCGTGGGTTGGACACAAGTCGATGGAGGCGGGACTACAACCCAAAAAGTGGGAGTCCTGCCGCCAAAAGCTCCCCATTGACAAAATCGAGCCCTTAGGGTCCAGATACATGGATCATTAAGATGTCATGAACAGGTACAGAAAATAATCAAAAAGGTTAATAGAATGCTGGCCTTTATATCTAGAGGTAACAACAGAAAATGCTGGAAACACTCAGCAGGTCAGGCAGCATCTGTGGAGTGAGAAAAACAGAGTTAACGTTTCAGGTTGATGACCCCAGTTCTGACGAAGGGTCATCGACCTGAAATGTTAACCCTGTTTTTGTCTCTCCACGGATGCTGTCTGACCTGCTGAATGTTTCCAGCATTTTCTGTTTTTATCTCAGATCTCTAGCATCCACAGTATTTTGCTAGTGTTTATATCTAGAGGACTAGAGTACAAGGGGGAAGTAGTGATGTTGCAGCTATACAAAGCCCTGGTTAGACCACACCTGGAGTACTGTGAGCAGTTCTGGGCACCTCACCTTAGGAAGGATATATTGGCCTTAGAGGGAATGCAGCGTAGGTTTACCAGAATGCTAACTGAACTTCAAGGGTTAAGTTACAAGGAGCGATTACACAAATTAGGGTTGTATTCCCTAGAATTTAGAAGGTAAAGGGATGATCTGATCGAAGTTTTCAGGATATTAAGGGGAAGAGATAGGGTAGGTAGAGAGAAACTATTTCTGTTGGTTGGGGATTCTAGGACAAGGGGGCATAGTCTAAAAATTAGAGCCAGACCATTCAGGAGTGAAATTAGGAAACACTTCTATGCACAAAGGGCTGGATTTTTCCAACCTTGGCAGGTCCGGGGCGGGCGACGTCCGCAGCATGCGAGGACCTCGCATCAGTCTCGATCCCAGCCTCCAACAAGATTTTACGATGATAGGGCTGGTTAAGCCCGCCTTGCGAGTTCCCAGCCAATTAATAGGAAGCAGTTTTGATGACGTTATTTGATGACACATCATCAGCCAGTTTCCTTAAAGGGGCGATAGCAAAATACTGCAGATGTTGGAAATCCGAAATAACAACAGAAAATGCTGGAAAAACTCAGCAGGTCAGGCAACATCCGTGGAGAGAAATTTGAGTTGACGTTTCGGGTCGAACCCTTCTTCAAAACTGGAAAGAAAAGAAAAAAATTGATTTTGACAGTTCTGCTGTCAGTGTTCAACAGCATTGAGATGCTGCAAACACTGACAGGCACTGCATAAAGGTGCACGGCTGCACCCAGGCTCTTCCATGACTCCCTCCATATGCTTATGGAGGGAGTCACAGCATGCAGGGAGGTTCTCTTCCCTTCCCATGGGTGGAAGAGACCTCCCCAGGACACCAATGCAGCCTGGTTACACATTGCACAGGAGGACACAAGCAGGGATGTCATCAGGAGGACCAGGCTGCAGTGGCGCAAACCTTTCAATGATCTCAGCAAATCATGAAACGTTACTGCAAAGCCACACTCAACCTCATCCTGCTGTGCCACTCATCACATCCCCATCACTCTGCCCTCCCTACCCTACTCCTGCACATCCTTAGTCACACCAACTTAACTTGCACCTCTACCCATCCCTATCTACATTATCACTTCCCCATCTCACTAGCCACCCCTCACGCTCCCCCTCATCCTAGTCCAATCATACCAACTAACAACACATAAGGATAGACACAAGGGTAGACCTCAATTTACAACAGGAAAAGAGGCAGAAATAAAGAAACAAAAATGTAAGAGGAAAAAGAGAGATATAAACAGCTTGCTTGCAATACTGAAACTGGGGATGGCCGGGCTCCAGGAATCTACTCAAAATACACGCAAAAAGTGTTGCTTGGCAGCCCCCAACACTACTGTGATATTTAAATGATCAATCATTAAAATGACAGTACAGCAAGCTAGCAGAGTTTGTTTTAACTTTAAAATCTTTTATTAATCAGGTCTTTGAAATAACCGCTTTTATACTGTAGCCAATGTTTATTCTTCTCAAATGTGAAAGCACTTCTTCAGGTGATTTCTGATGGGCATTTGGCTAAAAGTACTTCTAATAGTTACCAGAAGATGCAACTTGATTGCTTGAAGAAGAACATCAGTTATTTGGAGCATTTGAAAGAGAGACTGCAAAATACTTTGTGCCAATTTTTGAAAAAGGACTCGTGTACAAAGCCAGAGGACATTCTGAACACCATACGAACCCCACCACTATGCTTTATCAAAATTCTGGCAACAAGCATTTCTTGAGTAACCACTTGGGATTGTAGCTCTTGACCAAAGGTTAGTGAATACCCCCGAGCTAGTTTATATTTGGAGTCTAATCAAAGGTGATTTGGGACTACGTATTGAAGTAAATCTTAAATTACTGTGAATACTGTAACTTATTACTGCTGCAAAATCTGAGCATTACATTTAAGCACTGCTCAACAAAAGCACTAATGAAAAAACAACATTTAATTTGTCATATTTTAGCCTAACAGGTACTGCTCTAAACTATGATCCCTACGCCAAGTATATTCAGGCAAAATAAAGTACATTATGCAGTTTCTGTTTCAGAACACAGAATTTTATGAACAAATCATAAACGTGACACCATTGTTTGACTTGAAAATAAGGCTTGGAATTGTCACATTATCGTAACCCTTAAAAAAGGTCTAAAATGCATCACACAAAAGAATTACTTTGAAATACAGTGACTTGATACGCAAACATAACAGCCATTCTTCACAGCACAAACCTACAAACAGCAAGTCAGGAAACAAAGCCATGGGATTTTGTTACATTAAATTTATATATACAGGACAAATGAGGCTACGGGAGCAAATTTCACTTAATATGTGGCAGTATGTTTTTTTTAAAACACTGAAATAGTTGCAAATTGCAAATAATTGCATGCACTTACATTGTATAACTGCTTGTCACTCTGAAGTGAATAAAACTGCAAATGACCTGGTTTCCCATTTAGAACCAGAGCTTTGCTTCTTGGATCAACCATTAAACCAGTCATAACCCGCTGACCTGGAAAAGGACCAAAAAGAAAAACAAAAAATCAACAATCAAGTGCCAATGAAATTACAATACAAACAGCTCATCCAAAAAATCTGATTCAGATACGTACCTTTAACCAAACCCTGAATTATAGCAGAAATGTGCAGGCCGCTTTGGATGATTATTATTTCTGAAAGAAAAATCAAGATGTTGCATTGAAAAGTAGAAACAAGGTGCACAGAGGACTGGGAGAGATAGTTAGAGTTAGAAATAATACAGAATTAGGTGGGATCAGAGAAAATACAAGAGGTCTAAGTTAGGTTTGGAGTGCATGTATGTAAATGCAAAGTGTGGTTAATAAGGTTGGTGAGCTGCAGGCGCAAATAGCCACGTGGGAATATGATGTAGTGGTAATAACAGAGAGATGGCTCAAAAAAGGGGAGGATTGGACGGTTAATATTCCTGGGTACAAGGTATTCAGGAAAGATAGGAAAGTAAGGAAGGGTAGCAGTGTTGATAAGTCACCCGGTCCAGACAGGATGCATCCTAGGTTGCTGAGGGAAGGGTAGAAATTGCGGAGGACCTGGCCACAATCTCCAATCCCCCTTAGATACAGGGGTGGTGCCAAAGGACTGCAAATGTTCCACCCTTGTTCAAAAAAGGGGAGAAGGATAAACCTGGGAATTACAGGCCACTCAGTTTATCAGTGGTGGGGAAGCTTTTAGAAACAATAATCTGGGAGAAAATTAACAGCCACTTGGGCAAGCATGGACTAATAAAGGAGAGCCAGCATAGATTTGTTAAGGGCAAGGAGAAAAAATTGCAGGGATATAGAGAAAAAGCAGGGGAGTGGTACTAACTGGATTGCTCTTCAAGAGAGTCGGTGCAGACTCGATGGGCCGAATGGCTTCCTTCTGCACTGTACTATTCTATGATTCTAAAATTACAGGAAAAACACTATCTCTGAATGGCCAAATCAGGAGGCATTAAGATATGAACAAGTTCTGACTTCCAAAATGATCATTACACACACACAGCAATGAAAGATATACCAATAGGTTTTTTCAGGAATGAGGATCATGAACCAGCTAAAAGTATAGGTGACCATGTGAAATGCTGCAGAGGTTGAGGAGAACGAGGAGGGATAATGCACCACCGTCAGTCAGAGGGTGTAACTTGTGACTTTGGTTAGGGCAGTTTTAGTGCTGTAGCCGGGCGGAAACCCGATTCAAACAAGGAGTTGTGGGAAAGATGGGCATGGATTTGAGAGACAATAACATAGTCAAGAACTTTGGAGAAGATAGAAAGGTTTGAACTGGGGTGGTATTCTGCAAGGACAGAGGGGTTGAGGGTGGGGTGATGCGGGCAGATTTTGAATGGGAGGGGCAGAGTATTGGAGCGAACCATTTGCAGTGTCAGCTGGCAAGGGGCAAGGAACAGAAGTTGGGTGGTCAGTAATTCAGTGGGAATGGCGTCAAGGGAGCAGGAGGTGGGTCTTAGGAACAAAATGAGCTTGGAGAGGGCATGAGGAGAGATGGGTGAGAAACTAGAGAAAAGGAGGTTCATGCAAAGGGGAACAGGGGTTTGGCTTGTTGAGTAAGGGAAAGGGGGAGAACTAAAAGAGGCATATGAAGGGATGATCTCAATCTTAGGTGAATTCCACAAGCTCCTTGCACCTGCTATCGGAGGTGATGGTGGAGAAGGCAAGGGTGAGGGGTTTAAGGAGAGGGTTGGCAGTGAAGAAATGAACCCGAATTAGAAGTTCCAAATTAGGGGGTGGGCTTCACACTGGCATTGATTCAAATTCAGTAGAATTGGGACCCAAACCTTTGTAGATTTCCCTCCCTATTGCAGTCTCTCATTACTAACTGGCTTGTTTGACCCGAGGAAAGTGTGCTTGTAATATGTATATGGCACAGAACACAATATTTAGCGTGCACAGCTCTAAACACATGCAGTGGCACTCCGAGTTCTGAAGGAAACCAGAATATTCACTAATTACCGCCAGTATACCCTAGTTGACACAACGGAGCTACACAGAAGAACATCACTGCAAGAGTCAGGACACAAGCTGCAAAGTAACTGATCCATGACAGTGTTGAAACCTAAAGCCATTATTAGGCTTGGGAGTACAACAGTATTAATACTCCAATGTAGATTGTATCTTTAGCAGGAAGAACGGAGTAGTAGAATTCAAACACATGACATTTTGTGGACAGAAATTGAAAAGGAGTCAGGTTTCCACCAGTTTGTGAAGGTACATATTCTACTAACTTTTCTACCTGTACATGAATGATATATAATCATTGAAAAAATGTGTCTCTGACACGGTTTATGCTCAGAGCCACATTTATGTAGTTCAAATATGGCTGCCATTGTCCTAGGTAGTTACTGGAGAAAAAAACACCACACATTAAAGTAAAACAATTACCAGAGGACAGTAGCATACAGGTGACCATTTTTAATGCTTTCTGTTAAAACAAAGAGGAAGGCATCATTAAGGAGGTGGTGAGAATTTAGATGTTGAGACCTGGATTATGTAATTGCTCCTTCACTGACTTGACTTTTTCTTTCTAATCCAGAAGCATTTACACTTCTCTACTAGTAAAATTATAAAAGGCAAATTCTCTCTCATTAGGGACTAGCATTCAAAATTCAGATTTCTCACCCAACGTCCCAGAGTTAATCTACTCTTCAAATGAATCTCAATTTGCTTTGGACGTTCAAAAATCCATTTGACCGGTTAGATTAACATAAAAGCAGAAGACTACAAATAATGTTTAAATTTAAAAGATAAGTGACCTAGTTTGAAGAACTTATACAGGATGGATTATAAATTAAGTGGAGCGTTACATCCAGTTATAGAAAGTTTACAATTATACAGCACCATATCACATCCTGACGTCCCAAAGTACTTAGCATAATCACAGTTATTTGATAGAAGTATACAACTAAAACTAACCAGTAAAGTGTAATGCTAGTCAGACAGACAAACCTTTACCCAACGGAACAAACAGGAACTCAGCACATCAAATGCTGGTACTACCATTTTAAAAGCTAGTAAAGTGAAGGGTGTGTGAACTTTGAAAGTTCATTGGTTAATGTTATAAGAAATATAAAAGCATAATATAAACTCTCAAGTTTTCTTCTAAAACACAAAGGCTCCTACAGAAATCTCCAACTCTTACTATTATCACTGTGAGATGTACAATGCAAGCCACCATCAGGCGAGGTTGTAATATGTTCAATGGCTGCCCCAAGACGAGGCAGGAAGCCTTTCTTTGTTTCGGATCCATATCGCCACTGGACCAGTACAGACTCTACTCCACCACTCAGCAAATAAGTGCCTGTTAAAAAATAAAAGCAACAGAAAACTGATCAGCTGAGAACATTTTTCTTTTTACAGCCGTTTACAAATAGCAGCCACTGCAAAATCTCAATGCAACAAATTGTCCCAACCCCCCAAAAAAACTCTGCAAACTAGAAAAAAAATCCAAACCTCATCTCATAAATTTCTGATACACCACCAGCAGGATTATACAAGATGGCAAATTATTATTCATTCTGGTACGCCCCCATAAATTGTATTAAAAACATGCAAAATAATAGTTTCAGATGAGTCATTTTTTTTAAATAGTTGATTTTAATTGTACTGTTACATCATCCATTGAGGCTGGATATTATCCTTTCATACTTGAGTTCAGAAGTATGCAACAATCTTCATTGGTAAAAACATAAAAGATTTTCGTGACAGTATCTGTTGATGGTTTGAGACTATCGCAGCAACTGTTCAGCAGTATCTGCAGTTCTGCTTACCATTTCAAATGCAGCACTGAATTCATTTCAGTTTTCAAACACAAAGTCCTATTTGATACCCCATCTGCTTTTTATTGATGGGGTTAAGTTTTAAAAAGTACCATCTGCAAATAATGCAGTCAATTTACTTTGATAATGAGCTAAAAAATAAACTTTCAAAACTTGCCGTGAACCATAATAATGTAAAAAGAAAAACAGATAATGTGTTCCACTCCAGGGTCTGTCAGGTTAGATATCAAACTATGTTTTTCCCCTACCTTCTGCTGAGAAGATCAGATCATTGACTGCTTCGTAGTGCCAGTGCTGTGCTGAGTAGGTGTACTCCCTTTTGTGATTAAAGTTCCTCCTGTGAATTATAATACAGCTTCAAGTGAGGTCTAGAAACTCTCCTCACCGTTTCAAAAGCTGGAATCTAATTTTCCACTCAGTTAAACTTTCATACCAAACAATGACAATTAAAAACTTTCAATGACATTTTGAAACAGGAATAGTTAGGTATGTGGTAACAATGTATCACAAAACAGCAACATTGTTTTTATGGATAACTCCTCAGTGTTTCATAATATAGGCCTAGGAATTGGGTTTTGGCTTAGCCAGGGCTTTAGCGCCGGAAATTAGTGCCGGCGCTAAGTCCCCTGCGCGCGCCAAAAATTCAGTGGCGCCGCGCCCAAACGGCTGCCGGCGCTACTGAAGGGTCTTAGCGCCTGGAAAAGGGCGCTAACTGCCGTTTCGCGCCGCAATTCCGGCGCTGCGGCACCCGATGCGGTGCGGCAGGCTGGGGAAGTGCAGGCCTCCTCCTTCCGTTAAGGAGGAGCTGCCTGCACCCGGCCGCGGCCCGCGCAAATCTCCTCAAAAATGAGCCGGCACCTCGGACAAGTGCCGGGCTTGCATCTGTTCCGGGGGGGGGGGGGGGGGGGGGGGGAGAAGTCCGGGGAGGGAGCTGCGGGCAGGCGGCCGGCGGGAAAGCGGCCGGCCGCCGCGCCTCCTTAAAGCGCCGGCGCAGACTCCGGCAGCACTCGTTTGCCGGAGTCTTAGTTGCGGCTGCCACTGGCGAGGCGGCCGCAACTGAATTTCGGCTTGGGGCCGGGTTACCACGGCAACCGGGACGCTGCGCACAACCGATGACGTCATCGGTGCCGGCGCAGCGCTACCGGTCTACCGCCGCGGAAGGGCCCCAGGCAATTTAGAAACCGGCGCCAATTGCAGCGCTAGGCCCTCTAGCGCCGCAAAATCGGTGCTGAGGGCACTGAATTTCTAGGCCCTAGTCATTAAAAACATCTTGGTTACTCTTCATTCACTTCAGTAGCATTGTGGCCCATTTTAATTCAGCTGCCCTGATGACCAGTATGCCTTTATGGTACGTTATATAGACCAGAACGTCCCAGGTTAGATTTCTAGTCTGTGCTGAACTATCTGATCTCAGTCAAGGCTGCAGACTTAAAGAAAATCTCCTGAATTTTTCTTTTAATTATTTATGATATTTTCATGTTAAAAAGTATTTGAGAGGCTATGCCTGGAACCATGGTTTCTAGATTTGGACAGTTAGTTGTGACATTTTAATACTTGTCTACCTTAGTCCCCTAGCACTCCTTTTTCTTATTGAAAGTAATGGAGCATTTTTTTGCTATGTAGATCCTTGTAGCTTTTATTGTTGACTATGTCTACTTTATAAAACAGTCAAACAGAAATTTGTACATAGGAATTTTCTCAGCAAACTGTGATTTTTATAACTATGCACTCTACATTCCAGCAGTTACAAAATAATGAGGTACTGTATAGTATGAAATATTTGCATCGGGGGGGCAGGAAGAGTTAGAATGAATTCCAATGGTCATTTTAAAACCTTACTCAGAAGTATTTCTTTAAAGTGCTCTCCAAGTTAAAGTAGAACATACATAGATACATAGAAGATAGGAGCAGGAGTAGGCCATTCGGCCCTTCGTGCCTGCTCCGCCATTCGATGAGATCATGGCTGATCCTTTAATTCAGTATCCCGTCCCCGCCTTCTCTCCGTAACCCTTAACCCCTTTTGCCCGTAGAAATATATCTAATTCCCTCTTAAATATATTTAATGAGCTGGCGTACACTGCCCTCTGTGGCAATGAGTTCCACAGGTTCACCACTCTCTGAGTGAAGAAATTCCCCCTCATCTCTGTCCTAAATGGTTTAGCCCTTATCCTTAAATTATGTCCTCTAGTTCTGTTCTCACCCGCCAAGGGAAACATTCCTTCTGCATCCAGTCTGTCTAGACCTGTCAGAATTTTATACACTTCTATGAGGTCCCCTCTCAATCTTCTAAACTCCAGTGTGTACATCCCTAAACTACATAGTCTCTCCTCATAGGTCATTCCCGCCATTCCTGGTATCAGCCTGGTGAATCGCCGCTGCACCCCTCCATGGCAAGAACATCCTTCCTCAGATGAGGCGACCAAAACTGTACACAGTACTCGAGGTGTGGTCTCACCAGTGCCCTGTACAGCTGCAGCAAGGTATCCCTGTTCCTGTATTCTAACCCTTTTGCTATGAAGGCCAGCATACCGTTTGCCTTCTTGACCGCCTGTTGCACCTGCATGCTCGCCTTCAGTGACTGGTGTACAAGAACACCCAGGTCTCTCTGTACTTCCCCCTCTCCCAATCTATTGCCATTTAAATAATAATTTGCCCTCCCGTTCCTGCACCCAAGGTGGATAACTTCGCACTTGTCCACATTATAGTGCATCTGCCATTTATCCGCCCAATCGCCCAGTCTGTCCAAATCGCTCTGGAGCTTCCTGGTCTCTTCCTCTGAGCCCACCCCCCCTCCTAGTTTAGTGTCGTCTGCAAATTTGGAAATGCTGCATCCGACTCCCTGATCCAGGTCATTAATGTAAATTGTGAACAGCTGGGGGCCCAGGACAGATCCCTGTGGTACCCCACTTGTTACTGCCTGCCATTCAGAAAATGAGCCGTTTATTCCAACTCTCTGTTTTCTATCTGACAGCCAGTTCCCTATCCACGCCAAAACTTTCCCCTTTATCCCATGAGCCTCAATTTTCCATGCTAATCTTTTATGTGGGACCTTATCGAAGGCCTTTTGGAAGTCCAGGTACACCACATCTACTGGCTCTCCCCCATCTATTCTACCAGTTACTCCCTCAAAAAATTCCAATAGATTAGTCAAGCACGATTTACCCTTTGTAAATCCATGTTGACTCTGTCCTATCCTGTCCCCATTTGCTAAGTGCTCCGCTATTTCATCCTTAATGATGGACTCCAGCATTTTGCATGAGAGGGGAGAAGTCATATTTACAAGGATTTCAACTTCAATATCATTTAACACTATTCATAACGATCAAAGCCTAGTTTTCAAGCTTACATACAACTTACATACATCCCAAATTGTAAGCTGGTTCATTAAATCTAGATTTTATGAAAAAACCAAGATCAGAAAGCATCACACTCATTTTAAATTCATTTTTATTACATGTACTTTAGCTGATGCACAAGGGGAGATGGGGCAGGGAAGAATTGCTCTGTGTGCTAAGCATAACAAAATCGTAAATGGGCTTTCCGATTTCATTATACACAGAGAAAGGCTTTTCCGCATGGTGGAAACCAAATAAAACTAGTTACAAGTGGTCTATCAAAGGTGAATGAACTCAAACTCCAGAAGCAAGACGACAGAATACCATACCAGAGCCGGATTTTGCCATCTTTGTGACCTGTTGCTATACAGTCTTCTTTTGGGTGACAGGCTATACAGGTGAATACATTATTAGCTCCTTTCTGATCTTTGGCACTCAAGGGAAACCTTCAAATATAAAATAAAGCAGGATTATTACGCTGTTTCGTTGGTTGTAAACATACTGTTTTGTGAGTTAGTCTGACATGATGAAAATAGTATGCAGAGAAAATCAAAGTAACATTTCAACCAAAGATTACCTGTAATGCTTTTGCTTTTTGATGAAAAACACACGCAGCTCAAGGTCATTAACTGAAGCAACATATACACCCTGTTAATACAATTGAAAATAAAACACTCAACAATTTTTTTTTTTAAAAAGGTAACATATAAAGAAATTGTATTTTACACATGGATGCACTACAAAAAAATGTAAACTTAAACCAATTATGCACAATTAGTTTAGAGCTGTATGATTGATATTTTAATATAATTTATTCATTAAAAAGGTTAACTTGCTCATTATATATCCAAATCATTTTTGTTCAAATCATTTACTGTCAAAGTTAGATGAAGTGCCAGTAACATAGCTGTTTTCTACAATGTAACTTTTACAGAGCTTTTCTTCGCCCCCCCCCCCCCCACAGAAACTGTTGTCTTGTATTTCACCCGCAAGTTAACATTTTATTGGATAAAACTTTACGCTGTATATAAATATCACTTGTAATTAAGCAACTCTGGAGTAAACAAATGCAACATAAATTATAAATAACAACAGAAAATGCTGGAAAAACTCAGCAAGTCAGGCAACATCCGTGGAGAGAAATTTGAGTTGACGTTTCGGGTTTGACCCTTCTTCAAAACTGGAGAGAAAAGGAACTGGATCGAAGGCAGGGCTGCGATCGGACAAAAGAATAAAAGAACCAAAAGAAGTAAAAGAGATTAGAAGCTAGACGAGATGGTAATAGGCTGTGATTAGGTGTAAAGTGTACTGGCAGGGCAAAAGATAGCTGCCAGGTGTGAGAGAGAAACAAAAGGAAAGGGGGGGGGGAAAGGAAAGGAGTGGAAAAATATAAGTGAAAATGAAATAGGGGCCGAGGTTATGATCTGAAATTGTTGAACTCAATATTGAGACCGGAAGGCTGCAGAGTGCCTAATCGGAAGATGAGGTGCTGTTCCTCGAGTTTACGTTGAGCTTCCGTGGAACAGTACAAGAGGCCAAGGACGGTGAGGTCCGAGTGGGAATGGAGCGGTGAATTGAAATGACAGGCGACCGGAAGCTCAGGGTCACCCTTACGGACTGAACGGAGGTGTTCCGCAAAGCGGTCACCCAATCTGCGTTTGGTCTCCCCAATGTAGAGGAGACCGCATCGTGAGCAGCGAATACAGTATACTAGATTGCGAGAAGTACAAGTAAATCGCTGTTTCATAAATTATACTTGGACTTTCTTTCCCCCTCAAATAAAAATTATACAGGGAAGTACTTTACAATTAACGCAAACGTTACTGTATAAACGTATTACTACTTGAATCAATGTGAGTCAGAAATCGTATTTCATATTCATAAATTATTTACAATTTTGAGGAAGAAAGTTTTAAATAAAATGTATAAAAGTTTTTTTTTTTTTTTTTTAAAGCTGGACAATCAACAAGTCCTACCTCTCTGCCAAAAGCTATTGATTTTGGTGACTGACATACATCATACAAAATGACAGACAGGTTGGTTGCTTCAACTTTAACATCTTGGGCAGTTGACTTGGGCAGTCTGATGGACACCAGCTGAAATCTCTCTGGGGAACAACAGATTGCAAAGCACGGTTACAGACGTTAGTAGGTACAACATTTAAGGGGAACCTTCCAATTCTACTTTACACAAATGCTTACCTTCAAAAACATCCCACTGACTACCAAAAATTTAAAAAAACATTTGCAACCAGAGTCAAAATCTAAAATTGTACTTGATCAGAGAAAAAAAATGAATGTAGTTTAAATTGGTTGCTAAAAAAATTAATAATTATAGGCAGATTTAGAGGCTCAAAACTAATAGGCTTCCTGTACATACCAAACTTCTACAAGATATCAGCTACAAAATGGAGGGAAGTTTGACCAATGTACAGTGATGATATTATGCAATGAACACTAAAACATAAAAGCTGGATTATATTAGTGTTAAATCAGCTATTCAGGGTCTTATATCTTTGTACTTTTTTCTATTTTTAGCTGCACATATAATGCAATGTTGGCAAAGGATAACCTTCACTAAATTAGGTTTCAGAAATAATTTGCAAACTTTTTTTGTTACCTGAAGCTTTAATCACTTTTGGAACAATAGCAAAGATGGACTTCTCATCAGCAGCAGACGTGTATAGGGCAAGCAGTTTTAAACCCACTACAAAAGTCTGCAGAGGAAAAACAAAGTTACTATGCATTGTTAAAAAAAAACATGATTCTTTAGTCTATGTTTCAAAGTACAGCACCACTTACTTTTATTAAGATTCCATCTGTGAAGTCCCAAAGTTTAATTGTACCATCCAATGAGATAGAGTACAGCTGTGAACAAATAACTGAATCAGCAGTAGCAATTTTAAAAAGCTTTTCACTGCAGTTAATCTCCACAAAAGGTATACTGTCTAAGTTTTATGCTTACTTAAACTTTGAACCAAATGACGGTCATTATCCTGCACGAAAAGGAGAAAAAGAACGACAGAACCAATAGTTGTACTGGTTCTAATTTTTAGCAGGGACTTTCATTTGTTGTATGAAAGCTGGGATCACTTTGCCCTCTTTTTCTGAAGAGCAAGAGAAGGAAAAGAAATACCACTGAATCCCACCTTGGTTAAAAGTCTATGGTAGGGCACGTTGTTATGGAGGCTAGATGCACATGGAGCAGCAAAATGTTTGAAGCCCACAGGTGATGGGGACGCGAGGCACAAATGGTGTCAGAGCTGCACGACGAGTGTCACTGCGCTTCATAGAAACATAGAAGATAGGAGCAGGAGTAGGCCATTCGGCCCTTCGAGCCTGCTCCGCCATTCAATGAGATCATGGCTGATCATCCAAATTCAGTACCCTGTCCCTGCCTTCTCCCCATATCCCTTGATCCCTTTAGCCTCAAGAAATATATCCAACTCTTTCTTGAATATATTTAATGAACTGGCCTCCACCGCCCTCTGTGGCAGAGAATTCCACAGGTTCACCACTCTCTGGGTGAAGAAATTCCTCCTCATTTCAGTCCTAAATGGCTTACCCCTTATCCTTAGACTATGACCCCTGGTTCTGGACTCCCCGGCCATCAGAAACATCCTTCCTGCATCTAGTCTGTCCAGACCTGACAGAATTTTATAGGTTTCGATGAGATCCCCTCTCAATCTTCTAAACTCCAGTGAGTATAAGCCCAATTGACACAATCTCTCCTCGTACGTCATTCCTGCCATCCCAGGTATCAGCCTCGTGAATCTTCACTGCACTCCCTCCATGGCAAGAACGTCCTTCCTCAGGTAAGGTGACCAAAACTGCACACAATACTCAAGGTGTGGTCTCACCAAGGCCCTGTACAACTGCAGCAAGACATCCTTGTTCTTGTACTCGAATCCTCTTGCTACGAAGGCCATTTGCCTTCTTAACTGCCTGCTGCACCTGCATGCTTACCTTCACATATGGAATCCCAAATCTCGTCAGATAGGGTTTGCTGCAGATCTTTCCCCTAGGCTTATTTCATCACAGGAAAATAAAACTTCCACATCACCTCAAAATTAGTCTTGTGTCTTTGGTTGGGAAGGTTTACTAGAGTTAGAAGTGGCTATGGAACTCTGGCCATGTTAGGGCAGCGAGTTAGAATGTGTTTCATTTGCAGGCAGGCACAACACCGTGGCCAATATATTGAATCAGTTTCATAGGATTACCAGTCTATGCCAGTGTTTATGCGCCACTCAAGCCTCCTCCTATCCTTTCTTAGCTAACTCTATCAGCATAACCCTTTATTACCTTCTCCCTCATATGCTCGAGTTCCACATTCTCACCATTCTTTGGGTAAAGAAGTTTCTTCTTACAGTAATTCCCTATTTGATTTATTGGTGACAATCTTATATTGATGGCCTCTAGTTTTGCTCTTCCCCACAAATGAAAACACTCTGTGACTGCTCTATCGAAATCTTTCATAATTTTAAAGACCCCTATTAGGTCACCCCTCAGCTGTCTCTTTTCAAGAGAAGAGTCCCAGCCTGTTCAACCTTTCCTGATAGGGTATACCCTCGCATTTCTGGTATCATTCTTGTAAATCTTTTTAACACCCTCACCAGTGCCTCTATATCCTTTTTATAATATGGCGACCAGAATTGTACACAGTACTCCAAGTGTGGTCTAACTAAGGTTCGATACAAGTTTAGCATAACTTCACTACTTTTCAATTCTTTCCCTCTAGAAATAAACCTTTGCGCTTGGTTTGCTTTATTTATGACCTTGTTAACCTGTGTCGATACATTTTAATGATTTGTGTATTTTTACTCCGAGATTCCTTTGCTCTTCTACCCCATTTAGATTCTTATTTTTCCAAGTAATATGTGACCTCCTTATTTTCTTACCAAAATGTAATACCTCACATTTATCAGTGTTGAAATTCATTTGCCAATTATATGCCCATTCTGCAAGTTTATTATTTATTTCCAGGGTCTTCCACATCTCAAGCGACTTAAAGCTCACTCGGTACTATGATGTACCATGTATACTGCACTATACACACTGTGTGCCATAAATGTTTTACTGTGTTGTAACCAAAGATTAATTGCAAAAAACTGTCTTACCTGCAAATGATTTTTGGGATTAAGCTGAATGCCTGTGACCAGATTGTTATGTCCTTGCAGGACATGTACACATTCCTCTGTGGCTGTAATATACACTTTCACAAGGTCCCCTGATGCACATAACAAATATCTGCAAAACATTGTTTTAAGTTTCCAAGTAGTATTTTGAAAAGGAGAAAAAAAAATTGAAAAAGTCGCTAAAGGCAAGTACCATTCAGCTCATCTATTTTGTCCTTTTCATATCTAAGTCCAGGATCCACACATATCATACATTATGTGTGTTGTACACTGAATACAACTACTAAACTCATAAGGCAAATTGGTACTTACGATACACCACCAATAAAAATGAAAATTAAAAGTCCACAATGACTAATATAAAAATGTTACTGAAGCAATCAAATAATGTTACACAGAAAGCAAAAAAGAATTGTATTGTGCTCATAATAATTTGCATTTATATAGCACCCTTAATGTAGGCAATGTCATACAATGCTTTAGAGGGGGAAAAATTAATAAAAGGAAGGGATGGCAAACCATGATGGGAGAGTTAGCATGTGACTGAAAGCTTTAAAGACCTACATTTATATAGCGCTTTTCACAACCACCAGACGTCCCAAAACACTTTACAGCCAATTAAGTACTTTTTTTTTTTGAAGTGTAGTCACTGTTGTAATGTAGGAAATGCGGAGCCATTTTGCACACACCAAGGTCCCACAAACAGCAATGTGATAATAACCAGATAATCTGCTTTAGTGATGTTGATTGAGGGATAAATATTGGCTAGGACACCAGGGAATAACATAGAAACATAGAAGATAGGAGCAGGAGTAGGCCATTCGGCCCCTCGAGCCTGCTCCGCCATTCAATGCAATCATGGCTGATCATCCAAATTCAGTACACGGTCCCTGCTTTCTCCCCATACCCCTTGATCCCTTTAGCCTTAAGAAATATATCCAACTCCTTCTTGAATATATTTAATGAACTGGCCTCCACCGCCCTCTGTGGTAGAGAGTTCCACAGGTTCACCACTCTCTGGGTGAAGAAATTCCTCCTCATTTCTGTCCTAAATGGCCTACCCTTTATCCTTAGACTGTGTCCCCTGGTTCTGGACTCCCCGACCATCGGGAACATCCTTCCTGCATCTAGTCTGTCCAGTCCTGTCAGAATTTTATAAGTTTCAATGAGATCACCTCTCATTCTTCTAAACTCCAGCGAGTACCAGCCCAAACGACCCAATCTCTCCTCATACATCATTCCTGCCATCCCAGGTATCAGCCTGGTGAATGTTCGCTGAACTCCTTCCATGGCAAGAACATCCTTCCTCAGATAAGGCGACCAAAACTTCACACAATACTCAACATGTGGTCTCACCAAGGCCCTGTACAACTGCAGCAAGACATCCTTGTTCCTGTACTCAAACCCTCTCGCTACGAAGGCCAACATACCCTTTGCCTTCTTAACCGCCTGCTGCACCTGCATGCTTACCTTCAGCGACTGGTGCACAAGGACACCCAGGTCTCGTTGCACTTCCCCTTCTCCCAATCTATTGCCATTTAGATAATAATCTGCCTTCCTGTTTTTGCCACCAAAGTGGACAACCTCACATTTATCCACGTTATATTGCATCTGCCATGTTTCTGCCCAATCACCCAACATGTCCAAATCATCCTGGAGTTTCTCGACATCCTCCTCACAGCACACACACCCACCCAGCTTTGTGTCATCTGCAAATTTGGAGATATTACATCTAGTTCCCTTGTCTAGATCATCATTAATATATATTGTTAATAGCTGGGGTCCAAGGACCGATCCCTGCGGTACCCCACTAGTCACTGCCTGCCACTCGGAAAAGGGCCCATTTATTCCAACTCTTTGCTTTCTGTCTGCCAACCAGTTCTCTATCCAAGTCAATACCTTGCCCCCAATCCCATGTGCCTTAACTTTACACGCTAATCTCTTATGCGGGACCTTATCGAAGGCCTTCTGAAAGTCCAGATACACCACATCCACTGGTTCTCCCTTATCTGTTTTACCAGTTACATCCTCAAAAAATTCCAGTAGATTAGTCAAGCACGATTTACCTTTTGTAAATCCATGTTGACTTTGTCCGATCCTGTCACTGTTTTCCAAGTGCTCTGCTATTACATCTTTTAGAACGGACTCCAGCATTTTCCCCACTACCGATGTCAGGCTTACCGGTCTGTAATTCCCCGTTTTCTCTGTACCACCTTTTTTGAATACTGGGGTAACATTAGCTACCCTCCAATCCATGGGTACTGTTCCAGATTCCATCGAATGTTGGAAGATGATCAGCAATGCATCTACTATTTCTAGGGCCACTTCCTTAAGTACCCTAGGATGTAGATTATCAGGCCCTGGGGATTTATCGGCCTTCAATCCCATCAATTTCCCTAACACAATTTATCTACAAATACTTATTTCTTTCAGTTCCTCCGTTTCATCAGACCCTATGTTCCCCGGCATCTCTGGGAGGTTATTTGTGTCCGCCTTTGTGAAGACAGAACCAAAATATGTATTTAGTTGGTCTGCCATTTCTTTGTTCCCATTATAAATTCCCCTGATTCTGACTGCAAGGGACCTACGCTTGACTTCACCATTCTTTGGTGAATGAACCAGAGATCAGGCCATCTTAGACTGGGTATTATGTAACGAGAAAGGATTCATTAGCAATCTTGTTGTACGAGGCCCCTTGGGTCGGAGCGATCATAATATGATCGAATTCTTCATTAAGATGGAGAATGAAGTAGTTGACTCAGAGACTAGGGTCCTCAATTTAAATAAAGGAAACTACGATGGTCTGAGGAGCGAGTTGGGTAGGATTGATTGGGGAATGGCACTCAAAGGGTTGACGGTGGATAGGCAATGGCAAACATTCAAAGACCACATGGATGAACGACAGAATTTGTTCATCCCGGTTTGGCACAAAAATAAAACAAAAAAGGTGACTCAACCGTGGCTAACAAGGGAAATTAGGGATAGCATAAGATCCACGGAGAGGACATATAAATTGGCCAGAAAAAGCAATAATCCTGAGGATTGGGAGCAATTTAGGATTCAACAAAGGAGGACAAAGGGATTAATTAAGAAGGGGAAAATAGAATGTGAGAGTAAGCTTGCATGGAACATAAAAACTGACTGTAAAAGCTTTTGTAGATATGTGAAGAGAAAAAGAAACATAGAAACATAGAAGATAGGAGCAGGAGTAGGCCATTCGGCCCTTCGAGCCTGCTCCGCCATTCAATGAGATCATGGCTGATCATCCAAATTCAGTACCCTGTCCCTGCCTTCTCCCCATATCCCTTGATCCCTTTAACCTTAAGAAATATATCCAACTCCTTTTTGAATATATTTAACGAACTGGCCTCCACCGCCCTCTGTGGCAGAGAATTCCACAGGTTCACCACTCTCTGGGTGAAGAAATTCCTCATTTCAGTCCTAAATGGCTTACCCCTTATCCTTAGGCGATGACCCCTGGTTCTGGATTCCCCGGCCATCAGAAACATCCTTCCTGCATCTAGTCTGTCCAGGCCTGACAGAATTTTATAGGTTTCGATGAGATCCCCTCTCAATCTTCTAAACTCCAGTGAGTATAAGCCCAATCGACACAATCTCTCCTCATACGTCATTCCTGCCATCCCAGGTATCAGCCTGGTGAATCTTCGCTGTACTCCTTCCATGGCAAGAACGTCCTTCCTCAGGTAAGGCGACCAAAACTGCACACAATACTCAAGGTGCGGTCTCACCAAGGCCCTGTACAGCTGTAGCAAGACATCCTTGTTCCTGTACTCGAACCCTCTTGCTACAAAGGCCAACATACCATTTGCCTTCTTAACCGCCTGCTGCACCTGCATGCTTACCTTCAGCGACTGGTGTACAAGAACACCCAGGTCTCTTTGCACTTCCCCTTCTCCCAATCTATTGCCATTCAAATAATAATCTGCCTTCCTGTTTTTGCCACCAAAGTGGATAACCTCACATTTATCCACATTATAGTGCATTTGCCATGTTTCTGCCCAATCACCCAATCTGTCCAAATCATACTGGAGTTTCTCAACATCCTCCTCACAGCTTACCCTCCCACCCAGCTTTGTGTCGTCTGCAAATTTGGAGATATTACATCCAATTCCCTCGTCCAGATCAATAATATATATTGTGAACAGCTGGGGTCCTAGGACCGATCCTTGCGGTACCCCACTAGTCACTGCCTGCCACTCGGAAAACGGCCCGTTTATTCCAACTCTCTGCCTTCTGTCCACCAACCAGTTCTCTATCCAAGTCAATACCTTGCCCCCAATCCCATGTGGCTTAATTTTGCACGCTAATCTCTTATGTGGGACCTTATCGAAAGCCTTCTGAAAGTCCAAATACACCACATCCACTGGTTCTCCCTTATCTATTTTACCAGTTACATCCTCAAAAAATTCCAGTAGATTAGTCAAGCATGATTTACCATTTGTAAATCCATGTTGACTTTGTCCGATCCTGTCACTGCTTACCAAGTGCTCTGCTATTACATCTTTTATAATAGATTCTAGCATTTTCCCCACTACCGACGTCAGGCTTACCGGTCTATAATTGCCCGCTTTTTCTCTACCACCTTTTTTGAATAGTGGGGTAACATTAGCTACCCTCCAATCCATGGGTACTGTTCCAGAGTCTATCGAGTTCTGGAAGATGACCAGCAATGCATCTACTATTTCTAGGGCCACTTCCTTAAGTACCCTGGGATGTAGATTATCAGGCCCTGGGGATTTATCAGCCTTCAGTCCCATCAATTTTCCTAACACCATTTCCCTACAAATACTGATTTCTTTTAGTTCCACCCTTTCATCAGGCCCTATGTTCCCCGGCATCTCTGGGAGGTTATTTGTGTCCTCCTTTGTGAAGACAGAACCAAAGTATGAATTTAGTTGGTCTGCCATTTCTTTGTTTCCCAATATAAATTCCCCTGATTCTGACTGCAAGGGACCTACGCTTGACTTCACCAATCTTTTTTTCTTCACATATCTATAAAAGCTTTTACAGTCAGTTTTTATGTTCCCTGCAAGCTTACTCTCATATTCTATTTTCCCTTTCTTAATTAATCCCTTTGTCCTCCTTTGTTGAATCCTAAACTGCTCCCAATCCTCAGGATTATTGCTTTTTCTGGCCAATTTATATGTCGTCTCCTTGGATCTTATGCTATCCCTAATTTCCCTTGTTAGCCACGGTTGAGTCACCTTTTTTGTTTTATTTTTATGCCAAACTGGGATGAACAAATTCTGTAGCTCATCCATTCGGTCTTTGAATGTTTGCCATTGCCTATCCACCGTCAACCCTTTGAGTGCCATTCCCCAATCAATCCTACCCAACTCGCTCCTCAGACCATCGTAGTTTCCTTTATTTAAATTGAGGACCCTAGTCTCTGAGTCCAGCGCTAATGTTGAAGGATACGGAGGTTTTCATCTCCGTATCTGACAACAAACACTGATGCTTAGCAACAGCTTGTAAACACTCGGTCCGTACCTTGGAAGCGTCTCTGAAGCTGTTGCTAAGCTACAGAGATGCTTTCCAGAGCCTGACTGTTAAAAAAAAAAAATGCTAGAAGAAAAAAAACCTAACCAAAACGGCTGCTGATTTCTGCCGTTAGATCGAGGTTTCCGGACATACAACTTCCGGATAAACCAAAGTTTCCTGTACCACTCCCACTAACGTTTTCTGCCCCTTGGTATTTCTCAATTCTACCCATACAGATTCCACATCATCAGAGCTAATATCCTTCCTTACAATTGTGTTAATCCCTTCTTTAACCAGTAATGCTACCCCACCTCCCTTTCCTTTTTGCCTATCTTTCCTGAATATCGAATACCCCTGGATGTTGAGTTCCTAGCCTTGGCCATCCTTGAGCCATGTTTCTGTAATCCCAACCAAATCATATGCGTTTACCTCTATTTGCGCAGCCAATTCATCCACCTTATTACGAATGCTCCTCGCATTAAGACACAAGGCCTTCAGGCTTATTTTTTTAACGCTCTTAGACCTATTAGAATTATTATTTACTGTGGCCATGTTTGATTTAAACCATTGATTTCTCTGACTGCCACTTTTGTTTTTCTCCTTCCTTTCTTTTGCTTTTATCCTTGTTTCCCTTTCCTCTGTCCCCCTGCTCAGGTTCCCAACCCCCTGCCAGCTTAGTTTAAACCCTCCCCCAGAGCACTAGCAAACACACCCCCTAGGACATCGGTTCCAGCCCTGCCTAGGTGCAAACCGTCCGGTTTGAACTGGTCCCACCTCCCCTAGAACCGGTTCCAATGTCCCACTCACCTTTTCTACTTCAAAATAGTGCCATAGGATCTTTTATGTCCACCTGAGAGAGCAGATGGGGCCTCGGTTTAACATCTCATCCAAAAGAAGGTCTCCCCAATGGTGCAGCACTCCGTAAGTACTGCACTGGAGTGCCAACCCAGATTTTTGTGCTCAAGTCTCTAGAGTGAGACGAAAGGATGAGTTTTGAGAACGTTTTTTAAAAATCTGGAGGACGAAGTGTAGAGGTAAAGGGGTTCAGGGAGAAATTTCCAGAGTAGGACCCAGATGTTGCTACCTGCCACCAATGGTGCGGCAAAGACAGGAAGGGATGCACAAAAGTTGAAGAACCAAAGGGTGCAAGTGGGGATAAAAGGTTGGAAGATAGGATGAGATGGGGCTTTGGGGTGATTTGAAGATGAGCACCAGGATTTTAAACTCAATCTTTGGGGGAACAGGGAGCCAGTGTAATGGTCAGTGAGGACACAGGTGACAGGTAAGCAGCACTGAGTTCAGCTCATCATATGAGTGGCTGGGCTTTGAACAAGTTGGATTTTACAGAGGGTGGTAGGCCAGCAAGGAGGATATTGAATAAATCAAGTCTTGAATTGAAGAAAGAGTGGGGTGAGGTGTGGCTGAGGCAGGCAATGTTGCAGAGGTGGAAATAAGCAGTCTTGGTGGTGGGATAAGAATGGGGGTTTACACGCTCAGCTTTGGTTTGAACAAGTTGTAAACAAGTCCAATTCAGTCCAAGTGAAGGGCCAGGATGAAGTCAGTGGTAAGGAAGTATAGTTTATGGTGTGGCCAAAAACAATGGCTTGGTCTTCCAGCTCATTCATGACTTGATATCATACAGTCTTCTCAGAGCTACTAGCAGATCAACTAAGGGTAATCTAACAAGTAAAGGTAAAGCAGCATGAGGGCATATATCAATGAGACCAATCTGCTGGATTTTGCTGGGGATTC
The DNA here is from genome assembly GCF_052327205.1 of Somniosus microcephalus. Lineage (NCBI taxonomy): Eukaryota > Metazoa > Chordata > Chondrichthyes > Squaliformes > Somniosidae > Somniosus > Somniosus microcephalus. Next base: position 226,747,594 of record NC_140990.1, read on the forward strand.
TTTTTTAAATGGCCCATGATCAGAAATGTAAAATTGCAGATTTGATTTTAGAGCAATTACAAAAAATGAAAGGTCCCAGTTGTACAATTGCTTTAAATCACTTTCACAATATTAATGGAGTATAGGAGCACTCAGTGCAGGGGTTCTGCAGCCATGTTTACTGTAAATACGGTTTGCTCTAGAAGAGTATATAGTAATAATGGTGCTTTTACTGTTATACTCTATTATATTAGTATATAAAATAAGGCTTCAATTTTAATCTCAAAACATTTACAAATGTTCAAGTGTCAGCCATGGCTCAGTGGGTAGCACTCTCTCCTCTGAGATTGTTCAAGTCCCACTCCAGCAACTTGAGCACAAAAATCTAGGCTGTCACTCCAGTGCAGTGCTGAGGGAGCGCTGCACTGTCGAAGGTGTGTATGTACCTTTAAGAGAATAACTGGTCTCAGACTGCAGTACCGGCAGTGACCACCCCTGTATAAAAGGCGCTAGTGAGCCTCTGCTTTTAGTTTCACTATTGACTTCCACCAGTAAAGACTTATTTTGTTCCACTCCTGCAGTCCGTGTCTCAATTATTCACGGACGTAATACTGGCGACGAGTAAGAAACGAACTTACCTGCAACTCGGCAGCACCTCAGACAACGTTTTTGAAGGTCGAAGCCAGAAGAAAGAAAAAAATAGAATCCACAGAAACTCGAGAAACGGGCGTCGACCGTGGGCAACCGCCCTCCAAATTGTCGGATTGAAAACTTGCAGGAGAGACTGTCAAGAGCCAGGCTTGGTTCCCCAGTCTGTGGTTTCCCAGCTAATCGGGCTGGTGGCAGGTAGTGCACTGATCCTTCCTGGGCTGCGGCGGGCTAGAGCTCGATCGGGTGGCTCTGTAACAGGGCCGGGCAGCGAGTCGGGAAGCAAAGAGAGAGAGAGGGTGGAGCACACAGGGCGCAGCCGGTGCTTCGAAGCCGGGCAGCGTTCGGACCTAAGAAGAGGGAGGGAAGTGTCCCAGAGGGTCCGCTCCACGACGGGAAAATAATTTAAAAAAAATATTAAACGCGCAAGAAACCGTGGAAAGCAGCACTAACAACAGCGGGGAAGAAGGCAAAGCGCGGGAGGTGCCATTTTAGATTTGCAAGATGCCGAAGACTGGCTGTATCACTGCTTTTGATAATACAATAGAGGACTGGACCACGTATGTGGAAAGAGTCGAGGTATATTTCGAGGCAAACGAAATAGCGGAGGAGAAAAAGGCATCGATATTGCTAAACTTAATGGGCGCTAGAACGTACGGCCTATTGCGGGACCTGATTACTCCAGCCAAACCGAAGGCGAAGAGTTTTAATGAAATTGTTGCTGTCTTACAGGAACACCTAAACCCTGCACCGCTGTTGATAGCAGAAAGATTTAAATTCCACAGGAGAACTCAGCACAAAGATGAGAGCAATGCTGAGTATCTTACGGAACTACGCAAGCTATCAAAGCACTGCCAGTTCGGAGCAGGACTGGCAGATACCCTACGGGACAAATTTGTCTGTGGACTCCTGAGTGAAGGAACACAGAAGAAGTTACTCGCAGAGAAAGAGCTGACGCTAGATAAGGCTTTCAGCGTGGCAGTATCGTATGAAGCAGCAGTCAGGGGAGCTGCAGAAATTCAACAAAAATCACAGGAATACGGCACCCACGAAATGACACGGGGATTTGCAAAATGTTATCGCTGCGGCAGAACTAACCATGACCAGAAGGACTGCTGGTCCAAAGACAAAATATGCAGGCAATGCGGGAAGATGGGACACATTGCACGAGTTTGCAGGTCTGGGAAGAAGACCAGCGACAACAAAAAGGCTACTAAGGAAGCGTACAAGAAAGTACAAAAGATGACGGACAGTAGTTCCGAAGACCAGATGAGCGATAGTGAATCCGGGAACAGGAGACTAAGCTGTCTCAAACTTCACAATGTAATCGCAAAAGAGGATCACCGAACCATTTGGGTCACCCTCACGATAGCAGGGTCCCAAGTTAAAATGGAATTGGATACAGGATCAGCGCTAACCGTCATGAATCGACGAGACTACGAGCGGCTATTTTCACACATACCCTTGAGAGAGACATCCATCGTCTTGACGACGTATACGGGGCAAAAAGTATACCCCAGAGGAAAAGGGTGCCTGTCGAATACAACGGCAAGAAAATACGGAAATTGTATCTCTACATACTGCCAAATGGTGGACCACCGTTACTGGGACGGGAATGGATCAGGAAGATAAACTTAGATTGGCACTCCATTCATGCAATGACGGTGGACGGTAAAAAAGATGAAGACGTCACTCCTGGACGATTGTCAACAATCTTAGCTAACGCCAAAGAGGTATTTCAACAAGAACTGGGCACGCTTAAAGGCGTAACCGCCTCGATAAAAATAGAAGAGAATGCAGTTCCCAAGTTTTTCAAAGCAAGACCGGTACCATATGCAATTCGCCCAGCCGTCGAGGCAGAGCTGGAGAATCTGGAGAAGGCGGGCGTGTTGTCTAAGGTCGACTGGAGCAAGTGGGCGACACCCATCGTTCCTGTCATGAAGAAAACGTTAAGCAATAAGTCCGGGGAGCCAAGGAAGATTCGCATCTGTGGGGATTTCAAGGTGACAGTGAACCCAGTCCTTCACACAGTACAATATCCTCTTCCAAGGATAGAAGACATCTTCGCCTCACTGTCTGGAGGGAAGCGTTTTACAAAAATTGACCTAGCACAAGCATATTTGCAGATGGAGGTTGAAGAGTCCTCTAGGAAGTATCTCACGATAAACACTCACAAAAGGTCTTTACCAGTATCATCGATTGGTATTCAGAGTAGCATCGGCTCCGGCGATATGGCAAAGAGCGATGGAACAAGTCCTGCAAGGGATTCCGGGGACTCAGTGCTACTTGGACGACATCCTTGTGACAGGTGAAGATGACAGTGAACACCTTAACAACCTAGAACAGATGCTCACTAGACTACGGGAACATGGGCTGCGAGCCAACCGCCCCAAGTGCGAATTTTTTAAGAAACAGATATCGTATTGTGGCCACGTGATTGATGAAGAGGGGTTACATAAGTCCCCTGACAAAATTGAAGCGGTTGTTAAGGCCCCAGCGCCTGAAAATGTGTCGCAACTGAGGTCATTCCTCGGATTGGTGAATTACTACCATAAGTTTTTGCCGAATTTGTCGACAATTCTGCACCCACTGAACGCCCTGCTACGAACGGGAGTAGCATGGAAATGGAGCAATGATTGTAAGCGGGCCTTTCAGAAGAGTAAGGACTTAATCACTTCAAGAGAAGTATTGGCTCACTACAACCCAGCACTGCCGATTAGACTGGCGTGTGATGCGTCTCCCTACGGCATTGGGGCGGTACTGTCACATAAATTCCTTGATGGTTCAGAGAGGCCGATAGCTTTTGCGTCACGCTCGTTAACTTCTGCCGAGCGTAACTATGCCCAGATTGACAGAGAGGCCCTCAGCCTAGTGTGGGGGATGAAGAAGTTCAATCACTACCTGCACGGTCAAAAATTTACTCTACTAACCGATCATCAACCTCTTGTCTCCATTTTCAACCCTCAGAAGGGCGTACCGATAATGACAGCACAACGGCTGCAGAGGTGGTCCCTTTTCCTAAGGGCACACCAATACGACATTGAGTACAAAGGAACTAAACAGCATGGGAATACTGATGGATTGTCACGCCTACCGTTGCCGGCGGTGGAAGAAGACCTTGCAGTGGATCCAATGGAGTTATTCCACTCGACCATAGTCGAATGTCTCCCTGTGACGAATGCAAACATAGAAAAGGAAACACGGAATGACCCGACACTATCACGGGTCTATGATTTAGCGGTGAAGGGATGGCCAGCACATGGCGAACCACTGCTGCCAGCATTCTCGCCAAGAAGAGAACAGTTGTCAGTGTGCAGAGGAACCTTGATGTGTGGATCCAGAGTAGTAATTCCACCTAAGTTGACGGATAGAGTGCTCAATGAGCTTCATGAGGGTCATCTGGGTGGGGTAAAAATTAAGAACTTAGCCAGAGCGTTTGTGGTGGTGGCCGGGAATCGATAGAGAAATCGAAGAGATGACCAAGAGCTGTGCAGGATGCCAGAAGGTCCAAAACGCCCCACCACAAGCTCCTCTACATCCATGGGAGTGGCCCTCATCTCCATGGCAAAGGGTGCACATTGATTTTGCTGGTCCCTTTATGGACTCGATGTTTTTAATTGCGGTGGATGCACATTCAAAGTGGCCAGAGGTAATAAAAATGTCCTCAACCACCACAGAAAAAACTATCAGTTTTATGAACCATATTCACCAGGAATGGGCTGCCTGAACAGATTTGCTCTGACAATGGACCACAGTTTGTGTCTGAAGAGTTCCGGAGGTTCTTAAAGAACAATGGTGTTAAGCATTACACATCTGCCCATATCATCCAGCCACTAATGGACTGGCCGAGAGGTTTGTCCAAACATTCAAGGTGGCTATCAAGGCAATGTGTAATGAAGATATACCCCTACAACACAAGGTGGACAACTTCTTGTTTGCCTACCGGAATGCGACACATGCGGTTACCAACCAAACTCCAGCCATGATGTTCTTCAATCGAAGACTACGATGCCGCTTGGAATTGGTTAAGCCAAACGTCCGAAGAGATGTGGAGAACAGGCAGTTTCAGAATATGAATGAAAGGCCGACCAGGAGTTTTAAGATAGGTCAACCAGTTTTGGCCCGGGACTACCGCACTGAGAAATGGCAGCCAGGAACGATTTGTACACGACAAGGACCTCTCATGTATACCGTGGATGTTGGGGAGAGCATTGTAAGACGCCATGCTGACCAGATTCTAGAGTCACTGGAAAACGTCAACTCCACACCACGATCTGATACACCTGGTAATGAAATCGACGTTCCAATTGCAGCTACCGCAGAACCGGTAATATTGGAAGCAGATGAACTAAACAACGACATTGATCCCGACTCAACATTGCCAGAAGAACCTGATACCCCCAAGAGGCGTTATCCAGACAGAATCAGGAAGCCTCCTCAAAGACTGAACTTATAATTGCTTAAACTTAACCAATGTATCTAGCAACAGTAATTGTGGTTGTAATTAGTTATCATTTAGTTGTTAAATGAATGTTATGTACTGTTTATCTAAAAGGGGAATTGTTGTGTATGTACCTTTAAGAGAATAACTGGTCTCAGACTGCAGTACCGGCAGTGACCACCCCTGTATAAAAGGCACTAGTGAACCTCTGTGTTTTTAGTTTCACTATTGACTTCCACCAGTAAAGACTTATTTTGTTCCACTCCTGCAGTCCGTGTCTCAATTATTCACGGACATAATAGAAGGTGCCGTCTTTCGGATGAGATGTTAAACCGAGACCCCGTCTGCCCTCTCAGGTGGACATAAAGAGCTCATGGCACTATTTTGAAGAAGAGCAAGGGAATTATCCCCAGTGTCCTGGCCAATATTAATCCCTCAATCAACATAACAAAAACAGATTATCTGGCCGTTATCACATTGCTGTTTGTGGGATATTGAGGTGCACAATTGGTTGCCACGTTTTCTACATTACAACAGTGACTATACTTCAAAAGTACTTCATTGGCTGTAAAGCACTTTGGGACATCCTGAGGTCATGAAAGGCGCTATAGAAATGCAAGTCTTTCTTTTTATGAGATATAAAACTAGAAAAATCCAATAATAATTTAAAAACATTAATTCTTAATTTAATCAAGAACTTAATCAGTTATGCTAGAAAGTGGACAAGTGTGTAAATATTTATCGGGATTTGGGGGAGGGTAGAAATCATAACAGGACGCTCCCAGGCTTTCCAATGTTGTTCTGCGATCAGTTAGTAGGCTAACCTGATTGATCACAGCTAAAAGTGAAACTCATAAATGCACACGGACAAATAAAATGATCTTGTAATTTAGAAATGAGGATAATCAGTCAGTAGTAAACTGCAAAGCAGGAATTAGACAATTATAAGTTGTAAGAACAGGCTTCATGGTAAAATTAGTGCATCCACTTGCATCATACGAAGCTACCATTGCAACATATACACTGCCAGCGGTTCTCACAACACCTGGATTCAGAGAGACAGACACAGTCGGCCCTTCGTGCCTCTCCCAGCTGCAGCTCTAAATCAGAGCCACCGACTGCACTCCGCCCGGGAGTCAGAGTGAAACCAGGCCGATTCCCACAGCTCCATCCCACCGCCGGGAGCCTGCAGGCACCGCGTGGCGGGGAGCACCTTCTCCTCAGCTGGGTCCCCGCCCGCCGCCTCGGATCGAGCTCCGGGCCCGGTACTGACACGCTGGAGGAGCAGCGCTCACCTGCAGTCGGCCGAAAAGACGGGCCTGCGGTAGTTGATGCAGCTGCCGCCGCAACGGACCACGCGAACACCGTCCGAGCTTGCTCCTTCCTCCATCTTCATCTGACCCCTGACGTCACACAGCCCACAAACACCATGTGGCGGGGAAGAAGCAGAACACTGGAGCAGAGGGGCGGGGCTTAGCGCAAGTGAGTGACAGGAGAGGGGCGGGGCTTAGAGCGAGTGAGTGACAGGAGAGGGGCGGGGCTTAACGCAAGTGAGTGACCATGAGAGGGGCGGGGCTTAGAGCAAGAGAGTGACAGGAGAGGGGCGGGACTTAGAGCAAGTGAGTGACAGGAGAGGGGCGGGGCTTAGAGCAAGTGTGTGACCGGAGAGGGGCGGGGCTTAGAACAAATGTGTGACCGGAGGGGCGGGGCTTAGAACAAGTGCGTGACAGGAGAGGGGCGGGGCTTAGAGCAAGTGAGTGGCCGGAGAGGGGCGGGGCTTAGAGCAAGTGCGTGACATGAGAGGGGCGGGGCTTAGAGCAAGTGTGTGACAGGAGAGGGGCGGGGCTTAGAACAAGTGTGTGACAGGAGAGGGGCGGGGCTTAGAGCAAGTGAGTGACAGGAGAGGGGCGGGGCTTAGCGCAAGTGAGTGACCGGAGAGGGGCGGGGCTTAGAACAAGTGAGTGACAGGAGAGGGGCGGGGCTTAGAGCAAGTGCGTGACATGAGAGGGGCGGGGCTTAGAGCAAGTGAGTGACAGGAGAGGGGCGGGGCTTAGAGCAAGTGAGTGACAGGAGAGGGGCGGGGCTTAGAGCAAGTGGCTAGTAGGGGGAAAGGGAAAAAATTCTGGGGCTGTGGCGAAAGAGCATGGGAACGGGTTAATTGGCGAGCTTTACCAAAGAGCCGGCAGAGGCACGATGGGCTGAATGGCTTCCTTCTGTGCTTCTATCATTCTACTTCCATGGCCACAAAGCATACCCTTTATCCAGTTGTTGCTATTAAGTAAAAACTGTAATATAGATGTGTCATTTTTTGTGTACCCTTTCAGCAAACATTTCTATTCATGTGCAAAAGTGGCTGTTTCCTGAAATGTATTTTGTCACTATTTATGGGTGTAGCATATCACTGAGATTATTAAACTAAAATTTTTTCAACATACAAAAATTCAGAGCCTTAGAAAAACATCTGGTTAATTCTAACACTTTGTATATTTCAGATACCTCAACAATATGGAAATAGTGGAACTTGTTCAATGGGCCCCTGTCCCTATTTGGACCCAATGCACATGTGTTACAGTTCAAAACCTGGACAAGATTAATATTTAATTTAAAACATTGCAGTAACCTAAGGGAATTTTTAAATTGGATGGACCCTTCTCTAAGTGTATTTAGATTAAAGCAGTTACTTAAGAAAGTTTAGGAACTTAGGAACAGGGACCCATTGAGCATGTTCCACCATTTATAAACAATTCTCTCAATTAGTTTATTTAAAGGTATTGACATTACAAATAGAACTTTCTGGAGCATTGCGATGGAACAGCATGATTAGACGTAGTTTTTACAATTGTGTTGTTGCCTGTGTGAGGTTGTTGATTATGTCCTATTTGCCCATAATGCACTTCCTTAAGACAAAGACCTGCAACTTCTGCAGAGGAAGTTTTTGAAGAAAATATTGTGTCTTTAGTATGGATCCAAAAGATCTGTTTTTCCATGCCCAGTTGAAACAGGATTGAGACCAGCCAAACCTTTTTTACTTAAGGCTCTCTGGGCTAGAAATTTATGTACTTACCACCACTCCATAGCGCCATGAAATAGCGATAAAATGGCGACCACTGCTCTTTTGCCAGCTGGCGGCAGGTCCCACAGCGGCCGCCATATTGCTCTCCTCCTTTACGCTGCTGGTAACTGGCAGCGCCCTGCAAAAAAAATGGCGGCATGGTAACGTCAATCAGAGTGCAATGTGAACTTAACAACAACAACAACAACAACAACAATTTGTATTTATAAAGACAAAAAGTTTGACACCAAGCTACATAAGGAGAAATTAGGGCAGGTGACCAAAAGCTTGTTCAAAGAGGTAGGTTTTAAGGACTGTCTTAAAGGAGGAACTAGAGGTAGAGAGGCGGAGAGGTTTAGGCAGGGAATTCCAGAGCTTAGGGCCTAGGCAACAGAAGACACGGCCACCAATGGTTGAGCAATTATAATCAGGGATGCTCAAGAGGGCAGAATTAGAGGAGCGCAGATATAGATACATAGATACATAGAAGATAGGAGCAGGAGTAGGCCATTCGGCCCTTTGTGCCTGCTCCGCCATTCGATGAGATCATGGCTGATCCTTTAATTCAGTATCCCGTTCCCGCCTTCTCTCCGTAACCCTTAACCCCTTTTGCCCGTAGAAATATATCTAATTCCCTCTTAAATATATTTAATGAGCTGGCGTACACTGCCCTCTGTGGCAATGAGTTCCACAGGTTCACCACTCTCTGAGTGAAGAAATTCCCCCTCATCTCTGTCCTAAATGGTTTAGCCCTTATCCTTAAATTATGTCCTCTAGTTCTGTTCTCACCCGCCAAGGGAAACATTCCTTCTGCATCCAGTCTGTCTAGACCTGTCAGAATTTTATACACTTCTATGAGGTCCCCTCTCAATCTTCTAAACTCCAGTGTGTACATCCCTAAACTACATAGTCTCTCCTCATAGGTCATTCCCGCCATTCCTGGTATCAGCCTGGTGAATCGCCGCTGCACCCCCTCCATGGCAAGAACATCCTTCCTCAGATGAGGCGACCAAAACTGTACACAGTACTCGAGGTGTGGTCTCACCAGTGCCCTGTACAGCTGCAGCAAGGTATCCCTGTTCCTGTATTCTAACCCTTTTGCTATGAAGGCCAGCATACCGTTTGCCTTCTTGACCGCCTGTTGCACCTGCATGCTCGCCTTCAGTGACTGGTGTACAAGAACACCCAGGTCTCTCTGTACTTCCCCCTCTCCCAATCTATTGCCATTTAAATAATAATTTGCCCTCCCGTTCCTGCACCCAAGGTGGATAACTTCGCACTTGTCCACATTATAGTGCATCTGCCATTTATCCGCCCAATCGCCCAGTCTGTCCAAATCGCTCTGGAGCTTCCTGGTCTCTTCCTCTGAGCCCACCCCCCCTCCTAGTTTAGTGTCGTCTGCAAATTTGGAAATGCTGCATCCGACTCCCTGATCCAGGTCATTAATGTAAATTGTGAACAGCTGGGGGCCCAGGACAGATCCCTGTGGTACCCCACTTGTTACTGCCTGCCATTCAGAAAATGAGCCGTTTATTCCAACTCTCTGTTTTCTATCTGACAGCCAGTTCCCTATCCACGCCAAAACTTTCCCCTTTATCCCATGAGCCTCAATTTTCCATGCTAATCTTTTATGTGGGACCTTATCGAAGGCCTTTTGGAAGTCCAGGTACACCACATCTGCTGGCTCTCCCTCATCTATTCTACCAGTTACTCCCTCAAAAAATTCCAATAGATTAGTCAAGCACGATTTACCCTTTGTAAATCCATGTTGACTCTGTCCTATCCTGTCCCCATTTGCTAAGTGCTCCGCTATTTCATCCTTAATGATGGACTCCAGCATTTTGCCCACAACTGATGTAAGGCTTACAGGTCTGTAATTACCTGCTTTTTCCCTACCCCCCTTTTTGAATAGTGGGGTAACGTTAGCTACCCTCCAATCCATCGGCACTGTTCCCGAGTCTAATGAATTCTGAAAAATCATCCTTAGTGCATCCGCTATCTCTAGGGCCACCTCCTTCAGTACCCTAGGATGCATGTTATCAGGCCCTGGGGATTTGTCCACCTTCAATCCCTTTAGCTTCCTTAACACCATATCCTTAGAGATATTGATTTGCGTCAGTTCCTCCTTTGCCAATGTCCCTATTTTTCCCGATATCCCAGGGAGGTTTTTTGTGTCTTCCTTCGTAAAGACTGACCCAAAGTATGCATTTAGTTGATCTGCCATTTCCTTATTTCCCATTATATATTCCCCCGTATCTGACTGCAATGGACCAACTTTGGTTTTCACCAGTCTTTTCCTTTTGATATACTTATAAAAGCTTTTGGAGTTAGTTTTTATATTTTCCGCCAGCTTGTTTTCGTAAGCTATTTTGCCCCTCTTGATTATGCCCTTTGCCCTCCTTTGCTCTATCTTAAACTGTTCCCAATCTTCCGCTCTGGCGCTTTTTTTGGCTATTTTATACGCCCTATCTTTGGATTTTATGCTGTCTCTAATTTCCCCTGTTATCCACGGTTGAGTCACCTTTTTAGATTTCCTTTTATGCCAGATTGGTATAAACAATTTTTGCAATTTTGTCATTCTATCTTTAAATGTTTGCCATTGTTTATCTACCTCCAGTCCTCCCAGGAACGTTGTCCAATCAGACCTACTCAGTTCCCGTCTCATGGCATCATAATTCCCCTTGTTTAAATTCAGGACCTTAGTCTCTGAGTCAATTTCTTCGCTCTCCATTTCGAGTGAGAAATCGATCATGTTATGATCGCTCTGACCCATATCTCGGGGTTTGTGGGGCTGGAGGAGATTACAGAGAAAGGGAGGGGTGAGGCCATGGAGGGATTTGAAAACAGGGATGAGAATTTTGAAATCGAGGCGTTGCTTAACTGGGAGCCAATGTAGGTCAGCGAGCACAGGGGTGATGGTTGAATGGGATTTGGTGTGAGTTAGGACACGGGCAGCCGAGGTTTGGGTGACCTCAAGTTTACATAGCTAGAATGTGGGAGGCCAGCCAGCAGTGTGTTGGAATATTCAAGTCTAGAGGTAACAAAGACATGGATGAGGGTTTCAGCAGCAGATGAGCTGTAGCAAGGGTGGAGATGGGCGATGTTACGTTGGTGGAAATAGGCGGTCTTAGTTACGCCATGGATATGTGGTCGGAAGCTCATTTTAGGGTCAAGTATGACACCAAGGTTGCGGACAGTGTGGTTCAGCCTCAGACAGATGTTAGGGAGAGGGATGGAGTCAGTGGCTAGGGAACGGAGTTTGTGGCGGGGACCGAAAACAATGGCTTCGGTCTTCCCAATATTTAATTGGAGAAAATTTCTGCTCATCCAGAACTGGATGTCGGACAAGCAGTCTGACAATTTAGAGACAGTGGAGGGGTCGAGAGAAGTGGTGGTGAGGTAGAGCTGGGTGTCGTCAGCGTACATGTGGAAACTGATGCTGTGTTTTCAGATGATGTTGCCAAGGGGCAGCATGTGGATGAGAAATAGGAGGGGCAAAGGATAGATCCTTGGGGGACACCAGAGGTAACGATGTGGGAGTGGGAAGAAAAGCCATTGCAGGTGATTCTCTGGCTACGATTAGATGTATAAGAATGGAACCAGGTGAGTGCAGTCCCACCCAGCTGGACAACGATGGAGAGGCATTGGAGAAGGATGGAGTGGTCAACCGTGCCAAAGTCAAGAAGGATGAGGAGGGATAGTTTACCTTTTTCACAGTCATAAAGGATGTTATTTGTAACTTTGATGAGAGCTGTTTCGGTACTGTGGCGGGGCGGAAACCTGATTAGAGGGATTCAAACATGGAGTTGCGGGAAAGATGGGCATGGATTTGGGAGGCGACAACACATTCAAGGACTTTGGAGAGGAAAGGGAGGTTGGAGATGGGGCAGTAGTTTGCAAGGACGAAGGGGGTCAAGGGTTGTTTTTTTGAGGAGGGGGTGATGACAGCAGATTTGAGGGAGAGGGGGACAGTACCTGAGGAAAGGGAACTGTTAACAATGTCAGCTAACATGGGAGCGAGAAAAGGAAGTTGGGTGGTCAGCTGTTTTTTTTTATTCGTTTATGTGATATGGGCATCGCAGGCAAGGCCAGCATTTATTATCCATCCCTAATTGCCCTTGAGGAGGTGGTGGTGAGCTGCTTTCTTGAACCGCTGCAGTCCGTGTGGTGAAGGTACTCCCACAGTGTTGTTAGGTAGGGAGTTCCAGGATTTTGACCCAGCGACGATGAAGGATAGGCGATATACTTCTAAGTTTGGTGGGAATAGGGTCGAGGGAGCAGGAAGTGGGTCTCATGGACATGATGGCCCCGATTTTCGGGCAGCCGTCAGGCGGCTTTTCATGCGGCCGTGTTCCGAAAATCGCGGAAAAAGCGGGTCGGGACCCCCCCCGCCTGATTCCCCGCCTCGTCCGACTTTCGGGCCACCGTTTCCACGCGCTCCGCTTCAGTCCCGCCCGCCGCTGGCGGGACTGCTCGTCGGCACACTAATCACCAATGATCACCTTGTTAAGGACGATTTTCCCGTGCTGTTGCGACTTTGGGGCTTTCCCCACCTGAAACCCACCTGCGGGGAACCCCGCCGATGAGAGCTGGCATGAAAACAGCTGGCTTGCTTGCTTGCAGCAGCAGGTCGCTGAGGGCTGAAGATATTTAAAGAGGCAGCATTTGCAGGCTGCAGGACCTTGTTGATCAAGGCTTGGGGGAGCTATTTGAAGCCTTAGGAGCAGCTGCAGAAAGTTGGAGCCTCACACACTTCTTCAGTGTGAGCTCCTGGGAAGCCCCTCTCACCACCCTAACTCAGGACCTCCTCAACCGAGGCATCTGCTAGAAGCATGGGAGGCCTTTGGCACCGTCCCTTCCTGGCATTAGAGGATCTCCAACAGCAGAGGTGGCAGCAGGATGATTACCAGGAGCACCAGGCTGCTGCTCACTCACCTGAAGCTGCACAAGCCAGAAGGGGCCAGCGCTTGGAAGTGGCTTGAGAGCACCTTGCTGTGCTTTAGGGGGCCAGTGGGACCCGCTTCTGCACTGGCAGTCCTACTCAGAAGGACTTCCATGAAGATCTGGTTTCTCTGTTCAACAGATGGCCAACGCTCCTCAAGAGATGTCATTCTCTTATGAGCACTCACCATGTTTTCCGTATGCTGGCAAGTTATCTCCTCCATGGAGGTTGCCAACCTTTCCATGGTGCTGCGTTCATGCACCAATGACTCCACAAAGGCTCTGCTCATGGTCACTATGGACTCCTCCATTCGCTCCACACTCGCAGTGACCCTGGAGACAAAACCTGCCAGAGACCCCTGCATCTGTGCATGGAGATCCATCACCTCTTCTCTTGCGGATGGACCCAGAGACAGAGGGTCGAGATGCAGCGCAGCTGAGCTGAGCTGGCAGAGCCCTGCGCCCTCCGACGAGGACTCTCCACTGCTGTCCCTGTCTCCAGAATCTGCTGAGGCTCACTTGTCAGCTGTGAAACACCAGGTGACAACACTACTCTATGTCCCAAAGGTCCCCCCGAGGTGTGAGTGTCTGCGCTGGTGCTGGGTGCGCTTACTTCTGCTGACGCTGCACCCTCAGAGGTTGGAGCTTCCTCTGAGGAGTCTGGCTGCACAGCCTCTTCCTCCTCCACAGTGAGGACGGGGGCTCTGGATGGTACTGTGGGGGAGTAAAGGAAGGAGTTACAGATGTAATGCCAAGGTTCCTCTGGTGACTCCCAGCGAGTTGGCATCTGCTGACACCTGCATCCGTTCAGCATTGGTCTCAGTGGGAGGCCTCTTCCTCCCTGACCTAAGGAAGAGGACCTCCCTGTGGGCCCTAACCCCATCCAATAATGCCTGCAGTGAAGCCTCGTCGAATTTGAAGGCAGCTCGGGGTCTGGCACTGCCCACAGCTGCTGCAGGCTCCTCTGCCATCCTGTATGGTTCATTTGGAAGCCTTCAGAGGATGCAGTGCTTGCCATGGACATTGAAAGCACCACGAATGATGACATCATACTGTGGGGATTTCTGACTCGATTTAGACAATTAGCAAGGCTTCCCACATGCTGGGAATTAATTGGCCAATTGAGGGAAAATTGCGTGGGACTGGCTGACACTTTTTTAAGTGTGTCAAAAACCCACATTCGGGGAAATCCGACCATTTCCCACACAAGCCAAAAATCAGGGCCGATGAGCGCGGGGAGGTCATGAGGGGAGGTCGGAGAGACACTGGAGAAAAATGCGAGTTCAGGGCTAGGGCAGGGGGGACCTTTAGAGGAAGTTTGGCCCGATGGGCTAGGGGAAGGAAGGGAAGTGGCAGAGGCAGCTGATCGGATCATCTCAATCTTAGTGACAAAGAAGTCCATGAGCTCCTTCAACTTGTTGGAGGTGAGGGTGGAGGAGACAGGGGAGAGGGGCTTAAGAGACGGTTATCAGTGGAGAATAGAAGCCGGGATTTATCTTTGCATTCCAGAATGATTCTGGAATAGTGAGAAATTTTGGCAGATGAGAGCAGGACCCGATAATGCTTTATGTGGTCCAGCCAGGTCCAGCCAGATCACATCACCAACGTGAACTTCGACCCTAGCGCTGAATTCAGTGCTGGGTCCTAAGCATGCCAAGTAAACCTATCGTGCAAGCAGGCTGACAGTGGCGATGTCTGCAGCTCTTAAAGGGACACACACATCATTCAGGTAAGTTTGAATTTAAGGTTTGGACTGGGGTTTTTTGATTTTATTGAAGTGGTGGCTTGCTGCAATAGTTGTGAAAAGTTTTTTTAATGTGTAGAGAGTGCTGCTGGAAGCTTACACGAAGTCAGATGGTAAATTTGAGAAGACAGAACATGCTGCGAATCATCGGCAGGTCACGCAACATCCGTGGAGAGAAAAACAGAGTTGATGTCTCAGGTCGACATGCTGCATGACCAACTGAGTATTTCCAGCATTTTATGCTGTTATTTCATATTTACAGCACCCACTTGCAGAAGGAAGAGGAAGATGCAGAAGAGGAAGATGCAGAAGAGGAGGAAGCTGAAGAGGAGGAATCAGACGAAAGGATGCATCCCAGACTGCCCCTTTGTGGCCAGGATATCCGGGATGGAATCATCTGCCTACAGTCCCACTGGCTGAGCAGGCTGCCTCTTCTTGTTGACCCATTGGCTGGGCAGGCTGCATTCTTGGGTGTGTGAAATGAGGAATGCACAAGGGTGAACTGTGGTGAGGGGAGAGTGGGAAAGCAAGAGGTGTATGGCAGAAGGAGGATAACGTATGAGGATACCAGCATCTTGTAGCTGTTCAGCCCCGCCGCTGGCCAAGGGCTCAGCCATATACCTCTGCCAAGCATGGCCAGCACCATCTCCTCCAATGGGGTGAGGTGAAGCTAGGAATGGGAGATGTGCCTCGTCATTGGTGCAGATTGGTTGGTAGGTGAGTGATTGGGGGTTGTGTATTGAGCAGTGTGTGATGCTAGTGGTGCAGTTGGTAGGAGACGCCCTTAGTGATGTACTCCCACATTGTTCTTTCTGGAGGGCCTCCTGCCCCTGTGGATAGACGGCTGCTTTTGCAGTGTATAAAGGATGCAATAACTGGGCACTTAGAAACTAATAGTAAGATTGGGCAGAGTCAACATGGATTTATGAAAGGGAAATCCTGTTTGCCAAACCTATTGGAGCTCTTTGAGGATGTAACTAGTGGAGTAGACAAAGGGGAACCGATAGGTGTGGCGTATTTGGATTTTCAGAAGGCCTTCGATAAGGTCCTATACAAGAGGTTGGTGAACAAAATTAGGGCACATGGAATTGGGGGTAATGTATAAGCATGGATTGAGAATTGGTTAACAGACAGAAAACAAAGAGTAGGGATAAACGGGTCTTTTTCAAGATGGCAGGTTGTGACTAATGGGATACCGCAAGGATCAGTGCTTGGGCCCCAGCTATTCACAATCTATATCAATGATTTGGATGAGGGGACTAAATGTAACATTTCCAAATTTGCAGATGATACAAAGCTAGGTGGTAGTGTCACTTCTGAAGAGGATGTGAAGAGGCTTCAAGGGGATCTTGACAGGCTCAGTGAGTGGGCGAGAACATGGCAGATGGAATATGATGTGGATAAATGTGAAGTTATCCACTTTGGAAGATAAACCAGAAAGGCAGGGTATTTCCTAAATGGTGAAAGATTGGGGAATGCAGATGCTCAAAGGGACCTAGGTGTCCTTGTACATGAGTCACTGAAAGTGAATGTGCAGGTGCAGCAAGCCATTAGGAAGGCAAATGGTATGCTGGCCTTCATTACAAGAGGATTTGAGTACAGGAGTAAAGAAGTCTTACTCCAATTATATAGGCATGGTGTGGAGATGCCGGAGTTGGACTGGGGTGGACAAATGTAAGAAGTCACACAACACCAGGTTATAGTCCAACAGCTTTATTTGAAATCACAAGCTTTCGGAGCGCTGCTCCACTTCACCTGAAGAAGGAGCAGCGCTCCGAAAGCTTGTGATTTCAAATAAAGCTGTTGGACTATAACCTGGTGTTGTGTGACTTCTTACATTTGTCCAATTATATAGGGCCTTGGTGAAACCGCACCTGGAGTACTGTGTACAATTTTGATCTCCTTACCTAAGGAAGGATATACTTGCCATAGAGGGAGTGCAACGAAGGTTCACGAGATTGATTCCTGGGATGGCGGGACTGTCATTGAGTAACCTAGGCCTGTATTTTCTTGAATTCAGAAGAATGAGAGGGGATCTCATCTATATCTATTATATATATAAACAGATACACCTGTCTGTCTGTCTGTCTGTCTGTCTGTCTATCTCCCCCCCTTCCCTCCCCCCTCCCCTCCCCCCCTCCCCCTTCCCCCCTCCCCTTCCCCTCCCCTTCCCCATCCCCTTCCTCCCTTCCCCCTCCCTCCCCTCCCCTTCCCTCCCCCCACCCCCTCCCCCCCACACACACCCTTTCCCCCCCACCCCCCCTTCACCACCTCCACCCCCCCCACACCCCCTCCCCCACACCCCCTTCCCCCCTTCCGCACCCCCACACCCCCTTCCACCACTTCCCCCCCCACACATCCTTCCCCCCCCTCCCCCACCCCCTTCCCCCCCACACCCCCCCTTCCCCGCTTTCACCCCCCTCCCCCATCCCCCCCTTCCCCCCTCCCCCCCTCCCCACCCCCCCTTCCCCACCTCCCCCCTCCCCAACCCCTCCCCCCCCTCCCCACCCCCCCTCCCCCCACACCCCTTCCCCTCCCCCCAACCCCCACCCCCCCTTCCCCTCCCCCCACCTCTCCCCTCCCCTCCCCCTTCTCCCCCCTCCCCACCCCCTCCCCTCCCCTCCCCCCTCCCCTCCCCCTCCCCCCACCCTCCCTTCACCCCCTCCCCTCCCCCCACCCCCTCCCCCCCACCCACCCCTCCCCCCTCCCCTCCCCCCTTCCCTCCCCCCTCCCCCTCCCCATCCCCCCTCCCCTTCCCCTCCCCTTCCCCTCCCCTTCCCCATCCCCTTCCTCCCTTCCCCCCTCCCTCCCCTCCCCTTCCCTCCCCCTTCCCCCTCCTCCCTCCCCCCTTCCCCCCTCCCCTCCCCTCCCTCCCCTCCCCTCCCCCTCACCTCCCCCCTCCTCTCCCCTCACCCCTCCCCTCCCCTCCCCCTCCCCGTTCCCTCCCCCCTTCCCCCTTCCCCCCATCACCCCTCCCCTTCCCCTCCCCTTCCCCCCTCCCCTTCCCCCCTTCCCCCCTCCCCTTTCCCCCGCCTCCCTCCCCTCCCATTCCGCCCCTCCCTCCCCCTCCTCCCTCCCCTCCATCCCCCTTCCCCCCTGCCTCCCCCTTCCCCCTCCTCCCTCCCCCTCATCGCCCCCTTCCCCTTCCCCCACACCGCCCTCCCCCTCCTTCCCCTCCCCCTCCTCCCCCCCACTCCTCCCCCTTTCCCCTTCCCCCACTCCTCCCCCTTCCCTTCCCCCACTCCCCCTTCACCTTCCCCCACTCCCCCTTCCCTCTCCCCCGCCCCCCTCCTCCCCCCACTCCCTCCCCACTCCTCCCCTTCCCTTCCCCCACTCCTCCCCCTTCCCCTTCCCCCACTCCCTCTACCCCCCCTCCGCTCCCCCTCCCCCCTCCACTCCCCCCCTCCCCCCGTCACTCTCTCTCTTCCCCCAGTCGCTCTCTCTCTCTCTTCCCCCCAGTCACTCTCTCTCTCTCTCCCCCCCAGTCGCTCTCTCTCTCTCTTCCCCCCCAGTCGGTCTCTCTCTCTCTTCCCCCCCAGTCGCTCTCTCTCTCTCTTCCCCCCCAGTCGCTCTCTCTCTCTCTTCCCCTCAGTCGTTCTCTCTCTCTCTTCCCCCCAGTCGCTCTCTCTCTCTCTTCCCCCCAGTCGCTCTCTCTCTCTTCCCCCCGTCGCTCTCTCTCTCTCTTCCCCCCAGTCGCTCTCTCTCTCTCTTCCCCCCAGTCGCTCTCTCTCTCTCTTCCCCCCCAGTCGCTCTCTCTCTCTCTTCCCCCCCAGTCGCTCTCTCTCTCACTTCCCCCCCAGTCGCTCTCTCTCTCTCTTCCCCCCAGTCGCTCTCTCTCTCTCTTCCCCCCCAGTCGCTCCCTCTCTTCCCCCCATCGCTCTCTCTCTTCCCCCCCAGTCGCTCTCTCTCTTCCCCCCCAGTCGCTCTCTCTCTTCCCCCCAGTCGCTCTCTCTCTTCCCCCCAGCCGCTCTCTCTCTTCCCCCCAGTCACTCTCTCTCTTCCCCCCAGTCGCTCTCTCTCTTCCCCCAGTCGCTCTCTCTTTCCCCCCCAGTCGCTCTCTCTCTTCCCCCCAGTCGCTCTCTCTCTTCCCCCCCAGTCGCTCTCTCTCTTCCCCCCCAGTCGCTCTCTCTCTTCCCCCCCAGTCGCTCTCTCTCTTCCCCCCCAGTCGCTCTCTCTCTTCCCCCCAGTCGCTCTCTCTCTTCCCCCCGTCGCTCTCTCTCTTCCCCCCGTCGCCCTCTCTCTTCCCCCCATCGCTCTCTCTCTTCCCCCCGTCGCTCACTCTCTTCCCCCCCTATCGCTCTCTCTTCCCCCCGTCGCTCTCTCTCTTCCCCCCATCGCTCTCTCTTCCCCCCGTCACTCTCTCTCTTCCCCCCGTTGCTCTCTCTCTTCCCCCCATCGCTCTCTCTCTTCCCCCCAGTCGCTCTCTCTCTTCCCCCAGTCGCTCTCTCTCTCTTCCCCCCGTCGCTCTCTCTCTCTTCCCCCCCAGTCGCTCTCTTTCTTCCCCCCCAGTCGCTCTCTCTCTTCCCCCCCGTCGCTCTCTCTCTTCCCCCCCGTCACTCTCTCTCTTCCCCCCATCGCTCTCTCTCTTCCCCCCCAGTCGCTCTCTCTCTCTTCCCCCCCAGTCGCTCTCTCTCTTCCCCCCCAGTCGCTCTCTCTCTTCCCCCCCAGTCGCTCTCTCTCTCTTCCCCCCCAGTCGCTCTCTCTCTTCCCCCCCAGTCGCTCTCTCTCTTCCCCCCCAGTCGCTCTCTCTCTCTCTTCCAACAACAACAACATGCCCTCAAAAAAGCCTCGGCACCGTCGGGCACTCCAGCTAGTCTATATATATAAAAGGATAGATCTGTCTGTCTGTCTATCTGTCTGTCTGTCCTTCTGTCTGTCTGTCCGGCTATACACTCGAAAGGTATAGAGCGTACTTACACGTGCATTACGTCCAAAGAAAGCTTATGATTCCAGGACGGTCGTAAGCATATTTACTTTTCGGTCGGACAAAAATTGTTCGCGCGTTATACAAAAAACCTTCAAAATTCCACTCATTATCCGCTCATTAGCATTGATTGACTGACGTCAAGGTCGACCAATGCTGTGCCATCATGATTGACCAATCCTACAGTTCAGTCACCTGATGGTTGGCCAATCGTTGCATCTGTGGGCGGGCTAATCATTTTGAACTCAGGCATCATGCAGCCATTGCTTCAACTATTTCCAGCTCAAAATCTGCTAATCCAGCTTCGAAAAAGTTAGTATCTCTTTTAAAAATAAGATAACATTTACCAAAAACGTTTTATAAGTACTTTCACTTTCATCTTTGAAGGTATTAAAAGGTACAAATGTTGCCCGGCAGCAGATTCACAGAGGGTCAGAGAGACAGGGCACAAAGCCTGGGACTCGATTTAAACCGCCCGGCCCAAAACAGCCCTGGCAACGCAGGGCCCCCCCAGCTCGTTGAAGCATACAACATTATTACAGGGCTTGATAGGGTGGATGCTGGGAGAATGTTTCCATTGGCTGGGGAGTCTAGAACCAGGGGCCACAGCCTCAGGATAAGAGCAGGCCATTCAGGACTGAGATGAGAAGAAATTTCTTCACACAGAGGGTGGTGAATCTTTGGAATTCTCTACCCCAGAGGGCTGTGGAGGCTCAGTCATTGGGTATATTCAAAACAGAAGTTGATAGATTTCTGACTAGTAAAGGCATCAAGGGGTATGGCGATAGGGCCAGTGAATGGAGTTGAGGCAGAAGATCAGCCATGATCTCATTGAATGGCGGAGCAGGCCTCGAAGGGCCAAATGGCCTACACTTGCTCCTATTTCTTATGTTCTTATGTTCTTATGATCCCCTGCACAAAGCGGGAGTGCTGCATGTGAGATCCTTGGTGCCCTTCCCGGGCTTGCTGAGCCATTTGTGTTAGTGCTGAGGCAGATTTCCCATTTTTTGAGGGTTCTGATGCCCTCTGTCCTGATCAGCATCAGCTGATTGTGGAGAAGGTTAGTTTTGTTGATGCTGCTGGAGTGCCTGGTGCTGCTGGTGTTGGGGCTGATCGTGGTGGAATTCTGAGGACCAAGGTGAGAGAGTATAAAGGGCACCCATGCTGATGGAATAGATGGCAGGTGAAGTAGAGATGACAGAAGCGATCTGTCAATGGTGAGAGAGGTAATGAGGTCAGACTGGATGGCAACTTGTGTAAAGATATTATGTTCTTATGACATGCAACATGGTGAATCTGTTGTGGTAATGCAGTGAAGAAGAGTTTGTGGATGAGGAAGGTATCTCTGTAAGATAAGAGCTTTTACTGTACATTTGAAGCTGCCAACTCATCAGCTGATTCAATGGTCACTGAACTCCACCTCAGCTTGACAGATGTGGTCCACGACCAGCGTGGACCCCGTGGCGAGCTGTCAAATGCAAAAGGTAAGCTGAAATTCATTCTTAACTGACTCTAAACAAGCCACTAATTACCTGAATTGGGTCGCCCTCCGCTGCCTGTGGGGTCTGCTCAGCGCTGACAGACCCGACATCGGGAAAGGCGCATGGGAGCAAGTTGACAGCGGGTTCCCGACCTGCTATCAAAAATATCACATTTCCCACCCGACCTGCCACCAATCCCACCTGCTGACCAC
Organism: Somniosus microcephalus; assembly: GCF_052327205.1. Taxonomy (NCBI): domain Eukaryota; kingdom Metazoa; phylum Chordata; class Chondrichthyes; order Squaliformes; family Somniosidae; genus Somniosus; species Somniosus microcephalus. The sequence goes on from NC_140990.1 coordinate 226,769,016, forward strand.
CCAGAAAATTCCGGCCATAGAATTTGCAGCACAGAAACAGGCAATTCAGCCCAACTGGTCTGTGCCAGTGTCTCTGATGCACACGAGCCTCCTCCCACCCTACTTCATCTCACCCTAGCAACATATCCTTCTATTCCTTTCTCCCTCATGCACTTATCTAGCTTCCCCTAAAAAGCATCTATGCTACTCGCATATATACATATAATAAATTATTATTATTTACAAATAATAATATATACTTATTATTTAGCAAGGATAGGCCAGTGAAATGTTGGGACAGTACATGTGGAATGTTATAAGTTTGAGTATTTGTTCTCATTCCTGATTATAGAAAATATAATCAAACCACTGATAAGCAGATGTGAACATATTTGTAAAGAAACAAAGCATCATTGGTGCCAATTTCTTATTCTGCTTATTCTAGAGTAAATTGTACAGTGGAAAGAACAAATTAGATGAGTATATTTGCAGCTTAAGGGAATCAGCTTGAGCTCCCGGTGCCACGTGCTAGTGAGTATAGGAATAGGAGGATAGAGCAGATGAATGTGTGGCTAAAGAGTTGGTGCAGGAGGGAGGGCTTAAGTTTCCTGGATCACTGGGTCTGTTTCTGGGGAAGGTGGGACAAGTCAGAAGGGTTGCACCTGAACCGGAACGGGACCAACATCCTTGCGGGGAGGTTTGCTAGTGCTGTTGTGGGGGGTTTAAACTAACTTGGCAGGGGGGTGGGATACGGAGTGGAGCAATAGTAGGGGTTGATGCACAGCCAAATATAGAGGAAAAAACAAGTCAGTCTGGAAGGCAGAGCAAATATATAATGGCACAAGGGAGTATGGCAAGGCTGGATGGCATTTATTTTAATGCAAGGAGTCTTGCGAGTATGGCAGATGAATTGAAGGTGTTGATGAACACATGGGAGTATGATATTGTTGCTATCACAGAGACATGGTTGAGGGAGGGGCAGGACTGGCAGCTCAATATTCCGGGGTACAGAATCTTCAGGCAAGAGAGAGGGGGGTGTAAAAAAGGAGGGGGTGTCGCAATATTAATCAAGGAGTCAATTACTGCTGTAAGGAGGGATGATATCTTAGCAGGTTCCTCTAATGAGGCCATATGGGTAGAACTTAAAAACAAAAAGGGGGCAAGCACTTTGCTGGGAGTGTACTATAGGCCCCCAAACAGTCAGGGGGAGATAGAGGAACAGATATGTAGGCAAATCTCAGAGAAGTGTAGAAATAATAAGGTAATAATAGTAGGGAATTTCAACTTCCCCAATATTAACTGGGATAGACAGAGTGTGAAAGGTTTAGAGGGTACAGAATTCTTAAAGTGCATCCAGGAGAGCTTTTTGAGCCAGCATGTAGAAAGTCCTACAAGAGAGGGAGCAGTACTGGACCTAATTCTAGGGAATGTAGCCAGGCAAGTGGTAGAAGTGTCAGTAGGTGAGCATTTTGGTGACATTGGCCATAATTCGGTGAGATTTAAGGTAGTCATGGAAAAGGACAAAGATGGACCAGAAATAAAGGTTCTAAATTGGGGGAAGGCCGATTTTAATATGATAAGGCAGGATATGGCCAAAGTGGATTGGGATCAGCTACTTGTAGGAAAATCCACATCAGAGCAGTGGGAGTCATTCAGAAAGGAAATAGGGAGAGTACAGCACCAACATGTTCCCGTAAAGATCAAGGGTGGGACCAACAAGCCCAGGGAACACTGATTGTCAAGGGATATACAAGAATGGATTAGAAAAAAAAGGGAGGCTTTTGGCAGATACAAGGGACCAAAAACAGTGGAAGCCCTAGAGGAGTATAGAAAGTGCAGGGGGTACTTAAAAAAGAAATTAGGAGAGCGAAGAGGGGGCATGAAAAAATACTGGCGGGCAAAATAAAGGAAAATCCCAAGGTGTTTTATAAGTATATTAAGGGCAAGAGGATAACCAGGGAAAGAATAGGGCCCATTAGGGACCAAAGTGACAATCTGCGTGTAGAGCCGGAAGATGTAGGTGAGATTTTAAATGAATATTTTGCATCTGTGTTCACTATGGAGAAGAATGATGTAGGCATAGAAATCAGGCAGGGGGATTGTGATATACTTGAACAAATTAGCATTGAGAGGGAGGAGGTACTAACAGTTTTAGCGGGCTTAAAAGTGGATAAATCCCCAGGCCCAGACGAGATGTATCCCAGGCTGCTGCGTGAGGCAAGGGAGGAGATTGCAGGGGCTCTGACACAAATTTTCAGAACCTCTCTGGCCACAGGGGAGGTGTCAGAGGACTGGAGGACAGCTAACATAGTACCACTATTCAAGAAGAGTAGTAGGGATAAACCAGGGAATTACAGGCCAGTGAGCCTAACATCAGTGGTAGGGAAATTATTGGAAAAATTCTGAGAGACAGAAGTAGTCTCCACTTGGAGAGGCAAGGATTAATCAAGGATAGTCAGCATGGCTTTGTCAGGGGGACGATATAGACGGGTTGGTCAGATGGGCAGAACAGTGGCAAATGGAATTTAACCCTGAAAAGTGTGAGGTGATGCATTTTGGGGGGACTAACAAGACAAGGGAATACACAATGAATGGTAGGACCCTAGGAAGGACAGAGGATCACAGGGACCCTGCTGTGCATGTACATAGATCCCTGAAGGCAGCAGGACAGGTAAATAAGGTGGTTAAGAAGGCCTGTGGGATACTTGCCTTCATTAGCTGAGGCATAGAATATAAGAGCAGGGAGGTTATGATGGAGCTGTACAAAACGCTAGTTAGGCCACAGCTGGAATACTGTGTGCAGTTCTGGTCGCCACACTATAGGAAGGATGTGATTGCATTGGAGAGGATGCAGAGGAGATTCACCAGGATGTTACCTGGGCTGGAGCGTTTCAGCTATGAAGAGAGACTGGACAGGCTGGGGTTGTTTTCCTTAGAGCAGAGAAGGCTGAGTGGGGACCTGATTGAGGTGTACAAAATTATGAGGGGCATAGATAGGGTAGATAGAAAGGAACTGCTCCCCTTAGTAGAGGGGTCAGTAATAAGGGGGCATAGTTTCAAGGTAAGGGGCAGGAGGTTTAGAGGGGATTTGAGGAAAAACTTTTTCACCCAGAGGGTGGTTTGAATTTGGAACTCACTACCTGAAAGGGTGGTAGAGGCAGGAACCCTCACAACATTCAAGAAGCATTTAGATGAGCACTTGAAACGCCATAGCATACAAGGCTACGGACCAAGTGCTGGAAAATGGGATTAGAATAGACAGGGCTTGATGGCTGGCACAGACACGATGGGCTGAAGGGCCTCTTTCTGTGCTGTATAACTCTATGACTTTATGACTCCTTTGTGATGTTGCTTTTTCATTGTGATTCCATACATGGGAATTATGATTTTCATCTCCATGCTGTAGGGGGGCATCCTTTACCTGGTTTACGGTAATTTACCTGGTCAGGCAGCCTTTTTCCACTGCACTGTGACCAATTCCAATCAGCGGTTTTGAATCGCTAAACCCCTCCTTCCAGTTCTGACTGGAGGAACTTATAATTAATGATATATTAAAACGGACAAATGGTCTGGATGCAAGAAAGTCAAACTTTATTAAAAACTAAGAAACTACACCACACGATCAAAGTAATCATGGTAAAATTGCTTAAATAGGGGAGGAAAAACGGACACAATGAGGGAAATCGACTAAAATACAATTCTAACGAAATCCCCACTTTACTCCCACCCCTAAGCCTATCCTAAGTTGCCTTGTGGAAGGCCAGAAAAATGTATGCTCACCACTGCAATGCCAGCTCCGTGTCCCACGAGATCTTCACTGCCCTGAAGTAAAGAAACACCCCAGTGTTTTAAAAGTAAACTGCTGGTGTTTTACTTCTTCAGACAGACTCCACGCTGTAGAGGGCACACGGAGGCAAGCCAGAGAGAGAGAGATGCCCCTGAGAAGCTATCTCTTATTCCCCAATTTTGGGGCCGAAATGTTCCTGCCCAGATCCAGAAGTTTCTGGGCTAAAACAAAAGGGATCCAAGTGTCCCCATTGTCCAGTAATGGGTGATTCAAACCCATTCAATTTTAAACTGTTCCTTTTCTCAGTTTGAGTGTCTCTTTTCAAATGTCTGTGCTGAGCCTTCGAACCATCTCCATTCACCTTGATGGGTTTTGAATGGAGTTGTATTACTATGTAAACAGAAACCCATTATCTTGTGGTCACTGAAACTGCAGTCAAATGGTTTAATCCCTTGTGCAAACATCCTTGTAGCAGTTTCTGTAAACAAATCGATTGCCTCTGCAGGGAGGGAACTTCCCTTTGATTGACAGATTTGACTGCCATCTTTGATCCTCCCCTTTTCACAGACATACATGAGCTGCTTCCAAGTCCTTTGTCCTTGGCCATGCTTTCTGGTGGCCATTTTTATCCCTGGGCAATTTAAACCGTTCAAAACTCAAGAGTACATCCTTTAATAAAATGTACAATCTTAAAGTGTGCGATTTTCACAAAGTTCTTTGATTGCAGTGTCCAAGCGCTGCCCAGCCCACGAGCTTTTAACGCAGCCTTTTTCTGCGTTTCTGGGTATGTTTTAAAACATTGTCCAACCCAGAGACAATTTAAATCACACAAGTCTTTGTCCACTATATGGATTAATATTTCCCGATCTTCGGGGGCTGAGGGGATTTTGCGAACCCCTACAATGCACAAGTTACAGATCTCTCGAGCTGAAAGGAAAGTATAATAGCAAGGGTTTGCATTATTTGGGCTTTGCATCAAATGTAGTATAACTGCAGTCTGGTGTGAAGTCAGCTTTAGAAAGTGCTCTGGACTACCTGGACACATTACAATTTTAGTACTGAGCCTTTTTAATGTTTTGAGAAAGTGGACATTTGCTTGACATTGAAAATGCTGGCAGGAAGAGTACATGCCACACCAGCAATATATCCCTGGTCTTGTTTGCTGCGCTTTGCATCTATAGCTATTAGCTTCCATAACATATTCAGCTTCAGCTTCAGATTACTCGTTACATTTACAATGCAGTTCATTAAGATCCACAGAATTCACTTCGCAATTACAGACTGTGAAAAAATCCTGTTTACAATAATAAAAAATCATTTGTATCTAATCATTTTTAATCATTTGACATTTCATACTTGGTCTCCAGCTGCTATCTGTGTCCATGATCATGCAAACTTATTCAAACGGCAATTTGGTTCCCTGCATCAACCATTCCATTGCCAATGTACACAATAACTCATCGAAAGTGATAACTTGATAGCCAAAGTCAGAAATGCTGAGAAATACCTACATATATTCCATCACTCTTCTTCCCCACTGACTCACCTCATGTTTTAAATGTAAGTATTTTGACTGGAATTGACCTGTTTGCGGTGAATGTTCCTGCTTGGTTACAACTTCCAGTGTCCCAGTGAACAGTCTTGGAGTCAGCACAAAGACTTACTTTGTTCAAGCGTTTGGCAAGTTAGAAGATGTACTTATTTTTGGCTCTGCTTAAAAGACAGTTAAAAAGTGCATTTCCATATTTTATACAAATGTTTGAAACCATTGTAGGTCCTCACCTGGTACATTTGTTTTGCCGTTTTTGGGGGTGGAAGAAGAATTTAGGCAAAAAGCTAAACTGAGTTTGAAGTGGGACAGAGACAAGTTGTCAAAAGTAAGGACAAAAGGGAAAAGTCCCCATTTTGAAAATAAAGCCTTACTTTGCTTGGTCCAGGTTCTGACGAAAGGTCGTCGACCTGAAACGTTAACTCTGTTTCTCTCTTCACAGATGCTGCCTGACCTGCTGAGTTTCTCCAGCATTTTCTGATTTTATTTCAGATTTCCAGCATCTGCAATATTTTCTTTTTGTAATAGTACCAAGAAGATTATTTGATGTTGGTGAGAATCTAACTGTATTTGTTAAACTCAGTTTTAAATTGTGAGGTGTTAAATGATATCTGAAAATACATGCTAGCCATTGCCTTTTTGGTTGTTTATGTATGATAAATATGTCTCTTGTTAGACTGATATGTCAACTATTTCTTTCTGAAAAATATTAAAACATTTCCTTCTTTTTGTGGGTGGGTTGAAACCTCTGATGTTAAAGATGATTACATGAAGCTCCATGTGAACATATAAAATTGACAGGTAGAAAAAGACCAGCTGGTCTATCAAGCCAGCACCACTCCACATGATGGCTGGGACTTCATGACTAGACACTTCCTGCCCTCCCTCCCGCCACACTCCCCCTCCACACCGCTGCAGCCATGTAATCTCCTGGGAGAGGCAAAAAACCCAAGGCCAATAAGGGAAAAAATACTCTGGAAAATTCCTCTCCCACCTCCTCAGGTGATCAAAACCAGTACAATGGTACTTCATTAATTAGTCAATTAGGCTTCGGCTGTCCTCATTTTATGTTCTTATTCTATCTTTGGTTTTCACCGTTTTACTTTCTCCTTTTACTCCTCTCATTGGTGCTTCTGGACACTCCATATGTGTAGGCATGTGAGGAATAGCATTCCTTATTGATGCTCAATCCTTTGGTATTTATGGGTATTCCAGGGCTCTGTAGAATGTTCTCCTCAAATAGCTACCTTAATGGATCCTTTATTCTTGTTCACCGCAGTACTTTTTCATGATTTAGCTGCTGTTGGGCTCTGCAGCATGCCTTTCAATGCGTTAGGGCCATGCATCACACCTCACGGACCTGATATGCTCGCTTACATCTAGCTGCCAGTCTGACTGTTCTGTGTTGGTAACTGACCTGCTCCAGTATGGAGACTTGATTCTCCACTACTGAAATCAGATGACATGCTGGATTAGGCAATTTTCATTGCCTGGGCAAAGGTTGTCATTTCAAGATATATGGCTGTGACATAGTTCACACCAGTACTCTGTCTCCTCTTTCAGAACTGAATATAGATTTGTAGCATTTCCTGAAAGTTCACCATGGATTGGGCTGATGTTTGATCTGGGCAATGGAATTCAGGATGCTTCTTTCTGTTTTTCCCCTCTGATACTGTGTTTATTTGCTGTACTGCCTTTTTGCTTTCACTTACAGATATGTTTATTTTGATTTGAATGCTTAAATAACTATTAATAGTTGGATTTAAATGATGGATGCTAACGGATTGTGCGATAAGATAAAGAAAACTAAGGGTAAAAACTGAGAAGCCCGAGGCAGGACCGTAATTGGGCCTCAGCCCTCATTAACATTCTATACGCCGGTCGTACCTCCACAGGCAACTCATGCATTTGAACAGCATGAATGTCGGGCACCTTTCCTCGCTGGCAGTGGCCCGAATATACATCCCGGTAAGGGTGTTGGAGAGGCAATGCGGAGATGGCTACGACTGTGGAGCACTCATGCTCCTTTTCATGGCAGCCGCTAACTTGCCTGATTGGTGCCGTTTCGTGGACGGTGGGGATGGGGGAGGGGGTGCAATCCTGGGCAGCAGAGCTCCAGACATCCCTTGTGTGACCCGACGGAGCACTCCTGCTCTTCCTGACCCATGAAGGAAAGTTTCTGGCTTATCTTAGAGGGTCTGTCTTCCTTCCTACCAGGTTTTACTGAGCCCACGGACATCGTATATTAATGAGGTGCCTGCCTGAGTCAGGCGGATGGCTTGGCCGCCTAAATAAAAGGTGCAGTTAAGGTGGCGGCAGGTGGGCATCTAGTGGGAACGGGGTAGTAAGGTCGGTGCCCAACCACTTTAACTTCGAGCCCGGTCCATTCTCGCTGGTGGGGTGGGTTAAAATTCCCCCTTATTTATCTATGGGATTGTTACACTGCTGTCATACACTGGAAGGAATACTAGAGGGCAGTAGTGGCACAAAAACCATTACGAGTGGAATTTATTCGTAAAATCTTAATCGTAGTGTGCCTAGAGCCAGAAAAAGGTCTACTCTGGAAATACTTGGTTACGTAGGTGGGTTCAGCAATATGGCTCCCAAAATGTCTCTATTGCTAGAAATATGCCAGCACAATGTCAATCCTGTTCAGTACACAAGATTTTGTGACTGTAACTGCAGGAAGAAATTCAGTTGCATCATTTAAATCTATAATTTAATATATTTATGACAATTTTTGGCTATACTTATAGTATCAGTTATATTCTGAGCTCATTTTAATATTTTGGTATTTGATAAAATGAAGTCAATTCATTTGGGACCTTTAGCTATAAACTGAAGCATGCTTTCATTAAATACAATATCTGTAAGAGAGTGCACCCTCCCTTTTTATGCTAGCATTAGTCACATACTTAAATACTGCATTTCTTTTGCCACCATAATTAAAAACTTTGAGATGCTTATCCAGGTTTAAAAAAAAAAGTTTTATAAAATCTTACAAGGGAATTTAAAAATTCAGTGAGATTCACAATATTTGTCAATACCAAATAGTAGAACAACAAGTAACGTTTGTTTAGATTGAATTTTATTTACAAAAAATAGCTTTTCTGTATTGTCTTCCCAAAGATACGACATGAACAAACAGTGACACCCAAATTGTAATCTGTTTAATGAAATCCTAACGTGACACACTGAAGCAAAGCCATAACCCAAAAACTGTACAAATAAGTAAATTGTTACATCATTTGATAAATGTTTTCCTTATTTGGTTTGGAGGCTTTCTTCTTGCAGATGTATTGCCACTGATACAGAACAGCTGTGGTTGGTACAACTTCATGTAAACTGATGCTTGCTTTTCACTGTGAAGATATACTGGAATACTCCGAGATTTACTCACAGTTAGAAATGAATTCTCATGGGTTGCCCCTATTGAGTACAAGTGGTTTGAATGAAGATGTGATAGAGATGATTTGTTTTTCTTTCAGAGCAATGCAATACACGTCAGAGTTCAATAAGATGTGTCTCATTAACATGTTGAGAATTTTCCACTAAATGATGATGTCGGGCTCTCTCTGAGGCTCACCGTGTAGTCTGCAAGTGAGTGCAGGCTGATTCTGTTGATCCCTGGCTAGATTATGCTTTATCCCTTTTAGTCATACTATGCTTGATACGGGAAGAAAGCTCAACCAAATAATTTTAGGCATTACTGTGGCTATTGTTGGTCAAATATTCTGTGCTCTCTCTCTCTCTCTCTCTTTCTCCAGCTGAAATCTGGAACCTAAAACTTCTAATTATAGAAATAGTCAATTAAATCATCAGAGCATTCATATTCAAAAAGAAAACCACAAAATCAAAGGACTCAGCTGTTTCCTCTAACTGCAAAATTCTACTGAGCACAATGAATTATAAGTAATTTAGGGGATGACATTGTTATTTCTGTTCACAGTCATGTATTAATTTCAGCTATGTGACTGTAAGACAGAGTGGGATCATATTAAATTAAGGTTGCTATCTATAGTGCGTGAGTCATTGAATCAGAGACACTTCTCCATTACTATAATCAATCTGTGGAAACAAAGTATTTAACGTAACGTAACAAAGTTAAACATTTCATGTAATACTAGTTGACCTCCCACAATGTTGCTCATGGACAAAACTAAACATTGTTTCTCTTACTGTAACTGTCTCTGTTCCTGCTCCCTAATTATTTCTGTTCCTCTTTGTGTCTTTCTGTTTATCTTGCAATCTTTCGGTAATTGGCTCTCATTTCTTCTTGTTGTCTCTTTACCTCTGTCCGCAATTTCTTTTTCTTACTCTTTCTATCTTGCTTTTTCAGTAAGTCTGGCTCCTCTCTCTCCTGTATGTTTCTCACTTTATATCTTTTATTACCATTTGAAAAGCTAGGGCACACAGCAAGGCAAGAGCCAAAATGGACCTCGATGGATGTGAGGTTCTGGACAGGGCAAAAAAATTCAGGGAAGATGCTGCAATGCACATGGATGTTTTTCTCTGTAATTAATAAAGCAACACGCAGCTTTGAAACATGGGGCAGGATTTTCATTGAGCTGTGCAGGCGGGATTGGAGGCGTGTGGGGGGTTAAAATCGCAAAAACTGGCATGCGGGACCCCCCGCGCCTGGTTCCCGATTCCGAGCAATTTTAACTCAGGCATGTCTGATGGTCCCGACTTTGTCCCGCCTCCAACAGGCGGGACTGGTCGTAAAGGCCCTTAACAAGCACGAAATGGCCACTATAACCCTATTTTAAAAGGCCCTTGCGATTTTAACCCTTTTCCCACATGAAACACGCCTGGTGGGAAACACGATGGTGAAACCTGGCGGGAGCACTATTGGATTGCTGACTATCAACTGCAGGTCAACCATTCACAGAAATCACAGAAATCACAGAAACCCCACAGTGCAGATAGAGGCCATTTCGGCCCATCGAGCCTGCACCGACACATATCCCACCCGATCCCCGTAACCCCTACACCAACACATATCCCACCCTATCCCCGTAACCCCACGTATTTAATCCCCCTAACACTAAGGGTCAATTTATCATAGCCAATCAACCTAACCCGCACATCATTAAAGAGGAGATTTGATCAGCCATCATTTGCAGGTGGCAGGACTTAGTGGTCTCAGGTCTGGGGCAAATTTTAGAAGGCATAACCACACCTGTGGAAGGTTGGAGCCTGACACCCATTTCCAGTATGACCTCCTGGGAAACCCCTCTTGCCACCTTCACTCAGCGCTTCCTCAACTGAGGCATATACCAGAAGCATGGGAGCCATTTACTTCCTTCCCATCTGGGCATTAGAGGAGCTCGAGCACCAGCCGCGGCACCAGCAGAACCAGGAACAACAGCCGCACCAACAGCAGCAGCAGCAGGAGCGCCAGACTGCTGCTAACACACCTGAAGCTGCACAGGCCAGAAGGGGCCAGTGCCTGGAAGCCCGTCAGCGCAGGAAATACCCCCCAAACAGAGTCTACAGACACAGGGTCAGCTACTTCAACATGTCTGAGCAGCAGTGCCAAAGGCGGCTCCAACTTTCGCGAGAGGTAGTGACTGACATCTGCGCAATGCTACAGCAAGACCTGCTGCCCAGAGGACCAGGTGGACAAGCATTACCAGTGGCCATCAAAGTCACCACTGCACTCAACTTTTTTGCCTCAGGCTCATTCCAGGGATCAGCAGCAGACATCAGTGGCATCTCCCAGGTGGTCGCACATGCTTGCATCACGCAGGTAACCGATGCCCTCTTTGCCCTCGTGCACAATCACATCCATTTCACCAAAGATTGAGCAAGTGTCACGGCGGGAGCGGTTGGATTAGCTCATCTGGCAGACTTTCCAAGGGTGCAGGGCGTCGTCGACTGCACACATGTGGCCCTTAAGGCACCCCATCGCAATCCAGGTATTTTTGTCAACTGCAAGGGCTTCCACTCCCTTAACGTTCAGTTGGTGCGTGACCACAAGAAGTGAGTTTTGCATGTTTGTGCCATGTACCCTGGCAGTTGCCATGACTCCTTCATACTGCGCAGGTCTAATGTGCCTCCACTATTCAGTCTGCCAGACCAACTTAATGGATGGCTACTTGGAGACAAAGGCTATCCCCATGAGGACGTGGTTAATGAGGCCGTTGAGGAGACCATCCAACGAAGCTGAGGAGAGCTACAACTCCAGCCACATGTCCACCAGAGCCATAATCAAGCAAACCATTGGTTTGCTGAAGATGCGCTTCAGATGCCTGGATAGATCAGGTGGAGCCCTGCAGTACTCAGCAGCCAGGGTCTCCAAAATTGTCGTGCTTTGCTGTGCACTTCACAACATGGCACAGTGTTGTGGCTTGCAGATTCCTGAGGACCAAGTGGCTCTTCACATATCCTCCTCAGATGAGGGGGAGGAGTGCAAAAACGAACATCCTGCAGAGGCCCAGCAACCAGCGGCAGAATTATGTGAGAACATTGCTTCCCGGGATGCAAAGAACGCCCTCATGCTGGCCAGATTTGCTTAGCCAAGTCAATCAAACACTTTTGCCTCACAGCTTCTTACTAGAGCATTGACAATGGCCATGAACCAGCTTATTCCTAGCAATTTGTCCACCATACTGACAATTGCAAGTAATCCTAAGCCCTCAATGTGGAAGTCCCATTTGCGAAATGACACACGCCACAACTACAGCAGTAGCCATCAGATTTTTTATGTACATGATTCGTATGATGGCTTTTACACATAAAACATCAAATTTCACCCAAGTCACTACCCTTGTGACTATTTGTGCAGTATCTTTCTCTTACGCGTGCTCCTACGTGGTGCTTCCCCTGTGGCTTCAGCAGATGTGGAGGCCCCTTGCTCCGTTTCTTGCTGCTCCTGTCTCGACACCTTTGGCAGGCATCCTCTGGGATGGCGAACCTGTGAGGGCTCGTCAACAGTCTGCTGCTCCTGCGGCTGTGCAGGGGTTGAGATGCTGATCTCAGTTGGGTGTGGCTCTGGTGGGGCTCTAACCGAGGGCTCTGCAGTGGCATGGAAGTGTGAGCACTTGGAGAGGAGCCGCCACTTCCTTGATGTCTGCCACCAACTTCCCTCTCATGGGCCAGGTCTCCATCATCGCTTGCAAGTGGCTTGAGAGCACCTTGCTGCACATCAGGGTGGCTATGAGGACCCATATCTGCACTGACAGTCCTACTCAGAGGGACTTCCATGAAGGTCTGGTTCCTCTGTTCAATAGCTGCCCATCGTTCCTCCAGAGATATCTGTCTATTCTGAACACTCACCATGTTTTCAACACTCTGGCAACTTAGCTCCTCCATGGCTGTAGCCATCCTTTCATCTACGGTAGCCATCCTTTCCACGGAGGTTGCCACCCTTTCCATGGTGATGCGTTCATGTGCCAATGACTCCATAAAGGCTCCACTCATGTTTGCTATGGACTCCTCCATTCGCTCCACACTCACAGCGACCCTGGAGACAAAACCTGACAGTGACCCCCGCATCTTTTCCTGGAGTGCCATCACTGCTGATACTGTGGATGGACCCAGAGGCAGAGGGTTGACATGCAGCTGAGCCAAGCTGGCAGAGTCCTGCGCCCTCCGACTAGGACTCTACACTGCTGTCCCTGTCTCCACAATCTGCTGATGCTCACTTGTGAGCTGTGATACACCAGGTGACAAAACTACTCTATGTCCCGAAGGTCCCACCGAGGTGTGAGTGTCTGCGCTGGTGCTGTGTGCGCTGACTTCTGTTGATGCTGCGCCCTCAGAGGTTGCAGCTTCCTCTGAGGAGTCTTCAGGCTTATGCTGTTCCTCCTGGCTAGTGGGGATGGGTGCTTGCGATGGTCCTGTGGTGGAGTAAAGGAAAGAGTCAGAGATGTGATGCCAAGGTTACATGCACATTGCATATTGCAGATGATCATTAGTCCATCTGCTAGAGCTTCTGAAACATTATCAGCAACTCATGCATTGTCAATGAGAGAGATGGAAAACTATTCTGTCACTAGTTTGGTGAGATGCACCTGTCTGTCCGTTCCCCACATGCGCGTCATCCTCCAGTCCTATGATCTCCAGGAACGCCTCCTCCCAAGGGGTGAGGTGGACTACTGAGGGTGGCCCTCCTCCTGTCCTCGCTCTTTCCCTCTTATCACAGAATCACAGAATCTACAGTGCATATAGAGGCCATTTCGGCCCATCGAGCCTGCACCGACACATATCCCACCCTATCCCCGTAACCCCACGTATTTAATCCCCTAACACTAAGGGTCAATTTATCATAGCCAAATCAACCTAACCTGCACATCTTTGGACTGTGGGAGGAAACCGGAGCACCCGGAGGAAACCCACGCAGACACAGGGAGAATGTGCAAACTCCACACAGACAGTCGCCCGAGGCCAGATTTGAACCCGGGTCCCTGGCGCTGTGAGGCAACAGTGCTAACCACTATGCCTGCAATGAGGGAGACAAGTGGAGGTTGAGTGAGAATGAAGGAGTGAGTGTAGAGAATCCATAGCATAGATGCTTAGAAGGAGACAAAGATGGAGTGAGGTGGCAAGACCAAGGGCCCTTCCTGTGTGTTGTAAGTTGTTTTCATAGCATCACAGTGATAGGGAGTGTGAGGGCTGCATAGTCGAATAGTTAGGTGAATGTGACCATAGAGAGAGAGGGAATGGGTAAGGGTGCATGGATGTCAGTGTCAAGTGGGATGTGGAGGAAGAGATTGCTAAAGCTGAGTGCTGGTGAGGAAAGCCATTGGGGATCAGATTGAGAGTGATGGGAAATTTATACTCACTTTTCTAGTGCGCTGAAGGTCATGAAATCTCTTCCTGCTCTGTATCCAGGTTCTGTGGGTAGCCGACAAGGAGTTGACCTCCTCTGCCACTTGCAGCCACACAGCCTTTTTCTGCTGGGGAGGCTTCTTCCTCCCTCATGAAGGGAAGAGCAGCTCCTTTTGTGCTCTTTCTCCCTCCACTAAAGCCTGCAGGGCAATGTCGTCAAATCAGGATGCAGACCTCGGTCTTTCTGTGGCCATTCTGCCTCCAGCTCAGTGTATCAGCAAATGCCAAAAGGTTGGCAGCCTGCAGAAGAAGCAAGGCTTGTTGCAGACCTTAAATGCAGCAGCAATGATGACGTCATCGGAGGCGACTTTCAGACTGGAGAAACTCATTTGCCATGGGTTCCCACACGTTGGAACTCAATTGGGCAATTTAGTTAAAATTGCATCAATCTCCCACATCGAATTAGATTCGTATGGATAACACGAAATCCGGATTGCACGACACCAACCCGCACCTGATATGATATCTGAAAATGTCATTTTTCTAGCGGCTGCTAATTACAGAAAACAAAGATATTTTTCCACTTTCCGAGGAACCAACCAGAGATCAGGCCATCTTAGACTGGGTATTATGTAACGAGAAAGGATTAATTAGCAATCTTGTTGTACGAGGCCCCTTGGGTCAGAGCGATCATAATATGATCGAATTCTTCATTAAGATGGAGAATGAAGTAGCTGACTCAGAGACAAGGGTCCTCAATTTAAATAAAGGAAACTACGACGGTCTGAGGAGCGAGTTGGGTAGGATTGATTGGGGAATGGCACTCAAAGGGTTGACGGTGGATAGGCAATGGCAAACATTCAAAGACCGAATGGATGAGCTACAGAATTTGTTCATCCCAGTTTGGCATAAAAATAAAACAAAAAAGGTGACTCAACCATGGCTAACAAGGGAAATTAGGGATAGCATAAGATCCAAGGAGAGGACATATAAATTGGCTAGAAAAAGCAATAATCCTGAGGATTGGGAGCAGTTTAGGAGTCAACAAAGGAGGACAAAGGGATTAATTAAGAAAGGGAAAATAGAATATGAGAGTAAGCTTGCGAGGAACATAAAAACTGACTGTGTTCTGCCCTCGCAACGCGATTCTATGCAGAGCTAGACAGATAGCGAACAACTCGATAACTTCCAATAAAATCACAAGGCTTGACTTTTCTTGTAACGCTTTACTGAACGATTCTAATTGTAAAACTGAAATACAACACAGAAATGGAAGCACACATTAGTATACAGGCGCATAACTGATATGTATACACAGATTTAGGTACGCCTGAGCAACACAGTACATTTAGTAAACTGGGAGGCATTCTCTTTAAATTAGCCCTGTACATAGTGTATGAAAATACAGCTACTAGTTAATCAGCTAGACAGAGAAAAGTTACAACTAAACATTTTCTACAACATACAGTGCACATTAATCATCCATAACATTCTAAAATACTTACAGACAAACAATTTCCAAGACTCAAGCATGGGGACAATACAACTGCCCGGAGCCTGTGCTGCTGTAGGAGCACCGTGGTGTAGGTCTGTGTCCCAGCGAGGACTCCACGAGGACTACGTAGCAGTCCTGTGGGGAGCGTGATGACCTCATCACGCTCGGTAGCGTTGTCCGCGCTTGGGGCGTCACGTGATGCACGTGGTCGCGTTTCTGGCCGTGGAGGCCGAAGTCGGGAGCGGGAGCTGGAGGCCAGGCTGAGCCGATGCTTGCCGCGGGAGCGGAAGATCGCGTCGCTCCCGGCGGCTGGTAGATGCGGCCGAAGACGCTAGGCCGGGCTGTGCCGGCAGCCTTTCTGGAAGGCCGAGTCGGGCCGTCAGCCGCCTCACGCACGTCACGTTGTACGTGCCGTGACGTCAGCACGCTACGTTGTACGTGACGTGACGTCAGCACGCTAAGGCGCGTCTTAAAGGGGCAATGGCCCTAAAAGGTAAGTTAAAGGGGCAACGGCCCCAACAGGTAGGTTATACATATATAAGTAAGTTAAATACATACAGTGAGGTTAAGTTAGAGGGAGAGGCAGCACAGACTGTAAAAGCTTTTATAGATATGTGAAGAGAAAAAGATTGGTGAAGTCAAGCGTAGGTCCCTTACAGTCAGAATCAGGGGAATTTATAATGCGAAACAAGGAAATGGCAGACCAACTAAATACATACTTTGGTTCTGTTTTCACAAAGGAGGACACAAATAACCTCCCAGAGATGCCGGGGAACATAGGGTCTGATGAAAGGGAGGAACTGAAAGAAATCAGTATTTGTAGGGAAATGGTGTTAGGGAAATTGATGGGACTGAAGGCCGATAAATCCCCAGGGCCTGATGGTCTACATCCCAGGGTACTTAAGGAAGTGGCCCTAGTGATAGTAGATGCATTGCTGGTCATCTTCCAGAACTCGATAGACTCTGGAACAGTACCCATGGATTGGAGGGTAGCTAATGTTACCCCACTATTCAAAAAAGGTGGTAGAGAAAGAGCGGGGAATTATAGACCGGTAAGCCTGACATCGGTAGTGGGGAAAATGCTAGAGTCTATTATAAAAGATGTAATAGCAGGGCACTTGGAAAGCAGTGACAGGATCGGACAAAGTCAACATGGATTTACAAAAGGTAAATCATGCTTGACTAATCTACTGGAATTTTTTGAGGATGTAACTGGTAAAATAGATAAGGGAGAACCAGTGGATGTGGTGTATTTGGACTTTCAGAAGGCTTTCGATAAGGTCCCACATAAGAGATTAGCGTGCAAAATTAAGGCACATGGGATTGGGGGCAAGATATTGACTTGGATAGAGAACTGGTTGACGGACAGAAAGCAAAGAGTTGGAATAAACGGGTCGTTTTCCGAGTGGCAGGCAGTGACTAGTGGGATACCGCAAGGATCATTCCTAGGACCCCAGCTGTTCACAATATATATTAATGATCTGGATGAGGGAATTGGATGTAATATCTCCAAATTTGCAGACGACACAAAGCTGGGTGGGAGGGTAAGCTGTGAGGAGGATGTCGTGAAACTCCAGTACGATTTGGACAGGTTGGGTGATTGGGCAGAAACATGGCAAATGCACTATAATGTGGATAAATGTGAGGTTATCCACTTTGGTGGCAAAAACAGGAAGGCAGATTATTATTTGAATGGCAATAGATTGGGAGAAGGGGAAGTGCAAAGAGACCTGGGTGTCCTGGTGCACCAGTCGTTGAAGGTAAGCATGCAGGTGCAGCAGACGGTTAAGAAGGCAAATGGTATGTTGGCCTTCGTAGCAAGAGGGTTCGAGTACAGGAACAAGGATGTCTTGCCAGCCTGGCAGAATCCTGTTTACAGGAGCCTTGGCCCCTGCCTGGCTGGAATGTTAACTGTCCTGTTTAAGGGAGAGCTCGGCACATTCCTGCACATGGCAACATGAAGAGCGCTTTCCCAATAGACAGAAACGCAAACACTTTAAAGAGTGAGGAGGGAGAATTCCTACTCTCTAAATGTTTAACTTGACATAAGGTAGGTGTAAGAAGGTGCCCAGAAGGCCCTCTTAGCACTTTGTAAATCAGATTTGACCTTGCACTGGATTTACACTCCTTGCAGTGTCAACTCGAGCGTGACTGCTACCTCTAGAGAGAAATTGCTTCACATTGATGCAAGCTTGCAGTGTAAAGGGTGCATTTAAAGTTGCAATTCCCAGCCTGAGATCAATGGCTGCTGTTTGGGTTTCATCTGGAAGTAGCTTCTTCACACTGCCTGGCTCCTGATTGACTAAATCTTCAATTTTGCTGCATAGGAGAGAGCTCTACATAGAATCATAGAAATATATGGCACAGGAGGCCATTCGGCTCATTGTGTCTGTGCCGGCCGAAAAAGAGCTATCTAGCCTTTCCAGCTCCAGGTCCGTAGCCTTGTAGCTTGCTGCAATTCAAGTGCATATCCAAGTGCTTTAAAAAATCGATGAGGGTTTCTGCCTCTACCAGGCAGTGAGTTCCAAACCCCCACCACCCTCTGGGTGAAAAAACTTCATCTCAGAATATATGACAGATTTCCCAGCGCAGCTCTTAAAGCTGAATTCCCTTCTGAACCTCAAAAAAATGGGAAAACTGCCTGAGCACTAACACAAATGGCTCAGCAAGCCAGGGAAAGGGCACCCAGGGTCTCACACGCAGTACTCCAGCTTTGTGCAAGGGTTCAACACTGCAAGAGAGGTCCTCTACCACAGGGGCCAGGAGGCCCTCCGGAAAGAAGGATGTGGGACTACATCACCGAGGCCGTCACTACCAGCAGTGTCGCACCCACCCCCTGGCTCCAATGCCCAAAAAAGCTTCATGACCTCAGACCACTGGTCAAGGTCAATTAATGATGCATCTTCAAAAGCCATCTCCTACCAACTGCACCTACCCACTAGCCTCACACAGTGCTCAATGCACGACCCCCACCCACAATCACTCACCTACCAACAATCTGCACCAATGACGAGGCACATCTCCCATCCCTAGCCTCACCTCACCTCCTTGGAGGAGACGGTGCTGGTAATTCTTGGCAGGGGCTTGGCTGAGCCCTTGGCCAACGGCGGGGCTGAAAGGATAAAAGATGCTGGTATCCTCACACTTTATTGTCCTTCTGGCATGCACCTCATGCTTTCCCACCGTCCCCTCACCACAACTCCACCCTTGTGCCTTCCGCATTTCACACACCCAAGAAATGCAGCCCGCCCAGCCAATGGGTGGCCAAGAAGAGGGAGAGGAGAGTGAAGAAGAAGAAACACCATCACTCGATTTCACACTCCCAGCTACCAGCTTCTCAAGGTCGACCAGCAAGGCTATTTGCCGTGTTCACCACTGAAAGTCAGCAGCCTTCCACCAGCCATGCTGCAGCCACTGGGGAAGCACTGCCTGACATCAGTAGGATAGGCAAAGGCAGACAGCCACTAAGGGAAGGCATAAGGGTGAATGAGTTGATTTCTTGATGTCATATTGGATGGATAGATGTATAAACTTGGATTGGAAGGTTTGCTTTGTGGTGGCTTTTATTTCAGCATTGTGGTCAAGAGGATGATGTGATGGTCAGTAACAGAGGGAAGGTAATGTGTGGGACAAATGTGGAAAGGGGAATTGGGGTTGTGGTTACTGGTACGGCAGGTAGATGATTCCAGAAAGGGGCTGTCTGGGTTGCATCCTTCCTTCTGCTTCTTCCTCTTCGGCTTCTTCCTCTTCTGTGTCTTCCTCTTCCCTCTGTGAGTGGATGCTGTAAATCTGAAATGACAGCATGAAATGCTAGAACTACTCAGCTGGTCAGGCAGCATCTCGACCTGAGCCATGGGGCTGGATTTTGTGAATGGAGATGAGTTGGAGGCGGGACTGCTGCTTGTCAGGTCTAAGTCCCGCCTCTATCATCTTCTGGCCAACCAGCGGGATTTTCCCCCGATTGACCAGCAGCACGGTGGCATAGTGGTTAGCACTGTTGCCTCACAGTGCCAGGGACCCGGGTTCAAATCTGGCCTCGGGTGAATGTCTGTGTGGAGTTTGCACATTCTCCCCGTGTTTGCGTGGGTTTCCTCCGGGTGCTCCGGTTTCCTCCCACAGTCCAAAGATGTGTGGGTTAGGTTGATTGGCCATGATAAAAATTGGCCCTTAGTGTTAGGAGGGATTAAATACGTGGGGTTACGGGGATAGGGCTTGGGTGGGATGGCTATCGGTGTAGGGACCGGGTGCTAGGGTTTGGATGATCAGCCATGATCTCGTTGAATGGCGGAGCAGGCTCGAAGGGCCGAATGGCCTACTCCTGTTCCTATCTTCTATGTTTCTATGTCTATTAGGGGGAAGTCACTGACAGAGCACAGCAATGTCTGACGTGCCATCTGTTAAGGCTTCTTGAAAGAAGAAATGTCATTGTTTGTGTAGTGTATGTACCTTTAAGGGGAGAACTACTTTTTACAGCTCCTGTATACTGTAGTACTGGCAGTGACCACACCTGTATATAAACCCTGAGTAGGGATCTGTACGTTTAGTTTTAGAGTAACCCTCATCCAGTAAATACCTGTTGATTGTTCCCTGCAGTCTCGTGTCTAGTCATTGAAGGACACACAACATCAAAATACAGGGATCTAACATTGGCGACGAGGCAGATTCGAACCTACCTGCAACTCTGCATTACCTCCCAGGGATTCGCTCCTGGAGAACAGTGGAAGAAAGTTGAGGCCAGAAGCACAGGCGTCGACCACGAGCAACCGCCCAGTCATCCAGCAGAGATTTGAGCAATGCAGGGGAGGCTGTTGAGAGCTGGGCTTGGTTCTCCAGTCACGGCTTGGGTGGTCCAGCGAAATGGGCTGGCAACAGGTACGGCGCAGACCCTTCCCGGACAGCGGCGGCTAGAGCCGACCGACGGCACAGAAAAGGCTGAGCAGCGTCGAAGGGAGAAGAGAGAGGGTAGAGCGCACAGGGTGCAGCCGGTGTTCAGGACCGAGCGGCATCGATGGGAGAAAGAAAGGGAAACGCACAGAGTGCAGCCGGTGTTCAAGGGCCGAGCAGCCGCAATGGAGAAGAAGGGAGAGCGCGGGAAACGCCATTTTGAGCCGCAGCAGAGAAGAAGGGAGAGCGCGGGAAAACGCCATTTTGAGCCGCAGCGGAGAAGTAGGGAGAGCGCAGGAAAACGCCATTTTGAGCCGCAAGAAGAAGGGAAAGCGTGGGAAAACGCTATTTTGAGCCAGTCTAACCACACCCAGGGATGCCGAAGAGTGGCAGTATCACAGCGTTCGACAATGAAGTCGAAGATTGGACAACATATGTCGAACGCATAGAAGTGTACTGCAAGGCGAATGAAGTGCCAGATGAGAGGAAAGCGCTGGTATTGTTGAATTCCATGTGTGCAAAAACGTATGGCTTACTGCAAAACATAGTAACCCCAGAGAAGCCAGTGGAAAAGGATTTTGGAAACATAGTGTCAATCCTACAGAACCACTTAAACACCACACCGCTGCTGATAGCAGAAAGATTTAAGTTTCACAAAAGGAACCAGCATAAAGACGAAAGTAATGCTGAGTATTTAATGGAACTGCGCAAGCTATCGAAACACTGCCAGTTTGGAACGGGACTAGCAGATACTTTAAGGGACAAGTTTGTGTGTGGGCTTCAAAATGAAGGAACCCAGAAACGGCTTCTATCAGAAAAGGATCTTACGGTGGACAAGGCTTTCAGCATGGCAGTATCACACGAAGCAGCCGCACGGGGCGCTGCAGAGATACAACGGAGACCGCAAGATTATGGCACAAATGAAATGTCATAAGGAACAGTGAAGTGCTATCGCTGCGGCAGAACAACACACGGCCATAATGATTGCTGGTTTAAGGACAAAATGTGTAGACAGTGTGGAAAAGTAGGACACATAGCAAGAGTCTGCAGGTCGGGAAAGAAAACCAGCAGCAAGAAATCTCCACAGGAGAAGTACAAGAAGGTACATAAGGTGACGGAGAGTAGTTCAGACGAACAGAAAAGTGATACAGACTCCGGAAGCAAGGAGCTGGGTTGTCTGAAACTACATAAGGTGATCCAAATGGAGGATCACCAAACTATCTGGGTCACGCTCAAGATAGCTGGAGTCCAAGTGAAAATGGAACTGGACACAGGATCAGCCCTAACAGTCATAAACCGAAGGGACTACAAGCGGCTATTCTCACATATACCCTTGAGAGATACAGAGATTGTCTTGAAGACGTACACGGGGCAAAAAGTCTACCCCAAAGGAAAAATAAGGGTGAACGTTGTATGTAACGGTAAGGAAACACCAAAAATGGACCTATATGTATTGCCAGATGGAGGACCACCACGACTAGGATGTGAATGGATCCAGAAGATACAGCTAGATTGGCATTCCATACAAGCACTGACTGTAGATGCCAAAAAGGGTGACGACGCCACACCTGGCCGACTGTCAAAAATGCTAACTGATGCACAAGAAGTGTTCCAGGAGGGACTTGGAACACTAAAAGGCATAACAGCGACGATCAAAATAGAGGAAAATGCAAGCCCAAAGTTTTTTAAGGCCAGACCGGTGCCTTATGCGATCCGCCCAGCCGTCGAAGCAGAGCTGGAAGGTTTGGAACGTTCAGGAGTACTGTCCAAAGTGGACTGGAGTGAGTGGGCCACACCCATCGTTCCTGTAATGAAGAGGTCGTTGAGTAATACACCTGGGGAACCAAAGAAAGTTCGCATCTGTGGGGACCTTAAGGTGACAGTGAACCCAGTCCTTCACACGGTACAATATCCGCTTCCGCGGATTGAAGATATTTTCGCCTCGCTATCTGAAAATGAAAAGCCTTGCTAGGGCTTATGTGTGGTGGCCGGGGATCGATCAGCAAATCGAGGACCTGACAAAGAGCTGCTCAGGATGTCAGAAGGTCCAAAATGCACCACCACATGCCCCTCTACACCCATGGGAGTGGCCCTCATCTCCATGGCAACAGGTGCATATTGATTTTGCTGGTCCATTCATGGAATCAATGTTTCTAATAGCCATGGATGCGCACTCGAAATGGCCTGAGGTGATCAAAATGTCGTCCACCACCATGGAGAAAACTATTGCAGTCCTACGGACTGTATTTGCCAGGAACGGCTTGCCAGAGCAGATTTGCTCTGATAATGGACCACAGTTTGTGTCTGAAGAGTTTCGAAGATTCATGAAAAGGAATGGGGTAAGGCATTACACATCCGCCCCGTATCATCCAGCCACAAATGGATTGGCTGAGAGGTTCGTACAAACCTTTAAGAAAGCAGTAAGGGCCATGTGCAATGACGACATTCCACTGCAGCATAAGGTGGACAATTTCCTGTTAGCCTACAGAAATGCGACACATGCAGTCACCAACCAGACCCCGGTCATGATGTTCTTTCACCGAAGGTTGAGATCTCGTCTGGATTTGCTCAGACCAAATGTACGAAGAGATGTTGAGAATAAGCAATTCCAGCACATCAATGAGAAGCCGACAAGGAGCTTCAATGTAAGGCAACCAGTCTTGGCCCGCGACTACCGAACAGAGAAATGGCAACCAGGAACGATATGCACACGGCAGGGGCCACTAATGTACACAGTGGATGTTGGGGAGAACATTGTGAGACGCCATGTCGACCAGATCCTAGAGTCACAGGAACGAGTCAACCCCATGTCTCACGCACCTGGTGATGAACCCGACATACAGGTAGCATCTACCCCAGAAACAGTAGCATCGGAAGCTGATGAACCAACTGACGACAGGGGGCCTCCGCACCAAGAACAAGACACTCAGGAAAGGCTCTATCCAGAAAGGATCAGGAAGCCGCCCCAAAGACTGAATTTATAAATGGACTATTTTCAGTTAATGTGCATGTTAAAAGTGTTAATTGTTAAATGAATGTTATGGTACTGTCAATCTAAAAGGGGAGGAATTGTAGTGTATGTACCTTTTAAGGGGAGAACTACTTTTTACAGCTCCTGTATACTGTAGTACCGGCAGTGACCACACCTGTATATAAACCCTGAGTAGGGATCTGTATGTTTAGTTTTAGAGTAACCCTCATCCAATAAATACCTGTTGATTGTTCCCTGCAGTCTCATGTCTAGTTATTGAAGGACACACAACATCAAAATACACGGATCTAACAGTTTGACAGCTCTGTGAAGCTGTCAAACACTGATATTCTGTATAGTTTGATGAGCACTTGTGTTCAGGACTCATCAAACCTTTCTACTTTGTAGATTTCAGATGACTGTTGGTTCAGAGGACCCAACAGCTAGTCTGTGAAATCGACAAGGAAGATGTCGGGACTCCCGATCCAGAGCGGATGAAGGCTGTAGGCAGCAACAAAGGTAAGTGAACAGTTTTTAACAATTTACACTCACCTTACATACTTACCACTCCACACTCACCTCTACATCTTACTTTCAGACCCCTCCAACCCACGCAGACCTCCTACTCGACTCCTCCAACCTGGCGGGGTTCTCCGAGGTTGGGAAGCCTTCACCTGAAAAGGTAAAATGGGACTAATCCTTTTTTCTGCCTGTTAACTACCTGTTAACAGGCAGTTAAAAGGATTTAATCCCTTTCCCACCTCAAGGAGACGGGACCCGAAGCAGGACATCTTCCCGCCTCCTGGCAAAAGGGCACGGAGGCGAGATGGGGGTGGCTTTGCCATCTGCCCCCACTTTCTGCAACTTTACCGACAGTCCCGCCTCCATATCCGCCTCCTCGGGGCTGACAAAATCCATCCCATGAACTCTGTTTTTCTCTTTCCACAGATGTTGCCTGATCTGTTGAGTATTTCCAGCATTTTCAGTCTTCTCAGAGGCATTCCTTTACCATCTGAGGCCTTGCAAGTGTCCAACAGCACTTGCTGCACACTTAAAAAACTTTTAACATCTATTGCAGCAAGCCACTACTTCAATAAATCAAATAAACCCAGTCCAAAAGCTTAAATGCAAACTTACCTGAAAGATATGTGTGTCCCTTTAAGAGGTGCTGACATTGCCACTGTCAGCCTGCTTGCACGCCAGGTTTACCTGACATCCTTAGGAACCAGCGCCGAATTCAGCGCTAGGGTCGAAGTTCGTAGTGGTGATGTTAAGTCGGCGTTGCACACCGATTGACATCACCATGCCGCCATTTTTTTTCCAGGGCACTGCCAATTACCGGCAGTGCAAAGGGAGGGGGGAAAATGGCAGCTGTCGCGGGACCCGCCACCAGCTGGTGACAGAGCGGCGGCCACCATTTTTTCACCATTTTATGGCGCTACGGGGTGGCGGTAAGTACATGAATTTCTTGCCCTATAACTTTACCATGGAACACACTTTGCACTGACACTAAAGTTAGCATGTAAACACATCCTAACCGTTCACAAATATGCCTAGCTGAATCAGCCTTCGATACTTCAAATGAGCATTTATGCCTAACAGAATGGAGACAAGCAGTGTTTATTCCTTGATGCTGCTGGGAGCTGTTAATTAATTTTTCAGCAGCACTATTTGAATCTTAGTATTGGCTAGGTGTGGACACAGTAAACTCAGCTGGTATTGCTTCAAACAATAAAACTGACTGACGTGCAATAAAAGGCCGTGCTGATCTACATTTTGCCTTATGGCTGTGCTTGCTGAGTATATTTGTGGCACCCTTTCATTAAAATATTCATCCAAGAGACATCAGAAATGAGTTATACGTTGCCATCATCAGAATCGTTTGCAAAAATAGTTTTAAAAAATGCCAAAGGATGAAAAAAGTTTAAAACTCGAGGGGGAATTTTAACTCCCAGGTAACCCGCCTGGGCGTGGCAGTGGGAGGTCCAGATGATTTAAAATCCCGTAGAGCCTTTAGGGTCTATAAGCCCAGAGTGACATTCCAAGATATCTCTGAAGAGTAGCGCACAACCTTTTCATGTACTGCGGCTGCTGCTCCATTTCCTCCTCCTCTTCATGAAACCAGATCAAAGTAGCAAGTAGGGCAGCCATCATAAGCTGTGTGCTTATTGAGGGTGTGTCTGTGGAATAAATGCTGAAAAACAAAAATCTCCACGGTGAACTCTCATGTGGAAATCTCCCAAAAAACGCAATAGCAAACAGATCCCTTTAAGTGCTGCTTCCAATGGCCCTCTGAAACCAATTCCACTAGCTTTCACTGAGAGGGTTCAGTGCCGGGCTGGACTTCCATTCCAGTCCTAATGACATCATAGGACCCTGATTTGCATTTATTCACCAGGCTCCGACTACTTCCGGCAGGCACCTCAGTTGCCTAAAAAAAATGTGCGGTTAATATGGCGGTGGTGGGATTGAGCAGGAATGGGCGGTAAATCTTTCCTCAACAATTTTAATTGTGCGCCTGCCCTATTCCCGCCCAGTGCGGGGAGGCAGGGAGATGGGTTTAAAATTCCATTTGTAGTTTTGCCCACAAATAAGTGCAGTCTCACTGAATTCCCATTTCAATGTATATTAGATTTGCAATGCACAGCCTAACACATTCATGATCGTATTTGTTAAAGAATGTTTGCAGAAAGTGTACATATGCAGAAGAAATAGCATTAGGTTAAGACTAATTTTTTACAGGAGTACTTACAAGTGATGATACAATTTGGGGGGGAAATTCGGTACCTTAGCACCAGTTAGTGCCAGCAGAGGGCGATAATGGGATGTTGATGCAGTAGTGCCGTGGCAAGGCGAATCCAGCAATGCACAGCAAATCCGGCCCCCTCCCCTCCTCCGTTGTGCTGCCGCTATGAGGTCCCGCCGGGGACTTCAACGGCAGGCAGATCATGACGTCAGTGAGTGTGCAACATTCACTGGCCGCCCGATCTGGAAAATTCATTGTCGCCACTTACCTTAGCGCCTTGACCAGACAACGACAGGGAGAGTTGGCGTGCAGCTCCAGGAAGCCGGCTCCAGTGACATTAATTAAAGGCATCAGCATTAATTACTACCAGCTGTCAGGGCAGATTCGTTTCAATGGTTTGTCATCAGTTTCACCCAGTAGAACAGTTCCTATGAGTAATGTCAAGCTTCCTTTGTATCAGCAGTCTTCTGGCAACTACAAAGTAGCTACATTTATTGTTCAAAGATTCAAACTGCTACACTTGGCAACATTAATGGGGGCTGTACTGGCATGCCACTTTGCCCTCCAGGATCTATGGTGGAGGAAGCATAGGCAGTGAGAAATACGGGAACATGTGCACAGAGGGATGAGGAGGGACACCAGGGCTCACACTAGGAGGCCTTACCCTCCGAGGGTATTCTGACAGCACTTCTCCTACCTTCAATTAAGCGAGATGGTGGTCACAGAACTCTGCCATCTCCTCCAAACAGACCTCCAGCCTTACACCAGAATGACTTAAACCCCAGGTCCCTTTTGCTCACCACATGCTGTGCCATGCCATATCACAGCGACCTTCTGGGTGCAAAGGTGAAATGAGAGAGACCACAAAATATTGCAAACTCCATTAATAAATTCATGCATAAACTTATCACACAGATCACATTCATTCTGATAACTAATGGCCCTTGTGCCTGCCATAGTTGAATAGCTGTCATTGTGTGCAAGGCGTGAGATGTGGGTGTGAGTGTTGGTAGGTAGAGGTTGTTGGTGGGTGAGCGCTGGGGGTGTGGTGCTTTGGGCAGTGTGTGAAGCTTGTTCTACAGATGGTGGTATGTAGCATTTGTTGAAGCATTCACTTATCCTGACCACCCGACTGAGGTGGATCTGCCATGAGCACACCTGCTTCACTCCTCCGGCTCCTTCTCCTAGTTGTGCTTCTGCTTGCTGAGGCAGCTGCACAGCCAGCAATGCTGAGAATGAGGTGCTGCAGTATCAATGAACCTCCCCTTTAAGTACTGGGAAAAGCCTGTGGCAATGATGAGCTGCAATTAGACTGCACCCGATATTGGTCCACCCTTTGAGTGTAACTTTTCTAATGATACCACCCATTCCTGGGCTATAATAAATTTCTAGCCCTTTGAGTTAAACATGGTAGTGCATCACATAAACATCATCAAGTCAGTTATGTACAATATAATTGCAATGACGTATAAGACCCTATGGTGCTATTTGAAAGAACAGCAGGGGAGTTCTCCCTGGTGTCCTGGCCAATATTTATCCCTCAACCAACATCACTAAAACAGATTATCTGGTCATTATCACATTTCTGTTTGTGGGACCTTGCTGTGCGCAAATTGGCTGCTGCGTTTCTTACATTACAACAGTGACTACACTTCAAAAAGTACTTTGTTGGTTGTAAAGTACTTTGGGACGTCCTGACTTAGTGAAAGGTGGAATATAAATGTAAGTCCTTCTTTTACTTTAATGGAAATGTCACATATTTACATTCTGGTTCACTCCTCTATTTCAAGTGTGCCTCTTTAACACAAAATCCACATAAACCATAACAGTACATATTTTGCTTGAAACTCTGTTTAGTTTCCACACTGCACACATGGCCTCAGCTTTTAGATCTATTGCCAGAGATACTGGAGGAATGTTTGCTTGTTAGCAATGAACACAGATGCTGAGAGGGAGTCAGATGTATGGCTGTGCAGTTTCAGAAATGCTGCTTTTATATTCACTTTACTTAGCAGACGGAACAGCATGTTAACTTTTCTCAGTTCTGGAATTGTGGAGGTTTCTAAAAAGATCTGCTTTGCAACCACTTATTCCAATGGAACAATTTAAAAAAGTGCTTGCATAAACCAGAACTCAATATTGCTTTGACATTGTTTAAAACAGACATAAATTTGAAGAGCGATGGTAACAAAGATTCTGTTTTGTCTGTTCATATAAGCAAGTTCATTGCTCTGAGTAGAAGCAACTGTAAATAGAGTCATAGATATCTGAAAGTTAATGGCTATAGTGGTACAGTTTTATTGCATAAATGCACAATCTTAACAATGGTCTTTTGTAACTCGTTTACTATACACAGGGTATTTTATAGCCCAAATGTTCAATTCATTTAGAGTAAGAAGAACTTTAATGTGTTACCAACATTTTAAAGCCTATACACATCTGGTTATTATTTAAAGCAGCGGTGAATATACTGCCGAAGAATGTTTTCAAGAAATTTGCAGCAATGGAGCCTTTGGCCTAGAAATTCATCTTGGGTAGTGGCACAAAACGGGCAGTATCGGATCGGACGCCCGTTATACGCAGCACCTGATGTTCAGTTCCATTAATGGAATATTATCAGGCGCTGCGAACAAAGGGTGGCCAATCCGTTACCGCTCGTTCTACCAGGGACGAATTTCCAGCCCATAGTTTTTAGTTCCCTTGTGTGAATGTAATCTTAAATCAAGGGTAATTGGTGTGACCACTGATATCCACCACTGGTACAAACACAGACTAAAAACAGAATTGGTACTCGTTATATCAAATTCTTGCATATGTTAATAATGGATACTGGGACACGTAGTGAGAGAACAGCATACTTTTTACTTGCATGCTTTAATTCACT
This sequence comes from Somniosus microcephalus, assembly GCF_052327205.1. Lineage (NCBI taxonomy): Eukaryota > Metazoa > Chordata > Chondrichthyes > Squaliformes > Somniosidae > Somniosus > Somniosus microcephalus. The sequence continues at coordinate 226,798,086 of NC_140990.1, forward strand.
CAATTGAGCCGTGAATTGGGACAGTAATAGTTTGTTCATGCTGGGCGTAAGGAATGAATAATCGGAGCACACTACACCATACTGTTTATACTTCATGTTTAAGTGTTTCTCGATGAAACAATCATGCACATATCTGTCAAGACCATGATGCTTTGCTGCCAAGTGTTGCTTCATTGCATTTGATATGTAAGTTTCAGCATCCAAGAGTTTATCAATGAGACAATCAAAAACTTGTTCCTAGAATGTTTTAAGTAATAAAAGCTTCAAAAGGGCCTCTGTTTTGTATGTATGTACTTCTTTTGTAAAGTCATAGATTATTTAGAATGTCTTTTCAGATTTATGGTAATATGCTAATGAAATATCAGTTAATCTGGATGAACAACTTCAGACATGTCTATAGAGAAAGATTCCATCATGAATAGTTTCATTACATTTTGTGTTCTTCAATAAGATTTGCTTTATGATTCATAGTTTTACCATTTCCTGTGGACAGCAATGAGACCATTCAAAAATCTTGTCACTCCCATCATTTTAAATGTGCTTGCATATAACTAGAGCTGAATATTGCTGGGGAGGCTTTGACATTGTTTAAAACAGACATAAATTTAACAAGTCGATGGAAACAAAGATTCTGTTTTGTCTGTTCATATAATGAACAGCAACAGATTGGGAGAAGGGGAAGTGCAACGAGACCTGGGTGTCCTTGTGCACCAGTCGCTGAAGGTAAGCATACAGGTGCAGCAGGCGGTTAAGAAGGCAAATGATATGTTGGCCTTCATAGCGAGAGGATTCGAGTACAGGAACAAGGATGTCTTGCTGCAGTTGTACAGGGCCTTGGTGAGACCACACCTTGAGTATTGTGTGCAGTTTTGGTCGGCTTATCTGAGGAAGGATGTTCTTGCCATGGAGGAAGTGCAGCGAAGATTCACTAGACTGATAGCTGGGATGACAGGAATGACATATGAGGAGAGATTGGGTCGATTGGGCTTATATTCACTGGAGTTTAGAAGAATGAGAGGGGATCTCATTGAAACTTATAAAATTCTAAAAGGACTAGACAGACTAGATGCAGGAAGGATGTTCCCGATGGCGGGGGAGTCCAGAACCAGGGGTCACAGTCTAAGGATAAGGGGTAGGCCATTTAGGACAGAGATGAAGAGGAATTTCTTCACCCAGAGAGTGGTGAACCTGTGGAATTCTCTACCACAGAAGGCAGTTGAGGCCAATTCATTAAATATATTCAAGAAGGAGTTAGATATATTCCTTAAGGCTAAAGGGATCAAGGGATATGGGGAGAAAGCAGGGACGGGGTACTGAATTTGGATGATCAGCCATGATCTCATTGAATGGTGGAGCGGGCTCGAATGGCCTACGCCTGCTCCTATCTTCTATGTTTCTATGTTTCTATGTAAGTTAATTGTTCTGGGTACAAGTAGCTGTAAACAGACCCATAGATATCTGACAGTTAATTGTTATTGTGGTACAGTTCCTGGAGGCTGTTATGAAAAAAATATTGGCCAGTCCCCATTCTTTTAAGTGAAATGTACTGATTTTATTTTGTTGGGTAAATTCGTGCGTAAAATCTTACAGGAAAAAAGGCCTAGTGCTCATGTACCAATCAACAAAATATATGAAGCATAAAAATTGTTTTGTTAATTTGCTCCATTTGTACAAATTAAAATGGTTCCACAAGGTTCATTGCAGTCCTTTGCACTAACCCTTGGCTACCCACCAGCTTGTTTGGCGGTTAACATTTATACTTTCAAACAATTGACCCAGTCCACTGGGCTATTTGATGGATAACTTTTGTGAAAGCTCTCCCCTTTCATTACAGCATCCTTTCATTAATAGAGAGTCATTGAAGTGGAGTATATGACTTGCTGTAGAGGGTCACAAGGAGATATTGGCCCAGAAATTTGGATTTCCACGGGTGAGTACGCACGGGGTACTCACCCGTAAGCCCAATGGAAGTGCCGGATTCCTGCATGCACTGCGTGTTATAAATCTCATCATCAAGAAACTACTTATGAAATAACGCTGGACGGCCAGCTGGTGGCGCCGTCCAAGGAGTATAAATACTCGGGCGTGGGCCCCAGCTTTCCAGGGACATTTTGTAAGACAAGGAGCTAGTGAAATACAACTAGACCGCCATGTTCTGAAACAAGTTGATTAAAGCCTTGCTTTATGCTCAAACCAAGTGTGTAGTGAGTTTTATTACGTCAATTTAATCAACTTGATATCGACTCCACGCTTTGGGTGATTTCGGGAACAGCCAGCTACGACTCGAACCGTAGAAGGGAACTCAGACAAGTAATCGATCCATCGTGGAGAAACTACTCAGCCCTGCCCGTCTCGACCTGGGCCCGAATTCACTTACAGCTGCTAAGGCATGGAAACACTGGTATCGTACTTCCAGCAACTTCCTCAGGGTGTGTGGTGAAAATGTTCCTGATAAATTAGAGATACTTGTGAATTATGTATCCCCTCATGTGTTTGATTATATTGAAGACTGTGTAGACTATGACGCCGCTATCCAAATACTACAGCAGCTATATGTCAAGTCCCCAAATAAAATTTTTGCTCGGCATCTACTGGCCACAACTCGACAACAACCCGGGGAATCACTTGACAAATTCCTTCAGAAACTTCGCAGGCTCAGCAAGGATTGTAATCTTAAAGCTGTTACAGCTGAGCAGTACCAGGAGGAGTTAATTCATGATTCCTTTATTAATGGGATTGCGTCTCCCTTCATACGTCAGCGTCTGTTGGAGAATAAAACCCTCAAGTTACAGGCTTCCTATGACCAGGCATGTTCTCTGGACTTAGCAAAGAGGAATGCAGATACCTATCTTTCACCACGTGCATGGGCTGCTGCTATCACTTTTAGTGACTCCTTCGATAGGCCTTGGGTGGAAGCCCTCACGGATGATGACTCCAACCTGGCTGATGGCAACCCTACCCTAGAAACCTACACTGGATGACAACCCCGCCCTAGCGGCATCTTGGCAATCCAGAAGGAAGTGTTTCTTCTGTGGAGGTGCGTTCCATTATAGGAAATTTTGTCCTGCTCGTAACGCAACCTGCAATCATTGCAGCAAGAAAGGTCACTTCTCTAAGGTATGCCAGTCAAGAGCCACTGTTAGTAAGAAAGGCCACTTTTCTAAGGTATACCGGTCGAGAGCTCCTGTTAGTTTTGCAGCTACTATCTATAAAACTGCTCCTCCCCCAAGAACCATTACTAAGGTTACAGCTGTCAAGGGTAAAACTGCCCCTCCTCCCATCACAGCTGTTTTCCCCAAAGTCTGTCCCATGCAGCCACGAAGGTTTCGGTAAATGGACACATTTTGAGTACACTAATTGACTCATGCAACTCTGACAGCTCCATTAGTGAGCGGACTGTCAGTAAGTTAAAACTGCGTATTTACCCCTCAGACAGGGAAATTGCAATGGCTCTGACGACACTGACCACCAATTCTTCCGGCTTTTGTCTTGTCGACCTTATCCTCAATGGCCGCACTTGTTTCTCCACCCGGCTCGGGGTGCTCAAGAACCTATGCAGTGACGTGCTCCTGGGACAGGATTTCCAGAAACAACACAAAAGACTCACATTCGAGTTTGGAGGGTCAAAGCCAGAGCTTACTATTTTTAAAGTACCGTTTTGTGCGCTTTCGGCAGCTTCGCTCGACGAGCCCTCATTGTTTGCCAATCTTTCCCCCCGATGTAAGCCCATAGTCACTAAATCACGACGTTTCAGCCAAGATGATCGAGCCTTTATCGAGGCAGAAATCTCTCGCCTTCTAGCTGAGGGTATCATTGAGCCATGTTCATCTTCCTGGCGGGCTCAAGTTGTCATTGTTAAAAATCCTCTGATGCAACACAAGAAATGTCTTTGCATCGATTACTCGCAAACTATTAACCAGTATACCGACCTGGATGCCTACCCACTACCATGCATCGATGACATGGTCAATAACCTTGCCAACTACAAGGTATTTTCAACTTTTGATTTAAAGATCGCATATATTCAAGTACCGTTAAAGGACTCTGACAAAAAGTATACAGCCTTTGAGGCCAATGGTCAGCTTTACCAGTTTTGTCGCCTTCTATTTGGGGTCACCAATGGGGTGGCCGTCTTTCAATGGGCAATGGATAGCCTAGTCAAACAGGAGAACTTAACGGACACTTTTCCATATCTGGATAATATCACCATTGCTGGTCATGACCAGAAGGAGCATGATGACAACCTCCAGAAATTTTTGACGTTCTCCGTCATCGCAACTTAACCTTAAGTGAGTCCAAATCTGTGAAATCAGTACCATCAGTCAACATCCTTGGCTACTGGGTGGGCAACGGAGTCATCAAACCGGATCCGGAGCGACTTAGTCCGCTTCAGTAGCTCCCTCCCCCTACGAATCTCGGCTCTTTTCGTCGGGCACTCGGCATGTTCGCCTATTATGTGAAATGGATACCCCACTTCTCCGACAAGATCCAGCCCCTGCTTCACGCTAAGTAATTTCCATTGGAGGCAATGGCTATTTCAGCTTTCAACCTCCTCAAGCGACAACTGGAAAAAGCCACGCTTCGTTCCATTGATGAAAATCTTCCTTTCGTGGTCGAGTGCGATGCATCGGAGGTGGCGATCTCGGCTACCTTGAATCAAGGTGGTCGACCCGTTGCATTTCTGTCCAGAACTTTGCAGGGTAGCGAGCTCCATTATCCTCCTGTCGAGAAGGAGACTACGGCCATCATCGAAGCGGTATGTAAATGGAGTCATTTTCTCGCTCGTCGCCATTTCACACTTATAACCAATCAGCGCTCCATGGCCTTTATGCTGGATAACCGGAGACGCATTAAGACCAAGAATAACAAAATACAACTCTGGAGGATGGACTTGGCTGCCTTTGGATACACCATACATTATCGACCCAGCAAAGAGATTGTGGCCCCTGATACCCTCATGCGGGCATTCTGCTCTTCTATGTCAACTTCGACTCTGGCAGATCTTCATCCTGACTTATGCCATCCTGGCGTTACCCGCATGTTGCACTTTGTGCGATCTAAAAATCTCCCATTTTCTACGGAAGATGTGAAAAGAACGTGCTCCTCCTGTAAAATTTGTGCGGAGTTAAAACTGCAATTCTTCCGTCCATCGGATGGCTCACTCATACACGCTATGCAGCCTATGCAGCGACTCAGCATTGACTTTAAAGGGCCATTCCTCAACGTGGAACACCTACTTACTGACTATGGTGGACGAATATTCACGCTTTCCCTTTGCTTTCCCCTGTCCCAATATGCTTACTTCCACAGTGATCAAATGCCTTGATCAAGTGTTTTCCCTTTGCGGTACGGCTAATTTCATCCACTCTGATCGGGGTCCTTCCTTCATGTCAAGCGAACTCAAAAGTTATCTTTCCCAATGGGGAATCGCCACAACTAAAACGACACCGTACCATTCCATTGGTAACGGACAGGTTGAGAGATACAACGCTATCATGTGGAGCGCTGTTCGTCTTGTGCTGAGGTCATGCAATCTACCAGACCAGCAGTGGGAAACTATGCTCCCTGACGCGTTGCATTCCATCAGGTCTCTCCTTTCTACTTCTACCAATGTCACACCTCACGAGCGATTCTTCAGCTTCCAGCGTCGCTCCACCCATGGGACGTCTCTACCATCATGGTTGGCAGCTCCTGGCCCCGTGCTGCTCCGAAGATTCGTCCGATCATCGAAAACCGATCCTCTAGTTGATGAGGTAGAACTTACGGACGACAACCCCACATACGCCCACATGCAGTACCCGGATGGCCAGGAGTCCACCGTTTCGCTCCGGGACCTGGCTCCCTGTTCGGCCGGTTCCGCGGACCCAACTGATGGAGGGACCCGCGGGGATGATGCCGACACTTTGCGTTCCCCCGAGGATGACGCCCTACCTGGGACATCGCGGGATCTGCCGGCTGCCCCGCCGGATCCGCTTGGGGAGCTGAGTGCTCCCCGTGGGATGGCCACCCCGAGCCAGGACACCGGTCAATCCCCAGCTAACCAACGGGATGAAGCCAGTTCTGCGCCTGTGGGGTCCCGCACCTGGAGTCATGATCTCCCCAGCCTCCCTCATGTCGATCAGAGCAACACGGGCCCTGTCGATCCGCTGGTATGGATCAAGCGGCCCAGGGACCAAGACGTGCCTTCTGGCCATAAACAAAAATCTAAAAGACTGCGGCTATTTGTGGTCCGCCTAATCCGTTAAGAGGAAGTCGTCGGACTTCCAAATCTTTTAGGCAGGAAGAATGTTCTAAATCTCATCGTCAAGAAACTACTTATGAAGTAACGCTGGACGGCCAGCTGGTGGCGCCATCCAAGGAGTATATATACTCAGGCATGGGCCCCAGCTTGCCAGGGACATTTTGTAAGACAAGGAGCTAGTGAAATACAACTAGACTTCCATGTTCTGAAACAAGTTGATTAAAGCCTTGCTTTATGCTCAAACCAAGTGCGTAGTGAGTTTTATTACGTAACTACGCGGGAAACCGGCACTTCCGTTCCCCTGAAAGAAGGGGTTCAGAGGTCGAATGCGTGCGCAGGAGAGGCTGCGCGTGCGCATTGAACTTACGTTTTCCCGGGAGGGTAAGTCTCCCGAAGTTACACATATAAAAAGCAGTCGCAAGGCCTGCTTTTTACAAGGTAAGTGGTGAATTAATTAAAATTAAAACATTTTTTCTACAGATTTATTATTTTTAAATACATTAAAGAAATGTGAGTTTATTTTTAGCACAGTTAGAAAATTTAAAAAAAAAATTCAAAAATTTAAATTATTGTTTAAAATAGTTACTTCATGTAATTTACAGTTTATTTTAAAAATGTGATGTTTTAAAAAAAAATATTTTAAGATTTAGTGATGTTTTGGGGCTTATAGTATTTTAAGTTTGACAGCCCTTCCTGTCAAACTTATGAATGAAGCATTCCCATGGCCCACGTGATCCCAGGGGACACATTGAACTAACTGCGCCCCTGGGAAACGCAAGCACTGCGCGCCGGCAGTTGGAGGAGGCCCAGGATCGCAATTCCACAGGGGCCCACAGCTCAAGGCCGGCGCGCAAGGTAAGTGTAGGTCGGGGGCTTACACTCGCGGGAAGCCCTCGACCCGAATTTCTGGGCCATTGTACAAAGTGGGTTGTAACTTGTATTCCTTTACGCAGGCTGTTTCATGATACATGCTATAATGTTGTTGAACCCACTTGTCAAGTGTGTCAGTAATCCAACAGAAAGAAACACTTGCATTTATATAGCGCCTTTCATGACCTCAGACCGTCCCAAAGCACTTTACAGGTAATGAAATACTTTTTGAAGTGTAGTCACTGTTGCAGTGTAGGAAACACGGCAGCCAATTTGCGCGCAGCAAGGCCCCACAAACAGCAATGTGACAATGACCGGATAATCTCTTTCTTTTAAGTTATGTTAATCGAGGGATAAATATTGGCCAGGTCATCGGGGATAACTCCTCTGCTGTTCTTTGAAATAGTGCCATGGACTCCTCTATGTCCACCTGGGAGGGCAAACAAAGCCTCGGTTTAATGTCTCATCTGAAAGACCACACCTCTGACAGAGCAGCACTCCCTCAACACTGCCCTGGGAGTGTCAGCCTAGATTATTGTGCTCAAACATCTGGAGTAGGACTTGAACCCACAACCTTCTGATGCAGGGGTGCGAGTGCTACCAACTCAGCCACGGTTGACATCACTTACCCACAGCAGTGGTTTTATTGACTATAATGGAGAATTTCATTAGATACGCATTTAAAATCATAAATGTTGAATTGTTGGGGTGGGGTTGGGGGGATGTTCTACATTTTCTTTTCTGCAAATTTAAAGATATATTTGGGGTAAAACTGATAAAAAGTTTGATCCCTGGGTATAAAGTGGAACACCTGCAATTGGCCTGTATGGAATATAAATGACCAGAGAACATTAATGAACCCAAAACTCTGAACTGTAATCTTTGCCAGCTATCATTATTTCTCTCTCTATATATATATATAATAAATATATAAATACATCGTTCATTGTAGGCAATCAGCAAGATCATCCTGCCTTCTCAATAGTAATTGAGGGCAATTGCCTGTAACAGAGAAATTATAATTTCTCTTGCTCAGATTATTGCATGTCATCAGGCTTCCTATGAGCATTGATTGTACTGATTTATGCAACACTAGCTGAAGTGCCCGGCGGTGCCGAGGCTTTTTCGAGGGCATGTTGTTGTTGGAAGAGAGAGAGAGAGCGACTGGGGGGAAGAGAGAGAGCGACTGGGGGGAAGAGAGAGAGCGACTGGGGGGAAGAGAGAGAGCGACTGGGGGGAAGAGAGGGAGGGGAGGGGAGGGCGGGAGGGAGGGGAGGGGGAGGGCGGGGAAGGGAGGGAGGGGGGAGGGGGAGGGCGGGGAAGGGAGGGCGGGGGGAGGGGAGGGGGGAAGGAAGGGAGGGAGGGGAAGGGAGGGCGGAGGGGAGGGGAAGGGAGGGCGGGGAAGGGAGGGCGGGGAAGGGAGGGTGGGGGGAGGGAGGGCGGGGGGGAGGAGGGAGGGAGGGGGGAAGGGAGGGCGGGGAGGGAGGGCGGGGGGGAAGGGCGGGGGGAGGGGAGGGGGGATGGAGGGCGGGGGGCGCCCCCCCCCGAGGGTCGCGGCCCCCGAGGGTCGCGGCCCCCCGAGGGTCGCGCCCCCCCCCCCCCCCCCCGGTGAAGACCGCCGATTGCGCGCGCAGCAGGAGCTGAGACGCGGCGTCTCTCTCGGCCGGCGGGCCCGGTTGCCAGGGCAACCGTGACGCTGACCAAGCCGCGTCTCAGCTGCTCCTGCTGCGCGCGCGGCCCCCCCCGAGGGTCGCGCCCCCCCGAGGGTCGCGCCCCCCCCCCCCCCGAGGGTCGCGGCCGCCCCCCCTCCCCCCGAGGTGAAGACCGCCGATTGCGGCTGTGCGAGACGTCCGGCGGGCCCGGTTGCCAGGGTAACGCTGGACGCTCAGCAAGCCCCGGCAGAGAGAGACGTCTCAGCTCCTGCTGCGCGCGCACCCTAGCGGCGCTGGGCTGAGGCTCGGCCCTCCAGCCTTCGAGTGGGGCCGGGAGGTGCCTAGCTCGGGCGTGGGTGCGGAGGAGACGCCGAGGCTTCTAGGCCTACCTGGAAAAATGGGGAAAGGTAGGAATATTAATGAGATTAGATAAGTTAATTACTTTCTAAATCATTTTTTTTTAAAACAATATGGCCTAGAAATTGAGTTTTGGCTTAGCCAGGGCTTTAGCGCCGGAAGTTAGTGCCGGCGCTAAGTCCCCCTACGCGCGCCAAAAATTCAGCAGGGTCGCGCCCAAACGGCTGCCGGCGCTACTGAAGGGTCTTTGCGGCGGTAAATCGGCGCTAACAGCCGTTTCGCGCCGCAATTCCGGCGCTGCGGCACCCGATGCGGTGCGGCAGGCTCGGGAAGTGCAGGCCTCCTCCTTCCCTTAAGGAGGAGCTGCCTGCACCCGATCGCGGCCCGCGAAAATCTTTTAAAAAATGAGCCCGGCACCTCGGACAAGTGCCGGGCTTGCTTCTGTTCCGGGGGCGGGGGGGGGGAAGTCCGGGGAGGGAGCTGCGGCCAGGCGGCCGGCGGGAAAGCGGCCGGCCGCCGCGGGGCCTTTAATGCGCCGGCGCAAAGACTCGTAAGACTCTGTTGCCAGAGTCTTAGTTGCGGCTGTCACGGGCGAGGCGGCCGCAACTGAATTTTGGCGCTGGGGCCCGTCGGCATGGCAACCGGGACGCTGCGCACACCGATGACGTCATCGGTGCCGGCGCAGCGCTACCGGTCTACCGCGGCGTAAGGGCCCCAGGCAATTTCGGCGCCGGCGCCAAATGCAGCGCTAGGCCCTCTAGCGCCGCAAAATCGGCACTAAGGGCACTCAATTTCTAGGCCTATGTGTTTTAAAAGCAACGTTTTTTTTTAAGACGCAGAAAGCGGGAAAAAGAAAGGAAAAGTTTAGAATCAAGATGGCGGCGACTTACCTCGGTTCAGAACGATAAAGCCCGGCCACACGCGCACCGATTGGCCCGGCGGCACACGCCAGCAACCCGGCGTACGATTGGTCGAGCTCGAGGTCACTCTGTCGTTAATGAGCGGATAATGAGATGCTAATGAGCGGAATGTTGAAGGTTTTTGGGATACCGCGGGCACAATTTTAGCCCGGCCGAAACGTAAATACGCTTAAAACCGTCTCGGAAGCGTAAGCTTTCTTTGGAGGTAACGCGCGCGTAGGTACGCCCTGTAACTTTCGAGTGCATACCCGCAACGCACACGCGATGACAGACAGACAGATAGACAGATAGACAGATAGACAGAATGACAGAAGTACCGATTTATATATATAGATGCAAAACCCTTTCAAAAAAATCTTTATTTTTATTGTAAAGACTGCAGTTTTTAAAATTAATTCACAAAATGGTGCCACTACTTTACCATTAAATCTTTCCCAGTTACCACTAGATGCAACAACCATTAGGCTTTAAAGTGGACTCAACTTTTGCACAGATTTCTTACTTTTGATTAATATGTCACAAACCTGCATGGACCACAATGTAGTATTGGTTTCCCCTTCACCTTTAATGGTTACTGTGTGGAGGAGCCACAAGAGACTCAGTGTACTTTAGTATAATCCCCTTAATTATATTATAGTGCAGCCGGGGACTGCACCTTTAAACTGATTGTTACCTTTACAGTGTGTGTGTGCCTTTATCCTGTGTGGTGACGTCATGACGCCAATCATGTGACCGCCAGTGGCGCGAAGAACGTGGGGACGTCATGACGTCAGCTTAGAGAACTTTCCAGCAGTCTTTGACTACTTGGCATCTTGAACGAACGTGTTTTAATTTCCTCCTTGTAACATCCAGCAAACTTCGTTGTTATTAAATTCCAGTCTTTTAATCCATCGAGTTGAGCTGAATTATTTAGTTAGGAACCTCCGTTCCTACATTGGTGACCCCGATCTCGTCGAACAAACTTCGAAGAGAATTCAACATGAACACAAATGCCATCACCCTCAAATTGCCTCAGTTCTGGGAGCAGCAAGCAGAAGCTTGGTTCCTACAGACGGAAGCACAGTTTCACCTGCGGGAGATCGTAGTGGATTCGACCCATTATTTTTACGTGGTCTCCGCTCTCGACAGCGCCATGGCCTCGAGGGTCGTCAGCCTACTGAGCAGTCCACCAGACGAGGGCAAGTATGAGGCTGTCAAAGCTCAGTTACTGCAAATATTTGGCCTTAGCAAATCAGAGTGCGCACGCAGGCTCATTGCCATGCCAGGCATTGGGGACTCAAAGCCTTCGGAATTAATGAGCCAAATGCTCACCCTACTTGGTTCGGAAGACCAATGTTTTTTATTCCGAGAACTTTTCCTCTGCCAGCTACCTGACGCGGTGCAGACAGCCTTGGCCAGCTGTGAGATCACCGACTGTGTTAAGCTCGCGGCAGAGGCAGAACATTTTTTTGCAGTCTCACAGCAGTGCTGTGCAGCCCCGTGGCGCCCTTCTCCTGCGCGTGCGAAGCCCAGCCCTCCTCCAGCAGGCTGGTGCATGTACCACGCCCGTTTTGGTGCCAAAGCTCGATGCTGCAAGCCTCCCTGCAGTTTCTCCCCACAAAAAAATCCTTCAGCAAGCCATCGCCCTTCGGAAAGGACGACAAGCTCTGAAAAGCACATTCAATTTACCATGGCGGTCGGTTCAACGGGGAAATTACTTTATGTTACGGATTCCACAACGAGGAGGCGATTCCTCTGCGACACTGGGTCCCAGTGCAGCATTTTGCCAGCTTCCAGGCTGGATCTACAATCCAGCGGCCACGGCCCTGCACTCGAGGCAGCCAATGGCGCGGCGATTTGCACTTTTGGGAAACGGACAGTTACCATTACTTTCGGCGGTCAGCAGTTCCTCTGGCAATTTATCACTGCCACAGTGTCACAGGCCATACTAGGAGCCGACTTCTTTTGTGCAAATGGTTTTCTAGTCGACGTCAAAAACTGCCGCCTTATTCATGCGTCCACTTACCACGCGGTGCCCTGCTACCGCAGCACCGCCGTGTCCTGGTCGGTCGCCTGTGCGGTACCAGTTCAAGACGGGTTTACACGCCTACTCAGCGAGTTTCCAGAGCTCACCCGGCCTACCTTCTCGGCAGCAGTCACGAAACATGGTGTGGCACACCATATCACCATGAATGGATCACCGGTTTACGCCCGGGCGCGCAGGTTAGAACCCAGCAAACTTGCGGCGGCTAAAGCCGAATTCCAAACAATGGAGCGCCTCGGGATCGTCCGACGCTCCGACAGTCCTTGGTCCTCTCCACTGCATATCGTCCCCAAACCAGGTGGAGGGTGGCGGCCTTGCGGTGACTACAGATGACTAAACAATGCGCACAGAGACCCACTTAAACCACCATACGCCGGCCCATTTTGTGTCATGTCTGCCGGTGAGAAATATTTCACCGTCGATGTAGGCAGCAGACCGGACACCATCTCCATCGACCGTCTGAAAGCCGCTTACCTCGATCGCACTGAAACAATAGTGCCTGCCCAGCCACCTCGCCGAGGACGACTGCCATTGCACGCTGATTCATCATTACAACAGCCAGCCGTTGAACCGCCTACAGATGCCTCATCGGCGTTTTCGCAGTCAGACACTGCGTTCGCCGCACCTGACACGCCGCAACAACCACAGCCAGGCTCCATGCTTTCTCCCGACGTTCCACTTCTGCCGCCTGAGGGTCGTCGACGCTCGGAGAGAACCATCAAGCCCCCTGTTCGTTTGACACTGGTCATTAACGGGGATTCTGGGGGGGCGCCTGTGGAGGAGCCACAAGAGACTCAGTGTACTTTAGTATAATCCCCTTAATTGTATTATAGTGCAGCCGGGGACTGCACCTTTAAACTGATTGTTACCTTTACAGTGTGTGTGTGCCTTTATCCTGTGTGGTGACATCATGACGCCAATCATGTGACCGCCAGTGGCGCGAAGAACGTGGGGACGTCATGACGTCAGCTTAGAGAACTTTCCAGCAGTCTTCGACTACCTGGCATCTTGAACGAACGTGTTTTGATTTCCTCTTTGTAACATCCAGCAAACTTCATTGTTATTAAATTCCAGTCTTTTAATCCATCGAGTTGAGCTGAATTATTTAGTTAGGAACCTCCGTTCCTACAACTGCTTAATTATTTACAATGGTGGAAATACAGCTCCAGATTGAGCTGTCTGTTTTATTCCAAAATGAAATTAAGAAACCTACCAACTAATCACAATCAGTCTGTCATCTCCAAAAGAACATATTGTGGACCATAGTGAATGTAGCTGTCATGTACTGACAATAATTCCCAACAATTGTATTGTGGTAAGCCCAACAGTAAGCATTAAACTGGTTCCTTGGGCAGGATTTTCATTGGGCCGTGGAGGCGGGATTGGAGGCGTGTGGGGGGTTAAAATCTTGAAATCGGGGGGGCACAAATCCATCCCGCCCCCAACCCGCCTCCATGCCAGTTTCAAAGGAGGCGGATACCCGACCTGTGCTGGGACCCACCTCCCCGAGGCGGGAAGGGGATTAGTGCCAATTAACTGCCTGTTAACAGGTAGTTAACAGGTAGTTTTTAGCCTAATCCCTATTTTTATTCCTGAAGTGCGGGATTCCCGATGGCTCCAAACCACGCCAAGTTAGCGAGGCGGACCGTTGGGTTGAAGGGCTTGGAGGGTTTGAGATGTCCATTGTTCAGATGAGTGATGGGTGCATGAGTGCAGAGGTAAGTGTGTATGGTGTGTGTAAAGTGTTTAAAGAAGTTTTAGTTACCTTTTCTTACCTTTACAGCCTTCCTTCCTTCAGGTCTCGGGAGTCCCTCATCTCACCGGCGCAGAATGGCCGCGAGCTGTCAAAAGTTGCAGCATTCAGCTTTCTGTTCTGGAGAGATCTCTAAATCAGCCTGAGAGGAAGGAATTAACTTGGAGTACAGATTGTCAGCTTCAAAGAGCTGTCAAACGCCGATATTTCATCTGTCAAAAGCTCTTGACAGATGAAATGTCAAACTGTGATGTCACCTGTTGCCAGGTGGCCCTTAATTGGCCTGCTGAGCCCGCTGGGCAGGCTCAACAAGGTCAATCAAGTGAAAATCGCGTGGGTTGGCCACAACTCAATGGAGGCAGGACTACAACCCTGAAAGTTGTAGTCCCGCCTCCTACACACCTCCAGTATTAAAATCCAGCCCCTTGTCTTTTCACAGACGCTGGTGCCAAAAGTTAAGGTAAATAATAGCATAGGTATTTTGTTAACTTTTGAGGAAATATGGTGACATGTTACACTAAGGGTGTGCATGTTAATTTTGTATGGTAAATGCATGTAATAAGAAAGGCATGGCATCCTTCAAGCAGAGTTTGATATGTCTGTGCTGTTTAGACAAACACTTTGTCCCCGATGTTTACAGGGAGGTGGGGAGGGTGTGGTGGAGAGTGGTAGCATGGGGAAAACCCAGCAAGGCAATGAACGTGGCGGTCCTGCCGAATTTAACAGCAGGACCACATTATAATTTTTTTCTTCCGTTTTCATTGTTGAGTATATTCAAGACAGGAATCAATAGATTTTTGGATATTAAGGGAATCAAAAGATATGGGCAAATGTAAGAAGTCACACAACACCAGGTTATAGTCCAACAGTTTTATTTGAAATCACAAGCTTTCGGAGCGCTGCTCCTTCATCAGGTGAAGTGGAGAGATGCATAAAGACACAGCTTATATAGTCAGAAAATAATGCCAGATGATTACAGGTAATCTTTCTAACTGCCATTTATCACACCTCGGCAGAGAGGTAATCACTACAATCAAAGGTGTGAATGGTGTCCAAACAGGTTAGTCAGGAAAACATTACATCAAAGAACAATGAGGTGGGGTCACAAGGGGTCAAATGTTGCAGATGCTGGGGTCTGTATGAAAAACAAAAAACAGACAAAAAACATTTTTTTTGCTGGAAATCACAGCAGGTCCGGCTGCATCTGTGTAGAGAGAACAAGCCAATGACAACTTGAGTCTGGGTGACCCTATATCAGGTGGGGTTACATGTAGCGTGACATGAACCCAAGATCCCGGTTGAGGCCGTCCTCATGAGTGCGGAACTTGGCTATCAGTTTCTGCTCGATGATTTTGCGTTGTCGTGTGTCTCGAAGGCCACCTTGGAGAATGCTTACCCGAAGATCGGAGGCTGAATGTCCTTGACTGCTGAAGTGTTCCCCGACTGGGAGGGAACACTCCTGCCTGGCGATTGTTGCGCGGTGTCCATTCATCCATTGTCGCAGTGTCTGCATGGTCTCGCCGATGTACCATGCTCCGGGGCATCCTTTCCTGCAACGTATGAGGTAGACAACATTGGCCGAGTCACATGAGTATGTACCATGTACCTGGTGGGTGGTGTCCTCACGTGTGATGATGGTATCTGTGTTGATGATCTGGCATGTCTTGCAGTGGTTGCTGTGGCAGGGTTGTGTGGTGTCGTGGTCGCTGTTCTCCTGAAAGCTGGGTAATTTGCTGCGAACGATGGTCTGTTTGAGGTTAGGCGGCTGTTTGAAGGCAAGTAGTGGAGGCGTGGAGATGGCCTTAGCGAGGTGTTCGTCATCATCGATGACATGTTGAAGGCTGCGAAGAACATGGCGTAGTTTCTCCGCTCCGGGGAAGTAATGGATGACGAAGGGTAGTCTGTTGGTTGTGTCCCGTGTTTGTCTTCTGAGGAGGTCAATGCGATTTTTTGCTGTGGCCCGTCGGAACTGTCGATCGACAAGTCGAGCATCATATCCCATTCTTACGAGGGCGTCTTTCAGCATCTGTAGGTGTCCATCACGTTCCTCCTCGTCTGAGCAGATCCTGTGTATTCGCAGGGCTTGTCCATAGGGGATGGCTTCTTTAATGTGGTTAGGGTGGAAGCTGGAGAAGTGGAGCATCCTGAGGTTGTCCTTGGGCTTGCGGTAGAGTGAAGTGCTGAGGTGTCTGTCTTTGATGGAGATTCGTGTGTCCATGCGTGCGTCGAGCAGAAACTGATAGCCAAGTTCCATACTCATGAGGACGGCCTCAACCGGGATCTTGGGTTCATGTCATGCTACATGTAACCCCACCTGACGTAGGATCATCCAGACTCAAGCCGTCGTTGGCTTGTTCTCTCTACACAGATGTGGCCAGACCTGCTGTGATTTCCAGCAAAAAAAATGTTTTTTTGTCTGTTTTTTGTTTTTCATACAGACCCCAGCATCTGCAACATTTGACCCCTTGTGACCCCACCTCATTGTTCTTTGATGTAATGTTTTCCTGACTAACTTGTTTGGACACCATTCACACCTTTGATTGCTGTGATTATCGCTCTGCCGAGGTGTGATAAATGGCAGTTAGAAAGATTACCTGTAATCATCTGGCATTATTTTCTGACTATATAAGCTGTGACTTTATGCATCTCTCCACTTCACCTGATGAAGAAGCAGCGCTCCGAAAGCTTGTGATTTCAAATAAAACTGTTGGACTATAACCTGATGTTGTGTGACTTCTTACATTTGTCCACCCCAGTCCAACACCGGCATCTCCACACCAAAAGATATGGGGATATTGTGGGAAGGTGGAGTTGAGGTAGAAGATCAGCCATGATCTTATTGAATGGCAGAGCAGGCTTGAAGGACCCAATGGCCTACTCCTGCTCCTATTTCTTATGTTCTTAAGTCCCCGCCCGGCAGCTGGCCAAGTTGACAGGCCTGCTCCTCCTGGCCCACGAGAAGTGCTGCAAAAGGCACTAAGCATCTGGAGCTGGCAACTCCTGCCTCCTTTTCACAGCCGGGTTTCCCGAGCCCTGGGAAACCCGGCCAGCAACTGTTAAATATAAACCGGGCTCCCAATTACCCTGTGGGAGCTTGATGTAAATATGCTAATGAAGTATCTCGCCTCTCGAGGGCAGGACACTCACACGACACAAAATCCGTAAAAATGGTAATGGGCACGTACTTGGTGGGTTGGGAATGTGTTCCCCATTTTAATATTTTTTATGCCCCCCACCCTCTCCTGCTTGTGTGTATGTGTGGGGTGTTAATATTGAGGCCTTTGTCACAAATGTCCAACATAGAGATGCAAAATCTCTTGGAATATTTTGGCGTAACTGCTGTGTGAGAGTGGAGTTGAGCTATTTTTCCCCAAGGAAATTCACGTGTAACCAATAACCTGTTCACCAATGCTCAGTTTGGGTTCCGCCAGGACCAATTGGCTCCAGACCTCATTATAGCCTTGGTCCAAACATGGACAAAAGAGCTGAATTCCAGAGGTGAGGTGAGAGTGATTGCCCTTGACATCAAAGCAGCAATTGACTGAGTGTGGCATCAAGGAGCCCTAGTAAAATTGAAGTCAATAGGAATCAGGAAAAAAACTCTCCACTGGCTGGTTTCATACCTAGCACAAAGGAAGATGATTGTGGTTGTTGGAGGCCAATCATCTCAGCCCTAGGACATCGCTGCAGGAGTTCCTCTGGGCAGTATCCTAGGCTCAACCATCTTCAGCTGCTTTATCAATGACCTTCCCTCTGTCATAAGGTCAGAAGTGGGGAAGTTCACTGATGATTGCGGAGTGTTCAGTTCCATTTGCAACTTCTCAGATAATGAAGCAGTTTGTGCCCGCATGCGGCAAGACCTGAATGACATTCAGGCTTGGGTTGATAAGTGGCAAGTAACATTCACGCCAGACAAGTGTCAGGCAATGACTATCTCCAACATAAGAGAATCTAATCACTGCCCCATGACATTCAATGGCATTATCATCGCTGAATCCCCCACCATCAACATCCTGGGGATCACCATTGATCAGAAACTTAACTGGACCAGCCACATAAATACAGGTCAGAGGCTGGGTATTGTGTGGCGAGTGTCTCACCTCCTGACTCCCCAAAGCCTTTCCAACATCTACAAGGCAAAAGTCAGGAGTGTGATGGAACACTCTCCACTTGCCTGGATGAGTGCAACAACACTCAAGAAGCTTGACACCATCTAGGGCAAAGCAGCCCACTTGATTGACCACCACCTTAAACATTCACTCCCTCCACCACCGGTGCACCGTGGCTGCAGTGTGTACCATCTGTAAGATGTACTGCAGCAACTCGCCAAGGCTTCTTTGACAGCACCTCCCAAACCCGCGACCTCTACCACCTAGAAGGACAAGGGCAGCAGGCGCATGGGAACAGAATCACCTCCAATTCCCTTCCAAATCACACACCATCCAGACTTGGAAATATATCGCCGTTTCTTCATCGTCGCTGGGTCAAAATCCTGGAACTCCCTCCCCAACAGCACTGTGGGAGTACCTTCACCACACGGACTGCAGCGGTTCAAGAAGGCGGCTCACCACCACCTTCTCAAGGGCAATTAGGGATGGGCAATAAATGCTGGCCTTGCCAGCGATGCCCACACTCCATGAACAAATAAAAAAAAGTGATTTACGCTGATTTCATACTCCCACTTAACTCATTTAACAAGCAAAAGACCAGAGATTGGGAGTTTCCTGCATTTATGCTAGTTTTGAACAGGCGTGAATTTACGGCAGGATCCGGATCACTATTTTTGCTATTTTATTTCTCCTTACTGAGACTTGCCCTATATTTTCTATATCTTTGAACACTTTTTTACAGCTTCGGAATGTGTTACATTGAAAAGCGAAAAGGTTCCACTTATTCCATTTTATTAAACATGCTGTGCTTTGTGTCAGCTGTGGTGCAGTGGGTGGCACTCTCGAGGTGGGAGGGGCTAGGAGTGAGCAGGTGCTGCTGGTTGCTTGAATACTGCAGGGAGTTGGAGTGAGTTTGTAAAAAGTTGGTGGTGGGTTTTTGGGGTATTTTTTTCAGGTTTAATGCCTTTTTGGTCCTTAAACAGCAGCTGCTGAGGGGTCCGGAGTGCCAGCCCCTCAGAGGACAGTGCTCCCAGGATGAATTTAATCAGGGGAGAAAATGTTGGGGGAAAGGAGAAAAAAGCCCCAAAGTTTTGGGCCGGGACCCCAGGAGGTTTGGAAAAGAAAACATGGTGGTGGTTCAGTGCGAGGATAAGGAGATACGAGCTTGGGATATTATCCAGGTGGTACATGACGACTGCGGCGAGGGAAGCTGCTTTGCCTGCCGGCCAAGGCCGAATGTTGGGCTCGAGGAGACGGTCAGTGGCCGAGAGGAGGTGGAAAAACTTTTACTAAGTTTGAAGGTTGGAGATAAGTTCTTGGATGTATCTCTGCTTTATTCTGAAGAGGTGGCGGTCTCATTCTTAAACCTACCAGTTTATATGGAGGACGATGTGCTAATCAAAAGGTTGGAGTCGTGGGACATGAAAATTTGCTCGGCAATAAAGAGGAAATATACAGGAAATATACAGGAATGCGGGTAGCAGATGGAACCCGTTATGTAAAGATGCGGTTCCCAGAAGGGGTGACGTCATTGCCGTATAGTGTGAAATTTGAGACAATGGAAAGAGTGCAGTACTTCTGGGTACTGCATGATAACCAGGTGAAGGTTTGTTATTATTGTCTTGGACACAACCATCTTGTAAGAAGCTGTCCAGACTTGTACTGTTATAAATGCGGCAAGTCTGGACACATCGCTCGGAGCTGCAAGGTGGAGAGCTGTGGGGTGTGTCACAAAGGTCCCACCCACTGTGAGTGTGAGCCAGAAGGAAGCCCTTTGAGTGACGAGGAAATAGGAGAAGGAGCAGCAGGTGTGAGTGGAGCAGCTGGAGGAGTGGAGCAAGTGGAGGACACAGCTGCTAAATGGATGGGGAAAAGAGTGCAGAAAGAGGCTGAAAATTATGGAGCAGAGAACAGGATGGAGATGGTGGAAAACATACCAAGTACGGTGGAAAAGGACAAAGACAGTAGAGGGCAGCACGGGTCGAGGGCAGAGTCGAGCCATAATAGGGCTCGGCTCACCCTAAAGAATCTGGTGTCCATGGGAGGAGAGGAGGCGGGAGTTAGGTGCAGGGTAAGTGTAAGTACTCCTGTAAGGGTTTGGGGGCTTCTTTAAACTGGTTTAAAGTAATTTTCCTGGTCTTGCAGCCTTTGCCTGCACCCTCATACCAATTCCAATAAAACCAATTTTAAAACAGCGGTTTCAAATCGCTACCTCACCTTCCAGTTCTGACTGCAGGGCTTATAATTATTGATATTAAAACAGACACGTAGTTTGGATGAGAGAAAAAAAATCAAGTTTTATTAACTAAAAGAAACTATAATCAAAATATCAAACTATCCCACACGAACACAGTAAAATTGTAAAACTATATAACAGGGGGGTTGCAGATGGCGAAAACGAGGGATACAATGGCTACAATGTTATTTAAACAATCTTAGCAATTCCCTTAAATCACCATCCCCCAAACTCCTGCTAGGTTGCTTTGCTGAGGAGTCAGAACACCCTGCTCCCCTTTGGTCCAGCGAAGTAAGAGAGAGCGATAGCTTCTCAGCCGCTATCTTTATACCTGGTGAGGCCCCTGCCATTCTGCCTTGCAAGGGCTGTGTGCAAAATTCCCCACCCAAAAGGGTCCAATACACAAGAGAAAGCTGTGATTGGCTAACTCAAAGTGGTTAGACTGGGTTAATGTGTCTTCTGGAGCTTCCTGGGCTGAAACAAAAGGGAGATACAACTGCTCTATTGTCCAGTGCTGGGTGATTTAAAACCCATTCAAATGTTAAACGTTTCCCATTCAAGGTACAAAAGTCTCTTCTGCAGTTTAGATGTATCCACTCGATATACAAGCAAATGCTAATAGCATTCAATTGCTTTGTAAACAAAGCATTGTCCTTTGTCTTCGGCCATGTGGTGACAGCCATTTTTATCCCTGGAAATTTAAAAGCACATCGCCCAGGGATTCTTTAATCAAAAAAAATGAATCTTCAGAACTGTAAATTATTGCGAATTCTTACAGTCTGCCTTTGGATACTTCCAGCTTGCTTGTAGTATCCTCTTGAAGAAATGAGCAATAATTTCTGACCCCCCACAAACAACCATCCCCTGTATTTACCTAATAGCTATCTGCCATGGATCCCCGTCCCGTCTATTCCCCTTTAATTCAAGAAAAAAAAACCATGGTATGGTTGGCATCTTACAGATACTTCAGTTTTCAATAAGGGGTCTCATACCCCTACACTCTTGTAAAATTATACAGTGTAAACCAAATTTACAATCACTTTTTTACTTCATAAGTTATTACAAAATGTTGCAATCTTAGTTAAACAATGTAATCAAAACGATCCCAAGCACGGAGAGGGTCCTACGCCTCTGCTCAACTTGGGGCTGTAACACAAAATACAAAAAATCATTAAACAACATGCTTAAATGAACCCCGATCATCACGTGCCGATGATGGGTTGCAAAATTCGAGTGGGCATTGCTCCTCCCACTCGGGCAGTAAAAGTACCTTCCACCCCCCTTTGATCGTCTTAAACTTTAAAACAGGCAGAATGGATTTACCGACCAGCCTGCTCCACCAGCCCCGAACCGTTCCCTTGTCCCTTTGTGGAGGTGGGGTACCCCTCACGTTTAAATTACCTTGGCACCGACCGAGACCGGGGAGTATGGGATCTCATGACTCCCAGTCCCTCCCCCTCCCGTCTTTCCTCGACTGGCTGCAGAAAATGATGGGTGCCTGTGTGGCGGCTCTCCCTGGCCCCACACTGATCCGGCCACACACTCATCCTTCCCAGCCACACTTATCCCCTTTGCCCGTGGGCCCCCGGGTGAGTACCTCCCTCCCCCGACCGCACCCACGTGACTCTTGGGTCTCCCCCTCCTCTATACAATCTTCCCGGGCCATCACCACCCACCCCCGGGGAACGCGTCCCTATCACAAGGCGCCCGCGCTTCCCCATCGTGACTCCTCGACAGCGAGGTCTCCCGCAAGTGAACTTCGGTCAGGATAGTGCTGGGTTGGGGGCCGTGCCCCACCCAGCTGGGGCCATCTCCTCCCTGTAGGAGGAGTAGGCAAGTTCCTCCGGACTCTGTCTGGTTTTTCCCGAAGACCGCTGCGGGGTCTCCTGGATTCGTCCAGTGGCGAGGTGATCCCCAACATTCCGTATCTTCATTCGATGTCCAGCTCGGGCTGGGCGAACATGGCTGCTTCATTTTCCAATCTCCTGCAAAAACTTAAAAGGACATGCAGCCAGGTCTCACTGACCTGCTGCCTTAGGTGGAGACATGGTCGGGTCCCTTGACCTCGGACCAAAATACAAACATTCGGCACACATGTAAACTTAAACTCTTTGCACTTTAACTTGAAACTAGTTAAATCAACAAAACTTAAAATACACCTTTGGTACACGCTATATTCATACACATAGCTTTAATACAAATGCCGCCCGTCTCCGGACGGCCAGTCTAATCTCTGGCAGTGTCGCAGATTGCTGCTGGCTGCAGCGAAGCTGGACTGCCTCCTGTCTCTGGTCCCTCGCAGCTTATGGCTGTTGAGTGGGGACCCCTGTTCTCTGGCTTCTCCCTGGCTCGGGAGACCGCCCTACTCCACTGTAAAGTGGGTGACCATGCTTTCTTAGGCTGGGGCACCCGCTGAGACCTTCTGAGGGGTGTCTCTATGGGGGAAACTTTGGCTGGCGGACCCTGAGCTTGGGTCACAGCCCCAGCTGGCTGGGAACCTTCTCCCCCATGTCCAAATAGCCCGCACTGTATAATGTACCTGGCAGCCTGCCGGTGCAAATCTCTCTCTGGGCTTGTCTGCTCTTCCCTGCCCACTCCTGTGCTGGGGGCAGGTATACTCTCACCACCCGCTGCTGGTGGCTGGAAATTTTCCTCCCCATGTTTAAAACCTGGTGTCAGCTCCCTCCCTATGTCTCCTGCAAGAGGGATTGCTACCCCTGCCCCCGCAGGGTCCCACATCATGGGGGGGACCACTCTAGAAGCGGGCTGGGAAGCTGGCCCCTTTAAACAGGCCACAGTGCCTGTCTTTACAGGCGGTGAACTTGAACTTGCCTTGTACAATTTGCATTGGTTGACGTGGAACCACTTTGTGCACCGGGGTAGTTTTACAGCATAGACCATGGGGCTGGCCCTATCCACTATACTATAGGGTCCCATGTAGAGTGGCTCTAAACTTCCCACCCGGGCATAGTTTCTTACCATCACTAGGTCTCCTATCTCCCACTGGTGGCTCTTGCTAGGCTCGAGCAGCAGCCGGTTATTCCGATGCTGCTTCCCCATGCTGTCTGCTGCCTGCCCAGAAATCCATTTGAGGTGTTCTAGGAGGTTTCGGGCTACATAGATCTCACGGCCTGAGGGGTGTATCCCGGCCCGTAAACCTATATCCACCTCCCATACCCCTTCTATGGAACACCGATGGGCTGTTCCAGGATATACCATATTGGCCGCGAGCTTTGGCTCGCAAAGGCCCCTTACCCTCAGATCCATCTGCGAGAGGAGGAGGGTCCAGCGCGCAATGCGGGCACTGCTCACTGTCCCATCTTTAATCCTCCCATCCAGAAGCATCTGGGTGGGTGTGTGGTGTGTGAGGAGGATGATGGGAGAGGTGCCTGTGAAAACCAAAGATCTTTTCACAGCCCAATGTGTGGCCAAAAGGTGCCGTTCACAGTTGGAGTAGCTCCTCTCCACATCTGTGAGGACTCTGGAGGAGTAGACCACGGGCCTTAGCTTGCCGTGCCGCTCCTGGAGCAGCACAGCACTGAGACTATCCCCGCTGGCCGCTACCTCCAAGAAGGACTCCCTTTTCCCATCTATTGCTCCTAGGGCTGGTGCGGTCTGCAAGTCTCCTTTTAACTTAACAAATGCCGCTTGGCATCCCTCATCCCAGGACCACTCCACCCCCTTGTGTAGGAGACGGAGCAGAGGGGCCGCTGTGGCTGCATAGTCCTCTATAAAATCCCTGCAGTACCCCATCAATCCCAGGAACGACCTCACCCCTCTTACTGAATTGGGAATCGGTAACTCCTGGACCGCTTCCCTCCTTGCCTTATCTATGGCCCTTTCTCCAGCACGGATGGTCAGACCCAGGAATTTGACCTCCTGCTGGCCGATCTGTGCTTTCTTTGGGTTTACCTTGAAACCCTTTTTCCTAAGTAGCTCCAGCAGTTCGGCTAATAGTGGACCGTGCTCCTCTCCTGAATCAGTGAACAGGAGCAGGTCATCCACGTATTGAACCAACTGTGCGGGCTGGCTGAAATCTTTTAAACTATCTGCCATACACTGGTGGAAGATGTTGGGGCTGTTATGAAAACCTTGTGGCAAGCAGTTCCACGTGTACTGTTGCCCCTTAAAGGTAAAAGCAAACTTGTATTGATCCTCCCTCCTTAAAAGGATGGACCAAAACCCGTTAGAAATATCCAGCACCGTGAAAATGGTAGCGGATGCTGGAATACTTCCTATCAGGTCGGCAACTGCTGCCACCGTGGGTGCACAGGCTGGGATATTGCTGTTAAGCACCCGATAGTCCACCGTGGCTCTCCACGTATTGTCCGGTTTTCTGACCGGCCAAAGCGGAGAGTTAACATGGGTGGCTATGGGCCTCAACACTCCCTGCTGCACCAAAGAGGCCATGGCTGCCTCCATGTCGGGTTCCGCCTCCTTGGGGAAATTATACTGCTTTTGGGGCCGGGCCATGGGGTCCTCATTCACTCTAACCTCAAACCCTGTGACCCTCCCGCAGTCGTGTTTGTGTGTGGCAAACACAGCTAGATTAGCCTGCACAACTGTCTGGAATTCCCCCGGGACACCCTCGACCATGAGCTCGAGGTTGTAACCTTCTTTAGGCTTCACAGTACACAGGGTCCCCTTCCCTTCCTTGCGGGGGATGATTACTACACCTCCCTCTCCACCCGTATTGGCTCCCCACAGACAATGACTGCGGAGATCCACGAGGATCCCGTGGCCCACCAGGAAGTCGGCTCCTAGGATCCCCTTTCCTCCCTCCGCCTCCCACCTTGCCAGGATACACGTCCATTCGGTCCGGATCGTGCCCAGGCGGATTGAGAGTGGCTTGGAGTATACTCCCGCCTGCTCCTGACCAGTGAATCCCGATAGTATGTATGGAACCCCGTTAGACAGAGGTGAGGTGGTGGGATTATCCGTATGGATCATGGTGAATGATGCCCCCGTATCCAATAGATAAATCCCTGTAACCTCCTCTACCTCCATCTGTACAAGCGGTCTCTTCCATTCATCATACCGGAGATTACACAGACGGACAGGCTGCACGGGCTCTAGTCATAGTGGGGAGGCAGAGGTGGGCGAGGGGGCGGCAGCACCACTGATGGCTGCTACCTTTCCCTGGTTGGTCAGGAGAGACCGCATTGCTTCCAGTAGCGGCTCGACTGAGGCGGGGGAAATTCCTGTCTCTACCCTCTGGACTGGGGCTGTGGGATTTTTTCCCTTGCTATCCTTCCAGGGATTCTTACAGTCTTTTCTCCAGTGACTGTCTTTCCCACACCCATAGCAATTTAACCTAGCCTGGGAGGGACTGTTCCCCTCCTGGTGCCACTCTTTCTTATACGGAGCCCCAGGTTTAACCTTGTGGACTTTACCATTTTGCTGGGGGCTCTCACTATTCCTCCCATTCCTAAATGCTACTGTGAGCTGCCGGATTACAGTCGCTTCGGTTGCTAGGGGGTCTCGGGGGTCAAACCAAGCATCGGCCTTTGCTCTTATCTGGGGCAGGCAATTGTACACCAGGCAACGAAGCCATTGGGTCTGCTGCTGCTGGTTCAGCTGTGCCCTATCTTGTCCCCCTGCACAGGCACGGTTGTAGACTGGCCACAGCCTGTCTGCAAATGCCTGTGGGGTCTCCCCTTCCTGCTGCTTCGTTTTACCTATGCGATCAAACGGATTGCCGTCGTTCGCACCCATGGCTTCCAGTATTTCCTCCTTCATGTTCTCAAAACCCTTCTGCCCTCTCTTGGCATCATTGGAAAGGGTCTGATAGAGCCTGCTATCCACAGAGAAAAGCAAAATTCTGGCTATCTCTGCATCATCACAGCCGTTAACACCGGCTGCCTGGTCTACTTGTTGGAAGTGCATTGAGGGGTCTCCCTTTTCAGAGAGCATGGGAATATGGTTCACCATGCCTCTGAGCTGTGGGGTATCATAAGGTATGAGAAAGGTATTCTGAACAGCCCCTGGGTTATCATTCACGGGCTGACCGTACCTCCGTTGTCTGAGGGGGTACACTGGTCCTGGTCCCCGCCTGCCTAGCGGGACCTGCTGGCGTTCTACCACCCCATTGTCCACCCCTCCTTGCTGCCCGAGCTCCCCAAAACCCGAAGCTGTGGGCTGCTGTCTTCGGATCTCTAATTCCCTAGCCAGCCTTTCCCTGGGTGTTGCCTCTGGGGCGGTTTGATTTGGGCTGCCAGTAAAATCCAGCTGACCTGCCTTCGGGCTGATCACGCAAATCATTCCCCTTGCTACCTTTAAAGCCACGTTAAGGCTTCCTACCTCTGCCCTACAGGGGCCATGATCTGCTTCACCAAACCTGGCATTCTCTTCCCGCAGTCTCATCTCATTTTCCCTGGCCTCAGTGATTTGGTACTTTAGGAATTCTATCTCATTTCTCGCATGGCTCTCTCCCTCGTTAGCTTCTTGGGTGAGGTGTGCATTCTCCTCTTGTAGCCTCATTTCTCTGTCCCTCGCCTCTGTGACTTCCTGCACAAGGCACTCTATAAATGCCTGGCATTTCGTGACCTCTAGTGTGAGGCGTGCATTCTCTTCCTGCACCCTCATACCACTAGCTCTGGCCTCATACACCTCTCTGAGGCGTTCTACCTCCGCCTGGCATTTTTCAAGTGGGACTCCCGATTCTTGGCCTCTTTAAACTCCTCCTGCTCTCCCATCTCACCCTTCCTAGCCCAGCCACCTATACCCCGATAGGTCAGCTTACACACTGCCACTACCTTCCGCAGGGCTGCCCACAGACTGAAAGCAAGAAAGACAATAACTGATGCTTTCTCTAGATCCAGACCACTTATCATATCAAAAACGGCCTGCAGTCCTGCCTGCGGTCGCCATTGTAAGGGTTTGGGGCTTCTTTAAACTGGTTTAAAGTAATTTTCCTGGTCTTGCAGCCTGTGCCTGCACCCTCATACCAATTCCAATAAAACCAATTTTAAAACAGCGGTTTCGAATCACTACCCTACCTTCCAGTTCTGACTGCAGGGCTTATAATTATTTGATATTAAAACAGACACGTAGTTTGGATGAGAGAAAAAAAATCAAGTTTTATTAACTAAAAGAAACTATAATCAAAATATCAAACTATCCCACACGAACACAGTAAAATTGTAAAACTATATAACAGGGGAGTTGCAGATGGCGAAAACGAGGGATACAATGGCTACAATGTTATTTCAACAATCTTAGCAATTCCCTTAAATCACCATCCCCCAAACTCCTTAACTAGGTTGCTTTGCTGAGGAGTCAGAACACCCTGCTCACCTGTGGTCCAGCGAAGTAAGAGAGAGAGAGAGATAGATTCTCAGCCGCTATCTTTATACCTGGTGAGGCCCCTGCCATTCTGCCTTGCAAGGGCTGTGTGCAAAATTCCCCACCCAAAAGGGTCCAATACACAAGAGAAAGCTGTGATTGGCTAACTCAAACTGGTTAGACTGGGTTAATGTGTCTTCCGGAGCTCCCTGGGCTGAAACAAAAGGGAGATACAACTGCTCTATTGTCCAGTGCTGGGTGATTTAAAACCCATTCAAATGTTAAACGTTTCCCATTCAAGGTACAAAAGTCTCTTCTGCAGTTTAGATGTATCCACTCGATATACAAACAAATGCTAATAGCATTCAATTGCTTTGTAAACAAAGCATTGTCCTTTGTCTTCGGCCATGTGGTGACAGCCATTTTTATCCCTGGAAATTTAAAAGCACATCGTCCAGGGATTCTTTAATCAAAAAAAATGAATCTTCAGAACTGTAAATTATTGCAAATTCTTACACTCCAAAGAAAGACTGGGAGTCGGACATCTCGGGGAGCAGGAGTGGGCAAGACAAGGAGAGGGTGCAAGAGCCAGGAGCCTTAAAAGGGCAGCAGGATGGGAGCGGGGAGACGAAGATGCCAGAAGGGAGCAAGATAGGCGCAGATGCGCCATTGTCCCAGAGAGAGAAGAAACGGGGAGCAAGGGTCAGTGGTGGAGATTAGGTTGAATGGAATGGCATTGTTGGAGATTAATCAAAGGGAGATTATATATCTGACAGGGAGCAGGGACAGGAGGTTACAGAAGAGCTCGAGAGTGAGGAATCAGAGGGGGGCAGAGATATGGAAGTGGGGGGTGGGGTGGCATCGTGTGGAAAGGGAAGGTTAGTGAGGGGTAGAAGGAAGGAGAAGGGGTAACTCCTCAGCCCAAACCTAGTGTAAGGAAGAGACTGAAACTGCAGGGAAGGTTCAAACAGGAGGTGAAAAAGAGCCGGAGGCTGCAGGGGAAAGCAACAGCTGCCTGAAAAGTTGGGAAGGAGCATGAGAGGAGGGAAGGGCCGGAGATTAAATAATGAGGGGATTATCAGGCACACTTCCCTTATTTGGAGCCATGATTACATTGGTCTCGATTAATGTGAATGGACTGAGGGATGAGAAGAAATTGTAGCAGTTGTTGCAGTGTTTTAAGGCACGGACTTGTTGTGTCTGCAAGAAACCTTTTGGGATGAGGATATCGTAGAAAGAGTTTGGAAGGTTTGGAAGGGAGATGTGTTTGCAAGTTGTGCAAACAATAACTGTAGCGAGTTGGCTGTTTTGGTGAGTCCATCCATAAAAGAGAACATTGCCTTGGTGGACAAGGACACTGAGGGGAGATTTTTACGGATAAAGGTAAAAATGGAGGAATTTAATTGCGATCTCTTTAATATCTATGCGCCGAACGCCCATCAAGCGTCGTGAGATTTTTTTGGTGGTTATTCACTGAAGTGGCAGAGGTGGAAAACCCTTGTATAGTGGGGGATTTTAATCTATTTTTGTCTCGGATGGACATTTCAGCCCAGATGACCTTTAAGGATGATAACACCAGAGGGATGATTGTAAAAATGATGGCAAATTTAAATTTGAGAGATTATGGAGGGATTGGAACCCCATAAAAAGGGAGTTCTCCAGAAGTGGTTGGGTGGGTGATGTTTTAAAACAGAGCCAAATAGATTTTGCGTTAATGCGGGAAGGGTTAATTTCTGAGGTGATGGAAATTTATTACAAAAAAGTATTTTTTAGTGACCACTCGGCTTTGGTTCTTAGAATTAGGAACAGCAGAGTTAAGGGGTGTGGATTTTAAACAATCAATACCTGAAAGAAATTGCTTATAAAGTTCGGAAGGAACCTTTATTCTTGAAAGAAAGAAGAGTTTGATGGGATAATTTCAAATATGAGGTAAAAGTTTTTTCGGCACGTTATGGGAAAGAGAGAGCGGCAGCTAACCGATGTCGAGAAGACAATATAAACAGAAGGTTTACAGATATCTGTAAAGCAGTTGACGGAGGGGATAAGGGAGCAGAGTCTAAGTGGGTGGTTTTAAAGGAAGAATGGGAATTATTGCAAGCAGAAAAATACAAGGGGGCTATTCTCTGTGCAAAGGCTAAAGATGCATTGGAGGGAGAAAGATGTACTACATATTTTCTAGAGCAAGAGAAGCTGTGACAGAGATTATCATTAATTGCAGAGCTGAAGGTTGGGGGAAAGATCATTAATGAAAGTGGGGAAATTTTGGAGGTGGCTAGTAGCTTTTATCAAAGTTATATACAAAAGAAAACATTTCCAAATTGGTGATGGGGAAGGTTAGTGCTTTTATTGAAGAGGGTTTAAAGAAGGATGAGAGAAGCATGTGTGACAAAGAAGTAGGATTAACGGAAATAAAAGTAGCAATAATTGGAATGAAGTGGGGGGGGGGGGGGGCGGAAGCCCAGCATCCGATGGACTAAGTGCAGAATTTTACAAAGAATTTTTAGAGATTTTAAGTCCATTGCTCTTAGAGGTTTTTAAGGAGATTAAAATTGAGGGAAGCCTTGCCCCATCTATGAGGAGAGGTATTATAAGCTTAGCTTATAAAAACAAAGGGGATAGAATGGATCTAAAGAATTGGAGGCCCATCACATTATTAAATGTGGATTACAAGATCTTGGCGAGGGATATGGCAAATCTTATGAAGGAGGTGATGCCGCAGATAGTTTTGCCCTCTCAGTCCTATGGAGTGATAGTCCGGGATATCGCAGACTCTGTGGTCTCAATCTGAGATGCGATAGAGTTCATGGAAGAGAGTGGGAGGGAGGCTTATGTGTTAAAGATAGATCAAGAGAAAGCCTTTGATAGGGTCTCTCACGAACTTTTATTGATGGTTTTGGAAACATTTGGTTTTGTGAAAAATTTCATTGAGTGGATAAGATTTTTTATTCAAACATATTTAACTGTGCTAAATGTAATGGTTTTTCATCCAAGTATTTTCCAATGCAGAGATCAGTGAGAAAGGGTTGTTCCCTGTCCCCATTTTTGTACACATTGGTAGCAAAACCATTAGGTTACATGATGCGAAAGGAACAAGGTGTAGTCGGGATTGTGGTTCCCAGTTCCGGGCGGGTGTCAGTGATACACCAATACGCAGATGACATAACCTTAATGTTGAGAGATGGGGAGTCAGTGAGGAAGGCTATGGCAGTAGTGGAGGAGTATTGTAGAGCTTCAGGAGCCAGAGTTAATTATAGTAAGTCCCAATGCCTGGTTGCAGGAAGGGGTAGGGGAATGGTTGGAGGAAAGCCCCTTTAAGGTGGTGGAGGTTTTGGAAGTTCTGGGGGTGCATATGGGGTGCAAGAAGGACAGGGATGAAGTGGATCGATTAAATTGGGAACCGAATGTTATGAAAATTAAGAAGATTTTGGGAAGATGGGAAAGATGGTGGTTGAAAGTGCAAGGAAGAGTGACAGTGGTGTCTGCTCTCCTACCTAAACTATGGTACTTATTGACGGTGGAGGATATTCCTGAGTGGGCGGTCCGAGAAAGTCCATCCGAGAATCTTGTGTGAGGTTTTTATGGGAAGGGAAACCAGCCTTGGTTGTTTACAATACCATCACTGGATGGAGAAATCAGGGAGGACTCAATTTCCCAGATATTGATTTGAAGAAAAAATCCTTTAGAATCAAATGGGTGAAGAGATTTCTTCAGAAGTCAAATACAAGTTTTTGGAAGAGTTGTTTTGAGCATTTTTAAAAATGAAGTGGGATAGGAGGGCAGGGTATATTGTATATGGAATATAATCATGCTTTTGAAATCGATTAAACCTCTCCCTAAGTTTTATAAAGGGGTTGTAGAGACTTGGGCCCAATTTTTAAAAAGTGTGCAGTTTATGCCGAAGGGTGCTGAGGGATTTTTAGAACAGCCCTTATTTTTGAACAGGTGTGTCAACATTGAAGGAGAGGTATTATTTAATCAAGCTTTTATAGAAGCTGGTTTTATATATGTGAAATATGTATTATATGAGGTAACTCCAGGTTGATTGCCAGAAGCGGTAGTGAGGGACATGGTTTGGGAGGAGGATCAGGAGGTAGAGGAAAAAGCAATTATGATCATGTATGAGAAGATTGTGAGGGAAATGCCACAGGATTGGATGGAAGAAATAAATGCACAAATCTCCAAAGGAAGTAAAATGCGCCCCGTATTTCCAAACTTTCTGCTGGAGAAAGGGGAAGAGTTGGTCCAATTTGACAACTGTAATACTCAAGATTTCTATGGGGCGTTTAGAGAATGGAGATTCAAGACATCTGCTGGTCAGGAGTTTTGGCAGTGTATATACCCACAGCTGGACTTCAACAGGATTTGGAAGGGAGTGTAGGCGAATTTTAAATGTCCAGAGTGGATTGAACTGGATTTCAAATTGGCTCATAATCGGATTTTTACCATGATGGTCTTATGTAAGATTGGGCGAGTGGAGGTGGCAACTTGCCCAGTGTGTGGGACATGGGATGAGACTCTGCCCCATTTACTGGTGTTATGTCCGCAGTTAAAGGATTTTAAGTACTATGTTCGACAGTTGTGTAAGTTTTTTTTTGCTGGGTGGGGACCGAAGAGCGAGAATGTGAATCTCGTGGGACTCAAGTTTGAGATGGGGATTGCAGAAGAGTCTGGCCGAGTCTAGCGGAGTGGCAATTAATTTAATGTTCAGTTTGGCTAGGTTTGTGATTGTGCAAAAAAGGAAAGCTCTGTGTTTTAAGAGGAGGAGAATAAATCTAAATGAGTATTTTAAATATAAGCTAAAAGATCATTATAAGGCTCTGTGGATGTTTTATTCAGAATGGAATCTAAAGATAGCATTTTTTGATCAATTTTTACAGTACGATCGATTCATATATGTTACAGGAGACAAATTAAACATTATTTGTTGTTAATATGCGGTGGAGGAATGGCTGTGCAGAGTGGCGGAATGGATTTGTATGATACAATGGAATGATCACGATGTTGTAAATGTTTTTAATGTTCAATAAAGAATATATATTTAAAAAATGTGAGTAGCACTCTCGCCTCTGAGTCAGAAGGTTGTGGGTTCAAGCCCTACACCAGAGACTTGAGCACAAAAAATCTAGGCTAACACTCCAGTGCAGTGCTGAGGGAGTGCTGCACTGTCGGAGGTGCTGTCTTTTGGATGAGACATTAAACCGAGGCCCTGTCTGCTCTCTCCGGTGGATGTAAAAGATCCCATGGCACTATTTCGAAGAAGAGCAGGGGAGTTCTCCCCAGTATCCTGCCCAATATTTATCCCTCAATCAACATAACAAAAACAGATGATCTGGACATTATCACATTGCTGTTCATGGGCACTTACTGTGTGCAATTGGCTGTGGCGTTTCGTACATTACAACAGTGACTACACTTCAAAAGTACTTCATTGGCTGTAAAGCGCTTTGGGACGTCGTGAGGTCAAGAATGGCGCTGTATAAATGCAAGACTTTCATTTTTAATTTTTATAACATCATTAAGATACAGAGGGACTTAAAGAAAGAAGAGAATGTATGCGTGGCACTTTCCTTGAGCCCCGATTGTTTCCGCTGATTTCCACTTGCTTTACACCAGTTTTTATGTTTTGGCTTATGCTAATGAAATTCTCAGGAAATTTTAGCGTAAATTGCTCCAGACAAGATCAGCATAGAAACCAGTGTAAATTTCACATTCTGCTACACATGATACCATTGAGATTTATAAAACAAGTGGAAACCATTATCATTCACTATAATGGAGTCACAAAGAATTTTCAGAGAATCTGTAATTACCCATAAATAGTAATAAATGCCACATAGAGGAAAAAGCTATCTTACATCTCATAACCTCTCAAAGCATTTCAAATACAATAAATTAAGAAAACAATAATGACTTGCATTTATATAGTGCCTTTCATGTCCTCAGGATGCCCCAAAGTGCTTTACAGCCAATAAATGACTTTTGAAATATTGTCACTATTGTGAGGGATAAACAGTCACTTTGTATATAGCAGGGTCCCACAAACAATAATGAGATAATCTCCAGTTAATCTGTTTCTGGTCTTCATTGGGTGATAAATGTTAGCTAAGACTCCAGGTGAACTTTGCTGCTCTTCTTCAAACGGGATCTTTTACATCTACCTAAACAGGTAGATAGGGCCTCCTCAGAAAGACAACACCTCTGACAATGCAATACTCCCTCAGTATCAGCCTAGATTCTGGGGGTGAAATTGGTTTGGGCAGTAGGCCAAAACCGGGGATAGCAAATCGGCAGCTCGTTTTACACCCTGCCCGATTTTCTTTTCCATTGAGTTCCGATTCTCTATCGCCTATTCAGCAATACTGCCCAAGACCAAGAGGCCCGGACACGGGGAGAATCCCCTGCTCTTCTTCGAAAAGTGTTATGGGTGGAGTTCTCCCAGCATGGACTCCCCCCTTGCCCTGTCCCTTCCATGTCAATACCCTTGTTTGGGGCACGCCGAGACTCCATCCCCAAACAAGACCGGTGGAAACTCCCGTTTAAGGCTGTAACCTGGCATATCCAGTCCCGCAACAGTTTCAGGCCTGAGTTTACCACAACAGCTGAGTAAATTTGACCATTGAAATTTATCAGAGGGAAGTGTGGGGGGGGGGGGGGTGGTGCAGGTGGGGAGGGGGGTTAGAGCTCTGTGTATGTATATACGCTCACATGTCATTAGAGCTCTTTCCTGGCCATGAGCCATGTCGCATAACTGAAGTGCTCTATGGCTGGGACCAATACTGTAGTTACTAGTGACTGGGTACATTTATGACACCCTTTAACTGGTCTGAGACTGATAGTTGCAGAGTTGGTTCCAGCCAGGTATAAATTCACCCTTTAACATATACCTGGATAGGCAGTTGGGCCTTGGTTTTTCTCATCTGAAGGACAATGCAGCAGACATCAGTACAACACTGAAGTGTCAGCCTAGATTATGTGCTCAAATCTTAGAAAGGGGCTTAAACTCACAACCTTCTTACTCAGAGACAAGCTTACTACCAACTGAGCCAAGCTGACACTTAATAGTATCATCAGGCACGATTTTGCCAGAACTCGCCATGATATCATGACATCACATTTGCACCTCATTAAAATAATTTGCCATTGCATCTGCTATTTTTAGCTTCAGAACATGCCAACAGGTGTCGCTTTCCCTGCTCACACATAGAAGATACTGGTACCTGTGGCACTCACCACATTCTATCACGCAGTTGGGTTATCTTTCTTTTTACAATCACTCTTTTTATCATTTTTATACTGATTCATAACAAGTTTTTACCTAAAACGATTAATTTTTCTGCTGGGATGCCAATCAAAACTAGCATGATTTAATTTAATTGGAATGATGCATGTTTAAACCTGTTGAACCTTCATTTCAAAATTCACTGCTTTTAATCACAGTTCTCAATCTCATAAATCATTCTTGCTGATTCTTTCACTTTTGTGGCTTATCTGCACATATAGTAGTACACTGCTTTCGTGTTTACCCTTTCTATACTCCATGTTAAGTTTTCAAAACATACCTACAAGTGCTTCCTTATACCAACAGAAAAACTTTCTGTAATTGCATATTGCTGAATAGAATGAAACAGAATTTGCAAGTGTACAGAATACAATTATTGTTTTGTAACGAAAAGCTTGTTATGTCACCGCAGTCCAATGGTATGTTTTGTCCAAAAAAGCATTTTAGCATTGTGCTTGTTATTTACTTTTCAATCTTCTTACTTTACATCAGAAAACAAAGAAAGATCAATTGCACCCATCAAAGCTGTGGCGATTGCATTAAACCTTGGATATGATCAAACCTTGTTCACACTGGACAAGTGGCATGGATAATTAAATAGTTTGGTGGGAAGCATCAAAATATTGGCCTAGAAATTGAGCACGCCCCAAAGCGGGTGTGCAGGGAGTGCAGGGAACGATCCTTCTGCCTAAATGGATAGGCCCAAGGTGCACGTAATATTGGGCCTTGGGCCTCATTATCATTGAGCCAACGAGCTGTGGACGCCTCATAGGAAGAGGACTTGAAGTTCAGGCCCTGGGGACACCAGCCGAATCGGGATAGTCATTAAAGGGGACTGGGAAGGGGCTGGGAAGGGGGCATCAGAGGGGATCAGGAGAGGGAGCAACGGGTGGAAGGGGTGACTGGAAAGGACGGGGGGGGCGACTGGAAAGGGTGGATGGGGGGGTTGGGTGGCGACTGGGAGAGGGTGTGACCAGAAGGGCAGTAATGATTGGGATCGGGAAGGGTAGGCTGTAGTCGGTGATTGGGGAGCTGGCCGTGCCGATTGGAACTGGGGGTGTGGGGGGAGCGGTGGTCACCAGTTGCCACACTTCTCCCGGCTCCACATTCTGGTAAGTATATCTTAAGCACTTCCCTTGTTGATTACAGCCTGCAGCGGTCCCATTAAGGGTCATCTGTTAAGCCGCATGCGGACTTGGTATTCCTGATTGCAGCTGGCCCGGCCAGCTGCGTTCATGGCAATCCAATATTGCACTGGGACCTCAAACAGGCATTAGGCAACTTATCTGCATATGCAAAGGGCCTAACATCTGTTTCAGGCGTAGGCCCTGGGCGCCTATTTTTTTGCCTATTCCAATATGGTGTGCGGCGCACCCCTGGCTCGTAATGAGTGTGTGCTTCCTGCCTGCCATATCAGGAGGCCGAAAAACGGGTGCTACACAGTTGAATTTCTAGGCCATTAATTTTCAGTTTCGCGGTATAGTAATACTGTTGGCAGTATGAAATTATAATTACTGATGCTTGAAAATTGTAATGTTTTGACTAAAATCACTCAGAAATCTTATATTTCCACCACTGGTGATGCGCAGGGTTCATTCAGGTGTTCAGAATTTTTTCTTTCATATCCACAAAAAATGACTCTTCCACATCAGAGACCAGTTCAAATATGAGCTGCGTACAGTTCCTATAAAGCACGTTGCCTATTATTTTCATAGAACTATCGCCTAGATATGTCACTTCTCATGTATGAGGCATTTGTTTGTCTGCATGTTTATTTTAGAAGAATCTCACTCTTTAATGTTTGCCTTTTTTCCCCCTGGTTATTCCCCCCAGGCCATGTACCTCCTGCAATCAAGAAGGCAGAGTAGGTGCCCTGCTCTCAGGCCACTGCCAGTGTAATACTTGGCCAGCCACAAGGAGGCACAGGAGAAGTGAGTCTTCCCTCTCCCATTGTGGAGATGTGCCTGGCTTGTCCTTGCATCATTGCTGTGAAGACTGCAAACTCAGAGAAGTGGGAATTCTAACACATGTGTCCACACTGTAAAGCAGTAGGAGTTGCACTCCAACACATTCTACCACCTGTAAGAACTTTTACAGTGGCATGGTGTTATTTAAAATGGCGTGGTCAATGCTCAAAATAGTGGATGGAAAATCTTAATTGGATGTTTTTCAAGATGTCTTGCAATTTTTATGATTGGTTCTTTATTTATTGTTGAAGTTGAGACTGCTTTTAAAAAAACTGAGAAATATCGGCGCTGGAAACAGAATATTCTTTGGGTAACATATTGCACTTTAGTGTGTGATACACCATGTCCAGCTGCAGCATAAAGCTCAAACTCCTCAACCACAACAATGTGCCTTGACCCGAACTTCAGAAGATCAACTTCTACTACACTAGTGCAATTGTTACCCAATTCCCACATTGACCATCGTTGCCGCCATTTTAAGTAAGACTGCCAAAGACTGTAAGGCTACAAAAAAATCAGAACGAGGAATTAAACATTGCAGGGTATAACATATTTAGAAAAGATAGAGGAAAAAAGGGGAGGTGGAGTAACTGTACTTATTGGGGATAACAATGGCAGTAGAAAAAACGTGACGCAGCTAACAGCAAGACAGGAATAGAATCCAAAATAACAACAGAAAATGCTGGAAAAACTCAGCAGGTCAGGCAACATCCGTGGACAGAAATTTGAGTTGACGTTTCGGGTCGAACCCTTCTTCAAAACTGGAAAGAAAAGATAGATCGGATTAGGCACTCTGCAGCCTTCCGGACTCAATATCGAGTTCAACAATTTCAGATCATAACCTCGGCCCCTATTTCATTTTTTCTTGTAATTTTTCCACTCCTTTCCCCCCCCCCTTTCCTTTTGTTTCTCTCTCACACCTGGCAGCTATCTCTTGCCCTGCCAGTACACTTTACACCCAATCTCAGCCTATTACCATCTCATCTAGCTTCTAATACCTTTTATTGTCTCTTTTTTACTTCTTTTGTTTCTTTTATTCTTTTGTCCGATTGCAGCCCTGCCTCCGATCTATCTTTTCTTTCCAGTTTTGAAGAAGGGTTTGACCCAAAACGTCAACTCAAATTTCTGTCCACGGATGTTGCCTGACCTGCTGATTTTTTCCAGCATTTTCTGTTGTTATTTCGGATTTCCAACATCCACAGTATTTTGCTATAGGAATAGAATCCATGTGGATAGTGTAAGTATATACAGGCCCTTAATTCTTAATTTTGGTATATATTAAAATGCTTTGCCAGGCAATAAAGTTGGTGAATGTAATAGACGGTCTTTCATTGATAAGTGGACATGGAATGTGCTTTGATGTGCTTTACTAAAAGGCAGCAAACATTTGTTGAGCAAATGTGCTTTTAAAAGAAACTATTGAATTTGCAAGCTGCTTTGTGATGGAGATATTTCACGAGCTGTGTCAGATAGCCGATACTGACAGAACAAATGGGTGTGACTGCAGGGGATAGTCATAGACAATAGAGATAAACAAACCCCCTTAGACTCCGTGTCTACAACAGACAGGCCACAGTGTTGTGGAATTACTTTTGGTTGCTAAAGGGAGGAGTTAAACCTTGGGAGTTCTGAAATACAGGATGGAACGTAACATGTGAAATGTGTCCGAGTGGTTTACTGCCACTTCTGTAAACTTTTATGAGTGGATGAACAAGGATCAATGCTGGGACCGCTGTTGTTCACAATTAATATTCATGATTTAGAATTTGGAATCAAAAACACAATTTCTAAATTTGCGGAGAACACCAAATTGCAGGGGATAGTTAATACTGAGGAGGACTGCAAAAAATTACAAGAAGACATTAATAAACTTGCAGAATGGGCATATAATTGGCAAATGAAATTCAACACAGATAAATGTGAGTTATTACATTTTGGTAGGAAGAATAGGGAGGTCACTTATTACCTGGAAGGGGCGAGCCTAGTTGGGGTAGAAGAGCAAAGGGATCTCGGAGTACAAATTCACAAATCACTAAAAGTAGTGACACAGCTTAACAAGGCCATAAAAAAAACAAACCAAGCACTAGGGTTTATTTCTAAAGGGATAGAATTGAAAAGTAGTGAAATTATGCTAAACCTGTATCGAACCTTGGTCAGACCACACTTGGAGTACTGTGTACAGTTCTGGTCGCCATATTATAAAAAGGATATTGAGGCACTGGAGAGGGTGCCGAGAAGATTTACCAGGATGATACCAGAAATGCGAGGGTATACATATCAGGAAAGGATGAACAGGCTGGGTCTCTTTTCTCTTGAAAAGAGAAGGCTGAGGGGGTGACCTAATAGATTTCTTTAAAATTCTAAAAGATTTTGATAGCGTAGATACAGAGAGAATACTTCCACTTGTGGGGAAGAGCATAACTAGACACCATCAATATAAGATAGTCACCAAGAAATCCAATAGGGAATTCAGAAGAAACTTTTTTACCCAGAGAGTGGTGAGAATGTAGAACTCGCTACCACAGGGAGTGGTTGAAGCGAATAGTATAGATGGATTTAAGAGGAGACTAGACAAGCATATGAGGGAGAAGGGAATAGAGGGTTATGCTGATAGAGTTAGATGAGGAAAGACGGGAGGAGGCTCGAGTGGAGCATAAACACAGGCATGGACTGGTTGGGCCGAATGGCCTGTTTCTGTGCTGTATATCCTATGTAATCCTATGTAATTTGGTGTTAATTGTTTTTGCCAAATTGTAGTCAGTTTTGTGTTGTAAGCCTATTAGGAACTGGATTGAAACTTCTTAAATTCATTCCATGTTGGACCTCTACAGCTGGCAGAATGGACACATTCATTGCTTTAGTCTGTCTAAATGCAGACCCAAATCCCAGAGGTGAAGCTGATGGAGTCTTAATGACTTTGTTGCCCATTACTGCTTGGTGTTAGCAAGGGGGAAAAATTCAGTTGTTTGCACCTCCCGTTAGCGCCTTAAGAGGGCGCTAATGGGGCGCAAAGCAACTAGCGCCCGGGCGCAGTGATGTTTGCGCCGCTCGCGAAATTAACTAGACATTTTGCGGCGGCGCTAAACACTACCGCCACGATCTCCTGCGCCGGCAGATTGTGACGTCAGTCGAGTGCACAACGCCCCAGACCAGAAATTGAGTGGCGCCCCCTGCCTTACCGCCTACCGCTAGCAACGACAGGTTGAGGGGAGCGTTATGCTGTCAGAAAGGGACTGGGGGAGCGCTATTTAAAGGCGACCACTTCCTGCCTTTTTTTTCGGTGACATTTTTGCACCATGCATTCTGAGAGAGAGAGAGAGAGAGAGACTTCTGGAGAGATTCAACACTGTGTGAAGGAGTTTTGGGTACTGAGCAGCACTTTGCAGGTTCATTTTGATTTGCCCTTCCTTGTATCGATTTAGAAGAGACTATGGGGCCTGCACTCTGAGCTCTTTCCCTGGTTCTCTCCATTGTTCTTTCCAGCAGATTTGATGTACAGGCTGAGATTCAGGCCGAGATTCAAGGCTGCAATGAGCAGGATGTGGATGGAGAGCAAGATCAACCCTCCCCTTTAAGATAAAAACAGAAAATGCAGGAGAAACTCAGCAGGTCGAGCAGCATCTGTGAAGAGAGAAACAGAGTTAACGTTTCAGGTCAATGACCATTTGTCAGAACTCCTCTTTAAGAATTGGACGGTGCCAGTGTGTCTGTGTTCCATTGCTGACTGACATCACATGAGCTTCACCAGTGCTGTGAGGTAGCGCCTCGTTCCTTGGCCTTTGCACCTTAAGACAGGTGTGAAGCGCCTGATTTAGTGCTCCAATCACCTTCAGGGGCGATAAAAGCCAAGTTTGCCATCGGAGGCGATAATTAGCGCCAGGCGCTAAACTTTGCGCACAGCCGCTAATGGCGCTCCAAACAGGGCTATACCGAATTTCTCCCCCCAAGACTCCAAAAAAGGAAACAGGCAGTAACTCCACCCAAAGCTAAGTTTGCCCAGCCAAACCGTTTTCCATTGGTGGCAGACACTCATATTATAGGAATCCATTATAGGAAAATAGAAACCAGACTCTTGAAATTTTAGTGCCCTTATGGGAGCTGAGCTGTACAGTACGGGCCAGTAAACACATTGCAATTCAGTTCAAACTAATCTAGCGTCATCCATTTATATTTCAAATGCAACAAATCAAGCAAATGCAAAGCAAGCAAACGAGTGCAGATTAAAATGGTAATTGACAATTTAATGTAACATTTTATTTGACAATATCATTTTCATTCTTTTCAACCAGTATAGGCATACTGCAGCTTTAAGATCTGGTAAGTCTACTTATTTTAATACTACATGTAATTGGTCTTAAGCTAATATAATAATGCCCTCTCTATTGATTTTGATGGCAATATTTAAAGAAGCATTGAATTTCAGTGGCAGTTTGGGTACTTTTAGTTTTATTTCAAACAAGAGCTAAGAATAATAAAATGTTCTGCCTTAAATTATTTACTTTGAAACAGATCCAACACTTTGCCCAAGGTTGTTTTTCAATTCTTTGCTCTAGAAGTTTAAATAAATTATTGTCAAGACTTTATCCTGTCAGTTCAATATTTTACACTTCAGTATGTGGTTGGCTTTAAGGTGTGGCATTATTGTTTATAA
Organism: Somniosus microcephalus; assembly: GCF_052327205.1. Taxonomy (NCBI): domain Eukaryota; kingdom Metazoa; phylum Chordata; class Chondrichthyes; order Squaliformes; family Somniosidae; genus Somniosus; species Somniosus microcephalus. The sequence continues at coordinate 226,839,428 of NC_140990.1, forward strand.
TAAAACAGTCAAGGAAGAATAAATAAACACAAGTGAAAGCAAATATTTTTTAGGCCCTCCTCCTGTTGCTTACCAGCATTAGAGCTAAAGGGTTTAGGAATGGCATCAACATCTTTTCCAAAAGCTTCTGTATAAATAACAAGTCGAGACACATTTATACTCTTAAAGTTGAGATACTTCTATAAATATTTCAGAAGAAGCCAACTAAGCTGTATAAATATTACCTACCCTCTTGTTAAAAGAAATCAATTGCAACACATTTATCCTGGCTGTTGGTGGGGATTCTTGATGGCAAAGAATGTGCATGAAAACAGTTCCTGAGTTTGTGGTCTATTTATTTTTTTGCTGATCCTTGCATTTACTATCTGGACTTTAGACAATGCCACATACTCATATGTTTTGGCTTATTGGTGTTCCATCACTCTACTTGTTGCAAAGAAAACCATAGCAAAGTCAGTCACAGCAACACACAGAGACTGCGATACATTGCTGGTTACTTACTGGTGGATTACAAAGAGACAACTTGCATTTATAAAGTGCCTTTCATGATCTCAGGATGTCTCAATGCACTTTACAGTCAATGGAATACTTTTAAAATGTTGGGGGGAATATTCCAGGGGGTCAGCGCGCGGGATCAGTGGTGGGTCAGGTGGGAAAGTGTTTTTTTTTACAATGGGTCGAGACCTCGCTGTGAATCTGCCGCCACATGCCTTTACAAAATGTTGGGTCTGTCCGCACTGAGAAGACCCAACAGGCAGCGGCGGGGGAGGCAATTCAGGTCATATGACCTTGTTAACAGAGGATTAACAACAATTTTGAGCTTACCTTTAGAATTTACCAGCTCGCCAACGGGGTCCAGGCTGCTTGGGGATCACGTCTGTTAAGGAGTTGAATGGCCATGGAATCATCTCATTACTTGATAGCTTCAAATATGCTATAAAAGCTCCCATCTCACAGCTGTTCACTTTCCAAGCTCAGAAGCTGTTGCTTACTGCATTTGGAAAACAGATTGAGCTTTATGCAGGTTGCAAGTTTTTGGAGCAAGCGTCAGTTCCAGTGTCACCTCATTGGAACAACCTCTCTCACCATTGACAAATTGCTTCTGTCATCTCAAGTTCACCTGCCATCTATCCCATCAGCATGGGTACGGGTTATACTCTCTCACCTTGGTCCTCAGAGTCTGACCACGATCAGCCACAACACCAGCATCACTAGGCACACCAACAGCACCAACAACCGCACAAACCTTCTCCGCAAACACCTGATGCTGCACAGGACAGTGGGCATCAACACCCAACCACATTGCTGCCTGGGAGGCCAGGGATGGCCTCACCATGGCCAGATTTACTTTACTTGATGCTGCATACTCTGGCTGCCACACGATGCGCCAAGTTGGCACCACCCCACACCCGCAACATCATAACATAACATCCCACGCCAACAACATAAAGCATCCCTACAATGCCCAAGCCATTCCTTTCATACTCATCAGCAGTGCGGGGGGTACCGTTATGTCTCACTATTCACTGAAACTCACTAAGCCACTTCCCAAATCTGTCCAAGAATGCAAAGTGTTGAAAATAAAGATTTCAATGTTTGACAGCACATTAACAGAAACTTCAAATGAACATAGGCTAAAACACACAAGTTCCTACCCTTGTGTGTTGTTAGTTGGTATGATTGGACTAGGATGAGGGTGAGTGTAAGGGGTGGCTAGTGAGATGGGGAAGTGATAATGTAGATGGAGAGGGATGGGTGGAGGTGCAAGGTAAGTTGGTGTGAGTAAGGATGTGCAGGAGTAGCAGGAGTAGGTTAGGGAAGGCAGAGTGATGGGGATGTGATGAGTGGCACAACAGGATGAGGTTGAGTGTGGCTTTGCAGTGATGTTTTGTGATCTACTGAGATCATTGAAAGGTTTGCGCCACTGCATCCTGGTCCTCCTGATGACATCCCTAATTGTGCCCTCCTGTGCAATGTGCAACCAGGCTGCGTTGGTCTCCTGTGGAGGTCTCTTCCACCCATGGGAAGGGAAGTGAACCTCCCTGTGTGCTGTGACTCCCTCCATAAGCATATGGAGGGAGTCATGGGAGAGTCTGGGTGCAGCCGTGCACCTCTGTGCAGTGCTTGTCAGTGTTTGCAGCACCTCAATGCTGTAGAGCACTGACAGCACAAATGTCAAAGTAAATTTGCGCATGGTCCCTTTAAGGAAACCGGCTGATGACACGTCATCAAATGATATCATCAGACCAGCTTTCTTCAATTGGCTGGGAAACATGTTGGGCGGGCTTAACAAGCCCAATCAGGGGAAAGTCATGTTGGAGGCTGGGTAGGAGCCAGCAGTGAGGCCGTGACCCGCCACCGACCTCACTTGCCATGGACCTACCCAGGTAGGGGAAATCGCGTAGTCACTGTTGTAATGTAGAAAACACAGCAACCAATTTGCGCATAGCAAGGTCCCACAGACAGCATTGAAATAATGACCAGATAATCTGTTTTAGTGATGGGTGTTGAGGATACTGATAAGAACTCCCCTGTTCTTTTTCAAAATAGTGCACCGGCTCTTCTGTGTCCACCTGACAGGGCAGATGGGGCCTCGGTTTAACGTCTCCTCTGAAAGATGACGGGCTGGATTTTACTCATTGAGACGCATTGGGGTGGGACTGCTGCCCTCTGGGTTCTAATCCCACCCCCAGTGACGTCCGACGCACAGACGCTATTTTCCCCTGATTGACCTTGTTAAGCCCGCCCTGCGGACTTGCCGGCCAATTAAGGGAAAGCTAGTGTCAGATGATGTCAGTTGGTGACGCTTCATCTGCCGATTTTCTAAAAGGCACATGAACCATAAATTTTTGACAGCTGATTTGACAGTGTTTGACAGCATTGAGGTGCTGTCAAACACTGACAATCACTGTACACAGGTGAGCCCTTGCACCCAGACTCTCCAGTGACTCTCTCCTTAGGATGAAACAGATGGCACATGCAGGTGAGGGTACAGAAGCGATCTGTCACTTCTCCCATTGAGGTGAGGCCACACAAACACTTCAAAGCTTGTCACCTACAGAAAAACCTAAACACGTTAAAAATGACTTTCTCAACATTTCCTTACCTCTGATACTCACCAGTGTCCCATTGCATCCTTCACGCCAATTCTACAGCTGTCATCTATACACCAACATAGCAACAGGCCCACAGCATGCCTCACTTACCCTGGCGGGGTTCCCCGACATCGGGAAGCCCACAGCAGAAGTCAAAAAATTGGAAAAAGCCTCTTAATTGCCTGTTAAGTGGCTATAATCCTCTTCCTGCCGCTAGGAGTCTGGTCCCTGCGCAAATCTGGAACCCGACTCCCGGGAAGATTGGTTGGAGGTGAATTGGAAGTGGGTTCGGGACCCGCTCCCATTCTTTTTGACTTTCCTAGCAGCCCCGCCTCCAAATCCGCTTCCTCAGGGCTGGTAAAATCCAGCCCCTGATCTCCGACAGTGCAGCACTCCCTCAGTACTGTGCTGGAGTGTTAGCCTAGATTTTGCACTCAAATCTCTGGAGTGGGACTCTGAATCCACGACTTTCTGACTCAGAGGCCAGAGTGCTACCACTGAGCCATGACTGACATTTAATTTAAAGCAGTAGTATTGGCTTTTGGTTCATTTGCATATTATATCAAAAATGCAAAGAGCAGAATACTGCATATGTTGGCAATCTGAAATAAAAGTAGAGCATGCTACAAACACTCAGCTGGTCAAGCAGCATCTGAAGAGAAAGGAAGATAGAGGTAATTGGCCCCAATTTTAACTCCTGGTGGATTCCTCACTCAGGCTTGAGTTAAAATTACAGTCAGGTCTCAATGATATCATCGGGCTGATACATGCATATAAAAAGAAGGACCCTGTTGGCTCCAGGCACGTGTCCTTGCTGCCTGCTCAGGAGAGCAGGTTAAAATTGCAGATGTTGCGATCATGACGGCTTTCGGACAGGTAAGAGCCAGGGCGATTTTAACTGCCCACCCGCCAGATTTCTGCTGAGCGACTAGGGTTTCTAGTTGATAACCTTTCATCGAAACCTTCCATCACACTCCTGGGCGACTAGAGCCTTCTCCGCTTTGCCAGATTTTCCATACTTCCCTCCCCCCTGCTCTCTAATTATTGCCTCCTTTTATCTTGCACTATCATCTTCTGTCATTTAATCATCTTCTGTCCTCCACCTCATCATAGACATCTCTTTTTCTTTCTCCCTGCTCCCTCTTTCCTGGCTCTGTTCCTCCTTATTAGCTTTTCATCTGTAACAACTTCCAGTTCTGTCAAAAGGCCATTGACCTGAATCTCTACCTTCCTTTCCCCACAGATACTGTCTGACCTGCTGAGTGTTTTCAGCTTTTTCTGTTTTTATCAGAAAAATAATTGACCAACATTTAGGACATGTACAAAAAAGCATAACTTGTTTTTAGGAACCTCTGCAGTCTAATATTTCATTCTCAACATATATCCCATGATGCTGTGCTCACAGAGAGTGGAAAATAAAGAAGCAGTTGATAAGGAACTGAGTCTGATTATGGAAATTGTAGTCTAGTTGTCAATGCATGAAAAGACTGAAATGTAAGAGTTTGCACCTAGCTTCATAATATATAGGCAATGATGTTGTTTGATCATCTACTTCTTGGCAGCAAACTATTGACATGGATAAGTAAGGAGCTAAGGAGTAGGAATAAAGCGTATATATTCCAATTGGCAGGATGTGACCAGTGGTGTTCCCCAGGGATCTGTACTGGGGCGTCAACTTTTCACTATATTTATCAATGACTTACATGAAGGAATAGTGAGCTGTAGATCCAAGTTTGTTGATGACATTTAAGTTAGGCGGCACAATAATTAGTGTAGATGGGAGCAGGAAGTTGCAAAGGGACATCGATAGATTAACTGAGTGGGCAAAACTGTGCCAGATGGAGTTCAATGTGGGGAAAGTGTGAGGCCATCCACTTTGCACATAAGAAAGATAGATCAAAGTATTTTTTAAATGATGAGAAACTAGAGACTTTGGAGGCCAGGGAGATGTAAGGGCCCTTGTACAGTAATCACTAAAAGCTAGTGGACAGGTACAAACAATAATTTAAAAGGTTAATGGAATGTTCACCTTTATCTCAAGGGGACTAGAATACAGAGTTCTGGTTAGACCACATCTGTAGTACTGCGTTCAGTTCTGGGCAACACACCTTAGGAAGGATATATTGGTCGGAATTTTCCCCTATCAAAATGGGTGGGTTTGGAGCGTGGGGGCAGTTAAAGTGTTAAAAATGGGATTCTCGACCTGATCCCGCCTCCAACCCACCCACTTCCGGTATTGACGGAGATGGGATGGGATGGCACGGGTGAGGGGTGGGTGGGGGCGAGCAACCTGCTCCCGGGGGAGCGTTACCTCAATTTAAATTTTGTAATGAGGCTAGAAGCCTCTTTTTCCCTGTCCATTTTGTGTTTAACTGCCTGTCAACGGGTTTCACACAATTCGTGAGGCCTCCGATTGCCTTCCCAGGCCTTCCCCTCCCCCCCTCCCCAGGCCTCCAACCCCCAGGCCTCCCCCACCACCCCCCAACGATGATGATGAGGCCGGCCCCGATCCTTTCCCCTCCACCCCGATCCCTGGCCGACACCCACCCCCCGCGATCCTTGGCCGACCCCTCCCCCAATCCCCGACTCCCACCCCTTGCCGATCCTCCCCCCCCCCACGCCCCCAAGTTCCTGACTTCGGCCGATCCTCTCCCCACCGCCCCGATCCCCGGCCGATTGCTGACCCCGCTCCTGCAATCCCTCCCCCGGACCGGCCCCTCGCTTCTGAGGCCTTCCCGTTCGCAGCCAGCCAGCCTCTCAAGCTGGCTGGCTGTGGGTGGGAATTCAATACCTCGCATTCAAATCAGGCCCTGTCGTTAAAGTCAGCAGGTCCTGCAGAAATCCAGCCTCCAGGGTTACCTGCCTGCTTCGAAGGCCCCCCACCCCTAACCCGTCTCCCATGAGAAAATTACGGCCATTGGCTTTGGAGGGGGTGCAACGCAGATTCACCAGAATTATACCGGGGCTAAAAGGGTTAAATTATGAGGACAGGTTACATAGACTAGGTTTGTATTTCCTTGAGTATAGAAGATGAAGGGGTGATCTATTGAAGTGTTTAAGATGACTGAAGGAGTTGATAAGGTAGACAAAGAGAAACTATTTCCTTTGGTGGGGAAGTCCAGAATAAGAGTGCATGACCTTAAATTAGAGCTAGACTGTTCAGGGATGATGTCAGGAAGCACTTCTTCACACAAAGGCTAGTGGAAATCTGGAACTCTCTCCGAAAAAGCTATTGAGGCTAGATCAATTGAAAATTTTAAATCTGAGATTGATAGATTTTTGTTAGGTAAGGGTATTAAGGGATATGAAACCAAGGTGGGCAAATTGAGTTGAGATATTGATCAACCATGATCTAATTGAATGGCAGAGCAGACTTGAGGGTCTGAATGGCTTACTCCTGTTCCTAAGTTGCTTGGATGAATCCAACAGAATGCGATTTCCAGGCAGATTTATTTATCATTTATTTATTTATTCATTTATCAGCTCCTACTGGGATTGCGAGATGGAGTATCATGCTATGCTGAAGAACCTTACCAAGGTGGAAAAAAAATGACATTGCTGATTGGTCATGTACCATCGCTAATGGCGGTCATAGTCTAATAGAGTTCTTGTGACATAAGAACATAAGAAATAGGAGCAGGAGTAGGCCATATGGCCCCTCGAGCCTGATAAGATCATGGCTGATCATCGATCTCAAATCCAGTTTCCCGCCCGATCTCCATATCCCTTGATTCCCCTAGAGTCCAAAAATCTATCTATTTCAGCCTTGAACATACTTAAAGGGGGTGATTTTGCCAATGGGGACGTGATGGAGCTGGGACTGCTGCTTGTCGGGTTTTAGACCCGCCTTCATCGACGTCCAGCCAACCCACGCTATTTTCCCTTGATTGACCTTGTTAAGCCCACCCAGCGGGCTTAGCAGGGCAATTAAACATAGAAACATAGAAGATAGGAGCAGGAGTAGGCCATTCGGCCCCTTGAGCCTGCTCCGCCATTTAATGAGATTATGGCTGATCATCCAAATTCAGTACCCTGTCCCTGTTACGTCCATGTGATAATAAGAAAAAGGGCTGCAGAGAACGGTACAACAGGTGTTTACTCAACGTGGTTCAAACTGCAACTGAAACAACAGATTACTACTCAGCGTTATATACAGGTGTGGTCACTGCCGGTACTACAGTATACATGAGCTGTGGAAAGTAGTTCCCCCCTTAAAGGTACATACATTATAATTCCTCACCTTTTAGATTAACAGTACCATAACACTCATTTAACAATTAAATATCAAACTAATTACAATTAACACTTTTAACATGCAACATTAGCTGAAAATAGTCTATTTATAAATTCAGTCTTTGGGGAGGCTTCCTGATCCTTTCTGGATAGCGCCTTTCCCGAGTGTCTTGCTCTTGGTGCGGAGGCGATTCTGGCCCCCTGTCGTCGGTTGGTTCATCAGCTTCCGATGCTACTGTTTCTGGGGTAGATGCTACCTGTACGTTGGGTTCATCACCAGGTACGTATGGGCGAGACATGGGGTTGACTCGTTTCTGTGACTCTAGGATCTGGTCAGCATGGCGTCTCACGATGCTCTCCCCAACGTCCACTGTGTACATTAGTGGCCCCGCCGTGTGCATATCATTCCTGGTTGCCATTTCTCTGTTCGGTAGTCGTGGGCCAAGACTGGTTGCCCTACATTGAAGCTCCTTGTCGGCTTCTCATTGATGTGCTGGAATTGCTTACTCTCAAGATCTCTTCGTACATTTGGTCTGAGCAAATCCAGACGAGATCTCAACCTTCGGTTAAAGAACATCATGGCCGGGGCCTGGTTGGTGATTGCATGTGTCGCATTTCTGTAGGCTAACAGGAAATTGTCCACCTTATGCTGCAGTGGAATGTCATCATCGCACATGGCCTTTACTGCTTTTTTAAAGGTTTGTACGAACCTCTCAGCCAATCCATTTGTGGCGGGATGATATGGGGCGGATGTGTAATGCCTTACCCCATTCCTTTTCATAAATCTTCGAAACTCTTTGGACACAAACTGTGGTCCGTTATCAGAGCAAATCTGCTCTGGCAAGCCATTCCTGGCAAAAATGGTCCGTAGGACTGCAATAGTTTTCTCCGTGGTGGTGGACGACATTTTGATCACCTCAGGCCATTTCGAGTGCGCATCCACGGCTATTAAAAACATTGAGCCCATGAATGGACCAGCAAAATCAATATGCACCCGTTGCCATGGAGATGAGGGCCACTCCCATGGGTGTAGAGGGGCATGTGGTGGTGCATTTTGGACCTTCTGGCATCCTGAGCAGCTCTTTCTCAGGTCCTCGATTTGCTGATCGATCCCCGGCCACCACACATAAGCCTTAGCAAGGCTTTTCATTTTCACCCCTCCCAGATGACCTTCGTGAAGCTCATTGAGCACTCTCACCCTTAACTTGGGTGGAATTACCACTCGGGATCCACACATCAAGGTCCCCTGGCATACTGACAGCTGTTCTCTTCTGGATGAGAATGCTGGCAACAGTGAGTCGCCATGTGCTAGCCATCCCTTCACCGTCAAATCATATACCCGAGACAGTGTCGGGTCATTTCGGGTCTCCTTCTCTATATCTGCGTTAGTTACTGGCAAGCATTCAATTATAGTCGAATGAAATATTTCGACAGGATCCACTGCTGGTGCTTCCTCCGCAGTAGGCAGTGGCAGGCGTGATAGCCCATCAGCGTTTCCATGCTGTTTTGTGCCCTTATACTCGATTTCATATTGGTGCGCCCCTAGAAAAAGGGACCATCTTTGTAGCCGTTGCACAGTCATCACTGGAACGCCCTTCTTTGGATTAAAGATGGAGACAAGTGGTTGGTGGTCAGTCAGCAAGGTGAACTTCTGCCCGTGCAGATAGTGATTGAACTTTTTCACTCCCCACACTAGGCTGAGGGCCTCCCTGTCAACCTGGGCATAGTTACGCTCGGCTGAGGTTCGTGACCGAGACGCAAAGGCTAATGGCCTCTCCGAGCCGTCCGGGAATTTGTGCGACAGCACCACTACAATGCCATAGGGTGATGCATCACACGCCAACCGAATTGGTAGTGCTGGGTTGAAATGAGCCAACACCTCTTTTGATGTGATCAATGCTTTGCTCTTCTGGAAAGCTCGCTTACATTCGTCACTCCACTTCCGTGGTACCCCCATTTGCAGTAGAGTGTTCAGTGGGTGTAGTATGGTAGACAAATTCAGCAAGAACTTATGGTAGTAGTTCACCAGCCCGAGGAACGACCTCAGTTGTGACACGTTTTCCGGTGCTGGAGCCTTGACTACTGCCTCAATCTTTTCAGGGGACTTATGTAACCCCTCTTTATCAATAACATGGCCATAAAACGAGATCTGCTTCTGGAAAACTCGCATTTGTGGTGATTAGCTCGGAGCCCATATTCCTTCAATCTAGTGAGCACCTGCTGCAGGTTGGCGAGGTGATCACTGTCATTTTCGCCCGTGACCAGGATGTCGTCCAAATAACACTGGGTCCCTGGAATCCCTTGCATGACTTGTTCCATTGCCCTTTGCCAAATAGCCGGAGCTGATGCTACCCCGAACACCAGCTGATTGTATTGGCAGAGACCTTTATGAGTGTTGATCGTGAGGTACTGTTTCGAGGCTTCTTCTACCTCCATTTGCAGGTACGCCTGGGCCAGATCAATCTTAGTGAAGCGTTTCCCTCCAGATAGCGAGGCGAAAATATCTTCAATCCGCGGAAGCGGATATTGTACAGTGTGAAGGACTGGGTTCACTGTCACCTTAAAGTCCCCACAGATGCGAACCTTCTTTGGTTCCCCAGGCATATTACTCAACGACCTCTTCATTACAGGAATGATGGGTGTAGCCCACTCGCTCCAGTCCACTTTGGACAGTACTCCTGAACGTTCCAAACCTTCCAGCTCTGCTTCGACGGCTGGGCGGATCGCATAAGGTACCGGTCTGGCCTTAAAAAACTTTGGGCTTGCATTTTCCTCTATTTTGATCGTCACTGTTATGCCTTTCAGTGTTCCGAGTCCCTGCTGGAACACTTCTTGTGCGTCAGTTAGCATTTTTGACAGTCGTCCAGGTGTGATGTCTTCATCCTTTTTGGCATCTACAGTCAGTGCTTGTATGGAATGCCAATCTAGCTGTATCTTCCGGATCCATTCACGTCCTAGTAGTGGTGGTCCTCCATCTGGCAATACATATAGGTCCATTTTTGGTGTTTCCTCACCGTTACATATAACGTTCACCCTTATTTTTCCTTTGGGGTGGACTTTTTGCCCCGTGTACGTCTTCAAGACAATCTTTGTATCTCTCAAGGGTATATGTGAGAATAGCCGCTTGTAGTCCCTTCGGTTTATGACTGTTAGGGCTGATCCTGTGTCCAATTCCATTTTCACTTGGACTCCTGCTATCTTGAGCGTGACCCAGATAGTTTGGTGATCCTCCGTTTTGATCACATTATGTAGTTTCAGACAACCCAGCTCCTTGCTTCCGGAGTCTGTATCACTCTTCTGTTCGTCTGAACTACTCTCCGTCACCTTATGTACCTTCTTGTACTTCTCCTGTGGAGATTTCTTGCTGCTGGTTGTCTTTCCCGACCTGCAGACTCTTGCTATGTGTCCTACTTTTCCACACTGTCTGCACACTTTGTCCTTGAACCAGCAATCATTATGGTCGTGTGTTGTTCTGCCGCAGCGATAGCACTTCACTGTTCCATATGACATTTCATTTGTGCCATATTCTTGCGGTCTCCGTTGTATCTCTGCAGCACTCCGTGCTGCTGCTTCGTGTGATACTGCAATGCTGAAAGCCTTGTCCAGCGTAAGATCCTTTTTTGATAGAAGCCGTTTCTAGGTTCCTTCACTTTGAAGCCCACACACAAACTTGTCCCTTAAAGTATCTGCTAGTCCCGTTCCAAACTGGCAGTGTTTCGATAGCTTGCGAAGTTCCGTTAAATACTCAGCATTACTTTCATCTTTATGTTGGTTCCTTTTGTGAAACTTAAATCTTTCTGCTATCAGCAGCGGTGTGGGGTTTAAGTGGTCCTGTAGGATTGACACTATGTTTTCAAAATCCTTTTCTACTGGCTTCTCTGGGGTTACTAGGTTTCGTAGTAAGCCATACGTTTTTGCACCCATTGAATTCAACAATACCAGCGCTTTCTTGTCATCTGGCACTTCATTCGCCTTGCAGTATACTTCTATGCGTTCGACATATGTCGTCCAATCTTCGACTTCATTGTCGAACGCTGTGATACTGCCACTCTTCGGCATTTTTGGGTGTGGTTAGACGGGCTTAAAATGGCGTCTCCCGCGCTTTCCTTTCTTCCCCGCTGCGGCTTTAAATGGCATCTCCCGTGCTTTCCTTTCTTCCCCGCTGTGGCTTAAAATGGCGTCTCCCTCGCTGCTGCCAACGCCGCTCTCGGCGGTCCTCATGGCAAATGGCGATTCCCTGTGGGTTTCGTGCGCTGCTCCTGCACTGCTGCCAATGCCGCTCTCTGCGGTCCTCGTGGCAATGGCAGCGCCTTGCGTTTTCCTGTGCGCCTCTCTCCCCCGTTGACTCTGCTCGGCCCTTGAACACCGGCTGCGCTCTGCTCTCTCTCATCTCTCTCCCCGTTGACGCCGCTCGGTCCTGAACACCGGCTGCGCCCTGTGCGCTCTGCCCTCTCTCTCTCCCCTGTCGACGCTGCTCGGCCTTTTTCTGTGCTGCTCGGTCGGGCTCTAGCCGCCGCTGTCTGGGAAGGGTCTGCGCAGTACCTGTTGCCAGCCCGTTTCGCTGGACCACCGTGAGTGGAAAGCCAAGCCTGGCTCTCGACAGCCTCCCCTGCGATGCTCAAATCTCTGCTGGATGACTGGGCGGTTGCCCGTGGTCGACGCCCGTGCTTCTGGACTCGACCTTCTTCCAGTGTTCTCCAGGATCGAATCCCTGGGAGGTGATGCAGAGTTGCAGGTAGGTTCGAACTTGCTCGTCGCCACTGTTACGTCCGTGTAATAATAAGAAAAAGGACTGCAGAGAACGGTACAACAGATGTTTACTCAACGTGGTTCAAACTGCAACTGAAACAACAGATTACTACTCAGCGTTATATATAGGTGTGGTCACTGCCGGTACTACAGTATACATGAGCTGTAGAAATAGTTCCCCCCTTAAAGGTACATACATTACAATCCCTGCTTTCTCCCCATATCCCTTGATCCCTTTAGCCTTAAGGAATATATCTAACTCCTTCTTGAATATATTTAATGAATTGGCCTCAACTGCCTTCTGTGGTAGAGAATTCCACAGGTTCACCACTCTCTGGGTGAAGAAATTCGTCCTCATCTCAGTCCTAAATGGCTTACCACTTATCCTTGGCCTGTGACCCCTGGTTCTGGACTCTCCCGCCATCGGGAACATCCTTCCTGCATCTAGTCTGTCTAGTCCTGTTAGAGTTTTATAAGCTTCAATGAGATCCCCTCTCATTCTTCTAAACTCTAGCGAATATAAGCCTAATCCACCCAATCTCTCTTCATACGTCATTCCTGCCATCCCAGGTATCAGTCTGGTGAATCTTCACTGCACTCCCTCCATGGCAAGAACATCCTTCCTCAGATAAGGCGACCAAAACTGCACACAACACTCAAGGTGTGGTCTCACCAAGGCCCTGTACAACTGCAGCAAGACATCCTTGCTCCTGTACTCAAATCCTCTCGCTATGAAGGCCAACATACCATTTGCCTTCTTAACCGCCTGCTGCACCTGCATGCTTACCTTCAGCGACTGGTGCACAAAGATACCCAGGTCTCATTGCACTTCCCCTTTTCCCAATCTATTGCCGTTCAGGTAATATTCTGCCTTCCTGTTTTTGCCACCAAGGTGGATAATCTCGCATTTATCCACATTATACTGCATCTGCCCAATCACCCAACCTGTCCTAATCATACTGGAGTTTCTCTGCATCCTCCTCACAGCACACACGCCCACCCAGCTTTGTGTCGTCTGCAAACTTGGAGATATTACATCTAGTTCCCTCATCTAGATCATTAATATATATTGTAAATAGCTGGGGTCCTAGCACCAATCCCTGCGGTACCCCACTAGTCACTGCCTGCCACTCGGAAAAAGACCCGTTTATTCCAACTCTTGGCTTCCTGTCTGCCAACCAGTTCTCTATCCAGGTCAGTACCTTACCCCCAATCCCATGTGCTTTAACTTTGCATGCTAATCTCTTCTGCGGGACCTTATCAAAAGCCTTCTGAAAGTCCAAATACACCACATCCACTGGTTCTCCCTTATCTATTCTACCAGTCACATCTTCAAAAAATTCCAGTAGATTAGTCAAGCATGATTTACCTTTTGTAAATCCATGTTGACTTTGTCCGACCCTGTCACTGCTTTCCAAGTGCTCTGCTATTACATCTTTTATAATGGACTCTAGCATTTTCCCCACTACCGATGTCAGGCATAGCGGTCTATAATTCCCTGTTTTTTCTCTACCACCTTTTTTAAATAGTGGGGTTACATAGGAACTCATTCCAAAGTCTATAGAATTTTGGAAGATGACCAGCAATGCATCTACTATTTCTAGGGCCATTTCCTTAAGTTTCCCTAACACCATTTCCCTACAAATACTGATTTCATTCAGTTCCTCCTCTCATTAGACCATATGTGCCTCGACATCTCTGGGAGTTTATTTGTGTCCTCCTTTGTGAGACAGAACCAAAGTATGTATTTAATTGGTCTGCTATTTGTTTGTTCCCCATTATAAATTCCCCTGATTTTGACTGCAAGGGACCTATGCTTGATTTCACCAGTGTTTTTCTCTTTACATATCTATAGAAGCTTTTACAGTCAGTTTTTATGTTCCCTGAAAGCTTACTCTCATACTCTATTTTCCCTCTCTTAATTAATCCCTTTTTTCTCCTTTGCTGAATCCTAAACTGCTCCCAATCCTCAGGTTTGCTGCTTATTCTGGCCAATTTATATGTCCTCTCCTTGGATCTTATGCTATCCCTAATTTCCCTTGTTAGCCACGGTTGAGTCACCTTTTTTGTTTTATTTTTATGTCAAACAGGGATGAACAAATTCTGTAGTTCATCCATGCGATCTTTAAATGTTTGCCATTGCCTATCCACTGTCAACGCTTTAAGTAATGTTCCCCAATCCATCCTAGCCAACTCGTGCCTCATACCATCGTAGTTTCCTTTATTTAAATTCAGGACCCTAGTCTCGGAGTCAACTACTTCACTCTCCATCTTATTGAAGAATTCTATCATATTATGATCGCTCCTCCCCAAGGGGCCTCGCACAACAAGATTGCTAATTAATCCTTTCTCATTACATAATACCCAGTCTAAGATGGCCTGATCTCCAGTTGGTTCCTCGACATATTGGTCCAGGAAACCATCCCGCATACACTCTAAGAATTCCTCCTCCATGGTATTGTTTTAATTTGGTTAGCCCAATCTATAAGTAGGTTAAAATCACCCATAATAACTGCTGTGCCCTTATTGCACGTGTCTCTAATTTCCTGTTTAATGCCATCCCCAACCTCAGCATTACTGTTTGGGGGTCTGTTTACAACTCCCACTAACATTTTCTGCCCTAGGTATTTCTTAGCTCTACCCGTACAGATTCCACATCATCAGAGTTAATATCCTTCCTTACTATTGTGTTAATCTCCTCTTTAACCAGCAATGCTACCCCACCTCCTTTTCCTTTTTGCCTGTCCTTCCTGAATATTGAATACCCCTGGATGTTGAATTCCCAGCCATGGTCACCCGGGAGCCATGTCTCCTTAATCCCAATTATATCATATCCGTTTACATCTATTTGCGCAGCTAATTCATCCACCTTATTACGAATGCTCCTCGCATTAAGACACAAAGCCTTCAGGCTTGTTTTTTTTAACACTCTTAGCCCTTTTAGAATTATTATTTACTTTGGCCATGATTGATTTACACCCTTGATTTCTCTGCCTTCCACTTTTGCTTTTCTCCTTCCTGTCTTTTGCTTCTATCCTTGCTTCCCTATCCTCTGTCTCCCTGCACAGGTTCCCAACCCCCTGCCATTTTAGTTTAAACCCTCCCCAACAGCACTAGCAAACACTCCCCCTAGGACATTGGTCCTGCTCCTGCCCAGGTGCAAACTATCCAGTTTGTACTGGTTCCACCTCCCCCAGAGCTGTTTCCAATCTCCAGGAATTTGAATCCATCCCCCTTGCACCATTCCTTTAGCCATGTATGCATCTGAAATATCCTTCTATTTCTACTCTGATTAGCACGTGGCACTGGTAGCAATCCTGAGATTACCACCTTTGAGGTCCTATTTTTTAATTTACCTCCTAACTCCCTATATTCAGCTCTTAGGACCTCATCCCGTTTTTTACCTGTATCGTTTGTACCTATATGCACCATGACAACTGGCTGTTCACCCTCCTCCTCCAGAATGCCCTGCAGCCGCCACGAGACATCCTTGACCCTTGCACCAGGGAGGCAACATACCATCCTGGAGTCTCGTTTGCGGCCGCAGAAACACCTATCTATTCCCCTTACAATAAAATCCCCTATCACTATAGCTCTCCCATTCTTTTTCCTCCCGTCCTGTGCAGCAGAACCACCCATGGTGCCAGGAAGTTGGCTGCTGCTGCCTTCCCCCAATAAGCCATCTCCCCCAACAATATCCAAAGCAGTATATCTGTTTGAGAGGGGGGTGGCCACAGGGGACCCCTGCACTACCTGCCTGCGCCTACTTCTCTGCCTGGCGGTCACCCATTCCCTTCCTGCCTGTGCAGCCTTTACCTGCGGTGTGACCAACTCCATAAACGTGCTATCCACGATGTCCTCAGCATCACGAATGCTCCAGTATCTATCCATTTGCTGCTCCAGCGCCGCAATGTGGTCTGCCAGTAGCTGCAGCTGGATACACTTCCCGCACACATGGTCGTCAGGGACACAGAAAGTGTCCCTGATTTCCCACATAGTGTAGGAGTAGCATGCCATCGGGCTGAGCTGTGCTGCCATGACTTACCTTTTAATTAATTCAAATTAAATTAAATCAAATCAATACCACTAATTACACCACAATTAAATTATATACTCAAGGGCCCTTGTTTATTAGCACTCCCCGTTACACAACAGAGATCTTAGAAACTATAAACCACAAAAATTAAGATTTTCTAAACTTTATAAACTATGGCCTAGAAATTCACTAGCCTTAGCGCCGCTTTTGAGGCGCTAGAGGGACTAGCGCCAGAGTTATGGCCAGTTTAAAAATTCCCTGGGGCCCTAAATCGGCGTTGCACCGGTAGCGCTGCGCCGGCACCGATGACGTCATCGGTGTGCGCAGCGTCCCGGTTGCCGTGGTAACCCGCCCGAACTCCGAAATTGAGTTGCGGCCGCCTCGCCCGTGGCAGCCGCAAGCAACGTTCTGGCAGAGGTGCCTTACTCCAGTTTGCGCCGGCGCATTAAAGGCCCCGCGGCGGCCGGCCACTTTCCCGCCGGCCGCCTGCCCGCAGCTCCCTCCCCGGACTTCTCCGCCCCCCCCCCGGAACAGATGCAAGCCCGGCACTTGTCCGAGGTGCCGGGCTCATTTTTAAGCTGATTTGCGCGGGCCGCGGCCGGGTGCAGGCAGCTCCTCCTTAACGGGAGGAGGAGGCCTGCACGTCCCCAGCCTGCCGCACCGCATCGGGTGCCGCAGCGCCGGAATTGCGGCGCGAAATGGCAGTTAGCGCCGATGTACCGCCGCAAAGACCCTTCAGTAGCGCCGGCAGCCGTTTGGGCGCGGCGCCACTGAATTTTTGGCGCGCGCAGGGGACTTAGCGCCGGCACTAACTTCCGGCGCTAAAGCCCTGGCTAAGCCAAAACCCAATTTCTAGGCCTATGAACCTTAACTGTCAGACTATAGAGTAGTATATATACTCACCTGGCCGAACTCACCCAATCAGCTGCTTCCTCTTGCCCGCGTCACTTTTTGAATTGTGAGGTGGCTCTGGAATGCCACCGCCAGTCTGCGGGATTGGTAAGTCTCTGAAGAAAGCCCGTGAAAGTGAGTTTAAATACTCACTGTAACGCCGCTCTCCTGCTCCTCCCGACACTGGCCTCTGAAAAAAGCCCGCGAAACTGAGTATAAATACTCACTGTAACGCTGCTCTCCTGCTGCTCCCAACACTGGCCTCTGAAAAAGGCAGTGAACAGGCAGTTAATTGGCACTAATTCCCTTCCCACCTTGAGGAGGCGGCTCCCAGCGCAGGTCAGGTACCCGCCTCCTGGGAAGATGGCACACAGGTGGGTTGGGGGCGAGATGGGTACCCACTCCCAGATTCTGCCATTTTCCCGGCAGTCCCGCCTCCATACCTGCCTCCCTAAGGCTGGGAAAAATCACCCCCAAAGACTCAGCATTCACAGCCCTCTGGGGCAGAGAATTCCAAAGATTCACAACCTTCTGAGTGAAGAAATTCCCCCTCATCTCAGTCTTAAATGGCCTACCTCTTATCCTGAGACTATGCCCCCTAGTTCTAGACACTCCAGCCAGGGGAAACAACCTCTCAACCATGAAAATCCCCTTCAGAATTTTGTATGTTTCAATGAGATCACCTCTCATTCTTCTAAACTCCAGAGAGTATAGGCCCATTTTACACAATCTCTCATCATAGGACAGCCCTCTCATCCCAGGAATCAATCTAGTGAACCTTCGTTGCACCGCCTCCAAGGCAAGTATATCCTTCCTTAGATAAGGAGACACAAACTGTGCACAGTACTCCAGGTGTGGTCTCACCAAGGCCCTGTACAATTGCAGCTTGACTTCCTTACTCTTACACTCCAAACCCCTTGCAATAAAGGGCAACATGTCATTTGCCTTCCTTATTGCTTGCTGTACCTGCATGCTAGCTTTCTGTGTTTCTTGCATGAGGACACCCAAATCTCTCTGAACACCAACATTTGAAAGTTTCTCACCATTTAAAAAATATTTTGCTTTTCTATTCTTCCTACCAAAGTGAATAACCTCACATTTCCCTATATTATACTCCATCTGCCACCTTACTGCCCACTCACTTAGTCTGTCTATATCCCTTTGCAGACTCTTGGGGCTGGATTTTCTCAATGAGAAGCTTTTGGATGCGGAACTGCTGCTTGCCGGTTTCAATCCCGCCTCCATGAGCTTTTGGCCAACCAATGGAATTTTCCGCTGATTGACCTTGTTAAGCCCGCCTTGCGGGCTCAGCAGGCCAATTAGGGGGAAGTCACTGACAGAGCACGTCAACGTCTGACGTGCCCTCTGTCAAGAACTTTTGAAAGAAGAAATGTCATTGTTTGACAGCTCTGTGATGCTGTCAAACACTGACATTCTGTGTAGTTTGATGAGCCCTTGTGTTCAGGACTCATCAAACCTTTCAGCTTTGCAGAAATCACCTGGCTGTTGGTTTGGATGATCCAATAACCAGTCTGTGATATCTACAATGGCAATGTTGGGTCTCCGGCTCCACAGCGGCTGAAGGCTTTATGCAGAAACAAAGGTAAGTGAACATTTTATAACACTTTACACTTTACACTCACCTCACATACTTACCACTCCACACTTGCACCCATCACTCACCTCTACATCGCACTTTCAGAGCCCTCCGACCCCCGCAGACCTGCTTCTCGTCTCCGACACCCTGGCGGGGTTCCCCGAGGTCGGGAAGCCTGCACTTCGGAGCTAAAAAAGGGGATAATCCTATTTTCTGCCTGTTAGCAACCTGTTAACAGGCAGTTAATAGGCTTTAATCCCTTTCCCGCCTCAAGGAGACGGGACCCAGGGCAGGACGGCTTCCTGCCTCCTGACAAGAGGGCATGGAGGCGGGTTGGGGGGAGGTTTGCCAGCCGCCCCCACATTCTGCAACTTTACCGGCAGTCCCGCCTCCATACCCGCCTCCTCGGGGCTGACAAAATCCAGCCTTTGGTGTTCTCCTCACAGCTTACTGTCCCACCTAGTTTTGTATCATCAGCAAACTTGGATACATTATACTCAGTCCCTTCATCTAAGCCATTAATATAGATTGTAAATAGCTGAGGCCCCAACACTGATCCTTGCGGCACCCCACTAGTTACAGCCTGCCAACCTGAAAAAGATCCGTTTATCACTACTCTCTGTTTTCTGTCCATTAACCAATCCTCTATCCATGTTACTATATTACCCCCAACCCCATGAGCCCTAACCTTTTATATGGCACCTTATCAAATGCCTTTTAGAAATCCAAATATACCCTTTTATCTACCCTACTAGTTACATCCTCAAAAAGCTCTAATAAATTTGTCAAACATGATTTCCCTTTCATAAAACCGTGTTGACTCTGCCTAATCATGTTATAATTTTCTAAGTGCCCTGATACCACTCCCTTAACAATGGATTCCAGCAGTTTCCTAATGACTGATGTCAGGTTAACTGGCCTGTAGTTCCCTGTTTTCTCTCTCCCTCCTTTCTTGAATAGCAGTGTTACCTTTATGACCTTCCAATCCACTGGGACCGTTCTAGAATCTAGGGAATTTTGGAAGATCAAAACCAATGCATCCACTATCTCTTCAGCCACCTCTTTTAGAACCCTAGGATGTAGGCTGTCAGGTCTGGTGATTTGTTGGCTTTTCGTCCCAATAGTTTCTCTAGTACTTTTTCGCTACTTATATTAATTACGGTGTGGAGATGCCGGAGTTGGACTGGGGTGGACAAATGTAAGAAGTCACACAACACCAGGTTATAGTCCAACAGCTTTATTTGAAATCACAAGCTTTCGGAGCGCTGCTCCTTCATCAGGTGAAGTGGAGAAATGCATAAAGACACAGCTTATATAGTCAGAGAATCATGTCAGATGTTTACAGGTAATCTTGCCAACTGCCATTTATCACACCTCGGCAGAGAGATAATCACAGCAATCAAAGGTGTGAATGGTGTCCAAACAGGTCAGTCAGGAAAACATTACATCAAAGAACAATGAGGTGGGGTCACAAGGGATCAAATATTGCAGATGCTGGGGTCTGTATGAAAAACAAAAAAACAGACAAAAAACATTTTTTTTTTTTTTTGCTGGAAATCACAGCAGGTCCGGCCGCATCTGTGTAGAGAGAACAAGCCAATGTCGACTCGAGTCTGGATGACCCTGCGTCAGGTGGGGTTACATGTAGCGTGACATGAACCCAAGATCTCGGTTGAGGCCGTCCTCATGGGTGCGGAACTTGGCTATCAGTTTCTGCTCGACGATTTTGCGTTGTCGTGTGTCTCGAAGGCTGCCTTGGAGAATGCTTACCCGAAGATCGGAGGCTGAATGTCCTTGACTGCTGAAGTGTTCCCCAACTGGGAGGGAACACTCCTGCCTAGTGATTGTTGCGCGGTGTCCGTTCATCCGTTGTCGCAGTGTCTACTATGGACTATGCACCATGGACTACTCCTCAGAATCGGTTTCATTCTTGGACACATGAATCTCCATCAAAGACGGACACCTCAGCACTTCACTCTACCGCAAGCCCACGGACAACCTCACGATGCTTCACTTCTCCAGCTTCCACCCTAACCACGTTAAAGAAGCCATCCCCTATGGACAAGCCCTGCGAATACACAGGATCTGCTCAGACGAGGAGGAACGCGATGGACACCTACAGACACTGAAAGACGCCCTTGTAAGAACGGGATATGATGCTCGACTCGTCAATCGACAGTTCCGACGGGCCACAGCGAAAAATCGCATTGACCTCCTCAGAAGACAAACACGGGACACAACCAACAGAGTGCCCTTCATCGTCCAGTACTTCCCCGGAGCGGAGAAACTACGCCATGTTCTTCGCAGCCTTCAACATGTCATCAATGACGACGAACACCTCGCTAAGGCCATCCCCACGCCTCCACTACTCGCTTTCAAACAGCCGCCTAACCTCAAACCATCGTTCGCAGCAAATTACCCAGCTTTCAGGAGAACAGCGACCACGACACCACACAACCCTGCCACTGCAACCTCTGCAAGACATGCCAGATCATCAACACAGATACCATCATCACACGTGAGGACACCACCCACCAGGTACATGGTACATACTCATGTGACTCGGCCAACGTTGTCTACCTCATACGTTGCAGGAAAGGATGCCCCGGAGCATGGTACATCGGCGAGACCATGCAGACACTGCGACAACAGATGAACGGACACCGCGCAACAATCACCAGGCAGGAGTGTTCCCTCCCAGTCGGGGAACACTTCAGCAGTCAAGGACATTCAGCCTCCGATCTTCGGGTAAGCATTCTCCAAGGCGGCCTTCGAGACACATGACAACGCAAAATCGTCGAGCAGAAACTGATAGCCAAGTTC
Organism: Somniosus microcephalus; assembly: GCF_052327205.1. Taxonomy (NCBI): domain Eukaryota; kingdom Metazoa; phylum Chordata; class Chondrichthyes; order Squaliformes; family Somniosidae; genus Somniosus; species Somniosus microcephalus. The sequence continues at coordinate 226,860,852 of NC_140990.1, forward strand.
CGCACCCATGAGGACGGCCTCAACCGAGATCTTGGGTTCATGTCACGCTACATGTAACCCCACCTGACGCAGGGTCATCCAGACTCAAGTCGACATTGGCTTGTTCTCTCTACACAGATGCGGCCGGACCTGCTGTGATTTCCAGCAAAAAAAAAAAAGTTTTTTGTCTGTTTATTTGTTTTTCATACAGACCCCAGCATCTGCAATATTTGACCCCTTGTGACCCCACCTCATTGTTCTTTGATGTAATCTTTTCCTGACTGACCTGTTTGGACACCATTCACACCTTTGATTGCTGTGGTTATCTCTCTGCCGAGGTGTGATAAATGGCAGTTAGAAAGATTACCTGTAAACATCTGACATTATTCTCTGACTATATAAGCTGTGTCTTTATGCATTTCTCCACTTCCCCTGATGAAGGAGCAGCGCTCCGAAAGCTTGTGATTTCAAATAAAGCTGTTGGACTATAACCTGGTGTTGTGTGACTTCTTATATTAATTACGTTAATTTCCTCACCCTCAGTAGACCCTTGGTTCGCCACCATTTTTGGTATGCTTTTTCTGCCTTCTACTGTGAAGACATGTACAAAATATTTGTTTAACATTTCTGCCATTTCCTTATTCCCCCAAATAATTTCTCCTGTCTCAGCCTCTAAGGGCTGACCAATTGTCCAATCCTCCCATTGAAGGACACTGAAAATAAAAATACTTCTGAGGAAAATAAAAACAATTATTTCATGTAGTTTTACTAGATTATAAAATAGGTTTGATAAAAGGAATAATGCACCTTTAGCTACTATATGTAAACGCTACTACACTGCCGTGTGTATCATTACAGAAATTGAGTTGTAAGTAGAAAGAAGAAATAAATTGTGCTGATATAATTCCTTTCATGTCCACAGGAGTTCTCTTAGTGCTTTACAGGCAATTAATTACTTTTGAAGTGCTGTTATTTTGTAGACAAATGTGACAGGCAATTTCTGCACAAGATCCAAAAAACTGCAAATGAGATAAGTGACTAGATAATTAGTTATTGGTGGTATTGCTTGAAGTATGTTATAAAGAAGGTACTTTCTTTAGTGATGGAATCAAAAGCAGCACATATAGTAAATGTGGTCATGAAATATCACAGAGTGCTACAAAGATGTGTACTGATTGTGTTTGGATTGTAAAGTGAAATTTAGTATTATGTCCCTTAAATGGGAGGTCCAAATAAAGCAGTATTATTCCTTCAGCTATAACAACAGAAATGCTGGAAAAACTCAGCAGACCAGGCAACATCCGTGGAGAGAAAATAGAGTCAACGTTTCGGGTCTAACCCTTTTCCAAAACTGGAAAGGAAATGAAATAGATCGAAAGGCAGGGCTGGGAGAGAACAAAAGAAGTGAAGAGACATTAAGAGGTATTCAAAACGAGATGAGATGGTGATAGGACTAGTGGAGACAAAAGACGGCTCTAGATTAGGTGTGAAATGTTCTGGCAGAATGAGACACAGCTGCCATGTGGGAGAGAAAAAAAAAGGGGGAGGGGAAAGGGCCAAAACAAAGATGTGGATAAAATATAAGCAAAAATGTAATAGGGGCCGAGGTTATGATCTGAAATTGTTGAACTCGATGTTGAGTTCGGAAGGCTGTAAAGTGCCTAATCGGAAGATGAGGTGCTGTTCCTCGAGCTTACGTTGAGCTTCCGTGGAACAATGCAAGAGCCCGAGAACAGTGAGGTCTGAGTGGGAATGGGGCGGTGAATTAAAGTGACAGGCGACTGGAAGCTCGGGGTTCCCCTTACGGACTGAACGGAGGTGTTCCGCAAAGCGGTCACCTAATCTGCATTTGGTCTCCCCAATGTAGAGGAGACCACATCGTGAGCAGCGAATACAGTATACTAGATTGCAAGAAGTACAAGTAAATCGCTGTTTCACCTGGAAGGGGTGTTTGGGGCCCTTGACAGTGGGAAGGGGGGAGGTATAAAGGCAGGTGTTGCATCTCCTGCGCTTGCACGGGAAGGTGCCGGGTGAAGGGGAAGGGGTGCTGGGCGTGGTAGAGGAGTGGACTAGGTTGTCTTGGAGGGAGCGGTCTCTACGGAATGCTGAAAGGGGAGGGGAGGGGCAGATGCATTTGGTGGTGGGATCACTTTGGAGGTGGCGGAAATGGCGGAGGATGATCCGTTGAATGTGGAGGCTGGTGGGGTGAAAGATGAGGACAAGGGGAACCCTATCGTGGTTCCGGGAGGGAGGGGCAGGGGTGAGGGCAGAAGTGCGGGAGATAGAACAGACACGGTCGAAGGCTGTGTCAACCACAGTAGAGGGGAATCCTCGGTTGCGGAAAAAGGAAGACATGTCGGAAGCACTGGTGTGGAAGGTGGCATCGTCGGAGCAGATGCGGCGGAGATGGAGAAACTGGGAGAATGGAATAGAGTCCTTACAGGAGGCGGGGTGGGAGGAAGTGTAGTCCAGGTAGCTGTGGGAGTCAGTGGGCTTGTAGTGAATGTTGGTCAATAACCTATCCCCAGAGATGGAGACGGAGAAGTCGAGGAAGGGAAGGGAAGAGTCGGAGATGGACCATGTGAATGTGAGGGAAGGGTGGAAATTGGAGGCAAAGTGAATGAAATTGTCTAGTCCAGGGCGAGAGCAGGAAATGGCACCTTCAGCTGATGTATTTGTTGTTCACTAGGAATGCAGGCGGATGACATTGGGATCCAGATGTTACTTAATAAACTTTCCACAAGCTGTAGCCTGTTCAGAATCCTGCAATGAAGTCGAGATATACTTGAAGAACGGTTCATCAATCAGTATTTGATATTATACATTTCCTTGTTTGCTGAAACGAACAAAGCTGCATAGCCATATGCTGTCAGGGCAACGGTTTGATGTATTAACACATCAGTAGCTCAGCTTTGTTTGAACAATAAAAGGATAAAGTAAGGTTTCCCCTTACAAATATATGGAAAGAGCATAGTTATTGCTCAAGCCAAACAGTGAAATTGTCACTGGGTTAAATAATTACAGGGTTTAGATAAGTGCAGCCTGGGAATGTTCCTCCTACATACTTAAGCATCGCTCGGGGAGATTGGATTGTTCAATCGACATGTTGAAAGGAATTTATTAATTGTGTTGCTATCTGAACAGTGATATATTAGATGACTTTGCAGCAAATAAAACAAAATCTATTATTGACTAATGGGATTTATATTAAATATATGGGGTAGGGGTAGAGTTTCCACTTGCTTATACTAGTAATAACATCACAATTTGGGTAGAATTGCCCGAACCAGTGCAAAAGATCGGGGAGTTTTAAACATAAGTGAGTTATGCCTAAAACCAATTACGTTTGTGTTTTCCGTGATCTTTCATGCTGCTTTCAGATTCAATTTGGCTGGATCAGATCCCGCCCACAAAACTGGCCATGCCCCCAGGTCAAAATTGCGAAATTCTGCCGATTGCGCTCATTTTCTTAGGCGCACAGGCATGTTTTAAAAGGCTTTTATATCAAAAATTATTTAATTCATTAAGAAACTGACTACCATACATCAATGAAACCATCAAATGGTTTGGTATGGTTTTTTTTCAAGTCACTTTCAGTGATTTTAAATCTGGTGGAGGACTGGACACCCTTATTAAAAATGCTTATTTTTGGTGATAAACCCATTTTCAGCTGTATTAATAAAAGGTTACCACTCTTAAATTTGGTTTAAAGGATATAAAGGGGTAGGCCTTAATATTTAACCAGTATAATATGTCTGAAAGGTACCATTCAGTCTTGTCAGGCTGGAAAACAAACGCAAAGCACCGTGGGATACTTGGCTGTGTTAACCCTTTTAGACTAACATAAATGAGTTTAGCTGACCAAGGACATTCTGAAGATCTACTTATAATTACACTCTACTTATAATTACACTGAGTAAATGCTGAGAGGAGGCCTGCTCCTGGAAGAGATAAAAGTACAAAGGCACATTGACGAAGTCTCTGCAGATAAGGCCTTGAAGACTGGTCACCTGGCTTCATAATTCAATTGGGCTTTGTATCCACCCAACCATATCTCTGCTGAAGATACCTCCCTATATTGATAAACAAGAGTAAGAGATAGCCCAAGAATGCAGAAGTTAGCAGAAGTTAGAATGAAGTCTCGGCAGTCCATAAGCTCTTACTGACGTATCTAGAGGTTACTGGAGTTCAAAGGGCAGGCCTAATAGTTGATTGATTAACCATGTAAACCAATGAAGTATCAATATTCTCATGTACACATCCTCATTAGTGATAAGTGGGCGTTGTCTAATAAAATGTATAACTATGCTGTATTTTCACATTTTCCTTTGAGAACGATGTCTCCAGCTAAGGGTAGCTGAGATAGTTCTCCCGTGTGCACTCATAATAAAACTATTGGTCTGGGTAACACTTGAGTCTGTTAGTTCTGTTTTACCATCCAGATTTTTCTCACTTACAATTTGGTGTCAGAAGTGGGGTACCACCGGACTGCTGATCGATCCTCCACAACGACGTACACGGAAGGGTGAGTAGCAATATTCACCCTTAATGTGGAGATCCGCGAGGCAGATCGGGGTGGCGGTGGTATAAAGAACAGCGAGTGAAGGAACAACAGGCTTCAGGGGTGGACCAATAGGACGCGTTTTAGGGTATAAAGCTGCGCTTGACGTACTAAGCGGGAACAAACAGACCCGAGGAGTTTAGAAACTCTCGGGAGGGAAAAAGCGCTAAAGGTGGGAAAGCGCTAAAAGGTTTTAGAAACCCAGGTGGGAAAGCGCTAAAGGTGGGAAAGCACTAGAGGGTTTAGAAACCCAGGGAAAAAGCGCTAGAGGGTTTAGAAACCCAGGGAAAAAGCGCTAGAGGGTTTAGAAACCCAGGGAAAAAAGTGCTAAAGGGTTTAGAAACCCAGGGGGAAAGTGCTAGAGGATTTGGAGACCCTCAAGGGAATGGGTTTAGAAACCTAAAAATAGGGGAAATACCGGGTGACGATCCGGAGGGGTTCAAGTTAAAAGGTGTTTAGAGAAAGTGTTTGTCTGTTTAGAGTATGTGTGTGTGTCTGTTTAGAGTATAAGTTTGTGTCATTATTCCGATAAAATATATGATTGAACCCTTGAGAGTCACGGAGTGACATGGACAAGGGTGGTTGTCTATTTCAAACACCTAGCCTGAGCCTGAATTAAGAGGACATAGTCCCAAATGACGGCCAGGATCAAGTAGGCGTGGGGAACTACAAACACCACAGGATCGTGATCACGTGATGAGTGAGTGTGTACAGAATAAAGTATAAGATAAGGAACCAATAAAACATGATGCCTAAAAATAAGCGAGGCAAGGAAACCCTCACTGAGGCCGGTGACGATTATGGTCCCGATTCAAATTTGGGTGACTACACGGGGAAATGCAGGAATTACGGGAACTATATTGGGGCTTGATTTGATACAACAGTTGGGAGCATTGGTAGATACAAAGAAAGAAGTCATTTTATGGACCCACAGGTATCATCCTAGCCGGGGTATACTAAGACCCGGAGCAATGGGAGTGTACGTGGGAGCCCTCACACACATGAATATAAATTGGGATAAGCAGGGTGGATGGGGAGTTATATGCAAGCAATATACGTTGTGGGCCAGGCACAAACAAGAATGTGGGTTAGTCCAAGTAGCCCCTGAGGTTGTGCCTGGACCAGAACACCACCCTATTCGACAATACCTGATAAAACAACAAGCAGTAGAAGCTGTTAAAACAATAGTATCAGAATTAAAAAAGCAGGGTATTGTCAGAGGAGCAGTAAGTACCACCAACTCGCCGATATGGGAAAACAGCAAAGTATGCAAACAATTGACGTATCAAGACGTGGGGAGCCGCTGGGCTAACTATCAGGGGTGTCATTGCTGAATGACTATCTGACCTTTAAAATGATGTCCCCTGGTGTACCCACAACCCTCACCTCCGGAAGGGGTATATGGATTACTGTGCGGGTTCTGGATACAATCAGGAGGCCAGTGCTCCGACCAGAGTACCATAATCACCCAAGAAAGGCAAGGCCAGAATATAATTGTATGTTGCTCGGGGATGCGATGCGCAATATGTGTTAGTACAACCGTGGGGGGAAGCCTCACCTGCGTGGGGGAAGGGAAGTCAACGTGTACCCAGACGTACACAATACGACCGCCCCCAACAACCCCTATGCCAATCAAGCCTATAATTACCTCACCGGCTGCCTTTCGACCCCTGGCCTGCCCAACGCAAACACCGGGCTCTACCAGTGGATTGGTTATAACCCTCACTGAAAATGTATTGTATGATAATGTGCAACATGAGCTTGTACTGGTAGTGCTAGATTTAACAGATACGGCCTTACCTACGTGGTGTTCTAAGAAAACTCAACAATTATATCAACACATCCTAACTCAAGTGTTAAAACAAGGCACGACATGGAATGGCGGTGGGCATAGTAAAAGAAATAAACAAATATGGAGACGTAAAAGGTCTGTGATAAATGACACAGCAACTGCCTTTAATATGGGTACCTCAGTTGTTAATACTATTGATTTGGCGACACTAGATCAGAATGTTAGAGACCTAGGGTCTCGCATTAAAGCTGTATTACAAAAAACAAATGAGAAATATGGATAAGGAATTATCTGAGGATCAAACGTTGACCATACATTTGCAAAAGATAGCTACGGTGCTAGAAACACACGCCCAAACCATTAATACATTAATGAAGGAAGAATACAATGCATCTCAGCAGGCGGCTGCTAATGACATATGTAGCACATATGGTAACTGGATTGTGGAACAAACCAGAGAAAACCTGGCCCAGATACAGGCAGGGGAAGTACCCTTATGGATAACGAATCAACAATTAAGGGCGAATCTGACCAGTGGGCACAAGGGGGATGGTACCTCTAAACAGATGTTGGCAGGCAGGAGCTTGACGGATTGCCAGTTAAGAGCAATGGTTCGGGTGTACCCCACATAAGTCAAGTGTAAACCTGACGGGGGAGGGCTCCTAGGGTTGGTATTGGTAATGGCACCCAAAGCCCAAGGACGAAAGGTGTACCGGATCCAGAATACTGGGGCAATGAAGGACGGAATGCACATATCCCATCACAATATGTTCCCATATGCTGTAAAGATTAAAGGAAATTTGGCTGGAATGAAATTGGAGGGATGTGTTACTAGACATGCTATCACCGTATGTCCACATAGTATTGGGCACAGTCCAGAAGCACAGTGTGGGTTTAACAATACTGGTACCAATCAGGATATTAACTGTACCATGGAGGCCCTAGAGGTGGATTTAAAACCCACTCAAGTGGCATATGCCGGAAAGGGTGAATATTGTGTTACAACTAATTTAAAAATGTTTAAATATGCCAATCTAACTTGTGATATTCCAAGTCCAGAGTTCTGCTTCATTCCTGAAATCCCGGTACGGATTGGACACGAGGAATTGGTGGAGATACACCAGTATAACCTCACCACCTTACAAGTTTCTGAATATATCAAGAAAGACTTAAAAGACTATCAGAACACATTTGGGTATCCGATACCCCCGTTGCCTGAACACTTGAAAGTATTGCGAATGGAGATACGCCTCTCCCAGAAGGTTTATTATAACCCACAACAAAACAATAAGAACATTAAGCGTGACATTGACCAAATTAAAGTCACCACTTGGTGGGATGACCTCTGGAGTTGGGGACTAAATATACAGATCCATCCTTGGATTAGATTAATCTCACATGTATTAGTAGTAGTGCAATTTGTTGTAATGTGCTTCTTGATTTTCATGGCCTGTAATAAATATCGTGGGCAGAGGATGAAAAGATTGGCAAAGGCAGTAAAACAGAGCCTGGGTGAGAATGTCCCCAGTGTCTCTTTGATCCCAACAAAGAACACGTCTGAGTGGTAACGGGAGGAGTAACTACTGGGGTAAGGTGCATATAAAAGGGGAGACAATCATAGTTTGATAGGACTATCAGATGTTCTGCCTCTCTTCCACCCGGACTGGTGGCCACCACGAAGGGAACCTGTTTAGATGAGGTACAGCATCTTGCATATGTAAGTATCCAGGGGATGCCTGGGTGCTTGCAAGAGGGCAACACTAAGCGGGGCATACCAATGGGCAACCATGGGTGACGGTTAAGGGTTGGCTACCTTGGGCTTAGCCAAGGGCCAAAAGGGGGGATTGTTAGGATAAAATTTGGTTTATGGGATATAAAGGGGTAGGCCTCAATATTTAACCGGTATAATATGTCTGAAAGGTACCATTCAGTCTTGTCAGGCTGGAAAAAAAATGCAAAGCACCATGGGATACTTGGCTGTGTTAACCCTTTTAGACTAACATAAATGAGTTTAGCTGACCAAGGACATTCTGAAGATCTACTTATAATTACACTCTACTTATAATTACACTGAGTAAATGCTGAGAGGAGGCCTGCTCCTGGAAGAGATAAAAGTACAAAGGCACATTGATGAAGTCTCTGCAGATAAGGCCTTGAAGACTGGTTACCTGGCTACATAATTCAATTGGGCTTTGTATCCACCCAACCATATCTCTGCTGAAGATACCTCCCTATATTGTTAAACAAGAGTAAGAGATAGCCCAAGAATGCAGAAGTTAGCAGAAGTTAGAATGAAGTCTCGGCAGTCCATAAGCTCTTACTGACATATCCAGAGGTTACTGGAGTTCAACGGGCAGGCCTAATAGTTGATTGATTAACCATGTAAACCAATGAAGTGTCAATATTCTCATGTACATACCCTCATTAGTAATAAGTGGGCGTTGTCTAATAAAATGTATAACTAAGCTGTATTTTCACATTTTCCTTTGCGAACGACGTCTCCAGGTAAGGGTAGCTGAGATAGTTCTCCCGTGTGCACTCGTAATAAAACTATTGGTCTGGGTAACACCTGAGTCTGTTAGTTCTGTTTTACCATCCAGATTTTTCTCGCTTACAAATACTTTTTAATGGAAAGAAAAAAAAGACATTGTGATGTTCTAATAGGTGCCTGATTGCACTGGTTTGGGAAAGATTTTACGCTTGTGATTATGCAAATAAATTTTAGCAGAAAGTTGAACTATAACCTAACCAGCACAATTTCAAGCGCATTTTGCGTGCAATCTCCCGATTGTGCCCAAAGTGGAAACTCTACCCCATAGAGACTAGGTGTTTGGTTTCTACCCTCTCTTTTCATTTCAGGAACATAGATTTGAAGCCAACCCAGGCCAATAGATTGAAAGTCTTGTCTTGATGACGACTGAAGGAGTTCTGACCTACTTAATGAGGGTAGTCTCAATCCAATTCCAGTGGACATCTCTCCAGAGTACGACCCTGCTCATAATTCAGCACTAAGATGGCAGTCACACTCAGTCATAATGGGTGGAGCTCTCAACATCAGAGGGGGAGAAATATGGGTGGTAGCGGATCACCGTTATGCTCCCTGCCCAATTTTCCTTGCTTAACAGGCGGCTGATCCACCAGCACTATATTTACAACCCGCTTTAATTAAACGTTCCGGCCAAAGTGTGAAACATGGAACTGTCAACGTGATGCAGGAGAAGAGGTGGTGTTCTGAGTCTCAGGTTGTTGAGGTAGATATATGGAATTTCACTCCTCATACCATAACTTTCTGAGTTAATAAAAGCCTTGCTTTGCTCCGTTAACGTTGAGTCTCGGATTCATTGAGGCACATCAATTTTATTAACTCAATTTTCAATGCAATGGATCAACTCTTGAAACCCGAACGTTTGGATTTGGACCAGCATGCTTCGGACGCATCGGCACGATTTGGACACTGGTTTAAGTGTATGGAATTCTTCCTGGACAATTCCGCAGCCATCACAGACGCTACGGACGCTGAAAGTATGAAACTCGGAATCCTGCGGAATTGGGTAAGCCACCGGGTTTACCCCCTCATCCAAGACGCCGACACGTACCCGGCCGCCTGCGACATCCTAAAGGCGCATTACCAGCAGCCTACGAACGAGGTGTACACTAGGCATCTGCTCGCTACTCACACACAGCGACCTGGGGAATCGCTGGATGAGTTCCTAGTCACCCTGAAAACGCTTGGCAAAGACTGCAAGTGCCAAGATGTAAAAGCCGCAGTGTACACTGACGAGCTTGTTCGTGATGCCTTTATCACAGGCATCAGCTCCACTTACATCCGGCAGAGACTACTGGAAAAAACGGGATTGGACCTGAAACAGGCTGTGGACACAGCGCGATCCCTGGATGTGGCCCAGAGAAACTCGGATGCCTACTCTTCAGCCCGCGCCGCCCACGCCGCCACGTGTGCACCAAGGGTGCCGCCATCTTGGAAGGCATCTTCCCCGCCCGGCAGCCCGACACCGTCGGGGCCCCGCTCTCCCCCCAGAAGCCCTACGACAGCCGCGACGCGTTGGGGCCCCAACTGCTACTTCTGCGGGCAGCCGAAGCACACCAGAAACCTGTGCCCGGTGAAAGGCACCACCTGCCTTAAGTGCGGTAAGAAGGGGCACTTCAGGGAGGTGTGCAGAGGGAACCCCGCTGGAAAACCCGCCACCGCCGCGTGTGCGCCGTGGGAGCGGCCATCTTGGACGCCATCTTGCCCGACCTCATGGGGTCCGCCATCTTGTGAGCAGACAGCATGGACGCCATCTTGTCTCGATCAGGGCCCTACAGTGGCATCGGTCACAGTGGACCAGGCCAGACCGCACCCGCTATCCAAATCAATGGTGGACATCGAGGTAAACGGGTGCGGGGTTAAATGTTTAATTGACAGTGGAAGCATGGAGAGTTTTATTCACCCTGGACTAGTACAACAACTCTCTCTAACGGTGGTCCCTGCTCGGGGCACCATCTCTATGGCTGATAAAACCCAGACATCGACCATTATGGGTTACTGCGCGGTACAATTGTCCGTTAACGGAACTGTATATGATAATTTTAAATTACTAATCATGAAGAGTCTATGTGCGGGCGTGATCTTGGGCCTGGACTTCCAGTGCCACCACCAAAGCATCACGCTCAATTACGGTGGGTCCCAGCCGCCCCTCACAGTGTGCGGTCTGGCTACCCTGAAGGTAAAGCCGCCTTCGCTATTCGCGAACCTTACTCCCAACTGCCGGCCAATAGCGACCAAAAGCAGGAGGTACAGCTGGGAGGACAGGCGGTTTATCGCGACCGAGGTGGACAGGCTGCTGAGGGAGTGCGTTATTGAACGCAGCAACAGCCCGTGGCGCGCCCAAGTGGTGGTGGTGAGGGGTAACGAGAAGAAACGGATGGTGATCGACTATAGCCAAACGATCCACATGTACACCCAACTAGACGCCTACCCGCTACCCCGCATATCAGAAATGGTGAACCAAATTGCCCAATACCGGGTGTTCTCCACCATCGACCTCAAGTCAGCGTACCACCAGCTCCCTATCAGACCAGAGGACCACCCGTACACCGCCTTCGAGGCGAACGGACGCCTCTACCAATTCCTCAGAGTCCCCTTTGGGGTGACGAATGGGGTCTCGGTCTTTCAGAGGGAGATGGACCGCATGGTCGATGACCACCACTTGCAGGCAACCTTCCCCTACCTCGACAACGTCACCATCTGCGGTCACAACCAGCAGGATCACGACTCGAACCTCGAGAGATTCCTGAAAACTGCACAAAAACTCAACCTCACTTACAACGAGGACAAGTGCGTTTTCAACACCACGCGCCTCTGCATACTAGGCAGCGTGGTGGAGAATGGGGAAATCGGACCAGACCCCGACCGATTGCGCCCCCTACGGGAGCTGCCCCTGCCCAACACTCCCAAAGCCCTGAAAAGGTGCCTGGGGTTATTTTCTTATTATGCCCAATGGGTCCCCAACTACTCCGACAAAGCCCGCCCCCTCTTGAAAGCATCCTCTTTTTCGCTCTCTGCTGAGGCCCACGCCGCCTTCAAAAGCATTAAGCGGGATATTGAGCGGGCCACGCTACAGGCAGTGGACGAGAACACTCCCTTTCAAGTGGAAAGTGATGCGTCTGACTTTGCCTTGGCGGCCACCCTCAACCAGGCGGGGCGGCCCGTAGCTTTCTTCTCGAGGACCCTCCAAGGGCCCGAGATCAGACACTCCTCCGTGGAAAAGGAGGCCCAAGCCATCGTGGAGGCAGTGCGCCACTGGCGCCACTACCTAGCCGGCAAACGCTTCACCCTACTTACCGACCAGCGGTCGGTAGCGTTTATGTTTAATAATAAACAGAAGGGGGAGATTAAAAATGATAAGATTCTCAGGTGGCGGATCGAGCTCTCCACCTTCGAGTATGACATCATTTACCGGCCAGGGGCCCTTAACGAATCCCCCGACGCCCTCTCACGAGGGATGTGTGCCAGCGCCACCGGGGATCGGCTACAGACCCTCCACAACGACTTCTGCCACCCAGGGGTCACACGGCTGTTCCACTTCATAAAGTCCCGCAACTTACCCTACTCTGACCAGGAACTGCCGCACTTGCGCTGAGTGCAAGCCTCGGTTCTACTGCCCAGATAGAGCCCACTTAATCAAAGCTACACGGCCCTTTGAGCGGCTCAGCTTAGATTTCAAGGGCCCTCTCCCGTCAGCCGACCGCAATGTTTACTTCCTGAACATTGTGGACGAATACTCCCGTTTCCCATTCGCCTTCCCCTGCCCAGACATGACCAGCGCCACGGTCATTAAATGCCTCAACAGCCTGTTCTGCCTGTTCGGTATGCCGAGCTACATCCATATGGATAGGGGGGCGTCCTTCATGAGTGAAGAGCTACGCCAGTACATGCTGTCCAAGGGGATCGCCACGAGCCGTACCACCAGCTACAACCCGCAGGGTAACGGTCAGGTGGAGCGAGAGAACGGGACAGTATGGAAAGCAGTCACTCTAGCTCTAAGGACCAAGGGCCTCCCTACCTCCCGCTGGCAGGAAGTCCTCCCAGATGTGCTCCACTCGATACGGTCGCTATTGTGTACTGCCACTAATGCCACGCCTCATGAACGAATGTTTGTCTTTCCCCGGAAATCCACCTCAGGCGTATCCATGCCATCATGGCTCTCCACCCCAGGTCTGGTATTTATACGAAGGCATGTGAGGGGCCACAAGACGGACCCTCTCGTGGAGTCAGTGCACCTACTCCACGCCAACCCCCAATACGCGTATGTCCGGCACGCCGACGGAAGGGAGGACACTGTGTCCATAAAAGACGTCGCCCCAGCCGGTAATGACAACAACCATGACAACAACAGCAACAACGATCACAGCAACTCTTACCCACCCACTATTCTTTCATCACCCCCGGAAGAACATAGACCAACGGTGCCCCCACCAACTACCCCTTCAACAACCCTGGCGGCGCCCCCGGCAGAGACCCAGGAGGTCACCGGGGACACCCAGCCAACACCCGCGGCACCACAACAGCTACGTTGGTCACAGAGGACTACCAAACCCCCGAACAGACTAAATCTGTAGAAGGGGTGAATGTGATGAAATATGCCATTCATCAGGCACGCTGTATTCTCTGTGTTTGATTGTGCCTGTGACTGTGACAAGCAGGGGAGTTTAGTTTCAGTTTCATTTCCTTACCTGTATTATATTGTGTGTAGGGCTCCGCCCATACCTGGCCCCTACTTAAGCAGGCCCCAGCGTGTCTCACAGGCAGTACAGCAGATCTCTGGATGAGAGACACTTCTCCACTGTGTAATACTTTCTGAGTTAATAAAAGCCTTGCTTTGCTCCGTTAACGTTGAGTCTCGGATTCATTGAGGCACATCAGAGGGGAGGAAAGAACAAAAGGGAAGGTCTGTGATAGGATGGAAGGCAGGAGTGATTAAATGACAAAAGGGATGATGGTGCAAGGAAAAAGGGGGTGGTAATGGGACAAGTAAAGAAACAAAAGATGGGTCTACAGGAGCTGAAAATGACAAAAAGCAGAATCAGTACCAACAACTGCTGTTTGAAAAAATGGGAGCAGTGGTTATGATCTAAAGTTGTTGAACTCAATGTTGAGCCCAGAAGGCTGTAAAGTGCCTAATCGAAAGATGAGGTGCTGTTCCTCAAGTTTCCATTGAGCTTCATTAGAACAGTGTAGGAGGCCGAGGTCGGAGTGGGAATGGGGTAGAGAATTAAAAAGACAAGCGATCGGAAGCTCGGGGTCACGCTTACAGACTGAACGGAGATGTTCTGCATAGCGATCACCCAATCTGCATTTGGTATCTTCAATGTAGAGGAGACCACATTGTGAGCAGCGAATACAGTATACTAAATTGAAAGAAGTACAAGTAAATCGCTGTTTCACCTGGAATGAGTGTTTGGGGCCCTGGATGGTGGGACGGGAGGAGATAAAGGGCAGGTGTTTCTTCTCCTGTGCTTGCACGGGAAGGCGCTGTGGGATGGAGGTGGGGTGTTGGGGGTGATTATTTTTCCGCTCTGTGGTCTCCCCAGCCATACACTGTATGAGGCTAAAAGGGTATGTGGGTGACCTACTGTCACTGTGCCCACTAGAAAGTGTATAAGAATAACCTGATAAAAGCTGACCCCCAGGTTTCCCTCCTCTCTGTTTTAGGGTATCAGCATCCACTCAACCCTCTCCACAGCAGCATCACCACCAGTCATTACTCTAGTTGGAACAGTGTCCCACCATTCAATGACAGCGCAACTTAATGATGAAATGTGCTGGTGTTCCAACACACTTCACTGCAGTGGTTTCATCTGATATCTTTATAACATACATAATAATTGACACTTCCTTCAAGGAAGATTTTTATTGTTAGACTGAAAATGTTCAATGGAAATAAATTACTAAAACAGATGTTGGCTGAAGCTAAAATGAGCCTTGCAATCACCATCTTTACTGCGTGTTTTTGTGACTGGAATAAATTTTGTGCGGTGTGTTAAAATGGAACTGTTCTGAACTGATGAATTATATGATGAAGTTCCAGACCACTGCTTATCACATTAAATAGATCCCTTTGATTTTAAACATATTGAGGCAGAAATTCCGTTCCCTACGGGTGTGTACACGCTGTGTACTCACCCGTAGGGCCAACGGGAATGCCAGTTTTAGGCATGCACTGCGCATGCGCTGGAAACTGGCATTTTTGATCTGTCAAGAAAGCTCTTGACAGATCCTCCAGCTGCCCTGGAGCAGGGCCTCTGTGGGGGGAGAGTTCCGGTTTTTGGAGACCTTCCGCCTGCAGAAAACACTTACAATTCTTGCACCTGGAAAAGCAGGTGTCAGGCCTGCTTTTACCAGGATAAGAGTTGAAAAAAGTAGAAAAAAATAATTTTCCACTGATTTATCATTTAAAAATACTTTAAAGAAAGGTAAGTTTATTTATAGCCCCATTAAAAACTTTAATTATTCTTTTCAAAAAAATAAAATTTTTGTTTAAAATGCTTAATTTATGTAATTTAAAGTCATTTTAAAAATGTGATTTAAAAAAAAAATATTTAAAGTTTTACTATGTTTTGGGGGTGATTTCCATTCATATATTTGACAGGTCTTCCTGTCAAATGTATGAAGGGAGATTCCCTTCTCTGATTGGCTCCCCATGGCCCACGTCATCCCAGGGACGCTGCGAACCGCCTGCGCCTCTGGGATACATGGGCCCTGCGCACTGGCAGTTTGAAGAGGCCCAGCAACGGAACTCTGCGCCTCCTGGGAGCCCTCCGGTCTAGGCACAGATTTCTCCAGATCGCAGCCCTCTGCCCGCGGGAGGCCTGCAAACGGAATTTCTGGGCCATTGTATGGCTTGGCAATTGGACTAGAAATTCAGCTGCTTTGCGCCTCCCGTTAGTGCCTGTGGTGGGCGGTAACGGGACGCTATAGCGTTACCGACTGGGCGCGGCAAATTCATTGATGCCCGCGAACTTCCCTGGCAGTTTTGCGTTGGCGCTAACACTTACTGCCTCGGTCTCCAGCGCCCCGTAGATCGTGACGTCATCAAGTGCACAGCGCCCCATTACGGGCCCAGATGTGAAATTCACACCCGCCCCCTGCTGCATCGCCGGGCATCAACAACGGCAGCAACAGGAGGCGTTGTCACCTTGGTTGGCTGCTTGGGGAGCGATAATTAAAGACAGTGGTGGTCAGATAGGCCAAACTTTATTCTTCGCACCAGTCTGGTGCCTGCGGAAAGTTTTTGAAGCCTCATTGCTGCGAGATGCCTAAGCTCTCCACTCTCTGAGAGTGATTGGGGCTGTAATGGAAGTCGTGCAGGTCCCCCGGCCCCACAGAACTAAGAAGAATGTTGCAAACCATCATTGGCCCTTCCCTTTAAGCGAGGGAAGGAGCCTCTGTTGCCGGTAGCACTGCACTGCACATTCTTCAGCGCTCTGCCACTACCGCCCCGCTCACACACTTTAGCGCTCTAAGAGAAGTGGTTAGCGCTTGATTTAGTGCTCCACTTCCCTCTTGGAGCACTAAAACTGAATTTCGCGGGAGGAGAGAATAATTAGCACCTGGCGCTAATTTTTCAACATTTTGGGGGAGAAATTGGGTATAGCCCCATTTGGGGCGTTAGAATTGGTGCTGCGCAAATGTTTTCGCCAGGCACAACTTATCGCCACCTCGAGCGATAGTGGGTTGCTGCGCCCCCTAAAGGTGATTGCGGCGTTGATTCAGGCGCTGCACAGGAGTCTTAAGGCGCTAACCCGGCGGCGCTACTCAATATGTCGGCGGCCGGGCGCAGCGCAGGTGCTGTCAATAATCGATTACCCGAGACATGCTGGCGCCGGCCAGCTCTTAAAGGGGCGGCTCAATTAGGAGCAGCAGCCACACTCTGCGCCTTGTAGGCCTCAAAATCGGCGCTGTGCTTTCTGTGGCGTTCCAAACTTTGAACATATGGAGAGGGTGAGGCAGAGAGCGGAGCGCTTTACCGATGGGGCATTGGATGCTTTGGTTGGTGAAGTGGAGCGCCGGTGAGCTGTGCTGTACCCCGACAATGGCAGGAGGCCTCATCAGAACGAGTACCGCAGGGCTTGGAGGGAAGTTTGTCAAAGAGTCACCTCAACCAGCGTAGTGGCCAGGACTCCTGTGCAATGCAGGAAGAAGTTCAACGACCTCGCTCGGGTCATTAGGGTGAGTGCCTTTTTCGCAATCTTCTTCATCCCTCCATCTGCACCTGACATTATGGCCAGAGGGTGCGCGAAGCCCCAATGGTCATCTGTCAGCCAGCACCCATGGCCCTTTTTGGAAACACACACGCACATTCAGCTCAATGCATAATGGAAGGGCTAATCTACCATGGGGGGCATGTGATGTCAGCTCAATGCATAATGGAAGGGCTAATCTACCATGGGGGGCATGTGATGTCAGCTCAATGCATAATGGAAGGGCTAATCTACCATGGGGGGCATGTAATGTCAGCTCAGGCCAGCATGTTTCATCACTTCCCGTCCTTTCTCCTGCAGGCCAAGCTGGCCAGGAACCGGAGGGAGCAGCTTCGCACCGGAGGAGGCCCTCCTCAGCTGCAGACACTGACGGACCTGGAGGAAAGAGTCCACTAGATTGTTGGAGGTTGGATGACTGGTCCTGTCACCACTGGAGCTGCCGACGCCATTGTGCACAGCGATGGTAAGGTTATCACCTTTTTGAACTCTCTCCTTCCACTTCTTCCCCCCACCAGCATGCTTTTTCACTCTGGACCCATGTCAGAGCATTGCAGCACTCATGCATCCCTTGCTGCCACCCTGTCCTTTCGCTAAAGCCACTCTTCAACCTCCCTGCTTTCAGATGCTGCATCACCAGCTCAGGAGCCGGGCCCTCAAGCTGCCACTGCCACTGACTCCGGAGGCGACGAGCAGGAGGAAGCTGGACCATCCCCGCCACCCTCAGGCGAGCCAGCCCCTCTGCAGACTGGGGAGACTACTTCCCTGGAGGGGAGCGGGGGGGAATGCTCTGAGGAGGAAGCAGTTCCAGGAACAAGCGGGCTGCAGCAACGCAAGGGGGGTAGGGAAGCTTGGGGGCCGTCTCCCCAGAGGGCGAGTCAGGCCGCGAGTACTGCTGCACAGAGCGCAGAAGAGGTGCGTTCCCTCGCAGAAATGAGTGCCCAGGCTCGGCTCAGGCACACTGAGCTCATGGCTGCAGTGGCAAGGATGCCTGAATCCATCGAGACACTGGCAAGGAGTGTGCAAGACTTCGGGGCAGCACAGGCAAGGAGTGCGCAGGACCTCGGGGCAGCACAGGCAAAGAGTGCGCAGGACTTTGGGGCAGTACTGGAAAGGACTGTCCAGGACTTCAGGGCATCACTGGAAAGGACTGTCCACGGCTTCGGGGCAGCACTGGAAAGGACTGTCCAGGGCTTGACCGAAGCACTGGAAAGGACTGTCCAGTGCTTCACCGAAGCACTGGCACCTGCGACGCAAGTGCTGAGTGCTGCCACGCAGTCACTCGCTGGTCTCATGCAGACGCATATTGAGGCCACGCGACCAATGACTGCTGCCACCCTCGCCGGATCAGGCGGGATTACCCGGGGCCCTTGCAGCACCACAGCAGGGCCTCAATCTGTGGACCAGCTGATTGGTGCGCATGCTGCGGTGCTGCCTCGTCAGTGTGCCATTGTGTCATTCGACCAGGGAGCTGCTGTCCACTCTCAGGATGTCAGCATTCCTGATGCCACTGCTGGCACGTCTCCACTGCAGCTGCCACCACCTACAGGACAGATTGCTTCCACCCATTCACAGTTGGAGCAGTCAGCATCCGGGCCCTCCACGGCCAGAGGTCGTCCAGGACGTCCCTCAGGGGCATCTGCGCTTTCCAACAGCCAGCAGGCCTCCCCCAGCCTTGATGCAGCCACTGGGGTCCCATTACGGAGGAGCTGCAGGGAGGGAAGGGGCCGATCTCGCAAGAGAAGTAGATCACCATCAAGGGGGAAAAAGTAGAAGGTGCAGCTGAGACGTCTTTTTTGTAGAAATCAAGGCCGTGGATGCTGGTCTGAATGTTAGTAATGTTTTGGATAGTCTCCCGGGTGTGTGAGTCACTTAAGTGTTAGTGTGTTAGTTTTGCTTTCTGCAGCCATTGCTTTGTCATGTTGGAAGGAAGCACATTTCGCAAAATAAACAACTTTTTAAAATTACATTGGCCATGTCTGATATTTACATTCACTGCCCTTCATAGGCTTGGGGTTATCCGGATGGTTCCCTTCCTCCTCATCGAATGGCACCAAGCATTCCATCAGAGGGGCCTATAAGCGGCTTGTTATCAGCCTCTGATGGACGGCCCTTCCAGTTTGTACCTCCCTCCCATCTTGGTCCTCCTCCTCTTCCTCCTCCGCTGGTGCTTCAATGGCTGGTGGCATTGGCTGGGTGCGTAGGATGGCGAGGTTATGCAGCATGCAACAGACTACGACAAAGTGGGAGACTCGCTCTGGTGAGTACTGCAAGGCGCCTCCGGAATGGTCAAGACAGCGGAACCGCTGCTTCAGCACACCGAGTGTGTGCTCCACAATGTTCCTCGTCGCCTGATGGCTCGCATTGAAGCGCTCTTCAGCAGGAGTGCTGGGCAAACGGAGCGGCGTCATCAGCCATGGGCACAGAGGATAGCCCTTGTCACCGAGAAGCCAGCCTCCTGGGTGAGCCGGGGCCTCGAATAGGTCTGCAACTGAAGTCTGGTGCAGGATGAAGGCGGCGTGGCTGCTGCCAGGGATCTGCGCATTGACTGCGAGGATCAGCTGTCGGTGGTCACAGACCAGCTGAACATTCAAGGAATGGAACCCCTTGCGGTTGCGGAACTCCTCCGAATTCAAAACAGGCGCCCGCAAAGCCACGTGCATGCAGTCAATGGCGCCCTGCACCATGGGGAAGTCTGCTATTGCTGTGAAGCCCTCTGCGCGCTCCCGCTGCTTCTCCAGTGTCATAGGGAAGGAGATGTACTGCCGCCTCCTTTGAAATAGGGCATCTGTTACTTGACGGATGCAGCAATGCACCGCAAACTGCGATATGTTAGCGATGTCCCCAGTTGCGGCCTGGAAGGAGCCGCTCGCATAGAAATTCAGGGCAACAGTCATCTTGACAGCCACCGAAAGAGAGGTCCTGCACCTTATCTGAGTCTGCAGATCTGGCTGAAGCAGGTGGCACAGCTCAGTCACCACCTCCTTTCTGAAGCGCAGCCTTCTAAGACACTGCTCCTCTGACATGTTCAAGTAACAGAACTGCTGTCGGAAAACCCTGGCAGCGTAAGGTCTGGTGTGGCGACGTCTTTTGGCCCTCCTCCGTCTGGCCATTCCTGGCCCTCTCTCCCTGCGTCCCTGTGCCCTTTCCAGATGGTTCAGCAGCAGGACGTTCCCCTCCAATGCAGCCCCCATAGTAATAGCGCACAAGAAATTGTAAACGTTGTGAATGCTCACCAGCTGCAAGGTGATGGTCAGTAGGCTGAAGTTCCTCTGGCCAGCGCTGGCTCACTGGTGCAATGGCTCTCAGAGTGCAGCTCAGCAACTCTGTGAAAGTCTCGAGGAAGTTGTGCTCCCAAAATGGCTGCCGCTTTTATACCAGTGCAGTCCCCTTTAAAGAGCGCCCCCCTAGCCCGAGAGCGACTGGGGAATGTTCCAGGTAAGCAGTCCTTATTAGCGCCAGGCGGAACGGAGGGGCGCAACACTGAATTTCCGGCCCGGGGCGCCGAAAAGGCGTTGCACACTGAAATGACGTCATGATCTGCCTGCGCCTGCGAGCGGGCGCTAAGGTTTAATGCCGGCGCAAAATGCCCACTCAATATGGGAGGAGGCGCTGGGTTCACTGCGCCCGGCCGAAAATTGGCTACCGCCCCACTTCTCGGCCTCTTTAGGCGCTAATTGGAGGTGCTGCCAACCGAATTTCTCCCCCTTTAAGTTTTAGCGTCCCAAACTGGGCGATGCTGAATTTCTCCCCCATGATGTCGATTAGTTAGATCTGTATTCAGTTTTATGTTAATATAACTTGAAAAGCCAACCACATGTGTAAATGCATTCAACCACTTGAAAAAAAAATGTTATGCTGCTTAATGAACAATTCCTTTAAGGTGATAAAAAAAAGTTCAAGATATTTTCCAGAGGCAGTAAGAAGTGGTGAGGTGAAGATTCTACAGGGACTGGGCTCGTTAATCTCACACTTACACCATTTCCTCATGAGTTGGCGAGCGCTTTTCCATTTTTCCTGTACTTGATAAATGGAAAACTACTAAACCGTGACGTAATCGAAGCCAGCAACTGTAATTATGGACAGAAACCTGGGTGGGATTGTACTTGGCCAAGAGAAAATGGATTGAGTTTTATTTCAGGTGGAAAAGCAAATTCCACACAACAATCTGTGCACCAGATGCATTTTCTGTTCACAGCTCACGTTGAAACGATTGTGCAACTTATACAGGGTTTGCTCTGGGGAAGCAAAGCTTGTTTCTTTTTTACATCTTTGGGAAGAAATATGGAACTAATTTGCATTCAGAATTACAAGTGATTGAATTCGCCGTTACTTTGCCACTGACCACAAAATCTGGAAGTATTGTCATTTTGAAATATGCACATGTATTGAATAGACACACCTTTACCACAAGGCATCTAATTATCGTTTCCTCTAAATAATTTTAAGTGGAGCGAGGCTTGGGCAGAGTGAGAATATCTTCTGCAATCGTAAGGGAGTTGAATCTGAGGGAGTGAAGACTATGGGGAGTCAGGGCAACTTATTGTGGTCAGCCACAAAAACAATTTTTGTCTTGTGCTTTTCCCCCCACTTTTTTTTGTCATTTCACGTATAAGAGTTAGGACAACGGAGGAAGATTATGGCTACTAGCACTTACAAAGATCAAATATTGAGGTTATTCTGTGTGTCTTGTTGTTTTATGCATTTCAGGTAACTTTGGAAAGACAGGGGCTGTAAAGAAACATTGCAAGCGGTTTACCTGTGACAAGTGTGAGTGGCTGCCAAAATAGGAGGAGACGGTTGTGAGGCCGGTGAAGGAGGTGAGTGACCTTAAGTTCTTTACAGGGTATGATGCTTTTCTGCATAAGGCAGCCTCTGCTGCACTTGTTCCTCCACAGGGTACTGAATGTCCACATGACATAAGAACATAAGAAATAGGAGCAGGAGTAGGCCATTCGGCCCTTCGAGCCTGCTCCGCCATTCAATGAGATCATGGCTGATCTTCTGCCTCAACTCCATTCACCGGCCCTATCGCCATATCCCTTGATGCCCTTACTAGTCAGAAATCTATCGACTTCTGTTTTGAATATACCCAATGACTGAGCCTCCACAGCCCTCTGGGGTAGAGAATTCCAAAAATTTCACACCTTCTGTGTGAAAAAAATTCTTCTCATCTCAGTCCTGAATGGCCTACCCTCTATCTTGAGGCTGTGGTATTTGCAGCTGAGCTGGATAGAGGCTTCTCCAGGCGCAGATGATGAGAGCTGCACCCAGGGGACAGCTGCTGAGGATAACATGTCTGCACCACTGAAGAGGAAGAGGCACAAAGGAATGAACAAACAAAACTCCAGCACAAACACATGTGAGTCAGACATGGATCAGGTAAGATAGAACAAACAGGCCAAGAAGGGTAAGTTAAGTGGAACCACCTTATTTTTTGAGGATTCCATTGTTAAACTTACTGTCCAGGAATTTTGCAGAAAGAAGGACTACCGTGCTATGTTTTCTTGGGTCAAAGAATACTGATATAGATAGCAGGGTTGAGGAAATGTTAAAGGGGTCTATATTGCTGTTCATGTGAGGCTAAATTATATAATTGCAAGCAGATATTTCCAGCGGAGACACAATGGGCCACATGAATTTCCATGATTCTACGATTCTATATGAAATCATGATTAAAACATGTTCCGTAACTTTAAACAAGATGGTGTTCAAGTTGTGGCTTCAGGTCTTGACCATGAAAGATACCTCTGATCTGAATAGCAGAATCCTGGATTTTAACATTTGATTACTAAGTTGGGCAAGGAAGAAGAAGCTGTGATTCATTGATAACTGAAGCCAGTCCATTGGACAACCAGGGCTTTTCAATAAAAATGGTATTCAACCAAGCAAGATAGGTATGAAACAATTTGCTGTTAATGTGGAGGAAGCATGTTAGCCAGGGAACAAAATACACATCCTACAAAATAGGTGGGAGTACAACCTCAGACAGTGTAAATGTTAACTCACCTTTTCCGTTGGACTCACTACACATTGGACCGGAATTTGCGGTGGGTAATAACAGTGAACGAACAGCGTTCTCTTTGAAACTGACCACAACTTCAGGATTTAGCGCATGAGCATCCTAACGTGGAAATCCTGAAGTTGCAGTCAGTGATTCACTGCTCTGACACTGGCTGCGCTGTGCACCCCCACCCCATAGCTGGCAATCAGTGTAATCAGTGAAATCAGTGAAACTGATGAAAACTTTGACTTCTCTGTGGTAATATCGCTGTTAAACACCCCATTAAAAGTTAGACCTTGTTGGATAAGTTGTAATTGGGGGTTTAACAGCGTATTGACTGCTAAACAAAGTTTATAGCCCTGAAAAACGAATTTTAATTTTGTGGATTGTCAAATTTATCCATTTTAATAAAAATAATTTTTTTTAAGAAACTATAAAAATAATGAAAACATTTTTTTTTAAGTTTGTTCATATTTATTTCAGGTTTTCCTTTTTCCCATGTGAGAGCCCCAATCTTTGGTTGCTCTCTAAAACATAAAAAAAAAGAGAATAAAAGGAGCTCCTTCACTTTCTGGTTCCCTGGCTGTGAGAATTCTGCATTGTGATTGGCTGCTTAGACAGCTCGTTGACGACACAGCAGCTCGCGCTATGGATTTCCCACTAAACTGCACTGATCTCAATTGAACGTCAGAAGTGCTGAACTTCTCGCCACAGAGGTCGTGAGATCTTTGTGGGAAGTTTTCTTTGGGGCCAGTGGCGAATGGCTTTGCTTCACTGCTGACCGCAAATTACGGGCCAGTGAAATCAGGAGATTAATCTGCACCAAGTTATCTGGTGCTTTTATCAAGTACTTCGATGCAAATGCTAGAAGTATTGAGAATAAATTGACAGAACTACAGCTGTGTGCCGTTACTGAAACCCCAGAACTAATTGCTCTCAGTAATGAGCTGGGTTTGAGGATGGAGCTGAATTTAATATTCATTGAGTGTAATCCTGACAGAGATGCTTTCCTTTGAATGAAACATTAAACTGAGGCCCCAAGGCACTATTCAAAGAAGAGCAGGGGAATTCTCTCTGTGTCCAGGTCAACATTTATACCTCAACCAACATTACCAAAAAAGATTATTCTGTCATTTATTTCATTGCTGTTTGTGGAATCTTGCTGTGCACAATGTGGTTGCTGCATTTGCTTACATAACAACATTGCTTACACTTCAAAGTACTTCATTGGCTGTAAAATGCTTTGGAACGTCCAGAGGATGTCAAAAGATGCTACAATACTGGAAGTTCTTTCTTGCTCAGAAAGGGTAAGGTGGGTAGAATGGAAATCTTTGTTAAACATAGAGGACTAAGATGATATTGCAAGTGCAGAAATGTTCGAGCTCCAACTGGAGTTCATCAGAAATACCAGAGTGCTCCTTGGACCATGTTATAGACCACCAACCTAAGAGAGGGTGAGGAAATCTGCAAGGTGTAATCAAATCATTAAATTTGCCAATGAAGGCAAGGTAGCATTGATGGGTGGTTTCAATTGATCACTTATGAAATGGCAAAATGAGATGGGAAGCCCTTAAGAAGCATTTATTGATACAATCAATGATTGCTTCTTAGTTCAGTATGTGAGGACTACCATCAGAGGGGATTATATCTGATTTAATGCTCAGTAATGAGCCATAGCTGATAGGTGACCTAGAGGACAAGGGTGCACCTTGCTTATATGGAACACGCTATTATGAGACTTAAAATATGCAGCTGCAGGTTTAGGGATAATAGTATGCTGGTGTTGCCTTTTAAGAAGGTAAAGTTTACAGAAATTAAGAGGAATCTAATGGTGGCTAAGTGGGAGAGAGACCTTAACTAGAATGATTGCAACAAACACAAAAGGGATACTTTAAAAATAATACTGCAAGGTTAAGGTTGAATTGGTTTTGCTTGTGTAGTGTATTATACTTTCTGCACAGTGAACATTTTGAGGCTGGGGAAACTTGGTCATCACTAAGACTTTGATGTTTGTCCAGGAAGACCGACTGTTGGTTCCCTTGCGTCTGTTACTCCCCTTCCCACTTTGTCTCTCACTCTACTATTCTGTCTTTGTCTCTCTCTCTGTCTCTCTCTCTGTCACTCTCACTCTCACTCAATCTGTCTGTGTGTCTTTTCCCCTCCTCTCTCTCTCTCTCGCGCTCTCCCTCTGTCTCTCTCGCGCTCTCCCTCTGTCTCTCTCTATCTATCTGTCTATCTCTGCCTCTCTGTCTATCTCTCTTTCTTTCTTTGCTTTCTTTCCCTGCTCCGCCATTCAAAAAGATCATGGCTGATCTTCGACCTCAACTCCACTTTCGCGTCCACACCCCCCCTAGAGTCCAAAAATCTATCTATCTATCTCAACCTTGTATAGTCAATGATTCAGCATCCTTTAGGGTAGAGAATGCCAAAGATTCACAATCCTCTGAGTGAAGAAATTCCTCCTCATCTCAGTCTTAAATAGTTGACCCCTTTTCCTGAGATTATGCCCCCTAGTTCTAGACGCTCCAGCCAGGGGAAAACAACCCTGTCAAACCCCTCAGAATCTTAGATGTTTCAATGAGATCACCTCTCATTCTTCTAAACTCCAGAGAGTATAGGCCCAATCTACTCAATCTCTTTTCAAAGGACAACCCTCTCATCCCAGGAATCAATCTAGTGAACCTTCGTTGCACCGCCTCCAAGGTAAGCATATCCTTCCTCAGGTAAGGAGACCAAAACTGTGCACAGTACTCCAGATGTGGTCTCACCAAGGCTCTGTACAATTGTAGCAAGACTTCCTTACTCTTGTACTCCAACCCTCTTGCAATAAAGGCCAACATGCCATTTGCCTTCCTAATTGCTCACCGTACCTGCATGCTAACTCTCTGGGGGGAATTTTGCCAGCCATGGGGAGGCGGGTATCGAGGCGGGACTGCTGGGAAAATGGCAGAAATTGGGAACGGGTATCGAACCCGCTCCCAACCCGCCTCCGTGCCATCTTCCTGGGCGGTGGGTCCACGAGTCACGCAGGGACCCGTCTCCTTGAGGTGGGAAGGGGATTACAGCCAATTAACTGCCTGTTAACAGCTAGTTAACAGGCAGTTAAGAGGCTTATCCCCATTTTACCCCTGCAAGTGCAGACTTCCCGACGGCTGTGAACCTCGCCAGTGTCAGCGAGGCGAGCAGTGGGTCTGCGGGGATGAGAGGGATCAAAAAATGCGCTGTGGAGGTAAGTGATGGGTGCAAGTGTGGAGAGGTAAATATGAGAGGTGAGTGCATAGTATTAGAAAAAGTTTACTTACTTTTGTTTCTTCCTGCAGGCTTCAACCTTTGGGGATCCGAAGGCACCTCATCTCCACGGCAGAGATGACAGAATGGCTGCTGCATTCTCAGATGCAGCAGCCATCTGATTTCTGCTGAGGAAAGAGGTTTGGTGAGCCTTCAGTACAAGGGCTCACCTTAGAACAGAGATTGTCAGTGTTGGACAGCTTCTCAAAGCTGTCAAACGCTGACAATTCATCTGTCAAAAATTTTTGACAGATGAAACGTCATACGCTGATGTCCTCTGTCACCGGCTTTCCTTTAACTGGCCGTCTAAGCCCGCAGGGCGGGCTTAACAAGGTCAATCAAGGGAAAATAGAGTGGGTTGGCCGGACGTCGTTGGGGGCGGGACTGAAACCCAACAACCAGTGTAATGAAATCTGTTTGTCTTGATCCTGTATTTCCTGTATTCATTTTGCACTCATGTATATTACCCTCCCCCACACTGTGTGTAGTTTCACTTCCTCTTTCCTGACTAACCTGGAAGGTTCCAGGTCTTGGCTCTTGGCTCCGCCTCTGACTTCTCTTACAAAAAGATCCCAGGATCTGTATGACTCATTCCTGTGAACCAGTCGGCGTGTTGAGATGTGAGCTCTGATCTTAGTGATTAAAAGCCAACTTGTTTAAGTCTATAACTTCTAGTTTTGTGGTTATTGAAGGCCCATCAATTTTAATCACTAAAGAATACTAGGATGGATCGACTCCTAAAACCAGAGCGTCTGGACTTGGATCCACATTCTGCTGAAGCATCAAATCAATTTGGACACTGGCTCAAATGCTTCGAACTCTTCGCGGGGGCCTCATCGGCTAGCGAGGTAGATAAACTGAGTCTACTGACTACTCGCGTAAGTCATCGGATTTATTCGTTCATCCGGGACGCCACCTCTTACACGGAGGCCATCACTATCCTGAAGGCCCAATACCAGAGGCCGGTAAACGAAGTGTACACCAGACATCTGCTGGCTACACGCAGGCAGCAACCTGAGGAATCAATGGACGATTTCTTACAGGGCCTAAAGGACTTGGTCCAGGACTGTAACTGCAAGGCCGTGACGGCCAACGTGTACTCTGACGAATTGGTCCGCGATTCCTTCATCACGGGCCTCAAATCGAATTATATCCGGCAGAGACTGCTGGAGAAGGAGGTCCTGGACTTAAAAAAGGCAGTGGCCACTGCGCGATCGCTGGACGTGGCCCAGAAAAACTCTGACTCTTATTCTTCCGGCCATGCGGCCCTCACCGCCTCATGCGCGCCGAGCGGGCCGCCATCTTGGAATCAGCCATCTTCCCCATCCAGGTCTCAGACCAGCTCTACACCGCCGGAGTCCCCACACAGAAGTTCACCCAGGAGTCCTACTACAGCGGCAATGTCTCGAGGCCCGAAATGCTACTTCTGCGGCCAGGCCAAGCACCCCAGACAACGATGCCCAGCGAAGGACGCTATATGCTTCAAATGTAAGAAAAAGGGGCATTTTAGCAAAATCTGCAGGGGGAATCCGATTTCCAACTCCGTCACCGCCTCGTACGTGCCGTGCGGGCTGCCATCTTGGGATCCGCCATCTTTTCCCGACTCAACGGCCGCCCAGGGCCCAACAGTCGCTTCGATCACGTTGGATCAATCCAGGCCACACCCGTTGACAAAATCCATGATGGACATACAGATAAACGGGAATTTAACGAAATGTTTAATTGACTGTGGGAGTACCGAGAGTTTTATCCACCCTAGCCTGGTACGGCGGCACTCACTAACGGTAACCCCTACACGGAGCAGAATTGTTATGGCTGCTAAGCCCCACACTTCGGACATTTTGGGCTACTGTGTGGTAACACTGACTGTAAAAGTCACGGGCTACAAGGATTTTAAACTTCTCGTGATGCCAGAACTCTGTGTTAATGTAATCTTAGGCCTGGACTTCCAGTGCCACCACGAAACTGTCACGCTAGCATATGGCGGGTCCCAGCCGCCACTCACAGTCTGTGGCCTATCAACCTTAAAAATCAGCCCGCCCTTTTTATTCGCTAATCTCGCTCCGAACTGTAGGCCCATAGCGACCAAAAGTAGACGGTACAGTCTGGAAGACAGACACTTTATCAAGGCGGAAGTGGACAGACTCCTGCGGGAAGGCATTATTGAATGCAGTACCAGTCCATGGCGTGCCCAAGTAGTCATAGTTAAAAATAGCGAAAAGAAACGGATGGTAATTGACTACAGCCAGACTGTTAATATTTATACCCAGCTGGACGCCTACCCTTTACCCCGCATAACAGAAATGGTCAACCAGATTGCGCAATACCGAGTCTTCTCGACTATCGACCTCAAATCCGCGTATCACCAGCTCCCCATTAGAATGGAGGACCGCCCATACACCGCCTTTGAGGCGAACGGACGCCTCTACCATTTTCTCAGAGTGCCCTTCGGGGTAACAAGTGGGGTCTCGGTCTTCCAACGTGAGATGGACCGCATGGTTGACGAGAATAAACTACAAGCTACCTACCCCGATCTGGACAATGTCACTATCTGCGGGCACAACCAGCAAGTCCACGATCTAAATCTTGCGAGATTTTTAAAAACTGCCCTAAAGCTGAATCTAACCTACAACGAAGACAAATGTGTCTTCAACACAACCCGTCTCTGTATCCTCGGCTGTGTGGTGGAAGATGGGGTAATTGGACCGGACCCTGACCGATTACGCCCCCTAAAGGAACTGCCCCTGCCACACAATCCCAAAGCTTTAAAAAGGTGCCTGGGATTTTTTTCGTATTATGCCCAATGGGTGCCCAATTACTCTGATAAGGCCCGACCCCTCATTAAATCGACGTCCTTCCCACTATCAGCTGAAGCTCGGGAGGCTTTCACCAGTATCAAACAGGACATTGAAAGGGCTGCACTGTGCGCAGTGGACGAAAGCATTCCCTTTCAAGTTGAAAGCGATGCGTCAGACTTTGCCTTAGCTGCGACCCTCAATCAGGCTGGGAGACCTGTGGCCTTCTTCTCCCGAACCCTTCAGGGACCTGAAATCAGGCACTCTTCTGTCGAGAAGGGGGCACAGGCTATAGTGGAGGCAGTGCGGCACTGGAGACACTACCTAGCCGGCAAACGTTTCACCCTGCTCACCGACCAGCAGTCGGTGGCTTTCATGTTTAATAACAAACAAAGGGGGAAAATCAAGAATGACAAAATACTCAGGTGGAGGATCGAACTATCCACGTTCGACTATGATATTATGTACAGGCCGGGAGCCCTTAATGAACCCCCAGACGCCCTATCGCGGGGAATGTGTGCCAGCATTTATACGGACAAATTACAGGGTCTCCACAACGACCTCTGTCACCCAGGGGTCACCCGACTATACCATTTTATAAAGTCCCGCAATCTGCCCCACTCCATCGAGGAGGTCAGGGCAATGACCAGAGCCTGCCGCATCTGTGCGGAATGCAAGCCTCGTTTCTACAGGCCTGACCGTGCACACCTTATCAAAGCCACACGGCCATTCGCGCGCCTAAGTCTGGACTTCAAGGGACCCCTTCCCTCTGCCAACCGTAACGTATACTTCCTCAATATCATTGATGAATATTCCCGCTTCCCCTTCGCCATTCCCTGCCCAGACATGACCAGTGCCACGGTCATCAAGTGTCTCTGTAATCTATTCTGCATGTTTGGCATGCCGAACTACATACACAGCGATTCATGAGTGACGAGCTGCGCCAGTTCTTGCTCTCGAAGGGGATAGCCACTAGCAGAACCACTAGCTACAACCCCCGGGGTAATGGGCAAGTGGAAAGGGAGAATGTTACTGTTTGGAAGGCTGTCACGTTAGCCTTAAAGTCAAAAGGCCTTCCGACCTCCCGCTGGCAGGAAGTCCTCCCAGACGTGCTCCACTCCATAAGGTCTCTGTTATGTACTGCCACTAACGCTACCCCTCACGAAAAGATGTTCGTTTTCCCCCAGAAATCCACCTCGGGCATATCTCTACCCGCGTGATTGATGTCTCCGGGAACAGTACTATTGCGGAAGCACGTGAGAGGCCATAAAACGGACCCCCTTGTGGAAAAGGTACAGCTCCTCTGTGCAAACCCTCAGTACGCCTATATCGAATACTCTGACGGGCGAGAGGACACTGTTTCCATAAAAGACCTCGTTCCCTCGGGGAGCGGAGAGAACGATGAGAGACTACCCGAGGAAGACCTACACTACAAAGAGACAGGACGCCCAGAGGTATCAATACCCAACTTTAACCTGGAGGACACTGCAGATAACCTGGAAGACACTGCGGAGGCCCGGACAGCGGAGGAACCAGAATCCACTCCCCTAGAGGCACCCCAACCGGCTTTGCGCCGATCACTGAGAACTGCAAAACCTCCTGACAGACTCACTTATACCAACTTTTAAGAAACATCACCCCGATGGACTAAATCTAAAGAAGGGGTGAATGTAATGAAATCTGTTTGTCTTGATCCTGTATTTCCTGTATTCGTTTTGCACTCATGTATATTACCCTCCCCCACACTGTGTATAGTTTCACTTCCTCTTTCCTGACTAACCTGGAAGGTTCCAGGTCTTGGCTCTTGGCTCTGCCCCTGACTTCTCTTACATAAAGATCCCAGGATCTGTATGACTCATTCCTGTGAACCAGTCGGCATGTTGAGATGTGAGCTCTGATCTTAGTGATTAAAAGCCAACTTGTTTAAGTCTATAACTTCCAGTTTTGTGGTTATTGAAGGCCCATCAACCAGCAACCCCGCCCCCAACGTGGCCCCATTGACAAAATCCAAACCTCTGGCCCAGATTTTCAGTGTGCCGTGAGGCGGGCTTTTAGGCATGCGGGGGGGCAAAAATTCCGAATTCGGGGGTCCCGACACCATCCCGCCCAAAACCCGCCTCCACGTAAGTTTCAGAGGAGGTGGATACCCGCCCCGCACTGGGAACCGCCGACCCGAGGTGGGAAGGGATTAGTGCCAATTAACTGCCGGTAGTTAACAGGTAGTTAACAGGCAGTTTTTAGCCTAATCCCTATTTTGAGGGGTGTTGTGTGGGATTCCCGACGGCTCCAAACCACGCCAGGTTAGAGCAGGTGGGCCGTTGGGTTGAAGGACTTGGAGGGGTCGCGATGTCGGTGTTCAGGTGAGTGATGGGTGAATGAGTGCAAAGGTAAGTGTGTTTGGTGTGTCTAAAGTGTGTAACAAAGTTTAAATTACCTGTACTTACCTTAACAGCATTTCCTCCTCCAGGCGTCGGGAGTCCATCACTCAGCCGGCACTGAAAGCTGAATGGCTGCGATCTGTCAAAAGTGACAGTTTGCAGCTTTCACTGCCGGTGAGACTTCTAACTGAGTCTGCGTAGGAGGACTCAGGTTAGAAGTCAGACTGTCAGTGTTTGACAGCTTCAAACAGCTGTGAAACACTGATATTTCATCTGTCAACACGTCTTGACAGATGAAATTTCAGTCTGTGACGTCACCTGTTGCCGGGTGGCCCTTAATTGGCCTGCTGAGCCCGCTGGGCGGGCTCAACAAGGTCAATCAAGGGAAAATCGCGTGGATTGGCCGGACGTCGATGGAGGCGGGACTAAAACCCAAAAGTTGTAGTCCCGCCTCCTTCCCGACTGCTGAATGAAAATCCAGCCCTCTGTGTTTCTTGTATGATGATAGCTAAATCTCTCTGAACACCAGCATTTAATAGTTTCTCACCATTTAAAAAATATTCTGTTTTTCTATTCTTCCTACCAAAGTGAATAACCTCACATTTTACCACATTATACTCCATCTGCCACCTTATTGCCCACTGTTTTCACCTTATTCGCTGATGCACTATTACTGTTAAACGGGTGGGACCGGCCAGGGATTGTGGGGGGGGGCTGTGTGGAGGAATGGTGGGAGGGTCGAAGAATCGGGGCCGGCCACCGGAGGATCGTGGTCAGCCTTATCATCATGGTTGGGGGGGGGAAGGCCTGGTGGGGTGGGGGGGAGGCCTGGGAAGGTGATCAGAGGCCTCGTGGGGGGGTCTCTGATCATCGGAGATGGGTTAATTAGGGACCCTGGATCCAGGAGGTAGGTATAAAGGTACTTACCTCTTGGATGCAGCAGTCCCTGCCTCTGTTTAACTGCTGGGTTTCACGAATTGTGTGAAACCCATCCACAGACAGTTAAATTCAAAATGGACGGCGGGGGGGAAAAAGAGGCTTCCAGCCTCATTATAATATTTCAATTGAGGTAACGCCTACCACCCTCCTGGGAGCGGGTTGGTTGCCCGGCCCCCGTCCTGCCTCCGGGAAAACCGGAAGTGGGCAGGCTGGAGGAGGGATCAGGTTGGGATTCACATTTTTAACAATTTAACTGCCCCCATGTACCAAGCTCCCCCATTTTTTGATGGGCAAATTCCGGCCTACGCTGCTCTCTCACTGCATAGCAGAACTTCCGCACTACTCCTCTGCCTATCACCCATGACTAGGCAGGCTGGGCCAGGCTGTCTGTGCATCTGCAATGAAGTTATAGCCTATAGTGTGACCATCTTGGGTCAATGCAGGAGGAGATTCAGGGCTGCATTGTTCCGGCACCATGTTCTGGAAACATCGCTTAACCCACTCTCCCAGTCTCTTTTTGGAGGGAATTCACTTAGAAGAAGTACTAGGCTGGGTAGCTGTGCACCCTCAGCGCATCACCGAAAAAAGGGAGTAAGAGGGAAGTACTGTGGTGATAAAAGAGTAGACAGTAACATGTGTACCATTAAAAAAAAAATCACTGTTGGAACTAGATCACCATTCTACATGCCTTTTTGCTGGTGATGAACAGGAAAACAAGTGTGGGTGTGAACATTGAAGATTTGGGGATGGGGGAAGAATGCAGGTTTGATGAGGAAAATTCATTTTTTACTGATTGTGGGATGGAAATATTCTATAGAAAGATGGATTGTTATGGAAGCAGTTACAGGAAGTTGTGGTTGTTGATCCTCTTCTGCCTTTAAATAAACCATCTCACAAAAGGGGGTGCATTATGGCTTCCATCAGTTAGTGTAAAAGAGTTACAGTTTTCTGAAAGAACTCATGAAGCTGAAAACACTTTTTTTCGTCAACAAACCAAAAATAAAGGGCTGGATTTTGCGGGGGGTCAGCGGGCGCGATTGATGGCGGGTCGGGTGGGAAAGTGCTTTTTTTCTCCAGCGGGTCAGAATCCCACTGTGAACCCGCTGCCACATGTGTTTACCAAATGTCAGGTCTGCCAGCGCTGAGCAGACCCGACACACAGTGGCGGGGGAGGCAATTAAAATCATTAGTGGCTTGTTTACAGCCACTTATCAATGTTTTTTTCCCAGCTTTTTGGATTTGACAGGTCATCCACTGGTTTCCTGCTGTGCTTAGACCGCGTCTGTGAAGCTGAGGTGGGAGGTCAGTGGCCATTGAATCAGCTTCAGATGTCAAGTCAAAGCTCCCAACTGATTGAGACATGTTCCCTTAACCAGTAGCTTCTCTAAACTGCATTTCCACTACAGATTCAGGATGCTGCAAGCCTTTACACAAGTCTCCATCCAGTCTGACCTCATTACCTCTCCCACCATTGACAGATCGTTTCTGTCACCTCTACTTCACCTGCCATCTATTCCGTCAGCATGGGTGCCCTTGAAATTCTCTCAGCTTGATCCTCAGAATCCCACCACAATCAGCCCCAACACCAGCAGCACCAGGCACACCAGCAGCACCAACAATAACACCAACCTTCTCCGCAATTGACTGATGCTGCACAGGACAGAGGGCATCAGCACCCGACCACATTGCTGCCCAAGAGGCCAGGGATGGCCTCACCATGGCCAGATTTACTTCACTTGATGCTCTACACCCTGGCTGCCACATGATGTGCCAGGTTGGCACCACCCCACACCAACACCATAAAGCAGCCCTACAATGCCCAAGCCATTCCTTTTCACACATCAGCATTGCAGGGGGTACCATTATGTCTCACCATTCACTGCAACTCACTAAGCCACTTCCAAAAGTGCACACAAATCTGTCCAAGAATGCAAAGTGTTGAAAATAATGGTTTCAATGTTTTGACACCACATTAACAGAAACTTTACGTGAACATTGCATAAAACACCCAAGTGCCTACCCTAGTGTGTTGTTAGTTGGTATGATTGCACTAGGATGAAGGTGAGTGTGAGGGGTGGCTAGTGAGGTGGGGAAGTGATAATATAGATGGAGAGGGATGGGTGGAGGTGTAAGGTAAGTTGGTGTGAGTAAGGATGTGCAGGACTAGGGTAGGGAAGGCAGAGTGATGAGGATGTGATGAGAAGCACAGCAGGATGAGGTTGAATGTGTCTTTGTACTAACGTTTTGTGATCTACTGATATCATTGAAAGGTTTGCACCACTGCACCCAGGTCCTCCATTACACATCCCTGCTTATGCCCTCCTGTGCAATGTGCAACCAGGCTGTGTTGATCTCCTGTGGAGGTCTCTTCCACCATGGGAAGGGAAGAGAACCTCCCTGTGTACTGTGTGCCCTCCATAAGCTTATGAAGGGAGTCATGGGAGAGCCTGGGTGCAGCCCTGTACCTTTGTGCAGTGTTTGTCAGTGTTTGCAGCACCTCAATGCTGTAGAACACTGACAGCACAATTGTCAAAATAAAGTTGGCCATGTCCCCTTTAAGGAAACCGGCTGATGATGTGTCATCAAATGACATCACCGCTTTCTCTAATTGGCCGGGAAACACGCTGGGTGGGCTTAACAAGCCCTATTGAGGGAAATTCATTTCAGGGGCCAGGATGGAGACAGCAGCATGGTCGGGCGTGCCACTGACGCCGCCCGCCACGGACCTGATGAGGTTAGTAAAATCGCGGCCAAAGACCTTTCCTGGACAAATGGTACCTAAATGCAAGTCTGGAAGCTATAGCACCAGTCTTTTTGTTGTTGTTGCATTATAATGGGGAATAAGGAAGTGGAGGAGACAATAAACAATTACTTTGTATCTGTCTTCATGGAAGAAGAGCCAAAAAAAATTCCGGAAATAGTGGGCAACCAATGGTCTAGTGAAAATGAGGAACTTAAAGAAATTAGCATTAGTAAAGAAATAGTACTGGAGAAATTAATGGGACGAAAAGCTGACAAATCCCCTGGACCTGATGGCCTACATCCCAAGGTTCTAAAAGAGGTGGCTACAGAGATAGTGGATGCATTGGTTGTGATCTTCCAAAATTCCCTAGATTCTAGGATGGTCCCTGTAGATTGGAAGGTAGCAAATGTAACCCCCCTATTCAAGCAAGGAGGAAAAGAGAAAACAGGGAACTACAGACCAGTTAGCCTGACTTCAGTGGAAGGGAAAATGCTTGAATCTATTATTAAGGAAGTGGTAACAGAGCACTTAGAAAATCATAATATGATTGGGCAGAGTCAACATGGATTTATGAAAGGGAAATAGTGTTTGACAAATCTAATAGAGTTTTTTGAGGTTGTAACTAGCAGGGTAGATAAAGGGGAACCAGTTGATGTAGTATATTTGTATTTTCAGAAAGCATTCAATAAGGTGTCACACAGAAGGTTATTACACAAAATTAGGGCTCATTGTATGGGGGTAATATATTAGAATGGATAGAGGATTGGTTATCGGACAGAAAACAGAGAGTAGGAATAAACGGGTCATTTTCAGGTTGGCAGGCTATAACTCGTGGGGTACCGCAAGGATCAGTGCTTGGGCCTCAGCTATTTACAATCTATATCCATGACTTAGATGAGTGGACCGAGTGTAATGTATCCAAGTTTGCTGATGATACAAAGCTAGGTGGGAAAGTAAGTTGTGAGGAGGATCCAAAGAGGCTGCAAAGAAAACATCCCCAGCCTATCCAATCTTTGCTCATAGCTAAAATTCTCCAGTCTTGGCAACAACCTCATAAATCTCCTCTGTACCCTCTCTAGTGCATCACATCTTTCCTGTAATGTGGTGACCAGAACTATACGCAGTACTCTAGCTGTGACCTAAATAGTGTTTTATACAGTTCAAGCATAACCTCCCTGTTCTTAT
Organism: Somniosus microcephalus; assembly: GCF_052327205.1. Lineage (NCBI taxonomy): Eukaryota > Metazoa > Chordata > Chondrichthyes > Squaliformes > Somniosidae > Somniosus > Somniosus microcephalus. The sequence continues at coordinate 226,897,274 of NC_140990.1, forward strand.
ATTCCATGCCTCGGCTAATAAAGGAAAGTGTCCTGTAAGCCTTCTTACCATCTTATCTACCTATCCTGCTATTTTCAGGGATCTATGGACATGCATTCCAAGGTCCCTCTGTTCCTCTACACTTCTAAGTATCCTACCATTTATTGTATATTCCCTTGCCTTGTTAGCCCTCCCCAAATGCATTACTTCACACTTCTCTGGACTGAATTCCATTTGCCACTTTTCTGCCCTCCTGACCAGTCCATTGATATCTTCTTGCAGTCTACAGCTATCTTCCTCACTATCAACCACACGGCCAATTTTTGTTTCATCTGCAAACTTCTTAATCACGCCCCCTACATTGAAGTCTAAATCATTGATATATACCACAAAAGCAAGGAACATATTACTGACCCCTGCGGAACCCCACTGGAAACAGCCTTCCAGTCACAAAAACTCCCCTCAACCATTACCCTTTGCTTCCTGCCACTGAGCCAATTTTGGATCCAACTTGTCACTTTCCTTGGGCTTTTACTTTTCTGACCAGTCTGGCAGCTGGGATCTTGTCAAAAGCCTTGCTAAAATCCATGTAGACTACATCAAATGCGCTACCTTCATCGACCCTCCTTGTTACTGCCTCAAAAAATTCAATCGTTAGTCAGACACGACCTTCCCTTAAAAATCTATGCTGACTGTCCCTGATTAATTTGTGCCTTTCTAAATGACGATTAATACGGTCCCTCAGAATTTTTTCAATAATTTGCCCCGCGCCGAGGTTAGGCTGACTGGCCTGTAATTACTCGGTCTATCCCTTTCTCCCTTTTTAAACGATGCTACAACATTAGCAGTCCTCTGGCACCACACCTGTAGCCAGAGAGGATTGGAAAATGATGGTCAGAGCCTCTGCTATTTCCTCCCTTGCTTCTCCTAACAGCCTGGGATACATTTCATCTGGGCCTGGCAATTTATCTACTTTCAAAGATGCTAAACCCCCTAATGCTTCCTCTCTCACTATGTTTATCTCATCTAATATTCACGCTCCTCCTCAACTACAATGTTTGCATTGTCCCTCTCTTTTGTGAAGACAGACACAAAGTATTCATTAAGAACCATACCCACATCTTCCGCCTCCACACAGAAGTTACCTTTTTGTTCTCTAACAGGCTCTACTCTTTCTTTAGTTATCCTCTTGCTCTTTATGTATCTATAAAGTGTCTTTGAGTTTTCCTTTATGTTATTTACCAATATTTTTTCATGCCCTCCCTTTCCTAATTTCCATTTTAATTTCACCCCTGCACTTTCTATACTCCTCTAGGCTTTCTGCAGTATTTAGTGCTTGGTGTTGGAGGGACCTGGGTGTCCCTGTACATGAATCACTGAAAGTTAACCTGCAGGTACAGCAAGCAATTAGGAAAGCAAATGGTATGTTAGCCTTTATTGCAAAAGGATTAGAATATAAGACTAAAGAAGTCTTATTGCAATTATATAGGACCTTGGTGAGATACTGTGTATAGTTTTGTTCTCCTTAACTAAGGAAGGATATATTTGCCTTAGAGGGAGTGCAACGCAGGTTCACCTGGCTGATTTATGGGATGTGGTGTTTGGCCTATATTTCCTAGACTTTAGAAGAATGAGGGGTGATCTCATTGAAACGTATAAAGTTCTTAAGGGGCTTGACAGGGTAGATGCAGGTAGGATGTTTCCCCTGGCTGGGGAGTCTAGAACCAGGGGTCACAGTCTCAGAATAAGGGGCTGAGATCAGGAGACATTTCTTCACTGAAGGTGGTGAATCTTTGGAATTGTCTACCCCAGAGGACTGTGGAGGCTCAGTCGTTGTGTGTATTGAAGACTGAGATTGATAGATTTTTGAATATTAAGGTAATCAAGGGATATGGGGATCGTGTGGGAAGGTGGAGTTGAGGTAGAAGATCAGCCATGATCTTATTGAATGGCAGAGCAGGCTCGAAGGGCCGAATGGCCTACTCCTGCTCCTATTTCTTATGTTCTTATGCAGCAGTTTACCACTGAACTGCATCCGGTGCTAGAACAAGAAACCTGATGCACAGGACTCTGACACTCCTTTGCACACAATTTACTTTGGTACAGCCACCTGAAAACTGATACAAGAAATTTAGTACTATTTGACCACAAATTGGGGGCAAAGGATTTGCACCTATTTTTCCTGTGCATGGTGTCCATTTTTTTACAGGTGCTATCTGCGTGCTAAACCCAGGAAAAGTGACCTGCTTATAACTGTCAGGGGTAGTCTCTGGTTGCTATTTTTAACCACTTTCTTATCCAGTTCTATGTTTTACTGGGAATTCTGTGCAAGTGTTTCATTAGGAACTTTGTCAAAGCTCTCAGATTCTAAATACACTATATCCTCGGGAGTGCTGTTACTCATTTCATCTATAACCTTCTCAAACAAGGTGCTGAGCTTTTTCAGGTAGTATCTTCCTCTTCTAAATCCATGCTATCAGTTTTATGTACATGTAGTGCAATAGTACAATCCCTTATTAAGGATTCCATTATTCTACCTGATCTTGATGTTAGGCGAATGGCTTTCATTCTTGAGTCAGATTTACTACTCTCAGTGTGTTTAGATTCTTACAGTCCACAGAACCTCCTCAGTGTTTTAACAATTCCCTTCTGATGAAAGCAAAGTCCCACAGGTTTCCTCCGTGATCTCCTTCCCCAACCTGACTCGGGATTTGTTATCCGTAAATCCTAATTTATGAAGTACCTCTGGCATGCTGACATGAATATCCTGCAGAAATTGGTTAGCAAGTTAATGTTGTCTCTTTACTAAATATTTGTAGAAAATATTCATTTAATGTTGCAGCTGCTTTATCTTTCATTCAGTGTCTCTTTCTCGTTGCCTCTAGTTCCACTTTTACTGTTGTGATACTGAAAGAGCTTTTTAATGTTATGATAAATATCTTTAGTTATAATCATTTTTATCCACTTTCCTAATATCACTTTAAACTATTTTAGCAAATCCTTGTATTCCTCCCATAATTCTTTCCTTCCTTTTCCCCCCACCCCACCTGTAAGCTCTGTATACTTTGTTTTCTTGCTTTTATTTCAATTTGAATTGACCTATTCATTCATTTTGGAGAAAGCTTGGGGGAAAAATTGAGTTGTGCCCCCTTTGGGGCGCTAACTTCGCCGGGGCGCTACTTTTAGTGCCTTGGAAAAATTAGTGCCCCTGTGGCTGAAATTGAATGGTAGCACCCCAAGAAGGAAGCAGGGTGCTACTTGAAGTGCCCCGCCTCCCTCTTGGGGCGCTGCGAGGGAATATCGTGGCGCTACGTGCCACGGTATTGCAGGCCTTCCTCCCCTTCTTAAAGGGGAGGGGCCTTGTTCAGCATGACCCGGGGCCCAGTGAAGGGATAATTACAAGTCCTAGCCCTTTTGGGCCATCCTAGATCAGGCATATTCCCCAGACGTTCACCCTCAACTTAAGTTAGAGATAGCCGAATTCCATAAGATGCTTATAGGGGTCTAAAGGTTCAGGCTATCTTTCCCTAAAGGAAAGGAACAATTGAAGATCTTACCATCCTCCAGGTAGTACTTTTAATAAGTTGAACTAGACTGTAACCTTCCGGACATTATGAGGGTCCAGAATACCCCCCAGAATTCTGCAACTCCTTACAAAAGAGTGTACAGAATTTGGATTCGTGAGTTTATACAGAATTACTCTTTGAGACAATTCTAAAAATATATAGTTTTATTTAAGAGCTGACATTCAGCTAACAGCTGTTGAATCAGTCACAACATTAACAATTCAAAATACAGTTAGCTTACATTTCTTATTTCTCAGAGATCCTTATTCTCAAATCTTTCCTTCGTTACATTTCTTATTTCTTACTTATTTCTAAATCCAGAATATCCACCAAAATCAATTACTTTGACTTCCCGAGACTCATAGTTAAAGACTTACAGAGATGCCTCTGAAGAGTTGAGAAACACTTTGCCAGTTCAGCGAGTTCTGCCTTTCTGTTAAAAACGTCTATGTTTTATACTCTTTTTGCTTTGGTTTCTTCTTTGATGTTCTCTGCTGATGTCAGCTAATTGTCTGTATCTTACTTCGAAAGCCTCTTTCGAATGCTTTTTATCTTACTGTCAATTCAACTATTGCATGCATAATTATATCTCTACCTTTAGGAGTTCCAAAAGCCATCATAAAAACAATGACAGCTATGATTTCTGTTTGATGTCATTCCTACAAAATGCTTTCATTCAATTCTTAATATTGGCTTTACTGGTTTTTAGCAGACATTGTGACTCCTACTGCTCCAAGTTCAATACAAACACAATGTAATTGCTTGGTGTCATTTATTGAAGTCATATCTTCAAAGTCTTGTTGGTATGGTTTTTACTATGTATATATTAAAGACAGTTTGACCAGAGTGGTTCATGCATTTCTAGCGATCTCAATTGGTTGCATATTTAATCGTGTTTCCTGTCATCCAAGTTTAACATAAAAACTATTTGACCAGCAGATGTTTCTTTTACTTGCTGTCATGTTTCAAAGGCACATGGTTCTTTTAATATTTGTGTTTCTATTCAATGTGTTATTTCTTAACACTTTAAACTGGATCTTCTCATTGTGTTACCTCCAAACTCTAGACCTTTCGGAAGCACCAATGGTTTGCTTCAATCTTTCATTGTTTTAGTATATTTAACTAATTCCCATTTCAAAGCTTGTTTACAACTTTGTTATCACTGATCTTTATCTCAGAAACCTGTTCTCTGTTTACAGTCTATTGTCTCTGAGGTTTTACAGCTTGTGTCTCTGAGGCTTTAGATTTTTAAACCCAGTATATCATGTGCATTCTGAGGCGTTACAAACTTTGATCAGATGGAGAGGGTGAGGCAGAGAGCGGAGCGCTTTTCCGAAAGGGCATTGGATGCTTTGGTTGGTGCAGTGGAGCGCCAGCGAGCAGTGCTGTACCCTGACAATGGCAGGAGGCCTCATCAGAATGAGTACCACAGAGCTTGGAGGGAAGTTTTTCAAAGAGTCAACTCCAGCAGCGTGGCGCCCAGGACTCCTGTGCAATGCAGGAAGAAGTTCAATGATCTCACTCGGGTCGTTAGGGTGAGTGGCTTGTTGGCAATCTTCTTCATCCCTCCATCTGCACCTGACTTTAAGGCCAGAGGGTGCGCGATGCCCCAATGGCCATCTGTCAGCCAGCACCCATGGCCCTTTCTGGGAATGCACATGCACATTCAACTCAGGGCATAATGTAAGGGCTGATCCACCATGGGGGGCATGAGATGACAACTCAGGGCAGCATGGTTCATAACTTCCCGTCCTTTCTCCTGCAGGCCAAGCTGGCCAGGAACCGGAGGGAACAGATTTGTACTGGAGGGGGCCCTCCTCAGCTGCAGGAACTCACGGACCTGGAGGAACGAGTCCACCAGATTGTTGGAGGCCGGATGAGTGGTCCTGTCACCACTGGAGCTGCCGACCCCATTGTGCACAGTAATGGTAAGGTCATCACCTTTTTGAACTCTCTCCTTCCACTTGTTCCCCCCACCAGCATGCTTTTTCAGTCTGAACCCATGTCAGAGCATTGCAGCACTCTTGCATCCCTTGCTGCCACCCTGTCCTTTCGCTAAAGCCACTCTTCAACCTCCCTGCTTTCAGATGCTGCATCACCAGCTCAGGAGCCAGGCCATCAAGCTGCCAGGGACAGTGACTCCGGAGGCGACGACCAGGAGGAAGCTGGACCATCCGTGCCACCCTCAGGTGAGCCAGCCCATCTGCAGACTGGGGATAGTGCTTCCCTGGAAGGGAGCGGAGGGGGGATGGCTCTGAGGAGGAACCAGTTGCAGGAACCAGCGGCCTCCAGCAATGCAAGGGGGGTAGGGAAGTTCGGGCGTCTCCCCGGAGGGCGCGTCAGGCCACGATGACTGCTGCACAGAGCGCAGAAGAGGTGCGTTCCCTCACAGAAATGAGCACCCAGGCTCGACTCAGGCACACTGAGCTGATGGCTGCAGTTGCAAGGATGCCTGAATCCATCGAGATACTGGCAAGGAGTCATAGAGTCATAGAGTTTTACAGCACAGAAAGAGGCCCTTCGGCCCATCGTGTCTGCGCCGCCCATCCATCCCTGTCCAGTCTAATCCCATTTTCCAGCATTTGGTCCATAGCCTTGTATGCAATGGCATTTCAAGTGCTCATCCAAATGCTTCTTGAATGTTGTGAGGGTTCCTGCCTCTACCACCCTTTCAGGCATTGAGTTCCACATTCCAACCACCCTCTGGGTGAAAAAGTTCCTCCTCAAATCCCCTCTAAATCTCCTGCCCCTTACCCTGAATCTATGCCCCCTTGTTATTGACCCCCCTACTAAGGGGAAAAGTTCCTCTTTGTCTACCCTATCTATGCCCCTCATCATTTTGTACACCTCAATCAGGTCCCCCCTCAGCCTTCTTTGCTCCAAGGAAAACAACCCCAGCCTGTCCAGCCTCTCTTCATAGCTGAGGCGCTCCATCCCAGGTAACATCCTGGTGAATCTTCTCTGCACCCTCTCCAAAGCAATCACATCCTTCCTATAGTGAGGCGACCAGAACTGCACACAGTACTCCAGCTGTGGCCTCACCAGCGTTTTGTACAGCTCCATCATAACCTCCCTGCTCTTATATTCTATGCCTTGCCTTTTTAACCACCTTATCTACCTGTTCCGCTGCCTTCAGGGATCTATGTACATGTACACCAAGGTCCCTCTGACCCTCTGTACTTCCTAGGGTCCTACCACTCATTGTGTATTCCCTTGCCTTATTTGTCCATCCAAAATGCATCACCTCGCACTTTTCAGGGTTAAATTCCATTTGCCACTTTTCCGCCCATCTGACCAACCCATCTATATCGTCCTGTAGCCTGAGGCTTTCCTCCTCACAATTTACCACCCCACCAATTTTCGTGTCATCTGCGAACTTACTGATCATACCTTTTACATTCTCATCCAAATCATTTATGTAGATCACAAACAACAAGGGACCCAGCACCGATCCCTGAGGTACCCCACTGGACACAGGCTTCCAGTCACAAAAGCAACCTTTGACCATCACCCTCTGCCTCCTGCCACTCAGCCAGTTTATGATCCAAAGCGCCAAGGCACCCTGGATCCCATGGGCTCTTACCTTCTTGACCAGTCTCCTATGCGGGACCTTGTCAAAAGCTTTACTGAAGTCCATGTAAACCACATCCACAGCATTTCCCTCATCCACCCCCCTAGTCACCCCCTCGAAAAATTCAATCAGATTTGTCAGACATGATTTACCCTTGACAAAGCCATGCTGACTATCCCCGATTAATCCTTGCCTCTCCAAGTGGAGACTAATTTTGTCCCTCAGAATTTTTTCCAATAATTTCCCTACCACAGATGTTAGGCTCACTGGCCTGTAATTCCCTGGTTTATCCCTGCTACCCTTCTTGAATAATGGTACTACGTTAGCTGTTCTCCAGTCCTCTGGTACATCCCCTGTGGCCAGAGAGGTTCTGAAAATTTGTGTCAGAGCCCCTGCAATCTCCTCCTTTGCCTCCCACAGCAGCCTGGGATACATCTCGTCTGGGCCTGGGGATTTATCCACTTTTTGGCCTGTTAAAACCGCTAGCACCTCCTCCCTCTCGATGCTAATATGTTCAAGTATGTCACAGCCCCCTTGCCCGATTTCTATGTCTGCATCGTCTTTCTCCATAGTGAACACAGATGCAAAAAAATCATTTAAAACCCCGCCTACATCATCTGGCTCTACACACAGATTGCCACTTTGGTCCCTAATGGGCCCTACCCTTTCCCTGGTTATCCTCTTGCCCTTAATATACTTATAAAACATCTTAGGATTTTCCTTTATTTTGCTCGCCAGTGTTATTTCATGGCCCCTCCTCGCCCTCCTAATTTCTTTTTTAAGTATGCCCCTGCATTTTTTATACTCCTCTAGGGCTTCTTCCGTCTTTAGTCTTTTGTAACTGCCAAAAGCCCCCCTTTTATTTCTAATGCATTTTTGTATATCCCTTGTCATCCAAGGTTCCCTTTGCTTGTTGGTCCCACCCTTGACCTTTACAGGAACATGTTGGCGTTGTACTCTCTCTATTTCCCTTCTGAAAGTCTCCCACTGTTTTGATGCGGATTTTCCTATAAGTAGCTGCTCCCAGTCCAATTTGGCCAGATCCTGCCTTATCATATTAAAATCGGCCTTCCCCCAATTTAGAACCCTTATTTCCGGGCCGTCTTTGTCTTTTTCCATGACCACCTTAAATCTCACCGAATTGTGGTCACTGTCGCCAAAATGCTCTCCTACTGACACTTCCACCACTTGCCCGGCTACATTCCCCAGAATTAGGTCCAGTACCGCCCCCTCTCTTGTAGGACTTTCTACATGTTGGCTCAAAAAGCTCTCCTGGATGCACTTTAAGAATTCTGCACCCTCTAAGCCTTTCACACTCTGACTATCCCAATTTATATTGGGGAAGTTGAAATCCCCCACTATTATTACCCTATTATTTTCGCACTTTTCTGAGATTTGCCTACATATCTGTTCCTCTATCTCCCCCTGACTGTTTGGGGGCCTATAGTACACTCCCAGCAAAGTGCTTGCCCCCTTTTTGTTTTTAAGTTCTACCCATATGGCCTCATTAGAGGAACCCGCTAATATATCATCCCTCCTTACAGCAGTAATTGACTCCTTAATTAATATTGCAACACCCCCTCCCCTTTTACACCCCCCTCTGTCTCGCCTGAAGATTCTATACCCCGGAATATTGAGCTGCCAGTCCTGCAGTGTGCAAGACTTCGGGGCAGCACAGGAAAGGAGTGCCCAGGGCTTCGGGGCAGCCCTGGAAAAGACTGCCCAGAGCGTCGGTACATCACTGGAAAGGACTGTCCAGGGCATCGCTACATCACTGGAAAGGACTGTCCAGGGCTTCACCGAAGCACTGGCACCTGCCACGCAAGTGCTGAGTGCTGCCACGCAGTCCCTCGCTGGCCTCATGCAGAGGCTGATTGAGGCCACACAAGCACTGACTGCTGCCACCCTCGATGGATCAGGCAGGATTACCCGGGGCCCTTGCAGCACCACAGCAGGCCAGCAATCTGTGGACCAGCCGATTGGTCCGCATGCTGCGGTGCTGCCCCATCAGAGTGCCAGTGTGTCGGCCGACCACGGAGCAGCTGTCCGCTCTCAGGATGTCAGCATTCCTAATGCCAACGCTGGCACGTCTCCACTGCAGCTGCCATCACCTGCAGGACAGACTGCTTCCACCCATGCCCATTTGGAGCAGTCAGCATCCGGCCCCTCCAAGCACAGAGTCTGTCCAGGCCGTCCCTCAGGGGCATCTGCGCTTTCGGACAGTCAGCAGGCGTCCCCCAGCCTTCATGCAACCACTGGGGTCCCATTATGGAGGAGCTGCAGGGAGGGAAGGGCCCGTTCTCGCAAGAGAAGTAGATCACCATCAAAGGGGAAAGAGTAGAAGGTGCTGCTGAGATGTCCTATTTCTAGAAATCAAGGCCGTGGATGCTGGTCTGAATGTTAGTCATGTTTTGGATAGTCTCCCGGGTGTGCGAGTCACGTATGTGTTAGTTTGTTAGTTAAGCTTTCTGTTGCCATTGCTTTGTCATGTTGGAAGGAAGCACAGTTTTCGAAATAAACAAAAAAATTTAATGTCATTGGCCATGTCTGCTATTTACAATCATTCTGGCCTTCATAGGCTTTGGGTTATCCGAATGGTTCCATTCCTGGTCTTCGAATGGCACCAAGCAGTCCGTGAGAGGGGCCTAGAACCGACTCCTTATCAGCCTCTGATGGACGGCCCTTCCAGTTTCTCGGACCCTCCCGCCTTGGTCCTCCTCCTCCTCCTCCTCCTGCTCCTCCTCCTCCTCCTCTGCTGGTCCTTCAATGTCTGCTGGCATTGGCTGGATGCGCAGGGTGGTGAGGTTATGGAGCATGCAGCAGACAATGACGAAGTGGGAGACTCGCTCTGGTGAGTACTGCAAGGCGCCTCCCGAATGGTCCAAACAGTGGAACCGCTGCTTCAGCACGCCGATTGTGTGCTCCACAATGTTCCTCGTCGCCTGATGGCTGACGTTGTAGTGCTCTTCTGCAGGGGTGCTGGGCGTACGGAGTGGGGTCATCAGCCATGGGCACAGTGGATAGCCCTTGTCGCCGAGAAGCCAGCCTTCTGGGTGAGCCGGGGCCTCGAAAAGGTCAGCGACTGAAGTCTGGCACAGGATGAATGCGCCATGGCTGCTGCCTGGGAACTGTGCATTGACCGCCAGGATCAGCTGTCGGTGGTCACAGACCAGCTGCACATTCAAGGAGTGGAACCCCTTGCGGTTGCGGAACTGCTTAGGATTCAAAACAGGCGCCCGCAAAGCCACGTGCGTGCAGTCAATGGCACCCTGCACCATGGGGAAGTCCGCTATTGCCGCGAAGCCCTCTGCATGCTCCTGCTGCTTCTCCGGTGTCACATTGAAGGAGATGTACTGCCGCCGCCTTTTAAACAGGGCATCTGTAACCTGCTGGATGCAGCTGTGCACTGCAAACTGGGAGATGTTGGCAATGTCCCCAGTTGCTGACTGAAAGGAGCCGGTCACATAGAAATTCAATGCCACTGTTATCTTCACAGCCACCGACAGAGAGGTCCTGCACCTTATCTGTGGCTGCAGATCTGCCTGAAGCAGGTGGCACAGCTCAGTCACCACCTCCTTTCTGAATTGCAGCCTCCTAACACACTGCTCCTCCGACATGTTGAGGTAAGAGAACTGCTGCCTGAATACCCTGGCAGCATAATGTCTGGTGTGGCGACATCTGTTGGCTCTCCTCCGCCTGGCCATTCCTGGCCCTCTCTCCCTCCGTCCCTGTGCCCTTTCCAGATGGTCGAGCAGCAGGACGTTCCCCTCCAAAACAGCCCCCATAATAATAGGTCACCAGAAATTAAATAGGGTGTAAACGCTCACCAGCAGCAGGGTGATGGTATGAAGGCTGAAGGTCCTCTGGCAGCACTGTGTCACTAGTGATATGGCTCAGAGTTCAACTTTGCTGCTCTGTGTAAATCTCAAAGAAGTTGTGCTCCCAAAATGGCTGCCGCTTTTATACCAGTGCAGTCCCCTTTAAAGAGCGCCCCCCTAAGCCCGAGAGTGACTGGGGAACGTTCCAGGAAGCTGTCCTTATTAGCGCCGGTCGGAACGGAGGGGGGCGCCACTGAATTTCCGGTCCGGGGCGCCAAAAAGGCGTTGCACACTGAAATGACGTCATGATCTGCCTGTGCCCGCAAGCGGGCGCTAAGATTTAACCCACTCAATATGGCACGAGGCGCTGGGTTCACTGCGCCCGCCCGAAAATTGGGTAACGCCCCAATTCTCAGCATCTTTAGGCGCTAATCGCTGGCGCTACCAACCGAATTTCTCCCCCATACAGTTTTATTCAAGAGCTGACATTCAGTTAGCAGCTGTTGAATCAGCCGCAACATTAACAATTCAAAATACAATTAGCTTACATTTCTTATTTCTCAGAGATCCTTATTCTCAAATCTTTACTTCGTTACATTTCTTGTTTCTTACTTATTTCTTGATGCGCTATCAATTACTCATAAAAGACTGAGAGTTAAGAGAGTAACTAAAGGCTTTTATTAACAAAAGAATGAAGGTCTGCCTCGAGTGGTCGACTGGTCCAGAAATACAAAGGGCTGGGGAGCAGTCACCTTTATACTAGGACTTGTGGGAGGAGTCAGCCGAGGCATGTCCAGGCATGTACACAGTGGAATGCAAACAGTGGTTTACCACATTCACCCCTTGTTTAAAATTGAGTCCGGCGGGGTGAAGTGTATTAAAAGTTAGTGTATTGGAGTCTCTCCGGAGGTCTTGTCTGGCGCTGTGATCGGCGTGGCGACGGCAGGGGTAGTGGAGCTTCCGGCGTCAAGTCCTGCGTGGGCTGTGGCACAGGCGTGTCGTCCTCGTAGATGTCGAGCGGGTCGCGGGGCCCAGGCCTGCCGTCTGCTGGGGCTGGATATCGGATCGTGGGGGGGGTGGTAGTGAGTAGTGGATTACTGCGGCCCCCGAGGGTGCAAGGTCTCTTATGGAGACTGTGTCCTCCCGCCCGTCCGGGTATGCAATGTAAGCATACTGGGGGTTGGCGTGGAGGAGGTTGACCCTCTCGACCAGGGGGTCCGTTTTATGGGTCCTCACGTGCCTTCTCAGTAGGACTGGCCCTGGGGACGTCAGCCATGGCGGTAGCGATGTCCCCGATGTGGACTTCCTTGGGAAGACAAACATTTTCTCATGAGGGGTGGCGTTAGTGGCAGTGCAGAGCAGTGACCGAATAGAGTGGAGCGCATCGGGGAGCACATCCTGCCAGCGGGAGGTTGGAAGGCCCCTAGACTTTAAGGCTAGCAGGGCGGCCTTCCAAACTGTCGCATTTTCTCTTTCCACCTGTCCGTTCCCCCGGGGGTTGTAACTGGTGGTCCTGCTTGTGGCAATACCCCTAGTTAGCAGGTACTGACGGAGTTCGTCGCTCATAAACGATGAGCCCCGGTCGCTATGGATATAGCTGGGGAAACCGAACAGGGTGAAGAGGTCGTTCAAACATTTAATGACCATGGCACTGGTCATGTCCGGGCAGGGGATGGCGAACGGGAAACGGGAGTACTCATCAATAATATTGAGGAAGTACACATTGCGGTCGGAGGAGGGGAGAGGCCCTTTAAAATCAACGCTCAGGCGCTCGAAGGGGCGAGTGGCTTTTATCAGGTGGGCCCTGTCTGGTCTATAAAAGTGCGGTTTGCACTCAGCGCAGACTTGGCAGTTCCTGGTCATGGTCCTGACCTCCTCAATAGAGTAAGGCAGGTTGCGGGCCTTGATGAAGTGGAAGAACCTGGTGACCCCCAGGTGGCAGAGGTCATTGTGGAGGGCCCGCAGTCTATCGATCTGCGCGCTGGCGCAGGTGCCACGCGATAGCGCATCCGGGGGTTCATTGAGCTTCCCGGGCCGGTACAAGATCTCGTAATTGTAGGTGGAAAGTTCGATTCTCCACCTCAAGATCTTGTCATTTTTGATTTTGCCCCTCTGCTTGTTGTTAAACATGAAAGCAACTGAACGTTGGTCAGTGAGCAGGGTAAATCGTTTTCCGGTCAGGTAGTGCCTCCAATGACACACAGCCTCCACAATCGCCTGGGCCTCCTTCTCAACAGCGGAGTGTCTGGTCTCCGGGCCTTGGAGGGTTCGTGAAAAGAAGGCCACGGGTCTCCCCGCCTGATTGAGGGTAGCGGCCAGGGCAAAGTCGGACGCGTCGCTTTCCACCTGGAAGGGGATGGATTCGTCCACTGCGTGCATGGTGGCTTTGGCAATGTCTTCCTTGATACGGTGGAAGGCTAAGCGGGCCTCTGCCGTCAAGGGAAAAGAGGTGGACTTGATCAGCGGATGGGCCTTGTCCGCATAGTAGGGGACCCACTGGGCATAATAGGAGAAAAACCCTAGGCACCTCTTCAGGGCCTTGAGGCAGTGGGGCAGTGGGAGTTCCATAAGGGGATGCATCCGGTCGGGGTCAGGGCCGATGACTCCGTGTTCCACAACACAGCCAAGGATGGCGAGGCGGTTTGTGCAGAATATGCACTTCTCCTTGTTATATGTCAGGTTCAGGAGTTGGGCGGTGCGGAGGAATTTTTCGAGGTTTGCGTCATGGTCCTGCAAGTCACGGCCGCAGATGGTCACATTGTCCAGATATGGGAAAGTGGCCTGCAACGCATTTTGATCTACCATCCGGTCCATCTCCCTTTGGAAGATGGAGACCCCGTTGGTGACGCCAAAGGGAACCCTAAGGAAGTGGTAGAGGCGGCCGTTTGCCTCAAAGGCAGTATACTGGCGGTCCTCAGGGCGGATAGGGAGCTGGTGGTACGCTGATTTCAGGTCAATGGTCGAGAAGACGCGGTACTGCGCAATCTGGTTGACCATATCAGCTATGCGGGGGAGTGGGTAGGCGTCCAGCAGGGTGTAGCGATTTATTGTCTGGCTGTAGTCGATGACCAGGCGCTGCTTCTCGCCGGTCTTAACGACCACAACCTGGGCTCGCCAGGGGCTGGTGCTGCCCTCAATAATCCCTTCCTTCAGGAGCCGCTCCACTTCGGTTTTAATGAAAACCCTGTCCCCGGCACTGTATCGCCTGCTCTTTGTGGCGATGGGCTTACAGTCGGGGGTGAGGTTAGCAAACAGTGGGGGGGGTGACTCTGAGTGTGGAGAGGTTGCACCTGGTGCGCGGCGGGCAATTTGGGAGCTGCTGGCTGCGGACTGTGAGTGGGGGTAGGGGTCCACCGTACGCCATCGTAACACTTTTAAGGTGGCACTGAAAATCTAACCCCAGCAGGACGGCAGCGCAGAGGTCGGGCAGGACCAGAAGTTTAAAATGATCGTACACGGTCCCGTCTACTACGAGTGTCACTACGCAGTAGCCGCCGATGTCCGCCGACTGGGACTCGGAGGCCATAGAAATCCGCTGGTGCGCAGGCAGGACTGGGAGAGAGCAATGCCGCACCGTGTCGGGGTGGATGAAGCTCTCCGTGCTCCCAGAGTCAAAAAGGCAGATTGTATCGTGGCCATTTACCTTAATGTCCATTGTGGAACTGGCCAGCTGGTGCGGTCTCGCTTGGTCCAGTGTAACGGATGCCAGCGTAGGGGTCGGTGTGTCACTGCGGGTATCAGATGAGGTGGTGTTGGGGGCCTGCTGCGTTCCGGCTGTCATCCAAGATGGCGGCGTCCATGATCCCCATGTGGCTGGAGGCGTCCAAAATAGCTGCTGTACCGGTGGTTCGCACATGGCCGGGGAGGCCCAAGATGGCGGCCCGCATGGCCCACACGCGGCGCTGCTGGGGTTCGGGGTGGCTTTGGCCCTGCAGACATTAGCGTAGTGTCCCTTCTTCCCGCAGCCTGAGCAGATCGCGTTTTTCGCCGGGCAGCGCACTCTGGGGTGTTTTGCCTGGCCACAGAAGTAGCATTTCTGGCCTTGGGACACTGCTGTCTGGCCTTGGGACACTGCTGCGGTAGTTGGGCCGTTGCTGGGGTGTGGCTGGGGTGGCACGGCGCTATGAGGCGGTCCTACCATGTCCCAGGCTGTCATTCCCCGCGGCGTCCACGGTGCAGAGGAGTAGGCATCCATGCCCCGGTAGGCTGCATCCAATGATAGTGCGAGTTCAGAGGCCTTGTTGAGGTCGAGGTCACTCTGCTCCAACAGTCGCTGTCGGGTGTAATTGGATCTGTGGCCCGCTACAAAAGCGTCCCGGATAAGTTCCTCTGTGTACACGGCGGCCTTTACATCCTTACAACCACAGGCCCGGCCAAGCACAGACAGTGCCTGAAGGTATTCCACGGTCGATTCCCCAGGTTGTTGTTTACGACTCCCCAGAAGGTGCCTGGCGTACACTTCGTTCACTGGGCGCGTGTACTGGTCCTTGAGGAGCTTGATAGCGTCCGCGTACGAGGTCGCGTCTTGGATGACCGAGTACACTCGGTGGTTCACTTTGGAGGTCAGGACATCCAGTTTGTCCTCGTCCGATTTGATTGCTGCGGAGGCGGTCAGGAATTTTTCGAAACACTTAAGCCAGTGAGTAAACTTGGTGGATGAGTCCGCCTCCCGATGATCTAAGTCCAGGCATGCTGGTGTGAGGATCTTCTCCATTATAAAAATTTTGTTAATAAAATTGATGCGCTATCAATTACTCATAAAAGACTGAGAGTTAAGAGAGTAACTAAAGGCTTTTATTAACAAAAGAATGAAGGTCTGCCTCGAGTGGTCGACCGGTCCAGAAATACAAAGGGCTGGGGAGCAGTCACCTTTATACTAGGACTTGTGGGAGGAGTCAGCCGAGGCATGTCCAGGCATGTACACAGTGGAATGCAAACAGTGGTTTACCACATTTCTAAATCCAGAATATCCACCAAAATCAATTACTTTGACTTTCCGAGACTCATAGTTAAAGACTTACAGAGATGCCTCTGAAGAGTTGAGAAATGCTTTGCCAGCTCAGTGAGTTCTGTCTTTCTGTTGAAATGGTCTATGTTTTATACTCTTTTTGCATTGGTTTCTTCTTTGATGTTCTCTGCTGATGTCAGCTAATTGTCTTTATTGATACCTCTTTTGAATGCTTTCTATCTTACTGTCAATTCAACTATTGCTTGCATAATTATATCTCTACCTTTAGGTGTTCCAAAAACCATCATAAAAACAATGACAGCTATGGTTTTTGTTTGATGTCATTCCTACAAAATGCTTTCATTCAATTCTTAATATTGGCTTTACTGGTTTTTAACAGACATTGTGCCTCCTTACTGCTCCAAGTTCAATACAAACACAATGTAATTGCTTGGTGTCATTTATTGAAGTCATATCTTCAAAGTCTTTTTGGCATGGTTTTTACTATGTATATATTAAAGACACTTTGACCAGAGTGGTTCATGCATTTATAGCTATCTCAACTGGTTGCATATTTAATCGTGTTTCCTGTCATCCAATTTTGACATAAAATCTATTTGACCAGCAGATGTTTCTTTTACTTGATGTCATGTTTCAAAGGCACATGGTTCTTTTAATGTTTGCGTTTCTGTTCAATGCGTTATTTCTTAACACTTTAAACTGGGTCTTCTCATTGTGCTACCTCCAAATGCTAGACCTTTTGAAAGCATCAATGGTTTGCTTCAATCTTTCATTGTTTTAGTATTTTTAACTAATTCCCATTTCAAAGCTTGTTTACGACTTTGTTATCAAATGATCTTTATCTCAGAAGCCTGTTCTCTGTTTACAGCCTATGTCTCTGAGGTTTTACAGCTTGTGTCTCTGAGGCTTTAGATTTTTAAACCCAGTATATCATGTATTCATAATATTAGAAATCTGTTCATATTTGTATTTGGCTTCTTCCCTCACACCAGCTGGGCCACCGGGGATCGGAGTGGCGGCAAAAGAGCTCGGCACACAAGAGAAGTGCCGGGCTCATGGAGCGCAGCTGGCACTCCGAGGCGGGGTGGGTCAGGAGGCCGGGGATGGCAGTGGAGGCAGGTGCTGGCAGGCGGCCAGCAACAAAAATGGCCGCCCGGCACCTTGCCTTTAAATAGCGCTGCCCCGGCCACAGGTACGCCTCCTGACCCCGTCGGACATAGCGTCCGGCGGTAAGTCAGGGGGCGCTACCGAAGATCGCAGCCAGGGCCCAAGCCGGGCGCGGTGCACAGCGATGACGTCATCACCGGTGGCACAGCGCCACAGGGCGCTAATGGTTACCGCCGCTGCTAACCTCCCGCTGAATTTCGCGGGAGGCGTTGGCGGCACTGCGCCCGGGCACTAGTTGCTTTTGCCCCATTATTAGGGCGCTAACGGGAGGCGCAAAGCAACCGAATTTTTACCCCCTTATTTTTTCTTGCTCTTGCCTCTGCATTTAAATGTGAACCTAACCATGCACAATTTCGAAGCTGGTAAAGGCATTATCTGATGTTTAAGCCCATGTTTGTTCCTGCCTTGAAATCGAGCCAAGTGGGGAAATTGTCTTATTTAAAAAATTGCTGCCTTAATTTGACAGTTCTGTGCATCATTCAAACCAGAAACATCTTACGTTCCTTAAGCTGCACTCTGCATTGCTCATAATTACCATAAATGATTCAGTGGCCTATTAAAATTATAGTACAGTTTATATTTATTGTATCCTTTCAGAACAATTTTTGAATGTGCAGCCTCATACTTCTATATTTATAGAGAAAGCAGAAAGACTTGCATTTATATAGTGCCTTTCACGATTTCAGGATGTACCAAAGTGCTTTACAACCAATTAAGTACTTTTGCAATGTAGTCACTGTTGTAATGTAGGGAACATGGCAGCCAATTTGTGCACAGCAAGCTCCCACAAACAGCAATGTGATAATGACCAGATAATCTGTTTTTGTGGTTGAGGGATAAATAAAGCAGTAAATATCTTGCCCAACTTCTTTCCAATAGTGGCATGTTCATTGGAATGCTAGTTTTAATGGTCCAGAAATCAGGTCGGGGGCTTCCCGCGGGTGCAAGCCTCTGACCTGCACTTACCTTGCACGCCGGCCGTTGAGCTGTGGGCCTCCGTGGAATTGTGATCCTGGGCCTCCTCCAACTGCTAGCGCGCAGTGCTTGCGTATCCCAGGGGCGCAGTTAGTTCGATGCGTCCCCTGGGATCACGTGGGCCATGGAGAGCCAATGGTAGCAGGGAATGCTTCATTCATAAGTTTGACAGGAAGGGCTGTCAAACTTATAAATACTATAAGCCCCAAAACATCACTAAATCATCAAATAAATTTTTAAAAAATCACATTTTTTAAATAAACTATAAATGACATGAAATAACTATTTTAAACAATAATTTAAATTTTTGAAAAAAATAATTTTATTTTCTAACGGAGCTAAAAATAAACTTAGCTTTCTTTAAAGTATTTAAAAATAATAAACCTGTGGAAAAAATGTTTTAATTTTAATTAATTCACCACTTACCTTGTAAAAAGCAGGCCTTGCGACTGCTTTTTACATGTCTAACTTCTACAGACTTACCCTCCTGGGAAAACCTGCAAAAAAAACATAAGTTCGATGCACACGTGCAGCCTCTCCTGCTCACGCGTTCAACTTCTGAACCCCTTTCAGGGGAACGGAAGTGCCGGTTTCCCGCGCATGCGCAGTGCATGCAGGAAACCGGCACTTCCATTGGGCTTACGGGTGAGTACCCCGTGCGTACTCACCCGTGGAGACCCAAATTTCTGGGCCAATATATTATGCATTCCTTACATTTAGAATTCACAGTACATATGTTGCTATGGTTTTGCTTTTCTTGGTCAACAATGGAAATGTTGCATATTATTTGGTGTTTCATCAGCTGACATGAAAAACTGATTCAAAGAAAACTGTACAGGAAAATTATCATTTCTAAAATTCCTTGCACTTAAGAAAAAAAGTAATGGGTTGTAAAATGCAATGGTACATATCCAATATTTCATATAATCATGAGGAAATTGACTTCGGACAATTTCCTCATGGTGAAATGGGCAGACACATGGCAGATGAAATTTAATGCAGAGAAGTGTGAAGTGATACGTTTTGGTAGGAAGAATGAGGAGAGGCAATATCAATGAAATGATACAATTTTAAAGGAGGTGCAGGAACAGAGAGAGCTGGGGTTGTACGTACACAAATCTTTGAAGGTTGCAGGACAAGTTGAGAAGGCTGTTAAAAAAGCATCTGGGTTCCTTGGCTTTATTAACAGAGTACAAAAGCAAAGAAGTTATGCGAAACCTTTATAAAACACTGGTCAGGCTTCAGCTGGAGTATTGTGCTCAATTCTGGGCACCACACTTTAGGAAGGATGTCAAGACCTTGGAGAGGGTGCAGAAGAGATTTACTAGAATGGCACAGGGATGCGGGACTTCAGTTGTGTGCAGGGACTGGCAAAGCTGGTGTTGTTCTCCTTTAGAGCAGAGAAGGTTAAGGGGAGATTTAATAGAGGTGTTCAAAATCATAAATGGGTAGAAAAAAAAACTCTCGAGTTGCATGTCAGTAATATCGTCACTGACATGACTGAGCGAGGGCATCTTATGACTGAGCGAGGACATCTATCTTCAGTAAGGGAGAATGTCATTCACTTCAAAGAATTGAGGCATATTTAAGTAGAAATCAACTTCATTTGGACAATTAATCTATCAGTGGAATCAAAAGTGGAAACTGAATGTGATATGTATTTAAGGATTGTTATCAGTTCATAGCCATTGTCTGGAACACTCATGAGGTACAATATATAAATAAACTAGTAAATATTTGTCACTCTTGCTTACTAAAAGCTAATAGCCTGGATTTGCGGTCTACGGCGAAGCAAAGGCATTTACCGTTGGCCCCGAAGTAAACTTCGCGCAAAGATCTCGCGATCTCTGTGTCAAGAAGTTCGGGTTTTCCGACATGTAATTCAAATCAACAGAGTATCGTGGTGATCCCCTAGTGCGAGCTGCTGTGATGTCAACAAAGCTGTCTAAGCAGCCAATCAAAAGCAGCATTCTCACAGGCAGTGAACAAGGAAGTGAGTTAGCTCTTAAAATTCTAACTTTTTAAAAATGTCGGAGAGAGCAAAACAAAGATTGTGCTCTCACATGGGAAAAAGGCAAAGATGAACAAACTTTAAAAAAAAGAGATTTTTTTCAAATTTTCTTTAAAAATTAAAATTTTATCAAAATGGATAAATTTGACACTGCACAAATTTAAAATTAGTTTTTCAGAGCCATAACCTTTGTTTAGCAGTCAATATGCTGTTAAAACCCCAGTTACACCTGATCCCTTTGGGTCTAACTTTTAGTGGGGAATTTAACAGCGTAATTACTGCGGAAGAGCCAAATATTTTGTCCGTTTCCCTGATTTGAGTGATTTCACTGATTGCCAGGTCTTTGGGGGGAGGGAGAGGTGGGGGCACAGCGCAGCCTGTGTCGGAGCAGTGAATGACTGACCGCAACTTTAGGATTTCCACATGCACCAAATTCCAATGTTGCAGTCGGTTTCAAAGGCAGAATGACGTCGAACGCTACCAGTTCACCGTCATCCAGACCGCAAATTCCTGCCCATTAATTATAGTCATATAAATAATACTGGAAAATTTAAATGTAACAATAGCATATGTATCTTATTGCAGCATTGAGGGAGTGCTGCACTGCTGTTTTTTGGATGAATCATTAAACCGAGAACCCATCTTCCCTGGATGTAAAAGATCCCATAGCGCTATTCGAAGAAGAGCAGGGGAGTTCTCCTGGTGTCCTGGCCAATATTTATCCTTCAACTAACATTACCAACACAGACTATCTGATTGTTTATCTCATTGCTGTTTGTGGGACCTTGCCATGCGTAAATTGGCTGCTGCGTTTCCTACATTGCAATAGCGACTACATTTCAAAAGTACTTCATTGGCTGTAAAGAGCTTTTGGGATGTCCTGAGGTCATGAATATATATCATGGTATACACACAGCTGATGGATATTGTTAGCACTAGAATATGAGACCAAATGGTTTGTTAATGGAATGTCCTTCTACAATACCTTCACTGTAGTCATTGACCACAAAAAACTGTGCGATAGCTTACTCGTAAATGTTACCACAACTGAGAAGTAGTATAGATCATATTTATTGGTTTTGGTATCATAACTGTAATTAATGTAGAGTTTCTTTTCCTGAAACATTTTCATACTCTGGTTTGAATTAAATGCGTCCCATACTTCTTTATGGTTTTATGTTCTAACTTGTTTACATTTAAACAATGATCTACAGCTCAAGGACTTGATTTTTTAAATTCCCTTTATTAAGAAAGGAACATATTTCTCTTTAGGGAAAGATGTTTTTGTTAATATAAATGTTTCAGAGTGGAATGGAATAGTGTTTGAGTGCTTTTTAGCATGACAATCTTGGAAGGGTGGCAAGTGAGAGGCTTGTATAGTAATTGAACTGAGTGCCAGCATGCCTTTTTCCTTCAGATACTTATCCAATTCCCTTTTGAAAGCTGTGATTGACTCTGCCTCCACCACCCTTTCAGGCAGTGCATTCCAGATCACAACCACTCGCTGCATAAAATAGTTTTTCCTCATCTTGCCTTTGGTTCTTCTACCAATCACCTTGAATCTGTGTCCTCTGGTTCTCGACCCTTCTGCCAATGGGAACAGTTTCTCTCTATCTACTCTGTCTAGACCCCTCATGATTTTGAACACCTCTATCAAATCTCCTCTCAATCTTCTCTGCTCGAAGGAGAACAACCCCAGCTTCTCCAGTCTATCCATGTAACTGAAGTCCTTCATCCCTGGAACCATTCTTGTAATAGAGGTTAAGGGGTGATTTGATTGAGGGTTTTAGGATTTTGAAAGGAATTAATAGTGTAGATAGAGAGAAACTTTTTATGCTGGTGGGGGAGTCTAGGACAAAGGGACATAACCTTAAATTCAGATCCAGGCCATTCAGGAGAGAAGTTAGGAAACACTTCTTCACACAAAGGGTGGTAGAAGTGGAACTCTCTCCCATAAAAAGTAGTAGATGCTAGCTCAATTAATTATTTTAAATCTGAGACCAATAGATGTTTGCTAGCCAAGGGTATAAAATGATATGAAGTCAAGGCAGGAGTTAAGATACAGGTCAACCATGATCTTATTGAATGGCAGAACTGGCTTGTAGGGGTCGCAAAATCCCCTCAGCCCCCGAAGATCGGGAAATATTAATCCACATCGTGGACGAAGACCTGCGTGATTTAAATTGTCTCTGGGTTGGACAATGTTTTAAAACATAGCCAGAACCGCAAAAGGCTGCGTTATAAAGCTCGTAAGCTGGGCAGCACTTGGACACTGGAATCAAAGAACTTTGTGAAAATCGCACACTTTAAGATTGTACATTTTATTAAAAGATGTACTCTTGAGTTTTGGACTGTTAAAAATGGCTGAACAGACCTCGTGGAAACAGAATTTAAAAGGACAGACAGGCTGTTAGCATATGAAACAGACAGGCTGTTAGCATATGAAAAAGCTCAGCGCTGCCCTGTAGTGGGTTTGAATGGAGCCTGAGCTGTCAGTCACCCTGTGGTATTGGGCAGGTCCGGTAACCTACAAGCTGTTTGTTTACACTGGGGAATAGCCCGTTTGAATCAGCCAATCATCGGGCAGCAAGCACATTGGGTTGTTTACACACATCCATTCACTGAAATTGACTCTAAGATCAAGTGCTTGAAACTGCCAGCATGAACAAAGGGACTTTGTTTGCTAAGCACTCAAGACTGTTAATCAATTGCGGTTCCAGATGACCACAGGACAATGCTTTGTTTACAAAGCCATTGAATGCTATTAGCATTTGTTTGTATATCAAGTGGACACATCCAAACTGAGGAGGAACCGTTTAAATGAATGGGAGAACACATTCAAACCACTGCAGCTTTATTCGAAAGCCATCACAGACAATGGACACATTTAAACTGCAACTTTATCCAAACCCATCCCAGACAAGTGGACAGTTTGGATCTCTTTTGTTTTAGCCCAGAAACATCAGATCTGGGCGGGCCCTCATAAAAGGGTTATAAAAGATAGCTTCCCAGAAGCATCTCTCTCTTCTCTTTTACTCTTTGGACTGCAGGTGAGCAAGGCTTCTGACCCACTAGCAAGACAATCTAGTGAGAAGTAAAGGGGTGGTCATTTAAGGGAAATGTTGCTAAGATTGTAAAATTAACATTGTAGCCATTTATCCCTTGTTTTGCCGTCTGCCTTCCCCTGTTAAGCAATTTTACCGTGATTACTTTGATCGTGTGGTGTAGTTTCTTTAGTTTTAATAGAATTTGACTTTCTTGCATCCAGACCATTTGTCCGTTTTTAATATATCATTAATTATAAGTTCCTCCAGTCAGAACTGGAAGGAGGGTTTAGCGATTTGAAACTGCTGATTGGAATTGGTCACAGTGCAGTGGCAAAAGGCTGCCTGACCAGGTAAATTACCATAAACCAGGTAAAGGATGCCCCCCTACAGGCTCAAGGGGCTGAATGATGAACTCCTGTTCCTGTGATGCAGCAGCCTTTGCTCTGTAGTATTAGGGAACTCTTTCTCCTGCTTATTGGCCCAGAAATTTGGGTCGGGGGCTTCCTGCGGGTGCAAGCCTCCAACCTGCACTTACCTAGCGCGCCGGCCATTAAGCTGTGGGCCTCCATGGAATCCTGATACGGGGCCTGGTCCAGCTACCAGCGCACAGTGCTTGCGTATCCCAGGGGCGCAGTTAGTTCGATGCGTTCCCTGGGATCACGTGGGCCATGGAGAGCCAATCAATCGGAGCAGGGAATGCTCTATTCATAAGTCTGACAGGAAGTGCTGTCAAACTTAGAAATACTACAGGCCCCTTCTTCTTACAAAACATCACTAAATCTTCAAATAAATTTTTTTTTAATCACATTTTTTAAATAAACTATAAATTACATGAAATAACTATTTTAAAAAATAATTTTATTTTCTAACGGGGCTAAAAATAAACTTACCTTGCTTTAAAGTATTTAAAAATAATAAACCTGTGGAAAAAATGTTTTAATTTTAATTAATTCACCACTTACCTTGTAAAAATCAGGCCTTACGCCTGCTTTTTACATGTCTAACTTCTGCAGACTTACCCTCCCAGGAAAACCTGTAAAAAAAAAAAAAAACTAAGTTTGATGCGCACGCGCAGCCTCTCCCGCGCACGCGTTCGACCTCTGAACCCCTTCGTTCAGGGGAATGGAAGTGCCGGTTTCCCGCGCATGCGCAGTGCATGCAGGAAATCAGCAGTTACATTGGGCCTACGGGTGAGTACCCCGTGTGTACTCACCCGTGGAGACCCGAATTTCTTGCCAATGTGTGCGTGAGGGGGCAGTGTGGTTGACAGATGTGCTCCTGAGTGCTGTAGCTCATGATGGTTCTTTACTTTAGTCAGACTGGAGACCCTTGAAAGTCAGATGCCTAATGCAAATATTATTTTTCTCTTAGTTGTGCTGAGCCTCTTGGATGTCACATGGTTATCAAATGTGTCACTTTATTTTTCTTTTTATCTTCTCTTCTGTCACAAGAAGGTGGTTTTGTTGAAGTCCTCCAGAGAAGTCTTGGACATAGACCATTTGTTTAAATATAAAAGAATTAACAATGGACCAATTAGCAAAACTTGAATTGATTTATTTAGTGTTATACTGCAAAATAGTATCTCTCTCAATTTATTGGGATGCAGTTAATTAACATTTTTTCCCTAGGCAGTGGCTGTTCCACTAGTTGCCGTGGGCACATACCTTTGAAACACGTACATAGCCTATTTTTATTTAAGAAATTCCTGACTAAAACGTCAAATTCAAATCCCCTAAAGCATTTTCTTTCTCAAGAGTGTTTCCTCCACCATTTTCCCTGTGTTAACTGCAGTTAGAAATATTGTTTAACTTGTTAAGAAAGGACAAGTTGCTTATTTCGAATTGTTAAGCTGGTTAATTGGTAATATTTCATCTTCTGTTTAGATGGTTGAATTTACCAGTGGTGGTTAGTTCAACCATTCACAAACCAGTAAGTCACATCTTGGTTCTGGCTGGCACATGCGTAGCATCACCTCTACTTTATTATTGGTATAGGCCTAGAAATTCAGCTGTTTGCGCCAGCCGTTAGCGCCAGATTTCCGGCGCTATCCACTTAGCGCCCGGGCACCGCCGGATCTGCGCCTACGCCGAAATTCAGCTGGGCTTTAGCGCCGGCGCAAAGTGTTAGCGCCCGCTCAGCTGCGCGCGCATCTTATGACGTCATTCCGTCGTGCAACGCCGTTTGTGCGCCCCAAACCGGAAATTCAGTGGCGCCCGGCCGATGTGGCCGTGGCGCTGCTAAGAACTGTGAAATGGAACTCAACAGAGGCCCTGTGGGATTCGGGGAGCGCTAATTAAAGGGCACATCCACTCACCCATAAAAGCCAGCCATTTCGCTGCAATGACTTGACTGGTTTGGATTTCTGCACAGAGAGCAAGGCACAGAGATTACTGATTTCGGACACCATAGGAGAGGTATTTTTGGCTTCTAGCCAGTGCTTTGACATTTGCATCCTTGTGATTTTGCTGTTTGGAACTTTGTAATGGGGGCTGCATGGGGGGCCAACCCTCAGTTCCTACATTTTGTGCGAAGGGCTCGCAGACGCTTTGAGAGAGGGCCAGGCATGCCTAGACGCAGAGGGGCCATTAGGCGTCGCCAACGTAGGCCTTACCCAGTCAGGCAATACCGGGAGCAGGTCTCATATCTCACCATGACTGCGGCGCATTGTGTTAAGAGGCTGCGCTTCAGAAGGGAGGTGGTTGAAGAGATCTGCCAGCTGCTTCATGCAGATTTGCAGCCACAGCTCATGTCCAGGGCGTCTCTCTCGGTGGAAGTGAAGGTCACGGTGGCTCTCAGCTTTTATGCAAGCGGCTCCTTCCAAGCCGCTGCTGGGGACATCGCGAACATCTCCCAGTTCGCCGCGCATCGCTGCATCCGACAGGTCACCGAAGCACTTTTCGCGAGAAGGCACCAATTCATCTCCTTCCCCATGACCCAACACAAGCAGGAGCAGCGTGCATTCGGATTTGCCAGGATCGCGGCCTTCCCCATGGTGCAGGGCGCCATTGACTGCACGCATGTGGCTATGCGGGCACCTATCCACAATGCCGAGCAATACCGCAACCGGAAGGGCTACCATTCCCTAAATGTGCAGCTGGTGTGTGACCACAGGCAGCGCATCCTAGCTGTCGATGCCCGCTTCCCAGGAAGCAGCCACGATGCCTTTATCCTGCGCCAGACTACTGTGGCTGACATGTTCCAGGCACAGCCTCCACCAAGGGGATGGCTTATCGGGGACAAGGGCTACCCTTTGTGCAGATGGCTAATGACCCCGCTCCGCGCGCCCAGGACCCCAGCGGAGCTGGCATACAACGAAAGCCATCAAGCCACAAGGAACCTAATAGAGCAAACGATAGGCGTCCTCAAGCAACGGTTCCGTTGCCTGGATCGTTCGGGCGGGTCTCTTCAGTATTCGACGGATAGAGTCTCCCAGTTCGTCGTGGTGTGCTGCATGCTCCACAACCTGGCTATCCGCAGGACTCAGGCACTGCCACCTGACATTGCCCCACCACCTCAGGAGGACGAGCAGGAGGACCCTGAGGAGGAGGAGCACCAGGCCAGGAGGGAGCGACAAGGTCCAAGGGCCGTCTGCCGGGGGCTTATTGCTCGACACTTCTAGGCCCCCTGTCAGGGAATGGCCTGGCCCACTGAACGCAGCCGCTTCGCAAGCCCTCAGCCGGTTAACCCAACAACCACTTGAAACATGACACCTGCACATGGTGAATAAATAAACATCTTTATTTCAAAAACTCAGGGCCCTTCCCACATGGAAGAGCAAAACAGAGAAGACCCCCAAAAAACAGTAACAAACTTCTGTCACTCCCAAAACCTGGGGAGGACTAACATAACATCACCATCCAAATGGCCTTCGTCACTGGCCTAACAAAAACAAGCCCCCCCCACAACACAAAGACCCCCATAAAACCAAACCACATAATGCCCCCCAGAACAGAAGCCCCCGCATCACCCAAACCCTCGCTCAACACACTCTATTCGGTGTGGCGAGAGGGCGAGTCTGTCGACAGCCGTCTTTTGCCCCGGCCTGTCCTGCTGCTGCGCCTCAAGCTGGGCTGTGAGGCTGTGGCGAGGCTGGGGGAAGGATCCTCAGGGTGAAAAGGCGTCTCGCCAGATGCCCTTGGGGGTCGGCCTACACGAGGGCGGGCCCGGGAGGGGCCGGCTGGTGGCTGCTGCAGCTGTGGGTGGCCCTCTTCACTGGCTGCAGTAGTTCCTTGCACCCTGGCTGGGGGGGTCGCAGGCTCGCCTGCACCAATGGGGACAAGGTGGGTGATGCCAGGCGCGCGCTGGTCGCCAGACACACGTGCACTCGGCCGGCCTGGCCGGGGAGCAAGCGCGCCAAACTGTTGGTCGCCAGACCGGTGTGCGGCAGCAGGGCGGCGGCTGGCCTGGCGACGCCTCCGTGCCAGTGCGAGGGTGGCAGAAGTCAGTGCCCCAACTGCGCCGGCATGTCCCCGCATCTGCAGTGCCATTGTCTGCACAGCACCTCTCAGCTGGCGACTGGCGTGCTGCGCTGCCTCGAGTTGTTCGACCCCTCTCTCATGCGCTGCCACAAGGAGCTCCACCCCCCTGGCGTGCGCTGCTGCGAATAGCTCTAGGCCCCTGGCCTGGGATTGGCCGAAAGCCACCACACTTTGAGCGAGGCTTTCGATGGCGTGAGGCATCTGTGCCACCACCTCCATGATTTCGACGTGCCGGCGCTCCGACGCCGCCGACATCTCGTCCAGGAGGCGCACCTCCTGGGCGACGTCCGAGTCCGGACTGGAGGGCGCCTCCACCCTCTGGCCAGAAGGCTGGCGTGCCGCCGGAGCGTTGCCGCGTGCGGCCACGCCACTGGGACCAGGTTCTGCCCTCCCCTCCACCGCCTCCCCCCTCTGGGCAGAAGGCTGGTGTGCCGCCGGAGCCTTGCCGCGTGCGTCCATGCCACTGGGACCAGGTTCGGGGCTCCCCTCCCCCGCCTCCCCCTGGCTCTCCGGCACGCCAGACGTCTCCCCTTCATTGCCATCTCCTGGAGCGGAGGAGGGTTCCCCCGAGGTGGCGCCTTCCTGCTGCTCCTCAACGTCCTCCTCCTCCGAGGGCCTGGCTGTGTGGGCTTCAGGGAGCACCTCCTCCTCACCAGCTGAAAGCAGGAAGGCACAAGTGTAGCTTTAGAGTGAGGACAGGCCGACAGCGAGGGAGGCCGCACTGGTGCATTATGCGCATTTTTCGGCCAGTGGGGAAGGATGTAGATCTGATGCGCGAGGGCAAGGAGAGAGGTGCACCCGGTCCTGTCCTTACCAGTGGGTTCCAGTATAGGGTCGGCGTCGCCGAGCGCCACAGGCCCAATCACCGGGTGACGCAGCAGTCGGGCCACCCTCTCTTCCAGAGCCGTTAGCTCCTGGTAATCGCGAGGGCCTCCACCAGTGACACGCAGGCTCCTGGCGTTCCTCGCCAGCTTGGCCTGCAAGAGAAAGGAGGGCGTCTAAGTACAGTGTGGTGCCCCATTGCTGTGTGTGAGGCCTCCCATGGTGGAATAGCTTGCACAGTGTGGTGCCCTGTAGCTGTGTGTGAGGCCTCCCATGGTGGAATAGCTTGCACAGTGTGGTGCCCTGTTGCTGTGTGTGAGGCCTCCCATGGTGGAATAGCTTGCACAGTGTGGTGCCCTGTAGCTGTGTGTGAGACCTCCCATGGTGGAATAGCTTGCACAGTGTGGTAAGTGCAGAAAGAGCTATTGATTAACATGCAAGTGCCATTGCAGCGGCAGCAGGGCTGGGCATTAGACCTTGGATGTCCCTTTGGCCCTAATGGGAGGTGCACATGCAAGGATGAGGGGGACATTGGAAAGGGTACTCACCTTGACCAGCCGACATAGGTCATTGTATTTCTTGCGGCACTGGTCCGCACTCCTGGGAACATCGGAGTTGGAGGAGACCCTCCGGGCAATTTTGGTCCACGCCTCCCTGAACTGGCTCCTGGGAGCCTTCCTGCCACTAGCCGGGCACACGACCCGTCTTCTTTTGCGCACCCCATGAAGGAGCACACCCAGCGCATGCTCAGAGAACCGCTGGGCTCTTTCAAGGGCCCTCTCCATGACCTCCAGGCGTTGATATGGCACACAACCAGTCCTGAGGCCTAGTTGCAGGGCTACAGCATGCAGGGCGTGGCTGCAGTCAAAGTTGACCCTTCCCCCTTTAAGAGCTGGCCGGCGTCAGGGTGTCTGCTGACACTCACCACATGATCGCACCTGCGCTGCGCCCGGAATCGGCGTTATCAGGCTGCATCGCCGGATTAGCGCCTGAACACAGGGTTCCAACGCCTTTTGCAGCGCTCGGCCAAAAAGTTGGCCAAATCTACTGAATTTCGGCGAGCTCGCCTGCACTTTCCGGCGGCCGCTAAATTTGACGAGCGCCCGACTTTAGCGCCGCAATAGCGTCCGAACTGAATTTCTAGGCCATGGTCTTTACACTTACCCACTGGGAAAACCTACTCATAGGTTTATAACTGTTCTTTTCTATAAATTCATGCATATAAAGTTTCACTGCTCCCAGATCTACTTGTGCAGATTTAAAAAAAGAGTTTTGATAATTGTATGTATTCCGAGAATGCACCCAGTTTTCTGTGCCAGCATCTGTCCATACATAATCTGTAAATAGTCCCGAGATTTTATTTTCCAGAATTTCATTAGAATGGACTGTACGTAGGTGGAAGATTACCCAGAAACAGCTCAAAGTAAAATTACTGGGATAGTTATGGGCCCACTAAGTCTAATGGCCCTGAAATTAGATCGGGGGCTTGCCGCGCGTGCAAGCCCCCGATCTGCACTCACCCTGCGCGCCGACATCTGCAGCCCGGGCCTGCTTGCATTTCCTTTCACAGGCCCGGTTCAGCTGTCGGCGCGCTGTGCTAACCTGATCCAGCGGCGTAGTTAGTGCGATGTGCCGGCTGGGATCAGGTGAGCACTGTGCAGCCAATCGGGGGAGGGGAAACTCATTCATGAGTTTGACAGTAAGAGCTGTCAAACTCATGAAAACTACGGGGGCCCAAAACACTATTTAAACTTTAAATAAAAATTTAAAAAACATCCCAATCATTAAATTAAGTATAAATAAGTTTAAAAAAATAATTTAAACAATAATTTTTATTTTTGAAAAAATAAATTTTTAATAAAAAGGGTCTAAAACTAAACTTACCTTATTGTAGATTCTTTAAAATAATAAACCTGTGGAAAAAAAAATTCTAAATTGCACTAAAACACCACTTACCTGTAAAAATAAATACTTACGTGTGCTTTTTACAAGCGTAAAGACCGGAGGCCTTTACACATGCGCAAATCCCCCAAAACAGAGGAAATCCAAGACGCACGCGCTGCCCCTACAGCGCACGCACTAGCCTCTTCACCTCTTGGGTTAGAGAGGAAATGCCAGTTTTCAGCGCATGCGCTGTGCATGCTGAAAACCGGCATTTCCTCCGGCCAGACGCGTGAGTACCCCTTCCGTACTCACGAGTTTGGGGAGGAATTACTGCCCCAATGTCTAAGACATGGGCAAACTATTTACTAAGCGTGTATGGACATGTAGGGGACATGCATGAGTAATAAAACTGGAGGAGTTGGAGGAGGAAGAATGGAAGGAAGGTCACTAATATCCCATTTAAATTTGTTAGTGTTCACCGATAGACATTCGCAGATCTGTGTCAAGCCAGATTGGCCGATTTAGAGGAAAAACGTTTAAGTTATAAATACCTGTAATGGCAGTGTAAGCAAGTGTAGCACTCAGCTTCCATACAACTGGCACATTCCAATTCTCAGATTTTTCCAGTTGGTAATGTAAAGACGAATTAGTCAGGTTACTCCTGTATTCATCAAGGTGGCTGTTTACTAAGTTCCACTGACTAGTGAGTGCAAGTAGAGCATAACTTTTATATAATGGCTGCTTTCCTAAGGTCCTAGGACACGGATTGCACATATGTCATGCTACAAAATCTTGAGTGCATACAAATGATTTAAAAAATCCTCAATAGGCAGCCATCATCAATCATACATTTACTAATTTCTTTGGATTTTGTGTTTTCTCCTGCTTTCTGTTTGTCCAACTGCATTCAAGTTTTCTTTGAAGACAGAAGATAGTCTGTGTAGTTGATTAGTGGCTACTAATTATGGCTTTAGATATTGGTTGGTGCCCCACCTCCACATAATATATTCCAATAATCATGTGGCAAAGATATAGGGGTTGATTTTCATTGACCCGTGGAGTCGGAATTGAAGGCGTGCAGGGGGTTAAAATCCCAAATTCAGGGGTCTCGACACCATCCCGGCCCCAACCCGCCTCCATGTAAGTTGCAAAGGAGGCAGGTAACCGACCCGCACTGGGATCCGCCTGCCCGAGGCGGGAAGGGATTAGTGCCAATGAACTGCCTGTTAACAGGTAGTTAACAGGCAGTTTTTAGCCTAATCACTATTTTAAAGCTTGAAGTGTGGGATTCCCGATGGCTCCAAGCCACGCCAAGTTAGAGGAGTCGGGCCATTGGGTTGAAGGACTTGGAGGGGTTGAGATGTCGGTGTTCAGATGAGTGATGGGTGCATGAGTGCAAAGGTAAGTGTGTTTGGTGTGTCTAAAGTGTGTAAAGAGGTTTAAATTACCTGTACTTACCTTTTCACCCTTCCTTCCTCTAGGTTTCAGGAGTCCATCATCTAACCGGCACAGAAAGCAGAATGGCTGCGATCTGTCAAAAGTGACAGCCTGCAGCTTTCTGTGCCAGTGAGATTTCTAACTGAGTCTGTGTAGAAGGACTCAGGTTAAAAGTAAGACTGTCAGTGTTTGACAGCTTCAAACAGCTGTGAAACACTGATATTTCATCTGTCAAAACGTCTGGACAGATGAAATTTCAGTCTGTGACATCACCTGTTGCCGGGTGGCCCTTAATTGGCCTGCTGAGCCCGCTGGGTGGGCTCAACAAGGTCAATCAAGTGAAAACCGCGTGGATTGGCCGCACCTCGATGTAGGCGGGACTACAACCCCGAAAGTTGTAGTCCTGCCTCCTTCCTGACTTCTGAATGAAAATCACCCCCATATAGTCTGGCAGTGTGATCCACTTGCAGTTTAATTTGAAATGTTGAAAATGCATTTCAGATGCCTGGCCTGTTCACTGCCGCAGAAGGCTTGCCAAATCCCGACATCCACAGTATTGACATCGGCAGAGTATAACTGATAATTTAGGTCAAAGTGGAAATGGGTGTTTTTTAATCACAGATTGTGCTATTGTATGATCCTGCTTCCCCATGAGGTGTGCCCATGACAGCCAGGAAATGACAGGACCGAAAAAGACCAAATGGTCCATAGAGTCTGTCCCATTCAGCCATGTTGCAGCTAGGAAACATGACCCCCCAAATTACTGTTGCCTTTGTAATAACCTCTAGCCATCCCTTTGGTTATATGTTCACTTTTTTTCCCTTTTAAAAAAATTATTATTTTTTTGACTATAAACCTTTACCTGCTTTTCACAGACTTTCTCCGGGGGCCACCTGCTCTTGTGTTTCTAATTTCAATGTCCTCAGCTTTTTCATGCAGTCCTCTGCATGATTTTAGAAATTTAAATGTTCATTTCTTGGCAATTTCTGTTCTTCCTAGGCATTATGGCAACTTGAGGGTTTAGCGTCAAGAATTGCCTCTTTCCTTTTAGTAAATCATTTCACTAACATATGAAGCTTGCGCTCCCTCAAACAGCTTATGACTAACTTTTTACATACCATCTTGTTTTACCACTGGGGAAATGATGATGTCTGACTAATTAGGAGACATTAAATGGTTAATGTTCAGTTATTAAGCTCTTCAATTTGTATAAGTGACATTAGACAGCTCAGCTTAACAACATTGGCAGTAAAACAAGATGTAACTAATTACGATCTTCTGTTGACTACCATACAGACAGGATTCTACTGGATGTTTCTTGTATCATATTTTAAATTCGTTCTCGGGATATGAATGTCATGAGAAAGGCTGGCATTTGTGCCCCTTTAGAAGGTGGTGGTGAGCCTTCTTCTCAAATTGCTGCAGTCCATGTGGTGAAAGTACTCCAACAGTGCTGTTGGGTAGGGAGTTCTGTTGCCTCAAGACTGCTGGAATGTGAGAAGATATTTACAGATGGATCAAGAGCACAATCAATAAATTAAAAACATTTTTTTAAATAAGTTTTAGTCCTGGTTAAATAAATGCATTTCAGTGCAAAGGTTTGTTTTATTACTCTGCAATCATAGTGTGATAAATCCATGTAGTGAAACAAGGAACTCGAAGAGGCGAGATATTAGAAATTAGTCCGTGTACTTTATTAAACAACGGCGTAACAAAACATACAGGCCTGCATACTTCGATTCCACCTTTGCTGACCTTTGCTCCTTAACCCTGTAGCAGCACTAGCTACAGCACCACCTGGTGGATAACCTTAATCATAACATCCCAGATTACTATATTCCTCCCCCCTTAAGATTTCAGTATGAATTTCTTAACAAACAACCATTCCTAAAGGTCACATAAGAAGTCTCCATTCACTATGTTCAATACTTGACAAATCTAACAGGCAGTACCAATCTCAGGTGGCTTGTGAGACCTTTGTGAACGTCTAACAGTAAAGTCCCTGCTTGTTTGTGGTGAAGCCACCAGCTGCTCCTGAGCAGTGCTCAGAGTATCTGACTCTGCAACGATGGTTTCCTCTTGACGAAGGGGTTCCTGTGGAATTGTCTCTGTCCATGGTGGTGGCACCACAGATGCACTTGGATAACTTGGGGCAAACCTGTCCTCAGCCATTGCATCTGGAACCTTGATTTCAATTTCCCCTTGTCTGTTAAGTATCTGATCTACATGTCTGCGTACTACCCTACCATCTCCCACCATGACCTTGTATGATACTGGACCTGTCATTGAGTCTATGAAGCCAGGAATCCACTTTGGTCCATAACTGAAATTCCTGGTAAGGACCGCACTTCCTTCTCCAAAACTTCGGCTCTTTGTTCTTTTGTCATGGTTCTCTTTTTGTTTGTTTTGTCTGTTTTCCATTTTCCTTTTTAGGTCTGGGTGGACAAGGTCAAGAGTGGAGCGTAGTCTATGACCTAATAACATCTCAGCAGGAGAGAGTCCTGTGGTGGATTGAGGTGTTATTCTGTAGCTGAACAGAACCCGTGACACTTTGGCTGCTAAACTCCCTTCTGCACTTTTTTTCATCATCTCTTTAAATGTTTGTATGGCTCTCTCCGCAAGTCCATTTGAGGACGGATGACATGGAGCCGAGGTCACCTGCACTATGCCATTGTTTCTCATGAACTCTTTTGTCTCTGTACTCACAAAACAAGTGGCATTGTCACTTACCACGATCTCCAGTAGCCCTTGACTACTGATGCTCTGACGCAGGCAGTCTATAGTAGTAGTGGAGGAAGCAGAATTAACAGGATAAACATCCATCTATTTGGAATGTGCATCAATGATTATGAGGAACATCTTCCCCATGAATGGACCCTGTTGTAGGAAAAATGATTCCTCGGAAACTAGACTTTGAGTAAGAGAGACAACTTTATTAAATGACAGAGCTCTGGGAGAAGCGTCTGCAACCACATGGTCTGTGAGAGCACCTTCTCCCCGATTGTAGTACGTGCCGAGCTTATATACAATTCCAAGAAGTTGGTTTTAGATCATTTACATTCATCCAATCAATTCGTTTATTAGCGCATATCGTTATTTTCCTCCAGTCAGGAGTTTACACACTTGTGTTGCCAATTCTGTCTCTTCAGGTCTTCATTCCGTCTTGTTCCCCGGCGGAATGTGATTAGTTCGATAATAGGATACAAGTGATTAGTTCGATGATAGGATACCAGTGAACCTTGTTAGTCCTCAGTGATCCAATTAGTCCCAGTCAGGACACGAGACGAACTTTGTTCCAGCCATGCGTAAGCGTGGCATGTCTCACTGTGCAGTGATTCAATTAGTCCCAGTCAGCGAATTTGTTGTTTGTGTCTTTTCCAGCAAAATCTTGTCCAGCAATCTTGTCCAGCAAAATTTTATTCTAACAATCCCTCCTCTTGGTCCTGGAGCACGATTCATTTGCTCCCAGATGACCATCCTCAGTCCCCCTTTCGTCGGTGCTTACAGCCACTGGCTTATGTCCGGGGGTTCGGTTGTTCCTTCGACAGTGTCGTATTGGTGTTCTTCGTCCCTTGGTAGCAGGTTGGTGTGTTCCTCCTCGATAGAGGCGATCGGCATCACGGTTTTCATAGCAGTTTGGCAACACAACTTTATAAGGCTCAGCGCACAACACATCAACATACAAATTACAACTATTATTATTATCCCTTGCATCATCCACGCTCCCCACCCGGTTTTCCCTAGCAACCAATCAAGCCACCCTGTGCTTGTGAGTTGATGGAGCTTTTTTATTTCTTCTTGGATATGATTTGCTAGGCTCGTGATATTCTCGGAGCTATCTGGGACATATGTACAGCAGTCTGTCCCGATCAGGGCACAGGTGCCTCCTTGCGCCGCCAACAGATAATCTAGGGCTATCCTATTCTGTAAGGCGGTGGTCCGGATCGCCACCATTTCGGCACTCATTCCTCTCAGGGACTCAGCCATATCGTTGGCTATTTGTTCGAGCACTGCTGCCGTGTTTATGGATTCCCTTGCTATTTTTCCTGTTCCGTACCAGGGGAATGCTATAGCCCAGAATCTTTCGGTTTCCGTAATAGCTCTCTTAACACGCTTGGCTGGTTGCCATAATGACTGGTACCCGTAGTGGTGGGTTAGGGAGGATAAATAATGGATGTATGGTACTACGTATCCTATATAGCATGACCCAGTCCAGGTTCGTGGAAGCCATGGATACGCCTTATATCCGCAAATGAAATAGGTATTATTATAGGCCTCAAATTTGTTCCAAAGTTGGTACATGATCCCAGGTATTCCCCTCCAGGGTAGATTGCTAGTCCGGTTTAGCACTTCGGATAAATTAAACGTTCCCACGTAGGGCCATTCTAGGGCACCTGGTGATTTAGTACTGGTTTTGGTTAAAGTGTAATTATACTTGCACTTACTCCATCCAACCACTAACCCTGTCTCGTCATAGTTTACCAAGCAGACTTCCCCCTCTGCATTGTTTAGTTTTCCCCCTGTGCTGACTAATAGCTCTCTGGATACCTTCGATTATCGTACTGGGGATGAAACCATCCTTTAAAGTTCGTGGGGTTATACCCTGCCTGTTTCCACTCATGTTCCAGCTGATCTGGATTCAAGCTATTTTGGGTTTGTATGGTATCCTCCTTATTCCAGGTGGTATTAGAGTATAATAACCACCCTACCATCTCCTCTACCTTAAAGGGGATAGGCCTTAATGGGATTCCTCCCCCCGTATGGGTGGGCACATGGGCGCGCACCCAGCAGGAGCGTTGGCCCATTTTTTTCGCATAGACATATGACATATACAGAAAGGTATTTACATGCAATCCTCTCTCTTTATGTAAATGGGGTACCATGCTTCCCGTGACAATATGAAATAACGCCATTACCCACAATACTCTAAACATGATTAATATATCACTACAGTCCAGTCTTTACAGGAATTTTATGACAAAGGGTATGCAGATCACCTGTAAAACAGATTCAGAAAGTAGCCAGTCAGTTGTCTTTATATACTTTCAATTGTGTCCAATGCTTCCATACTCCTTTACCCCTTATGTCTAGACAGGCCCAGGTATCCCCACTGATTATGATTTCATATGGCCCACTCCATTTTGGGGCGAACCCTGGTTTGCTGGGCAGAGTTTTCACCATGACTTTACTACCCGCTGAGGGAACATAAGCCGTCATTGTGAGCTCTTGTGCCTGATCCTTGTCCTCCTGATTATCGCGGACATTCTTTCGCATCTCCTTTAATTGAGTGCTAAGTTCCAGAATGTATCGTTTTAGTCTATCTTTTAAAGGGCCTACATCAGCCCCACCTGTTATGATGCCTTCTGGCAATTGCATCGCCCTTCCTGTCATCAATTCATAAGGGGTCAAGCCTGTCGTTCGGTTTTCAGTGGCTCGCAGCTTCATTAGGATAATGGGCAGTACTTCAGTCCAGGTTTTCCCCGATGTCTGCATTGCCTTTGCCAATGCATTTTTAGGGGTTTGGTTCATTCGTTCCACCGTGCCCGAACTTTGAGGGTGGTATGGGATGTCAGAGTCCATTTGAATTGGTATTCCCCACCTGGGGATGACTTCTTCAGCTAAGACTCTGGCAACCGTCAAAGCAGTGCAATTTCGCGTGGGGAAAGCCTCTACCCAGCAGGTGAATTGGTCTATGACCACGAGGCAGTATGTTTCGCCGTGTGACGGTGGAAGGGGACCTGTGAAGTCTATTTGTATATGCTCCCAGGGCCCTTGTGGCCTTGGTTGATGTCCCATTTTGACCTTTATGGGGTCGCCCAGGGTTATACTGCGCACAGGTGATACATCGATGGCAGTATCTCGCGATATCTCTTCCCATCCCCTTCCACCACCATTCTTTGCTGAGGCTTCCCATCATCGCTTCTCTCCCTGAGTGTACAAACCCATGGTGGAGTTCTAATAGCGTATTTTGAATGCACTTGGGGGCCATTACCCTGTTATCCTTTCGCCAGACATTATCGCTTCCCCGCTTTGCGCCTTGTTCTTCCCACGTACCTTTTTCGACGTCGGGGGTGTCCTCATGGAGTTCGTCAATACTTATCTCGTCCTTGGAGCTGCTCACAGCGGCTATTGGTACTTCTTCGATCCTTTCTTGCTCTAGCGCCCTTTGTGCTGCTTGGTCCGCAGCCTGGTTCCCCTGGTGATTTAACCAGTCCGGGCTAGTCCGGTCCGGTTTCCTCTGATGTGCCTTAATCTTAATTACTGCTACCTGTTGGGGTTTGTCGCTAGCTTCTAGGAGGGCTTCTATCCTCAGCTGGTGTTTTGTGGGATTGCCTCCCGTAGTAATGAATCCCCTCCTACCCCATGCAGTCATATAATCGTGGACCACCCCAAAGGCATACCTACTATCTGTGTAAATGTTCATGATTTTATTCTCTGACAACTCTAGTGCCCTGGTGAGAGCCACTAGCTCTGCCACTTGGGCCGATAGGCCTCCATCAATCCGTCCTGACTCTACGGTTTTTAATTCGCCATTAACCACCGCCCACCCCGTTCGGGGCAGCCCATCTATATACTTGCGTGAACCATCTACGTACAATGTCTCTTCCGCTGTCGCTAAAGGGGTGTCTTTTATCCTATCTTCTTCCAGGTTCACATCTACGTCCCCACAGTTGTGGGGCTCCCCAGTTCCCAGTATTCCTTCTGCCGGGTTCTCCCCTGTGTCTCTAACAATGGTTACTGCTTTACTCGGAGGGAGGAGGACGGCCTCCCACTTGGCACATCTCATGTTCGAGACGGATCTTAATTTCCCGGTATTCAGCATCTCTACCAGAGTGTGTTTAGTGTGCAATATAATGTTTCCTGTCATTACTATCGGCTCAGTAACCTTTACTGCCCAAGCCGCACAATCCAATGCAGCTATGCACCGGGAGAGCCCTGTGACTACCGGTCCCTCCGCTGTGGAATAGTAGGTGACGGGCCTTCTTTTATCCCCATGATCCTGTGTAACTACTGCTGTGTAAAACCCTTCTTCATTGTTGCAATGTATGTGGAAGTCCTTACTCATATCTGGCAGTCCTAGCCCTGGGGCTGATACTAGCTCAGACTTTAGTTGAGTATAAGCTTCCTCTTGTTCCGGTCCCCAACCTATCGGTTCCAACGCGGGTTTACCCCCTTTCACTAATCTTTGTATAGGTTCTGCTAATTTAGTGAACCCCGGGATAAAATTTCGACTGTAATTAAAGAGCCCCAGTACCTTCCTGACTCCGCGTACTGTTACGGGTCTCGGCATGCCCTGGACAGCGTGTTTCCTGTCCTGTGGCATTTCTTTAAGTCCTTGGGAGATTAGATGTCCCAGGTATAGGACCTGAGTTTTTCCTATCTGTGCTTTTTTTTAGGGCTTACCTTGAGGCCAGCCGTCTCTAGGGCCCTTAGTACTAAATATAGGGTTGCCAGATGGTCTGCCTTCGTTTCCAAGGCTATTAGTATGTCGTCGACGTACTGCAAAATAGTGCTTCCTTTAGGTACTTCTATCTGTTTTAGGATATCACTCATGACGCGGTGAAAAATAGCTGGGCTATTATGGAATCCCTGTGGCAATCGGGTCCACGTATATTGTTTATCCCCTACTGTGAATGCAAATTTCTCTTGTGATTCCGGATCTAATGGGAGTGCCCAGAATCCGTTAGCTATGTCTAAAACGGTGAATATCTTCTGTTCAGGGGATAGCCCATTCAAAATTGTTGCGGGGCTGGCAACGATGGGGTGTAATTTAGGAGTGACCATGTTGAGGGCCTATAGTCAACCTTTTGCTCCCATCAGGTTTCTCTACTGGCCATGTGGGGGAATTAGTAGTGCTCGTGGTTTCCCTCAGGATACCCCTTTCTACTAGCCCCTTCACTATGTCCACGACTGGCCTCCGCCTTTATTGGGTACTGGCGGTGGGATTAGCCAATGTCCCGCCCCGACTCACAGGAGCCATTCGACTATTTCAACATCCCCCTCGCCTGCAGGGGCTGTTGGTTCTGCACTGTAATATGGGGGAAGGGAGGTGGTGTCTGGACAAGTCCCCATTCGCCCCCCATCGTATACCTAACACTCTAATTCCTTTATAATCTTTGCTTGACATTTCGCCTTTGTCTCTAGTTCCGTAACCATCTGTACTTTGTCTTGTGCAACTTTCTTTATTACGTTTACTTGTTCAATGAGTCCTGCTAGTTGGTGTACTAATAACACTCCTGCCTTCTTGGTTTTATCCTTTGTCTGTTTAGTCAACCAGCTTCTCTGGAGTTCTAAAGTCTGTGACACATCCCACCCGTCTTTCTGCATCTTCTTAATTAACGACTGTCGGTTTGTCATATAAGAATATGTGAGGGAGCCCGAAGGTCCCCTCTTAACTTTCTCACCTGACATCGCCGCTGCTTCACCGATCGTTCCTTTGTGTCTGGAGATCTGTTCCTTAGAGAGCCCCCCTATTCTTTCCTTCCAAGAATATCCGAGCTTCTTGTCACACTCTATGCCAGCGTTCTCAGAGGTCCGGGTTTGTCTTTCTCTCAAAACTGCCCGGACGTGTAACGCTTGCTTGTTGGACGGGGTTTCTACCCCTCCCCGGTGTCTGTTTACCTGATCAGGGTCCTACAACACCGACACTAATAATCTCCTAGTTCACGTAGCAACATGATATAATGCAGAAAAATGTTAACCATACTCGACTAGTATCACGACTTTCGAACACCTTGGAGTCTCGAGTCTCGGCACCTACTTCATGGTCCTGGCCTTTGCGTGGGGCATTTGCCCTCTTAACAACCGGCCTGAGGCTAGGTGTCTGAGACAAGTGTCCTCCTGATCCAAGGTTTTTCTTAGTTACTTAGTTACTATTACACAAATACAAATACACACATACAAATCAAGTAGTGTCTCTTACCCACTCAGTCTGTGTCCCAGATTCGTTTTGGTGCCGCTTCGCCGTTCAGTCGCCTTGTCGAGTGTCTCTGATTTATGGGCGGTCAAAAATCTGACTACTCACCCTGGTCACTGATTCGAACGACTGTTCAGCTCCGTGGCACCCTGCTCGCAGCGCCAATTTGTTGTAGGAAAAATGATTCCTCGGAAACTAGACTTTGAGTAAGAGAGACAACTTTATTAAATGACAGAGCTCTGGGAGAAGCGTCTGCAACCACGCGGTCTGCGAGAGCACCTTCTCCCCGATTGTAGTACATGCCGAGCTTATATACAATTCCAAGAAGTTGGTTTTAGATCATTTACATTCATCCAATCAATTTGTTTATTAGCGCATATCGTTATTTTCCTCCAGTCAGGAGTTTACACACTTGTGTTGCCAATTCTGCCTCTTCAGGTCTTCGTTCCGTCTTGTTCCCCGGCGGAGTGTGATTAGTTCGATAATAGGATACAAGTGATTAGTTCGATGATAGGATACCAGTGAACCTTGTTAGTCCTCAGTGATCCAATTAGTCCCAGTCAGGACACGAGACGAACTTTGTTCCAGCCATGCGTAAGCGTGGCATGTCTCACTGTGCAGTGATTCAATTAGTCCCAGTCAGCGAATTTGTTGTTTGTGTCTTTTCCAGCAAAATCTTGTCCAGCAATCTTGTCCAGCAAAATTTTATTCTAACAGACCCGCATAATCTAAGTGCTATCTTCTCCATGGTTTATCCGGCCACTCCCAGGGGTGGAGAGGAGCCACTGCTGGTGCCTTCCTGTGTACCTGACAAGTGCTGCATGTCTTGACTAGATTTTCTATCTCCTTATCTAGCTTTGGCCACCACAAGTAACTCCTAGCCAAGGCTTTCATACGCGAGACCCCAGGATGACACTGATGTAGTTGCTCTAGGATAGACTGTTGTGCTGGCTGTGGAATAATCACTCATGCTCCCCACAACACGCAACCATCCTGCACATTCAGTTCTGTTTTCCTGACACTGTAGGGTGTGAAGTCAGTCCCTTCTGGATGCTGTGGCCATCCCCTCACCACATATTCTCGAACTCTAGACAGTACTGGATCTTTACCTGTCCATGTTCTTACTT
The DNA here is from genome assembly GCF_052327205.1 of Somniosus microcephalus. Classification (NCBI taxonomy): domain Eukaryota; kingdom Metazoa; phylum Chordata; class Chondrichthyes; order Squaliformes; family Somniosidae; genus Somniosus; species Somniosus microcephalus. The sequence goes on from NC_140990.1 coordinate 226,939,042, forward strand.
GCTCTGCAGTCACAAGTGCCGTGTCAGTGTCCCACAGCATCAACACTCTGTCCTCTGGAGCTGCAAGGATAGGTGTGCCTGGCAGTGGAAGATGGCTCAAGGCATCTGCGTTCCCATGGTACTTGCCCACCTTGTAGACGAAACATACTCATGCCCTCAACGTCACTGCCCACCTCTGGATCTGGGGTGACACCATCTGTGGAACTGCTTTCATTTCATTGAAAAGAGAGAGAAGAGGTTTATGATCGGTACATATGGTGAACTTCCTGCCATATATGTACTTGTGGAACCTTTGTAACCCAAACATTACTGCTAACCCCTCTTTGTCTAACTGGGAATAGTTTTTTTCCGCTGGTGTTAGAGTTCGGGACATAAACCCTATTGGTCTTTCAGTTCCATCTTCCATGCGGTGTTAAAGAACTGCCCCCACCCCGTAAGGTGAAGCGTCACAAGAGAGAATGATGTCTTTCTCTTCATTGTAGTGAACCAGCACATCTGACGACAGCATCAGTTTCTTGGACTGTTCAAATGAAACCCCCTGCTCCTTTCCCCACTGCCACTGTGTCTCCTTGCGCAGTAGTTTGTGAAGAGGTGCTAACACCGTTGACAAGTTTGGTAAAAACCTGTTATAATAGTTCAACAGTCCCAGGTAAGCTTTTAACTCAGCCACATTAGTAGGAGCAGGGGCGTCCTGCAGTGCTTGTACCTTCTCCTTTATTTGATGGAGCCAGGTGGCATCCACTCTGTGTCCCAGGAACACTGCCTCCTTCCCCAGGAAAGTGCACTTACTCCTCTTGAGCCATAACCCTGCCCACTCCAATCTCTGTAGTACCTCTCTCAGAGTGCTCAGATGCTCCTGGTCGGTTCTTCCCATCACCAGAATGTCATCCAGATCGATGGAAACACGTGGAATCCCTTGCAGTACACCTTCGATTGTCCTCGGGAAGATAACTGGACTAGATGAGACACCAAACGGTAAGCGGTTATATGTAAACAAGCCCTTGTGTGTATTCATGGTAATGTACTTCTTTGATTCGTCATCCAGTGTAATCTGCAAGTATGCATGACTCATATCCAACTTTGTGAATTTTTTTCCTCCAGCCAGGTTTGCAAAGAGATCCTTTGTTTTGGGAATAGGATACTGCTCTAGTTTGGACACCCGATTGACTGTCAATTTATAATCTCCACAGAGCCTTACCGAATTGTCCGGTTTTAGAACAGGTACTATGGGAGCTGCCCATTCTGAACATTTCACTGGCTCCAGTATGTTCTCTCTCAATAAACGGTCAAGCTCAGCCTCTACCTTTGGTTTCATGGCATAAGGCACAGGTCATTGTTTAAAAAACCTTGGTGGTGCCTCCTTGTCTACATAAATCTTAGCTGGGGGGCCATTAAATGTGCCAAGTTCCTCCTTGAACACATTCTCATGTTCACTCAACACTTCTTGCAAAGTCAACTGTTTGCCCTCATCTATTTGATTTACTGCTCCCCAGTCTAATTTAATTTCTTTTATCCAGCCCCGACCTAACAGGTTTGGTCCGGTACCTGGTACTATAACTACAGATAGCTGTTCCACTGTGTCCCTGTGTTGCACAGTTACATTAGCTACACCTAATGTCACTACTCATTCACCTGTATATGTTTTAAGATGCAGAGAGCAAGACTTTAACTCTGGAACTTTTGCACGGTTCCCCAATTTTGAGTACTCTGCCCTGTTCATTATGGTTACACCGCACCCTGTATCAACTTCAAAGTTCACCTTAGAGTCATTTACTGTCAGTTGCAATGTGATAGGAGCCACTTTTGGAATGTTCTCTAACATGCTATACATTATGAACATGTCCTCTTCTTCCGCAGCTTCCCCACTGATGTGGTGTGCTCCATGTTTTTCCACTTTTCTTCCTTGGTTTTGCTTTCCTCCTCCTTTTGGTTTGGATTCCTCCACAGGTGATTTTGCCCTGCAAGCTCGTTTTATGTGTCCTTGTTCCCCACACTTGTGGCACTTTTCCTCCAGAAACCGGCATTCACTCGCCAGGTGATCGCCCTTGCATCTATAACATGCCTTCACCTGCTCACGTTGTGGTTTCTGATGCATGTTTAATTGTGCACAATAACCTGACCTGCAACTTGCTTAGAATTAGCCCTGTCTGAACCCCGTATTTCTTTTACATCTCGGTTCGCTGTCTCTATGGCTTGAGCAAGTTCCAATGCTTTTTCATAAGTAAGCCCAGTCTCGGATAATAATCTACGCTGCATTCGGTCATCCATTATTCTGCAAACTAGCCTATCTCTCAGCATTTCCTTCAGGTTGTTCCCATAATTGCAATCTTGTGCTAATTCACGCAGCACCGCTACATAGTCCATTACACTCTCTTCCTCTTTTCTGTTCCTTGAATTAAATTTAAACCGCTGTACAATCTCACTAGGCTTAGGGTTGAAATGTTCTTTTAGCAAGGCCACTAATTCAACAATTGATTTGTCTCCAGGCTTTTCAGGACAGAGCAGATTCTTCATCAAACTGTAGGTTTGGCTTCCCACTGAACTAAGCAGAATGGCTTTCCTTTTTCCGGCATCATTTACTTCATTTGCTTCGAAGAAATAACCAAACACTTCACAGTATTCCTCCCAGGTTTGTGCTTGAATATCAAAAGCGGAGACCGTTCCTACCGTGGCAGCCATGCTCTCATCCAATTGGTAGCTAACTTTAGCTCGTGAGTTTTTTTTTTTTTAAAGTCCCGGCAGACTTCTCTTCTTTATGCAGTGTCCTTTTACCTCATCGCCAAATGTGATAAATCCATGTAGTGAAACAAGGAACTCAAAGAGGCGAAATATTAGAAATTAGTCTGTGTACTTTATTAAACAACTGCGTAACAAAACATACAGGCCTGCATACTTCGATTCCACCTTTGCTGACCTTCGCTCCTTAACCCTGTAGCAGCACTAGCTACAGCACCACCTGGTGGATAACCTTAATCATAACATCCCAGATTACTATACATAGTAAACTTTCTGACTTTATGTACAGTTGCCTTGGCAATGATAAGGATCCAGCAAATGTATTTAATATATATTTTTAGCATTTTTTAAAGAGTCAGGTAATTTCTGTGCAACTTAATTCAATATTTGGAGCATATTATTTGACACTGGGCACAAAATGGCAGTTTCTCTGACTCTTGTGAGTGACACTGTTAAAGTTTTTATGAGCTTGCATTATCTGAGGTCACCTAAATGTGCCCGAGTGGAAAATAATCTCTGGCAACTAATCTCCTGGTTTACAGAGTGAGTTATATACATGCTTACACCATTATGATTCAGCACACTGTCCTTTTTTTGAAGTGTCACTTTTTGAATAGCTTATCTCACCAGGAGCATTAACCTTAGTTGGAGCAGTCATATAACTTAGCTTTGTAGGTAGAAAAACTCTCAAAATATCACTAATAGTACAATTTCTTTCAGAAGAGGTGTCATTTTTTAAATTTCCTAATTATTGTGTGTGTTATGTATTATGTGTTCTCCTCCCACCTGCGGTGGCGCTGTCACAGCAGATGAATGGTTGGGTTTGTTCTCTTTTGTTCTGTACTTTTCACCAGAACTTTCCTTTTGAATAAAGAAGCAGCATGTTTGCAACTGCCTCTTCATCATGAGCGAAGCGGGGGAAGTTTTGGTTGTGGCATGTGGCTCGTTCCTGTAGGACAACAGGAAGCTGTTCAGATGTTGGTGGATTGAGCCCTGACCTTGTATATTCATAATAAACCTGAATGTTTTTGCATAGGGCAGCTTCTCTTCTGTGTTTAGATGTTGACCGATAGCAACCACTATGGAAATGCCTAAAAGTGTTTTGTAGTAAACTTAAACTAGTAAGTTGTGGTAATTACAATTCGGTAACCACGTTAGCTAGGAAACAAAATAAACTCCACAGTAAAGCAGCAGTTTGTTCCAGTAACGGCACTGTTGTGTATCGATCTGGCTGGGAGACGGTGGGTCAACATGAAGTTCAGAACTGGTGTTAATGTACGGTGAAGTAATTGTCCCTGCCACAGAAGGTCCAGGTAGACAGCTATTATTTTGCATAGGTTGGTCACTTTGTATAAAATGCTTAAAATTTCCTGGGTGGCTCTCTCCAACATGGCCAGAAAAATAAAGCAAAATCTTTTGTACAGTTTGAACAAAAATACTGACTGAAGCTGTTGGGTTAAATATTTTAGCTCTTAATTGTAAATGGTGGTTACATTACTTTTTTTTACTGGAGATGGTGCTCATGCCAATAGAATGCCAATAAAATGGAATATTTTCCCTGTGTGCCCACAACAGTTTAAAACCTTTTTCTTTTGTAGACTTGATGCTGGATTTGGTTATTTTAAATTTTATAAAAATTAATTGCATTGTATTATGGTTTTATTGCACCATCAAAGCATCTCCATGCACTTCATACAACAAATGACTTATGAAATGCTATGACTATTGGGGTGATTTTGCCAATGGGGGCGCATTGGAGGTGGGACTGCTGCTTGTCGGGTTTTAGTCCCACCTCCATCGACTTGTGGCCAACCCATGCTATTTTCCCTTCATTGAACTTGTTAAGCCTGCCCAGCGGGCTTAGCGGGCTTAGCAGACCAATTAAAGGGAAGCCGGTTATAGAGAACGTCAGCGTATGACGTTTCATCTGTCAAAAAAATTTTGACAGATGAATTATCATCGTTTGACAGCTTTGAGAAGCTGTCAAACACTGACATTCTCTGTTGTTTGGTGAGTTCTTGTACTCAAGGCTCACCAAACCTATTTTCTGAGCAGAAAGCAGATGGTTGTTACATCGGAGAATGCAGCAGCCATTCTGTCATCTCTGCCATTGAGATGCCGGAGCCTCCGGATCCCCAACGATTGAAGCCTGCAGGAAGAAACAAAGGTAAGGAAACTTTTTTAACACTTTTCACTCACCGCACATACTTACCTCTCCACACTTGCACCCATCACTTACCTCCACAGCGCACCTTTGGACCCCGCAGTCCCACTGCTCGCCTCGCTCACCTTGGCGGTGTTTCCCGACATCGGGAAGCCCGCACCTCTGCTGGAAAAATGGGGATAATCCTCTCTTAACTGCCTGTTAACTAACTGTTAAAAGGCAGTTAAGTGGCTGTAATCCCCTTCCCACCTCCAGGAGACGGGACCCGACGCGGGTCGAGTACCCGCCTCCTGGGAAGATGGCACGGAGGTGGGTTGGGGGCGGGATGGGTACCCACCCCCAATTCTGCCATTTACCCCCAATTCTGCCATTTTCCTGGCAGTCCCGCCTCCTCAGGGCTGGCAAAATCGCCCCCTGTATAACCAAATGTGGCAGCCATTTTGCACCTGGCCTACAAACAGCAATGATTTGTATCGAAAGCTAGCATGAAAACAGGAATGGATTATATTAATTTCTTTTTAAATGAACTTATAATTTACTACTGAAACAATTAATAATTCCAGAATGGACAATTGATTTATTGTTGGGGGGCCTGTTAAAACCAAGTGCACAAATGCCAAGTAGGCTTTGCAAATATTAGCACATAAATATTTAATGTATTCATGTGAAATGCCTTTGTATGTTGTTTTCATGGTAGTGCTAACCTGTTTATTTTCAATGATTGCGCACTGACTTAAAATAGTGGACAGAAAAATTTCATACGGTGCTAATGGTTCATCCATTGGATCCAATATCAAGGCATTAGTGAAGGATATGTGTTTATTATTAAGCATTAGATGACAATACCTTGGATTAACATCAAAACAATTGTATGCTAATGCTTTTTATGCTATTCATCAGTTAATAAATAAAGTGAATATTGTTTAATTTTTAAGAACTACAAAATTCTGCCTTTTTCACAGTTGCTGTGCTGATCACTTCATGAGGCCTGTGACACATATGACTTATAACATTGCATGCTTCTCGGGACACTCATATGAGCATGACCTGGGTTATCTGGAGGCTTACTTTCGGGATTAGCATTTCTGCCACCAAGAAACATCAACAAGAATCCTATTACGGGCCTTAATACAAAAAGAAAATACTGCAGATGCTGGAAATCTGAAATAAAAACAGAAAATGCTGGAGAAACTCAGCAGGTCAGGCAGCATCTGTGAAGAGAGAAACAGAGTTAGCGATTCATGTCGATGGCCTTTCGTCAGAACTGGAAAAAGCAGGAAATGGAACAGATTTTTAAGCAAGTGTGGGAGCTGGGAAAGGGGGGAGGGGATGAAAGAACAAAAGGGAAGGTCTGTGATAGGATAGAAGGCAGGAGAGGTTAAGAGATATTCAAGGCAAAAGGAGATGGTAATGGGACAGGTTAAGAAACAAAGGATGACTCTAGATGAAGTGTAAATTGTGCTGGCAGAATGAAAGACAGCTGCCATGTGGGAGAGAAGAGAAAAAAATGTGTGGAAAAAAAAAAAAATATGATAGGGGCTGAGGTTATGGTCTGAAATTGTTGAACTCTATGTTGAGTTCAGAAGGCTGTAAAGTGCCGAATGGAAAGATGAGGTGCTGTTCCTCGAGCTTCCGCTGAGCTTCAGTGGAACAATGCAAGAGGCCGAGGATGGTGAGGTCTGAGTGGGAGTGGAGCAGAGAATTAAAGTGACAGGCGACCGGAAGCTCAGGGTCCCCCTCATGGACTGAACGGAGGTGTTCCCAATCTGCGTTTGGTCTCCCCAATGTAGAGGAGACCGCATCGTGAGCAGCGAATACAGTATACTAAATTGCAAGAAGTACAAGTAAATCACTGTTTCACCTGGAAGGGGTGTTTGAGGCCCTGGACAGTGGGAAGGGGGGAGGTATAAGGGCATGTGTTGCATCTCCTGCGCTTGCACGGAAAGGTGCCGGGCGAAGGGGAAGGGGTGTTGGGGGTGATAGAGGAGTGGACCAGGGTGTCGCGGACGGAGTGGTCCCTTTGGAATGCTGAAAGGGGAGGTGAGGGGAAGATGTGTTTGGTGGTGGGATCACGCTGGAGGTGGCGGAAATGGCGGAGGATGATCTGTTGAATGTGGAGGCTGGTAGGGTGAAAGGTAAGGACAAGGGGAACCCTATCGTGGTTCCGGGAGGGAGGGGCAGGGGTGAGGGCAGAAGTGTGGGAGATAGAATGGACACAGTCAAGGGCTGTGTCAACCACAGTAGAGGGGAATCCTCAGTTGCGGAAAAAGGAAGACATGTCGGAAGCACTGGTATGGAAGGTGGCATCGTCAGAGCAGATGCGGCAGAGACGGAGAAACAGGAAGAATGGAATAGAGTCCTTACAGGAAGCGGGGTGGGAGGAAGTGTAGTCCAGGTAGCTGTGGGAGTCAGTGGGCTTATAGTGAATGTTTGTCAATAAACTATCCCCAGAGATGGAGACGGAGAAGTCGGGGAAGGGAAGAGTCGGAGATGGACCATGTGAAGGTGAGGGAAGGGTGGAAATTGGAAGCAAAGTGAATGAAATTTTCTAGTTCCAGGCGAGAGCAGGAAACAGCACTGTTACAGTCATCAATGTACCGGAAAAAGAGGTGAGGGAGGGGACCTGAGTAGAACTGGAACAAAGAATGTTCCACATACCCCACAAAAAGGCAGGCATAGCTAGGACCCATGCGGGTTCCCATAGCAGCACCTTTGATTTGGAGGAAGTGAGTGGAGTCAAAGGAGAAGTTGTTCAATGTGAGAACAAGTTCAGCCAGGTGGAAGAGGGTGGAGGTGGATGGGGACTGGTTGGGCCTCTGTTCAAGGAAGAAGCAGAGCGCCCTCAGACCATCCTGGTGGGGGATGGAGGTGTAGAGGGATTGGACGTCCATAGTGAAAAGGAGCCGGTTGGGGCCAGGAAACTGGAAACTGTTAAAGTGGCGGAGGGCGTCGGAAGAGTCGCGGATGTAAATGGGAAGAGACTGGATAAGGGGAGAAAAAATAGAGTTGAGATAGGAAGAGATAAATTCCGTGGGGCAAGAACAGGCTGAAATGATGGGTCTACCAGGGCAGTCCTGTTTGTGGATCTTGGGAAGGAGGTAGAAGCGGGCTGTGCGGGGTTGGGGAACTATGAGGTTGGTGGCCGTGAGGGGAAGATCTCCAGGGGAGATGAGGTCAGTGACAGTCTTGGAAATGGTGGCTTGATGTTCGGTAGTGGTGTCATGGTCCAGGCGGAGGTAGGAGGAGGTGTCGGAGAGTTGGCATTCAGCTTCCGCTATGTAGAGGTTGGTTCGCCAAACAACAACAGCACCACCCTTGTCAGCAGGTTTAATTACAATGTTGGGGTTGGATCTGAGAAAATGGAGTGCTGCAAGTTCAGAGGGAGGTAGGTTGCAGTGAGTGAGGGGAGTGGAGAAATTGAGACGGCCGATGTCACACCGGCAGTTTGCAATGAAAAGATCGAGAGAGGTTAAGAGGCCAGAGGGAGGGGTCCAGGTAGAATAGAATTCTGAAAGCGGGAGAAAGGGTCAGCCGTGCGGGGGAAGACTCCTGGCCAAAGAATTGGGCACGGAGACGAGGGCGGCGGAAAAAGAGCTCAGCATCGTACCAAGCTCAAAAATCATTGAGGTGGGGGCATAAGGGGATGAAGCTCAGGCCTTTGCTAAGGACTGATCATTCGGAGTCAGAGAGGGGAAGTATTATGTCCGTGAATGATTGAGACATGGACAGCAGGAGCTGAACAAAACAAGTCTTTACTGATTGAAGTCAATCGGAAAACTGAAATTACAGAGGCTCACTAGCGCCTTTTATACAGGGGTGGTCACTGCCTGTACTGCAGTCTGAGACCAGTTATTCTCTTAAAGGTACATACACAACAATTCCTCCCCTTTTAGATAAACAGTACATAGCATTCATTTAACAACTAAATGATAACTAATTACAATCACAATTGCGGTTGCTAGATACATTGGTTAAGTTTAAGCAATTATAAGTTCAGTCTTTGAGGAGGCTTCCTGATTCTGTCTGGATAACGCCTCTTTGGGGTATCAGGTTCCTCTGGCAAGGTTGAGTCAGGATCAATGTCGTTGTTTGGTTCATCTGCTTCCAATATCACCGATTCTGCGGTAGCTGCAATTGGTACGTCGATTTCATTGCCAGGTGTATCAGATCGTGGTGTGGAGTTGACGTTTTCCAGTGACTCTAGAATCTGGTCAGCATGGTGTCTTACAATGCTCTCTCCAACGTCCACGGTATACATGAGAGGTCCTTGCCGTGTACAAATCGTTCCTGGCTGCCATTTCTCAGTGCGGTAGTCCCGGGCCAAAACTGGTTGACCTATCTTAAAACTCCTGGTCGGCCTTTCATTCATATTCTGAAACTGCCTGTTCTCCACATCTCTTCGGACGTTTGGCTTAACCAAATCCAAGGGGTATCGTAGTCTTCGATTGAAGAACATCATGGCTGGAGTTGGTTGGTAACCGCATGTGTCGCATTCTGGTAGGCAAACAAGAAGTTGCCCACCTTGTGTTGTAGGGGTATATCTTCATTACACATTGCCTTGATAGCCTTCTTGAATGTTTGAACAAACCTCTCGGCCAATCCATTAGTGGCTGGATGATATGGGGCAGATGTGTAATGCTTAACACCATTGTTCTTTAAGAACCTCCGGAACTCTTCAGACACAAACTGTGGTCCATTGTCAGAGCAAATCTGTTCAGGCAGCCCATTCCTGGCGAATATGGTTCGTAAAACTGTGATAGATTTTCCCTGGTGGTTGAGGACATTTTTATTACCTCTGGCCACTTTGAATGTGCATCCACCGCAATGAAAAACATCGAGTCCATGAAGGGACCAGCAAAATCAATGTGCACCCTTTGCGTGGAGATGAGGGCCACTCCCATGGATGTAGAGGAGCTTGTGGTGGGGCGTTTTGGACCTTCTGGCATCCTGCACAGCTCTTGGTCATCTCTTCGATTTCTCTATCGATTCCCGGCCACCACACAAACGCTCTGGCTAAGTTCTTCATTTTTACCCCACCCAGATGACCCTCATGGAGCTCATTGAGCACTCTATCCATCAACTTAGGTGGAATTACTACTCTGGATCCACACATCAAGGTTCCTCTGCACACTGACAGCTGTTCTCTTCTCGGCGAGAATGCTGGCAGCAGTGGTTCGCCATGTGCTGCCCATCCCTTCACCGTTAAATCATAGACCCGTGATAGAGTTGGGTCATTCCGTGTTTCCTTTTCTATGTTTGCATTCGTCACAGGGAGACATTCGACTATGGTCGAGTGGAATAACTCCATTGGATCCACTGCAAGGTCTTCTTCTTCCACCGTCGGCAACGGTAGGCGTGACAATCCATCAGCATTCCCATGCTGTTTAGTTCCTTTGTACTCGATGTCATATTGGTGTGCCCCTAGGAAAAGGGACCACCTCTGCATCCGTTGCGCTGTCATTATCGGTACGCCCTTCTGAGGGTTGAAAATGGAGACAAGAGGTTGATGATCGGTTAGTAGAGTAAACTTTTGACCGTGCAGGTAGTGATTGAACTTCTTCACCCCCCACACTAGGCTGAGGGCCTCTCTGTCAATCTGGGCATAGTTACGCTCGGCAGAAGTTAACGAGCGTGACGCAAAAGCTATCGGCCTCTCTAAACCATCAAGGAATTTATGTGACAGTACCGCCCCAATGCCGTAGGGAGACGCATCACACGCCAGCCTGCTCGGCAGTGCTGGGTTGTAGTGAGCCAATACTTCTCTTGAAGTGATTAAGTCCTTACTCTTCTGAATGGCCCGCTTACAGTCATTGCTCCATCTCCATGCTACACCCATTCGTAGCAGGGTGTTCAGTGGGTGCAGAATTGTCGACAAATTCGGCAAAAACTTATGGTAGTAATTCACCAATCCGAGGAATGACCTCAGTTGCGACACATTTTCAGGCGCTGGGGCCTTAACAACCGCTTCAATTTTGTCAGGGGACTTATGTAACCCCTCTTCATCAATCACGTGGCCACAATACGATATCTGTTTCTTAAAAAACTCGCACTTGGGGCGGTTGGCTCGTAGCCCATGTTCCCGTAGTCTAGTGAGCACCTGTTCTAGGTTGTTAAGGTGTTCACTGTCATCTTCACCTGTCACAAGGATGTCGTCCAAGTAACACTGAGTCCCCGGAACCCCTTGCAGGACTTGTTCCATCGCTCTTTGCCATATCGCCGGAGCCGATGCTACTCCGAATACCAATCGATGATACTGGTAAAGACCTTTGTGAGTGTTTATCGTGAGATACTTCCTAGAGGATTCTTCAACCTCCATCTGCAAATATGCTTGTGCTAGATCAATTTTTGTAAAACGCTTCCCTCCAGACAGTGAGGCGAAGATGTCTTCTATCCTTGGAAGAGGATATTGTACTGTGTGAAGGACTGGGTTCACCGTCACCTTGCTATCCCCACAGATGCGAACCTTCCTTGGCTCCTCAGACTTATTGCTTAACGTTTTCTTCATGACAGGAACGATGGGTGTCGCCCACTCGCTCCAGTTGACCTTAGACAACACACCTGCCTTCTCCAGATTCTCCAGCTCTGCCTCGACGGCTGGGCGAATTGCATATGGTACCGGTCTTGCTTTGAAAAACTTGGGAATTGCATTCTCTTCTATTTTTATCGAGGCGGTTACGCCTTTAATAGTGCCCAGTTCTTGTTGAAATACCTCTTTGGCGTTAGCTAAGATTGTTGACAATCGTCCAGGAGTGACGTCGTCATCTTTTTTACCGTCCACCGTCATTGCATGAATGGAGTGCCAATCTAAGCTTAGCTTCCTGATCCATTCACGTCCCAATAACGGTGGTCCACCATTTTGCAGTATGTAGAGATACAATTTCCATATGTTCTTGCCGTTGTATTCGACAGGCACCCTTATTTTTCCTCTGGGGTATACTTTTTGCCCCGTATACGTCGTCAAGACGATGGATGTCTCTCTCAAGGGTATGTGTGAGAATAGCCGCTCGTAGTCTCATCGATTCATGGCGGTTAGCGCTGATCCTGTTTCCAATTCCATTTTAACTTGGGACCCTGCTATCGTGAGGGTGACCCAAATGGTTCGGTGATCCTCTTTTGCGATTACATTGTGAAGTTTGAGACAGCTTAGTCTCCTGTTCCTGGATTCACTATCGCTCATCTGGTCTTCGGAACTACTGTCCGTCATCTTTTGTACTTTCTTGTACGGTTCCTTAGTAGCCTTTTTGTTGTCGCTGGTCTTCTTCCCAGACCTGCAAACTCGTGCAATGTGTCCCATCTTTCCGCATTGCCTGCATATTTTGTCTTTGGACCAGCAGTCCTTCTGGTCATGGTTAGTTCTGCCGCAGCGATAACATTTTGCAAATCCCCGTGTCATTTCGTGGGTGCCGTATTCATGTGGCTTTTGTTGAATTTCCGCAGCTCCCCTGGCTGCTGCTTCGTACGATACTGCCACGCTGAAAGCCTTATCTAGCGTCAGCTCTTTCTCTGAGAGTAACTTCTCCTGTGTTCCTTCACTCCGGAGTCCACAGACAAATTTGTCCCGTAGGGTATCTGCCAGTCCTGCTCCGAACTGGCAGTGCTTTGATAGCTTGCGTAGTTCCCTAAGGTACTCAGCATTGCTCTCATCTTTATGCTGAGTTCTCCTGTGGAATTTAAATCTTTCTGCTATCAACAGCGGTGCAGGGTTTAGGTGTTCCTGTAAGACAGCAACAATTTCATTAAAACTCTTCGCCTTTGGTTTGGCTGGAGTAATCAGGTCCCACAATAGGCTGTACGTTCTAGCGCCCATTAAGTTTAGCAATACCGATGCCTTTTTCTCATCGGCTATTTCGTTTGCCTCGCAATATACCTCGACTCTTTCCACATACGTGGTCCAGTCCTCTATTGTATTATCAAAGGCAGTGATACAGCCAGTCTTCGGCATCTTGAAAATCTAAAATGGCACCTTCTTCCCCGCTGATTAAGATGGTGCCTCCCGCGCTTTGCCTTCTTCCCCGCTGTTGCTAGCGCTGCTTTCCGCGGTTCCCGTTGCACCCTGCAGCTCCTCGCGGTTTCTTGCGCATTTAATATTTCTTTTTTAAAATTATTTTCCCGTCGTGGAACAACCCTGTGGGACTCTTGCCTCCCTCTTCTCGGGTCTGTACACAGCCCGGCTTCGTAGCACCGGCCGCGCCCTGTGTGCTCCACCCTCTCTCTCTCTCCTCTTCCCGACAACGCTGCTCGGCCCCGTTGCAAGCCACCCGCTTGAGTTCACGAACGCCGCAGCCCAGGAAGGATCAGTGTACTACCTGCCACCAGCCCGATTAGCTGAAGCACCGTCGACAGGAACCAGGCCCCGCTTTCGACAGCTTCTCCAGCAATCTTCAACTCCGCTAACACAGGGGCGGATGCCCACGGTCGACGCCCGTTTCTACTGCTTCTTTCTTCCTTCTGGCCTCGACCTCTGCTCACTTCGCTGCAGGAATGGATCCCAGGAGGTGGTGCAGACTGTAGGTAAGTTCGTATCTGCTCGTCGCCAGTATTATGTCCGTGAATGATTGAGACATGGACAGCAGGAGTTGAACAAAACAAGTCTTTACTGATTGAAGTCAATCGGAAAACTGAAACTACAGAGGCTCACTAGCGCCTTTTATACAGTAGTGGTCACTGCCGGTACTGCAGTCTGAGACCAGTTATTCTCTTAAAGGTACATACACAACAGGAAGGTCAGAGGGGATAGTGAAAACGTGACGGGGGTGAGATTGGGAGAAGGGATGGAGTCAGAGGAAAGTGATGGGGAAGAAGGTTCCGGAGGGGCGTTGGTGTCCAAGAGTTTTTGAAGCTTGCAATCCTTGACACCTGAAAGGAAGAAAAAAAGTTTTTTGTTAAAGCGCCGGATGAGGCGAAAGATGAAATGGAACTGTTGACCAGGACAGCTTTGAGATAGAGTGAGTTGGTGCTGCTGAAAAGAGAGGTCGAGAGTGTTCATGTGGTGGTGCATGGCATTCAGCGTGGATCTCAAGATACGGTGAGAGCAGTGGTTCGAGGAATGCTGAATATCTTGGAGATATCTGTAGTTCTGTGTGGATCCAAAACACGAAGGGTGGAATTTCAATTGGAATCCATGTGGAGTAAGTCGGAGCCAAAGACAGTTGCCGAGGAAAGATATGTGGCTGTGAAAGCGAGTTTTGGTAGATAACTGACCAAACACGAGAAGGGAGACAGAAAGCAATGAAGATGAACAAGGTAAAAGAGACAAATAGAAATCCCGTCGGAGAGAAGAGCAGAACTTCTTCAAGGTGGGCATTCCTGGAAGAGAGGTGGCAGTGAATTAAACACTAATACAAAAAGAAAATAGTGCAGATGCTGGAAATCTGAAATAAAAACAGAAAATGCTGGAGATACTCAGCAGGTCAGGTAACATCTGGCCTTGCTTGGTTTGGAATATCGCGGCTCGCTTATTTTCTTTGAAGTTGTTGAAAAGAAGCAGTATATTTATCCAAACAGAAATTCACTTCATGAACTGCATGTGCCAACTAGCAGGGTATGCGGTTTGGGGATGACTATTGAGTCTGCTATAATCCTCATAACTAATAATGTGTATATTTTCAAAGGTGCAGCGTTATGTTCATGCAGTTTTTCTCTTTGAAACAGAGTTTTTGTGTGTGCAGGTTTTAAATACTTAGTCTACCTTTCTGAGGAATACGTTACAAATATTGCAAACATTTAAATATCGTGATATTCCTCACTGAAATAAATGTGATTTTCATTTGTAACTGTAAGACAACCCAGATTCATGAATAATTAATGATTCTCATGCTGATGCAGCAGCCAATACACAAGTGTTAGGTGCTCCATGCATCAGCCAATTTAAACCATGCCGGTTGTTTTCTCCAATCCCCTTCCTGCACCAATTCAAAATGGTGGTTTTGAGAAGGTAAAGTAATTTCTGTTTATTACAACTAATTGCAACCTTTATATAGTGGGTGCAAATTTTCTCAAGTAGTTGTAATACTATAAATTTCAACGCATACATTGACGTTCTATACAGATTTTTGCAGTCCGTGGGGTGTGATTTATGTATCAGTATTATTTTCCATTACTTTGACCATTATTTTCCTACTTGGTGTAAAAGTCGCAGATGGGATTTTTATACCCTTGTAACTGAACTGATTTTATAGTTTTTAATTGTTATTATGCTGGTACATTTTGTTAGATCCGTGGTTCAGTGGATAAAGAATTACACGGATGCTGGACATAAACAAACAACAGGTCTTTACTGGAGGAGGGTCATCTCTAGACTGGAGTACAGAGGCATGCGCACAGCTTATATACCGGTGTGGTTACTGCCGGTACTACAGTATACAGGAGCTGTAAAAAGTAGTTCTAACTTAAAGCACATACACTACAATTCCTCCCTTTTTAGATTAATAATACCCCCTTAATATTCAAATAACAATTACATTTTTACATGTACATTCAATAACAAAAAGTCCATTTATAGATTCAGTCTTTGGGGCGGCTTCCTGACCCTTTCGGGATAGCGCCTTTCCGGAGGTTCTTGTTCTTGGTGCAGAGGCGATTCTGACCCCTTTTCATCGGGTAGTTCATCGGGTTCCACTGCTACTGGGTCTGAAGTAGATGCTACCGGTATGTCGGGTTCATCCCCAGGTACTCGAGACATGGGGTTGACGCCTTCCTGTGACGCTAAGATCTGATCGACGTGGCGTCTCACAATGTTCTCCCCGACATCCACTGTGTACATTAATGGCCCCTGCCTTGTACATATCGTTCCGGGTTGCCACTTCTCTGTTCGATAGTCACGGGCCAAGACTGGTTGCGCTACATTGAAGCTCCTTGTCGGCTTCTCGTTGATGTGCTGGAATTGTTTGTCCTCAACATTTCTTCGCACATTTGGTTGAGCAAATCCAGACGAGACCTCAACCTTCTGTTAAAGAACATCATGGCCGGGGTCTGGTTGGCAACTGCATGTGTCGCGTTTCGGTAGGCTAATAAGAAATTATCCATCGTATGCTGTAGTGGAATTTCCTCGTCGCACATGGCCTTTATCGCCTTCTTAAAGGTTTGTACGAACCTCTCAGCCAATCCACTGGTGGCTGGATGATACGAGACGGATGTGTAATGCCTTGCCCCATTCCTTTTCATGAATTTTTGGAACGCGTCGGACACAAACTGTGGTCCATTATCAGAGCAGATCTGCTCTGGCAAACCGTTTCTGGCAAATATGGTCCGTAGGACTGCAATCGTTTTCTCTGTAGTGGTTGAAGACATCTTTATCACCTCAGGCCACTTTGAATGAGCATCCACTGCTATTAAGAACATTGAGTCCATGAATGGACCAGTGAAATCAATGTGCACCCGTTGCCATGGAGAGGAGGGCCACTCCCATGGGTGTAGAGGGGCATGTGGTGGTGCATTTTGGACCTTCTGGCATCCTAAGCAGCTCTTAGTTAGGTCTTCGATTTGTTGATCGATTCCCGGCCACCACACATAAGCCCTAGCAAGGCTTTTCATTTTCACTCCCCCCAGATGACCTTCATGTTGCTCCTTTAGCTCTCTCTCCCTTAACTTGGGTGGAATCACCACTCTGGATCCACACATCACTGTCCCCTGGCATACTGACAGCTGTTCTCTTCTGGATGAGAATGCTGGCAACAGTGAGTTGCCATGTGTTGGCCATCCCCTCACCGTCAAATCATATACCCATGACAGCATCGGATCATTACGGGTCTCCTTCTCTATATCCGCGTTTGTTACTGGCAATCGTTCAATTATCGACAAATAAAATATCTCGATAGGGTCCACTGCTGGTGCTTCCTCCACCGTAGGCAGTGGCAGGCGCGATAGCCCATCAGCGTTCCCATGCTGTTTCGTGCCTTTATATTCTATTTCATATTGATTCGCCCCTAGAAACAGAGACCACCTTTGTAACCGCTGTGCAGTCATTACTGGAACGCCCTTCTTAGGATTAAAGATGGAGACAAGTGGTTGGTGGTCAGTCAGCAAGGTAAACTTCTGCCCATGCAGATAATGGTTGAATTTTTTTACTCCCCATACTAGGCTGAGGGCCTCCCTGTCAATCTGGGCATAGTTGCGCTCGGCTGAGGTTAATGACCGAGACGCAAAGGCCACTGGCCTCTCCAACCCGTCTGGGAATTTGTGCGACAGCACCGCTCCAATGCCGTAGGGTGATGCATCACATGCCAAACGAATTGGTAGTGCTGGGTTGAAATGGGCCAACACCTCTTTTGATGTGATCAATTCTTTACACTTCTGGAAAGCTCATCTACGTTCGTCATCCCACTTCCATGGTACCCCTGTTTGCAGTAGGGTGTTCAGCAGGTGTAGTACCGTAGACAAATTTGGTAAGAACTTGTGGTAATAGTTTACCAGCCCGAGGAACGACCTCAGTTGTGACACATTTTCCAGTGCTGGAGCCTTGACTACTGCCTCAATCTTGTCAGGGGACTTATGTAACCCCTCTTCATCGATGACGTGGCCACAATACGAGATCTGTTTCTGGAAAAACTCGCACTTGTGGCGATTAGCTCGTAGCCCATATTCCTTTAATCTGGCGAGCACCTTCTCCAAGTTAGCGAGGTGATCACCGTCATTTTCGCCCGTGACCAAGATGTCATCCAAATAACACTGGGTCCCTGTAATCCCTTGCAGGACCTGATCCATCGCCCTTTGCCAGATAGCCGGAGCTGAGGCTACTCCAAACACCAGCCGGTTGTATTGATAGAGACCTTTATGGGTGTTGATCGTAAGGTAATGTTTCGAAGCTTCTTCTACCTCCATTTGCAAGTACGCCTGGGCTAGATCAATTTTGGTGAAGCGTTTACCACCAGATAGCGAGGCGAAAATATCCTCAATTCGTGGAAGTGGATATTGCACCGTGTGAAGGACTGGGTTCACTGTCACCTTAAAATCCCCACAGATGCGGATCTTCTTTGGTTCCCCAGGCGTATTACTCAACGACCTCTTCATTACAGGGACAATGGGTGTAGCCCACTCGCTCCAGTCCACTTTGGACAGTATTCCTGAACGTTCCAACACTTCCAGCTCTGCTTCAACCGCTGGTCTGATCGCATAAGGCACTGGTCTGGCCTTCAGAAACTTTGGGCTTGCATTATCCTCTATCTTAATTGTTGCTGTTATTCCTTTTAGTGTTCCTAGTCCCTCCTAGAACACTTCTTTTGCATCAGTTAGCATTTTTGACAGTCGTCCAGGTGTGACGTCGTCATCCTTTTTGGCCTCCACCTTCAGTGCCTGTATGGAATGCCAATCTAAATGTATCTTCCGGATCCACTCACATCCTAGCAGTGGTGGTCCTCCATTTGGCAATACATATATATCCATTTTAGGTATTTCCTGACCTTTATATGTCACTTTCACCCTTATTTTTCCTTTGGGGTAGACTTTTTGCCCCGTATACATCTTCAAGACAATCTCTGTAGCTTTCAAGGGTATGTGTGAAAATAGCCGCTTGTAGTCTCTTTGATTTATGACTGTTAGAGCTGACCCTGTGTCCAATTCCATTTCCACTTGGACTCCGTCTATCTTGAGTGTAACCCAGATAGTCTGGTGATCCTCTATTTCGGTTACATTATGTAGTTTCAGACAACCCAGCTCCTTGCTTCCGGAGTCTGTGTCACTTTTCTGTTCGTCTGAACCACTGTCCATCACCTGGTGTACCTTTTTGTACTTCTCCTGTGGCGATTTCTTACTGTTGGTTTTCTTCCCAGACCTGCAGACTCTTGCTATGTGTCCTGCTTTCCCACACTGTCTGCAGACTTGGTCCTTGAACCAACAATCTTTCTGGTCATGTGTTGTGCTGCCGCAGCGATAGCACTTCCCTGTTCCATAGGTCATTTCGTTGGTGCCGTATTCTTGCGGTCTCCATTGTATCTCTGCAGCGCCCCTTGCGGCTGCTTCGTGTGATACTGCCATACTGAAAGCATTGTCCAGCGTAAGGTCCTTTTCTGATAGAAGCCGTTTCTGGGTTCCTTCACTTTGTAGCCCACACACAAACTTGTCCCTTAACGTGTCTGCTAGTCCCGCTCCAAACTGGCAGTATTTTGATAGCTTGCGCAGTTCCGTTAGGTACTCAGCATTGCTTTCGTCTTTGTGTTGGTTCCTTTTATGGAACTTAAATCGTTCTGTTATCAGCAGCGGTGTGGGGCTTAAGTGGTCCTGTAGGATTTCTACTATGCTTCCAAAATCCTTGTTTACCGGCTTCTCTGGGGTTATTAGATTCCGCAGTAACCCATAAGTTTTTGCACCCATGGAATTTAACAGAACCAGTGCTTTATTAGCATCTGGCACTTCATTCGCCCTGCAGTACACCTCAATATGTTCCACATATGTCGCCCAATCTTCGACTTCATTGTCGAACGTAGAGATACTGCCACTCTTCGGCATCCTTGGTTGTGCGTTAACTATCCCCAATGGCGCCTCCCACGCTTTCCCTTCTTCTCCGTTGGCACAAAATGGTGTTTCCCGCGCTTTCCTTCCTTCCCGCGCTCGCCTGTCTTCTCTGCTGCGGCTTCGCAAAATGGCGTCTCCCACGCTCTTCCTTCTTCTCCGCGGCTCAATGGCGCCTCCCGCGCTCTCCCTGCTTCTCCGCGGGTCAATGGCGTCTCCCGCGCTCTCCCTGCTTCTCCGCGGCTCAATGGCGTCTCCCCTTGCTTCGCCCCGCGGACCCTGATCAACCCGTGATCCCTGGCTGTGCTCTGCGCGTTCTTCTCTTGATATTTGTCGACGCCACTCGGTCTAGAACCCGGCTGTTTCTTACCCTCTCTTTCTCCGGTTTTGCAGTATTTTTCCACGACGCCGCTAGGTGATCAACCCCCGGCTGCGCCCTGCTCTCTTCACCCTTTTTCTTACCCCGTCGACGCTGCCCGGCTCTCTCTCTCTGCCGTCGGTCGGCTCCAGCCGCCGCTGCTCGGGAAGGGTCTGCTCAGGACCTGTCGTCAGTCTCTTACTGCTCGTTGTGGCTGGGGAACCAAGCTCGGCTCTCCACAGCCTCCCCAGCGAAGTTGGATCTCTGCCTGACTGCTGGGCGGTTGCTCGTGGTCGACACCCGTGTTCCTGGACTCGACTATTTTTTTTTTGTTTTTTTTGTTTAATGTTGCAGGTAGATTCGCATCAACACTCGTCGCCACTGTTAGATCCGTGGTTCAGTGGATAAAGAATTACACGGATGCTGGACATAAACAAGCAACAGGTCTTTACTGGAGGAGGGTCATCTCTAGACTGGAGTGCAGAGGCATGCGCACAGCTTATATACCAGTGTGGTTACTGCCGGTACTACAGTATACAGGAGCTGTAAAAAGTAGTTCTAACTTAAAGCACATACACTACACATTTTAGTTCATTAAAATACTCCAGAATGGTACAAAGCATAATTAGAAACCTGGCAGTCAATGCACAGCCTTAGATGTATCCTTTTAATGGTATCTAGCCCACATAAACATTTTGCTATGTTAATAGTTGTATAAATGATAACTCGTGACAATTTTTCAAATGTGGATGCTGATTCTCTAAGTATGAGAGAGCTGAACCCTGCTGACTGGGGATTGGAGAAGAGATTGAGAGGGAAATCTTGTGAGGTGTATCTGGCTCCACGGAATGTGAGTGGATGGTTGCACTTGGCATATTCCTAAACTCACCATGTGTAACCCCACAGGAAGTTCACACATCTTGTATAAAATGCCAGATGCTGTAAGGGAGTTAGAGGCTGTAATATGATCTGTGTTTTACTGCCATTTATAATTATAGTCTTGTAACTCTTTCAATGGTGTGAGGCATTCGCTTTGTACAGAGAGGTAAATGTCCATCGTGTCTCCACTTTGTTCACTGGATACTAAACACAATACATATGATTATTGTCTTATTCCATTCAGAACAGAAAACGAGACTAGGCAGATGCCCAATTCATTCGTGTATAATCCTCAGTGCACCGCAGAACTCGCCAACTAATTTATACAAGCAACATAAAATTAATAACTTTACATTTAAAATTCATGTGATTTTATACAATGACTGACCTGAAAGAAGCTCTAAAGTTGCCAAAGCAAACGAAAATATCTTTTTATGGAAAAGTTTTAATCCTAAAGCTCTCTGGTCCCTGAGCATGTTCTAAACGGCAGGAAAAAGCACTCAACGTCTTGAATGTCTGCCATACACATTATTAAATATGGAATTTTGCCAGAATAAATCCCTTTCCACAGCTGGCAATTTTGTTTCAATTTAAGGAATAGAAAATGTTGCTTCTATCAGTGATTTGAATGTTGAACTTTTTTATTTTGCCATTTTCGAACAGCTGGAAAATTGCCTTCTGATTTGATTCATCATCTCATTGAAAAGTCCAGCATTTTATTCATGTTGTTTAGATACCACACATGTTAAAAGTCTGGAAAATAGAAGACCTACTTTAATTTAAGACAATTTTTTTGCATGCATCCCAAATGTTCTGGCAGAACTAGGAATATCTTCGTTTAGTTCTCTGGATCCCACAATTCAAACATGATTGGCCCCATATCCTGTTTGCAATGTTTTTTTTTCCTGTTTGTTTTTCAAACTGCTGCTTGAAGTTTTGACTGTCTCCCAGATTTGTTGCTTAGCAACGTTTTGCTGCAAGGCAGAGATTTGTGTCTAGTTTTTGGCATTCATTATTAATTGAAATCAGGCATCTGGCGGTGAGAACACTTTATCAAGTGTACAAATTGTTGTTTTTGTGCCACTGCACTATGCAGTGGGTGGTCCCGCGGCTGTTCACCCATGAAGTGGAGGATGGGTCAGATATCTTCAAGTACTGGTGAGTCAGAGAAGCCTCAGTCTAAAGCTTTCATCCCGTCTGGATCAATCCAAATTGCCCATATCTTTCTTTGTTCAAAAATAAGTGTTGCCAATATGGAGAGGAAGCCATGTTTATGTGTGCCCTGCATCATTTAACAGTCCCTGGTGTAAGTTTCCCTCCCAAAATGGAGGGTGGTGAGAATATGATTACTGTCAATAGCTGACAAAGATAATGACCCACTTTGTATGTTTTTATCTTTAAGTATCTTTTACCTGGAGGTTGGTGATCTAATGTGGCAGCATCTGCTTCTTGGCAGGGTATACATCTGACCCTGGTTGTTTAGTGGTTAGTTTTTCAGCTTCATGGAAATATTGCACCTCTGGTTACACCCTCCCTCCCCTTGTATAGTATTATAGAAGCCTTTTGTGACAATCATGCATGGCTAGCTCCTGGGAAGAGTCACCCTTCCATTGGTATTAGGCAGCGCTGGCAATACTGCATTGCCCCATTGGTGCTAGCTCACTGACATGGCACTGGCACTGTCACTAAAAATGT
Source organism: Somniosus microcephalus (assembly GCF_052327205.1). NCBI lineage: Eukaryota > Metazoa > Chordata > Chondrichthyes > Squaliformes > Somniosidae > Somniosus > Somniosus microcephalus. The sequence continues at coordinate 226,961,319 of NC_140990.1, forward strand.
GGTATACTATTAATAAATGTGAGGGGGGGCATCATTGTTGGTCATTAGTGACCAGTGGAAACTCCAGAATGGCAGTAAATTCCACCAACATGCTGACCCCAAACACGAAGGACTATTGGGGTAATTTTGCAAGTCTTTGCCTGCCCCTGGCATGAAGCACTCACTTGAAGGGAGCATGGGTCAGAGACAAGGCTGGAACATGATCGGGCCTATTCTGCGTGATTGCACTCCTGTCTAGTGAGGCTTAGTGTTGAGGGTGAAGCCTTGAAAAATGATCCCTTCTGTCAACATTCTGATGTGTGATTATATCTACACTCCGTCCAGGACTCATTGGCCTCCATTCTTCTTCACAGGCCTGCTGTAAAAATACAATAATAATGTTTAATATCCTGTAAGACGTGTCAGAAAACAAAATTGTTTTTGAAGATTGCTTGCAAGGCCAATAAAAACATTTTAGAATAAGCATTCATCTTTCCCTAATATAATGTAAGCACTTCTGTCTGGGTAGGCCTGTTTTTTTGACAAATCTATGCTCACTCCTCTAAGTTACAATTTGTGAATTAATGGTATTGCCAGTTTCTCTGTCATGCTGGCCGGACACACCTTGAGCTACTTTGTTTGGACTGCTGGGAAAACTGCTTGGGCAGCAGCAGCGAGGGTACTCTTGGTTATCAGATCAACCACCTGAAGTTTTTCTGGGATTAGTTGCGAAAAGGGACTTCAACACTTTGATGATCGTTCCTTCAGAATTTGCCATTATAGATAGATACCTAAAGCTTGCGTTTTCTAGAAGTATAATTTGAGAAATACACACGCACAAATATGAACATAGCAGTTTCCATTTTCAGATGAAACAAAGAACTGTAACTTTGTTTTCACTTTACTTTGGTGCAGGAATGCTGCTACAATCTAGTAAAAGTCCATTTCCTGTGTAGGCTGAATTCCCCTTGTGCATGTCTTCCGAAGTAGGGAGTGAACCGTCATAAATCTTTCACGCCCCTATTTGAGGCCTCGAGATCTTGCAGTAAAATGCAGAAATTCTTGTTCACAGGATTTTGCACTTTTTTCATGAAATAGATGAGTTTAGCACTGGGGGAGGTTTGAATGTTAGTCTTCTAATCTTGCACAATTTGACTTGCTTTGGAATTTGTGTAAAATTTTTGACTTCTCAGTTGCATGGCAAATTGAAATATGAGCTTTCCTTTATTAAAAAAAAATGCTTGGTTAAATGTTGCTCAAACTAAGCCGAATCCTGATAAACGCGTGTTCAGTTTGCCAAGGACTGTTTGGATCAGGAGCTCTACAAACTATGCGAGTCAATTTGAAATCTTTTTTTTACCAAATCGTCTTCAATCATCCATCCAACAATTTCATCTACACAAGAACTGAAGAAGATCCAACCAAAACCTGCTGCTCACAAACTTGATAAATTTGTAAAATGTGCTGCAGTCTCAGTGAAATTTGGCAGTGTAATTGGTTATTGACTAGAAACTATAGTTGGCAAAATTAGTGGACAAAGAAGGAAATATTTGGGCAGATGACTAGATAACATGGGGGAAAAATTTGGTTGTTTAGCGCCTCCCGTTAGCGCCCTAAGAGGGCGCTAATGGGACGCAAAGCAACTAGCGCCTGGGCGCAGTGATGTTTGCGTCACTCGTGAAATTGACCAGACATTTTGCGGCAGCGCTAAACACTACCGCCACGATCTCCTGCACCCGCAGATCATAACATCAGTCGAGTGTGCAATGCCCCGGTAGTGCCCCGGACTGGATATTGAGTCGCGCCCCCTGCCATTCCACCTGCCGCTAGCAATGACGGGTAGAGGGGAATGTTTTGCAGTCGGGAAGGGACTGGGGGAGCACTATTTAAAGGCGGCCGCTTCCTGCCGTTTTTTTCAGCAACATTTTTGCACCATGCATTCTGAGAGAGGGAGAGAGACTTCTGGAGAGATTCAACGCTGTGCGAAGGAATTTTGGGTACTGAGCAGCACTTTGCAGGTTCATTTTGATTTGACCTCCCTTGAATCGATTTAGAAGAGACTATGGGGGCTGCACTCTGAGCTCTTTCCCTGGGCCTCTCCATTGTTCTTTCCAGCAGAATTGATGTACAGGTCTCTCCAGGCTGAGATTCAAAGCTGCAATGAGCAGGGTTTTGCTGGAGAGCAAGATTGACCCTCCCCTTTAAGAACTGACTGGCGCCAGTGTGTCTGTACTCCATTGCTAACTGACATCACATGAGCTTCGCCAGCGCTCTGAGGTAACGCCTCGCTCCTCGGCGTTAGCGCCTTAAGAGAGCTGTGTAGTGCCTGATTGAGTGCTCAACATAGAAACATAGAAGATAGGCGCAGGAGTAGGCCGTTCGGCCCCTCGAGCCTGCTCCGCCATTCAATGCGATCATGGCTGATCATCCAAATTCAGTGCCCGGTCCCTGCTTTCTCCCCATACCCCTTGATCCCTTTAGCCTTAAGAAATATATCCAACTCCTTCTTGAATATATTTAATGTATTGTCCTCTACTGCCTTCTGTGGTAGAGAAGTTAAAGTCTCTGCTTGGGTGCTTTACCTTGCAGGGATGACGGTTCCTCTTCCTCAGCCGACAGTTTGAGTTTATAAAGATAGTCGCAGGTCAGCTGAGACTGAAAGCCCAATGATTCGAAGCTTGTCTTCAGTCGTCTCCTCAGTTCGTCTCCTCAGTTGTCTTCCTCAGTTTGTCTTGCCTCCTCGCCTCATCGCGTCCCGCCTCGCCTGGCCTGGATTGTCTGTGTCTGCCCGATGCAGTGCCTGGGCGATTCCAGATGGAGTGGGGAAAGGCACGGGCAAAGGCCAGGGGGTAAGCGCGGGACGGGGAAAGTGCAACAGCCACGAGGGCGAGGAGCAAGGAGAGGCCAGAGAGAAGAGGAGAGAGAGATTGCTACCCAGGGTCTTCAGTTATACTCCTTTCGAAAACCCTTATCTGCATGTCAAATCATGTTAGTTCTTTGTCTTAATCTTGGCGGGCTATTTTAAATAATGGTAGCAATCTATGCTAACTGTTTTTAGATGGCCGGTAATTGCATCTACTGGCCCGATAATTGACTTGTTTTGTTATGAATGCACCTTGATGGGCCTGTCCAGCCTCGATGGCTTCCTTAATCTGTTGCCGATTATTTATGCAAACTGCTTGATGGCCTTAACAACAGGCCTAGCTGGATTTTGATTTGTCTCCAATTTGATCTAATACACAATTCAAAGTCTAGTCTGGTTTTCAAAATGCAAAGTCTCTCTTCACAGAAACTGCAGCTTTGGTTTTGATTTCTCCACAAGCTGCCTGCGTCGCAGAGTCCAAGTTTTTAAAATCTCACAGGCTTTCTGCCACGAGGCACGGACGCCAACTTGGGTACCCTTTTTGATTTAAAATGTCCACTCAGGGTCCCTTTTATTAATAATAACCTTCGGGGAAATGTAGAAATTTTGCAAATCTTACAAAATACACCACATCCACTGGTTCTCCTTTATCTATTTTACTAGTTAAATCCTCAAAAAATTCCAGTAGGTTAGTCAAGCACGATTTACCTTTTGTAAATCCATGTTGACTTTGTCTGATCCTGTCACTGTTTTCTAAGTGCTCTGCTATTACATCTTTTATAATGGACTCTAGCATTTTCCCCACTACCGATGTCAGGCTTACCGGTCTGTAATTCCCCATTTTCTCTCTACCACCTTTTTTGAATAGTGGGATAACATTAGCTACCCTCCAATCCATGGGTACTGTTCCAGATTCCATTGAATGTTGGAAGATGATCAGCAATGCATCTACTATTTCTAAGGCCACTTCCTTAAGTACCCTAGGATGTAGATTATCAGGCCCTGGGGATTTATCGGCCTTCAATCCCATCAATTTCCCTAACACCATTTCCCTACAAATACTGATTTCTTTCAGTTCCTCCCTTTCATCAGACCCTATGTTCCCTGACATCTCTGGGAGGTTATTCAATTCAATTCAATTCAATTCAATTTTCAATTCAATTCAAATGCTTTATTGGCATGAAAGTTTACAGGGAACCATATTGCCAAAGCTTACATAACAAAAAGTACAGTTTTCCAACATTCTGTAGGTGTCAAACAATTTTGACCTTCGTTGGGTACATACAATATTACTTTAAACAATATTAATTTAAACAGTCTTTGTACATCAGTGGGTACATTCAGTATTAATTTTAAACAGTCCTCAGGTTGTGACATGTTGTTACATATTTGGCACCAAGGTATGGTCTGTCTCCTTCTCCCAGGACTAATCTTAATTTTGACAGGTCATCCAATTCCTTGAAATCTGGGGTTGTTTGGCTGAGCTTGTCAAATAATATGTTTCTTGATGTGTTGAATTTTTCGCATTTTAGGAGGAAATGCATCTCTGTCTCAACCTCGCCGGCCAGACATTGATCACATATTCTATTCTCTCTAGGCTGCCAGGATTTCTTGTATCTTCCTTTTTCAATTGCCAGTTGGTGGTCGCTTAGTCTGTATCTGGTGAGGGTCTGTCTCTGTTTTGTGTCTCTGATGGTCGAGAGATAGTCTGCCAGTTTATATTCTCTTTTTAGGGCCCGGTAACATTCTAATCTGCTTTGGCTTTTGGTTATTTTGTTCCAATGTTCCAGGTAGGTTTCTTTGCTTTGTTTAATGATTTGGTTCACTCGGATTGGTGTTTGGACGGCAGTGTTGGTCTGGGACTGGTCAGGGTCCGGCTGAGTAGGAGTACTTAGTTTCAGTAGCAGCTGACTCAGGGGACTCTTTTCTGGGTTTAGCTCTTGGGTCTGGAAGGCTTTAAAATGAAGGGTGTCTGGGGAGCTAGATTTGAGGTGATTTAGGAAGTTTAGTGCTCGTTTTTGGATGTTTATTATCAGTGGGTATCTGCCTAGTTCGGCTCTGCATGCATTTGTTGGTGTTTTCCTTTGGGTGCGAAGGATGCTTCGGCAAAATTCTGCATGTAGGGCTTCTATTGTGTGTTTTTCCCATTTAGTGTAGCTATGGTGATTGAGTGGGCCCCATACTTCACTACCGTACAGCGCAATCGGCAGGATTACGCTGTCAAATATTTTTAGCCAGATTTTGATTGGGATTTGGATGTTGTAGAATTTTCTTTTTATTGCATATAGGGCTCTTCGGGCTTTTTCTTTTAGTGCATTCACTGCTATGCTGAAGCTCCCTGATGCTATAACGGTTAGACCAAGGTAAGTGTAGCTCATAGTGTGTCCTATGATGGTATCACTGAGAGTAAACTGGTATTTGTTTTCCTGACACCTGGGCCTTTTTTGAAAAATCATGATGTTGGTTTTCTTTAGATTTACTGTTAGGGCCCAATTTTGGCAGTATTTGTCGAGTAGGTCTAGTTGTTGCTGTAATCCCTGTTCTGTGGGAGACAGCAGAACCAGGTCGTCCGCATAGAACAGGGATTTCACTTCTCCATCCAGGAGACATAGACCCGGTGACTCGCTTTGCTCCAGCATGTCTGCGAGTTCATTTATGTATATGTTGAACAGGGTCGGGCTCAAATTGCAGCCCTGCCGGATGCCTCTTCTCTGGGTGAAGAAACAAGTGCGTTTGTCTCCAATTTTGACACCGCATTTATTTTTCAGATACATCGATTTAATAAGGTCATAGACTTTGCCCCCTATTCCACACTGAAGAAGTTTGTAATAGAGCCCTTCGTGCCAGATAGAGTCAAAGGCTTTCTTGAAGTCAATGAAACAAGCGAATATTTTCCCATTTTTTGTTTGGTGTACATGCTTTTCAATGAGAGTGTGAAGGGTATAGATATGGTCGGTGGTGCGGTGTTTCGGAAGAAAGCCTATTTGATTTTTTCTAAGGATCTTATGTTTGTTAAGAAAATCCAGTAATCTACTATTTAGAATACTGCAGAATAACTTCCCTAGACAACTGTTGACACAGATGCTGCGGTAGTTATTTGGGTCTGATTTGTTTCCTCTTTTATATATGGGAGAGATGAGTCCTTGGCACCAGATATCGGGAAAACAGCCTGAACGTAATATGATGTTGAATAACTTGAGTATGTCCTCCTTTGTGAAGACAGAACCAAAATATGTATTTAATTGGTCTGCCATTTCTTTGTTCTCCATTATAAATTCCCCTGATTCTGACTGCAAGGGACCGACGCTTGACTTCACCAATCTTTTTCTTTTCACATATCTATAAAAGCTTTTACGGTCAGTTTTTATGTTCCCTGAAAGCTTACTCTCATATTCTATTTTCCCTTTCTTAATTAATCCCTTTGTCCTCCTTTGTTGAATCCTAAATTGCTCCCAATCCTCAGGTTTACTGCTTTTTTTGGCCAATTTATATGTCCTCTCCTTGGATCATATGCTATCCCTAATTTCCCTTGTTAGCCACGGTTGAGTCACCTTTTTTGTTTTATTTTTATGCCAAACTGGGATGAACAAATTCTGTAGTTCATCCATGCGGTCTTTGAATGTTTGCCATTGCCTATCCACCGTCAACCCTTTGAGTGACATTCCCCAATTAATCCTACCCAACTCGTGCCTCAGACCATCGTAGTTTCCTTTATTTAAATTCAGGACCCTAGTCTCTGAGTCAACTACTTCATTCTCCATCTTAGGACAGAAATGAGGAGGAATTTCTTCATGCAGAGAGTGGTGAACCTGTGGAATTTTCTACCACAGAAGGCAGTCGAGGCCAATTCATTAAATATATTCAAGAAGGAGTTGGATATATTTTGTAAGGCTAAAGGGATCAAGGGGTATGGGGAGAAAGCGGGGACCAGGTACTGAATTTGGATGATCAGCCATGGTCACATTGAATGGCGGAGCAGGCTCGAGGGGCCAAATGGCCTGCTCCTGCTCCGATCTTCTATGTTTCTATGTTTCTATGTTTAATGAAGAATTCTATCATATTATGATCGCTCCAACCCAAGGGGCCTCGTACAACAAGATTGCTAATTAATCTTTTCTCGTTACATAATACCCAGTCTAAGATGGCCTGATCTCTGGTTGGTTCCTCGACATATTGGTCCAGGAAACCATCCCGTAAACACTCCAGGAATTCCTCCTCCACAGTATTGTTACTAATTTGGTTAGCCCAATCTATATGTAGATTAAAGTCACCCATGATGACTGCTGTGCCCTTATTGCACGCTTCTCCAATTTCCCTTTTAATGCCATCCCCAACCTCCGCATTACTGTTTGGAGGTCTATATACCACTCCCACTAATGTTTTCTGCCCCTTGATATTTCTCAGTTCTACCCATACAGATTCCACATCATCAGAGCTAATATCCTTCCTTACAATTGTGTTAATCCCTTCTTTAACCAGCAATGCTACCCCACCTCCCTTTCCTTTTTGCCTATCTTTCCTGAATATTGAATACCCCTGGATGTTGAGTTCCCAGCCTTGGCCACCCTGGAGCCATGTTTCCATAATCCCAATCAAATCATATTTGTTTACCTCTATTTGCGCAGCTAATTCATCTACCTTATTACAAATGCTCCTTGCATTAAGACACAAAGCCTTCAGGCTTGTTTTTTTAATGCTCTTAGACCTATTAGAATTATTATTTACTGTGGCCATGTTTGATTTAAACCATTGATTTCTCTGACTGCCACTTTTGTTTTTCTCCTTCCTATCTTTTGCTTTTATCCTTGTTTCCCTTTCCTCTGTCCCCCTGCTCAGGTTCCCAACCCCCTGCCATTTTAGTTTAAACCCTCCCCCAGAGCACTAGCAAACACTCCCCCTAGGACATCGGTCCCGGCCCTACCCAGGTGCAAACCGTCCGGTTTGAACTGGTCCCACCTCCCCCAGAACCGGTTCCAATGTCCCATGAATTTGAATTCCTTCCCCTCGCACCATTCCTCTAGCCACGTATTCATCTGAAATATCCTTCTATTTCTACTCTGACTGGCACGTGGCACTGGTCGCAATCCTGAGATTACTACCTTTGAGGTCCTATTTTTTAATTTACCTCCTAACTCAAATCACCTCCAGGGGTGATAGAAGCCAAGTTTGCACTCGGAGGCGATAATTATCGCCAGGCACTAAACTTTGCACCCGGCCGATAATTGCACCCCAAACGGGGTGATACTGAATTTCTCCCCCCATGTATTTATCTGAAGTTGTCTGTATTACATATAACCGCCATTTCAGATACTGTATATTTTCTCATGGAAACCTTAGTAGCTATAATGATCTATGCCATTGTTGGTTGCATACTTCAGTCATCCTTGCTTTGTTCTGTGGCCCATACATTTATCTACTATAGAGCTAACTGGTTAATTTCTGATCATTTCACCTTTCAACATTGTATTTAATGAAATTACTTAGAGTGAAATTGTATGCACCTGTCATTTAGTTTGTGGGCTATAAAAATGGATGAAAAAGGGCATTTAATTTTTTTTTAAACATATTCTCCTGTTTTATGCAAAAATTCTGATGCGTTTGCTACTAACTCTAGGAACAGTAACTTCCACACGAGGACCTTCATAACCATAGAATTAAAACAAATTTATTGCAGCCAGAGTTCAGCAAGGTTTGTTTTAATGAAAAGAACTATTCAAATTCTCTAAATTTTCTAAAAATGCTACATTTAAAATGACGTTACAATATTGTGACGCATTTAATTTATTAATTACTAGCTGGAGTGCCCGGCGGTGCCGAGGGTTTTTTGAGGGCATGTTGTTGTTGGAAGAGAGAGAGAGAGAGACTGGGGGGAGAAGAGAGAGACTGGGGGGGAGAGAGCGACTGGGGGGAAGAGAGAGAAAGAGAGAGAGACTGGGGGGAACAGAGAGAAAGAGAGAGAGACTGGGGGGAAGAGAGAGAGTGAGAGAGACTGGGGGGAAGAGAGAGAGAGAGACTGGGGGGAAAAGAGAGTTCGGGATTAGCCTGGAGAGAGAGGGGGGGGAAGGAGTGCCTCAGGCCTGGCCCGATCGACCCCTGCGAAGGAAGGAAGGAAGGAAGAAGGCGAGCTCTCCCTCCCTGTCCCACCCCCTCACTCTTTCCCTCCCTCATCTTCTCTCTCTCCCTCCCCCTGTCTGTCCCTGCTTTACTCTCTCTCCCTCCATCCCCTCTCCTCTCCCTCCCTGCCCCTCTCCTCCCCCTCCCTCCCCCTCTCCTCTCCCTCCCTCCCCCTCCCTCCCCCTCTCCTCTCCCTCCCTCCCCCTCTCCTCTCCCTCCCTCCCCCTCTCCTCTCCCTCCCTCCCCCTCTCCTCTCCCTCCCTCCCCCTCTCCTCTCCCTCCCTCCCCCTCTCCTCTCCCTCCCTCCCTCCCCATTCTCCTCTCCCTACCCCCTCTCCTCTCCCTCCCCCCTCTCCTTTCCCTCCCCCCTCCTCTCCCTCCCCCCTCTCCTCTCCCTCCCTCCCCCCTCTCCTCTCCCTCCCCCCTCCTCTCCCTCCCTCCCCCCTCCTCTCCCTCCCTCCCCCCCTCTCCTCTCCCTCCCCCCCTCTCCTCTCGCTCCCCCCTCTCCTCTCCCTCCCCCTGTCTCTCCCTGATTTCCTCTCTGTCCCTCCCTCCGCCTCTCTGTCTGCCTTTCCTGAGAGCCCGGCCACGGTGAGCCGAAGCCCCCGTGTGCGGATCAGCGCCTCAGGGCCGTCCGGTGCGCGGCGTAGCGCGTGAGGCCTGGCCGGACTCACCTTAGCTGAGGTCGTGCTCCGGGCCGCCGCCGACGTTGACACGTGCGCTGACTCCCACCCCACCAGCCTTTACTAAGATGGTGGCGATGGCAATGCTCGGCTCAGTCCCACGCCACCAGCCTTTACCAAGATGGCGGCGATCGCGGGGCGGGCCCAGCGGGAGGGGCGGTGCCTAGCTCGGGTGTGGCTGGCGAGGAGAGGTCGAGGCTTCGAGGCCTGCAGGTGGGGTTACCCTCCAAGGTTGCGGCTCCTGGCAGAGGCAGCGAGTCAAGAGGAAAAAAAAGGGTGAAAGGTAGGAAAATTAATCAGCTTAGAAAAAATATTTACAAATTAATTTACTTTTTTTAAAAACAATTTCCCCTCCACACACACAGAAAGTGGGAAAAATAAACACATAGAAAATGGGAAAAATAAATCAATAGTTAGAAATCAAGATGGCGAGAGGGAAGGAGAGAGAGAGGGAAGGAGAGAGGGAATGGGAGAGAGACAGAGAGAGAGGGAGAGAGAAACAGAGACAGAGGGAAGGAGAGAGAGCGACAGAGAGGGAAGGAGAGAGAGGGAAGGAGAGAAAGGGGTGGGGGAAAGGGGTGGGGGAAGGGGCGGGTGGGGGGAAGGGGGAGGTGGAAGGGGGGTGGGAGGGGGAAATGGGTGGGAGGGAATGGGTGGGGAATATGGGGGGGAAGGGGGGAAGGGAAGGGGGGGAAGGGAAGGGGGGAGGAGGGAAGGGGGTGTGGGGGAAGGAGGGGGGAAGGGGGGGAAAGGGAGGGGGGAGCCAACAGACCCTCTCCCCTCTGCCAGTGTTGAGAGTTGCGCTGCCAGCGGCAGTTGGAGAAGGCTAGGCCCCGGGGCCTCGGGCACCCGCACTGACATGGCCCAGCCGAGCCCAGCGCCCCGGGCAGCCCGAGCTCCGCAGCCGCCGTTCGGCCGCAGGCCACAAAGTACCCGAGCCCAGCACCGGCGATAGCTCCGTACTGCCCCGCCAGCCTTTACAAAGATGGCGGCGGCGGCTACGTTCGGCTCAGGCCCGCCCCACCAGCCTTTTACAAAGATGGCGGCGATCGCAGGCCGCTTGTTGAGCGGACAGGAGGTGCCTAGCTCGGGCGTGGCTGGGGAGGAGAGGCCGAGGCTTCGAGGCCTGCAGGCGGGGTAACCCTGGAAGGTTGCGGCGCCTGGCGGAGGTAACGAGTCAAGAGGGAAAAAAAAAGGGTGAAAGGTAGGAAAATTAATGAGGTTAGAGAAAATATTTACAAATTAATTAACTTTTTTTAAAAAACAATTTAATTGTGTTTTAAAAGCAACTTTTTATTTGCTGGAAATCTAGATTTGAAAATAAACACGCAGAAAGTGGGAAAAATAAATGAATCGTTAGGAATCAAGATGGCGGCCACTCACCTCAGCTCAGAAAGATTAGGCCCGCCCACACATGCATTGAAACGCTCCCCGTGATGCACCGATTGGTCAACCATCAGGTTAATCCCTGTACGATTGGTCAACCATCATGTCACTCAACGCTAATGAGCGGAATGTTGCTGTTTTTTGAACCTTTTTTGTATACTGTCCTAACAATTTTTGTCTGACCAAAAAGTAAGTACACCTATTAGAGTCCCTAATGATAAGCTTTCTTTTGATATAACGTGTGTAGGTACGCTCTATAATTTTTGATTGTATAGCCAGACAGACAAACAGACAGAAAGACAGAAAGACAGACATACTGTTTTATATATATAGATAATAATAATTTTATTTATTATGTTAATAGTACTCTTGATATCTGACAGGAAACATGCTTGCAGCATGGCAACCACAGGCTATTTATCTCATTGATTGCACTGCAGTGAGTGGATCCTGGCCAATTAGAAATAGATGAGTTTGATAGGCTGTTGACTTAAACCCTGATCATCTGTTTGGGAATGAAGCATCCACTGTCTATGCTGTTCCAGTGCCAGCTCACATGATATCATCTGTAGTGATGAATGATCCTCTTGAGATAAATATGTAGTTCTCAATAACATGAGAATCAATTCCCATGGCATCACATTCAATCGCAGGTTTACATGTTGCAGCACTCTTTGGGCTGGATTTTACCAACCTCGGCGGGTCCATGGTGGGCAACGTCAGTGGCAGGTCCAGGCCTCCTGCCGGCTCCAGCCCGCTGTGTAGAATGATTTTCCTCCGATTGGCTTGTTAAGCTGCCCAATGATATTGCAGGCCAATTGAAGGAAGCGAGTCTGATGATGTCATTTGATGATGCGTCTTCAGTCGGTTTTTAAAGGGACCATGTCCAAATTGATTTTGACATTTGTGCTGTCAGTGTTCTGCAGCATTGAGGTGCTGCAAACACTGATGAGCACTGCACAGAGATGCACGCCTGCACCCAGGATCTCCCATGACTCCATCCATATACTTATGGAGGGAGTCACAGCACGCAGGGAGGTTCTCTTCCCTTCCAATGGGCGGAAGAGACCTCCCCAGGACACCACGCAGCCTGGTTGCGCATTGCACAGGAGGACATAAGCAGGGATGTGGTCAGGAGGATCAGGCTGCAGGCACAAACCTTTCAATGATCTCAGTAGATCACAAAACGTTACTGCAAAACCACACTCTACCTCATCCTGCTGTGCCACTCATCACATCCCCATCACTCTGCCTTCCCTACCCTACTCCTGCACATCCTTACTCACACCAACTTACTTTGCACCTCCACACATCCCTCTCTATCTATATTATCACATCCCCATCTCACTAGCCACCCCTCACACTCACCCTCATTCTCATCCTAGTCCAATCATACCAACTAACAACACACAAGGGTAGGCACTTGGGTGTTTTATGCAATGTTCATGTGAAGTTTCTGTTAATGTGCTGTCAAACATTGAAACCTTTATTTTGAACACTTTGCATTCTTGGACAGATTTGTGTGCACCTTTGGAAGTGGCTTAGTGAATTGCAGTGAATGGTGCGACATAATGGTACACCCTGCAGTGGTGATGAGTGTGAATGGAATGGCTTGGGCATTGTAGGGATGCTATATGGTGTTGCTGCGGGGTGGTGCCAACCTGGTGCATCATATGGCAGCCAGGGTGTACAGCATCAAGTGAAGTAAATGTGGCCATGGTGAGGCCATCCCTGGCCTCCTGGCCAGCAATGTGGTTGAGTGCTAATGCCCTGTGTCCTGTGCAGCATCAGTTGATTGTGGAGAAGGTTGGTGTTATTGTTGACGTTGCTGGTGTGCCTGGTGCTGCTGGTGTTGTGGCTGATCGTGGTCAGATTCTGAGGACCAAGGTGAGACAGTATAAACTGTACCCATTCTGATGGAATAGATGGCAGGTGAACTTCAGATGAGAGAAGCGATCTGTCAATGGTGAGAGAGGTTGTTCCAATGAGGTGGCACTGGATAGAGAATTTACTTCAAACACTTGCAACCTGCATAAAGCTCAATCTGTCTTTCAAATGCAGTAGCAACAGTTTCTGAGCTTGGAAAGTCAACAGCTGTGAGATGGGAGCTTTATAGCACATTTGCATCTTTCAAGCAATGAGATGATTCCATGGTCATATAACTCCCACCCTGCTTACCCGACATGATCCCCGAGCTGCGTCGACCCTATGGGCAACTTGGCAAATGCTGAAGGTGAGCTGAAAATAGTTCTTAATGCCCTATTAACAAGGTCATAATGTCCTTAATTGCCTCTCCCGCCGCTGCGTGTTGGGTCTGCTCAGCGCTGACAGACCCGGCATTTGTGAAAGGCGCATGGCGGCAGGTTTTTAGCGGGGTCCCAACCCACTGTCAAAAAAATCAATTTTCCCGCCACCAATTGTGCCCACTGACCCACCCCCCCCCGACAAAGTACCCCTCTTTGTGTTATTCTGTAGTGGTATTTAAAGTGTTACAGAAAATGGGCAGTTTACATCTGAGTTAGATAATGCAATTGTAACTCTGGCATAAAATAAACCAAAGTGGATCATTTTGATGTCTGTACATAGTGCAGTTGTAGAATACAGCATATTGCCAATAACAGACTATACATTGGGTGATAGATTGGGAGAAGGGGAAGTGCAACGAGACCTGGGTGTCCTTGTGCACCAGTCGCTGAAGGTAAGCATGCAGGTGCAGCAGGCGGTTAAGAAGGCAAATGGTATGTTGGCCTTCGTAGCGAGAGTACAAGAACAAGGATGTCTTGCTGCAGTTGTACAGGGCTTTGGTGGGACCACACCTTGAGTATTGTGTGCAGTTTTGGTCGCCTTATCTGAGGAAGGATGTTCTTGCCATGGAGGGAGTGCAGCGAAGATTCACCAGACTGATACCTGGGATGGCAGGAATGACATATGAGGAGAGATTGGGTCGATTGGGCTTATACTCGCTGGAGTTTAGAAGAATGAGAGGGGATCTCATTGAAACTTATAACATTCTAACAGGACTGGACAGACTGGATGCAGGAAGGATGTTCCCAATGGCTGGGGAGTCCAGAACCAGGGGTCACAGTCTAAGGATAAAGAGTAAGCCATTTAGGACAGAGATGAGGAGGAATTTCTTCACCCAGAGAGTGGTGAACCTGTGGAATTCTCTACCACAGAGGACAGTGGAGGCCAATTCATTAAATATATTCAAGAAGGAGTTGGATATATTTCTTAAGGTTAAAGGGATCAAGGGATATGGGGAGAAGGCAGGGACAGGGTACTGAAATTGGATGATCAGCCATGATCTCATTGAATGGCGGAGCAGGCTCAAGGGGCCGAATGGCCTACTCCTGCTCCTATCTTCTATGTTTCTATCTTCTAACTACTCCGCCTACAATGGAACAGAATTTAGCCTGGGGATTATAGCCAAGTTTTCTCTTCGCTATTGATTTACATGAAGAATTACTGATTTCCAGTTCTCTTTGGATCTGGTTGAATGCTTGGGCTTGGGTCAATCCACTTTTCTGAACTGCCCTATTCCCCCTTACAGATGACATGGAAGTTTATGTCTGGTAAATAATTCAATTATTAAGCTCATAAAATGTGAAGTTGAATCTTCTAAGTAATGGGGAAGAATTAACTGTAACTCGATTCATACATTTCCAGCAGCAAGATTTTCCTGTTGTATTTCAATTTAAACAAGTTAATCTGGCCAGTCTGCTGGACAGGTAGACAGAAACCGATTTGACTTTACCGTTGAATGACTCAGTGGAATTTTGTTCAACAAAAGACCCAAAAAAGTGTAGCTTATTGCCAGAATGTTTCACTTTGAATGTTACCGTTAGTGTGGCAACGCCCATGATGCATTTGTACTTCTCCATATTCCTTCGTTTATTTGTTTAGATTGGCCCGTATTTTCCGATCGCAGGCCTCCCGCGTGCGGAAGCCTGCGATCTGGAAAAATCTACGTCCTTACCTGAGGGCTCCCGGGATGCACACACTTCCAATCCTGGGCCTCCCCAAACTCCAAGTGTGCAGGGCCCACCTATCCCAGAGGTGCAGGCAGTTCGCAGCGTCCCTGGGATCACGTGGGCCATGGGGAGCCAATCAAAGAAGGGAATCTCCCTTCATACACTTGACAGGAAGACCTGTCAAATATATGAAAGGAGATCACCACAAAAACATAGCAAAACTTTAAACATATTTTTTTTTTTAAATCACAGTTTTAAAATGACTTGAAATTACAATAAATTAAATATTTTAAACAAAATTTAAGTTTTTTACGGGGCTAAAAATAAACTTACCTTTTTTAAAAGTATTTTTAAATGATAAATCAGTGAAATAAAAAAAAAACTTTTTTCAACTCTTATCCTGGTAAAAGCAGGCCTTACGCCTGCTTTTACCAGGCGCAAGAATTGTAAGGGTTTTCTGCGGGCGGAGGGTCTCCAAAAAGTGGAACTATCCGCCCGCAGAGGCCCTTCTCCAGGGCAGCCGGAGGATCTGTCTGGAGCATTCTTGACAGATCAGAAATGCCAGTTTTCAGCGCATAGAAACATAGAAACATAGAAGATAGGAGCAGGAGTAGGCCATTTGGCCCTTCGAGCCTGCTCCGCCATTCAACGAGATCATGGCTGATCATCCAAACCCTAGCACCCGGTCCCTACACCGACAGCCATCCCACCCAAGCCCGATCCCCGTAACCCCACGTATTTAATCCCCCCTAACACTAAGGGTCAATTTTTATCATGGCCAATCAACCTAACCCGCACATCTTTGGACTGTGGGAGGAAACCGGAGCACCCGGAGGAAACCCACGCAAACACGGGGAGAATGTGCAAACTCCACACAGACAGTCACCCGAGGCCGGATTTGAACGCGGGTCCCTGGCGCTGTGAGGCAACAGTGCTAACATGCGCTGTGCATACCTGAAACCGGCATTTCCGATGTCCCTATGGGTGGGTACACAGTGTGTACCCATCCGTAGGGACTGGAATATATGGGCCATTATATTCATTGGTGCAGTCAGTAAGAAAACCACACCAGTGAATGGTTCAAAGCTTGCAGGCTACAGAGACCACTTTGAAACCTCTGGAGCTGCAGTGTATTTGATCTGATTCATGGTGCATAAGTGGCCTACCTCACAGTACCACTTTCCATATTTGCCAAAGATTGAATAAACAAAGTTTTTAAATCCAGTGAAGGACTGTTCAATCTTTTTGATCATCTTGATTCACACAAAAGAGCAAAATCTCTTTCTTTCCTGGTCCCTTTACAGTACCTCTTACCAGACGTTATGATTTGGAAAGTAAGGCAAGGCCTCATTGTAATGCTAAATTAAAGGAGACCTCCTTTGCCTGTCAGATAGCTTTGCAATGAGTCATGCTGTCCTATGATCCTAACTTTTTTTTTCCATTCATAGCAAATTATTCTCCTTAGACCATGCATTACAAATTGTGTATATGTAAAAGCTATTGCAAATGAACAAAATGTTTAAAGTCTCCTTTGAGTATTCTATTCTGTTAGTTAGGGAGTGTTTTTCTTCTTGCTGCAGTACTTGTGTTGTGCACAGACAGCTGGTTTATGCAACTACTTGTCAAACAGTTTGTTCACCATTTATCAAACATTGGGGATGGGGGTCACTGAGGTTCCAAGTCTAAGGAGTTGTTCTAGCAGAATAGTGTAAATTCAACAAATCCCAAGGCCAATGCTGCAGTTTATTTGCTATACAAACCTTAATGGCTGCCTCATTTCACATTGTTTCAGTGTGTCTGGATCAGTGGGATGAGGTGGCCACCTAAGATTCCTTTGGAAAACTTGTTGTTTTTCTGTAGGCTCATCAAGAACACTTTTCACTAACTGCTGGAAAACATTAAAGAATTTTCCAGGTTTCAACCTCTCTAGTGGGATATTGGTCCATAGTGCAAATTATTGGTGATGGGGAGCAACAATTTTGTTTGCAATTTTGGTAGCACATGTATGTACTTAAACACTTCCCGGTCAGATAGATGCAGGGTAAAGCTACCCTTCCCTGTCTAACTTGATATTTCTATTTCCAACAGCAGGGGGTACACTTTAAACTTGTAAAACATGTGTTGCAATTAATGGAAATGAAAATTGGGCAGCTTCTGTAACTGGTGCCCAATCTGCAATGCCAGTTATATGCCTGAGCAGTAAGTTGAAATTCTACCTGCAGATAGCTATAGGCTTCACTGATTAATACTACCAATTTAGTGACACTTATTGATGCATTTACACTGCATATATAGGATTGATGCAAAGCAGTTTCAGCTTTGCATCAAAGCCAAACTTGTGGGCCTCGGCATTTGTGCAGCACCTGTATTACAGCCTTAAAATGGGCACCAAAGGATTCAATATGGCGGGCAGTGCCCCGTGCTCATTCTCCGTCAGAAATGCACCGCCCCCTTTATTGGATCGGGCTCTTCCATAGGCACCCAGGGCGTGCACTGGAAATATTTAAAAGCCTCATTAAAATATTTAAATACATTTTTGTAAAATTGGTCTGCCCCACAACCTGACCCACCATGTGATAAACTTGCTCAGCAACTTGTGGTGCTATCGGCAGGAAGGACCCTTCAGCTCTATTTAAAGGGCTCATCCACTTCATATAAGTTAGTTGCTGGTTTGTCATTTTAGGCTGCTGGTTAATTTGTTCTTTTTGCCTATTTTTTGTGTCCTACAACAGAATTCTGACTTCTGTTATCAACATTTTGCTGGTGCTGGACTGCTTTTGTCTGTCTTCAAACTGTTTTACTGCAGTCATGGGTAGACTAGTAGGTCTTCCTTTAAGACTGGAGGAGGAAGGGGAGCAGCAAGGATGACAGGAAAGAGTAGGAGCAGCTGGGAGAAGAGGAAGGAGGAGGAGGACGCTATTTAGGAGACCATACCCACAGCGGGTCTTGAGGGAGCACTTTGCTTACCTTAACTTCACTAAGCTGCTTTCACTTCACCAAGGACCCTGTCAACAAGCCATGTCACCTCTTGTAGCCACAACTTGAGTCTCGAACCAGGGCATGGATAGCATTGCCTGTGGTTGTCAAGGGCACCATGGCCCTTAACACAGGGTCATTCCAGGCTGCAGCAGGTGACATCAGCAACATCTCTCAGTTTGCTGTTCACTGTTGTATTGAGGAGGTCACTGAGGCTCCCTATGCCAGGAGGAACACCTACATCTCTTTCCCAATGAATAGAGTGAAGTAAGATGAGCTGACACTAGGCTTCACCTGCACCCCAGGCTTCCCCAGGGTGCAAGGTGCCATAGACTGTACCTTGCATGCTCGCCATCAGTCTGAATCTTTCTGAATAGAAAGAGATTCCACTCTGGCAATGTCCAGCTGGTTTGTGACCATTGGCAGTGCATCATGCAGCTCTGTGCCCACTTTCCTGGCAACAGTCATGATTCATTCATCCTGCGCCAGCCCTCTGTGCCTCCTTTATTCCAACCAGGCCATGAGGTCACAGGCTGGCTACTGGGCGATAAGGCTATCCTTTTCAGACATGGCTCATGACTCCTGTCAGTAACCTGGGCATAGTTGCAGAACAGGCCTACAACAAGAGCCACACTGCCACCAGAAACTTACTGAACAAACAGTTGGCATGCTTGTAGTGTATGTAACTGTTCTACCTTTAAGAGAACTATTGTATGTAACCGTTCTCCTTTAAGAGAACTATTTTAGGTGTGGCACTACTTTATCTTGGCTGCTGTATACTGTAATACCGACGGTGACCACACCGGTATATAAGTGCTGTGTCAGGATTTATTGGGCAGATTCACCCTGACCTTCGAATAGTAAAGTCCTGTTAAAGTTACTCTTGTAGTCTGTGTATTAATTCGCCATAATACCTACAGACTTTACAGTGGCGACGAGGTCGATCTTACCCTGCGGCAACAATACTTCCGAAGCAGTTAACGAGCGTCGAGAAGAGGCACCCGCCCTCGTCGTTCTGCTGAGAGAAAACTCGAGTCTGCAGAGCAAGGAAGAAGGAAGAATTCAGACACGAAGCCTTCCATCAGCAACAGGCACTGATTGTCCCTTCTGCCACGGTGGTGAGTGAGCCGATCAGCACGAGAAGCAAGTCGGCCACGGTGACTGTGAGTAAAGGGAAAATAAAAAAATAAATGGAGGATAAGGGCGGTGAACTCGACCACGGTCAGGGGAAAGGAGCCGGACAGAAGTTGGGCCCAGAGGCGCTGAGACTGGGGCAGCGTGGAGCACGGAAGCCGCGGTACAAGCGGGCTGGGAGACGCAACGGCGTCGTGAGACAGCTAGACCGCGACCGGCGAAAAAGGCCGGGCAGCGACCGAGGCCATGAAGCGCTGCGACCGGGATCGTAAGGCACGGGAAGATATAAAAATAAATAAATCACGGAGAACTCAGCCGCAGCCAGGGAAGAAAGCACCGGACTGCGAGAGGGCTGGGAGGCACGATTGGAAGCCACTGAGGGAGAGACAGAGCCCGAGCGAGCGGGAGGGACAGAGCCCGAGCGAGGGAGACTGAGCGAGATCCAGCCAGCGGCTGAAACTGTTCGCCGTCAACGGGTTGTACCCAGCGCCGGTTGCCCTGCCGAGAAAAGGGAACAACAGAGCCCGAGCGAGGGAGACTGAGCGAGATCCAGCCCAGCGGCTGAAACTGTTCGCCGTCAATGGGTTGTACCCAGCGCCGGTTGCCCTGCCGAGAAAAGGGAACAAGGAACGCACTGAAGCTGACGCGCAGGCTGCGAACCCCGAAAGCCAGCGGTCGTCGCCCGAGGGAAAAGCTTACCCCTCCTGCCAGGGGAAGAAACGCGGGAAGCTGCCAGTAGGCGGGGAAGACGACAGAAGCGGGAAACCGCCATTTTGAAAGTGGGCGGGGGAAGAAGACAAGCGCGGGAAACCGCCATTTTGAAAAAAAAAAAGTTAAAGAAAAATTTCGTGTTTGTTTCGCAGAAAGATAGTGAGAGATAGTGAAGATGCCTAAGCATGGTAACATCAACAACTTCGATTCCGAGGTGGAAGATTGGGCCACGTACGTAGAACGTATCGAGATATATTGTGAGGCCAATAAGATAGCAGATGATGATAAAGCTCTCACCTTATTAAACGCAATGGGGGCAAAGACATACGGGCTATTGAAGCATCTTCTATCACCAGCTAAACCGGCGGATCAGACTTTCACTAATATTGTTGCTGTCCTGAAGGATCATTTGAACCCCACACCACTGATGTTGGCGGAACGATTCAAATTCTATGCGAGAACGCAACGGAAAGAGGAAAGCAACGCGGAATACTTGGTCGAACTGCGTAGACTAGCGAAATACTGCCAGTTTGGGGAAAATCTGACAGAGGCATTGAGAGACAAGTCCGTGTGCGGGTTGTCGAAGGAAGGAACACAAAAGCGTCTGCTAGAAGAGAACGATCTCACACTTGATAAGGCTGTCCTTATTGCAGCATCGCACGAAGCCGCAGCGAGAGGCACAGCGGAAATGCAGCTGAAGGCAGCGGTATTCAGTGTGGATCAAATTACTTCGGGTACATCGAAATGTTATCGTTGTGGGAAGACAACACACGACCAGAACCAATGCTGGTTTAAAAACCAGGAATGTAGAAAATGTGGCAAACTTGGTCACATAGCTAAGGTATGCCGGTCAGGAAAGAAGACCAACAACAACAAAAAAAAGTCACCGCAGGAAAAGTACAATAAGGTACACAAGGTGGCTGAGAAGAGTTCAGATGAACAGAATTCGGATTCAGACCCAACCGTTCAGGAACTGGGTAGTCTGAGAATTCACAATGTGAGTAAGGAAGCTGACCTGCAAACTATCTGGGTCATGCTAAAAATAGCCGGAGTCCAAGTGAAAATGGAATTGGACACTGGATCAGCCCTATCAGTCATAAATCGAAGGGATTACAACCGGCTATTCTCACACATACCCTTGAGAGATACCAAGATCGTATTGCAGACATACACGGGGCAGAAAGTATACCCCATGGGAAAGATAAAAGTCAAGGTGAGAGACAGGGGCAAAGAACACCAAGGAATGTATTTATATGTACTACCTGAGGGAGGTCCACCACTTCTGGGACGGGAGTGGATCTGGGAAATAAACATGGAATGGCACTATTTAAAAGCAATAATGAGTGAGAACTCGGTGAAGACAATCAGCTCAGACTCTGAAACGGATGACGATAAGACCAGCCCAGGTGCGAAAGACAAGTTTAAAATGGACTTGCTGACTAAGGTTGGAAAAATGAAGGAGTGCATAAATACTAATGCTTCAAAGGAGAACAAAGTTTCAGAACAGAATTCCACTGAACAACAACAACATAGTTTGACAGAGAATTCTGAGTCTGTCCAGTTTACAGATATGCACAATTCTGAGGAACACCGGGCTCGAACTCAACTCCATTCCAAATTACAACAGCAATTAGAACAATTGAGTTGCCGTCTCGAACAAGAGATGAAAGCAATGAAAATGTTCTGTGACACAGAGTGGGAGAACCTGGAAAGACAACAGAAACAGCTGATGGAGAAAAAGGAGCAGGAGCACACAAACCGTCGGGGCAAGGAGGCCAAACGAATCAAAGCTGATTCGGTTTCAGAAGGTGCGTGCTTTAATCTGGTGGAGCAAGAGGTTCAGCAACTGAAAGCGCTTGTTAGCGGATTGCAGGCAGAAAAGACTGATTTGGTCGCCATGAACTCCGAGCTCCTACTGAAGTTGGGTGCAGCATCACCGGACGATTCAAGTGGGGAAATTCGAATGGTGGAGGCTGCGGATGATGGCGAAGTAGAAACAGCAAAGGAGCCCCAGGGCAAGGTTATAAACAGCCCTGCAGCTACTGGGAAACGTATGAGGTCAGAAGAGTTAACGGTCAGCCAACTCCTTCATATGCTGAAGGACAAGACTCTGAAATGGGAACAAATTGAACAGGAGTTTAAATCTTCAAAGGAGAGGGGTTTGGAGCTCCCAAAAGTTATGGAAATAGCTGAGGTTGCAACACAGACTGAGAAGATGGCAGCAGAGCAACCCTTGGATGCCAAAAGTACGCTGACTCACGTCAATGTAGAACAACAGAAGGTTGAAACAGCTGCTGCAGTAGAGGGATTGAATAGTCCGATCAACCAATCTCCGAATGAAGTTGAAGTATTGAAATCACAAATGACGTCATTAGTAAAAGACTTGCAGGAAGCCCAGAAAAAGCTGGATGAAGCTGAACGCCTGAAGAAGTCTCTTCAGGAAAGATGTCTGGATTTGGAACAAAAGCTGGCTAATGTCCAGCTGGGTATGGAGGAAATAGAAGACCCTCTCACTGGCCTAGCTCAAGATGACACCGAATATTACCATGACCTGTTGGACGACATCGAATATTACGATGACCTGTTCTGCCCAGCTTGTGATGAAAACTCCCAAAGTGCAGAAACCATGAAGAATCACAAAAAGTCTAAGGAACATCGGGAGATGGTGGCGCTACTACGGAAAAAGGAGGATGAGAAGGAGGAACTGTGCATGCAGCTGGCAGCTGACAGTGGAGCCCAGAGAGTCTCCAAGAAGCAGAAAAGGAAAAGACGAAGCAGAAGATGATGATCATCTGGACCATCATCATCACTACTAGATCACGCACGGGGTCCCTTCGAACGGAGCCAAATCAGTTTGGAAGTAGAAAAACTTCCCAAGGTACTCAAGTTTTTACAAGCCAACAATGCTGGTTCAGAAGGACGGAAGTTCAAGCTGTTAAGTCCAGTGAAGGACTATTGGATGAGTCACTCCAGCAACGTGAACCGACTACACCACAGGGAACTGCTACACCACTGAGGTGTTGTCAGGACCGAGTCAAGAAGCACGGAAGGCGCATCCACCTAGATTGAATCTGTGAACTGTTTTCCGCAGAGACTGAATCTATGAACTGTTTCCCGCAGAGACTGAATCTGTGAACTGTTTCCGCAGAGACTACATCTGTGAACTGTTTTAACATGAAGTTGGATATATGTTATGATGTTATGTTTAATGGGGAATAAGTATGTTGTAAGCTAAAAAGGGAGGATTGTAGTGTAAGTAACTGTTCTACCTTTAAGAGAACTATTGTATGTAACCATTCACCTTTAAGAGGACTATTTTAGGTGTGGCACTACTTTATCTTGGCTGCTGTATACTGTAATACCGACGGTGACCACACCGGTATATAAGTGCTGTGTCAGGATTTATTGGGCAGATTCGCCCTGACCTTCGAATAGTAAAGTCCTGTTAAAGTTATTCTTGTAGTCTGTGTATTAATTCGCCATAATACCGACAGACTTTACAATGCTCAAGAAAGAAAAACAAAAGTCTTGCATTTATATAGCGCCTTACACAACCTTAGGATGTCTCAAAGCGCTTTACAGCCAATGAAGTACGTTTTTACAAAAGCAAAATAAAGCGGATGCTGGAAATCTGAAATAAAAAGAGAAAATGCTGGAAATACTCAGCAGGTCAGGCAGCATCTCTTCTCAAAATAGTGCATTGAGATCTTTTATGTATCTTCTGAAAGATGGCACCTCCAACAGTACAGCATTCCCTCAGTATTGCACTGGAGTGCTGGTTTTGTACTCAAATCTCTAGAGGAATGGGACTTGAACCCACAACCTTCTGACTCTGAGGCAAGAGTGCTACCACTTAGCCAGGGGCTGGATTTGCAGGTCTTGCAGCCATTTTTTTCCCAGTAGCATTCCCTGCTGTCTGCAGGCAGCGAGCACATCCCCTTTGAGGTGCTCTCTGCCTTTAAGTGGCATGGAGAGAGATTGGGTGAAATTTTAATGGATGCGGAGAGCGCGAGTTGGAATTCATGTCATCAGAGGACTCGAAACCCAGAAATGGCTGTATATTGTTGCTAATCACTCGGATTTCTTTGTACAGATGTTTGCTGAAGCATGGAGTGCTTTGTCGCAGGGAATAGTTGAGGCAGACACCATTGGGTTTATTAATGGAAAAGCCAACAAACATTTGCAGTGGACCAACACACAGGACTGTGGAGAGTAAGCAGGACATTGAGGTTACATAGAAACATAGAAACATAGAAGATAGGAGGAGGAGTGGGCCATTCGGCCCCTCGAGCCTGTTCCGCCATTTAATGGGATCATGGCTGATCATCCAAATTCAGTGCCTGTCCATGCTTTCTCCCCACACCCCTTGATCCCTTTAGACTTATACGTCATTCCTGCCATCCCAGGTATCAGTCTGGTGAATCTTTGCTGCACTCGCTCCATGGCAAGAATATCCTTCCTCAGATAAGGTGACCAAAACTGCACACAATACTCAAGGTGTGGTCTCACCAAGGCTCTGTACAACTGCAGCAGGACATCCTTGCTCCTGTACATGAATCCTCTCGCTATGAAGGCCAACATACTATTTACCTTCTTAAACTGCGGGCTGCACCTGCATGCTTACCTTCAGCGACTGGTGCACAAGGACACCCAGGTCTCATTGCACGTCCCCTTTTCCCAATCTATTGCTGTTCAGATAATAATCTGTCTTCCTGTTTTTGCCACCGAAGTGGATAACCTCACATTTATCCACGTTATATTGCATCTGCCATGTGTCTGCCCAATCACCCAACCTGTCCAAATCATACTGGAGTTTCTCTGCATCCTCCTCACAGCACACATGCCCACCCAGCTTTGTGTCATCTGCAAACTTGGAGATATTACATCTAGTTCCCTCGTTTAGATCATTAATATATATTGTGAATAGCTGGGGTCCTAGCACTGATCCCTATGGTACCCCACTAGTCACTGCCTGCCACTTGGAAAAAGACCCGTTTATACCAACTCTTTGCTTCCTGTCTGCCAACCAGTTGTCTATCCAAGACAGTACCTTACCCCCAATCCCATATGCTTTAACATTGCACCCTAATCTCTTATGCGGGACCTTATCGAAAGCCTTCTGAAAGTCCAAATACACCACATCCACTGCTTCTCCCTTATCTATCTTACCAGTTACATCCTCAAAAAATTCCAGTAGATTAGTCAAGCATGATTTACCTTTTGTAAATTCATGTTGACTTTGTCCGATCCTGTCACTGTTTTCCAAGTGCTCTGCTATTACATCTTTTATAATGGACTCTCGCATTTTCCCCTCTACCGATGTCAGACTTACTGGTCTATAATTCCCCGTTTTCTCTCTACCACCTTTTTTGTTGAATGTTTAAATGTCTTAATCTAAATGTACACTCTCGGGAGCCACAAGCCTATATTTCATTGTAATGCACTTGTACACTAACAATGACAATAAAGTTGATTATTATTATTATTATTATTATTATTAATAAATAGTGGGGTTACATTAGTTATCCTCCAATCCATGGGAACTGTTTCAGAGTCTATAGAATTTTGGAAGATGACCAGCAATGCATCTACTATTTCTAGGGCCATTTCCTTAAGTACCCTAGGATGTAGATTATCAGGTCCTGGGGATTTATCGGCCTTCAGTCCCGTCAATTTCCCGAACACCATTTCCCTACAAATACTGATTTCATTCAATTCCTCTCTCTCATTAGACCCTATGTTCCCTGACATCTCTGGGAGGTTATTTGTGTCCTCCTTTGTGAAGACAGAACCAAAGTATGTATTTAATTGGTCTGCCATTTCTTTGTTCCCCATTATAAATTCCCCTGATTCTGACTGCAAGGGACCTACGCTTGACTTCACCAATCTTTTCCTCTTCACATATCTATAGAAGCTTTTACAGTCAGTTTTTATGTTCCCTGAAAGTTGACTCTCATAATCTATTATCCCCCTCTTAATTAATCCCTTTGTCCTCCTTTGCTGAATCCTAAACTGCTCCCAATCCTCAGGTTTGCAGCTTTTTCTGGCCAAATTATATGTCCTCTCCTTGGATCTTATGCTATCCCTAATTTCCCTTGTTAGCCACAGTTGAGTCACCTTTTTTGTTTTATTTTTATGCCAAGGGATGACCATGCGATCTTTAAATGTTTGCCATTGCCCATCCACCGTGAACCCTTTAAGTAATGTTCCCCAATCCATCTTACCCAACTCGCACCTCATACCATCGTAGTTTCTTTTATTTAAATTCAGGACCCTAGTCTCTGAGTCAACTACTTCACTCTCCATTTTAATGAAGAATTGTATCATATTATGATCACTCCTCCCCAAGGGGCCTCGCACAATAAGATTGCTAATTAATCTTTTTTCATTACATAATACCCAGTCTAAGCTGACCTGATCTCTAGTTGGTTCCTCAACATATTGGTCCAGGAAACCATCCCATATATACTCTAGGAATTCCTGCTCCACAGTATTGTTACTAATTTGGTTAGCCTAATCTATATGTAGATTAAAGTCACCCATGATAACTGCTGTGCCCTTATTGCACGTGTCTCTAATTTCCCTTTTAATGCCATCCCCAACCTCAGCATTACTGTTTGGGGGTCTGTATACAACTGCCACTAATGTTTTCTGCCCCTTGGTATTTCTCAGCTCTACCCATACAGATTCCACGTCCCACATCATCAGAGCTAATATCCTTCCTTACTATTGTGTTAATCTCCTCTTTAACCAGCAATGCTACCCCACCTCCTTTTCCTTTTTTCCTGTCCTTCCTGAATATTGAATACCCCTGGATGTTGAATTCCCAGACTTGGTCATCCTGGAGCCATGTCTCCGTAATCCCAATTATATCATATCCGTTTACATCTATTTGCGCAGCTAATTCATCCACCTTATTATGAATGCTCCTCGCATTAAGACACAAAGCCTTCATTAGATTTGGATTGCTCTAGAAAAATGGCCGCCTTCTATGTAAATTTTTGTTGCGGTTCAAACACTAAACGTTTTTAACTGCTTTAGCTCAGTTTAGAAGGGGACTAAGACAATAAATGGAATACAGTCCAGATGATGAAAAATCACCTCTTGCAGACTGTGGGTAAAAGGGAAGAACAATGTAAATGATGTGCGAGATCGCAGGGTAAATTTTCAACTTGCTGCCTGAACGTAAAACTGACATTGTGTATCAGTCGGCTGTTATCGAAACCACTTGGCAGCAAGTTGAAAATCTACCCCCTCCTTTCTCCAGGAGTAAGAAACATAGAAGATAGGAGCAGGAGTAGGCCATTCGGCCCTTCGAGCCTGCTCCGCCATTCAACGAGATCATGGCTGATCATCCAAACCCTAGCACCCAGTCCCTACACCAACAGCCATCCCACCCAAGCCCTATCCCCGTAACCCCACGTATTTAATCCCCCCTAACACTAAGGGTCAATTTTTTTTTATCATGGCCAATCAACCTAACCCGCACATCTTTGGACTGTGGGAGGAAACCAGAGCACCCGGAGGAAACCCACGCAAACACGGGGAGAATGTGCAAACTCCACACAGACAGTCCCCCGAGGCCAGATTTGAACGCGGGTCCCTGGCGCTGTGAGGCAACAGTGCTAACCACTATGCCACCGTGCTGTGTATGTGTATGGAGATACTAAGAAACGTGGCACATAGGAGTATTCCACATAAATCTCACCTTCAGAAACGTGTGCAAGGAATCTTCTCAAAGAAATAATGAAGACTGAACAGAAGGTACAGGTCAATTGCTCTTGAATCTGCTTTGAATATGCGTGAACTAATCTAATTTGTAGTCATTTGCAAGTATTATATTATTGCAATAATTCTCTTAATAATACGCATGGGAGTTTTATTTATTTTTTAGCTGGGGTAATTACACCTACAACAATATACCTGAAGCGAAGAAACCTGGCTTATCTCGTGGATAATTTAACAGGAATTATGAAAATATTGAATTAAGGTCCAGTGAATGGCAGGTATTTGTGCATTACATGTTGTGCTGTGCAATGGTATAGCACAGATTTGCATCTGAGATTTCGCCAACAGAATGATTTTCCAAGCTTGTTTCTATCAGATAACACTTTCACTAACAGGGAGAGAATGCATCACTTGACAAATCCCGACCCACTAGTGTTCACTCTGGTGGCTCGTTGTAGAGAGGAATTGGCAGAATCCTGGGAGTGGGCAACCTGGCCTGAAGAGAATTTTGTACAGCTTGGAAGTATCTAAATAGGGACAAGAATTAAATAAACTTATTGGCCCTGAAATTCCATGGGGCTTCTACTGGTCTCTGCCATTTTTGAGAGTTTCCTCAGCATTTTTTCTGTCCACCCTATACAAGGCAAATGATGAGCTGGGGTGGAGACTCCCTAAGCTCAAGTTCCCATTCCTATGAGGGCTCCAGCATATTTGTGGCACCTGGTACAACAAGGAAGATGAAGCATGGCAACTTCCACCACAGTGCATGTGGGCTGCACTACTCGAGTCCTGACCCTGCAATGTGCCTGCTTGCCCCATGCAAGTATGGTGCCCTCCCACTGCCAGAAAACTGGTGGGGGGAAGGATCAATATTGGTGGGCATGATCCTGGCACAATGGCTGGGATCCCATCCATGGAATTTTGGGCCTATTTAAAAAAAAAAAAAATATTTAATGAGTCATTTAAAATCATAAAACAACTTCAAACTGTTTGAGTAAATGGAGTTCAGATGAAAGGTCATTGACCTGAGACGTTAACTCTGTTTCTCTCACCACAGATGCTGTCTGACCTGCTGAGTATATCCAGCATTTTCTGTTTTTATATCTGAGACTGATGTTTGCTTAAACTATCAAATTTAAATTTAGATGTGGCTGTCACTTTTAAAATGTCATTGTCATAGTTTCTTTTGCATTTTATCAACCCTTTATCTCATGATCCATGATGATGAATGGAGCTGCAGGAATAAAGAATGTTTATTATTTAATAAATTTGTCCTGTGTTTCCATCAGGTTTCATGGGTATTTTCAGTTCATTTGTCCTGGAGGTCTGTTAGAAAGGGAATGATATGTACGTATCCAGTCTCTGTTGATTTTGCAGTGGATTTGTGTCTGATCCGTGCCAGTATTCAGCCATGTTCCTGGAGGCCTGCTGGTGCACTTGACAGCAGATCCTGGGAGGACATTCTCCCTGTTCTTGTAATGTGCCAAATTCTCAACCTTCATGTTCAAACTATCTGAATTTTGAAAGCCAACTATACTAACGATCGATTAACTCATAGAAACATTAAGGATTTTTGGGCAGACAACAATAGCAACTTGCATTTATATAGCGCCTTTAATGTAGTAAAATGTCCCAAGGCATCTGGCGGAATGTGAGGGCTGCCTGACAGGGAGGTGCAGCGTTGGGCCAGGACCAGTTTTAGATTGAACCGCCATGCTTAGCCTCAGGATACAGGGTAGGCCATTCAGGACTGAGATGAGGAGAAATTTCTTCACACAGAGGGTGGTGAATCTTTGGAATTCTCTACACCAGAGGGCTGTGGAGGCTCAGTCATTGGGTATATTCAGAACAGAAGTCGATAGATTTCTGACTAGTAAGGGCATCAAGGGATATGACGATAGGGCCAGTGAATGGAGTTGAGGCAGAAGATCAGCCCGCAGGGCGGACTTAACACTGCCAACTGAGGGAAAATAATGCTTGTTCGTCAGACGTCGCTGGGGGCGGGATTAGAACCCAGAAACCAGCAGTTCCGCTCCCAACACGCCCCCTCAGGTAAGATCGCGGCTAAAGTGTTCAAAATAAAGGTTTCAATGTTTGACACCACAGTCACAGAAACTTCACATGAACATTGCATAAAACACCCAAGTGCCAATTGTAGTGTATGTACCTTTAAGAGCCCCTGTGTACTGTAATACCGGTAGTGACCACTCGGGTATATAAACCTGTATAGCGTCTTGTATCTTTTAGTTCACCTCCAGACTTTGTTCAGTAAACACCTGTTAAACCAA
Organism: Somniosus microcephalus; assembly: GCF_052327205.1. NCBI lineage: Eukaryota > Metazoa > Chordata > Chondrichthyes > Squaliformes > Somniosidae > Somniosus > Somniosus microcephalus. The sequence continues at coordinate 226,991,152 of NC_140990.1, forward strand.
CTCCTGCAGTCCGTGTCTCCATTAACACACGGATACAACAGTGGCGACGAATTGGAAATGGACTTACCGGCAATTCGGCAGCACCTCAAGGAGATCGATTCCTCAGACGAAGGTCGAAGAAAAAAAGAAAAAAAAACAAACTGTGGTTTCACCAGCTAGCCGGGCTGGTGGCAGGTACTGCACTAATCCTTCCTGGGCGGCAGGCTGGGGCTTGATCGGGTGGCTCTGCTGCGGGGCCGAGCAGCGAGTCGGAAGGCGGAGGCAAACAGAGACAGAGGGTGGAGCACTCGGGAGACGGCCGGCGCTGCAAAGCAGGTCAGCGTTCGGACCAAGCAGAGAGAGGGAAAAGTCCCAGAATCCGGCAGGAATGAGTCTCTAACTATTAAAAATATCTGTGTAAATAAAAACCGTGGAGAACAACGTTGTCAGCAGCGGCAGCGGCGGGAAAGCGCGGGAGACGCCATTTTTTTCTCGGCAGGGAAGAAAGCAAAGCGCGGGAGGCGCCATTTTTGATTTTCAGAATGCCTAAGACTGGCAATATTACTGCTTTCGATAGTGATATAGAGGATTGGACCACATATGTGGAAAGAGTGGAGGTATATTGCACAGCGAATGAAGTAGAGGATGATAAAAAGGCATCGGTACTTCTAAATCTGATGGGCGCAAGGACATACGGGCTGTTACGAAACTTAATCACTCCAGCCAAACCGATGGACAAGAATTTTAAGGAGATTGTTGATACCCTACAGGAGCACTTAAACCCAACACCGCTGCTGATAGCGGAACGATTCAAATTCTTCAGGAGGAATCAGCACAAGAATGGAAGTAATGCAGATTACCTCACCGAATTAAGAAAGCTGTCAAAGCACTGCCAATTCGGGGCAGGACTGGCAGATTCTCTACGAGACAAATTCGTCTGCGGTCTCCTAAGTGAAGGAACACAGAAAAGGCTACTTTCTGAGAAATATTTGACACTGGACAAGGCTTTCAGTATGGCTGTATCATACGAAGCAGCCGCAAGAGGAGCTGCAGAGATACAGCAAAAGACACAGGACTTCGGCACCCATGAAATGACACAGGGTTTCGAGAGATGTTATCGCTGCGGCAGATCCACCCATGACCAGAGGGACTGCTGGTTCAAGGACAAAGCATGCAGGTAATGCGGAAAGATGGAACACATTGCACGTGTATGCCGATCTGGAAACAAAAAATCCACTGACAGAAAAAAAATCAATAAGGAAAAGCACAGAAAGGTACAAATGATGACGGACAGTAGCTCCGAAGACCAGAAGAGCGATAGCGACTCCGGAAACAAGAGACTAAGCTGTCTCAAATTACATAATGTAATTGCCAAAGAAGATTACCAGACCATTTGGGTTACCCTCACGATAGCGGGGTCCCCAGTTAAAATGGAGCTAGATACAGCATCAGCTCTGACCGTCATGAGTCGATGGGATTACGAGCGGCTATTTCCGCATATACCTTTGAAAGACACATCCATTATCTTGAAGACATATACGGGGCAGAAAGTATACCCCAGAGGGAAAATAAGGGTGCCTGTTGTATACAATGGCAAGGAAATACAGAAGTTGTATTTATACGTTCTGGAAGATGGTGGTCCACCGTTGTTGGGACGTGAATGGATCAGGAAGATACGTTTAGACTGGCACTCCATTCAGGCACTGACGGTGACCAGTAAGAAAAAAAATGATGATGACATCATACCTGAACGATTAAAAGGCATCTTGGCTAACGCCAAAGAAGTGTTTCAACAGGAACTAGGAACCTTGAAAGGCGTCACCGCCTCAGTAAAAGTGGAAGATGCGTCAATTCCCAAGTTTTTTAAGGCAAGGCCGGTGCCATACGCAATTCGTCCAGCAGTCGAGGCAGAGCTGGAGAATTTGGAAAAAGCAGGCGTGTTATCCAAGGTAGATTGGAGCGAGTGGGCAACACCCATCGTCCCGGTCATGAAGAAAACGTTGAATAATGATAAATCTGAAGAACAGAGAAAAATTTGCATCTGTGGGGACTTCAAGGTGACTGTAAACCCGATCCTTCACACGATACAGTATCCTCTTCTGAGGATAGAAGATATTTTCGCCTCACTATCCGGAGGGAAACGTTTCACCAAAATTGACTTGGCACAGGCATATCTACAGATGGAGGTTGAGGAGGCCTCTAAAAAGTATCTCACGATAAACACACACAAAGGCCTGTACCAGTACAATCGACTGGTTTTCAGAGTAGCATCAGCTTCAGCTATCTGGCAAAGAGCTATGGAGCAAGTCCTGCAAGGGATTCCGGGGACTCAATGCTTGTAACAGGAGAAAACGACAACGAGCACCTTGCCAATTTAGAGCAGGTGCTCACTAGGCTGAGAGAACGGGGCCTACGAGCAAATCGCCCCAAGTGCGAATTTTTCCAGAAACAAATATCATATTGTGGCCATATAATTAACGAAGAAGGGTTGCATAAGTCACCTGAAAAAATTGAAGCGGTCATAAAAGCCCCAGCACCTGAAAATGTCTCACAATTAAGGTCATTCCTGGGACTGATAAATTACTATCATAAATTTTTACCAAACTTGTCAACTCTTCTGCACCCTCTTAACGCACTGCTACAAACGGGAGTAATTTGGAAATGGAGCGAAGACTGTAAACGTGCCTTCCATAAATGCAAAGGCTTGATCACATCCAAGGAAGTGTTGGCTCATTACAACCCATCACTGCCAATCAGACTGGCGTGCGATGCATCCCCTTACGGCGTAGGAGTGGTATTATCGCATAGATTCCCTGATGGCTCGGAGCGGCCGATAGCTTTTGCGTCACGCTCATTGAACTCAGCTGAGCGTAACTATGCCCAGATCAACAGGGAAGCACTCAGCCTGGTGTGGGGAGTGAAGAAATTCAACCATTACCTACACGGACAAAAATTTACCTTGTTGACTGACCATCAACCCCTCGTCTCCATATTTAACCTGTTGTATCCGTGTGTTAATAGAGACACGGAAGGCAGGAGTTGGTTTCACAGGTGTTTACTGAACAAAGTCTGGAGGTGAACTAACAGATACAAGACAATATACAGGCTTATATAGCCCGAATGGCCATTACTGGCATTACAGTACACAGGGGGCTCTTAAAGGCACATACACCACAATTCCTCCCCTTTTAGACAACCAGTACATAATATTTTAAGTAATCATTAATTAACATGTTACAAGAACAATAATCTATACATTGTTGCAGTTAATCAATTATAAGTCAGTCTCTCTGGAGGCTTCCTGACTCGGTCCGGATAACGCCTCGGTGGTGCAATAGTTTCTGGTGGTGTAGTAGGTTCTTTTGGCAAGGCTGATTCGGCTTGAATGCCAGTGTCGGGTTCATCTGGTTCCAGTATCACCGGATCGGAGGTAGATACTATGGGTATCTCTACTTCATCATTAGGCGTATAGAGTTGTGGTGTAGGTTGTCACTTTTCAGATTACTCTATGATCTGGTCAGCATGGCGCATTATTATGCTTTCTCCAATGTCCACGGTATACATCAGCAGTCCTAGTCGTGTGCAAATAGTTCCAGGCTGCCATTTCTCGGTACGGTAGTCCCGGGCCAAAACTTGTTGACCTATCTGGAAGGTTCTAGTTGGCCTTTCATTCATGCCTTGAAATTGCCGGTTCTCCACGTCCCTTCTGATGTTTGGCTTGATCAAATCCAGCCGGCATCTTAGTCTTCTATTGAAGAACATCATGGCGGGAGTTTGGTTTGTAACCGCATGTGTTGCATTCCTGCATGCAAACAAGAAGTTATCTACCTTATGCTGAAGTTTTATGTCTTCATTACCCATGGCCTTTATGGCCTTCTTGAAGGTCTGGACAAACCTTTCAGCCAATCCATTGGTGGCGGGATGGTATGGGGCGGACGTGTAGTGCTTAACTCCATTGTTTTTTAAGAACTTCCTGAATTCTTCGGACACAAATTGCGGTCCATTATCAGAACAGATCTGTTCAGGCAGCCCATTCCTGGCAAATATGGTCCTTAATACTGTGATGGTTTTTTCCGTGGTGGTGGAGGACATCTTTATTACCTCCGGCAACTTGGAGTGTGCATCAACTGCGATTAAGAACATTGAGTCCATAAATGGACCAGCAAAGTCGATGTGTATCCTTTGCCATGGAGATGAGGGCCACTCCCATGGATGTAGAGGGGCTTGTGGTGGGGCGTTTTGGACCTTCTGCATCCTAGGCAGCTCTTGGTCATTTCTTCAATGTCTCCATCGATACCTGGCCACCACACAAACGCTCTGGCTAGGTTCTTCATTTTCACTCCACCCAGATGCCCCTCGTGAAGCTCCTTTAGCACTTTATCCTGGAGTTTAGGTGGAATCAGCACTCTGGATCCACACATCAAGGTTCCTCGGCACACTGACAGCTGTTCTCTTCTTTGCGAGAATGCTGGCAACAGTGGTTCGCCATGTGCTGGCCATCCCTTCACCGTTAAATCGTAGACTCGTGAGAGAGTCGGGTCATTTCTCGTTTCCTTTTCAATGGCAGAATTTGTTACTGGTAGACATTCCACTATGGTTGAGTGGAACATCTCCACTGGGTCTACTGTAGGTGCCTCTTCTACCATTGGCAACGGTAGGCGCGATAAACCGTCAGCATTCCCATGCTGTTTTGATCCTTTGTATTCTATGTCATATTGGTGTGCCCCTAGGAAAAGGGACCACCTCTGTAGCCTTTGCGCTGTCATAATGGGAACACCCTTTTTAGGGTTGAATATGGAGACGAGGGGTTGATGGTCAGTCAACAAGGTAAATTTTTGTCCATGTAGGTAATGGTTGAATTTCTTCACTCCCCATACCAGGCTGAGTGCTTCCCTGTCGATCTGGGCATAGTTACGCTCAGCTGAGTTCAATGAGCGTGACGCAAAAGCTATCGGCCGCTCCGAGCCATCAGGGAATCTATGCGATAATACCGCTCCTATGCCGTAAGGGGATGCATCGCACGCCAGTCTGATTGGCAGTGATGGGTTGTAATGAGCCAAAACTTCCTTGGACGTGATCAAGCCTTTGCATTTATGGAAGGCACATTTACAGTCTTCGCTCCATTTCCAAATTACTCCCGTTTGTAGCAGTTCGTTAAGAGGGTGCAGAAGAGTTGACAAGTTCAGTAAAAATTCATGATAGTAATTTATTAATCCCAGGGACGACCTTAATTGTGAGACATTTTCAGGTGCTGGGGCTTTTATGACCGCTTCAATTTTTTCAGACTTATGCAACCCTTCTTCGTTAATTATGTGGCCACAATATGATATTTGTTTCTGGAACAATTCGCACTTGGGGCGATTTGCTCATAGGCCCCGTTCTCTCAGCCTAGTGAGCACCTGCTCCAAATTGGCAAGGTGCTCTTTGTCGTTTTCTCCTGTTACAAGGATGTCGTCTAGGTAGCACTGAGTCCCCGGAATCCCTTGGAGGACTTGCTCCATAGCCCTTTGCCAGATAGCTGGAGCTGATGCTACTCCGAAAACCAGTCGATTGTACTGGTACAGGCCTTTGTGTGTATTTATCGTGAGATACTTTTTAGAGGCCTCTTCAACCTCCATTTGTAGATATGCCTGTGCCAAGTCAATTTTGGTGAAACGTTTCCCTCCGGATAGTGAGGCGAAAATATCTTCAATCCTCGGAAGAGGATACTGTACCATGTGAAGGACCGGGTTTACAGTTACCTTGAAGTCCCCACAGATGCAAATTTTTCTCTGTTCTTCAGATTTATCATTATTCAACGTTTTCTTCATGACTGGGACGATGGGTGTTGCCCACTCGCTCCAATCAGTCTTGGATAATGCGCCTGCCTTTTCCAAATTCTCCAGCTCTGCCTCGACTGCTGGATGAATTGCGTATGGCACCGGCCTTGCCTTAAAAAACTTGGGAATTGCCGCATCTTCCACTTCTATTGAGGCGGTGATGCCTTTCAAGGTTCCTAGTTTCTGTTGAAACACTTCCTTGGCGTTGGCCAAGATGTCTTTTAATCGTTCAGGTATGATGTCATCATCATTTTTTTTCTTACTGGTCACCGTCAGTGCCTGAATGGAGTGCCAGTCTAAACGTATCTTCCTGATCCATTCACGTCCCAACAGCGGTGGACCACCATCTTGCAGAACGTATAAATACAACTTCTGTATTTCCTTGCCGTTGTATACAACAGGCACCCTTATTTTCCCTTTTGGGTATACTTTCTGCCCCGTATATGTTTTCAAGATAATGGATGTGTCTTTCAAAGGTATATGCGGAAATAGCCGCTCGTAATCCCGTCGACTTATGACGGTCAGAGCTGATCCTGTATCTAGCTCCATTTTAACTGGGGACCCCGCTATCGTGAGGGTAACCCAAATGGTCTGGTAATCTTCTTTGGCAATTACATTATGTAATTTGAGACAGCTTAGTCTCTTGTTTCCGGAGTCGCTATCGCTCTTCTGGTCTTCGGAGCTACTGTCCGTCATCATTTGTACCTTTCTGTACTTTTCCTTATTGATTCTTTTCCTGTCCGTGGATTTTTTCTGTCCCGATCGGCATACACGTGCAATGTGTCCAATCTTTCCGCATTGCCTGCATGCTTTGTCCTTGAACCAGCAGTCCCTCTGGTCATGGGTGGATCTGCCGCAGCGATAGCATCTCTCGAAACCCTGTGTCATTTCATGGGTGCCGAAGTCCTGTGTCTTTTGCTGTATCTCTGCAGCTCCTCTTGCGGCTGCTTCGTATGATACAGCCATACTGAAAGCCTTGTCCAGTGTCAAATCTTTCTCAGAAAGTAGCCTTTTCTGTGTTCCTTCACTTAGGAGACCGCAGACGAATCTGTCTCGAAGAGAATCTGCCAGTCCTGCCCCGAATTGGCAGTGCTTTGATAGCTTCCTTAATTCGGTGAGGTAATCAGCGTTACTTTCATTCTTGTGCTGATTCCTCTTGAAGAATTTGAATTGTTCCGCTATCAGCAGCGGTGTTGGGTTTAAGTGCTCCTGTAGGGTATCAACAATCTCCTTAAAATTCTTGTCCTTTGGTTTGGCTGGAGTGATTAAGTTTCATAACAGCCCGTATGTCCTTGCGCCCATTAGATTTAGAAGTACTGATGCCTTATTATCATTTTCTATTCCCTTTGCTGTGCAATATCCCTCCACTCTTTCCACATATGTGGTCCAATCCTCTATATCGTTATCGAAAGCATTAATATTGCCAGCCTTAGGCAGACTGAAAAAAAATGGCGCTTCCCGCGCTTTCCTTTCTTCCCTGCAGAAAAAAATGGCGCTTCCTGCGCTTTCCCGCTGCTGCTGCTGCTGACAACGCTGTTTTCCGTGATTTTTATTTACAGGTGGAGACTCGTTCCCGCCGGACTCTCTGGGACTTTTCCCCCCCTCTGCTTGGTCCGAACGCCGACCTGCTTTGCAGCGCCGGCCGTCTCCCGAGTGCTCCCCCCCTCTGTCTCTGTTTGCCTCCGCCTTCGCTGCTCGGCCCCGCTGCAGAGCCAGCCGATGGAGCCCCAGCCCGCCGCCCAGGAAGGATTATTGCAGTACCTGCCACCAGCTCGGCTAGCTGGTGAAACCACAGTTTTTTTTTTTTTTTTTAATTTTTCTTTCTTGCTTTTCTTCGACTTTCGTCTGAGGAATCGATCTACTTGAGGTGCTGCTGAATTGCAGGTAAGTCCATTTCCACTTCGTCGCCACTGTTGTATCCAAGTGTTAATAGAGACACGGAAGGCAGGAGTTGGTTTCACAGGTGTTTACTGAACAAAGTCTGGAGGTGAACTAACAGATACAAGACAATATACAGGCTTATATAGCCCGAGTGGCCATTACCGGCATTACAGTACACAGGGGGCTCTTAAAGGCACATACACCACACAACCCTAAAAAGGGCGTTCCCATTATGACAGTGCAAAGGCTACAGAGGTGGTCCCTTTTCCTAGGGGCGCACCAATATGACATAGAATACAAAGGTTCAAAACAGCATGGGAATGCTGACAGTTTATCGCGCCTACCGTTGCCAACGGTAGAAGAGGCACCTACAGTGGACCCAGTGGAGATGTTCCACTCAACCACAGTGGAATATCTACCAGTAACAAATTCTACCATTGAAATGGAAACGAGAAATGACCCGACTCTCTCACAAGTCTACGATTTAACGGTGAAGGGATGGCCAGCACATGGCGAACCACTGTTGCCAGCATTCTCGCAAAGAAGAGAACAGCTGTCAGTGTGCCGAGGAACCTTGATGTGTGGATCCAGAGTGGTGATTACACCCAAACTTCAGGATAAAGTGCTAAAGGAGCTTCACGAGGGGCATCTGGGTGGAGTGAAAATGAAGAACCTAGCCAGAGCGTTTGTGTGGTGGCCAGGTATCGATGGAGACATCGAAGAAATGACCAAGAGCTTTCTAGGATGCCAGAAGGTCCAAAACGCCCCACCACAAGCCCCTCTACATCCATGGGAGTGGCCCTCATCTCCATGGCAAAGGGTACATATCGATTTTGCTATTCCATTTATGTACTCAATGGCCTAGAAATTCAGTTGCGTTCGCCAGCCGTTAGCGCCATAAGAGAAGTAGATCTCGAGCGCTAGGCACTTAGCGGCCGGGTGCAGAACGATCTGCGCCTACGCCCAACTTCAGTAGACATTTAGCGACGGCGCAAAGTGTTTGCGCGCGCTCAGCTGCGCGCGCAACTTATGACGTCATTTCGTCGTGCAACGCCGTTTGTGCGCCCCAAACCGGAGCTTCAGTGGCGCCCGCCCAATGTGGGCGTGGCGCTGTTAAGAACTGTGAAGTGGAACGCAGCAGAGGCCCTGCGGGCCTCGGGGAGCGCTAATTAAAAGGCACTTAGACTGAACTATAAAGGCCAGCCATTTTGCTGCAATGACTTTAGTGCAACGGATTTCTGGACAGAGACCAAGGAAGAGACCTTACTGATTTGGGCCAACATAGGAGAGGTATTTTTGCCTTCTGGCCAGAGCTTGGAAATTTGACTCATTGTGATTTCACTGTTTGCAAGTATATTATGGGGGCTGCATGGGGTTCCAACCCTCAGTTCCAGCATTATGTGCGAAGGGCTCGCAGATGCTGTGTGAGAGGGGCAGCCATGCCTAGACGCAGAGGGGCCATCAGGCGTCGGCAACGTAGGCCTTACCCACTCAGGGAATACCGCCAGCAGGTGTCCTATCTCACCATGACTGCCGCGCAGTGTGTTAAGAGGCTGCGCTTCAGAAGGGAGGTGGTTGCAGAGATCTGCCAGCTGCTTCACAGAGATCTGCGTCCACAGCTGATGTGCAGGACGTCTCTGTCGGTGGAAGTGAAGGTCACAGTGGCTCTGAACTTTTATGCAAGCGGCTCCTTCCAAGCCGCTGCTGGGGACATAGCTAACATCTCCCAGTTCGCCGTGCATCGCTGCATCCGGCAGGTCACCGATGCCCTTTTCACAAGGAGACACCAATTCATCTCCTTCCCCATGACCCTAGAGAGGCAGGAGCAGCGTGCAGTCGGATTTGCGAGGATCGCCGACTTCCCCATGGTGCAGGGCGCCATTGACTGCACGCATGTGGCTTTGCGGGCACCTATCGACAATGCCGAGGATTACCGCAACCGGAAGGGCTACCATTCCCTCAATGTACAGCTGGTGTGTGACCACAGGCAGCGCATCCTAGCTGTCAATGCCCGCTTTCCAGGCAGCAGCCACAATGCATTTATCCTGCGCCAGACTACTGTGGCTGACATGTTCCAGGCACAGCCTCCCCCAAGAGGATGGCTTATCGGGGACAAAGGCTATCCTTTGTGTACATGTCTCATGACCCCGCTCCGCGCGCCCAGGACCCCTGCTGAGGAGGCATACAACGAAAGCCATCAAGCCACAAGGAACATCATAGAGCAAACGATTGGCGTCCTCAAGCAACGGTTCCGCTGCCTGGATCGTTCCGGCGGATCTCTGCAGTATTCGCCGGATAGAGTCTCCCAGTTCGTCGTCATTTGCTGCATGCTGCACAACCTGGCTATCCGCAGGACTCAGGCACTGCCACCTCACGTTGGACCACCACCTCAGGAGGACGAGCAGGAGGACCATGAGGAGGAGGAGGAGGAGGAGTACCAGCCCAGGAGGGAGCCACAAGGTCCAAGGGCCGTCCGTCGGCGGCTTATTGAACGACACTTCTAGGCCCCCTGTCAGGGAATGGCTTGTGGCAATGAAGGCACATGAATGCAGCCGCTCCGCAAGCCCTCAGCCAGTTAACGCAGAACCACTTGAAACATCACACATGGACAAGCTGAATAAAGAAAAAGCTTTATTGAACAAACTCAGGGCCCTTCCCACATGAAACCCAAAAACACACAACACCCCCAAAAAACAGTCAAAAACATATCTCACTCCCACAACCTGGGGAGGAATAACAAAACTTGTCCATCCAAATGGCCTTCATCCTCGGCCTTACCAAAAGAACCCCCCCCATAGACAGCACAAGCACCCCCATATAAAAAAACATTTGCCAACACACTCTACTTTGTGTGCCGAGAGGGCGAGTCCTTGTCCAGCCTTTTCCGGCCCCTGGCCGACCTGCTGCTCCGCCTCAACCTGGGCCCTGTGGGTGTTGCAAGGCTGGGGGAAGGCTCCTGAGGGGCACATTGCGTGACGGCAGATGCCCTTGGGAGGTCGGCCTAGATGAGCTCTGGCCCTCGAGGGGCCGGCTGCTGACTGCTGCAGCTGTGGCTGGGCAGCATCAGTCTCTCCAGCAGCTCGTCGCAGCTTTGCTGGGGGAGTGGCAGTGGCGGCTGCAGCAATGGGGGCAAGCTGGCTGATGCCAGGCGCTCGCTGGTCACCAGAGACACTGGCACTCGGCCGGGCTGGCACTGCAGCAAGCGCAGCAATCTGGTGAAGGCCAGACCGCTGTGCTGCAGCAGTGCGGCGGGTGCCCTGGCGATGCATGCGTGACACAGCGAGTGTGGCAGCAGTGAGTGCCCGTACTGCCCTGGTCTGTGCCCGCATCAGACCAGCCAGTGGCTGCACGGCACCACAGATCAACTGTCCAGTCGCTGCCTGTGCTGCCCTGAAGTCGTCCCGACTCGCGTCCTGTGCTGCCCTGAATTCGGCCCGACTCGCGTCCTGTGATGCCCCGAATTCGGCCCGACTCGCGTCCTGTGATGCCCCGAAGTGTGCCCGACTCACGTCCTGTGATGCCCCGAATTGTGCCCGACTCTCGTCCTGTGATTCCCCGAATTGTTCGAGACCCCTGGCCTGTGCTGCCGCGAGTTGTTCGAAACCCCTGGCCTGTGAGGCCCCGAAATCGGACACACTATGAGCCAGGGACTCAATGGCCTCAGGCAACCGTGCCACAACCCCCATGAACTCGGTGTGCCGACGATCCGAGTCCGCGGACTTTTGAACAAGGAGGCGCACCTCCTGGGCGAGGACCGTCTCCGGACTGGAGGCCGGACTCTCCCTCTGGGGAGAAGGCCGCCGAGCTGGCCGACCCTTCCCGCGTGGCTGCACGCCACTGGGCCCAGCAACTACACTCCCCTGCAACACTTCCCCCCTCTGGGGAGAAGGCCGCTGAGCTGCCCGACCCTTCCCGCGTGGCTGGACGCCACTGGGCACAGGAGCTACACTCCCCTGCAACACTTCCCCCTGGCTCTCCTCCAGGGAACACGTGTCCCCTCCATTGCCATCCCCTGGCGCGGATGAGGGTTCCCTCGTCCTCCTCTTCCGAGGGACTGACACTCGCAGCTTCAGGGACCTCCTCCTCACCAGCTGAAAGCTGGAAGGCACAAGAGTAGCTTTAGAGTGAGGCCAGGGCGTCAGCGAGGGAGGCATGAGTGGTGGCATTCTGCGCATTGGTCGGACAGTGGCAAAGGATGTAGATCTGAAGCGCAAGGGGAACGAGAGAGGTCCAAACGGTCATGTCCTTACCATTGGGGCCCAGCACAGGGTCGGCATCTCCAATTGCAACGGGGCCAATCACCCGGGCACCCATGACTCGACCCACGCGCTCCTCCAGGTCACTGAGCTGCTGGAACTGGGCACGGCCTCCCCCGGTGACAGTCCGGCTCTTCAGATTCTGGGCCAGCTTGGCCTGCAAGAGAAAGGACGGCCTCTAAGTACAGTGTGGTGCCCTGTTGTTGCGTGCACTGCCTCCCATGGTCGAATAGCTTGACCAGTGTGGTGCCCTGTTGTTGTGTGCACTGCCTCCCATGGTCGAATAGCTTGGCCAGTGTGTAAAGTGCAGAAAGTGCAATTGATGTTCATGCCAGTGCCATAGCTGCTGGATGAGGGCTGGCCATTAGGCCTTTGAGGTCCCTTTGCCCATAATGTGAGGTCCACATGCAAGGATGAGGAGGACACTGGAAAGGGTACTCACCCTGACAATCCGAGTGAGGTCGTTAAACTTTTTCCGGCATTGGACACCAGTCCTGGGGACATCGCTGTTGGCTGTGACCCTCTGGGCGATTTCCCTCCAGGCTCTCCTGTACACCCTCTTGGGAGGATTCTTGCCACTGTCCGGTAACAAGATATGGCTTCTCTTCTCCAAAGCCCTAACCAGCACCTTTAAATCATGGGCAGAGAAGCGCTGCGCTCGCTCACGGGCCCTCTGCATCCTTCCTGGCGCTATTTCTCTCCAGCAGCAGTGTTTAGGCCTAGCTGGAGGGCTGCAGTATCCAGGGCGTGGCAGCAGGCCAAGTCGACCCTTCCCCCTTTAAGAGCTGGCCAGCAGCAGTGTTTAGGCCTAGCTGGAGGGCTGCAGTATCCAGGGCGTGGCAGCAGGCCAAGTCGACCCTTCCCCCTTTAAGAGCTGGCCGGCGCCAGGGTGTCTGCTGTCAATCAAAACATGACCGCACCTGCGCTGCGCCCGGCCTCGGCGGTATCAGTCTGCACCGCCGGCTTAGCGCCTAAAGATAGCCGTGCAACGCCAGTTTTAGCGCTCGAGCAAACTCCTTGGCCAAAGCTACTGAATATCGGCGAAGTGGCCTCCACTTTCCGGCGGGCGCAAACTTTAGCGGCCGCCCGACTTTACCGCCCCAAAAGTGGCTATACTGTATTTCTAGGCCAATGTTCTTAATCGCGGTTGATGCACACTCCAAGTGGCCGAAGGTAATAAAGATGTCCTCCACCACCACGGAAAAAACCATCACAGTATTAAGGACCATATTTGCCAGGAATTGGCTGCCTGAACAGATCTGTTCTGATAATGGACCGCAATTTGTGTCCGAAGAATTCAGGAAGTTCTTAAAAAACAATGGGTTTAAGCACTACACGTCCGCCCCATACCATCCCGCCACCAATGGATTAGCTGAAAGGTTTGTCCAGACCTTCAAGAAGGCCATAAAGGCCATGGGTAATGAAGACATAAATCTACAACATAAGGTAGATAACTTCTTGTTTGCGTACAGGAATGCAACACATGTGGTGACAAACCAAACTCCCGCCATGATGTTTTTCAATAGAAGACTAAGATGCCGGCTGGATTTGATCAAGCCAAACATCAGAAGGGACGTAGAGAACCGACAATTTCAAGGCATGAATGAAAGGCCAACTAGAACCTTCCAGATAGGTCAACAAGTTTTGGCCCGGGACTACCGTACCGAGAAATGGCAGCCTGGAACTATCTGCACACGACTAGGACCGCTGATGTATACCGTGGACATTGGAGAAAGCATAATAAGGCGCCATGCTGACCAGATCATAGAGTCATCCGAAAAGGGACAACCTACACCACAACTCTATACGCCTAATGATGAAGCAAAGATACCCATAGTATCTACCTCCGATCCGGTGATACTGGAACCAGATGAACCCGACACTGGCATTCAAGCCGAATTGACCTTGCCAAAAGAACCTACTACACCACCGAAAACTACTACACCACCGAGGCATTATCCGGACCGAGTCAGGAAGCCTCCAGAGAGACTGACTTATAATTGATTAACTGCAGCAAATGTGTAGATTATTGTTCTTGTAAACATGTTAATTAAAATGTTATGTACTAATTATCTAAAAGGGGAGGAATTGTAGTGTATGTACCTTTAAGAGACCCTGTGTACTGTAATACCGGTAGTGACCACTCGGGTATAAATGCCTGTATAGCGTCTTGTATCTTTTAGTTCACCTCCAGACTTTGTTCAGTAAACACCTGTTAAACCAACTCCTGCATTCCGTGTCTCCATTAACACACGGATACAACACCTACCTTTCTGTGTTGTTAGTTAGTATGATTGCACTAGGATGAGGGTGAGTGTGAGGGGTGGCTAGTGAGATGGGGAAGTGATAATGTATATAGAGAGGGATGGGTGAGGTGCAAGGTAAGTTGGTGTGAGTAAGGATGTGCAGGATTAGGGTAGGGAAGGCAGAGTGATGGGGATGTGATGAGTGACACAGCAGAATGAGGTTGAGTGTGGCTTTGCAGTAACGTTTCGTGATCCACTGATATCATTGAAAGGTTAACAGCACTGCAGCCTGGTCCCCCTGACCACATCCCTGCTTGTGTCCTCCTGTGCAATGTGCAACCAGACTGCCTTGGTCCCTGGGGGAGGTCTCTTCCGCCCATGGGAAGGGAAGAGAACCTTCCTGCATGATGTGACTCCCTCCATAAGCATATGGTGGGAGTCATGGGAGAGCCTGGGTGCAGCCATGCAGCTTTGTGCAGAGCTTGTCAGTGTTTGCAGCACCTCAATGCTGTAGAACACTGACAGCACAACTGTCAAAATCAATTTGCACATGGTCCCTTTAAGGAAACCGGCTGATGACACCTCATCAAATGATATCATCAGACCCGCTTCCTTCAATTGGCCGGCAAACGCGCAGCGAGCTGGAGCCAGCAGCAGGGCCGTGACCCGCCACCGACGTCACCCGCCATTGACCCGCCGAGGTTGGAGAAATTGCGGCCGATGGCTTTTTTTTGAATGTGTGCACCTGTGTGAGCCCAGCATGTGAATGCAAAAGACAAGGTTGAAGTGTTCACAGCAATCTTCAACCAGAAGTGCCCAGTGGCTGATTCATCTCAGCCTCCTCCTAAGGTGCCCATCATCAAAGATGCCAACCATCAGCGAATTCGATTCACCCCACATGATATCAAGAAGCAGCTGAATGCACTGGATACAGTAAAGGCTATGGACACCAACAACATCCCGGCAATCGTGCTGAAGACTTGTGCTCCAGAAGCTCCAGAGCCAAGCTCTTCGAGTACAGCTACGAATTTGGCACCTACCCGACAAAATGGAAAATTGTCCAGGTATTTCCTGTCTACAAAAAGCAGGACAAATCCAAACCAGCCAATTACTGCCCCATCAGCCTACTCTCAATCATCAGCAAAGTGTTGGAAGGTTTCGTCGACAGTGCTATCAAGCGGCACTTACTCACCAATAACCTGCTCACTGATGCCCAGTTATGGCTCCGCCAAGACCACTCTGCTCCCGACCTCATTACAGCCTTGGTTCAAACATGGACAAAAGAGCTGAATTCCAGAGGTGAGGTGAGAGTGACTGCCCTTGACATCAAGGCAGCATTTGACCAAGTGTGGCATCAAGGAGCCCTAGTAAAACTGAAGTCAATGGGAATCGGGGGGAAAACTCTCCACTGGCTGGAGTCATACCTAGCACAAAGGAAGATGGTTGTGGTTGACATTTTTTTAAAGGACACGACTGCTGCCAACTTGTTGCACACGCGGAGTCAGTGTTTTTTTAGTTGTTCGCTTTGGGACTCACGGGGTCTGGGGAAAAAATGCCGGGAATACAGTGCGGGCCTTCGGGTCTCACGGGGTCTGGGGAAAAAATGCTGGGAATACAGAGCGGGCCTTCGGGTCTCACAGGGTCTGGGGGAAAAGTGCCGGGAATACAGAGTGGGCCTTTGGGTTTCACGGGGTCGGAGGAAAAAATGCCGGGAACATAGAGCGGACCTTCGGGTCTCACGGAAAAAATGCTGGGAACATGGAGCGGGCCTTTGGGTTTCACGGAAAAACTGCTGGGATCATGGAGCGGGCCTTCAGGTCTCACGGAACAAATGCTGGGAACATGGAGCAGGCCTTCGGGTCTCACGGGCTCTGTGAAAAAAGCAGAAACATCATCGATATCAGCTTCCAGATTAAGGCACAGAACGGTTCTGCGCAGCTTCTGGTCATTGGCAGCAGTCACTCCATTTTTTAAAAGTCACTATTATATTGTAAGCTACTTGCTTGAGCTCTGATTATGATGTATATCCTGCTCATCGGGAACAAATTTTACACGGTTCCTTCAATAACTGTTGATCTTCTTCAATATGGTGGTAAAGGCCCTAACGCCTGCTTTAGGCATCTGCTTGAGACACGTAAAAAAATGGTCACCATGAGCTAGCAGTGGAACCAATGCCTGCACAGATTGGGCACAGGCCATCCCACTACTAAATTAGAATGCGATGTTCCCATTTTATTCCCGAAAAACAGTCACAACATATATCAATTTCTACCCCAATCTTTCATGCGAGGCACACAGGATTAATCATTGGCAAGTACTAGACTAGCTTGTTTCTAGCATCAGTATGGCCTAGAAATTCGGTTTTGGCGCAGCGAGGGCTTTAGTGCCGGAAGTTAGTGCCGGCGCTAAGTCCCCCTGCGCGCGCCAAAAATTCAGTAGCGCCGCGCCCAAACGGCTGCCGGCGCTACTGAGGGGTCTCAGCGCCTCAAAACTGGCGCCACGCGCCGCATTGCGGCGCTATTCCGGTGCTGCGGCGCCCGCTGCGGTGCGGCAGGCTCGGGAAGTGCAGGCCTCCTCCTTCCGTTAAGGAGGAGCTGCCTGCACCCGGCCGCGGCCCGCGATAATCTTTTTAAAAATGAGCCCGGCACCTCGGACAAGTGCCGGGCTTGCTTCTGTTCCGGGGGGGGGGGGGCGGGGAAGTCCGGGGAGGGAGCTGCGGCCAGGCGGCCGCCGGGAAAGCGGCCGGCCGCCGCGGGGCCTTTAATGCGCCGGCGCAAAGTTCTGTAAGGCACCTCTGCCAGAACGTTGCTTGCGGCTGCCACGGGCGAGGCGGCCGCAACTCAATTTCCGAGTTCGGGCGGGTTACCATGGCAACCGGGACGCTGCGCACACCGATGACGTCATCGGTGCCGGCGCAGCGCTACCGGCCTAACGCCGATTTAGGGCCCCTGTCAATTTCTAAACTGGCCATAACTTCGGCGCTAGGCCCTCTAGCGCCTCAAAAGCGGCGCTAAGGCCAGTGAATTTCTAGGCCTATATCTTTTTAACAAGTCAGTGCAACATTCTGCATGAGCATGGACAGCTTGATTGTAACTCCAACCCACAGGTTTATATTTTTCTGTATTTGTCCAGTCGAGGTGGAATCCAAAGCAATGGTTTATGTTCTGTGGTTTGCACTTCCCATAAGTGACCACTTACCCAATTTTTAAACGCAGGCTTCCCCATTGGGTTTTTGAGTAAGCGTACAGACCAGGAAGATTTCAGGTTCTCTTCTTGGTTTGTGCTGAGTTAGTTGATCCCAGCTGAGGTGGTAGTAAGGATAGTATAATTGGTCTTTGGCTCCCTGGGTTAGGGATGGTAAAATAGACCATAACTCCCCCTCCAGCCACCCGTTAGACCGGTTCTTTAGAAATCGCTCATGTGGCTATGGAAACACCGTTTTAGCCACATGCACTAATTTTAGTAGAAAACGCCATGCATACATTCACATAATACAGGTAAATGCACTTTACATGTGTATATTTACTCAAACATCTACCACATTCAGAAATCAAGGAAGTAAAACACTCACATACACTCTGATTTTCATCTTACCATTTTACCAACAAACACACAAAAGGGTTATAGAAACATAGAAGATAGGAGCAGGAGTAGGCCATTCAGCCCCTCGAGCCTGCTCCGCCATTCAATGAGATCATGGCTGATCATCCAAACTCAGTACCCTGTCCCTGCCTTCTCCCCATATCCCTTGATCCCTTTAGCCTTAAGAAATATATCTAACTCCTTCTTGCATATATTTAATGAATTGGCCTCAACTGCCTTCTGTGGTAGAGAATTCCACAGGTTCACCACTCTCTGGGTGAAGAAATTCCTCCTCATCTCTGTCCTAAATGGCTTACCCCTTATCCTTAGACTGTGACCCCTGGTTCTGGACTCCCCCGCCATCGGGAACATCCTTCCTGCATCTAGTCTGTCTAGTCCTGTTAGAATTTTATAAGTTTCAATGAGATCCCCTCTCATTCTTCTAAACTCCAGTGAGTATAAGCCCAATTGACCCAATCTCTCCTCATACATCATTCCTGCCATCCCAGGTATCAGTCCGCATACACCGTGCAAATATGAATATTGAGATCACATGCCCAACAATGTTGTCCATTACTCATTTTTTGTATCGACTAGACAGTTATGCAATTAGCCATATCTGGATTCACAATTTTCCGCATGTGACTAATGTATTGGCCAACACAGTGCTAGAGGTGTGCATGTGTGGCTAATCCACTGGAGGGCTGCCGGAGCTCACGGAATCATACCCAGAAAAAATTCAATGATTTAAGAAGGGGAAGGGGAAACAAATTGGCCCAAAAACTCATTCATATAAAAACTGAGCCTGAGCTGGATATAATTTTACAAAATAATTTCTGTGCTTCAGGTATCTTTTTCCTGAATGATTCTCAAAAAGCCATGAAGATTCTGCACCACAGGCATTGCTACCACTCTTTCAACCACAGGAGAGAAATGGAAATCTCGTTGGATAGAGACTGGAAAGGTTATGTTTTAGTCTTTGACTCTCTTAACCATGTCAGAGTTCTATATATAATGTAGAGTGCTTCACTAAAATGGGAATTGTAACTTGACCCTGTCATTTGCATTTTTGGCAATGATTCAATGAGATTTCATTGGACTGCTTACATTACTGGTCTCCAAATCCTGATCTCGCGCGACATCGGAATGTTTGTGGCAGAAATCAATGGATGTTATGTCTGCATCTTGGAGTTTAATAACAGAGTAGAATGACGTTAGCGTACAATTTATTTCAAGTGAAGTAAAAATCTGTGCTGGTGGTTTCAAGTAACTTCAATATGTCAGGAAGCATCCATCATAGAAACATTGGGGCTGAAAATCTATGGGTTGCAATCCCGATGGTTACACTGGGATTGTACCCTCTAGCGCTAACCCTGCTGGAATTTACAATTCAGTCCAATGGCACCTAATTACCATGGGAGGGGCAGGCGCCAGCAACACATCACATATCACACAGTGTCAGCCGTGACTCCGTTGGTAGAAGGTTGTGGGTTCAGAGTCCCACTCCAGAGACTTGAACACAAAAATCTAGGCTGACACTCCTGTCCAGTGCTGAGTGGGTGCTGCACTGTCGGAGGTGCCATCTTTCGGATGAGACGATAAACTGAGGTCCCATCTGCTCTCTCAGGTGGACGTAAAAGATCCCATGGCACTATATCGAAGAAAAGCAGGGGAGTTATCCGTGGTATAAAAAGAGAAAATGCTGGAAATACTCAGCAGGGCGGGCAGCATCTATGGAGAGAGAAACAAAATTTATTTTTCAGTCCCCAAGTGTGACCCTGAGCTTTTGGTCACCTGTCATTTTAATTCTCCACCTCACTTCCACTCTGACCTCTCTGTCCTTGACCTCCTACACTATTCGAATGAAGCTCAACGGAAGCTCGAGGAACAGCACCTCATCTTTTGATTAGGCATTTGAGCGCCTTCCGGATTCAACAGTGAGTTGAACAATTTCAGATTATAACCACAGCCCCCATTTTTTCAGACAGCGGGTGCTGGTAATGATTCTGCTATTCCCATTCACAGCTCCTCTAGATCCATCTTTTGTTCCTTTACTTGTCCCATTACCATCCACTTTTGCCTTGCGCCATCATCCTTTTTGTCATTTAATCTCTTCTCCCTCCCACCCTATCACAGACCTTCCCTTTCGTTCTTTCCTGCCTCTGTACTTGCTTAAAACCTGCTGTTACATCGCTAACTTTTTCCAGTTCTGATGAAAAGTCATCGTCCTGGAATGTTAACTCTGTTTCTTTCTCCACAGATGCTGCCTGACCTGCTGAGTATTTCCAGCATTTTCTGTTTTTATTTCAGATTTCCAGCATCCACTGTATTTTGCTTTTGTGTTATCCCCGGTGTCCTGCACAATATTTATCCCTCAATCAACATCACTAAAACAGATAATCTGGTCATTATCACATTGCTTTTTGTGGGATCTTGCTGTGCGCAAATTGGTTGCCATGTTTCCTACACTACAACAGTGACTAAAACTTCAAAAGTATTTAATTGGCTGTAAAGCGCTTTGGGATGTCCTGAGGTCATGAAAGGTGCTATAGAAATGCAAGGCTTTCTTTTTTTCTTCTTTTTTTCTCTGATGTCTGACTACCCATGGATACTGGAAACTCCAATCGCCTGTGGTGGGGGTTGGGTTCCCAGGACCCCTTCACAACCCCAATTATGGTCCCTTTGCTTATTTGTCCTTTTAATTCCTCTCTTCTGGGGTCCTAGACAATTCCCTGGCCTGAACCCCACAAGTGGGGCCCACGTCTGCCCTTGTGGAGGCCGATACACATCTATTCATTTCGGATTTCCAGCATCTGCAGTATTTTGCTATCGTACTCATTTGGCATACTGGCTTCCACTGATAGGCCGGGTCCCAGTTCAACTTAAGGAGTGGGCACTCCAGGCATAGGGAATCCCCACTCTTGGGGTCTGCCTCTTGGCCATCATTTGCCTTGTAAGGGGTGCACAGAAGTTCTGCCTGTCACAAGGCAACCTGGGAACAGTGAAGATCTGGAACAACTAAGCCTCTCATTTTCCTGGGGGTTCTGCTAGTCTCCTACTGGAGTTACAGAACAACCTTGAATTTTGGGGCCATTATTTGTAAAATAATGATATGTTGGGAAGTACTGTACACTATATTTTAACAAGTTTTTTGTTTACCAAAATTGTTTAGTTCTTGCTATGTTCACATCATAGAACAGAGTTCAACATTGAAAAAAACTATGCACTGTTAAATATTCAGATTTATTGAATAGGCAAGGTTGCTTGTTTTATTTGTTTTGAACTTTAGCACTACTTACATAGTTTTAATAAAATCCATGATCAGAATTACTTTACATTTAAAAGTGTTGCTAAATCTAAAAGAATTCCAAGCATACAGAGGATTATTGTCAGATGGCAAGTTATGACTGTCATCATAAAATATATGGGCAACCTTTTATTTTTTATGTGTTTGCACATGAACGTTACTCTTTTTATTTTAAAAAACTACTCCAGAAGATCTCATCTGCCTCCATCTCTAGGTAGTAATAACAGAAGAAACTGTCTTTCAAAAGGGGGAAATGTTTTGTGGTAACTAGCTGGTTGATAATTTAATCAGTAAGTTATTAAGACATGGGCTCGATTTTCATTGAGCCATGGAGTCGGGCTTGGAGGTGTGCGGAGGGTTAAAATCGCAAAAACTGGCGGGCAGGACCCCCCCCCCCCCCCCACCGCCTGTTTCCCGACTCCGAGCAATTTTAACTCAGGTGTGTCTGATGTTCCCGACTCTGTCCCGCATCCAACAGGTGGGACGGGTCTTTAAGGCCCTTAATAACCACTAAATGGCCTCTATAATCCTATTTTAACAGGCCCTTGCAAATTTAACCCTTTTACCACGTAAAACACGCCTGGTGGGAAACACGAATGTGAAACCTGGCGGGAGCACTATTGGATTGCTGACTATCAACTGCAGGTCAACCATTAAAGAGATTTGATCAGCCATCATATGCAGGTGGCAGGACTTAGTGTTCTCAGGCCTGGGGCAACTATTAGAAGGCTTAACCACACCTGTGGAAGGTTGGAGCCTCACACCCATCTCCAGTGTGGCCTCCTGGGAAACCCCTCTCGCCACCTTCACTCAGCGCTTCCTCAATGGTGGCATTAACCAAAAGCATGGGAGCCATTTATTTCCTTCCCATCTGGGCATTAGAGGAGCTCGAGCACCAGCCGCAGAACCAGGAACAACAGCAGCACCAGCAACAGCAGCAGCAGCAGGAGTGCCAGGCTGCTGCTCACCCACCTGAAGCTGCACAGGCCAGAAGGGGCCAGCGCCTGGACGCCCATCGGCGCAGCAGATACCCCCCAAACAGGGTCTACAGATGCAGGGTCACCTATCTCAACATGTCTGAGCAGCAGTGCCAAAGGCGGCTCCGACTTTCGCGAGAGGTAGTGACAGACATTTGCGCAATGCTACAGCAAGACCTGCTGCCCAGAGGACCAGGTGGACAAGCATTACCAGTGGCCATCAAAGTCACCACCGCACTCAACTTATTTGCCTCAGGCTCATTCCAGGGATCAGCAGCAGACATCAGCGGCATCTCCCAGGCGGCCGCACACACTTGCATCACGCAGGTAATCGATGCCCTCTTTGCCCTCACACACAATCACATCCATTTCACCAAGCATCGAGCAAGTGTCACGGCGCGAGCGGTTGGATTAGCTCATCTGGCAGGCTTTCCAAGGGTGCAGGGCGTCGTTGACTGCACACATGTGGCCCTTATGGCACCCCATCGCAATCCAGGTATTTTTGTCAACTGCAAGGGCTTCCACTCCCTTAACGTTCAGCTGGTGTGTGACCACAAGAAGGAAATTTTGCATGTTTTTGCCATGTACCCTGGCAGTTGCCATGACTCAGTCATACTGCGCCAGTCTAGTGTGCCTCCGCTATTCAGTCCGCCAGACCAACTTAACGGATGGCTACTCGGAGACAAGGGCTATCCCTGAGGATGTGGCTGATGACGCCGTTGAGGAGCCCGTCCAACGAAGCTGAGGAGAGCTACAACTCCTGCCACATTTCCACCAGAACCATAATCAAGCAAACCATCGGTTTGCTGAAGATGCGCTTCAGATGCCTGGATAGATCAGGTGGAGCCCTGCAGTACTCAGCAGCCAGGGTCTCCAGAATCGTCATGGTTTGCTGTGCACTTCACAACATGGCACAGTGTCATGTTGCAGATTCCTGAGGACCGAGTGGCTCCTCACATATCCTCCTCAGATGAGGAGGAGGAGGAGGAGGGCGAAAACGAACATCCTGCAGAGGCCCATCAACCAGTGGCAGCATTACGCGAGATGCAAGGAACGCACTCATCATGGCCAGATTTGCTTAGCCTAGTCAATCAAACACTTTTGCCTCGCAGCTTCTTACCGGAGCATTGACAATGGCCAAGAACAGAGGATTTCTAGCACTCTGACCACCATACTGATAGTTGCAAATATCCTAAGGCCTCAATGTGAAAGTCCCAATAGTGAAATGACAGACGCCACAACTGCAAAATTTGCCATCAGAATATTTATGTACAATTACGATGTGATGGCATTTTTACACTAAACACAAAATTCTACCCAAGTGACTACCCTTGTGACTACTTGTGCTTTATCTTCCTCTTACACGTGCTCCTACGTAGTGCTTCCCCTGTGGCTTCAGCAGATGTGGAGGCCCCTTGCTCACTTTGCTGCTGCTCCTGTCTCGACACCTTTGGCAGGCGTCCTCTGGGGTTGCGAGCCTGTGAGGGCTCATCAACAGTCTGCTGCTCCTGTGGCTGTGCAGGGGTTGAGACATCTATCTCACTTGGGAGTGGACTCCGGTGGGGCTCTGACTGAGGGCTCTGCAGTGGCATGGAAGTGTGAGTGCTTGGAGAGGAGCCCCCACTTCCTTGAGGTATGCCACCAACCTGCCTCTCATGGGTCAGGTCCCCCTCGTGCCTGCAAGTGGCTGGAGAGCACCTTGCTGCACATCAGGGGGGCCATGGGGACCCGTATCTGCAATGGCAGTCCTACTCAGAAAGACTTCCATGAAGGTCTGGTTTCTCTGTTCAATAGATGCCTATCGCTCCTCAAGAGATGTCATTCTATTCTGATTAATGACCATGTTTTCCATACCCTGGTGACTAAGCTCCTACATAAGAACATAAGAACATAAGAAATAGGAGCAGGAGTAGGCCAATCGGCCCCTCGAGCCTGCTCCACCATTCAATAAGATCATGGCTGATCTGATCCTAACCTCAAATCTTCTATCACTCTCCATCCACCCGAACCCATGTGATCTCCCGGGAGAGGCGAAAAACCAGATAAAGACCCAATGGCCAATTTGGGAGAAAAAAATCTGGGAAATTCCTCTCCGACCCATCTAGGCGATCGAAATTCTTCCAGGAGATCACTCTGTCCCTATATTTTCTACAGTACTTACCTTCTGTAAAGGCGATCTCCACCCCAGCCAGGAACAGGAATAAAACCATCTCCTGAAATCTAACACAGAATTAGAACACAGTAGGAGCAGAACCAGGCTACACGGCCCCTGGGCCCACTCCACTACACACAGGGCCATTCCGAACCTAGACTCATGTCCAATTTCCTGCCCGCTCCCCGTAACCCTTAATTCCCTTTACTTCTAGGAAACTATCTATTTCTGTTTTAAATTTATTTAATGATGTAGCTTCCACAGCTTTCTGGGGCAGCAAATTCCACAAACCTACCACCCTCCGAGTGAAGAAGTTTCTCCTCATCTCAGTTTTGAAAGAGCAGCCCCTTATTTTAAGATTATGCCCCCTAGTTCTAGTTTCACCCATCATTGGGAACATCCTCACCGCATCCACCCGATCAAGCCCCCTTATATGTTTCAATAAGATCGCCTCTCATTCTTCTGAACTCCAATGAGTAGAGTCCCAATCTACTCAACCTCTCCTCATATGACCACGCCCTCATCCCCGGGATTAACCGAGTGAACCGTCTTTGTACTGACTCGAGAGCAAGTATGTCTTTTCTTAAGTATGGACACCAAAACTGTATGCAGTATTCCAGGTGCGGTCTCACCAATACCTTGTACAACTGCAGCAATACCTCCCTGTTTTTATATTCCATCCCCCTAGCAATAAAAGCCAACATTCCATTGGCCTTCTTGATCACTTGCTGCACCTGCATACTAACTTTTTGAGTTTCGTGCACCAGGACCCCCAGATCCCTTTGTACTACAGTACTTTCCAGTTTCTTGCCATTAAGATAATAACTTGCTCTATGATTTTTCCTGCCAAAGTGCATAACCTCACACTTTCCAGTATTGTATTCCATCTGCCAAATCTCTGCCCACTTACTTAGCCTGTCTATGTCCCTTTGCAGGTTTTTTATGTCCTCCTCACTCACTACTTTCCGTCCCATCTTTGTATCATCTGCAAACTTTGATATGTTACACTCGGTCCCCTCCTCCAAATCGTTAATATAGATTGTAAAGAGTTGGGGACCCAGCACTGACCCCTGCGGAACACCACTAGTTACTGGTTGCCAATCTGAGAACGAACCATTTATCCCAACTCTCTGCTTTCTGTTAGAGAGCCAATCCTCCACCCATGCCAGAATATTACCCCCAATCCTGTGATTTTTTTATCTTGAGCAATAATCTTTTGTGTGGCACCTTGTCAAATGCCTTTTGGAAGTCTAAATACACTATGTCCACTGGTTCCCCTTTATCCACCCTGTATGTTACTTCCTCAAAAAACTCCAGCAAATTTGTCAAACATGACTTCCCCTTCATGAAACCATGCTGAGTTTGTCCTATTAAATTATGTTTATCCAAATGTCCCGTTACTGTCTCCTTAATAATGGACTCTAACGTTTTACCAACCACAGATGTTAGGCTAACAGGTCTATAGTTTCCAGCCTTCTGCCTACTACCCTTTTTAAATAAGGGTGTTACATTAGCAGTTTTCCAATCTGCCGGGACCTTTGCTGAGTCCAGTGAGTTTTGGAAAATTATTACCAATGCATCCACAATCCCTACCGCTACTTCCCTCAAGACCCTAGGATGCAAGCCATCAGTTCCAGGGGATTTATCCGCCTTGAGTCCCATTATTTTACCAAGTACCACTTCCTTAGTGATTTTAATCGTATTTAGTTCCTCCCCCGCTAGAGCCCCCTGTTTGTCCAGTGTTGGGATATTCTTAGTGTCCTCTACTGTAAAGACTGATACAAAATAATTGTTCAGTGTTTTTGCCATCTCCATGTTTCCCACCATTAATTTCCCGGTCTCATCCTCTAAGGGACCAACATTTACTTTAGCCACCCTTTTTCTTTTTATATAACTATAGAAACTTTTACTGTCTGTTTTTATATTTTTTGCTAATTTACTTTCATAATCTATCTTCCCTTTCTTAATCAATCTTTTAGTTATTTTTTGCTGTCTTTTAAAGACTTCCCAATCTTCCATCCTCCCACTAGATTTGGCTATCTTATATGCCCTTGTTTTTAGTCGGATACTATCCTTAATTACTTTACTTAGCCACGGATGGCTATCTTTTCTTTTACACCCTTTTTTCCTCAGTGGAATATATATTTTTTTGGAAGTTGTAAAATAACTCCTTAAATGTACACCACTGATCATGTACCGTTTTACCCTTTAATCTATTTTCCCAGTCCACTCTAATCAATTCCGCTCTCATACCTTCATAGTCTCCTTTATTCAAGCTCAGCACGCTTGTTTATCCAACCTTCTCACCCTCTAATTGAATATGGAACTCAACCATGTTATGGTCACTCATTCCAAGGGGATCCTTTACTAGGACATTTTTAATTAATCCTGTCTCATTACACAGGACCAAATCTAAGGTTGCTTGCCCCCTGGTCGGTTCAGTTACATACTGCTCAAGAAACCCATCCCTAATACACTCAATGAACTCATCCTCAAGGCTGCTCTGCCCAATTTGATTTGTCCAGTTAATATGATAATTAAAATCCCCCATAATTATAGATGTTCCCTTATTACAAGCCTCAACTATTTCCTGATTAATACTCCGTCCAACAGAATTGCAACTGTTCGGAGGCCTATAGACTACACCCACTAGTGTTTTTTCCCCCTTATTTTTCCTTATCTCCACCCAAACTGTTTCACTATCCTGCTCCTTTGACCCAATATCATTTCTCTGTATTATAGTGATTCCTTCCTTTATTAACATAGCCACCCCACCTCCTCTCCCTTCCTGCCTGTCCTTCCTGATTGTTAAATAACCTGGTATGTTTAATTCCCAGTCATGGTCACCCTGCAGCCATGTTTCTGTAATGGCCACAAGATCATACCCATATGTCATTATTTGTGCCGTTAACTCATTCATTTTGTTACGAATGCTACGTGCATTCAGATAAAGAACTTTCAAATATGTTTTGTAACACTTAGTTCCTGTTTTTTCCCTTTTTAGTACTTTACTTTTTGTTCCATACCTTCTGTCCCTTCCTGACACATTCTGTTCTTTAATTCCCCCACTGCTACCTAAGTCTATGACCTTCTCTGTTGTCATTTCTATTATTTGCTCTCTAGAAACCTCCCCCCCACTAATTAGTTTAAAGCCCTCTCTACAGCCCTAGTTATATGATTCGCCAGGACTCTAGTCCCAGCACTGGCCAAGTGGAGTCCGTCCCAACGGAACAGCTCCCTCCTGTCCCAGTATTGGTGCCAGTGTCCCAAGAAGCAAAACCCATTTCTCCCACACCAGTCTTTGAGCCACGCATTTAACTCTTTAATTTTATTTATCCTAGCCATATTCACTCGTGGCTCAGGTAATAACCCAGAGATTATTACCCTTGAGGTTCTGTTTTTTAATTTGACCCCTAGCTGCTCATACTCCTTTAACAGAACCGTCTTCCTTGTCCTATCTACGTCGTTTGTACCAACATGGACCACGACAACTGGATCCTCCCCCTCCCACTCCAAGTTTCTTTCCAGCCCAGAAGCGATGTCCTTAACCCTCGCACCGGGCAGGCAACACAGCCTTCGGGACTCCCGCTCTTGACTGCAGAGAACCCTATCTATCCCCCTAATGATACTATCCCCTACCACTACAACATTTCTTTTTACTCCCTCCACTTGAATGGCCCCCTGTACCACGGTGCTGTGGCCAGGTTGCTCATCCTCCCTGCAGTCCCCGCTCCCGCTCTCACAGGGAGTAAGAACTTCGATCCTGCTGGACAAGAACAAGGGCTGCGTCTCCTTCAACACTACATCCTGGATCCCTGTACCTTCCTCACTCGTAGTCACACCGTCCTGTCCCTGACCACGGACTACATCTGCAGTAATTAACTTCATAGGTGTGACCATCTCCTGAAACATAGCGTCCAGGAACTTCTCCCCCTCCCTGATGTGTCGCAGTGTTTGAAGCTCGGTCTCAAGCTCCATAACATGGAACTTGAGTTCCTCTAGCAGCAAACACTTGTCGCAGATGTAATCACCATGAGCCTCAATGGGGACCACCGGCTCCCACATCTCGCAACAGTAACACATCACCTGCTCCATTGTATATAATTAATTAAATTTCTTATTATTAGTTATGAAGACCCTGCCCGGATATAGATGATAATGTCACACCACTATTCAAAGGACTTACCAACTTAAAGGTATAAAAGAGAAAAGGAAGAAAACCAACCAACCAGCTGATCACCAACCTCCTCCTTGTATACTGTCTGTCGGGCCTGTTTGGTTGACTCGTCTCGCTGCTCTGCCTCCGCAGTGTTGTCCAAGCCTGGGAGTGGGGAACAAAACAGAGCAAAAAACATACCCTCACCTCCCACTTATCCGAACTCTCCCACTTAGCAAAACTCCAGCACCACTCAATGCACAAGGCACTCCGTGCACTGCACTAGCCCCTCCCCTTTTATACCCGGATTCTACTTCCGGTTTAAACTGCCCAAGAGTTTAAAAAGCCCTTAAAAAATTAAACTTACTTCAAATAATTGACTTCTTAACACTCTAAAATTCACAAAATACACTTAAATGATTTTTCTCCCACTTAGCAAAACTCCAGCACCACTCAATGCACAAGGCACTCCGTGCACTAGCCCCTCCCCTTTTATACCCGGATTCTACTTCCGGTTTAAACTGCCCAAGAGTTTAAAAAACCCTTAAAAAATTAAACTTACTTCAACTAATTGACTTCTTAACACACTAAAATTCACAAAATACACTTAAATGATTTTTCTCCCACTTAGCAAAACTCCAGCACCACTCAATGCACAAGGCACTCCGTGCACTGCACTAGCCCCTCCCCTTTTATACCCGGATTCTACTTCCGGTTTAAACTGCCCAAGAGTTTAAAAAACCCTTAAAAAATTAAACTTACTTCAAATAATTGACTTCTTAACACACTAAAATTCACAAAATACACTTAAATGATTTTTCTCCCACTTAGCAAAACTCCAGCACCACTCAATGCACAAGGCACTCCTTGGCCGTAGCCCTCCTCTCCTCTACCGTAGCCATCCTCTCCTGTACGGTAGCCAGCCTTACCACGGAGGTAGCAATCGTTTCCATGGAGGTAGCCATCCTTTCCGTGGTGATGCGTTCATGCGCCAATGACTTCACAAAGGCTCTGCTCATGTTCGCTATGGACTCCTCCATTCGCTCCACACTCGCAGCGACCCTAGAGACAAAACCTGCCAGAGACTCCTGCATCTGTGCCTGGAGTTCCATCACCTCTGACCTTATGGATGGACCCAGAGGCAGAGGGTCGACATGCTGCTGAGCCGAGCTGGCAGAGTCCTGGGTGTGCTGAAGTTTGGTGACGCTGCACCCTCAGAGGTTGCAGCTTCCTCTGAGGAGTCTGGCTGCTCAGCATCTTCTTCCTGGCTAGGGGGGACGGATGCTTGTGATGATTCTGTGGGGGAGTAAAAGAAAGAGTCAGAGATGTGATGCAAAGGTTACATGCACATAGCTTTTTGCAGATGCTCATAAGTCCATCTGTTACAGCTTCACAATCATTATCAGCGACTCATGCAATGTCAAAGAGAGAGATGGGAATCTTTTCTGTCACCAGCATGCTGTGTTACACCCGTCTGTCCGTCCCCCACGCGCGAATCATCCTCAATGCCCATGATTTCCAGGATGGCCTCCTCTCAGGGGGTCAGGTGGGCTAATGAGGCTGTCCCTCCTCCTGTCCTGGTTCGCTCTCTTTTGTTGTGAGCTCTCTTTTCCTGCAATGAGGGAGACAAGTGGATGTTGAGTGAGAATGAAGGAGTGAGTGTAGAGATTGCACGGCATAGATACTTAGAAGGAAACAAAGATGGAGTGAGGTTGCAAGACCAAGGGCCCTCCCTGCGTGTTGTCAGTTGTGTTCAAAGCATCAGGGTGATAGGGAGTGTGAGGGCTGTATGGTTGAATAGTTATGTGAATGTGAGCATAGAGAGAGAGGGAATGGGTAAGGGTGCATGGATGTCAGTGTCAAGTGGGATGTGGAGGAAGAGATTGCTAAAGCTGAGTGCTGGTGAGGAAAGGCAATGCGGATCAGATTGAGGGTGATGGGAAATTCATACTCACTTTTCCAGTGCGCTGAAAGTTATGAAATCTTTTCCTGCACTGTATCCAGGTTCTGCAGGTGACTCCCAAGGAGTTGACCTCCTCAGCCACCTGCAGCCACACTGCCTTGGTCTGAGTTGGAGGCCTCTTCCTCCCTGATGAAGGGAACTGCACCTTCCTGTTGTCCCTAGCCCCATCGACTAATGCCTGCAGTGCCACCTCGTCAAAGCGAGGAGCTGATCTTGCCCTCCCGCTTCTCATCTTTCCTGCAGGTCCCTCTGACACCAAATGGAGAAAGCTTGGAAGCCTACAGAGGAAGCAAGGCTTGCTGTGGACCTTAAATGCAGCAGCAATGATGAGGTCATCGGAGGGGACTTTCAGTCATGAAAAACCCCTTTGCAAAGGCTTCCCACACGTTGGAAATCAATTGGCCAATTGAATTAAAATTGCATCAATCTCCCACATCCATTTAGATTTGTGTGGGAAACACGAAATTCGGATAACACGACAACAGCCCGCACCTGAGTTAAAATCCAGCCCATAATTAATTGTCAGGCATGGAAAATAAACGGTGTTAATTAGCTGGCAGTACACCAAAGATCATGGCCTAGAAATTCAGTATAGCCACATTTGGGGCGCTACAGCATGGCGTTCGCTAACTTTTGCACCCGGCGCAACTTAGCACCACCTTCGCCGATATTCAGTTGCATCACCCCAAGAGGTTGCTGCTGCGCTAAAGCAGGCGATGCACGACTATCATTAGGCGCTAAGCCGGCGATCCGGGGCGCAAACACCGAAGGCGGGCGCAGCGCAGGTGCGGCGAGTTGCTCATTGAGGTCAGTCAGATGCCGGTCGGCACTTAAAGGGGGAGGGTGGAATTGTTTGGCTGCCATGCCCTGCACACTGCAGCCCTAAGGCAAGGCCTGAACACTGCTTCTGGAACTGCTCCACGCCCAGGAGAATGGAGAAGGCCAGGTAGAGAGCGCAGCGCTTCGGCGAGGGTGACCTGAGGCTGCTAGTTGGCGCAGTGGACCGCAGGTGCCATATCCTCTTCCCTGAGGGTGGCAGGAGGCTGCTGCCAGCGGAATATCAGAAAGCATGGAGGGAGGTGGCAAACAGGGTCACATCCAACAGCGTGGTTGGCAGGACACCAACCCAATGCCGGAAAAAACTCAACGACCTCACTCGGTTTGTCAGGGTGAGTACCCTTTCCAGTATCCTCCTCATCCCTGCATGTGCACCTCACTTTATGGCCAAAGGGGCCTGAAAGCCCTAATTGCCAGCCCTCATCCAGCAGCTATGGGACTGTCATGAAAAGCACTTGCACATTCAGGACTTTAGACACTGTCAGGGCTATTCGACCATGGGAGGCAGTGCAGGCGAGATCAGGGCTTGACACTGTCAGGGCTATTCGACCATGGGATGCAGTGCTGGTGAGATCAGGGCTTGACACTGTCAGGGCTATTCGACCATGGGAGGCAGTGCGGGCAAGATCAGGGCTTGGCAATGTCAGGGCTATTTGACCATGGGAGGCAGTGCAGGCAAGATCAGGGCTTGACACTGTCAGGGCTATTTGACCATGGGAGGCAGTGCGGGCAAGATCAGGGCTTGGCACTACTTAGAGGCCATCCTTTCTCTTGCAGGGCAAGCTGGTGCATAACAGAAGACAGCAGCGACAGACTGGGGGAGGCCGTCCTGACCTGATACAGCTGAGCAACCTCAAGCAGCGAGTGGAGCGGATCATGGCAGGCCGGCGAAGTGGCCCCGTCGCCACTGGAGATGCTGACCCTGTTCTGGGCACCAATGGTAAGGTCATCACCTTTTTGACCTCTCTCTTTCCACTTGCGCCTCACACCAGCATCCTTTGCCACTATCGAACCAATGTAGTGCACAGCAGCACTCATGCCTCCCTCGCTGCTGCCCTGTCCTCACTCTAAAGCAACTCTTGTGCCTCCCTGCTTTCAGATGGTGACTTGCCAGGTGAGGAGGCAGCCCTTCAAGCTGGCACTGTGTCCGAGTCAGACATAGAGGAGGAGGAAGAGGAAGCCGGCCCATCAGGGACACCCTCAGCCGAGGCAGCCCATGGCCATGATGGTGACACGTCTTCCCTGGAGGGGAGCAGGGGGGAAGGGTCCGAGGAGAGTGAAGCTCCAGGGACCAGCAGGCTGCAGCAACGCAGGAGGGGTGGGGAAGCTCGGCGGCCTTCTCCCCGGAGGGTGAGTGCGGCCTCCAGTCCTGCTATGGTGAGCGCAGAGGAGGTGCGGCTACTAGCGGAATTGGGCGCCCAGGCTGAGCGCAGGCACACTGAGCTCATGGCTGCAGTGACAAGGATGCCTGACTCCATAGAGTCACTGGCAAGGGGTGTGCAGGAATTCGGGGCAGCACAGGCCAGGAGTTTCCAACAATTCAGTGCGGCACAGGCCAGGAGTCTGCAGGACTTCGCAGCAGCACAGGCTAGGAGTCAACAGGACTTTGCTGCATCACAGGCGGCTTCTAGCCAAGTGCTCAGTCGTGCCGTGCATTCACTGGCTGGTGTCATGCAGACACAGACCAGGGCCACACGGGCACTAACTGCTGCCACCCTCGCTGGATCGGCCAGGCATCGCCGGGGCACTCGCTGTGCCGCAGCAGCCCAGCAGTCTGTGCCTCAGCAGATTGCTGTGCATGCTGCAGTGCTGGCCCGTGCGCGTGCCAATGTCTCAGCCTACCAGGGAGTGCCTGTGATCTGTCAGGTTGGTAGCATTCCTGCAGCCAACACTATCACTCCTCCATTGCAGCTGCCACCAGCCATTGGACAGACTGATGCCGCCCAAGCAGAGTTGGAGCAGTCAGCAGCCGACCCTCCAGGCCCAGAGCTGGTCCAGGCCGACCCCCAAGGGCATCTGCCGTCTCACCATCTGACCCTCAGCAGCCTTCCCCCAGCCTTGCTGCAGCCACTGGGGCCCCATTGAGGAGGAGCTGCAGGGCGGGTAGGGGCCAGTCACAGAAGCGAGATGGATCACCCTCGCAGGGGAAAAAGTAGAAGGTGTGGCCAAAGTTTTGTTTTATTTATAAAGGCCGAGACTGCTGTATTTGTTTTAGATATAAAGGCCGAGACTGGTATATTTCTTTTATTTTTAAAGGCCGAGACTGGTATATCTGTTTTATTTATAAAGGCCGAGACTGGTGTATTTCTTTTATATATACAGGCCGAGACTGGTGTATTTGTGTTTTTTGTGGTGGTTTCTCTCCATTAGTTTGTCATGTGGGAAGGGCACAGAGGTATCACAGTAAAAAATGTTCTTAAATCGCACTGTCCATGTTTTCTTTTGGAAGTCCTGGTTGCCCTGCTTGGCTGAGGGCTTGTGGAGCAGCTACATTCATCTTCCGCCATTGGCACAAGCCATTCCCTGAGAGGGGGCCTAGAACCGAGTTGCAATAAGCCACCGACGGGTGGCCCTTGCACTTTCTGCCTCCCTCCTGTGCTGGTCCTCATCCTCCTCCTCCTCCTCCTCTGGTGGTCCTCCAATGTCTGCTGGCAGTGGCTGAGTCCTGCGGATGGCCAGGTTGTGCAGCATGCAGCACACGACAACGAAATGGGAGACTCGCTCAGGCGAGTACTGTAGGGCTCACCTGGAATGATCCAGACAGCGGAACCATTGCTTGAGCACGCCGATTGTTTGCTCAATGATGTTCCTGGTTGCTTGATGGCTGTCATTGTATCGCTCTTCAGCAGGGGTGCTGGGCGCACAGAGCGGGGTCATCAGCCAGGTGCACAAAGGATAGCCTTTGTCCCCGAGAAGCCATCCTCGTGGGTGAGGCTGGGCCTCGAACATGTC
Organism: Somniosus microcephalus; assembly: GCF_052327205.1. Classification (NCBI taxonomy): domain Eukaryota; kingdom Metazoa; phylum Chordata; class Chondrichthyes; order Squaliformes; family Somniosidae; genus Somniosus; species Somniosus microcephalus. The sequence continues at coordinate 227,025,259 of NC_140990.1, forward strand.
TGCCACAGAAGTCTGGCGCAGGATGAAGGCATCGTGGCTGCTGCCTGGAAAGCGGGCATTGACAGCTAGTATGAGCTGCCTGTGGTCACACACCAACTGCACATTGAGTGAATGGTAGCCCTTCCGGTTGCGGTAATCCTCAGCATTCTCTAGAGGTGCCCGCAAAGCCAAATGTGTGCAGTCAATGGCGCCCTGCACCATGGGGAAGCCCGCTAATACTGCAAAGCCCATTGCACGCTCTTGCTGCTTGTCCATGGTCATGGGGAAGTAGATGAACTGACGTCTCCTTCTGAAAAGGGCATTGGTCACCTGGTGGATGCAGCAATGTACCGCGAACTGGGAGATGTTGGAAATGTCCCCAGTAGTGGATTGGAAGGAGCCGGTGGCATAGAAGTTGAGAGCCACCGTCACCTTCACTGCCACCGACAGAGACGTCCTGCTCCACAGGTGTGGCTGCAGATCTCCGCGAAGCAGGTGGCAGATCTCAGTGACCACCACCCTTCTGAATCGCAGCCTCCGAACACACTGCTCCTCAGACATGTTCAGATATGAGAACTGCTGGCGGTATACCCTGGGTGGGTAAGGCCTCCTTTGCCAACACCTGTTGGCCTTTCTCCGTCTGGCCATGACTGGCACTTTCTCACGGCGTCTCTGAGCCCTTTGAATGCAATGGAGAAGCCCAACGTTTCCACCCATTGCAGCCCCCATTATATGTTTCCAAACAATGCTATGACACTGAAGTTAAAGACAAGTGCAAAGCTCTGGCCTGAAGCCACAAGTACCTGTGCGAGTGTTGAGCCAAACCAGAAAGCTCTCTACCTTTGTCTCTCTCCAAATATCCATCTCTCACAAAGAAGGAGTGGAGCAAAATGGCTGCCATTTATACTGCAGGAGGAGTCCCCTTTAATTAGCGCCTCCCGTGCCCTACAGCGACTGGGAAACGTTCCCCTCTACCAGTCGCGGGGGGCGCCAGGCGCACAATAGGCCGGCGCCACTGAATTTCCGGTTCGGGGCGCACAAAGGGCGTTGCACCATGAAATGACGTCAGGATCTGCGCGCGCAGCTGAGCGGGCGCAAAGGTTTTGCGCCGCCGCTAAATCTTAACTGAATTTCACGAGAGGCGCAGATTGCGCCGCGCCCGGGTGCTAGCCGCTTAGCGCCCCACTTCTCCTCCTAAGGCGCTAGCGGGTGGCGCAAACAACTGAATTTCTAGGCCCATATATTTAGGATTTTTTCCACTGAATGCCCTTCATTATTAAAGAGGAGTGAGAACCCGCATTGGGCTGAATTTTACCAACCTCGGTGGGCCCATGGCGGGCGACGTCAGTGGCGGGTCCCGGCCTCGCTGCCAGCTCCAGCCCACTGTCCAAAATGAATTTCCCCAATTGGGCTTGTTAAGCCCGCCCAGCGCGTTTCTCGGCCAATTGCAGGAAGCGGGTCTGGTGACGCCATTTGATGACGCGTTATCAGCCAGTTTCCTTAAAGGGACCATGTGCAAATTAATTTTGACAGTTCTGCTGTCAGTATTCAATAGCATTGAGGTGCTGCAAACACTGACAAGCACTGCACAAAGGTGCACAGCTGCACCCAGGCTCTTCCATGACTCCCTCCATATGCTTATGGAGGGAGTCACAGCATGCAGGGAGGTTCACTTCCCTTCCCATGGGCGGAAGAGACCTCCCCAGGAGACCAACGCAGCCTGGTTGCACAAAGCACAGGAGGACACAAGCAGGGATGTCATCAGGAGGACCAGGCTGCAGTGGCGCAAACCTTTCCATGATCTCAGTAGACCACGAAAGGTTAGTACAAAGCCACACTCAACCTCATCCTGCTGTGTCACTCATCACATCCCTGTCACTCTGCCTTCCCTACACTACTCCTGCACATCCTTACTCACACCAACTTACCTTGCACCTCCACTCATCCCTCTCTATTTACATTATCACGTCCCCAACTCACCCTCATCCTCGTGCAATCATACCAACTAACAACACAATTGGGTGTTTAAGCAATGTTCATGTAAAGTTTCTGTTAATGTGGTGTCAAACACTGAAACCATTATTTTCAACACATTACATTCTTGGACACATCTGTATGCACCTTTGGAAGTGGCTTAGTGAGTTGCAGTGAATAGTGATACATAACGGTACCCCTGCAATGCTGATGAGTGTGAAAGGAATGGCTTGGGCATTGTAGGGATGCTTTATGGTGCTGGTGTGGGGTGGTGCCAATCTGGTGCATCATGTGACAGCCAGGGTATACAGCATCAACTGAAGTAAATCTGGCCATGATGAGGCCATCCCTGGCCTCCCGGGCAGCAATGTGGTCAGGTGCTGATGCCCTATGTCCTGTACAGCATCAGTTGATTGCGGAGAAGGTTGGTGTTATTGTTGGTGCTGCTGGTCTGCTTGGTGCTGTTGGTGTTGCGGCTGATTGTGGTCAGATTCTGAGAACCAAAGTGAGAGAGTATAAACCGTACCCATTCTGATGTAATAGATGGCAGGTGAACTTGAGATGACAGAAGCAAGGTGAGAGAGGTTGTTCCAATGCGGTGACACTGGAAAGAGAGTTTGCTCTAAACACTTGCACCCTGCATAAAGCTCAACCTGTCTTCCAACTGCAATAAGCAACAGCTTCTGAGCTTGGAAGTGAACAGCTGTGAGGTGGGAGCTTTTATAGCACATTTGCAGCTGTCAAGTAATGAGATGATTCCATGGCCATTCAACTCACGCCCTGCTTACTTGACGTGATCTCCAAGCAGCGTGGTCTCCATGGGCGACCTGGTAAACTCTGAAGGTGAGATAAAAATAATTCTTAATGCTCTGTTAACAAGGTCATAATGACCGTATTTGCCTCCCCTGCTGCTGCGAGTTGGGTCTGCTCAGCACTGACAGACCCAACATTTGGGAAAGGCACGTGGTGGCGGGTTGACAGTGGGGTCTCGATCCGCTATCAAAAAAAAAATTCCCTCCCGACCCGCTACCGATTGCGCCCACTGACCCCCTGGAAAATCCCCCCCGATAACTTTGTTTTCTGTTTTCTACACTGGTTTACAGAGGCGTTCTTTAGAATGCTTTCTTGCTCAAATCTAAAATATACTGCCATGAATTCTTCCCATATTCATCTTTCAATGCTTTCAAAAGCAACCTTGAACAAACAAATTCAATAACATCTACATTACTCAGAGCAGAATCATTCATGCCCCAGTTTCATTATGTATGTGGGAAACTGGGCATAATCTGTGGAATCTTTGTAATAGGAGCTTATACTTTATGGCCTAGAAATTCGGTGGGCTGCGTCACCAGTTAGCGCCTAAAGAGGGCACTCAGTAGCTTTAGTGCCACTGGCCGCGCCTCCCGCGATATTTAGCTGGGGCGCTAATGGCGGCGTTAACCTGTTGCGCTGCACCACCTCCGATGACATCATCGGTGTGCGCAGCGCCCCGCTACCGCCCCGATCTCGATATTTGGCAGCGACCGCCTCTGTAGCACCGTTCGCAAATGGCACCCGGTTCACGGGGCCTTCCTGTGGCGGCAGTGGCGCAAATTAAGGTGGAGGTGCGGGGCGGCCGTTTTTTCCGGCGGCCGCCTGCCAGCACCTCCGTCCCCAGCCTCCTGATTGCACCCCGCGGCATTGCCGGCTGTTTTCCGAGAGCCCGGCACTTCTCCTCAGTGCCGGGCTCTTTTGCTGGCACTCGCGATCTCCAATCGCGCTGGTGCAGGCCCCTCCCCCTTAAGAATGGGAGGAAGGCCTGCAGTACCGCAGCGCGCCGTGCCGCAGCGTGTGGCGCTGCGGCACGTTGCACTGCAATATTCAGTTTCAGCGCCCTAAGAGGGACACGGAGCGCCTCGAGCCTCGCCCTGTGACCCTCTTGGGGCGCTCAAGCTGAACTTCCGGCAGTCGCTACTGCTCCAAACGCTGCGCTAAATCCAGCGCCCAGGCGAGCTTGGCGCCCCGTTTGCGGCTCCCCCCAATTTCTCCCCCATGTCTAGTACCCTCTCAAATATTTGAATTTTCCAGTCAAAACATGGCATTTTGAAATGCTGTATCAAAAAAGAAATTCTGTTGAATTAGTCCCTTGTATAATAGACAATCCAGAAGAGAAAAACATTGTCTAACAGTAAGGCCTAGAAATTGGGTACTTACCACCACGAGTTACCGCTGCAATACAGTTGGTGAAGGCCTTAGCACTGCCCTGGAAATGTAAATGGAGAGCACGACTTAACATCACCTCAGCGAACTTCGACCGTAGCACTGAGTTCAGGGCTGGGTCCTAAGCTCGCCATGAAACCCAGCTTTCAGCAGACTGACAGAGATGGTGTCAGCACCTCTTAAAGAGACACACACATCTTTCAGGTAAGTTTGCATTTAAGTTTTTGGACTGGATTTTTAAAATTTTATTGAAACAGTGGCTTGGTGCAATACATGTTAAACATTTTTTAAGTTTGCAGGGAGTGCTGCTAGATGCTTGCAAGGCCTTGGATGGTAAAGGAAGACCTTTGAGATGACAGAAAATGCTGGAAATACTCAGCAGGTCAGGCAGCATTCATGGAGAGAGAAATAGTGTTCACATCTCAGGTTGAGATGCTGCCTGACCTGCTGAGTATTTCCAGCATCTTATGCTTTGATTTTAGATTTACAGCATCCGCTCGCAGAGGGAAGAGGAAAGCGCAGATGAGGAAGGCGCAGAAGAGGAAGACACAGAAGAGGAGTGTAAGGTTCTCAAAATTCCCACATTCCCCCAAGGTTATTAATAAAAGGGACCCTGCATGGACAATTTAAAAAGGGTACCCAAAAGATGGCGTCCGCACCTCATGACCAAAAGCCTGTAAGATTTTAAAAGCTTCGACTCTGCAGCAGCACAGGCAGCTTTGGGAAATCAAAACTTAAAATGCATTTCTGTGAAAAGGACTTCTGTGTTTGGAAAACCAAACAGCTAGGCAAACACTGAATATGCATTATATCAGATCAAACCCAGTTAGGCCTAAACATGAGGCCATTAGTTTGTCCGCATAAATAATCGGAAACAGCTCAAGGGAGCCACCAAGGCTGGACAGGCTGATTAAAATGCATTAATGACAATACAATCCGGACATTGAGGCCATCAGGTGCGATAAACGGCCATCTAAAACCAGTTAACTTAGATTGGTATAATCATGTTAAACAGCCTGCCAAAAGTTAAACAATGGGATGACCTGATTTGGCACGCAGATAGGAGATGAAGGAACGGGTATAATTGTAGGCCCTCTGTAGCAATCGCTCTCTTGGCTCTTGCTCTTGCTCCTGCCCTGCTCTCGTGGCTCCAGTCTCATGGGGCTGCTGCCGCTCGTACTCGTGCCCTGGTCTCATGGCAGGTTCTCTTCTCGCTCCCCTCATTGGGTTAAACAGCCAAGGACATCCATACCAATCACAAGCGAGGGGAACGAGACCCGAGTCCAAAGTCATACAGGACACACAGGCCACAAAAAGGGGCAAGACGAAACGAGATGAGATGAGGAGAGACGAAGAAGAAGGTAACAACCCGATAATAGCAGAAAAGTGCAGCAGAAGACGCATTGAGAAACCAAACGCCTAGTTATAAGCTGGCGCTTGGGGAAAAAAGTAAATGTATGGACAGTGAGAATAAGTTGGCTATTGAACACTGCGAATTAGCTGGCATTAAATGCAGGTGTCCACGCCGCAACAAATATACTGGCGTTCCAAGAATGGGTAGAAAAATCTAAGCAGTGAAGACTGTCAACTGCCCCAAAAACGCAACGTTACCGCCGATGACCGCCCGAGGGAGAAGAAGAAGAGAACCCATCGCGACGAGATGACGACGGTAGCTGAGGAGAGGGCAGGTGTGTCGCAGCAACAGCTCCAGCGCCGCGCCCTGAGACCACGTGGCGACGGGGTACCTAAAAGGACAGAAGACCAAACCTCAAAACTCACAACTGTTAAAGCAACAGGCTTTGGATTGGTGAGCATGAATTCTGGCCCCTCATAGCTTAATCTAGTTAGGTATAGGGGGTGGGATAAGGATAAGGGGATTGTTAATGTAGTTTGTTTTCCCTCGATGTGCCGTGTATTCTCCATTCCCTGTATAAGTATATAGTTATTTGTTTATGCCTGTAATTGTTTATCAGCAATTTCTCAGAAGACTGTGTTTTATTTCCGTTTTAATAAAATCTTGTTTTTTCTTACACCAAACCACTTGTCTACTCGATTTTCTGTATTGCCGCCTGTACCTAAGTCCGGTGCCTAGAACACAGGGGCGTGGGAGCGATTTGAACCGCTCACAGACAGTCAGGGGCATAACTGACTGGGCGCACGTGCCACCCGCCACCCCCTACAGGAGGAAGCAGAAGAGGAGGAAGTAGAAGGAAGGATGCAACCCAGCCAGCCCCTTTCTGGCCAGGATATCCGGAATGGAATCATCCACCTGCGGTACCAGTGAACACAACCCCAATTCTCTTTTCAACATTTGTCCCACAACTTACCTTCCCTCTGTTACTGTCCTCTTGGCCACAATGCTGAAATAAAAGCCACCACAAAGCAAACATTCCAATCCAATTTTATACACCTATCCATCCAATATGACATCAAGAAATCAACTCATCACCCTTATGCATTCCCTGAGTGGCCTTTGCCTAGCTTAGTGACTATCTTGTGTGTGCCTTTGCCTATCCTACTGATGTCATGCAGTGCTACCCCAGTGGCTGCAGCATGGCTGGTGGAAGGCTGCAGACTTCAGTGGGGGACACTACAAATGGCCTTGCTGGTCGATATTGAGAAGCTGGTGGCTGGGAGTGTGAAATCGAGTGACAGTGTTTCATCTTTCTCTTCTTATTCACTCTTCTCTCCCTCTTCTTGGTCACCTACTTGCTGGGCAGGTTGCATTTCTTGGGGATACGAAATGAGGAAAGCACAAGGGTGGAGTTGTGGTGAGGGGAGGTTGGGAAAGTAAGAGATGCATGCAAGAAGGTGGGTAATGTATGAGGATACCAGCATTTTGTATCCTTTCAGCCCCGCCGCTTGCCAAGGGTTCAGCCATGCCCCTGTCAAGAATGGCCTGCACTGTCTCCTGGTCACACATCCTTCTTTTTGGAGGGCCTCCTAGCCCCTGTAGGTAGAGGACCTCTCTTGCAGTGTTGACCCCCTGCACAAAGCTAGAGTGCTGCATGCGAGACGCTGGGTGCCCCTTCCTGGCTTGATGAGCCATTTGTGTTAGTGCTGAACCACTTTTCCCTTTTTTTTAGGTGCGGAAGGGAATTCAGCTTCAAGAGCTGAAGACTCCCATTTGGGAATTCTTTTTAATATTAATATTATTCCAGAAAGCACTTGAGCTGTAAGGGCTAAAAACTGGCTATTTTTACATCATTTAAATGTTTTCATTTCTGAAGGCATTGCCCCTTTCAGCAACCCATAATTCTTTCTGAAATGACAGCCTCGCTTTCAGAGAAGCTGTTCTTGCTGCAACTACATGTCGGCCGCGCTATATCGGCCCTGCTGCTGGGACCAGCACCACCAGGACGCCGTTGCACTGTGCGTTAAGCGCTGGGCTAAAGCTACTTAGTCCCCAGCGTCAATTTTTTGGTCTTGCCGGCGCCACCATTTTCAGCGGCTGTTAACCCCCGGCCATGGTGGTACCGGCAGCTTTTGTGGTGGTCACAAATTTCTAGGCCAATGTCTTTAGCTTAACTGATCAAAATCTATAAGGAACTGGAGCAAGACTTAAATTGTGCCTATCAGCTTGTGAGGATAGCGTTTAACTACAAATGCAAGATAAAATAAATAATGCGCAACCGGTTCCATCTACCACTCGACTTACATGAGAATGTTTGGTTCTGTCTAGGTCCAGAGTTGCAGCTTCCCACACCCTCTGGGAGCGAAGTTGTGGAGCTCGCAGGTAATTGTGGGCAATGAAGCGGTCTGAGAATTAAAGGGGACATGTACACTGAAGCAATACAAAATAAAATGCAGTGAATCAATACATTTTTCAGCCTTTTCTGCCTTTTAAGAAATATTCAATATTTATAGAAGTTCCAAATGTGAATATTCAGCTGTTAAAGCTTCCTAACCTCAACCAATGGGAAAACTGCCTCAGCACTAACACAAATGGTTCAGCAAGCCAGGGAAGGGTCACCGAGGGTCTCACATGCAGCACTCCAGCTTTGTGCAGGGGGTCAGCACTGCAATAGCGGCCCATTACCCATAGGGGCCAGGAGGTCCTCCAGAAAGAACAATGTGGGAGTACATCACTAAGGCTGTCACTGCCAGCAGTGTCGCCCCCCACCACCTGGCATCAGTGCCCAAAGAAGCTTCATGACCTCAGACCACTGCTCAAGGTCAGTGAATGCATCTTCAAAAGCTGCCTCCTACCAACTGCACCACTAGCCTCACACACTGTTCAATGGACAACCCAAAATCACTCACCTACCAACAATCTGCACCAATGACAAGGCACATCTCCCGTTCCTAGCTTCACCTCACCCCCTTGGAGGAGACAGTGCAGGCCATTCTTGGCAGGGGCATGGTTGAGCCCTTGGCCAGTGGCGGGGCTGAAAGGATACAAGATGCTGGTATCCTCATACGTTATCCTCCTTCTCACATGCATCTCTTGCTTTCCCACCCTCCCATCACCACAACTCCACCCTTGTGCATTCCTCATTTCACACACCCAAGAAATGCAACCTGCCCAGCCAGCGGGTCAACAAGAAGAGGCAGCCTGCCCAGCTAATGGGACCACAGGCAAATAATTCTATCCCGGATATCCCGGCCACAAGGGGCTGTCTGGGATGCATCCTTCTGTCTGATTCCTCCTCTTCGGCTTCCTCCTCTTATGCGTCTTCCTCTTCCCTCTGGAAGCGGATGCTGTAAATGTGAAATGACAGCATAAAATGCTGGAAATACTCAGCTGGTCCTTGAGATGTGACCTGTTTTTCTCTTTACGGATGTTGCATGGCCTACTGAGTATTTGCAGCATGCTCTGTCTTCTCAAGGGCCTTCATTTACCATTCGAGGCCTTGCAAGCATCCAGCACCACTCTCTACACATTTAAAAAAACTTTTCACTTCTATTGCAGCAAGCCACTTCAATAAAATCGAAAAAACCCAGTTCAAACCCTTAAATTCAAACTTACCTGAATGATGTGTGTGTCCCTTTAAGAGCTGCAGACATCGCCACTATCAGTCTGCTTGCAAGGCAGGTTTACCTGGTGTGCTTAGGACCCAGCGCTGAATTCAGCGCTAGGGTCGAAGTTTGCGTTGGTGACGTTAAGTCGGCATTGCACGCCAATTGACGTCACCATGCCGCCATTTTTTTCCCAGGGCGCTGCCAGTTACCAGCAGTGCAAAGGGGGCGAGCAATATGGCAGCTGCCACGGGAATCACCACCAGCTTTCCCCCTCGCCCCGAGTTTCTGTTGAAACTTATTTGTATATCGACGAACGCAAAATCTGCCATGAACCAGTGCAATCGGGCCGCATTTTAAAACGTACTTTGAAAAATATTTGCTAGAAAAAGTATTCCCTGATATAATTAAGGGGGGTAACTTGGTGCAGTTTGATTAATACAGCTGAAAATGGGTTTATCACAATAAATAAGCATTTTCAACATTTTATTGCCATTCCATGGCGCTATGGAGTGATGGTGAGTACATGAATTTCTAGCCTGAGGAATGTGACAATTGACAAGTAGTATAGGATTCAAGTATTGAGACCACAGAAATTTTGAAGCTTTAATGGCTGCAGCATGATCTGAGTTCAAAGGGTTTAATACTGTAGTACCAGATTAGATTGCTCAGTATATATATTAGTGATACCAGTAAAGACTTATCAAGGCTAAGAGCAAACAGGAGATTGGCTGCTAACTAACAGAACATGTGGCTTTGTGTCTCAGGGTTTATCTGGTTTCACCAGTTTCCAACTAAATGTTTCATGGCAGTGAGTGTTGCGTCCATGTATAATAAGACACAGACTGCGGAGAACGGTACAACAGGTGTTTACTCAACGTGGCTCACACTGCAACTGAACTGTACAGATTACTACTCAGTGTTATATACAGGTGTGGTCACTGCCGGTACTGCAGTATACATGAGCTGTAAAACATAGTTCCCCCCCTTAAAGGTATATACATTACAATTCCTCCCCTTTTAGATTAACAGTACCATAACACTCATTTAACAATTAAATATCAAACTAATTACAATTAACACTTTTAACATGCAACATTAGCTGAAAATAGTCTATTTATATATTCAGTCTTTGGGGAGGCTTCCTGATCCTTTCTGGATAGCGCCTTTCCCGAGTGTCTTGCTCTTGGTGCGGAGGCGATTCTGGCCGCCTGTCGTCGGTTGGTTCATCAGCTTCTGATGCTACTGTTTCTGGGGTAGATGCGACCTGTACGTCGGGTTCATCACCAGGTACATATGGACGAGGCATGGGGTTGACTTGTTCCTGTGACTCTAGGATCTGGTCAGCATGGCGTCTCACAATGCTCTCCCCAACGTCCACTGTGTACATTAGGGGGCCCTGCCGTGTGCATATCGTTCCTGGCTGCCATTTTTCTGTTCGGTAGTCGCGGGCCAAGTCTGGTTGCCCTACATTGAAGCTCCTTGTTGGCTTCTCATGGATGTGCTGGAATTGCTTACTCTCACCATCTCTTCGTATGTTTGGTCTGAGCAAATCCAGGCGAGATCTTAACCATCGGTTAAAGAACATCATGGCTGGGGCCTGGTTGGTGACTGCATGTGTCGCATTCCGGGAGGCGAACAGGAAATTGTCCACCTTGTGCTGCAGCGGAATGTTGTCATTGTACATAACCTTTATTGCCTTCTTAAAGGTTTGTACGAACCTCTCAACCAATCCATTTGTGGCTGGATGATACGGGGCGGATGTGTAATGCCTTACCCCATTCTTTTTCAAGAACCTCCGGAACTCTTCGGACACAAACTGTGGTCCGTTGTCGGAGCAAATCTGTTCTGACAAGCCATTCCTGGCAAAAATGGTCCGTAGGACTGCAATAGCTTTCTCCGTGGTGGTGGAGGACATTTTGATGACCTCAGGCCATTTCGAGTGCGCATCCATGGCTATTAAAAACATTGAGTCCATGAATGGACCAGCAAAATCAATATGCACCCGTTGCCATGGAGATGAGGGCCACTCCCATGGGTGTAGAGGGGCCTGTGGTGGTGCATTTTGGACTTTCTGGCATCCTGAGCAGCTCTTGGTCAGGTCCTCGATTTGTTTATCGATTCCCGACCACCACACATAAGCCCTGGCTAGGCTTTTCATTTTTACCCCTCCCAGATGACCCTCATGAAGCTCATTGAGCACTCTATCCCTTAACTTGGGTGGAATTACCACTCGGGAACCACACATCAAACTCCCCCGGCACACTGACAGCTGTTCTCTCCTTGTCGAGAATGCTGGCAACAGTGAGTCGCCATGTGCTGGCCATCCCTTCACCGTCAAATCATGTACCCGAGACAGTGTCGGGTCATTTCGGGTTTCCTTTTCGATACAAGCGTTAGTTACCGGTAGGTATTCAACTATAGTCGAATGGAATATTTCAACAGGATCCACTGCTGGTGCTTCCTCCGCAGTAGGCAGTGGCAGGCGTGATAGCCCATCAGCATTTCCATGCTGTTTCGTGCCCTTATATTCAATCTCATAGTCGTGCGCCCCTAGAAAAAGTGACCATCTTTGTAGTCGTTGCGCAGTAATCACCGGAACGCCCTTCTTCGGATTAAAAATGGAGACAAGAGGCTGGTGATCAGTCAGCAACGTGAATTTCTGCCCGTGCAGATAGTGATTGAACTTTTTCACTCCCCACACTAGGCTGAGGGCCTCCCTGTCAATCTGGGCGTAGTTACGCTCGGCTGAGGTTAGTGATCGTGACGCGAAGGCTATTGGCCTCTCTGAGCCGTCCGAGAATTTGTGCGACAGCACCGCTCCAATGCCGTAGGGTGACGCATCACATGCCAACCGAATTGGTAATGCTGGGTTGTAATGGGCCAATACCTCTTTCGATGTGATTAGTGTTTTGCTCTTCTGGAAAGCTCATCTACATTCGTCACTCCACTTCCATGGCACCCCAGTTTGCAGTACGGTGTTCAGTGGGTGTAGTATTGTAGACAAATTTGGCAAGAACTTATTGTAGTAGTTTACCAGCCCGAGGAACGACCTCATTTGTGACACATTTTCCGATGCTGGAGCCTTGACTACTGCCTCAATCTTCTCTGGGGACTTATGTAACCCCTCTTTATCGATAACGTGGCCACAATACGAGATCTGTTTTCTAAAAAACTCGCATTTCGGGCGGTTAGCTCGGAGCCCACATTCCTGCAATCTAGTGAGCACCTGCTCCAGGTTGGCAAGGTGATCATTGTCATTTTCGCCCATGACCAGGATGTCGTCCAAATAACACTGGGTCCCTGGGATCCCTTGCAGGACTTGTTCCATTGCCCTCTGCCAAATAGCCGGAGCTGATGCTACCCTGAATACCAGCCGGTTGTATTGGTAGAGACCTTTATGGGTGTTGATTGTGAGGTATTTTTTTGATGCTTCTTCTACCTCCATTTGTAGATACGCTTGGGCCAGATCAATCTTAGTGAGGCATTCCCCTCCAGATAGCGAGGCGAAAATATCTTCAATCCGCGGAAGTGGATATTGTACAGTGTGAAGGACTGGGTTCACTGTTACCTTAAAGTCCCCACAGATGCGAACCTTCCTTGGTTCCCCAGGCGTGCTGCTCAACGACTTTTTCATCACAGGGACGATGGGTGTAGCCCACTCGCTCCAGTCTACCTTGGACAGTACACCTGAACGTTCCAGACGCTCCAGTTCTGTTTCGACGGCTGGGCGGATTGCATAAGTTACTGGTCTGGCCTTAAAAAATTTTGGGCTTGCGTTTTCTTCAATTTTAATCATCGCTGTCATGCCTTTTAGTGTTCTGAGTCCTTGCTGGAACACTTCTTTCGCATCAGTTAGGATCTTTGACAGTCGCCCAGGTGTGACGTCGTCATCCTTTTTGTCAGCCACAGTCAGTGCCTGTATGGAATGCCAATCCAGTTGTATTTTCCGGATCCATTCACGTCGCAGTAATGGTTGTCCCCCATCTTGCAATACATACAGGTCTAGTTTTGGTGTTTCCTTACCGTTATATATAACGGTCACCCTTATTTTTCCTTTGGGGTAGACTTTTTACCCCGTGTACGTCTTCAAAATAATTTTTGTGTCTCTCAAGAGTATGTGTGAGAATAGCTGCTCGTAGTCCCATCGGTTTATGACTGTTAGGGCTGATCCTGTGTCCAATTCCATCTTTACCTGGACTCCTGCTAACTTGAGAGTCACCCAAATGGTTCGGTGATCCTCCGTTGTGATCACATTATGTAGTTTCAGACAACTCAGTTCCCTGCTTTCGGAGTCGTTATCACTCTTTTGTTCGTCTGAACTATTCTCCGTCATCTTATGTACCTTCTTGTACTTTCCTTTGGTAGGTTTCTTATTGCTGGTTTTCTTTCCCGACCTGCAGACTCATGCTATGTGTCCTACTTTTCCACACTGTCTGCACACTTTGTCTTTGAACCAGCAATCATTCTGGTCGTGTGTTGCTCTGCCGCAGCGATAGCACTTCTCTGTTCCATATGACATTTCGTTTGTGCCATATTCTTGCGGTCTCTGTTGTATCTCTGCAGTGCCCCGTGCTGCTGCTTCATATGATACCGCAATGCTGAAAGCCTTTTCCAGTGTAAGGTCCTTTTCAGATAAAAGCCGTTTCTGGGTTCCTTCACTTTGAAGCCCACACACAAACTTGTCCCTTAAGGTATCTGCCAGTCCCGCTCCAAACTGGCAGTGTTTCGATAGTTTGCACAGTTCTGTTAAATAATCAGCATTGCTTTCATCCTTATGCTGGTTCCGTTTGTGAAACTTGAATCTTTCTGCTATCAGCAGCGGTGTGGGGTTTAAATGTTCCTTTAATATTGTTAAGTCCGTGAATGATTGAGACACGGACCAGCAGGAGTGAAAACAAACAAGTCTTTACTGGTGGAAGTCAATAGTGAAACTAACAAACAGAGGCTCTCTAGCGCCTTTTATGCAGGGGTGGTCACTGCCGGTACTGCAGTCTGAGACCAGTTATTCTCTTAAAGGTACATACACAACAATTCCTCCCCTTTTAGATAAACAGTACATAACATTCATTTAACAACTAAATGATAACGAATTACAATCACAATTACTGTTGCTAGATACATTGGTTAAGTTTAAGCAATTATAAGTTCAGTCTTTGAGGAGGCTTCCTGATTCTGTCTGGATAACGCCTCTTTGGGGTATCAGGTTCTTCTGGCAATGTTGCATCGGGATCAATGTCTTTGTTTGGTTCATCTGCTTCCAATATTACCGGTTCTGCGGTAGCTGCAATTGGAACGTCAATTTCATTACCAGGTGTATCAGATCGTGGTGTGGAGTTGACGTTTTCCAGTGACTCTAGAATCTGGTCAGCATGGCATCTTACAATGCTCTCCCCAACGTCCACGGTATACATGAGAGGTCCTTGTCGTGTACAAATCGTTCCTGGCTGCCATTTCTCAGTGCGGTAGTCCCGGGCCAAAACTGGTTGACCTATCTTAAAACTCCTGGTCGGCCTTTCATTCATATTCTGAAACTGCCTGTTCTCCACATCTCTTCGGACGTTTGGCTTAACCAAATCCAAGCGGCACCGTAGTCTTCGATTGAAGAACATCATGGCTGGAGTTTGGTTGGTAACCGCATGTGTCGCATTCCGGTAGGCAAACAAGAAGTTGTCCACCTTGTGTTGCAGGGGTATATCTTCATTACACATTGCCTTGATAGCCTTCTTGAATGTTTGGACAAACCTCTCGGCCAATCCATTAGTGGCTGGATGATATGGGGCAGATGTGTAATGCTTAACGCCATTGTTCTTTAAGAACCTCCGGAACACTTCAGACACAAACTGTGGTCCATTGTCAGAGCAAATCTGTTCAGGCAGCCCATTCCTGGCGAATATGGTTCGTAAAACTGTGATAGTTTTTTCCGTGGTGGTTGAGGACATTTTTATTACCTCTGGCCACTTTGAATGTGCATCCACCGCAATTAAAAACATCGAGTCCATGAAGGGACCAGCAAAATCAATGTGCACCCATTACCATGGAGATGAGGGCCACTCCCATGGATGCAGAGGAGCTTGTGGTGGGGCGTTTTGGACCTTCTGGCATCCTGCACAGCTCTTGGTCATCTCTTCAATTTCTCTATCGATTCCCGGCCACCACACAAACGCTCTGGCTAAGTTCTTCATTGTTACCCCACCCAGATGACCCTCATGAAGCTCATTGAGTACTCTATCCATCAACTTAGGTGGAATTACTACTCTGGATCCACACATCAAGGTTCCTCTGCACACTGACAGCTGTTCTCTTCCCGGCAAGAATGCTGGCAGCAGTGGTTCGCCATGTGCTGGCCATCCCTTCACCGTTAAATCATAGACCCTTGATAGTGCCGGGTCATTCCGTGTTTCCTTTTCTATGTTTGCATTCATCACAGGGAGACATTCGACTATGGTCGAGTGGAATAACTCCATTGGATCCACTGCAAGGTCTTCTTCTTCCACCGTCGGCAACGGTAGGCGTGACAATCCATCAGCATTTCCATGCTGTTTAGTTCCTTTGTACTCGATGTCATATTGGTGTGCCCCTAGGAAAAGGGACCATCTCTGCAGCCGTTGTGCCGTCATTATCGGTATGCCCCTCTGAGAGTTGAAAATGGAAACAAGAGGTTGATGATCGGTTAGTAGAGTAAATTTTTGACCGTGCAGATAGTGATTGAACTTCTTCACCCCCCACACTAGGCTGAGGGCCTCTCTGTCAATCTGGGCGTAGTTACGCTCGGCAGAAGTTAACGAGCGTGACGCAAAAGCTATCGGCCTCTCTAAACCATCAAGGAATTTATGTGACAGTACCGCCCCAATGCCGTAGGGAGACGCATCACACGCCAGCCTGATTGGCAGTGCTGGGTTGTAGTGAGTCAATACTTCCCTTGAAGTGATTAAGTCCTTACTCTTCTGAAAAGCACGCTTACAATCATCGTTCCATTTCCATGCTACCCCCGTTCGTAGCAGGGCGTTCAGTGGGTGCAGAATTGTCGACAAATTCGGCAAAAACTTATGATAGTAATTCACCAACCCGAGGAATGACCTCAGTTGCGACACATTTTCAGGCGCTGGGGCCTTAACAACCGCTTCAATTTTGTCAGGGGACTTATGTAACCCCTCTTCATCAATCACGCGCTTTGCCTTCTTCCCCGATTTAACAAAATGGCGCCTCCCGCGCTTTGCCTTCTTCCCCGCTGTTGTTAGCGCTGCTTTCCACGGTTTCTTGCGCGTTAAATATTGATTCTTTTTCTTTTATTATTTTCCCGTCGTGGAGCGGACCCTCTGGGACACTTCCCTCCCTCTTCTTAGGTCCGAACGATGCCCGGCTTCGAAGCACCGGCCGCGCCCTGTGTGCTCCACCCTCTCTCTCTTTCTTTGCTTCCCGACTCGCTGCCCGGCCCCGTTGAAAAGCCACCCGATCAAGCTTCAGCCCGCCGCAGCCCAGGAAGGATCAGAGCACTACCTGCCACCAGCCCGATTAGCTGGGAAACCGCAGACCGAGGAACCCAGCCTGGCTCTGGAAAGTCTCTCCTGCAAGTTTTCAAACCGATGATTGATGGTCGACGCCCGTTTCTCGAGTTTCTTTGGACTCTATTTTTTTTTTCTTCTGGCTCCGACCTTCAACAACGTCGTCTGAGGTGCTGCCGAGTTGCAGGTAAGTTCGTTTCTTACTCGTCGCCAGTGTTAAGTCCGTGAATGATTGAGACACGGACCAGCAGGAGTGAAAACAAACAAGTCTTTACTGGTAGAAGTCAATAGTGAAACTAACAAACAGAGGCTCTCTAGCGCCTTTTATACAGGGGTGGTCACTGCCGGTACTGCAGTCTGAGACCAGTTATTCTCTTAAAGGTACATACACAACAGGTATCGTTACTATGTCTTCAAAACTCTTTTCCATTGGCTTCGTTGGGGTTACTAGATTTCGTAATAAACCATACGTCTTTGCACCCATTAAATGTAACAATACCGACGCTTTCTTGTCATCTGACACCTCATTTGCCTTGCAGTACACCTCTATTCGTTTGACATATGTAGTCCAATCTTCGACTTCATTGTCAAATGCGGTGATACTGCCACTCTTCGGCATTTTGGGTGTGGTTTAAAATGGCATCTCCCAATGGCTTAAAATGGCGTCTCCCGCGCTTTCCTTCCTCCCCCGCTGCTGCCAACGCTGCTCCCGGCAGTTCTCGTGGCAATGGCGGCACCCTGTAGGCTTCGCGCGCTTCTCCTGTGCTGCTGCCAACGCCGCTCTCGGTGGTCCTCGTGGCAATGGCGGCGCCTCGCGGGTTTCTGCGCGTCTCTCTCTCCCTCTCTCCAAGGCTGCTTGGCCCCTGAACACCGGCTGCACCCTGTGTGCTCTGCCCTCTCTCTCTCTCCCCCGTCGATGCTGCTTGGCCCTTTGCTGTGCTGCTCGGTCGGGCTCTAGCCCGCCGCTGTCCGGGAAGGGTCTGCGCACTACCTGTTGCCAGCCCGTTTCACTGGACCACCTCAACTGGAAAGCCAAGCCTGGCTCTCGACAGCCTCCCCCGCAATTCTCGAGTCTCTGCTGGATGACTGGGCGGTTGCCCGTGGTCGACGCCCGAGTCTCTGGCCTTGACCTCCAATCCACTGATCTCCAGGAACGAATCCCCAGGACGTGATGCAGAGTTGCAGGTAGGTTCGAACCTGCCTCGTTGCCAATGTTGCGTCCGTGTATAATAAGACACAGACTGCGGAGAACAGTACAACAGGTGTTTACTCAACGTGGCTCACACTGCAACTGAACCGTACAGATTACTACTCAGTGTTATATACAGGTGTGCTCACTGCCGGTACTGCAGTATACATGAGCTGTAAAACATAGTTCCCCCCCTTAAAGGTATATACATTACAGTGAGCAATATTCAACATTAGAATGCAAGTTTGTCACTTATTGATGGATGAAGATATACCAGTGACAATAATTGTAGACAATTTTCGAGGCTGACACAGACCTGGCCTTTCAGCTGAAGAGGTCTGTGTGGTGGTTTATACTTTCAGGGGAAAAGGGGGAGAAATTAGTGAAAAATGGCTAACAATAGAGTTTAACTTCCCCCCCCGCCCCCAAGTTATCATGTTAGCCAGTATACATAGCATTATATTATGGCAGGAAGCTAAGACCAATTGAGAAGTCAGCACAAAAATCACACAGTAACTAGCAACCATAAAAAAGAAGCTGAGTGGAAAACCAATCTCTAAAAGCCTACTACATGCATTTAAAACCCAAACCATTTGTTTCTAACAACAGAGGAGAAAATGGAGAAAATTATAATCCCAGTGTCAAATGACGCACTCAGCCAAGCAGCTGGACAAGTGTCTCATAATGCCAGCTCCTCATTTTACTCACACCAAGAGTTGCATACTGTGCTCAGCTACCCTGTTCTCAGTAAAGAAAGGCTGCTGTTCCAGTGGCTGGAAATGTCAGACGTTATCCGAGTGCTAATCCTAGCATTGCTTCAACCCTGCCCCCTCTTCCTTTCTCTGCCATTCATTAATTGTTTTACAAGTCTCTCCACCCTGAATTTTGGAATGCCAGATATTCCAGATTAGTGTTCTTCAGGATAACTGGTTTCCATCTAGGTTTCGAGTGAGGGCCTCCCTTGCTACTTGTATATCTGCTAATATCATTTTAGATAGGGAGGCCGGAGGAAGTATATTTTACTTAAAGCCTAATGAATACAGCTTGGGATCTAGCTCCAGCTTAGTCACTGCCACTTCAGAAAGCATCCATTATAACGTCACTTCAGGAGGACACAGTAATGGGTGTTGCCAAGATAAATGCACCAAGTTCGCCTCTTCCTTCATCCTCCCCACATCTTTCATTTTTAATAATGGGTGGGGAGTTCAATCGATCCTGTGGAGAATCTTGTACAAGTTGCATGTGGCCTCATGAAACTAATAAGCATTTAATAGATCACAGTCCAACCGAACTACTAAAAGTAATTTTCTGTTTATTTTCACAGCTTAGCTGAATCTTTGACCTGATCTATTGTCTTCCATTCAAGGGTTTAGTACATTTTAATGAATTTTTCAGATTTTGAACTCCTTCGCTGGATGGTGTTAATAAAAGGCTAATAATAGCAACAATCTGCACTTGATCTATTTAAAAAATACTTTCAGATATACTGTAGTTGCTGAAGCTCTAATGTAGCAAATGGTTCTGTCACATTGATTTAAAAAGCATTTAATTAATCTATCCATTTCACTTGTGGCAATTACCTTCAGGAGATTAAATAAATTGGGAAGAACCTAAAATGATCCAGATTGAGAATGGTCTGTTGGAAGGAATGGGCTTGAAGCGCAAAATTGCCTTCTCTTGTCCTATATTTTGTGATGTTCTATTATGCTCTATCTTGTATGAAAAAGAAAGACTTGCATTTATATAGAGCCTTTCACAACCACCGGACGTCTCAAAGTACTTCACAGCCAATGAAGTGCTTTTTGAAGTGTAGTCACTGTTGTAATGTAGGAAAAGTTACAGCCAATTTGCACACAGCAAGCTCCTACAAACAGCAATGTGATAATGACCAGATAACCTGTTTTTGTTATGTTGACTGAGGGATAAATGTTGGCCAGGACAACGGGGTTAACTCTCCTGTTCTTCTTCGAAATAGTGCCATGGGATCTTTTACGTCCACCTGATAAAGCAGGCGGGACCTCGGTTTAACGTCTCATCCGAAAGACAGTTAATGCCCAATGAATCCAGGTTAATGCCCAAAATCAATTTCTGCTAAACTCTATTCAAATCTTTGCAACCTAAAATTAACAAGGTATGGATATTTTTAGAAAAGTAATGTAATCCAAATCCAGCCAACCTTTCAGTTCAGAGCTACGATATTGTAGTCCTATTTCTGTTACCATGTTCACCGCTAGTGAGTCTCTGTGCCAGCCTCGCAAAATTAGCCCCTTCAATTTAGAATATCAGAAAGTTATGTTGCTTTTAAGCAGATTGCTTGGTCTGTGGGAGATCTGAAGTATATGAGGCAAACAATAATCAAGCCATAGATTAGGACTGGTTACATTCCAAGACTGAGATGGTTTCAACAAGTGCTACTTTGTAAAGTTATGTATAATATTAATTTAAACCATTAGATTATTACATTTATCAGACATTTTTTACATTTTTACATTCATCATACAGTGTTGGAGAAATCCTTGTTTCTAATCTGTATCTAAATCTATGAAAGCTATATTATTGGACATCGTTTGCCAAGAGTTATACTTCTTACTGATCGTTGTCCAGCTTCCATTATGTAGTAGTTTATTCCAAGTATGGTATCCTTGAGGCTGAAAGGTAGTTTGGTGAGAAAGCAGGTTGTGATTTGTGGGAATAACTTAAAGATTTTGATGTAAAATTGCAAAGCGCAATCAGAAAATAAAGTTGTTAGCCACTAGATAACAAGCAGTGCCCTAATATGACGGAGGGGGAGATAGCAGCAGTTCAGTCTGTCTTGCTTGGTGGCGCAAATGACCATAGACCTCCAGCCTGTAAAGAAAGACTTGCATTTCTATAGCGCCTTTCATGACCTCAGGACATCACAAAGCACTTTACAGCCAATGAAGTACTTTTGAAGTGTAGTCACTTTTATTTACAGAATGTTCCAGCAGAAAGGTTTTCTCAACATAAAGTAATGTAGGAAATGCAGCAGCCAATTTGTGCACAGCAAGCTTCCACACATAGCAATGTGATAATGACCATATAATCTGTTTTAGTTTCTATAAAAAAGCAAAGAAAAAGAAAATCAGGAGCTCCCATGTTGGTAGTAAACGCCCCAGCGTGACTCACAGGAAACCTATTCAGGGATTATATCCAGTAACATTTATGGATGTGTGTGCATATTTGCTGAAAAAAAATGGCTTGGCTGCAATTCTCAAAACTGTTGCCACAGCAGCTCTAATCAGATCACAGCAAGGTCGTATAGGTTTATTTAATAGCCCACTTTGTTTTTTAAAACAGAAAGAGAAAGAACGACAGAATTAAAGCATCAAACTGAGAGATAAAGAGATGACAAGAGAAAATGTGAGAGGGGCACAAGGAGGGAAACCGAAAGAATAGAAACAGAAGGAAAGACGGAGAGGGATACTGGAAGAATTGGAGTGGGAAACGAGCAGAGAAGCAGCTACAGCAACAGAGAGACTTTCTTTTACCTTTTTGTCTGTTACAAACTTTCAGGTGATCAACGAGTCAGAAATAAAATGTATTGCGTTTGAAAAGAACTTATTTTGCTGAATGTTGTAGCAGAAAGGTTTTCTCAACATAAAGGGAAAATGTGTCAATCCTTAAGGGAAAAGAGCAATAATATATTACATATTCCAGTTTGTTACTGACAGCCTAAATTTTGGTTTCTAATGTTACATCAAGAAGAAAGTACTAATTCCACATGAGGTCATTGCTTTGGCAGCTAAACTACTCAATGCGCATGAAAAATAACGTTTGAATTTGAAATGAACTGAGTGGCCTGTTCCGGAATAATTTGCAAATATCCCATTTTAGCCCAATTCAGGCTATTTCAGATATGAAATGGCCCGTGTCGAGAAATAAATAAATATACGGTACACAAATGTTGATGGTTTCCTATTTGAATCTTTCTACATAATATGCAATGCTATTTTTCTAAAAAGCTTGCCTCTGGTGTGGGTCAGTGTTTGGATTGTCAGCAAAAATAGTTGCTATTTAAAAATAAATATTCATCTGTCAACAGCTTTCATTTTTTAAATCTATGGTTGTCTGCTGGCAGTGAATCTGATCTTTGATCCAGTGGTATGTATGTATCCACTCCATGGAGGCCTTGAATGCTTTTGGACCATTAGCAATTGAGGGAAGACTGTTTTCTTTTAATTCACCCACCACCATCGATATTTAATTTTTAGTAGGCTTATAGTGATGTTGCTGAGCGGTGTTAGTGATGTATCAAAATGGCAATGGGGATGGGATATTAAGTAGTGATGTAGGCTTTCAGCTGTCTGACTGGGTTCAAATCCAGCCCAGAATGGTGGGATATCTGCTGTCTTCTGGCTGGAACGGTCCTATTATGAAGTGCGTTTTAGACAGTACCAAACCTCAACATGGTTTGACATCATGAAACTGCGCCTAATTAAATACTTAAAAATGCACACTATCACTCAAAGGGTGACTGATGGGGGAAATGGAAAAATATCACTGGTGCAAGATGGGATGCTGATCAGAGGATGCAATGGTTAGGTCAGAGGAGAGGGAGTTTTACTCTGCATCTAACCTTGCTCTACCTGTCTTGGGGTGCTTGAGCCTGATTGGGGGGGACAAATCTCCATGTGGGTTCTCCATTGCTTTGGTGGCAGAGCAGCAGAATCCACTGGAAAATGGTGGAAGTTCACCCCCTGGCTGTCCAAAACGAGAAGTGATCAATTATCCAGTGCTAACATTCCTCACTTTGAACATAAAATTCATGCAGAAAATAAGAACATAAGAAATAGGAGCAGGAGTAGGCCATTCGGCCCCTCAAGCCTGCTCCGCCATTCAATGAGATCATGGCTGATCTTCTGCCTCAACTCCATTCACCGGCCCTATCGCCATATCCCTTGATGCCCTTACTAGTCAGAAATCTATCGACTTCTGTTTTGAATATACCCAATGACTGAACCTCCACAGCCCTCTGGGGTAGAGAATTCCAAAGATTCACCACCCTCTGTATGAAGAAATTTCTTCTCATCTCAGTCCTGAATGGCCTACCCTTTATCTTGAGGCTGTGGCCCCTGGTTCTAGACTCCCCAGCCAATGGAAACATTCTCCCAGCATCCACCCTATCAAGCCCTGCAATAATTTTGTATGCTTCAATGCGATCCCCTCTCATTCTTCTGAATTCAAGAGAATACAGGCCTAGTTTACTCAATCTCTTCTCATACGAGAGTCCTGCCATCCCAGGAATCAATCTTGTGAACCTTTGTTGCACTCCCTCTATGGCAAGTATATCCTTCCTTAGGTAAGGAGACCAAAATTGTACATAGTACTCCAGGTGTGGTCTCACCAAGGCCCTATATAATTGGAGTAAGACTTCTTTATTCCTGTACTCAAACCCTCTTGTAAGGAAGGTCAGCATACCATTTGCCTTCCTAATGGCTTGCTGCATATCATGTGGTTATTACCCATGCTGCTTTCTGAAATGGTTCTTCAAGTGGCTTTATCTATTCTGGCGATTGATGGAAATTTCTGGAATTTTCAGTTGAGTATTGTGGTTTATATATTGAACATTAGGTTTGGCTCAGCAGTTACTGCCCCTGGATTCCATACTCTCCAAAGTATAGGATGAATTAACCCACTCTTAACCTGCACTCCACATACTGTGCCTGTACTTTAGCTTATCTGCACATATTACATACAGGGATCCTTCAGCAACCCACCCAAACTAAATGCAAAATCATCAATTGACTACACGCATCACACCAGAGCAACTTGGTTTTATCGAGCAATATTTCAACCCTTTATTAACCGGTTTTATTGCTATTATGTGATAAGGTCATTTCTGTGCAATATTTTACATGGCATCATGGCATCAAACTCATTACTAGAGCTAGTTTTTCCTTGTGCTTTGAACATTCTGTTTAAATAACTTTTCAAACATTCCAAACCCACATGACACAATGGCCTAGAAATTCGAGTAGGCCAGAAAACTGCCGGTGCCACCGCGGGCCAAAGTTAACGGCCGCCCGAAATAATAGCGCAGGCTGCTAATTTAAATTAGCTGAAAACTTACATCACTACTAATTTAAATTAGCGCAACACAAAACCTGGAGTGCAACACTGGATTTCCTGTAATAACAACAGAAAATGCTGGAAAAACTCAGCAGGTCAGGCAACATCCGTGGAGAGAAATTTGCAGTCCGTAAGGGTGACCCCGAGCTTCCGGTCGCCTGTCATTTTAATTCACCGCTCCATTCCCACTCGGACCTCACCGTCCTTGGCCTCTTGTATTGTTCCATGGAAGCTCAACGTAAACTCGAGGAACAGCACCTCATCTTCCGATTAGGCACTTTGCAGCCTTCCGGACTCAATATCGAGTTCAACAATTTCAGATCATAACCTCGGCCCCTATTACATTTTTTCTTGTAATTTTTCCACTCCTTTCCCCGCCTCCCCTTTCCTTTTGTTTCTCTCTCACACCTGGCAGCTATCTCTTGCCCTGCCAGTACACTTTACACCTAATCTCAGCCTATTACCATCTCGTCTAGCTTCTAATACCTTTTATTGTCTCTTTTACTTCTTTTGTTTCTTTTATTCTTTTGTCCGATCGCAGCCCTGCCTCCGATCTATCTTTTTTTCTTTCAAGTTTTGAAGAAGGGTTTGACCCGAAACGTCAACTCAAATTTCTCTCCACGGATGTTGCCTGACCTGCTGAGTTTTTCCAGCATTTTCTGTTGTTATTTCGGATTTCCAACATCCGCAGTATTTTGCTATCGTACTGGATTTCCCGTGCTACTCTCAGCAGGAGGCCTGATGTAGCATGGCCGAAGCAGCCTGGAGCAAGAGCAGCTTTGTCTTAAAGCAAGGCTGTCATTTTTGAAAGCAGTGTTGATCCCTTAAAGGGGAACTACCTTCTAAAATGAAAAAATAAAAATCATTTAAAAATAGGCAGTCTTTAGCCATTAGAGCTCAACTGCATTCTGAAAAATAATAAACATTAAAAATAATTCCCAAATGACAGTCTTCAGCTCTTAAAACTGAATTGCCTTCTGCACCTAAAAAAACAGTAAAAGTGCTTCAGCACTAACACAAATGGCTCAGCAAGCAAGGGAAGGGACACCCAGGGTCTTGCACACAGCACTCCAGCTTTGTGCAGCAGGTCAACACTACAAGAGAGGTCCTCTATTCACAGGGGCCAGGAGGCCCTCCAGAAAGAATGATGTGGGACCAGATCACAGAGGCCATCACTGCCATAGAATCATAGAATCATAGAAATTTATGGCACATCATGTCTGTGCCGGCCAAAAAAGAGCTATTCAGCCTAATCCCACTTTCCAGCTCTTGGTCCATAGCCTTGTAGGTTACTGCACTTCAAGTGCATATCCAAGTACTTTTAAAATGCGATGAGGGTTTCTGCCTCTACCACCCTTTCAGGCAGTAAGTTCCAGACCACTCTGAGGTTATTGACCTCTCTGCTAAGGGAAATAGGTCCTTCCGATCCACACTATCTAGACCCCTAATAATTTTATACACCTCAATTAAATCTCCCCTCAGCCTCCTCTGTTCCAAAGAAAACAACCCCAGCCTATCCAATCTTTCCTCATAGCTAAAATTCTCCAGTCCTGGCAACATCCTCGTAAATCTCCTCTGTACCCTCTCTCGTGCAATCACATCTTTCCTGTAATGTGGTGACCAGATCTGTACGCAGTGCTCTAGCTGTGGCCTAATTGTTTAATAGGGGGAAAAATTCAGTTGTTTGCGCCTCCCGTTAGTGCCTTAAGAGGGCGCTAATGGGGCGCAAAGCAACTAGCGCCCGGGCGCGGCGATTTTTGCACCGCTCGCGAAATTAACCAGACACTTTGTGGCGGCGCTAAACAATACCGCCTGATCTCCTGCGCACGCAGATCTTGACGTCATTCGAGAGTGCAATGCCCTTGTGACACCCTGGAATGGAAATTGAGTGGTGCCCCCCTCCTTTCCGCCTGGCGCAAACAAGGACAGGTAGACTGGAACGCTTCCCAGCCGCTGTGGGGCTGGGGGGGCACTATTTAAAGGGGGCCTCTTCCTGGCTTTTGTGCGGTAGCCATTTTTGCACCACTCATTCTGAGAGAGCGAGAGATTTTGAGAGAGACAAAGAGAGAAAGAGAGACTTCTGCATTGAGTCAACGCTGTCTGAGGTAGTTTTGGCTTCTGACCATAACTTTGCAGGTACTTTGGTTTTTCACCTTCATAACTTTGATTGCCTAGATACTATGGGGGCTGCAATGGATGGGGGTGTTGTCCTGCTCCATCACATTCGGAGGGCACAGAGGCGCAGAGAGAGAGTGGCAATCATGGCCAGATGGAGGAGGGCCAACAGGCCTCTGTACAGGAGACCTTACCCTCCCAGGGTATTTCGCCAACAGTTCTCCTACATTAATATGTCTGAGAAGCAGTGTTTGCGAAGGCTGCGCTTCAGCCAGATCTGCTGCCTCAACTGAGGAGCAGGACGTCTCTGTTGGTGGCAGTGAAGATAACAGTGGCTCTCAACTTTTATGCCACCGGCTCATTTCAATCAGCTACTGGGGATATCGCCAATATCTCCCAGTTCGCGGTGCAATGCTGCATCCGTCAGGTCACAAATGCCCTCTTTAAAAGGAGACGAGAGTATATTTCTTTCCCCATGACCCCGGACAAGCAGCAAGAACGCGCAATGGGCTTTGCTAGGATAGCGGGCTTCCCCATGGTGCAGGGCGCCATTGACTGCATGCATGTGGCTTTGCATGCGCCGCATGAGAATGCCAAGGATTTCCGCAACTGAAAGGGATTCCATTACTTAAACGTTCAGTTGGTCTGTGACCACAGACAGCTGATACTCGCTGTCAATGCCCATTTTCCTGGCAGCAGCCACGATGCCTTCATCCTGCGCCAGACTTCTGTGGCAGACCTTTTCCAGGCATCGCTTCACCCAAGTGGTTGGCTTCTCGGGGACAAGGGGTATCCTCAGTGCACCTGGCTGATGACACCGCTCTGTACGCCCAACACCCATGCTGAGCTGCGATACAACGAGAGCCATCAAGCTACCAGGATCATTGTTGAGCACACAATCAGCGTGCTCAAGCAACGGTTCCGCTGTCTGGACCATTCTGGAGGAGCCCTTCAGTACTCGCCTGAGTAAGTCTCCCACTTCATGTTGTGTGCTGCATGCTGCATAACCTTGCAATCCTCAGGACCAAGCCAATGCCACCAGGCATTGGAGCACCACCAGAGGAGGAGGAGGAAGAGGAGGAGGAAGAGGAAGAGGAGGAGGATGATTATCAGCAGCACCAAGGCGGGAGGGAGGCACACAATGTACAAAGTGGAAGGGCCGTCCATCAAAAGCTCATAGCAAGTTGCTTCTAGGCACCTTCTGAGGAAATGGCTTCTGCCATTGAGAACAACCTGAATGAAACCAACCCGCAACCCCTAAGCCGGTCAAGGCAACAATGATTGCAAAGAACAAACATGTACATTTTGAATACAAAAATGTATTTATTTTACAAACTCTGTGTGTCTCATTTCCGCATGACAAACTAATAGAAAGAAACACAAAAAAACCAGTCATTTACATAACTGGCTCTCACAACCTGGAGATAATGTCCAAAACAGTAAAAAAGAATTTGACCAAGAACCTCGGCCTTTAATAAAACAATGAACAACATTTTGTCACACCTCCTACTTTTTGCCCTTCGAGGGTGATCTCCTTCCCTTGCGCACTTCCTCCCTTCCCAACCTGCAGCTCCTCCGTAGTGGGACCCCAGTGACTGCAGCAAGGCTGGTGGAAGGCTGCTGATTGTCATAACCTGAGACTGCAGATGCCCTTGAAGGACGGCCTCGACCAGCTCTGGGCCTGGAGGGCCCGGCTGCAGACTGCACCAACTCTGCATGGGCGGCAGCAGTCTGTCCTACAGGCGGTGGCAAGTGCAGTGGAGAAGTGACAGTGGTGGCAGCGGGAATGCTGTCATCTTGAGAGAGGACAGCAACTCCCTGCTCAACTGACACACTGGCACTCCCACGGGGCAGCACTTCAGCATCCGGAGCAATCTGCTGGAGCAGATTGCTGGCCTGCTGCGGCGCGGTGAGAGCCCCGGGGAAATGTGTCCAAACCAGCGAGGATGGCAGCAGTCAGTGCTCGCGTGGCCTCAATCTGAGTCTGCATGAGAGCAGTCTGAGATGGGCTCATAGCAGCCAGTGACTGCATTGCAGCACTAAGCATTTGCGTGGCATCCGCCTGTGCTACAGCAAAGTGCTCCACACTCCTTGCCAGTGATTCAATGCATTTGGACACCCTTCCCACTGCACCATGAGCTCAGTGTGCCTGTGCACCGCCTGGGCACTCATTTCAGCGAGGACCCACTCCTCCTCTGCATCCAGTGCAATAGGACTTGGTGGCATACTCTCCCTCCAGGGAGAAGCCCCCCAAGCTTCCCTACTCACATCGCGTAGCTGCAGCCCGCTGGTTCCTGGAGCTTCACCCTCATCAGACCATTCCCCCCTGCTCCCCTCCAAGGAAGGCGTGTTCCCAGTGTGGGCATGGGCTTCCTCGGGAGAGGGTGGCGCTGATGCTCCGGCTTCATCTTCCTCCTCCCCTTCAGCTTCACTCCCACTGGCAGCTTGAGGGCCCATCTCCTCAACTGGTGAATCACCATCTGAAAGCAGTGAGGTACAAGAGTGGCTTTAGCGTGAGGACAGGGTGGTAGCAAGGGAGGAATGAGTGCAGCGATTTAGTAAATTGGATTGAAAGTGTCAAAGGCTGGTGTTGTGAGGAACAAGTGGAAGGAGAGAGGACAAAAAGGTGATGACCTTCCCATTGCTGTCCAGAACGGGGTCGGCGTCTCCAGTGGCGACAGGACCAATCACCCGGCTTGCCACAATCCTCTGGACGCGCACCTCAAGATCGCTGAGGGGTTGCAGCTGAGGCCGCCCTCCACCCGTCCATTGCTGCTGTCTCCTATTATGAGATAGCTTGGCCTGCAAGAAAAAGGACAGCGTCTGAGTAAATATACAACCATGGTCTTGCCTGATGTGCCTCCCATAGTTGAATAGCCCTTACTGTATGCAGCCTTGGTCTTGCCTGATGTGCCTCCCATAGTTGAATAGCCCTTACTGTATGCAGCCATGGTCTTGCCTGATGTGCCTCCCATAGTTGAATAGCCCTTACTGTATGCAGCCTTGGTCTTGCCTGATGTGCCTCCCATAGTTGAATAGCCCTTACTGTATGCAGCCATGGTCTTGCCTGATGTGCCTCCCATAGTTGAATAGCCCTTACTGTATGCAGCCATGGTCTTGCCTGATGTGCCTCCCATAGTTGAATAGCCCTTACTGTATGCAGCCATGGTCTTGCCTGATGTGCCTCCCATAGTTGAATAGCCCTTACTGTATGCAAAGTGTGAAATGTGCATGTGTGTTTGATGAAAGGGCCATAGATGTTGGATGAGTGTTGGGCATTGGGGCTTTTAAGACCCTCTGGCCATAGAGTGAGGTTGAGATGGAGGGATGGAGAGGTTTTGAAAAAAAGCCACTCACCCTGATGACCCGAGTGAGGTCGTTGAACATTTTTCTACATTGGATATGGGTCCTGGGCACCATGCTGCTTGAGGAGACGCTCTGAGCCACCTCCCTCCACACTCTTCTGTACTCGCATGGCAAAGGCCTCCTGCCACTCTCTGGGTACAGTATAGCTCTTCTGCGCTCCACCACGCCAATCAAAGCCTCCAAGGCCCGCTCGCTGAAGCGCTGTGCTTGCTCCCTGGCCCTCTCCATAGCCCTTGGCTGGAAGATTTAGGCACAGGTCTGTCCAGGCCGAGATTCAAGGCTCCAATGAGTAGGGTGTGGCTGCAGAGCAAGATCGACCCTCCCCTTTAAGAACTGACTGGCGCCAGTGTGTCCATGTTCAATCAGCAACTGACAGCACCTGCGCTGTGCCCGCGCTCTGAGGTAGCGCCTCGCTCCTCGGCCTTAGCACCTTAAGAGAGGTGTGTAGCGCCTGATTTAGCGCTCCAATCACCTCCAGGGGTAATAAAAGCCAAGTTTGCAGTTGGAGGTGATAATTAGCGCCATACGCTAAACTTTGCGCACGGCCGATAACGGCACCCCAAACAGGGCGATACTGAATTTCTCCCCCATATAGTTTAAGCAGGGAGACAGAGGAAAGGGAAACAAGGATAAAAGCAAAAGATAGGAAGGAGAAAAACAAAAGTGGCAGTCAGAGAAATCAACGGTTTAAATCAAACATGGCCACAGTAAATAATAATTCTAATAGGTCTAAGAGCGTTAAAAAAAACAAGCCTGAAGGCTTTGTGTCTTAATGCGAGGAGCATTTGTAATAAGGTGGATGAATTGGCTGCGCAAATAGAAGTAAACAAATACGATTTGGTTGGGATTACGGAAACGTGGCTCAAGGAAGGCCAGGACTGGGAACTCAACATCCAGGGGTATTCGATATTCAGGAAAGATAGGCAAAAAGGAAAGGGAGGTGGGGTAGCATTACTGGTTAAAGAAGGGATTAACACAATTGTAATGAAGGATATTAGCTCTGATGAGGTGGAATCTGTATGGGTAGAATTGAGAAATACTAAGGGGAAAAAAACGTTAGTGGGAGTGGTTTTTAGACCTCCAAACAGTAAGGCGGAGGTTGGGGATGGCATTAAAAGAGAAATTAAAGAAGCGTGCAAGAAGGGCACAGCAGTCATCATGGGTGACTTTAATCTACATATAGATTGGGCCAACCAAATGAGTAACAATAATGTGGAGGAGGAATTCCTGGAGTGTTTACGGGATGGTTTCCTGGACCAATATGTCGAGGAACCAACCAGAGATCAGGCCATCTTAGACTGGGTATTATGTAACGAGAAAGGATTAATTAGCAATCTTGTTGTAAGAGGCCCCTTGGGTCAGAGCGATCATAATATGATCGAATTCTTCATTAAGATGGAGAATGAAGTAGTTGACTCGGAGACTAGGGTCCTCAATTTAAATAAAGGAAACTATGATGGTCTGAGGAGCGAGTTGGGTAGGATTGATTGGGGAATGGCACTCAAAGGGTTGACGGTGGATAGGCAATGGCAAACATTCAAAGACCACATGGATGAACGACAGAATTTGTTCATCCCAGTTTGGCATAAAAGTAAAACAAAAAAGGTGACCCAACCATGGCTAACAAGGGAAATTAGGGATAGCATAAGGTCCAAGGAGAGGGCATATAAATTGGCCAGAAAAAGCAATAATCCTGAGGATTGGGAGCAGTTTAGGATTCAACAAAGGAGGACAAAGGGATTAATTAAGAAAGGGAAAATAGACTATGAGAGTAAGCTTGCAGAGAACATAAAAACTGACTGTAAAAGCTTTTATAGATATGTGAAGAGAAAAAGATTGGTGAAGTCAAGCGTAGGTCCCTTGCAGTCAGAATCGGGGGAATTTATAATGGGGAACAAAGAAATGGCAGACCAACTAAATACATATTTTGATTCTGTCTTCACAAAGGAGGACACAAATAACCTCCCAGAGATGCCGGGGAACATAGGGTCTGATGAAAGGGTGGAACTGAAAGAAATCAGTATTTGTAGGGAAATGGTGGTAGGAAAATTGATGGGACTGAAGGCCGATAAATCCCCAGGGCCTGATAATCTACATCCCAGGGTACTTAAGGAAGTGGCCCTAGAAATAGTAGATGCATTGCTGGTCATCTTCCAGAACTCGATAGACTCTGGAACAGTACCCATGGATTGGAGGGTAGCTAATGTTACCCCACTATTCAAAAAAGGTGGTAGAGAAAAGGCGGGGAATTATAGACCGGTAAGCTTGACATCGGTAGTGGGGAAAATGCTAGAGTCCATTATAAAAGATGTAATAGCAGAGCACTTGGAAAGCAATGACTGGATCGGACAAATTCAACATAGATTTACAAAAGGTAAACCATGCTTGACTAATCTACTGGAATTTTTTGAGGATGTAACTGGTAAAATAGATAAGGAAGAACCAGTGGATGTGCTGTATTTGGACTTTCAGAAAGCTTTCGATAAGGTCCCGCGTAAGAGATTAGCGTGCAAAATTACGGCACATGGGATTGGGGGCAAGGTATTGACTTGGATAGAGAACTGGTTGGCGGACAGAAAGCAAAGAGTTGGAATAAACGGGTCATTTTCTGAGTGGCAGGCAGTGACTAGTGGGGTACCGCAAGGATCGGTCCTAGGACCCCAGCTGTTCACAATATATATTAATGATCTGGACGAGGGAATTGGATGTAATATCTCCAAATTTGCAGACGACACAAAGCTGGGTGGGAGGGTATGCTGTGAGGAGGATGTCGTGAAACTCCAGCACGATTTGGACAGGTTGGGTGATTGGGCAGAAACATGGCAAATGCACTATAATGTGGATAAATGTGAGGTTATCCACTTTGGTGGCAAAAACAGGAAGGCAGATTATTATTTGAATGGTAATAGATTGGGAGAAGGGGAAGTGCAAAGAGACCTGGGTGTTCTTGTACACCAGTCGCTGAAGGTAAGCATGCAGGTGCAGCAGGCGGTTAAGAAGGCAAATGGTATGTTGGCCTTCGTAGCAAGAGGGTTCGAGTACAAGAACAAGGATGTCTTGCTGCAGTTGTACAGGGCCTTGGTGAGACCACACCTTGAGTATTGTGTGCAGTTTTGGTCGCCTTACCTGAGGAAGGACATTCTTGCCATGGAAGGAGTGCAGCGAAGATTCACCAGGCTGATACCTGGGATGGCAGGAATGACGTATGAGGAGAGATTGTGTCGATTGGGCTTATACTCACTGGAGTTTAGAAGATTGAGAGGGGATCTCATCGAAACCTATAAAATTCTGTCAGGCCTGGACAGACTAGATGCAGGAACGATGTTTCTGATGGCCGGGGAGTCCAGAACCAGGGGTCATAGTCTAAGGATAAGGGGTATGCCATTTAGGACTGAAATGAGGAGGAATTTCTTCACCCAGAGAGTGGTGAACCTATGGAATTTTCTGCCACAGAGGGCGGTGGAGACCAGTTCATTAAGTATATTCAAGAAAGAGTTGGATATATTTCTTAAGGCTAAAGGGATCAAGGAATATGGGGAGAAGGCAGGGACAGGGTACTGAATTTGGATGGTCAGCCATGATCTCATTGAATGGCGGAGCAGGCTCGAAGGGCCGAATGGCCTACTCCTGCTCCTATCTTCTATGTTTCTATAATCTCCCTGCTCTTATATTCTATAAAGGAAAGTATCTTGTATGCCTTCTTAACCATCTTTTCTACCTGTCCTGCTATCTTCAGGGATCTGTGGACATGCACTCCAAGGTCCCGCTGTTCCTGTATACTTCTCAGTATCCTACCATTTACTGTGTATTCCCTTGCCTTGTAAGCCCTCCTCAAATGCATTACCTAACACTTCTCTGGATTGAATTCAATTTACCACTTTTCTGCCCACCTGACCAGTCCATTGATATCTTCCTGCAGTCTACAGCTTTCTTCCTCACTATCAACCACACGGCCAATTTTTGTTTTATCTGCAAATTTCCTAATCATGCCTCCTACATTGAAGTCTAAATCATTGATACATACCACAAAAAGCAAGGGACCTAGTACTGAACCCTATGGAACCCCACTGGAAACAACCTTCCAGTCACAAAAAAACCTGTCGACGATTACCCTTTGTTTCCTGCCATTGAGCCAATTTTGGATCCAACTTGCCACTTTCCCTTGGATCCCATGGGCTTTTACTTTTCTGACTAGACTGCCATTGGGACCTTGTAAAAAGCCTTGCTAAAATCCATGTAGACTACATCAATCATGTTATCCTCATCGACTCTCCTTGTTATCTCGTCAAAAAATTCAATCAAGTTAATCAGACACGACCTTCACTTAACAAATCCATGCTGACTGTCCTTGATTAGCCTGTGCCTTTCTAAATGATGATTAATACTGTCCCTCAGAATTTTTTCCAATAATTTGCCCACCACTGAGTTTAGGCTGACTGACCTGCAATTACTCGGTCTATCCATTTCTCCCTTTTTAAACAACTGTACAATGTTAGTAGTCCCAGTCCTCCAGCACCACACCTGTAGCCAGGGAGGAGTGGGAAATGATGGTCAGTGCCTCCGTTATTTCCTCCCTTACTTCTCTTAACAGTCTGGGATACATTTCATCTGGGCCTGGCGATTTATCGACTTTCAAAGATGATAAATCCCTTAATACTTCCGCTTTCACTATGTTTATCCCATCTAATATTTCACACTCCTCCTCCTTAACTACAATGGTTGCATTGTCCCTCTTTTTTGTGAAGACAGATGCAAAGCATTCATTAAAAACCATACCCAGATCTTCCTCCTCCACACACAAGTTACCTTTTTGGTTTCTAATAGGCCCTACTGTTTCTTTAGTTATCCTCCTGCTCTTTATGTATTTATAAAACAGCTTTGGGTTTTCCTTGATATTACTTGCCAATATTTTTTCATGCCCTCTCTTTGCTTTCCTAATTTCCTTTTTAATTTCACCCCTGCACATTCTATACTCGTCTAGGGTTTCTGCAGTATTTAGCTCTCGGTAGCTGACATAAGCTTCCCTTTTATGTCTTATCCTACCTTGTATGCCCCTTGACATCCAGGGGGCTCTAGATTTGGGAGTCCCACACATTTTCTTAGTGGGAACATATTTGTTCTGAACCCTCACTTGTGAAGGAATAAGCCATATAACCTATTTAGAAAAATACAACATCTTATGAAATAATTCTGGCCTTGTTGAAACAGGACAAGTTGTTGACCCTGAATAAATAACCTTATTGAAACAGAAGGTGCATGGCTCTGAGAGGCTGACTTTTGGGAACAAAAACAATGGTTCACCCTGGATAAGGTGTTTTAATTTAAACTTTGTAAAGATGGCACATAAGATAAGGAACATCTGCCCTCGTAAAGATGACATAAAATAAGGGACACCTGCCCTTCACACCATTTTATATGGTGAATCCAGAACACCTGGAGATGCGACAAGATTCTGAAATATTACAAGCTGATGTAGCAGTAAAGAATTGCAGAGGTCAGCAGAAAGATGAATAGGGCTAATTAACTTGGGTCAGCAGAAATCTTAAAGGAAATACAACTGAAAAGTATATAAATATTGAAGTCTCAAATGGGATATCAGAGTCGCTTTAATTGGGCAAAGTGATTCTTGGGTACAGAGGCGGCTCTGTGGTCTTCAACTCTTTGTACCTCGGGGATCAAAGATATTTGATATTGATGGATATCCTGTATAGAAAACTTTAAGGACTGTAATACTATAGCAAAGTTAAGATTTAAAAGTAAGGTTCTCTGTTAAAAAGATCGTATTTTTTCTCTTTTTGAACTGTTAATGTCGCGATTGACTGTTTCACCAACTGTAAATTGCATGTCGGTTCTTTTAATAAATCTCTATATATTTTTAGAATTGTCTCACATAAGTCTTCTGTATCAATAACTTGTGAACCCAATCTCTGCACACTCTTTGGTGAAGAGTTACATATTTCTGAAGGAGTTCTCCGGACTCTCATAATATCCGGGACGTTACAGTTTAGCTAAACTTATTAAAAGTGCTATCTGGAGGACAGTAACATTCTCAGGTTGTTCCTTTCCTTTAGTGAGAGATAGCCCTTTAGATCTAGTTAAGCGTCTTTAGGATTCGGCTACCTCAAACTTTAGTTGAAAGTGAACGTCTGAGAAATACGCCTGATCCAGGGTAGCCCCAAAGGGGCTAGGACTAGTAAATATCCCTTCACACTACCTCCTCCTTGAATACCTCACACTGCTCTGACACCGATTTACATTCAAGTAGCTGTTAGCTTAGTAAAATTGGCTTTTCCCCGATTGTGAATTTTTACTCCTGGTCTATCTTTGTCCTTTTCCATAACTGCGCTAAATCTAACTAAATTATGAGCACTACCACCAAAATGCTTTCCCATTGATACCACTTCCATCTGCCCAGCTTCATTCCCTAAAACTAAATCCGGAACCACTCCCCTCTCTTGTTGGGCTTGCTACGTACTGGCTAAAAAAGTTCTCCTGAATGCATTTTAAGAATTCTGAGCCCTCGATACCTTTTAGACTGTTTCTATCCCAGTTAATATTAGGGTAGTTGAAATCCCCTACTATTACTGCCCTATTGTTTTTGCACATCTCAGCAGTTTGCCTACATATTTGCTGTTCTATCTCCCTCTGACAATTTGGGGGCCTATAGTATGCTCCCAGCAGTGTGATTACCCCTTTTTTGTTCTTCATTGCCAGCAGTGTCACCCTCACGATCTGTCTCCAATGCCCAAAGAAGCTTTATAACCTCAGACTAGTGGTCATAATCAGTGAATGCATCCTCAAAAGCTATCTCCTACCAATTGCATCACTAGCCTCACACACTGCTCATTGCATGACACCCCCATCACTCCCCTACCAACAATCTGTACCAAACACTAGGCACACCTCCCATTCCTAGCTTCACCTCACCCCCTTGGAGGAGATGGTGCTGACCATCTTGGTAGGGGCATGGCTGAGCCCTTGGTCAGAGGTGGGGCTGAAAGGATACAAACTGGTATCCTTATATGTTATTCTCTTTCTCACATCCCACTTCCCCCTCATCCCACAATATCGTCTGATTTACAAAGTGCACATGGTGTAAGCTTGCAGCTCTTGCTTTCCCACCCTCCCCTCACCACAACTCTACCCTTGTGCCTTCCTCATTTCACACACCCAAGAAATGCAGCCTGTCCAGCCAGTGGTTGATGAAGAAGAGGGCGAGAAGAGAAGAAGAAAAAAAACCACCGTCACTCGATTTGACACTCCCAGCCACCAGTTCCTTGAGGTCGTCCTGCAATGCCATCTGCAGTGTCCCCCACTGAAAGTCAACAGCCTACCACCAGCCAACCATTGGTGTAGCACTGCGTAACCTCAGTAGTATTGGCAAAGGGGAATTGGGGTTGTGGTGACCAGTACCGCAGGCGGATGACTCCATCTCGGATATCCTGGCGAGAAAGTGGCTGTCTGGGTTGCATCCTTCCTTCTGCTCCCTCCTCTTCTGTTTCCTCCTCTTCTGCTTCTTCCACTTCTGCCATTTCCTCTTCCCTCAGTGAGCGGATGCTGGAAATCTGAAATAAAAGCAGAAAATGCTAGAAATACTCAGCAGGTCAGGTAGCATCTCGACCTGAAACGTGAACTCTGTTTCTCTCTCCATGGATGCTACCTGACCTACTGTCCAGCATTTCTGTCTTCTCAGAGGCCTTCCTTTAACATCCAAAGCCTTGCAAGTGTCCAACCGCACACCCTGCACTCTTTTAACTTTTAACATCTATTGCACCAAGCCACTACATCAATAAAATATTTTTTTAAAGTCCAAAAGCTTAAATCCAAATTTACCTGAAAAATGTGTGTGCCCTTTAAGAAGTGCTGATAGCGTCTCTGCAGGGCTGCTTCATGCACGTTTTTCTGAGCGTGCTCAGGACCCGGTGTTAAACAGAGTGAAAAGGTCAAAGTTTGCAGATTTGATGTCAAGTCAGCGTTGCATGCCAACTAATGTCACACTCTGCTCATTTACATTTCAAGGGTCAGCATTGCCAATGGCGGCTGCCGTGTCCCGTGCCGGAGGCGGGTGGAAATGAGGTGGCTGCTTTTTTTTTCTGAAACGGGCCTTTAGGGCCAGCGCAAACAATACAAATTTCTAGGCCCATGTACCTAATTTGGAACTTACACTGTCTCCAGCTGCGTGAAGTTACACCACAGATGAAATATAGTGGAACATTAAACATGTAATTTAATACTTTATCAAATTAATTTTCAACATCTGGCATAAATGGAGTATGTCACCAAGACATTTCCCCAATGGTGCTGGCTTTGACACTCACGAATCATCAGGTCATCCTGCTCGCACGATATAAATCCTATCCCATGGACACTCGTAATGCATCCTTTACAACTACTAATATATTAAAATTAGTAAATTTAGGGTGCACACAGATCACAGTTTGTATTAGATGCAAAACTATCTTGTAATTTTGGGTGATTCTAAGATGTAGTCTGAAACTGACCAGCACATTCTAATCTGCAAAGTTTCCTCTCAAATAACAATGAAATTCTGACCTGAGCTGATATTTGCTGAATAATAATTAGACTTTCTGGCCTTAAAGGGACTCCACCTTAGCAGAATAATACATACAATAATATCTGACTTACTATGAATAATACCACAGAGGCTCTGTTCATATTCAATGAAATGTTATTAGAATGTTACTCTGGCTAGAATAAGCTTACATTTGAATTTTAGTTTGGTTTTGCCTAATAAACTGGAACAAACATATAGCTGCAACATCAAACAGATAAAAAGACCCTGAACTTACAGAATGGGAGACTGGAGAATGAATATGAATCCATTTGTCTGAAATTAATTTTAGTGATGGAGTTAACCCCAGGTTAATACCTCCCACTGAAAGAGCAAGAGAAGAATTTCAAACAACCACATTGGTGTTTGGCCAATAATATCCCACGGTGTAAGTTCAGGGACCTAAGGGATCAATATTGACATACACTATTGGTATTCTCCAAAATTGAACTTGGATTATGATAGTAAATGTATCAATGTAATGTTTTTGTCGCTACCCTACTTGTACAATTCCTATAAACTTAAATCAGAAACATTGTATATTAACACAAAAAATGGGCACAACAATGATGAATTTCTACCCCTTTATCATTGATTTGAAAGATGGGTCAATTTTCAGTGTGTCGTGGAGTCGGGATTGGAGGCGTACGGGAGGTTAAATTCCTGAATTCGGGGGTCCTGACACCATCCCGCCCAAAACCCGCCTCCATGTAAGTTTCAAAGGAGCCGGGTGCCCGCCCCGCACTGGGACCCACCGACCCGAGGCGGGAAGGGATTATTGTCAATGCTGAGTGCGGTGCATTGAGTGTAAGCAGAGTTTGGTAAGTGGGAGAAAAAGTCATTTAAGTGTATTTACTGAATTTTAGTGAGTGAAAAAGTTAATTATTTGAAGTAAGTTTAATTTTTTAGAGTAAATTAAGCTGTTGGGGAGTTTAAACCGGAAGTAGAATCTGGGTATAAAAAGGGGCAGGCTTAGTGCGGCAGCACTGAGTGCGGTACATTGAGTGTAAGCAGAGTTTGGTAAGTGGGAGAAAAAGTCATTTAAGTGTATTTACTGAATTTTAGTGAGTGAAAAAGTTAATTATTTGAAGTAAGTTTAATTTTTTAGAGTAAATTAAGCTGTTGGGGAGTTTAAACCGGAAGCAGAATCCGGGTATAAAAAGGGGCGGGCTTAGTGCGGCAACACTGAGTGCGGTGCATTGAGTGTAAGCAGAGTTTGATAAGTGGGAGAAAAAGTCATTTAAATGTATTTACTGAATTTTAGTGAGTGAAAAAGTTAATTATTTGAAGTAAGTTTAATTTTTTTAGAGTAAATTAAGCTGTTGGGGAGTTTAAACCGGAAGTAGAAGCCGGGTATAAAAAGGGGTGGGCTTAGTGCGGCAGCGCTGAGTGCGGTGTATTGAGTGTAAGCAGAGTTTGGTAAGTGGGAGAGTTCGGGCAAGTGGGAGGTGAGGGGGTGTTTTTGCTCTGTTTTGTTTCCCACTCTCAGGCTAATCCAGCATTGCAGAAGTGGAGCAGTGAGACAATTCAAATGGACAGGCCCCACAGACAGCATTCAAAAGGGAGGTTGGTAATCAGCTGGTTGGTAGGTCCTTTTCCTTCTCTTCTATACCTTTAAGTTGGTAAGTCCTATTAAATAGTGGTGTAATATTATCATCTATATCAGGGCAGAGGGCCTTCATAACTATTAATAAGAAATTTAATTAATTACAAAAATATGGGTGAACAGGTGATGTGTTACTGTTGCGAAATGTGGGAGCTGGTGGACCCCATTGAGGCTCATGGTGATTACATTTGCGATAAGTGTTTGCTGCTAGAGGAACTCAGGCTCCGTGTTAAAGAGCTTGAGACCGAGCTTCAGACACTGCGACACATCAGGGAGGGGGAGAAGTTCCTGGACTCTATGTTTCAGGAGGTAGTCACACCTATGAAATTAATTAATGCAGATGAAGTCCGTGGTCAGGGACAGGACAGTGTGACTATGAGTGAGGCAGGTACAGGGATCCAGGAGGTAGTATTGAAGGAGACGCAGCCCTTGCTCTTGTCAAGCAGGTTCGAGGTTCTTACTCCCTGTGAGGGTGGGAGCGGGGACTGCAGGGAGGATGAGCAAGCTGGCCACAGCACCGTGGAACAGGGGGCCATTCAAGTGGAGGGAGTAAAAAGAAATGTTGTAGTGGTAGGGGATAGTATCATTAGGGGGGTAGATAGGGTTCTCTGCAGTCAAGAGCGGGAGTCCCGAAGGCTGTGTTGCCTGCCCAGTGCCAGGGTTAAAGACATCTCTTCTGGGCTGGAAAGAAACTTGGAGTGGGAGGGGGAAGATCCAGTTGTCGTGGTTCATTTTGCTACAAATGATGTAGATAGGACAAGGAAGAAGGTTCTGTTAAAGGAGTATGAGCAGCTAGGGGTCAAATTAAAAAACAGAACCTCAAGGGTAATAATCTCTGGATTATTACCTGAGCCACGAGCAAATTTGGCTAGGATAAATAAAATTAAAGAGTTAAATGCATGGCTCAAAGACTGGTGTGGGAAAAATGGGTTTTGCTTCTTGGGACACTGGCACCAGTACTGGGACAGGAGGGAACTGTTCCATTGGGATGGACTTCACTTGGCCAGTGCTGGGACTAGAGTCCTGGCGAATCATATAACTAGGGCTGTAGAGAAGGCTTTAAACTAATTAGTGGGGGTGAGGTTTCTAGAGAGCAAATAATAAAAATGACAATGGAGAAGGTCATAGACTTAGGTAGCAGTGGGGGAATTAAAAAACAGAACGTGTCAGGAAGGGACAGAAGGTATGGAGTAAAAGTTAAAGTAGTAAAAGGGGAAAAAACAGGAACTAAGTGTCACAAAACATATTTGAAAGTTCTTTATCTGAATGCACATAGCATTCGTAACAAAATGGATGAGTTAATGGCACAAATAACTACATATGTGTGACGGGGTTGGGGAGCCACGGGGCCGTGTAGACACGGGGCCGTGCTCTCCGGGTAATGTAGGTTCTGGACCCAAGTGCAGAAACGAGGCGAGAGGCAAATATACAGTACTTTGTTTGAACTTTACTAGATTCACACATAACTAGATTCACACAAGGAACACAGCAACAAACATAAGAACTTAAGACAAGCAACCAAACAGCTAGTCAAGATAGGAACTCAGAACAGCTTCCATGAGGCAACCCACTTGTCCAAACAGAGCTCGAGATAAGCCACCACAAGGGCAACCGGCTTGCCGAGACGAGACTCGAGACAAGCTACCACAGGGGTAAAGGCTTATCAATACAGAGCTCAAGACAAGTGCCCACATGGCAACACGCTTGTCCAGCCCAGCACCTTATCAAGACTAAGAACAACAAGAACACAGACTTAAATACATCTTAAATACAGAGCTCAAGAACCATGGCAGCCAGCTAGTCAAAGCCAGCAGCCACAGAGCGAGGGCTAGTCCCCGGTTAGGACTGAGCACAGAGGAAAGCAACCACAGAACTTATATACCAAGAAAACCAGGTGAAACCCATGAACAGCTAACAGGCTGTTAAGAATTAACACAGGAGGCTAGGAACAATTAACAAAGGGCTAGAAACAAGTGAAGGTGCCATCTAGAGGTTACAGAAGGAACTGACTGGCACCCTCACAATATGGGTATGATCTTGTGGCCATTACAGAAACATGGCTGCAGGGTGACCATGACTGGGAATTAAACATACCAGTTATTTAACAATCAGGAACGACAGGCAGGAAGGAAGGGGAGGTGAGGTGGCTATGTTAATAAAGGAAGGAATCACTATAATACAGAGAAATGATATTGGGTCAAAGGAGTAGGATAGTGAAACAGTTTGGGTGGAGATAAGGAATAATAAGGGGAAAAAAACACTAGTGGGCGTAGTCTATAGG
This sequence comes from Somniosus microcephalus, assembly GCF_052327205.1. Classification (NCBI taxonomy): domain Eukaryota; kingdom Metazoa; phylum Chordata; class Chondrichthyes; order Squaliformes; family Somniosidae; genus Somniosus; species Somniosus microcephalus. Next base: position 227,067,094 of record NC_140990.1, read on the forward strand.
CCTCTGAACAGTTGCAACTCTGTTGGACGGAGTATTAATCAGGAAATAGTTGAGGCTTATAATAAGGGAACAGCTATAATTATGGGGGATTTTAACTATCATATTAACTGGACAAATCAAATTGGGCAGGGCAGCCTTGAGGAGGAGTTCATTGGTTGTATTAGGGATGGGTTTCTTGAGCAGTATGTAACTAAACCGACCAGGGGGCAAGCAACCTTAGATTTGGTCCTGTGTAATGAGACAGGATTAATTTAAAATGTCCTAGTAAAGGGTCCCCTTGGAATGAGTAACCATAACATGGTTGAATTCCATATTCAATTAGAGGGTGAGAAGATTGGATCTCAAACAAGAATGCTGAGCTTGAATAAAGGAAACTATGAAGGTATGAGAGCAGAATTGATTAGAGTGGACTGGGAAAATAGATTAAAGGGTAAGATGGTACATGATCAGTGGTGTACATTTAAGGAGTTATTTTACAACTTCCAAAAAAATATATTCCACTGAGGAAAAAAGGGTGTAAAAGAAAAGATAGCCATCCGTGGCTAAGTAAAGTAATTAAGGATAGTATCCGACTAAAAACAAGGGCATATAAGGTAGCCAAATCTAGTGGGAGGATAGAAGATTGGGAAGTCTTTAAAAGACAGCAAAAAATAACTAAAAGATTGATTAAGAAAGGGAAGATAGATTACGAAAGTAAATTAGCAAAAAATATAAAAACAGATAGAAAAAGTTTCTATAGTTATATAAAAAGAAAAAGGGTGGCTAAAGTAAATGTTGGTCCCTTAGAGGATGAGACCGGGAAATTAATGGTGGGAAACATGGAGATGGCAAAAACGCTGAACAAATATTTTGTATCAGTCTTTACGGTAGAGGATACTAAGAATATCCCAACACTGGACAAACAGGGGGCTCTAGGGGGGGAGGAGCTAAATACGATTAAAATCACTAAGGAAGTGGTACTTGGTAAAATAATGGGACTCAAGGTGGATAAATCCTCTGGACCTGATGGCTTACATCCTAGGGTCTTGAGGGAAGTAACGGTAGGGATTGTGGATGCATTGGTAATAATTTTCCAAAACTCCCTGGACTCAGCAAAGGTCCCGACAGATTGGAAAACTGCTAATGTAACACCCTTATTTTAAAAGGGTAGTAGGCAGAAGGCTGGAAACTATAGACCTGTTAGCCTAACATCTGTGGTTGGTAAAATTTTAGAGTCCATAATTAAGGAGACAGTAACGGGACATTTGGATAAACATAATTTAATAGGACAAACTCAGCATGGTTTCATGAAGTGGAAGTCATGTTTGACAAATTTGCTTGAGTTCTTTGAGGAAGTAACATACAGGGTGGATAAAGGGGAACCAATGGACGTATTGTATTTAGACTTCCAAAAGGCATTTGACAAGGTGCCACACAAAAGATTATTGCTCAAGATAAAAAAATCACGGGATTGGGGGTAATATTCTGGTGTGGGTGGAGGATTGGCTCTCTATGGTTCATTCTCAGACTGGCAATCAGTAACTAGTGGTGTTCCACAGGGGTCAGTGTTGGGTCCCCAACTCTTTACAATCTATATTAACGATTTGGAGGAGGGGACCGAGTGTAACATATCAAAGTTTGCAGATGATACAAAGATGGGAGGGATAGTAATGAGTGAGGAGGACATAAAAAACCTGCAAAGGAACATAGACAGGCTAAGTAAGTGGGCAGAGATTTGGCAGATGGAATACAATACTGGAAAGTGTGAGATTATGCACTTTGGCAGGAAAAATCATAGAGCAAGTTATTATCTTAATGGCAAGAAACTAGAAAGTACTGTAGTACAAAGGGATCTGGGGGTCCTGGTGCATGAAATTCAAAAAGTTAGTATGCAGGTGCAGCAAGTGATCAAGAAGGCCAATGGAATGTTGACTTTTATTGCTAGGGGGATAGAATATAAAAACTGGGAGATATTGCAAGTTGTACAAGGTATTGGTGAGACCGCACCTGGAATACTGCATACAGTTTTGGTGTCCATACTTAAGAAAAGACATACTTGCGCTTGAGTCAGTACAAAGAAGGTTCACTCGGTTAATTCCAGGGATGAGGGGGTGGACATATGATGAGAGGTTGAGTAGATTGGGACTCTACTCATTGGAGTTCAGAAGAATGATTGGCGATCTTATTGAAACATATAAGATTGTGAAAGGGCTTGATCGGGTGGATGCGGTGAGGATGTTCCCAATGATGGGTGAAACTAGAACTAGGGGACATAATCTTAGAATAAGGGGCTGCTCCTTCAAAACTGAGATGAGGAGAAACTTCTTCACTCAGAGGGTGGTGGGTTTGTGGAATTTGCTTCCCCAGAACGCTGTGGAAGCTACATCATTAAATAAATTTAAAACAGAAATAGATAGCTTCCTAGAAGTAAAGGGAATTAAGGGTTATGGGGAGCGGGCAGGAAATTGGACATGAGTCTAGGTTCGGAATGGTCGTGGCCTTGTGGGTAGTGGAGCGGGCCCAGGGGCCGTGTAGCCTGGTTCTGCTCCTACTTCTTGTGTTCTAATTCTGTTAGATTTCAGGAGATGGTTTTATTCCTGTTCCTGGCTGGGGTGGAGATCGCCTTTACAGAAGGTAAGTACTGTAGAAAATATAGGGACAGAGTGATCTCCTGGACGAGTTTCGATCGCCTAGATGGGTCGGAGAGGAATTTCCCAGATTTTTTCTCCCAAATTGGCCATTGGGTTTTTTTATCTGGTTTTTCGCCTCTCCCGGGAGATCACATGGGTTCAGGTGGGATGGAGAGTGATAGTAGATTTGAGGTTAGGATCAGATCAGCCATGATCTTATTGAATGGTGGAGCAGGCTCGAGGGGCCGATTGGCCTACTGCTGCTCCTATTTCTTATGTTCTTATGTTCTTTTGTTCTTAACAGGCAGTTTTTAGCCTAATCCCTATTTTGAAGGTTGTCGTGTGGGATTCGCGGCGGCTCCAAACCACGCCAGATTAGAGGAGTCGGGCCATCGGGTTAAAAGACTTGGTAGGGTCGAGATGTCAGTGTTCAGGTGAGTGATGGCTGCATGAGTGCAAAGGTAAGTGTGTTTGGTGTGTCTAAAGTGTGTAAAGAAGTTTAAATTACCTGTACTTACCTTTACAGCCTTCCTTCCTCTAGGTTTCGGGAGTCCATCATTCAGCCGGCACAGAAAGCAGAATGGCTGCGAACTGTCAAAAGTGACAGCCTGCAGCTTTCAGTGCCAGTGAGATTTCTAACTGAGTCTGCGTAGAAGGACTCAGGTTAGAAGTAAGACTGTCAGTGTTTGACAGCTTCAAACAGCTGTGAAACATTGATATTTCATCTGTCAACACGTCTTGACAGGTGAAATTTCAGTCTGTGACATCACCTGTTGCCGGGTGGCCCTTAATTGGCCTGCTGAGCCCGCTGGGCGGGCTCAACAAGGTCAATCAAATGAAAATCGTGTGGATTGGCCGCATCTCGATGGAGGCGGGACTACAACCCCGAAAGTTGTAGTCCCGCCTCCTTCCCGACTTCCGAATGAAAATCCAGCCAGTGTTTTATTTGATGGAAGATATTTTTCCACCATCTGTAGCAAAGGCCAGTTGCCTCACCTTCTGGGGTATTATGCCTTTCACTTGGATACTGCATTATCCTTAAATTTTATAATTCTGGTGAGCTTTTAACTAACCAGTAAAAAAACATACTGTAGCTTTAAAAAGAGAATAAAAACAAATCACCAGACACAGTAGATTATGCTCAATGCAGTGCAATCAGAGTCAAAACATAATTATTCAGGAAAGGTTTGTTTTTTTAGTTCTGTATAATTGATTCAAAGTTATACATTTTTAGTCACAATCTGCTTGTGTTAACCTCTAATCTATTATTTGCATTGGCAGTATTAAGATTCTGGAAACAATTAAGCCAGAGTACAGAATTGTATGCTGTTTGACTGTGCGCCATTGCAGTTTGCATCAGTAATTGTACAATTAAATGCAACATTTAGATGAGTTCATGGTACACTTCCAATATGTCTGCAGCAATTTGTTGGCCAGCATCAGAGAGGAGAGGACACTCAAAGTGCTGATACTCCCTCTAGTATTTTGTATAGATAAATGGCTTTCACCTCACTGCTGACAAAGTCTTATTTGAACGGAGTTGAAGTGCATGTGAAATTGAATTTTAAAACTGCTCCAATGGTGCTTCTTGTAACACAAGATAAATCCCATCTCCTTCATAGTAGGCAACTGCTAAACCACAATACCAACAGCATCAATAGAAACTGCATCTTATTTCAAGGCACTAAGCTATTTACTGCAGCATACATTGATAGCCCCCCAAAACTGGTGCAGGAATCGCAATGAGCGATTAACTCGTGCCCGTTGTTTCCAATGCAGGCAGCTCACCAACTTTGTGCTGCCTGCTAATTTCAAGGATTATTGATTGGCTGTATGCTTCAGCCGGGGTCTCAACTTCGTGCGAGGCTAGCACCAGGTAAAGCTAACCTGCACTTCTTAAAGCCAGCCTGCACCTCTTAAAGGGAAGGTGCATTCTGGCTGGAGCAAGTGCTGGAAGTGGCTGGGGAAGAGAGTCTGACCTCCAAGAAGGGTGACTAATAGTGCAACAAGGGAGAGAGCATTCGCCAAGGTTCTCAGACACTGCACTGGAGGCCTTGGTGGAGGAGGTGGACAGGAGGAAAGAGGTCCTCTATTCACAGGGGGGCAGGAGGACCTCCAGAAAAACTCTGTGAAGGCAGTGGGAGCAGATAGCCATGGCGGTCAATGCTAGAAGTGTCGCCCCGAGGACCTGGATGCAGTGCCACAAGAAGTTCACTGACTTCACATGACTGGTCAAGGTTAGTGAAACCCACCAACTGCACCATTAACCTCAAACTGCCATACCCCCATCACTTACCTACCAATAATCTCTATCAAACAGGACTCATACCTCACATAGATAGCTTCACCTCAATCTCACACACTTACCAGTGCTGCAAGCCTCACACCCACATCTCACAGCTTGCACACACTGCCAGCTATTCAACCATGACAGCCACAACTCCCAAACACATTGTACCACACTCACTGAAACAGTTCCCTCTCTCTTGCAGGACAAATTGGCTCAAAACTGGAGGCAGCAGGGGCTAACTGGCGGGGGACAGGCATGCCTGCATCACCTTACCCCAATGGAGCAGATGGTCCTCGCCATCACTGGAGAGACCATCACTGAGCCTGTGGCCAGTGGCGGGGCTGAAACCATCGAAGATGACGGTATACTCATACTTAATCCTTTTTCTCACATCCCACTTGCCACCCATCCCACAATGCCTTTTGATTTACAAGCTACAGATGGTGTAAGCATGCACCTCTTACTTTCCCCTCTCCCTGCACCACAACCCTACCCTTGTGTCTTTCTCCTTTCAGATACCCAAGAACTACAACCTGCCGAGGCAATGGAGGAACATGAACAGGTGGAAGAGGAAGAAGGCAGTGATGATGAGGACACAGCACTATCACTCGATTTCATACTAGCAGCCACCAGCTCAGACACTGATACTCTGCCTAATTTAGAGGATAGCTTAGGCCGAGATTTTCCTTACCTCGGCAGGTCCGGGGTGGGTGACATCAGTGGCGGGTCCCGACCCCGCTGCTAGCTCCATCCCGCTCTGGAAAATTATTTTCCATTGATAGGGCTTATTAAGTCCACCCAGCGCATTTCGCAGGCCAATTAGAGAAAGCGGGTCTGGTGACGTCATTCATAGTGCGTCATCAGCTGGTTCCCTTAAAGGGACCATGGCCAACTTTCTTTTAACATTTGTGCGGTCAGTGTTCTGCAGCATTGAAGTGCTGCAAACACTGATAATCACTGCACAGAGGTACAGGGCTGCATCCAGGCTCTCCCATGACTCCTTCCATGTGCTTATGGAGGGAGTCACAGCACGCAGGGAGGTCCTCTTCCCTTCCGATAGGCAGAAGACACCTCCCCAGGAGATCAATGCAGCCTGGTTGCACATTGCAGAGGAGGTCACAAGCAGGGATGTGGTCAGGAGGACCTGGGTGCTGTGGTGCAAACCTTTCAATGATCTCATTAGATCACAAAATGTTAGTACAGGTGCACGATCCCTTATCCGAAACCCTTGGGGCCAGCTGTGTTTCGGAATTCGGAATTTTTCGGATTTCAGAACGGATGATGCTTATAAATGGACAAGAGGCAGCCGTCGGGTTTACCCTACAACTACACCACTAGTGATGGATGCAAGCCTGGCTAGGTAACCAGATTACGATAAAGAAATAGTTAACAGCAATGTTTCCTCAAAGTTGCACACGGCCACGCAGTAATCTGCAAACTCCCGTGCAAGCTGCTCAAGCTTTTACACTGGAAATACCACGCATTGAAAGAAACAAGCCACATCGAACAATGCCGCCCACGGGGAACGCTCCACGAAAAAACTTTCGTTTTTCAGAGCTTTTCGAATTTCGGAATTGCGGATAAGGGATCGTGCACCTGTACAAAGCCACACTCACCTTCATCCTGCTGCGCCTCTCATCACATCCCCACCACTCTGCCTTCCCTACCCTACTCCTGCACATCCTTACTCACACCAACATACCTTGCACCTCCACTCATCTCTCTCTTTCTATCTGCATTATTATATCCCCATCTCACTAGCCATCCCTCACACTCACCCTCATCCCAGTGCCATCATACCAACTAACAACACACAAGGGTAGGCACTTGGGAGTTTTATGCAATGTTCATGTAAAGTTTCTGTTAATGTGCTGTCAAACATTGAAACCTTCATTTTCAACACTTTGCATTCTTGGACAGGTCTGTGTGCACCTTTGGCAGTGGTTTAGTGAGTTGCAGTGAAAGGTGAGACATAACGGTACCCTCGCAATGGTGGTGAGTGTGAAAGGAATGGCTTGGACATTGTTGTGTATGTACCTTTAAGAGAATAACTGGTCTCAGACTGCAGTACCGGCAGTGACCACCCCTGTATAAAAGGCGCTAGTAAGCCTCTGTAGTTTCAGTTTCCCGATTGACTCCTTTCAGTAAAGACTTGTTTTGTTCAACTCCTGCTGTCCGTGTCTCAATCATACACGGACATAATACTGGCGACGAGCAGATACGAACTTACCTACAGTCTGCACCACCTCCTGGGATCCATTCCTGCAGCAAAGTGAGCAGAGGTCGAGGCCAGAAGGAGGAAAGAAGCAGTAGAAACGGGCGTCGAACGTCAGCATCCGCCCCTGTGTTAGCGGAGTTGAAGATTGCTGGAGAAGCTGTCGAAAGCGGGGCCTGGTTCCTGTCGACGGTGCTTCAGCTAATCGGGCTGGTGGCAGGTAGTACACTGATCCTTCCTGGGCTGCGGCGGTCGTGAACTCGAGCGGGTGGCTTGCAACGGGGCCGAGCAGCGTTGTCGGGAAGAGGAGAGAGAGAGGGTGGAGCACACAGGGCGCGGCCGGTGCTATGAAGCCGGGCTGCGTATAGACCCGAGAAGAGGGAGGCAAGAGTCCCACAGGGTTGTTCCACGATGGGAAAATAATAAAAAAAGAAATATTAAACGCGCAGGAAACCACGAAGAGCTGCAGGTTGCAACGGAAACCGTGGAAAGCAGCGCTAGCAACAGCGGGGAAGAAGGCAAAAGCGCAGGAGGCGCCATCTTAATCAGCAGGGAAGAAGGCAAAGCGCGAGAGGCGCCATTTTGTAAATCAGGGAAGAAGGCAAAGCGCGGGTGGCGCCATTTTAGATTTTCAAGATGCCGAAGACTGGCTGTATCATTGCCTTTGATACTACAATAGAGGACTGGACCACGTATGTGGAAAGAGTCGAGGTATATTGCGAGGCAAACGAAATAGCCGATGAGAAAAAGGCATCGGTATTGCTAAACTTAATGGGCGCTAGAACGTACGGCCTATTGCGGGACCTGATTACTCCAGCCAAACCGAAGGCGAAGAGTTTTAACGAAATTGTTGCTGTCCTACAGGAACACCTAAACCCTGCACCGCTGTTGATAGCCGAAAGATTTAAATTCCACAGGAGAACTCAGCATAAAGATGAGAGCAATGCTGAGTACCTTACGGAACTACGCAAGCTATCAAAGCACTGCCAGTTCGGAGCAGGACTGGCAGATACACTACGGGACAAATTTGTCTGTGGACTCCTGAGTGAAGGAACACAGAGGTAGTTACTCTCAGAGAAAGAGCTGACGCTAGCTAAGGCTTTCAGCGTGGCAGTATTGTATGGAGCAGCAGCCAGGGGAGCTGCGGAAATTCAACAAAAGCCACAGGAATACGGCACCCACGAAATGACACGGGGATTTGCAAAATGTTATCGCTGCGGCAGAACTAACCATGACCAGAAGGACTGCTGGTCCAAGGACAAAATATGCAGGCAATGCGGAAAGATGGGACACATTGCACGAGTTTGCAGGTTTGGGAAGAAGACCAGCGACAACAAAAAGGCTACTAAGGAACCGTACAAGAAAGTACAAAAGATGACGGACAGTAGTTCCGAAGACCAGATGAGCGATAGTGAATCCGGGAACAGGAGACTAAGCTGTCTCAAACTTCACAATGTAATCACAAAAGAGGATCACCGAACCATTTGGGTCACCCTCACGATAGCAGGGTCCCAAGTTAAAATGGAATTGGATACAGGATCAGCGCTAACCGTCATGAATCGATGAGACTTCAAGCGGCTATTCTGACACATACCCTTGAGAGAGACATCCATCGTCTTGACGACGTATACCGGGCAAAAAGTATACCCCAGAGGAAAAATAAGGGTGCCTGTCGAATACAACGGCAAGAAAATACGGAAATTGTATCTCTACATACTGCAAAATGGTGGACCACCATTATTGGGATGTGAATGGATCAGGAAGATAAGCTTAGATTGGCACTCCATTCATGCAATGATGGTGGACGGTAAAAAAGATGAAGACGTCACTCCTGGATGATTGTCAACAATCTTAGCTAACGCCAAAGAGGTATTTCAACAAGAACTGGGCACTCTTAAAGGCGTAACCGCCTCGATAAAAATAGAAGAGAATGCAATTCCCAAGTTTTTCAAAGCAAGACCGGTACCAATGCAATTCGCCCAGCTGTCGAGGCAGAGCTGGAGAATCTGGAGAAGGCAGGCGTGCTGTCTAAGGTCGACTGGAGCGAGTGGGCGACACCCATCGTTCCTGTCATGAAGAAAACGTTAAGCAATAAGTCTGAGGAGCCAAGGAAGGTTCGCATCTGTGGGGATTTCAAGGTGATGGTGAACCCAATCCTTCACACAGTACAATATCCTCTTCCAAGGATTGAAGACATCTTCGCCTCACTGTCTGGAGGGAAGCGTTTTACAAAAATTGACCTAGCACAAGCATATTTGCAGATGGAGGCTGAAGAGTCCTCTAGGAAGTATCTCACGATAAACACTCACAAAGGTCTTTACCAGTATCATCGATTGGTATTTGGAGTAGCATCGGCTCCGGCGATATGGCAAAGAGCGATGGAACAAGTCCTGCAAGGGATTCCGGGGACTCAGTGTTACTTGGACGACATCCTTGTGACAGGTGAAGATGACAGTGAACACCTTAACAACCTAGAACAGGTGCTCACTAGACTACGGGAACATGGGCTACGAGCCAACCGCCCCAAGTGCGAGTTTTTAAAGAAACAGATATCGTATTGTAGCCACGTGATTGATGAAGAGGGGTTACATAAGTCCCCTGACAAAATTGAAGCGGTTGTTAAGGCCCCAGCGCCTGAAAATGTGTCGCAACTGAGGTCATTCCTCGGATTGGTGAATTACTAGCATAAGTTTTTGCCGAATTTGTCGACAATCCTGCACCCACTGAACGCCCTGCTACGAACGGGAGTAGCATGGAAATGGAGCAATGACTGTAAGCGGGTCTTTCAGAAGAGTAAGGACTTAATCACTTCAAGAGAAGTATTGGCTCACTACAACCCAGCACTGCCGATCAGACTGGCGTGTGATGCGTCTCCCTACGGCATTGGGGCGGTACTATCACATAAATTCCTTGATGGTTTAGAGAGGCCGATAGCTTTTGCGTCACACTCGTTAACCTCTGCCAAGCGTAACTACGCCCAGATTGACAGAGAGGCCCTCAGCCTAGTGTGGGGGGTGAAGAAGTTCAATCACTACCTGCATGGTCAAAAATTTACTCTATTAACCGATCATCAACCTCTTGTCTCCATTTTCAACCCTCAGAAGGGCGTACCGATAATGACAGCGCAACGGCTGCAGAGGTGGTCCTTTTCCCTAGGGGCACACCAATATGACATCGAGTACAAAGGAACTAAACAGCATGGGAATGCTGATGGATTGTCACGCCTACCGTTGCCGATGGTGGAAGAAGAAGACCTTGCAGTGGATCCAATGGAGTTATTCCACTCGACCATAGTCGAATGTCTCCCTGTGACGAATGCAAACATAGAAAAGGAAACACGGAATGACCCGACACTATCACGGGTCTATGATTTAACGGTGAAGGGATGGCCAGCACATGGCGAACCACTGCTGCCAGCATTTTCGTCAAGAAGAGAACAGCTGTCAGTGTGCAGAGGAACCTTGATGTGTGGATCCAGAGTAGTAATTCCACTTAAGTTGACGGATAGAGTGCTCAATGACCTTCATGAGGGTCATCTGGGTGGGGTAAAAATGAAGAACTTAGCCAGAGCGTTTGTGTGGTGGCCGGGAATCGATAGAGAAATCGAAGAGATGACCAAGAGCTGTGCAGGATGCCAGAAGGTCCAAAACGCCCCACCACAAGCTCCTCTACATCCATGGGAGTGGCCCTCATCTCCATGGCAAAGGGTGCACATTGATTTTGCTGGTCCCTTCATGGACTCGATGTTTTTAATTGCGGTGGATGCACATTCAAAGTGGCCAGAGGTAATAAAAATGTCCTCAACCACCACGGAAAAAACTATCACAGTTTTACGAACCATATTCGCCAGGAATGGGCTGCCTGAACAGATTTGCTCTGACAATGGACCACAGTTTGTGTTTGAAGAGTTCCGGAGTTTCTTAAAGAACAATGGTGTTAAGCATTACACATCTGCCCCATATCATCCAGCCACTAATGGATTGGCCGAGAGGTTTGTTCAAACATTCAAGAAGGCTATCAAGGCAATGTGTAATGAAGATATACCCCTACAACACAAGGTGGACAACTTCTTGTTTGCCTACCGGAATGCGACACATGCGGTTACCAACCAAACTCCAGCCATGATGTTCTTCAATCGAAGACTACGATGCCGCTTGGATTTGGTTAAGCCAAACGTCCGAAGAGATGTGGAGAACAGGCAGTTTCAGAATATGAATGAAAGGCCGACCAGGAGTTTTAAGATAGGTCAACCAGTTTTGGCCCGGGACTACCGCACTGAGGAATCGCAGCCAGGAACGATTTGTACACGGCAAGGACCTCTCATGTATACCGTGGACGTTGGAGAGAGCATTGTAAGACGCCATGCTGACCAGATTCTAGAGTCACTGGAAAACGTCAACTCCACACCACGATCTGATACACCTGGTAATGAAATCGACGTACCAATTGCAGCTACCGCAGAATCGGTGACATTGGAAGCAGATGAACCAAACAACGACATTGATCCCGACTCAACCTTGCCAGAGGAACCTGATACCCCAAAGAGGCGTTATCCAGACAGAATGAGGAAACCTCCTCAAAGACTGAACTTATAATTGCTTAAACTTAACCAATGTATCTAGCAACCATAATTGGAATTGTAATTAGTTATCATTTAGTTGTTAAATGAATGTTATGTACTGTTTATCTAAAAGGGGAGGAATTGTTGTGTATGTACCTTTAAGAGAATAACTGGCCTCAGACTGCAGTACCGGCAGTGACCACCCCTGTATAAAAGGCGCTAGTAAGCCTCTGTAGTTTCAGTTTCCCGATTGACTCCTTTCATTAAAGACTTGTTTTGTTCAACTCCTGCTGTCCGTGTCTCAATCATACACGGGCATAATAGACATTACATAAGAACATAAGAAAATAAGAAATAGGAGCAGGAGCTGACCATTCGGCCTTTCAAGCCTGTTCCGCCATTCAATGCAATCATGGCTGATCTTCTGCCTCAATTCCATTCACCGGTCCTATCGCCATATCCCTTGATGCCCTTACTAGTCAGAAATCTATCAACTTCAGTTTTGAATATGCCCAATGACTGAGCCTCCACAGCCCTCTGGGGTAGAGAATTCCAAAGATTCACCACCCTCTGTGTGAAGAAATTTCTTCTCATCTCAGTCCTGAATGGCCTACCTTTTATCCTGAGGCTGTGGCCCCTGGCTCTAGACACCCCAGCCAATGGAAACATTCTCCCAGCATCCACCCTATCAAGCCCTGTAATAATTTTGTCTGCTTCAATAAGATCCCCTCTCATTCTTCTGAATTCAAGAGAATACAGGCCTTGTTTACTCAATTTTTTCTCATACGACAGTCCTGCCATCCCAGGAATCAATCTCGTGAATGTTTGTTGCACTCCCTCTATGGCAAGTATAATCTTCCTTAGGTAAGGAGACCAAAATTGTACACAGTACTCCAGGTGTGGTCTCACCAAGGCCCTATATAATTGGAGTAAGACTTCTTTACTCCTGTACTCAAATCCTCTTGTAATGAAGGCCAGCATACCATTTGCCTTCCTAATGGCTTGCTGCACCTGCACATTCACTTTCAGTGATTCGTGTACAAGGACACCCAGGTCACTTTGAGCATCTGCATTCCCCAATCTTTCACCATTTAGGAAATATTCTGCCTTTCTGTTTTTTCTACCAAAGTGGGTAACTTCACATTTATCCACATTATATTCCATCTGTCATGTTCTCTCCCACTCACTGAGCCTGTCGAGATCCCCTTGAAGCCTCTTCGCCACTGACACTGCCACCTAGCTTTGTATCATCAGCAAATTTGGAAATGTTACATTTAGTCCCCTCATCCAAATCATTGATATAGATTGTGAATAGCTGGGGCCCAAGCACTGATCCTTGCGGTACCCCACTAATCACAGCCTGCCAACCTGAAAAAGACCCGTTTATCCCTACTCTTTGTTTTCTGTCTGTTAATCAATGCTCAATCCATGCTAGTACATTACCCCCAATTCCATGTGCCCTAATTTTGTTCACCAACCTCTTGTGTGGGACTTTATCGAAGGCCTTCTGAAAATCCAAATACACCACATCTACCAGTTCCCCTTTGTCTACTCCACTAGTTACATCCTCAAAGAACTCCAATAGGTTTGTCAAACAGGATTTCCCTTTCATAAATCTATGTTGACTCTGCCCAACCTTACTATTAGTTTCTAAGTGCCCAGTTATTGCATCCTTTATATAGATTCCAGCATTTTGCCAACTACTGATGTGAGGCTAACAGATCTGTAGTTCCCCGTTTTCTCGCTTCCTCCTTTCTTAAATAGTGGGGTTACATTTGCTATCCTCCAATTTGCAGGAACCGTTCCAGAATCTATAGAATTTTGGAAGATAACAACCAATGCGTCCACTATCCCAATGGCCACCTCTTTCAAAACCCAAGGATGTAGGTCATCCGGTCCTTGGGATTTTTTGACTTTTAGTCCCATTAATTTTGCTCGTGCTGTTTTTTTACTAATAATAATTTCTTTAGGTTCCTCATTCTCGCCACACCCTTGGTTTTCTCGTATTTCTGGGAGGTTTTTTGTGCCTTCCTCTGTGAAGACAGAAACAAAGTATTTATTTAATTTCTCTGCCATTTCCTCATTCCCCATTATAAATTCTCCCTCTCTGACTGTAAAGGACCTACATTTACCTTCACCAGTCTTTTCCTTTTCACATACCTATAGAAGCTTTTACATTCCGTTTTTATATTTTTCGCTAGTTTGTGCTCATATTCCATTTTCCCTTTCTTTATCAATTTCCTGGTCCCTCTTTGCTGATTTCTAACAAGATCCCAATCGTTAGGCTGACCGCTTTTTCTGGCAACTTGATAAGCTTCCTCCTTTGACTTAATACTAGCTTTAATTTCTTTTGTTAGCTTTGGTTGGATCACTTTTATGCCCTAGAGGAATTGTAGGGATGCTTTATGGTGTTGGTGTGGGGTGGTGCCAACCTGCTGCATCATGTGGCAGCCAGGGTGTACAGCGTCAAGTGAAGTAAATCTGGCCATGGTGAGGCCATCCCTGGCCTCCTGGGCAGCAATGTGCTCAGGTGCTGATGCCGCCTGTCCTGTGCAGCATCAGGTGATTGCAGAGAAGGTTGGTGTTGTTGTTGGTGCTGCTGGTGTGCTTGGTGCTGCTGGTGTTGGGGCTGATTGTGGTCGGATTCTAAGGATCAAGGTGAGACAGTATAAAGGGTACCCATATTGATGGAATAGATGGCAGGTGAAGTAGAGATGACAGAAGCATTCTGTCAATGGTGAGAGAGTTCTTCCATTGAGGTAATAGTGGATGGAGAGTGGAAAGTGGAAAGCCTGCAGAATCTGTGCTGGAAATGGACTGAGAAACAAAAGTGATGATCTGTCAGGTGGGAGCTTTTACTGTACATTTGAAACTGTCAGGTAATCAGCTGGAGCAATGGCCACTGAACTCCTGCCTCAGGTTGACAGTCATGGTCCCCGAACAGCGTGGTTCCTGTGGCCATGAAGATAAGGTGAAAAGCTAAGTTAAAAAAGCCTGTTAATGATCTGTCAACTCGATGCTAATGAGTTTAATTGCCCGCCACTGCCTGTCGGGTCTGCTCAGTGCTGACAGACCTGACATTGGGAAAGGTGTGTTGTGGTGGGTTGACAGCAGAATCCCGACCCGCTGTCAAAAAAAAATCAAATTTTCCACCCGACCCGCCACCGATCGCGCCCGCTGACCCCCCAGAAAATTCCGGCCTATGATGCGGGATCTGCACATGGTGAGACATGAGGCACGAGTGGCCTGCAGCTAGGGCAGGGGGAAAGGATAGTGCATGTGCCAGCTCGCCGGAGGGCGTGGTCACACATGAGTTCTGCTTCACAGGATCACATGAGTACTTCGATGGGGCAGGCTACAGAAGAAGGCTGATGAGCATGCACAATCAAATGCTTGATGCATCGGCAGGCCTGTCAGAAAGTGTGCATGCAATGTCAAGGAGCATGGAGGAGTCCGGCACCAACTTGACACGTAACTTTGCACAGAACTTGGAGCCGATTCTTTCCAGCGTGGAAGTGGTGGCCAACTCCGTTCGCACACTTGTGGGTCCAACCATGATCCAGCGTCTGATGGCCGATGTCTCAGCTTCCATTGCAGCAAAAGCAGAAGCCACCAACGTCTAGGTGCTGCAGTGGAAGTTCAGACTGAAGTCATACAAGCTCAGACTGCTGCCATCATGGCTGTGGTTTCCAGTGTTCAAAGGGGCCTGTAGGGTCACAACAGTCCAGAAATCTGTCCTCCAAAAGGTTACGAGGATTGCTGAGGCACTGTCCAAGAGAAGTGGCAGAGGCTCAGGTAGGCGTACCAATTTCCAATCTCAGGGAAGGAGAGAGGTAAAAAGTATTTGAGGTGTGACGTCACCACAAAACAGGTAGGTGATTGGTTGGAGTATTTCTCTCGTTTTAAAACTTTAAGTCTGTGGTTTATAGTTTTTAAGGTCTCTGTGGTGTAGCGGGGACAGTTTGTAAACCAGGGCCCTTAAATATATCATTTAACTGTAGTGAAATTGGTGGGATTCATTTCATTTTAATTAATTAGTTAAAGGGTAAGTCATGGCAGGACAGCCCAGCCCCGTAGTGTGCTCCTCCTGCTCTATGTGGGAAATCAGGGACGCTGCCTGCATCTCTGACGACCATGTGTGCGGGAAGTGTGTCCAGCTGCAGCTACTGACAGACCGCATTGTGGCACTGGAGCTGCGGATGGATTCATTTTGGAGCATTCGCGATGCTGAGGACATCGTGAATATCACATTTAGCGAGTTGGTCACACCGCAGGTAAAGGGTGTACAGGCAGGAAGGGAATGGGTGACCAGCAGGCAGAGTAAGAGGCGCAGGCAGGTAGTGCAGGAATCCTCTGCGGCCATCCCCCTCTCCAACAGATATACCACTTTGAATACTGTTGGGGGGGATGACTCATCAGAGGAAGGCAGCAGCAGCCAACTTCCTGGCACCATGGGTGGCTCTGCTGCACAGGCTGGGAGGAAAAAGAATGGAAGAGCTATAGTGATAGGGGACTCAATTGTAAGAGGAATAGATAGGCATTTTTGCGGCCACAATCAAGACTCCAGGATGGTGTGTTGCCTCCCTGGTGCAAGGGTCAAGGATGTCTCGGAGCGGCTGCAGAACATTTTGGAGGGGGAGGGTGAACAGCCAGTTGTCGTGGTGCACATAGGCACCAACGATATAGGTAAAAAGCGGGATGAGGTCCTAAAAGCAGGATATAGGGAGTTAGGAGGTAAATTAAAAAATAGGACCTCAAAGGTAGTAATCTCAGGATTGCTACCAGTGCCACGTGCTAGTCAGAGTAGAAATAGGAGGATATTTCAAATGAATACGTGGCTAGAGGAATGGTGCCAGGAGGAGGGATTCAAATTCCTTGGACATTGGTACCGGTTCTGGGAGAGGTGGGACCAGTACAAATGGGACGGTTTGCACCTGGGCATGGCCGGGACCGATGTCCTAGGGGGAGTGTTTGCTAGTGCTGTTGGGGAGGGTTTAAACTAAAGTGGCAGGGGGTTGGGAACCTGAGCAGGGAGACAGAGGAAAGGGAAACAAGGAAAAAAGCAAAAGACAGGAAGGAGAAAAACAAAATTAGAAGGCAAAGAGCTCAACGGATT
The DNA here is from genome assembly GCF_052327205.1 of Somniosus microcephalus. Lineage (NCBI taxonomy): Eukaryota > Metazoa > Chordata > Chondrichthyes > Squaliformes > Somniosidae > Somniosus > Somniosus microcephalus. The sequence continues at coordinate 227,083,885 of NC_140990.1, forward strand.
AAAGCAAACATGGTCACAGTAAATAATAATTCATATAGGTCTGAGAGCATTAAAAAAACAAGCCTGAAGGCTTTGTGTCTTAATGCAAGGAGCATTCGGAACAAGGTGGATGAATTAGCTGTGCAAATAGAGGTAAACGAATATGATTTGATTGGCATTACAGAAACATGGCTCCAGGGTGGCCAAGGCTGGGAACTCAACATCCAGGGGTATTCAATATTTAGGAAGGATAGGCAAAAAAGAAAGGGAGGTGGGGTAGCATTGTTGGTTAAAGAGGGGATTAACACAATTGAAAGGAAGGATATTAATTCTGACGATGCAGAATCTGTATGGGTAGAACTGAGAAATATCAAGGGGCAGAAAACGTTAATGGGAGTGCTATATAGACCTCCAAACAGCAATACGGAGGTTGGGGATGGTGTAGTGTAGGTACCTTTAAGAGCCCCTGTGTACTGTAATACCGGTAGTGACCACTCGGGTATATAAGCCTGTATAGCGTCTTGTATCTGTTAGTTCACCTCCAGACTTTGTTCTGTTAAACCAATTCCTGCATTCCGTGTCTCCATTAACACACGGATACAACAGTGGCGACGAATTGGAAATGGACTTACCTGCAATTCGGCAGCACCTCAAGGAGATCGATTCCTCAGATGAAGGTCGAAGAAAAAAAAACCCAAAAAACTGTGGTTTCACCAGCTAGCCGGGCTGGTGGCAGGTACTGCACTAATCCTTCCTGGGCGGCGGGCTGGGGCTCGATCGGGTGGCTCTGCAGCGGGGCTGAGCAGCAAGTCGGAAGGCGGATGCAAACAGAGATGAAGGGTGGAGCACTCGGGAGACGGCCGGCGCTGCAAAGCAGGTCGGCGTTCGGACCAAGCAAAGGGAGGGAAAAGTCCCAGAGAGTCCGGCGGGAACGAGTCTCCAACTATTAAAAATATCTGTGTAAATAAAAACCGCGGAGAACAGCGTTGTCAGCAGCGGCAGCGGCGGGAAAGCGCGGGAGGCGCCATTTTTACTCGGCAGAGAAGAAGGGAAAGCGCAGGAGGCGCCATTTTTGATTTTCAGGATGCCTAATACTGGCAATTTACTGCTTTCGATAGTGATATAGAGGATTGGACCACATATGTGGAAAGAGTGGAGGTATATTGCACAGCGAATGAAGTAGAGGATGATAAAAAGGCATCGGTACTTCTAAATCTGATGGGCGCAAGGACATACGGGCTGTTACGAAACTTAATCACGCCAGCCAAACCGATGGACAAGAATTTTAAGGAGATTGTTGATACCCTACAGGAGCACTTAAACCCAACACCGCTGCTGATAGTGGAACGATTCAAATTCTTCAGGAGGAATCAGCACAAGAATGAAAGTAACGCTGATTACCTCACCGAATTAAGGAAGTTGTCAAAGCACGACCAATTCGGGGCAGGACTGGCAGATTCTCTACGAGACAAATTCGTCTGTGGTCTCCTAAGCGAAGGAACACAGAAAAGGCTACTTTCTGAGAAAGATTTGACACTGGACAAGGCTTTCAGTGTGGCTGTATCATACGAAGCAGCAGCAAGAGGAGCTGCAGAGATACAGCAAAAGCCACAGGACTTCGGCACCCATGAAATGACACGGGGTTTCGAGAAATGTTATCGCTGCGGCAGATCCACCCATGACCAGAGGGACTGCTGGTTCAAGGACAAAGCATGCAGGCAATGCGGAAAGATGGGACACATTGCACGTGTATGCCGATCTGGAAACAAAAAATCCACTGACAGAAAAAAAATCAATAAGGAAAAGCACAGAAAGGTACAAATGATGACGGACAGTAGCTCCGAAGACCAGAAGAGCGATAGCGACTCCGGAAACAAGAGACTAAGCTGTCTCAAATTACATAATGTAATTGCCAAAGAAGATTACCAGACCATTTGGGTTACCCTCACAATAGTAGGGTCCCCAGTTAAAATGGAGCTAGATACAGGATCAGCTCTGACCGTCATAAGTCGACGAGATTACGAGCGGCTATTTCCGCATATACCTTTGAAAGACACATCCATTATCTTGAAGACATATACGGGCAGAAAGTATACCCCAGAGGGAAAATAGGGTGCCTGTTGTATACAACGGCAAGGAAATACAGAAGTTGTATTTATACGTTCTGCAAGATGGTGGTCCACCGTTGTTGGGACGTGAATGGATCAGGAAGATACGTTTAGACTGGCACTCCATTCAGGCACTGACGGTGACCAGTAAGAAAAAAAATGAAGATGACGTCATACCTGAACGATTAAAAGACATCTTGGCTAACACCAAAGAAGTGTTTCAACAGGAACTAGGAACCTTGAAAGGCGTCACCGCCTCAATAAAAGTGGAAGATGCGGCAATTCCCAAGTTTTTTAAGGCAAGGCCGGTGCCATACGCAATTTGTCCAGCAGTCGAGGCAGAGCTGGAGAATTTGGAAAAAGCAGGCGTGTTATCCAAGGTAGATTGGAGCAAGTGGGCAATACCCATCGTCCCGGTCATGAAGAAAACATTGAATAATGATAAATCTGAAGAACAGAGAAAAATTCGCATCTGTGGTGACTTCAAGGTGACGGTAAACCCGGTCCTTCACATGGTACAGTATCCTCTTCCGAGGATAGAAGATATTTTCGCCTCACTATCCGGAGGGAAACGTTTCACCAAAATTGACTTGGCACAGGCATATCTACAGATGGAGGTTGAGGAGGCCTCTAAAAAGTATCTCACGATAAACACACACAAAGGCCTGTACCAGTACAATCGACTGGTTTTCGGAGTAGCATCAGCTCCAGCTATCTGGCAAAGAGCTATGGAGCAAGTCCTGCAAGGGATTCCGGGGACTCAATGCTACCTAGACGACATCCTTGTAACAGGAGAAAACGACAATGAGCACCTTGCCAATTTGGAGCAGGTGCTCACTAGGCTGACAGAACGGGGCCTACGAGCAAATCGCCCCAAGTGCGAATTTTTCCAGAAACAAATATCATATTGTGGCCATATAATTAACGAAGAAGGGTTGCATAAGTCACCTGAAAATATTGAAGTGGTCATAAAAGCCCCAGCACCTGAAAATGTCTCACAATTGAGGTCGTTCCTGGGGTTGATAAATTACTATCATAAATTTTTACCGAACTTGTCAACTGTTCTGCACCCTCTGAACGCACTGCTACAAACGGGAGTAATTTGGAAATGGAGCGAAGACTGTAAACGTGCCTTTCATAAATGCAAAGGCTTGATCATGTCCAAGGAAGTGTTGGCTCATTACAACCCATCACTGCCAATCAGACTGGCGTGCGATGCACCCCCTTACGGCATAGGAGCGGTATTATCGCATAGATTCCCTGATGGCTCGGAGCGGCCGATAGCTTTTGCGTCACGCTCATTGAACTCAGCTGAGCGTAACTATGCCCAGATCGACAGGGAAGCACTCAGCCTGGTGTGGGGAGTGAAGAAATTCAACCATTACCTACACCGACAAAAATTTACCTTGTTGACTGACCATCAACCCCTCGTCTCCATATTCAACCCTATAAAGGGCGTTCCCATTATGACAGCGCAAAGGCTGCAGAGGTGGTCCCTTTTCCTAGGGGCACACCAATATGACATAGAATACAAAGGATCAAAACAGCATGGGAATGCTGACGGGCTATCGCGCCTACCGTTGCCAACGGTAGAAGAGGCACCTACAGTGGACCCAGTGGAGATGTTCCACTCAACCATAGTGGAATGTCTACCAGTAACAAATTCTACCATTGAAAAGGAAACGAGAAATGACCCGACTCTCTCACGAGTCTACGATTTAACGGTGAAGGGATGGCCAGCACATGGCGAACCACTGTTGCCAGCATTCTCGCAAAGAAGAGAACAGCTGTCAGTGTGCCGAGGAACCTTGATGTGTGGATCCAGAGTGGTGATTCCACCCAAACTCCAGGATAAAGTGCTAAAGGAGCGTCACGAGGGGCATCTGGGTGGAGTGAAAATGAAGAACCTAGCCAGAGCGTTTGTGTGGTGGCCAGGTATCGATGGAGACATCGAAGAAATGACCAAGAGCTTTCTAGGATGCCAGAAGGTACAAAACGCCCCACCACAAGCCCCTCTACATCCATGGGAGTGGCCCTCATCTCCATGGCAAAGGGTACATATCGACTTTGCTGGTCCATTTAAGGACTGTTCTTAATCGCGGTTGATGCACACTCCAAGTGGCCAGAGGTAATAAAGATGTCCTCCACCACCACGGAAAAAACCATCACAGTATTAATGACCATATTTGCCAGGAATGGGCTGCCTGAACAGATCTGTTCTGATAATGGACCGCAATTTGTGTCCGAAAAATTCAGGAAGTTCTTTAAAAAACAATGGGGTTAAGCACTACACGTCTGCCCCATACCATCCCGCCACCAATGGATTAGCTGAAAGGTTTGTCCAGACCTTCAAGAAGGCCATAAAGGCCATGGGTAATGAGGACATAAATCTACAACATAAGGTAGATAACTTCTTGTTTGCGTACAGGAATGCAACACATGTGGCGACAAACCAAACTCCCGCCATGATGTTTTTCAATAGAAGACTAAGATGCCATCTGGATTTGATCAAGCCAAACATCAGAAGGGACGTAGAGAACCAGCAATTTCAAGGCATGAATGAAAGGCCAACTAGAACCTTCCAGATAGGTCAACAAGTTTTGGCCCGGGACTACCATAACGAGAAATGGCAGCCTGGAACTATTTGCACACGACTAGGACCGCTGATGTATACCGTGGACATTGGAGAAAGCATAATAAGGCGCCATGCTGACCAGATCATAGAGTCATCCGAAAAGGGACAACCTACCCCACAACTCTATACGCCTAATGATGAAGCAGAGATACCCATAGTATCTACCTCCGATCCGGTGATACTGGAACCAGATGAACCCGACACTGGCATTCAAGCCGAATCGACCTTGCCAAAAGAACCTACTACACCACCGAAAACTACTACACCACCGAGGCGTTATCCGGACCGAGTCAGGAAGCCTCCAGAGAGACTGACTTATAATTGATTAACTGCAGCAAATGTGTAGATTATTGCTCTTGTAAACATGTTAATTAATGATTAATTTAAATGTTATGTACTAATTATCTAAAAGGGGAGGAATTGTAGTGTATGTACCTTTAAGAGCCCCTGTGTACTGTAATACCGGTAGTGACAACTCGGGTATATAAGCCTGTATACCGTCTTGTATCTGTTAGTTCACCTCCAGACTTTGTTCAGTAAACACCTGTTAAACCAACTCCTGCATTCCGTGTCTCCATTAACACACGGATACAACAGATGGCATTAAACGGGAAATTAGCGACGCGTGCAATAAGGGCACAGCAGTCATCATGGGTGACTTTAATTTACATATAGATTGGGCTAAGCAAATTAGTAAAAATACTGTGGAGGAGGAATTCCTAGAATGTTTACGGGATGGTTTTCTGGAACAATATGTCGAGGAACCAACCAGAGATCGGGCCATCTTAGACTGGGTATTAGGTAATGAGAGAGGATTAATTAGCAATCTTGTTGTTCGAGGCCCCTTGGGTCAGAGCGATCATAATATGATAGAATTCTTCATTAGGATGGAGAGTGAAGTAGTTGACTCGGAGACTAGGGTCCTGAATTTAAATAAAGGAAACTACGATGGTATGAGGCGCGAATTGGGTAGGATTGATTGGGGAATGTCACTCAAAGGGTTGACGGTGGATAGGCAATGGTAAACATTCAAAGACCGCATGGATGAACTACAGAAGTTGTTCATCCCAGTTTGGGATAAGAATAAAACAAAAAAGGTGACTCAACCATGGCTAACAAGGGAAATTAGGGATAGCATAAGATCCAAGGAGAGGGCATATAAATTGGCCAGAAAAAGTGGTAACCCTGAGGATTGGGAGCAGTTTAGGGCTCAACAAAGGAGGACAAAGGGATTAATTAAGAAGGGGAAAATAGAATATGAAAATAAGCTTGCAGAGAACATAAAAACTGACTGTAAGAGCTTTTATAGATATGTGAAAAGAAAAAGATTAGTGAAATCAAGTGTAGGTCCCTTGCAGTCAGAAGCAGGGGAAGTTATAATGGGGAACAAAGAAATGGCAGACCAATTAAATGCATATTTTGTTTCTGTCTTCACAAAGGAGGACACAAATAACCTCCCAGAGAGGTTGGAGAATATAGGGTCTGATGAGAGGGAGGAGCTGAAAGAAATCAGTATTTGTAGGGAAATGGTGTTAGGGAAATTGACGGGATTGAAGGCCGATAAATCCCCAGGGCCTGATAATCTACATCCTAGGGTACTTAAGGAAGTTGCCCTAGAAATACTAGATGCATTGCTGATCATCTTCCAAAATTCGCTGGTATCTGGAACTGTACCCATGGATTGGAGGCTAGCTAATGTTACCCCACTATTCAAAAAGGGTGGTAGAGAGAAAGCGGGGAATTACAGACCGGTAAGCCTGACATCGGTAGTGGGGAAAATGCTAGAGTCCATTATAAAGGATGTAATAGCTGAGCACTTGGAAAACAGTGACAGGATTGGACAAAGTCAACATGGATTTACAAAAGGTAAATTGTGCTTGACTAATCTACTGGAATTTTTTGAGGATGTAACTGGGAAAATAGATAAGGGAGAACCAGTAGATGTGGTGTATTTGGACTTTCAAAAGGCTTTCGATAAGGTCCCGCATAAGAGATTAGCGTGTAAAGTTAAGGCACATGGGATTGGGGGCAAGGTATTGACTTGGATAGAGAACTGGTTGGCGGACAGAAAGCAGAGAGTAGGAATTAACGGGTCTTTTTCCGAGTGGCAGGCAGTGACTAGTGGGGTACCGCAGGGATCGGTCCTTGGACACCAGCTATTCACAATGTACATTAATGATTTAGATAAGGGAACTAGATGTAATATCTCCAAATTTGCAGATGACTCAAAGCTGGGTGGGCGTGTGTGCTGCGAGGAGGATACCGAGAAACTCCAGTATGATTTGGAGAGGTTGGGTGATTGGGCAGAAGCTCGCAGTCCGGTGCTTTCCTCCCCGGCTGTGGCTGAGTTCTCCGTGGCTTATTTATGTTTATATCTTCCCACGCCTTACGATCCCGGTCGCAGCGCCTCGTGGTCGCGGTATTTGTCCGGCCTTTTTCGCCGTCGCGGTCTTGTCGTCTCACGACGCTCCCCAGCCCGCTTGTAGCACGGCTTCTGCTCCATGCTGCCCCAGTCTCAGCACCTCTGGGCCCGACTTCTGTCCGGCTCCTTTCCCCCTCGACCGTGGTCGAGTGCACCGCCCTTATCCTCCGTTTATTTGTTTCTATTTTCCCTTTACTCACAGTCACCGTGGCCGACTTGCTTCTCGTGTTGATCGGCTCACTCACCACCGTGGCAGAAGGGACAATCCGTGCCTGTTGCTGATGGAAGACTTCGTGTTTGAAATCTTCCTCCTTTCTTGGTCTGCAGACTCGAGTTTTCTCTCAGCAAAACGACGAGGGCGGGTGCCTCTTCTCGACGCTCGTTTACTTCTTCAGAAGTATTGTTGCCGCAGGGTAAGATCGAACTCGTCGCCACTGTAAAGTCTGTGGGTTGTATAGCGAAGTAATACACAGACTACAAGAGTAACTTAAACAGGACTTTACTATTCGAAGGTCAGGGCGAATCTGCCCAATAAATTCTGCCACAGCACTTATATACCGGTGTGGTCACCGTCGGTATTACAGTATACAGCAGCCAGGATAAAGTAGTGCCACACCTAAAATAGTTCTCTTAAAGGTGGACGGTTACATACAATAGTTCTCTTAAAGGTAAAACAGTTACATACACTACAAATACGATATCTGTTTCTTGAAAAATTCGCACTTGGGGCGGTTGGCTCGCAGCCCATGTTCCCGTAGTCTAGTGAGCACCTGTTCTAGGTTGTTAAGGTGTTCACGGTCATCTTCACCTGTTACAAGGATGTCGTCCAAGTAACACTGAGTCCCCGGAATCCCTTGCAGGACTTGTTCCATCGCTCTTTGCCATATCGCCGGAGCCGATGCTACTCCGAATACCAATCGATGATACTGGTAAAGACCTTTGTGAGTGTTTATTGTGAGATACTTCCTAGAGGACTCTTCAACCTCCATCTGCAAATATGCTTGTGCTAGGTCAATTTTTGTAAAACGCTTCCCTCCAGACAGTGAGGCGAAGATGTCTTCTATCCTTGGAAGAGGATATTGTACTGTGTGAAGGACAGGGTTCACCGTCACCTTGAAATCCCCACAGATGTGAATCTTCCTTGGCTCTCCGGACTTATTGCTTAACGTTTTCTTCATGACAGGAACGATGGGTGTCGTCCACTCGCTCCAGTCGACCTTAGACAACACGCCCGCCTTCTCCAGATTCTCCAGCTCTGCCTCGACGGCTGGACGAATTGCATATGGTACCGGTCTCTCTTTGAAAAACTTGGGAACTGCATTCTCTTCTATTTTTAACGAGGCGGTTACGCCTTTAAGCGTGCCCAGTTCTTGTTGAAATACCTCTTTGGCGTTAGCTAAGATTGTTGACAATCGTCCAGGAGTGACGTCTTCATCTTTTTTACCGTCCACCGTCATTGCATGAATGGAATGCCAATCTAAGTTTATCTTCCTGATCCATTCCCGTCCCAATAACGGTGGTCCACCATTTGGCAGTATGTAAAGATACAATTTCCGTATTTTCTTGCCATTGTATTCGACAGGCACCCTTATTTTTCCTCTGGGGTATACTTTTTGCCCCGTGTACATCGTCAAGACGATGGATGTCTCTCTCAAGGGTATGTGTGAAAATAGCCGCTCATAGTCTCGTCGATTCATGACGGTTAGCACTGATCCTGTATCCAATTCCATTTTAACTTGGGACCCTGCTATCGTGAGGGTGACCCAAATGGTTCGGTGATCCTCTTTTGCGATTACATTGTGAAGTTTGAGACAGCTTAATCTCCTGTTCTCGGATTCACTATCGCTCATCTTTTGTACTTTCTTGTACGGTTCCTGAGTAGCCTTTTTGTTGTCGCTGGTCTTCTTCCCAGACCTACAAACTCGTGCAATGTGTCCAATCTTCCCGCATTGTCTGCATATTTTGTCTTTGGACCAGCAGTCCTTCTGGTCATGGTTAGTTCTGCCGCAGCGATAACATTTTGCAAATCCCCATGTCATTTCGTGGGTGCCGTATTCCTGTGGTTTTTTTTGAATTTCTGCAGCTCCCCTGGCTGCTGCTTCATACGATACTGCCACGCTGAAAGCCTTATCTAGCGTCAGCTCTTTTTCTGCGAGTAACTTCTTCTGTGTTCCTTCACTCAGGAGTCCACAGACAAATTTGTCCCGTAGGGTATCTGCCAGTCCTGCTCCGAACTGGCAGTGCTTTGATAGCTTGCGTAGTTCCGTAAGATACTCAGCATTGCTCTCATCTTTGTGCTGCATTCTCCTGTGGAATTTAAATCTTTCTGCTATCAACAGCGGTGCAGGGTTTAAGTGCTCCTATAGAACAGCAACAATTTCGTTAAAACTCTTCGCCTTCGGTTTGGCTGGAGTAATCAGATCCCGCAATAGGCCGTACGTTCTAGCGCCCATTACGTTTAGCAATATTGATGCCTTTTTCCCCTCCGCTATTTCATTTGCCTCGAAATATACCTCGACTCTTTCCACATACGTGGTCCAGTCCTCTAATGTATTATCAAAAGCAGTGATACAGCCAGTCTTCGGCATCTTGCAAATCTAAAATGGCGCCTCCCACGCTTTGCCTTCTTCTCCGATTTAACAAAATGGCGCCTCCCACGCTTTTCCTTCTTCCCCGCTGTTGTTAGCGCTGCTTTCCACGGTTTCTTGCGCGTATTCTTTTTCTTTTATTATTTTCCCGTCGTGGAGCGGACCCTCTGGAACACTTCCCTCCCTCTTCTGAGGCCCGAACGCTGCCCAGCTTCGAAACACCGGCCGCGCCCTGTATGCTCCACCCTCTCTCTCTCTCCTTGCTTCCCGACTCGCTGCCCGGCCCCATTGCAGCCCAGGAAGGATCAGAGCACTACCTGCCACCAGCCCGATTAGCTGGGAAACCACGGACTGAGGAACCCAGCCTGGCTCTGGACAGTCTCTCCTGCAAGTTTTGAAATCGATGATTGACGGTCGACGCCCGTTTCTCGAGTTTCAATGGCCTATTTTTTTTTTTCTTCTTTCTTCTGGCTCCAACCTTCAACACGTCGTCGGAGCTGCTGCTGAGTTGCAGGTAAGTTCGTTTCTAACTCGTCGCCAGTGTTGAGTCCGTGAATGATTGACACACGGACTAGCAGGAGAGAAACAAACAAGTCTTTACTGGTGAAAGGCATAAACGAAACTAACCAACAGAGGCTCTCTAGCGCCTTTTATGCAGGGGTGGTCACTGCCGGTACTGCAGTCTGAGACCAGTTATTCTCTTAAAGGTACATACACAACACATGCCCCAGATCATATCACCGCGTATGCTTCGGTGGAGTCTGATGTTGGGGGCCTACAGCTATGAACTTTGCTACAGGCCTGGGAAGATGCTGGCTAATGCTGATGCTCTGAGTCGCTTGCCTTTGAACCGGCCGATGGCTGAGACGCCACCACCCCTGGAGGTGCTGCTACTGGAGGAGGTTCCGGAGGCCCCACTCCATGCCCAGCGGATTGGCAGCCTCACACAGAAAGATCCAGTCTTATTACAGCTGCTACGCTGGCTGCTGCATGGCTGGCCCTCCGAGGTCCAGGAGGTGCATTTCAAGCCCTTCGTTCAGAGGCGCCATGAAATGTCTGCACACAAGAACTGTGTGCTCTGAGGAAGCCGTGTGGTGGTTCCTGCCGCCGCAAGAGAGGAGGTGCTGGAAATGCTGCATGACTCACACCCTGGGATTGTGCACATGAAGACGTTGGCGAGAAGCTACGTCTGGTGGCCGGGGTTGGACCGAGACGTGGAGGAGGTGGTAAAGAGCTGTGGGACATGTCAGCTGACTCGACATAGTCCATCCAAGTCTCCCCTTCACCCCTGGGAGTGGACCACTCATAAATGGTCAAGACTCCACATTGACTTTGCAGGGCCATTTCAGGGGAAGGTCTTTTTGATAGTGGTGGATTCTCATTCGAAGTGGCTGGAGGTGGCTATCATGAGCTCCATGACATCCAGTGCAGTGAGCAACGCGTTGCGTTTGCTGTTTGCCACACATGGGGTCCCCGACGTGTTGGTTTCGGACAATGGAGCAGCCTTCATGTCAGCGGAGTTCAAGGCTTTTGCAGGTAGAAATTGGATCCGCCACGTGACCACAGCACCCTATCACCCTTCCTCTAATGGGCAGGCAGAGAGGATGGTGCAAACCACAAAAGAGGCACTGGTGAGGATATCGGTGGGGGACTGGCAAACCAGATTGGCCAGGTTCCTGTTATCACAGCATACCACACCAAACTCAGCAACGGGGAAGAGTCCTGCCAAGATGCTGATGGGTCGCCGGCTGGCGACTGCACTGGACTGGCTACACCCGGACTACAGGGATGAGATGCACACAAAGCAAGAGGAGCTGGCTAAGAAGCACCGGGGCACCGCCAGGCAGTTCGAGCCGTCAGAGACTGTGTTTGCCCGTTGCTATGCAGGAGGAGACAAATGGATGCCTGCCGTGGTGGAGCAGGCCACGGGTCCCCTGTCGTACAGCGTCCGTACACATGATGGCCAGCTACACAGACGCCACGTAGACCAGCTACGGGGTCGTACTCCGGTGAGAGTAACAGAGACGTCACAGGCTAGGCCATTGTCTCCGCCACCTCTGCCAGGCAGTGACGGCCTGCTTCCTGCAACAACGATGGAAGCCACATCGACAGAAGGCGTCACGGAGTCATCAGCCATGGAGGAAGGTTTTCCTGCGGCTAGCAGTGGCACCCCGGCTATGCCTGTCCAGCGGCGCTCAAGTCGGGTTAGATTCCGTCCCAGACGCCTGGAGGACTAAGGGGTTTTATCTGGGGGAAAGGAGTGTTGTGTTTTGAGTTTTGCTTCAATTAAGTTTGTCCCAGTTCCCGGGTGTTACCTGAAGGGGGTGCTGGGTGGCTCGGTTTTACTTTGTCTGCATGGCAGAACCCGAAACTGAAAGTGAAAGACAATGGGCTAGATTTTCAGTATAGACAGTTTTGGGGCGCTAAGCTTAGCGCCCGCCCGAAGTTATCGCCCGCCCCAAAGTAGCGCCCCGTTGCCGGAAATTCAGTGGCTTCGCCCTAAGAGGTTGGTGGAGCGCTAAAAGAGGCGTTCCACTAGTATCTTTAGGCGCTAAGCCGGCGGTGGAGAGCGCAACACCCGAGCTCGGGCGCAGCACACGGCAGACACTCTGGTGCCAGTGAGCTCTTAAAGGGGAAGGGTGCATGTATTTTTTTCAAATGCAGTCTGGGGAGAAACGGGAGGAGGAGGAGGAGGAGGAGGAGGAGGAGGAGGAGGAGGAGGAGGAGGAGGAAATGATTGGTTGGTGCCCGGAAACATAAATAGACCGTTCAGAACAACACACAGCTTACTTCCACACAACTCATGCAGAGTGCCTTTTGTACGAGTGCCCTTTAATTTGCGCTCCCCAGGGTGTGTTGCGTTCCATTTTACAAACGCTCTGGACGCCAGGCGCACAATGGGGCGGTCCGACTGAAGTTTGGATTCGGGGCGGCCAAAGGGCGTTGCACGAGGATGTGACGTCATTTTCTGCGCGCGCATCTGGGCGGCCGCTAAACTTTGCGCCGGCGCTAACGGGCAACTTAATTTGGGGCGGGGCGCAAACTGCGCTGCGCCCAGGCGCTACACGCATAGCGCCCGAAAATCACTTCTCTTAAGGCGCTAACTGCTGGCGCAAGCAACTGAAAATCTAGCCCATTGTGCTGTAATGTCCACCCATTTACTCAGTAAATAGTAAAAGGTACATTCCGTCTCCTCTATTCATTACTGTTCGGTCAAGATGCAATAGCTTCTACCAATAACTCACCCATTTGGCCCATTCAAAAATCCGATAAGTCCTGGAGAATGACTATAGATTACCGAGCCTTGAATAAGGTTACGCCTTCCGTGGCACCCACTGTTGTCACTGCCCCAGAGACCGCTTCAAAACTTTCCCCAACTGCGAAAATCTTTACTGTCCTGGACATCAGTAATGGATTTTGGTCCATACCCTTAACAAAAGAATGCCAGTACAAATTTGCTTTTACTCACAAGGGACAGCAGTACACTTGGACCCGGTTGCCTCAAGGTTTCTACAACAGCCCCTCAATATCCTCAAACATACTGGCAAATAGTTTGAAGGGATTTTCCCAGCCCTCAGCACTCATTCAGTATGTAGATGATATCCTCCTCCAAACTGACACCATGGAGGAATATAAGGTCCTGTTACAGGAACTATTTAAAACCCTCCACAAGATTGGGGTAAAGGTAAACCCTAAAAAGGTGCAGATTGCAAAACAGTCAGTGCATTACCTGGGAATGCAAGTCACAGAGGGACTAAGGGAGGTAACGGAAGAGCGAAAAAGGTTCGCCTCCAAGTTGCCTACCCCCACAGATGTAAAATCCCTCTGGTCCCTTTTAGGGATCACCGGATATTGCCGGGACCACATTGAGGACTACACTTTACTGGCTAAACCCTTATGTAACTTACTAAAGAAGGGAGTGGCATGGGAATGGTCCCAACAACATACGGATTCCTTTAACCAGCTAAAATTAGCCATGACCCAAGCCCCTTCACTACGCAGCCCCGACATGTCTCTGAGTTTTTATCTGGAGACTGCCGCTTGTGAGGCTGGCCTATCAGCAGTATTATTACAGGAACACTCTGGAAAGCTCCAGCCTGTTGGTTACGCTTCCAGAGTTCTGACCCCTGTTGAGTTAGCGTTCTCACCCTGTGAGAAAAATATACTCAGTGTGTTTTGGGCTGTGCACAAATTCTCTCCAATCGTCGGACTTAACCCTTTGATTATCCTAACCACACACACGCCTATTAAAATGCTTATGGATGGTAGCCTGAAAGATGGCTCGGTCAGTTCACAACGAATAGCCAGATGGACACTACTCCTACAAGGAAGGGATATCAATGTTAAATATCAGCCTAAATTGACGAGCTTAGTGCAGAACATGCTGTACCTAGGAGACCTGCACGAATGTAAAATTTTGTCATCAAGTGTCCTTGATGGCCCCTTTCAAGCAAAATTTAGGGAGGGTGACGGTGACCGGAAAATCAAAACCCACGTGTATGTGGATGGCCCCTCTTTAATCCGACCCGTCAACTGGACTAGAAACCATCCTCTACCCCCGCCCAGTTCAGGACGACCCAAACGGTTGTGTCGGGTATCAGAAAAGATAGAACTGTAAATAAGAGCAGTTGCTACCCTGATCTTTCTTTTTCTTTCTAGGTAACTGATTATTGCACATGGAAATCCCAGTACCCACCCTTCTGGGGTACTGTGGTCTGGTGTTTGGCTGTATCATCCTCGCTGAGAACTCAGATATAACTATTACCGTAGACGGACGGAACCGTCAGAACTGTGCCCAAGACAACAATGCAGGTTTTCACGCACCTACCAATGGCAACAACGAGTGCAGGTGTAGCAGCCAAGGAAAAACCTGCTATGAGGTGGCAACGGAAACTCAACTGAACTTTGTGTGTATTGCTTGTACGGGAAAAGACGTTAATCTATAGTATGGATGGCTATGCAGAACACAGGGGGCACCCATAGGGTTCTATCGGGGGCAAATCCTGTTGGTTCAGAGTATGAGATGAATTGTACTAAGATAGATAAACAACTGTTGCAACATAAGCAAGACAAGCACCTCCTTACAGATTATGGTAGGATGTAGCAGCAATTCAACAGTAAGAAACCTAATCAGTAATCCACAGAAGAGCTTAAAACCAACGTGCTTGTGTAAACACCAAGGAAAGCTAGTGGTTCAGGTATTACAAACACCTACTACCCCCGAGCCAATACCCCACTCATTGTTCTACACCACCCCGATCCCTACGACCCCGGTTCCAGTTTGGGACTGCCCCCGAACATGAGCCGGGACCCAAGGGAGGAGTAATATTAAGAAACACGACCAAAATTGTTTATGATAATATACAATATGAATTAATACCTATAGTACTGAATATAATCGATGTACAATTGCCCGATTGGTGCCCGGAGGGAACCAAAAGGTTGTATCAGGACTTGACTTCGATGTTGCTCAAGGGAGAGATAGGAGGAAAGCAGGGAAATGAAACAAAGACAGCTAGGAAAAGGAGGAAGAGAGGGTTACTGAATGATGCAGGGACAGTCTATGGAGCAGGAATGGCCACTGTAAATACTCTAGATATAACTAATTTGAACTCCAAGGTTAAAACCTTAACCCAGCAAGTCAAAACGTTATTGGAGGAACTGAATAATAATCAAAGACAAGAGTCACAGGCAGGACAGGAAAGTATAGGGATCCAAACACAACAGGTGAAGGTCTTAGAAGGACATGCATGGACTATTAATCAACTTATTAACACAGCCAAAAAGGCGGCGAACGGAACCCAACAACAAACACTGTGCATGACATATGGCAATTGGATGCTGGACCAGCTGAGAGAAAACTTAATGCTGGCAAAACGTGAAGAAGTACCCACTTGGATCAACAATACTCAAATCCAGGGTCTGATAAAGCAGAATGTTCCTGCTACTATCGGTGACTGTGAACTACGGTAACTCAGCAGGGTATGGTTCAACAATGAATGTATGGGCCCCCGTGGAAGTACTGCTGTAGGGATGGTGATAGGAGTCCCCATGATAGGACACCAGGAAGGAATGCCATTATTTGAGGTCCAAACCATAGGCAGTATACAAAAAGGAGTATGGGTGGCCGTGGCAGGAATGAGGCCATATGCTGTGAAGCAGAATGGCACCCTAGTGGGAACTGCATTGGGACAATGTGCCACTACGGAAAGAACAGTAATATGCCCATACAAAATTTACCCGACCCACACCGCACGATGTGGATTTAAGGGAAATACGGCCATAAATTGCTCCTTGATCATGGAGAACGCGATTCACAAACCTATCACTCGAAGCACTTATATGGGTGATGGAACATATTGTTTTACCACCACTGAAGCTAGTTACCATTATGGGAATAAGGACTGCCCTAGCCAAAACCCAACCTTCTGCACGCGCCCCCTGATACCGATGAGAATAGGAAATGAGGAAATGATCAACATCCAGAGGCATGCAACTGTTAATCTTAATGTGTCAATAGACCTGAGGAATCGCTTGACAAAATATTTCACAAAACTCGACATCAACATCCAGCTAGAGGAAGAACATATAACGAAAATTAGCCATAAGCTTGATCTTGTTCACGAAATCTACGAAAGGGTGGAAATGAATACCCAGGACATTGACCAAAAGATTAAACAAATCAAAATCAATACTTGGTGGGATGACCTTTGGAATTGGGGCGAAAATGTGAACATACACCCCTGGGTGAGACTCGTGTCCCACCTGACTGTAATTATGATCATGCTGGTGTTTATATGCCTATGCTTCACCTGGGTAAGCATGAAAAGACTAGAGAAAAGGCTGAAGGTTCGAGTGGAATCAATGGAAGCCTATCAGGCTTTACAAAGGACAAAGGACACACCCCAACGATGGTAAACAGCTTTATGGTGATCAAATCATTTGGTCAAATGATAATGATCAAAGAGAGAAATGTGGAAATGGAAGATATGTAAAAAAACTGAAATAAAGTGAAGGAATCACCATGTGTAAGGGATAGTAGATAAATAATGCAGAGGTTCAGGAATATTCTAAACAGAGGACTCATAGGTAACCCCGTCAGACACGAGTGAGGTCACTACAGACGGCAGTTAAGTGAAGTAAGACGTAAACTAATCAAGGAGATGAGACAGGATGTGGAATAGGGTAAACTAATCATCAGGATGCAGGGACAGTAACAAATGTGTAACCAAAGAGATGGGACAGATTATAGGATAGTATAAGCCAGGAGGAAAAACCCCAGATAGGGAGCGAGGACCTAGGAGCAACACTCGACAGCAGGGACCTGGGGACAGAAACCCTATGTAGAGGTTTGGACAGAGATTAAACACCTCGTACCAAATCAGGGTAATATCAATATAAGTTGTGAGTCTTATATTTTGGAATTGTACTTTAAATAATGAACGGTGTTTGTTAAGCATTTATTAAAGATAAATCTTTGTACACGAAATCTGTTGCCTGTGTGTTTGTTCAGACCAAAACTTACATTTGAACCGTAAAAGGAAAATTGTGAACCTATTTGTTCAATCTTTCGAACATCTAGTGAAATCTGAGCAACAATTGCAAAGCAAACAAATTTTTCTCCCTTGTGCTTTTATTTTAAGATTACTGAGCTATGAAGGGGAGGAACTAGAGACCACTCTCTGCTCGCCAGTGAGAGAAAAACCTGCTTTCTTTTTGGGGGAGGGGTTGAAAAATGATCCAAGTGTTTCTTAAGAAAATTGATAGGGTGGATGTAGAGAATAATTTTTGCATGCAACTAAAAAAAAAGGCAAACTGGGGACATGATTATAAATTAACAAAATTATGTTAGGTATAAAGAAGTTGCCCTTTAAGTTAATTTTGGTTGCTACCATATAAAACACTCTGCCACCTATAAAAGAGATTGCTGACTTAATTGAAGCATTCTAAAGAAATGGGCGGTTTCCTATTCCACATGGATACAGACTTGGAGCAGATAAAATTGTGTGGGTCACAAACAATGCCTTAAAGGAACATTGCAGCAAAGGGCTACAAAATTCAGCTGCGAGTGTTCTTTTACTATCTTGATGTTTGAAAGTCGAGCATTTCAATTTTAAACCAGCCCCTCGTGAGTTCTGTTACTTTTTATTAGCCCTTCGGTGGTTGTGCTCAATGCTGGTGGCTCGGGAACGGTGATGCAAGATTCTGGCAGGGTTTGACTGAGGGCCAACTTTAGCATTGAGCAGCAGATGAGTCATTTAAAAATTTTTTGTTGAAGAATGCTGCTCCCCTGGTGGGCAGTTTTAGGAGAAAAATTCAGTGGCACCCCGGGGCGCTACTTTTAGCGCCCTGAAAAAGTTAGCGCCCCGTGTCGGAAATTCAGTGGTCACACCCAAAGCAGGAGGTGGGGTGCTACTGGAAGCGCTCCCCCTCCTTCCTGGGGCACTCCCATTGAATATCGTGGCACTACATGCAACAGCGCCACGTGCGTCGGCACGTAGTGCCATGGTATTGCAGGCCTCCCTCCCCTGATTAAAGGGGAGGGGCCTAGCGCAGCGCGCACCGGGGCCCTGCTGGACCACCGGGGAGCTGGGAAAACAGCCTGGCACTTAAGATGAGTGCCAGGTTGATGATCATGACCGGCACCCAGCATGAGGAAGCGCAAGGGGGCAGGTGCTGGCAGGCAGCCAAAAGAAAAATGGCTGCCCGGCACCTGCCCTTTAACTTGCGCTGCCGCGGCCGCAAAAACACCATCCTAACCCTGTCGGACATATCGTCCGTCGGTAGGTCAGGGGGTGCGACCCAAGTTTGCGGCTGGGGCGTGAGCGGGACGCTGCGCACGGCGATGACATCATTGCCAGAGATGCAGCACCACGGGGTGCTACCGCCACCGCTAACCTCCCGCTGAATTTTGCCGGGGGTGGTAACGAGAGGCGCAAAGCAACCCAGTGCTTCCCCCTTAATGTTATTTTGCATTTTTGCCAGTACATTGTAGTGTCATTTTTGTTGCCATGTTCTCCCCTCCTCTCTCAAGTCTTGCTGGGGTACGGTTCCATGGGTGCCTCTAATACCTTGTCAAGTGCCCATTCTTCACTCTCACATGTCCATTTTCTATGAGGAAGAGAAAGAATTTGCATTTGTATAAAACCTTATCATGTCTGTCCGAGCATCACAAAGTGCTTCATATCCAATAAATTACTTCTTTTTTTGAACAGGGGAGTCAATGATGTTATGTGGATAAAGGGATCACTGTATTGTGATCAGGAGTGTGAACCCTGGTGATTTTTTCTCTCCCAAGCCCAGCAGTTCTAAGGCCAATATTCACACCCAATTGACTCAGCTGAGATCAGCTGACTCAACACAGGGCAGAAACTAAAGTTTTAATTTCTTAGGATTACATAGGATATACAGCACAGAAAGAGGCCATTTGGCCCAACCAGTCCATGCCGGCATTTATGCTCCACTTGAGTCTCCTCCCATCTTTCCTCATCTAACTCTATCAGCATAACCCTCTATTCCCTTCTCCCTCATATGCTTATCCAGCTTCCTCTCAAATACATCTATACTATTTACCTCAACCACTCCCTGTGGTAGCAAGTTCCACATTCTCACCACTCTTTGGGTAAAGAAGTTTCTTCTGAATTCCCTATTTGATTTCTTGGTGACTATCTTATATTGATAGCCTCTAGTTTTGCTCTTCCCCACAAGTGGAAACATTGGGCAGGATTTTTATTTGGCCGTGGAGGCAGGATTGGAGGCTTGTGGGGGGTTAAAATTGCATAAACTGGCGGGCGGGCCCAAGCCTGCCTCCAAGCAATTTAAAATAATTTGTGTCCACTGGTCCCGTCTCCGTCCCGCCTCCAAGAGGCGGGATAGGTCGTTAAGGCCCTTAACAACCACTAAATTGGCTCTATAATGCCATTTTAAAAGGCCTTTGTGAGTTTAACCCTTTTCCCACGTGAAACACGCCTGTTCTGAAACACGATGGTGAAACCTGGCGGGAGCACAAGTGGATTGCTGACTATCAGCTGCAGCTCAAACATTAAAGAGGAGATTTGATCAGCCATCATTTGCAGGTGGCAGGACTTAGTTGTCTCAGGCCTGGGGGAACTTTTAGAAGGCATAACCACAGCTGTGGAAGTTTGGAACCTGACACCCATCTCCAGTGTGGCCTCCTGGGAAACCCATCTCGCCACCTTCACTCAGCGCTTCCTCAACTGAGGCATATACCAGAAGCATGGGAGCCATTTACTTCCTTCCCCTCTGGGCATTAGATGAGTAAGAAGACCAGCTGTGGCACCAGCAGAACCAGGAACAACAGCAGCACCAACAACAGCAGCACCAACAGGAGCGCCAAGCTGCTGCTCACCTACCTGAAGCTGCACAGGCCAGAAGGGGACAGCGCATGGAAGCCCATCGGCGTAGGAGATACCCCCCAAACGGGGCCTACAGACACAGGGTCGGCTACATCAACATGACTTTCGCGAGAGGTAGTGGGTGACATCTGCGCAGTGCTGCAACAAGACCTGCAGCCCAGAGGACTAGGTGGATAACCCTTACCAGTGGCCGTCAAAGTCATCACCGTACTCAACATTTTTGCCTCAGCATCCTTCCAGGGGTCAACAGCAGACATCAGCGGCATCTCCCAGGCGGCCGCACACAAATGCATTACGCAGGTAACCGATGCCCTCTTTGCCATCGTGCACAATCACATCCATTTCACCAAGGATCAAGCAAGTGTCACGGCGCGTGCAGTTGGATTAGCTAATCTGGCAGGCTTTCCAAGGGTGCAGGGCATCGTTGACTGCACACATGTGGTCCTTAAGGCACCCCATCGCAATCCAGGTATTTTTGTCAACCGCAAGGGCTTCCACTCCCTCAATGTGCTGCTGGTATGTAACCACAAGAAGGAAATTTTGCATGTTTGCGCCAAGTACCCTGGCAGTGCCATGACTCCTTCATACTGCGCCAGTCTAGTGTGCCTCCGCTCTTCAGTCCGCCAGACCAACTTAACGGATGGCTACTTGGAGACAAGGGCTATCCCCTGAGGACGTGGCTAATGACACCATTGAGGAGGCCAGCCAACAAAGCTGAGGAGCGCTACAACTCCAGCCACATTTCCACCAGATCCATTATCGAGCAAACCATCGGTTTGCTGAAGATGCGCTTCAGAGGCCTGGATAGATCAGGTGGAGCCATGCAGTACTCAACAGCCAGGGTCTCCAGAATTGTCGTGGTTTGCTGTGCACTTCACAACATGGCACAGCGTCATGGCTTGCAGATTCCTGAGGAACAAGTGGCTCCTCACATATCCTCCTCAGATGAGGAGGAGGAGGGGGAGAGCAAAAACGAACAGCTTGCAGAGGCCCATCAACCAGTGGCAGCAGTGCGTGAGAAAATAGCTGCTCGGGATGCAAGGAACGCACTCATCTTGGCCAGATTTGCTTAGCCTAGCCACTCAAGGACTTTTGCCTCGCATCTACTTACCTGAGCATCGACAATGGCCAAGAGCCAGCTGACTCCCAGCAATTTGACCACCAGATTGACAATTCCAAGTAATCCAAAGCCCTCAATGTGAAAGTCCCATTCGCAAAATGACACACGCCACAACTACAGCAGTAGCCATCAGATTTTTTATTAACATTATTCATCTGATGGCTTTTTCACATAAAACATCAAATTTCACCCAAGTGACTACCCTTGTGACTATTTGTGCAGTATCTTTCTCTTACGCGTGCTCCTACGTGGTGCTTCCCCTGTGGCTTCAGCAGATGTGGAGGCCCCTTGCTCACTTTCCTGCTGCTCCTGTCTCGACACCTTTGGCGGGCGTCCTCTGGGGTTGCGAACCTGTGAGGGCTCGTCAACAGTCTGCTGCTCCTGCGGCTGTGCAGGGGTTGAGATGCCGATCTCAGCTGGGTGTGGACTCTGGTGGGGCTCTGACCAAGGGCTCTGCGTGGCATGGAAGTGTGAGCGCTTGGAGAGGAGCCCCCACTTCCTTGATGTCTACCACCAACTTCCCTCTCATGGGTCAGGTCCCCCTCAGCGCTTGCAAGTGGCTTGAGAGCACCTTGCTGCACATCAGGGGGGCCATGGGGACCCGTATCTGCAGTGGCAGTCCTACTCAGAAGGACTTCCATGAAGGTCTGGTTTCTCTGTTCAATAGATGCCCATCGCTCCTCCAGAGATGTCATTCTATTCTGAGCACTTACCATGTTTTCTGCACTCTGGTGACTTATCACCTCCATGGAGGTTGCCATCCTTTCCATGTTGATGTGTTCATGCACCAATGACTCCACAAAGGCTCTGCTCATGTTCGCTATGGACTCCTCCATTCGCTCCACACTCGCAGCGACTCTGGAGACAAAACCTGCCAGAGACTCCTGCATCTGTTCCTGGAGTTCCAGCACCGCTGATCTTATGGATGGACCCAGAGTCAGAGGGTCGAGATGCAACTGAGCCGAGCTGGCAGAGTCCTGCACCCTCCGACGAGGACTCTCCACTGCTGTCAGCGTCTCCACAATCTGCTGATGCTCACTTGTGAGCTGTGATACACCAGGTGACAACACTACTCTATGTCCCGGAGGTCCCACCGATGTCTGAGTGTCTGCGCTGGTGCTGGGTGTGGTGAATTCTGCTGACGCTGCACCCTCAGAGGTTGCAGCTTCCTCTGAGGAGTCTGGAAGCTCAGGCTCTTCCTCCTGGACAGTGGGGACGGGGGCTCTCGATGGTCCTGTGGGGGAGTAAAGGAAAGAGTTAGAGATGTGAGGTCAGTTTTACATGCACATTGCATATTGCAGATGATCATAAGTCCATCTGTTAGAGCTTCAGAATCATTATCAGCGACTCATGCAATGTCAATGAGAGAGATGTAAAACTATTCTGTCACCAGCTTGCTGTGATGCATCCATCTGTCTGTCCCCAACTTGCGCATCTTCTTTTACTCCGACGATTTCCAGGACCGCCTCCTCCCAGGGGGCGAGCTGGGCTACTGATGGTGGCCCTCCTCCTGTCCTCGCTCTTTCCCTTTTATTGTGAGCTCTCTTTTCCTGCAATGAGGGAGAACAGTGGAGTTTGAGTGAGAATGAAGGAGTGAGTGTAGAGATTCCATAGCATAGATACTTAGAAGGAGACAAAGATGGAGTGAGGTGGCAAGACCAAGGGCCCTCCCTGTGTGTTGTCAGTTGTTTTCATAGCACCACAGTGATAGGGAGTGTGAGGGCTGCATAGTCGAATAGTTAGGTGAATGTGACCATAGAGAGAAAGGGAAGGGTTAAGGGTGCATGGATGTCAGTGTCAAGTGGGATGTGGAGGAAGAGATTGCTAAAGCTGAGTGCTGGTGAGGAAAGGCAATGGGGATCAGATTGAGAGTGATGGGAAATTCATACTCACTTTTCCAGTACGCAGAAGGTCATGAAATCGCTTCCTGCACTGTATCCATGTTCTGCGGGTAGACGATAAGGAGTTGACCTCCTGTGCCACTTGCAGCCACACAGCCTTTGTCTGCTGGGGAGGCTTCTTCCTCCCTTATGAAGGGAAGACCACCTCTTTATGAGCTCTAGCTCCCTCAACCAGAGCCTGCAGGGCAACGTCGTCGAACCTGGGAGCAGCCCTAGGTCTGTCGCTGGCCATTTTTACTCCAGGTCCCTATAACAGTATATGCCAAAAGGTTGGCAGCCTGCAGAAGCAAGGCTTGTTGCAGACTTTAAATGCAGCAGCAATGATGATGTCATAAGATGCGACTTTCTGACTGGAAAAACTCATTTGCCAAGGGTTCCCACACACTGGAACTCAATTGGACAATTAAGTTAAAATAGCATCAATCTCCCACATCGATTTATATTCGTGTGGATAACACGAAATGCGGATTTCACAACCCCAACCCGCCCCTGAATGAAAATCCAGCCCATTCTCTCTGTATCTACTCTATAAAAACCTTTCATAATTTTAAAGACCTCTATTAGGTCACCCCTCAGCCTTCTCTTTTCAAGAGAAAAGAAACCCAGCCTGTTCATCTTATTTTGATAGGTACACCCTCGCATTTCTGGTATCGTCCTTGTAAACCTTTTTTGCATCCTCTCCAGTGCCTCTATATCCTTTTTATAACATGGCGACCCGAATTGTATGCAGTACTCCAACTGTGGTCTAACCAAGGTTCGATACAAGTTTAGCATAACTTCCTTACTTTTCAATTCTATCCCTCTAGAAATAAACCCCAGTGCTTGTTTTGCTTTTTTGTGGCCTTATTAACCTGTGTCGCTTAGTGATTTGTGTATTTGTACTCTGAGATCCCTTTACTCTTCTACCCCATTTAGATTCTTATTTCCAAGTAATAAGTGACCCCCTTATTTTTCTTACCAAAGTACCTCATACTTATCAGTGTTGTAATTCATTTGCCAATTATATGCCCATTCTTCAAGTTTATTAATGTCTTCTTGTATTACAGTCCTCCTCAGTATTGACTATCCCCCCAATTTCGTGTGGTCTGCAAATTTACAAATTTAGAAACTTCTTAGAAAGTTGTGATCCTCTGGTATGCATGACTTGGTAGTACTGGCCAATGTCTTTACCAGTAGGGTTCTCAGCTGGGCAACAGGTTAATGGTGACTACTTCGAATTCCATTTTTATTTCATGGTATTTCAGGACTTTTGACAATGTGTTTGCAAGCTTGATGGCTTATTCGACCCTGAGTTCATTGGTGTGGTTCTTCAGAGGTGTCATCAGCTAGTTTTGAAGGGGGCAGCCATCCCTTAAGGCTTCTTCCTGTACCTGTGAGAAACCATTCAGGGAAACGAATCCGAGTGCCCACTCATTTTAGCTATTGTCATCATGGGAAGTTTGCATAACTGCCAGACCTGGCAAACAATCCATCCATCACCTGCCTTATTCGTGTATATGCAGCCAACTGGGAGACCCTCGATATGTCTCCAGTAGCGCCCTGGCAGAAACCAGAGGCAAAAATGTTGAGGGTGGTGGTGACTTTCACAGCCACTGAGAAAGTGTGGCCACCAGATCTAGCAGGGAGCAGGTCTTCTTCTAGAAGGCTGCATATGCCTGCCAGCACCTGACGTGACAATCTCAGCCTTTCGGAGGCACTGCTCTTCCAAGAGTTCAAGGAAACTGAGCCTCCGTTTGCACACCCTGTTATATGGGTAGTGCCTCCTGCGACCTCGACCTCTCTGTTGCTCCGCTCTCTGTCACCCACCTATCTGTTGTCCACCTTCACCTCCCTCCACAGCATGCCGTTGCTGCTCTGGATGCTGATTGTTTTCCTTGTCCGAAGTCCAATCTAAAGCAACCATGGTGCCGCCCATTTTGACGTTCTGTGTGTGAAGACCTCCAAACTGTACAAATAAGTCTCTCACAATAAGTACAGTCACCAAACCCTTTCCCAGAGGGAACTGAGAAAGCAGCTGTGAGCACTGAGTCTTTATTAATCTTGGGAGTCCTGACCTTTAACTAACCCTGTGAAGTGCCGATCAATCATGCCTCCATTTTAATAGCGACTTTCATAAACCCCAAGAAACCCGTGCAGGAGGAGTTAAATTCAAATCACAGTGAAAATCTCTTTAAAACAGCCTTGTTTGAATATGATAATCATTAACCCACGTCTCCAGAGGGTGTTACTCGCACGTGCCCAAACCTGCCTTCGTTAAAAGTGGGCGCATTGGAGGCGGGTTGGGGTCGGGTTTTAAATTTGTGATATTTTAACCTACCCCCAGCCCCTCTCCCGCCCATTGGTGGGGGAGTTAAAATTCCTCCCCCATAAGTCTGTTGCTTTCGATATCAGGAACCGGGACTATGTGAATATATTATTACCTGCATAATCTAATAGAAGCAGTGGTTAGCACTGTTGCCTCACAGCGCCAGGGACCCGGGTTCGAATCCGGCCTCGGGTGACTGTCTGTGTGGAGTTTGCACATTCTCCCTGTGTTTGCGTGGGTTTCCTCCGGGTGCTCCGGTTTCCTCCCACAGTTCAAAGATGTGCGGGTGAGGTTGATTGGCTATGATTAAAAAAATAAAATAAAATTGACCCTTAGTGTTAGGGGGATTAAATACGTGGGGTTACAGGGATAGGGTGGGATATGTGTTTGTGTAGGGGTTATGGGGATCAGGTGGGATATGTGTCAGTGCAGGCTCGATGGGCCGAAATGGTCTCTATCTGCACTGTGGGGTTTCTGTGATTCTGTGATTCTGTGAAGCTAATTACATGTAGTTTAGGGACCCCAAGAGAGTAGAGGGGCTGTCTCCAGGCGTCAGAGCTTGCTTGTTACTGTAAGTGTCATGCACCTGTTTAAGGCACCCACAATACCATATTTTCCAGTAGACCATCAGGGGAACTCCCAGGACAGTGTCATCATCTCAATACTACTCTCCCCAAGACTAAAAATAACAGAATTACATTTTCTTCAATAAAGCTTTATAGATTCGTGCTTTGCAAATTAAGAATGGAGTTCAGAAGTGTGAGGTTGAAAAATCATTGACTGGGGAATTCTTCAGAGCTGCTCCTGCTCTGCTGCCGTAATGTTGCTGGAAGTTGTGGGTGTTTGGTGAAGTTATGGCAGCGGAACAGGAGTAGCTTGGGGAAAATTCCCCCAAATATTTCTCAACAGTTGAGTTAAAGACTGTAAATGCTGGAATTCTGAAATAAAACCAGAAAATGCTAAAATATCACATCAAGTCAGTCAGCATTTGAAAGAGAAGCTAGATTAACTTTCTGGGAGCTACCCTGTGTCAGGGTGGTTGCAGTCAGATCAGAGCAGTGCCTTCTTTAGGAACAGAGAGGTTAAGATGGACCATGCCCTAGATGAAGAACAAAAATAACAATTTTTACCATTATAAAGCACCTTTAATGTAGAAAAACACCAAAGGGCATTTCACAGAGAAATAATGTGCAGGCGCTAAACCTTTGTGGAAGGATTAATATAGGTGACTGAAAGTTTGGTCTTAGATGTGTTTTGAGAAGGTTTTTAAACTCGGGAGGGGCTTAGGGAGGGAGTACATAAGAGTTGGGCAGATGCAGCTGAAGGCACCGGGGATTCTTTGGGGAGGGGGCATGCACAGCAGAGGAGAGTCGAGGACCAGAGGGCGTGGGCGGGGATGGATAAATTGAAGAGGTAGGGTGGGGTGAGGCCATCGAGGGGTTTGTGGATGAGATTTTAAAATTTGATCTTTTGGGGGAAGAAGCTGTAAAGAGAGCAACTTAGAAAACAGACATTGTGGCACTGTGGCAGAGTTGATACTCATTTTAAAATAAATTGTGTGCCAACATTGATTGCAAATACAGTGGGTAATGGTAGACTGTATCTTTGCAGCCAGACTCAGTGAAGGGGCAGAAATGGTTAAAGGATATAGAATGAAGGCAGATGAATGTTCAGTCTGTTTGCAAGGTTACTTCTAAAGCCAACTCTCTGGCAAACAGATGGTATGATATTTCTTGTCTGACCTCCACAACCATCAAAGGCCATTCTTTCTTTGTTTTAATAATACTGCAAAACCACTGTTTTAGTTAGGAATTTGAAGTAGTTTAAAATGCCCCCGAGTCAAAAGGCTTTTATATATTATACTAATTAGCATAACTTTTATCGTACTTCCTGTCAACAAATT
This sequence comes from Somniosus microcephalus, assembly GCF_052327205.1. NCBI lineage: Eukaryota > Metazoa > Chordata > Chondrichthyes > Squaliformes > Somniosidae > Somniosus > Somniosus microcephalus. The sequence continues at coordinate 227,111,222 of NC_140990.1, forward strand.
CTTAAAGCAATCTGCAGTTTAAATCTATGCCAAATATATATATATATCATAGATTCATGCTGCAGATTGCTTTAAGAATTTGTCTTGGACTGGAAGTATGATTACTTAGTAGTCCTGGAGCTTTCAGTGGATGGGGAAACAGTTGTTGAGGTGGAAATTTTAATTTTGAACTAATATGGAAGAAATAAAATATACTGTAATTATTAATAAAAAACACATCATTGGAATAATTATGGATAGTCAATTTACTTGTAATCACGAGATGAAATTTTGCTATTACTAAATCAATGATTTCAAATTAAAGGATCAGTTGAGATTAAATTTGAACCTGAAGATAAATGCAACACATGAATTAATCTGTTACCTTTTGTATGTTGATATAGTGAGTTATGATTTGGAAGCTCTCCAGATACTTCTCTGCATGGCCAGCACCCACAGCAATCTCTCGCTCCCTAGGAACCTTATGCACAAAGTATCTGATAATGCAGCACAATTGTGATGAATAATAAACTCTTTCAGCTGCTGAAAAGTTCATTAGAAATGGTAACTCCAGACCCGTCCAACTGACACACTGTATATCTAGGGCTAGAATTATAAATCAGGTTAATAAAGAAATAAGTTTAGTGGAAACATAAATTGGAAAGCAGTGGAAAAAGGAACAATAGTGACTTACTTAACTACAAAATACGGTTCAAAATACAAATGTCTTGAGATTTCAGCCATTCTTATAACTTGGTACAGAGGCAAACCGAGAATACACCGTTTGTTGTAAGTCCTGCCATAAATCCCACCCCACTCCAACTCATTGGCTGACACAGAGGTGTCAATAGACACTGCGGAGAAAATATTGGAAGACCCGATGACGGGACAGATGATCATAATTAATGGTGCTGTCTCTCTTGCAGTAATGTAATCAACATTAAACATGTCTTACACCTGTGTGGACTTGGTAATTAACATTTGCTAAGCAGTTCATCTAGACAGAGTTGACTCATCCGCCCTTTGAATTGGCAGCCTGTACAACAGTCAGTGATGTAGATTAATTCAAATACAACAACAACAACTTGTATTTATATAGCGCCTTTAATGTAGTAAAACATCCCAAGGCGCATCACAGGAGTATTAGAAGACAAAAAAAATTTACACCGAGCCACATAAGGAGAAATTAGAGCAGGTGACCAAAAGCTTGGTCAAAGAGGTAGGTTTTAAGGAGCATCTTAAAGGAGGAAAGAGAGGTAGAGAGGCGGAGAGGTTTAGGCAGGGAATTCCAGAGCTTAGGGCCTAGGCAACAGAAGGCACCGCCACCGATGGTTGAGCGATTATAATCAGGGATGCTCAAGAGGGCAGAATTAGAGGACTGCAGATATCTTGGGGAGTTGTGGAGTTGAAGGAGATTACAGAGATGGGGGGGGCGAGGTCATGGAGGGATTTGAAAACAAGGTTGAGAATTTTGAAATCGAGGCGTTGCTTAACCGGGAGCCAATGTAGCTCAGCGAGCACAGCGGTGATAGGTTAACGGGACTTGGTGCGAGTTAGGACATGGCAACTGAGTTTTGGATGACATCAAGTTTACGTAGGGTAGAATGTGGGAGGCCAACCAGGAGTGCATTGGAATAGTCAAGTCTAGAGATAACAAAGGCATGGATGAGCATAGTAATCTGGGATGTAATGTTTAAGTTATCCACCAGATGGAGCCAAAGAGTAAGGTTTCACATTCACCAGTATTTAAGGTAATGGGTCATGTACTCAATGTCCTGGCACACCAGTTATTAAGGTAATGTGGCATTGCATTATGGGTATGACTCAGAGGTGAATCCTCCATCTTGCCATCGTGCAGTAAGAAAGTGTGTGCTTTGCCTGCAGCCTGTAAGATATGTTCCTCTGCTGCACCGTGTAATAAACAGTTGGGTTTTGTTCCTAAGATCTCGCTTCTCTCAGTTTCTGACCTTACCACTCGGATATCACATATTGGCGACGAGGATTAACAGATCACATCTTGAAGAAGAAAAAAAGAAAAGAGCACTGAATAGAGGATCATGGCTGCTACGGTAGGAAAGATCTCTGCTTTTGATGTTCAGACACAGACCTGGGATGAGTACTGCGAGTTGCTGATGCATTTCTTTGAAGCAAATGATATAGATGATGTCGGAAAAAGGAGAGCTATTTTGCTCACTTCCGTGGGAAGTCAGACGTATAGTTTAATGAGAAACTTATGCAGTCCTGAAAAGCCTGGAGACATAACATTTGCTAACTTAGTGGCCTTGCTGAAGAACCATTTCAATCCCAGACCGAGTGAGATTGTACAACGTTTCAAATTTAATTCACGGAACAGGAAACCGGGAGAGACTGTATTGGATTATGTAGCGGTGTTGTGAAAATTGGCACACGATTGCAATTACGGGAACAACCTGAAAGACATGCTGAGAGATAGGCTAGTTTGCGGGATAATGGATGATCAAATGCAGAGGAGATTATTGTCCGAGACTGGGCTTACGTATGAAAAAGCATTGGAACTTGCTCAAGCCATAGAGACAGCGAACCGAGATGTAAAAGAAATACAAGGTTCAGACTGGGCTACTACAAAGCAAGTTGGAGGTCAGGTTGTTGTGCACAAGTTAAATATGCATCAGAAACCACAACGTGAGCATGTGAAGGCATGTTATAGATGCAATGGCGATCACCTGGCGAGGGAATGCAGGTTTCTGGAGGAAAAGTGTGGGAAAAAAGGACATATAAAATGTGCATGCAGGGCAAAAGCAACTGTGGAGGAATACAAACCAAAAGGGGGAGGAAAGCAAAACCTAGGAAGGGAAGTGAAAAAACAGGGAGCACATCACATCAGCAAAGAAGCTGAGAAAGAAGACGACATGTTCATAATGCATAGTATGGTAGAGAACATTCCAAAAGTGGATCCTATCACTTTGCAACTGACGGTAAATGACTCTAAGGTCAACTTTGAAGTGGATACAGGATGCGGCGTAACCATAATGAACAGGGAGGAGTACTCAAAATTGTGGAACCGTGCAAAAGTTCCAGAGTTAAAGTCTTGCTCTATGCAGCTTAAAACATATACCGGTGAATGAGTGGCGACATTGGGTACAGCTACTGTGACTGTGCAACACAGGGACACCGTGGAACAGCTACCTGTAGTTGTAGTATCGGGTTCTGGACCAAACTTGTTAGGTCGGGGCTGGATACAAGAACTTAAATTAGATTGGGGAGCAATAAATCAAATAGAGGGAGGCAAACAGTTGTCTTTGCAAGAAGTGTTGATTGAACATGAGAACGTGTTCAAGGAAGAACTTGGCACATTTAATGGCCCCCCAGCTAAGATTTATGTAGACAAGGAGGCACTGCCAAGGTTTTTTAAACAACGACCTGTGCCATATGCCATGAAACCGAAGGTAGAGGCTGAGCTTGACCGTCTTTTGAGAGAGAACATTCTGGAACCCGTGAAATGTTCAGAATGGGCAGCTCCCATTGTACCTGTTTTAAAACCGGACAATTCGGTAAGACTCTGTGGAGATTATAAATTGACAGTAAATAGGGTGTCTAAACTAGAACAGTATCCTATTCCCAAAACAGAGGATCTCTTTGCAAGCCTGGCTGGAGGGAAGAAATTCACGAAGCTGGATATGAGTCATGCATACTTGCAGATCACACTAGATGAGGAATCCAAGAAGTATGTAACCATAAATACACACGAGGGTTTGTTTACCTATAACCGCTTACCATTTGGTGTCTCATCTAGTCCAGCTATTTTCCAGAGGACTATCGAGGGTGTACTGAAAGGGATCCCACATGTTTCAATCTATCTGGATGACATTCTGGTGACGGGAAGAACCGACCAGGAGCATCTGAGCACTCTGAGAGAGGTACTACAAAGATTGGGTAAGGCTGGGTTACGGCTCAAGAGGAGTAAGTGCACTTTCCTGGGGAATGAGGCCGTGTTCCTGGGACATAGAGTGGACACCACCGGGCTCCATCCAATAAAGGAGAAGGTACAAGCACTGCAGGAGGCCCCAGCTCCTACCAATGTGATGGAGTTAAAAAAGCTTACCTGGGACTGCTAAACTATTATAACAGGTTTTTACCAAACTTGTCAACAGTGTTAGCACCTCTTCACAGACTTCTGCGCAAGGAGACACAGTGGCAGTGGGAAGAGGAACAGAGGGTTTCATTTGAACAGTCCAAGAAACTGATGCTCTCCTCGGATGTGCTGGTTCACTACAATGCAGAGAAAGATATCATTCTCTCTTGTGATGCTTCACCTTACGGGGTGGGGGCAGTTCTTTCACACAGCTTGGAAGATGGAACAGAAAGACCAATAGGGTTTATGTCTCGAACTCTGACACCAGTGGAAAAAAACTATTCCCAGTTAGATAAAGAGGGGTTAGCAGTAATGTTTGGGTTACAGAGGTTTCACAAGTATATACATGGCAGGAAATTCACCATATGCACCGATCATAAACCTCTTCTATCTCTTTTTAATGAAATGAAAGCAGTACCACAGATGGTGTCACCCCGGATCCAGAGGTGGGCAGTGACGTTGAGGGCATATGAGTATGTCATCGTTTACAAGGCGGGCAAGTACCATGGGAACGCAGATGCCTTGAGCCATCTTCCACTGCCAGGTACACCTATCCATGCAGCTCCAGAGGACAGAGTTTTGATGTTGGAGGACACGGACACGGCAATTGTGACCGCAGAACAAGTAAGGACATGGACCGGTAAAGATCCAGTACTGTCTAGAGTCCGAGAATATGTGATGAGGGGTTGGCCACAGCATCCGGAAGGGACTGATTTCACACCTTACAGTGTCAGGAAGACAGAGCTGAGTGTGCAGGATGGTTGCGTGTTGTGGGGAGCACGAGTGATTATTCCACAGCCAGCATGACAGTCTATCCTAGGGCAACTACATCAGTGTCATCCTGGAGTTTCGTGTATGAAAGCCTTGGCAAAGAGTTACTTGTGGTGGCCAAAGCTAGATGAGGAGATAGAAAATCTAGTCAAGACATGCAGCACTTGTCAAGTACACAGGAAGGCACCAGCAGCGGCTCCTCTCCACCCTTGGGAGTGGCCGGATAAACCATGGAGAAGATTACATGTAGATTATGCGGGTCCATTCATGGGAAAGATGTTCCTCATAATCATTGATGCACATTCCAAATGGATGGATGTGTATCCTGTAAATTTTGCTTCATCTATTGTTACTATAGACTGCCTGCGTAGGAGTTTTAGTAATCAAGGGCTACTGGAGATCATAGTAAGTGACAATGCCACGTGTTTTGTGAGTACAGAAACAAAAGAATTCATGAGAAACAATGGCATAGTGCACGTGACCTCAGCTCCATATCATCCGTCTTCAAATGGACTTGTACAAACATTTAAGGAGATGATGAAAAAAAGTGCGGAAGGGAGTTTGGCAACCAAGGTGTCACGAGTTCTGTTCAGCTACAGAATAACACCTCAATCTACCACAGGACTCTCTCCTGCTGAGCTGTTGTTAGGACATCGACTACGCTCCACTCTTGACCTGGTTCACCCAGACCTAAAAAGGAAGGTGGAAAACCGACAAATCAAACAAAAGGAGAACCATGACAGAAGGACAAAGAGCCGCAGTTTTGGAGAAGGAGATGCGGTCCTTACCAGGAATTTCAGTTATGGTCCAAAATGGATTCCTGGCGTCATAGACTCAATGACCGGTCCAGTATCATATACGGTCATGGTGGGAACTGGTCAGGTAGTACGCAGACATGTTGATCAGATACTGACCAGACAAGGGGAAATCGAAATGGAGGTTCCAGAGGAGATATCGGAGGACAAGTTGGCCCCCAGTTATCCAAATGCATCTGTGGTACCACCACCACGAACAGAGCCAGTTTCACCTGGACCCCTTCGTCAACAGGAAACCATCGTAGCAGAGTCAGATACTCTGAGTACTGCTCAGGAGCAGCAGGTGGCTCTACCACAACCAAGCAGGGACTTTACTGTTAGACGTTCACAAAGGCCTCACAAGCCGCCAGAGAGATTGATAATGACCTGTTAGATTCGTTCAGTATGGACTATCGTTAAAGGAGTTTCCTTATGGGACTTTTTAAGAATGTTGTTAAGAAATTGATGTTCAACTTAAGCGGGGAGGGATATAGTAATCTGGGATATAATGTTTAAGTTATCCACCAGATGGAGCCAAAGAGTAAGGTTTCACATTCACCAGTATTTAAGGTAATGGGTCATGTACTCAATGTCCTGGTACACCAGTTATTAAGGTAATGTGGCATTGCATTATGGGTATGACTCAGGTGAATCCTCCATCTTGCCATCGTGCAGTAAAAAAGTGTGTGCTTTGCCTGCAGCCTGTAAGATATGTTCCTCTGCTACACCGTGTAATAAACAGTTGGATCTCGCTTCTCTCAGTTTCTGACCTTACCACTCGGATATCACAATGAGTGTTTCAACAGCGGATGAGCTGAGGCAAGGGCAGAGACAGTCAATGTTACAGAGGTGGAAATAGGCAGTCTTAGTTATGCTGCAGATATATGGTCGGAGGCTCATTTCAGGGTCAAATATGACACCAAGGTTGCGAACTGAGGAAAAGACAGCTGTGAAAATATCTCTCGGCATACAGTTGCAGTAACTAAATTAAAGTAGTCACTTACAAAAATCCCGTAAAGGAATATTAAGAATATAGTTTTCCATGACTTCAAAAATGACAGAATCCTAATCCATCACAGATGGTTATAAAGATATCAGTAGCACTGCTTGTTCAAGGGAGGTAGTAGAAGGTGTTCTACAAAGTAGAGGTTCAACAGGGGTGATGAGGAGTCTGTAAAATAATAATCAAGCAGGGCAGCTGGATAGAATGGGCTTCATGATGCCAAATGGCTTTACTTTGCTCTTATATTTTTAGTATGTGAGAAATTATGGCATTCATGTCTGCACTCCTGTACACCCAACAGAGAAGCCATGCTCAAAAGGAATGTAGGTCAGGCAGAGTGCAAGGACATTGAAGCTCTGATTCTCCCACCCACACTCCCTGGAGCGTGGCTTCCCATTGGGAGCATGGGAGTGAAGAATTCACCCGTTAGTCTAGTGGGCTCCATTTTCTTACTGCTGCTGACAGATATTTGTAAGAACAAGTTTTATGTAAAAACACTTTTAAGCAGACTTCATTTTTTTCTGAGTTCAGCTCCTAGTGTCAAAGATTTTCTGAAGTGACAAACTTTGAAAGTGACAGAATTTTTCACTGACATTCTGCAAACTATTGATTGAAAACATGTTTTTGTTGATCTGCAATATTTTGTGAATAGCAGTCCTTCCAATATTGGTGTAGCCATCAGTTGTAACAAATAACAAAATCAATTTTATTTGTGAAATGAGAGCGGTTGATTTAAACTAATGTACCTGCCGTGGTCACATACATTTTCATTTTTCTCCCCAACTCTAGCTTCAGGGAAATTGGAGTTGGCCAACTTCCTGAAGGCAGAGACTCTTGGCGAATGGAAGACATGGGGGTGGGGAGGCTCTGTTCAAACAATCATTAACAGTTGTCACCTGTGGCTCAGTTGGTAGCCCTCTTGCCTCTGAGTCAGAATGTTGTGGGTTCAAGTCCCACCCATGAATCTTGAGCACAAAAATCTAAGCAGTACTGAGGATGAGAAGTTAAAACAAGGCTCCGACTGCTCTCTCAGGTGGTTGTAAAAGATCCCATGGCACTTTGTAAGGGAGTGCTCCCCACTGTCCTTATCCCTCAATCAGTGTCACTAAAAAAGAGCTTCTTCTTCTTCTTAGGCAGTCCCTCGGAACCGAGGATGACTTGCTTCCACATTAAAAATGAGCTCGCAGGTGACTGATTAGTCCAATGCGGGACCTACAGTCTCTGTCACAGGTGGGGCAGACGGTGGTTGAAGGGGCGGGTGGGTAGGGTGCTTGGGTTGACGTGCGCTGCCTGCGCTTGGCTTCCGCTTGCTCCCGGCGAAGAGACTCGAGATGTTCGGCGCCTTCCTGGATGCTTCTCCTTCACTTTGTGTGGTCTTGGGCCAGGGATTCCCAGGTGTCGGTGGGGATGTTACACTTTTTCAAGGAGGCTTTGAGGGTGTCCTTGACGCATTTCCTCTGCCCATCTGGGGCTCTCTTGCCGTGCCGGAGCTCTGAGTAGAGCGCTTGTTTTGGGAGTCTCGTATCGGGCATGCGGACAATGTGACCCGTCCATCGGAGCTGATTGAGCATGGTCAGAGCTTCGATGCTGGGGATGTTGGCCTGAGCAAGAACACTGATGTTGGTGCGCCTATCCTGCCAATGGATTGGCAGGATCTTGCGGAGGCAGCGTTGGTGGTACCTCTCCAGTGCTTTGAGGTGCCTGCTGTACATGGTCCATGTCTCTGAGGCATACAGCAGGGCAGGTATCACTACTGCCCTGTAGACCATGAGCTTAGTGCCGGGTTTGAGGTCCTGGTCTTCAAACACTCTCTTCCTCAGGCGACCGAAGGCTGCACTGGCACACTGAAGGCAGTGTTGGACTTGGTCGTTGATGTCTGCCCTTGTTGACAGTAGGCTCCCGAAGTATGGAAAGTGGTCCACATTGTCCAAGGCCTTGTCATGGATTTTGATAATCGGGGGGCAGCACTGTGTGGTGGGGGCAGGTTGGTAGAGGACCTTTGTCTTACGGATGTTTAGTGTAAGGCCCATGCTCTCGTATGCTTCGGTGAAGGTGTTTACGATGGTTTGGAGTTGGACCTCCGAGTGAGCGCAGACGCAAGCATTGTCTGCATACTGTAATTCGACGACAGAGGATGGGACGACCTTGGATCTGGACTGGAGGTGACGGAGGTTGAACAGTTTCCCGTTTGTTCTGTAAATTAGCTTCACTCCAGTGGGGAGCTTACTGAGGGTGAGGTGGAGCATTGCAGCAAGAAAGATCGAGAAGAGCATTGGTGCGATGACACAGCCTTGCTTGACCCCGGTTCGTACGTGAATTGGGTTTGTGGTGGAACCGTTGATCAGGATCACGGCTTGCATGTCGTCGTGAAGCAGGCGGAGGATAGTGACAAACTTTTGAGCTATTTTGGTTATTATCACATTGCTGTTTGTAAAACCATGCTGTGTGCAAATTGGCTGCTGTGTTTCCTACAACAGTGACTACACATCAAACATATTTAATTGGCTGTAAAGTGCTTTGGGACATCCTGAAGTTGTGAAAAGTGCTTTATAAATGCAAGACTTTCTTTCCTTTTTAATATGCTGTGCTTCCTCTTCATTTACATACTTGCCCTACTTGGAAAACTAAAATGATCTGACAAAGACCAAACTTTAACACTGTGTAGCATTCAAAAGCTTTCAGTTGCATTGGCCAAATCATTAAAGAAACATGTTTCAGTCAAACCATTGTATTGTGCATCCCAGCTATTTCCTGTGGTGGAGTATCTTACTCATATTCTTAGGGGAGAAATTTGGCATGTTAGCGCCTCCCGTTAGCGCCTGGGGGGGCGCTAATGGGGCACTAATGGGTTTGCGGCGCACGTGAGATTCATCCGGGATTTTGCGCTGCCGCTAACATTTAGTGCCTAGGCCTTTAGTGGCTCCCAGATCGTGACGTCACTGACATTGGAATTCCCCGTTAATGGCCCAGTTGAAACATTTACGTTCTCCCCCTGCCTTAGCGCCTGGCCTGAAGAACAGCAGGAAGGGGAGGCGTGATGCAGTCGATGGCCGCTGTAGGAGTGGTATTTAAAGGGATCAACATCCGCTTTCATTTTAGTGGCCAATCAATGCTGCCTTCTCAGTTTCACATAGCAAAGCAGCCGTTTTTAGTGAGTTAAATGTTTCTTACTTTCAGGAGTGTTCTGCCAGCTAAAAATTAGTCACTTTCATTCTGCTAACATTTGGAACTCCTACACTTGGATACGTTAATGGGGGCTGTACTGGCACTCGACCTCGCCCTCCAGCATCAACGTCGGAGGCAGCGGAGGCAGAGACAAACATTGGAAAATGTGGCTAGAGGGAGGAGGGCCAACAGGGCTCGCAACAGGAGGCCTTACCCTCCCAGTGTATTCCGGGAGCACTTCTCCTACATAAATTTAAATGAGGAGCAGTGTCTTAGAAGCTTTGCTTCTCTAAGGATGTGGTCACAGAGCTCTGCCACCTCGTGCAGCCAGATCTCGAGCCTCAGATCAGGACCACCACGGCTCTCTCAGTGGCAGTCAAGGTCACCGTCGCCCTCAATTTCTACGCCAGTGCATCTTTCCAGTCTGCAGCAGGAGACATAGCTAATATCTCGCAGTTCGCCATCCATTGCTGCATCCGTGAGGTCACAGAGGCTCTCTACAGAAGGAGAAGGGACTATATATTTCCTTCCCCATCTCCGGAGAGAAGCAGGATGAGAGTGCATGTGGCTTTGCCAGGATAGCGGGCTTCCCCATGTTGCAGGGCGCTATTGACTGCACCCACACCGCTTTGCGGACACCCCATAACAATCCTGAGGTCTTCCATAACCGCAAAGACAACCACTCACTTAATATCCAGTTGGTGTGGGACCACAGACAAGCGAATCCTCACCGTCAATAACCGTTATCCTGGCAGCAGCCACAATGCCTTCATCCTGTGCCAGACCTGTGTTCCAGCACTCTTCCAGCCACCACTCTTCCAGCCATCACATCAAGCTCGCGGCTGGCTGGTCGGAGACAAGGGGTATCCGCTCTCCACCTGGCTCATGACTCCCCTCTGCAACCCTAGCACTCCTGCACAGCATTCATATAATGAGAGCCATGCCGCCATCAGCAATATCATTGAGCAGACCATCGGAGTGCTCAAGCAACAGTTCTGCTGCCTTGACTGCTCGGGAGGAGCCCTCTAGTACTTGACTGAGCGGGTGTCCCTTTTCGTCGTGTTGTGCTACATGCTGCACAACTTGGCCATCATAAGGGCCCAGATACTGTCAGCAGGTATAGCAGGACCACATCAGGAGGAGGAGGAGGAGCAACAGGAGGAGGAACAGCAGCAAGGGAGGAGGCAGCCACTCAATCGGCCTTCTGGAAGGGTGGCCTGTGACCGCTTCATCAGACTGCGGTTCTAATAAATTCCACCCCACATCCCGGTTGCTCACCACATCCCCATCATTCCATTCATTTCGTATGCCATATCACAGCGCAAAGCTGAAATGAGACAGCACAACTTCTGCAAAATTACATGAATAAATTTATCAACATTCAGAAAACATATATGTAGTGGCGCTTCTTAGTTTCCAAACAGGCAGCCACTGAGCTGTGGGGTTTTTAACAACGAGTAGACGCGTGTCGAAATAAAACGTTCCCAAATGTAGCTTTGTCTTTTAAACTGTTTACTATAACACTTAACAAACGGAATTACAAAACAAACACGTATAAATGAACACGGTCAAAAACTGTACTGCTCCAAACCTCACAGCTTCTGCCTCCTTCAACCACGTGCAGTTTAAACTGTAAAATGGCTGCACCCATGTGTGGCTTAGGGACTGTTCCATTATGGCAAGAATGAAGGGGGTGTCTCGGACTATACTACTGGAGCAAGAAAATAGGGGGTTTCTTAATACAATAAGTCGGTCAGGTAAATTAACTGTATTATGCCATTTAACCACTATTTTAAAGTATTTTCTTAAGCTTTTATGGCTCTTACATTCCGGCCCCTAATTGACTAGGCACATGAAGCATATCAATTACTCAAACATTAAGAGTCATAAACTAATGAGTTCAACATATTTACAATATAAGTGTCCACTTTTTTCGTTCGGGAACCTTTCACGCTGCTTCTTGTAGCAGGCAGAGCTTTGTGATCGGTCTTTCCAGGGTACTGGTCTTGGTTTGCAAACAAACGCGACGAACGACGCCTCTGGAGTCTGGCATGGTCTTAATTATTTTTCCCATCAACCAAGAATTTCTAGGGGCTGAATCATCCACAATTAAGACAATGTCTCCGACAATGAAGTTCCTCTTTATTTTGGACCATTTTTGACGCTCCTGTAGCAGAGGTAAGTATTCTCTTGTCCATCTGGTCCAGAAAAGGTCTGACATATACTGAACTTGCCTCCACTTCCGACGGGCATACAGATCTTCCTTTTTAAAGACTCCCAGGGGCATGGCTGGCTGTGTTTTCAACAACAACAGGTGGTTCGGAGTCAGGGCTTCGAGGTCATTGGGATTATCTGATGTCTTAGTTATCGGTCGGTCATTAATGATGGCTTCGACCTCGCACAGAACGGTTTGGAGTCCCTCGTCGTCAAGCGCTTGCTGCTTCAGTACAGAACTGAGTAGTTTTCTTACGGTGCGTATCTGTCTTTCCCAGACACCTCCGTGGTGGGATGCAGCCGGAGGATTGAAGATCCACTTAATTCCTGTTTGCATCATGGCTTCCTGTATTTTAAGCTGATTCCAACCTTCAATAGCTTCCCGTAGTTCTCTCTCCGCTCCGACGAAATTAGTGCCATTATCAGAACGCATAATGGACACCTGTCCTCTTCTACAGACAAAGCGCCGCAAGGCGTTAATACAGGAATCAGTGTCAAGCGTGTGTGCCACCTCAATATGAACAGCTCTGATGGTCAAACAAGTGAAAAGCACACCATATCTCTTGACAAGGCTCCGTCCTCGCTTTACCTCGAAAGGCCCGAAATAGTCCACCCCTACGTTTGTAAATGGGGGCTTGTCTGGTAACAAACGGTCTTCAGGCAGGTCTGCCATTTTCTGCTCCCCAGCTCTAGCGTGTAACCGTCTGCAAACAATGCATTCAGAGAGTATTTTTCTTATTACGGAATTAGCTCCCGGAATCCAGTATCTTTGTCTTAGCTTCGCAAGCACGTGATTCCTCCCACTGTGTCCAATACTCTGGTGTATATGCTGAAGAATGAGGGTAGCAACCCAGAGGTCCTTAGAAAGGATAGCAGGATGCTTGGCCTCCTCTGGCATAGCAGATTTGTTTAGTCTCCCTCCCACCCTCAGTACTCCATCTTGCAGTGTAGGGTCCAGCTTGTAGATATGACTACCTTTCTTGATTGGAGTATTTCGCTGTAGAGCTTCGATTTCTTCTGGGTATCTTTGTCTTTGACTGAAGCGAACTATCTCCTTCTCAGCCTTGGCCAAATCCTCCACGGTCAATGAATTCTTGCCCAATGTGGTCTTGTGATGATGCGTATACTGCTGTAGAAGCATTCTCTGCTTATCAGGGTTACTTTCAGACTGACTGATAGTGGCTCGGTACTCTTTTCTCTTACCGCTCAGGTGTAGCAGCAACTCTTTCAACCTTAGAAACCATGCAACTGCTTTCCTCAACTGGTGCCATCCTGAGAAATGGTTAACAAGCTTGTTCACTGTGTCAAAGTTCTCTTTCGTATTTATGAGATTTACTGTGACTGATCTCTTGACTTCGACGTCGTCTTCAGCAATCTGACTTGGCATATCTGGTCTTTCTGGCCATGATCTCTCTGTTTCCAGCAGATAACTTGGGCCTTGTATCCAAGTTTCACTCCTCATGAAATTTTCAGCCTTCAATCCCCGTGAGGCTTGATCTGCTGGGTTTAATGAGGTGTTTACATACCTCCATTGAGATGGTTGTGTAGCTTCTCTAATGGATGAGATTCTGTTTGCTACGAAGGTCTTGAAGCGTATCTTCTCATTCTCTATATACTTCAGCACCGTCGTGCTATCCGTCCAGAAGACAGATTCTTCTAATGGGAGCTGTAACTCTTTCCGCATCACCTGGTCAACTTTAACTGCAACAACCGCTGCCGTCAATTCCAGTCTCGGGATGGTGACCTGCTTCAGCGGAGCCACCCTGGATTTCCCCATGAGGAAGGCACAATGTTTCTGGCCCTGTTGATTTGTCAGCAAGAGGTAAGTAGCCGTGCCATAGCCGTCCTCACTGGCGTCCGAGAAATGATGTAGTTGAGCCGTCTTTGTAACTCCAAAACTCGCGGGCTTGATGCATCTACTGACGTTGAAGCTAGAAAGTTGTTGCAAATCTGTCAACCATCTGTGCCATCTCTGAGCTTGACCTTCTGGGATATCTTCATCCCATCCTCTCTTGTCTCTACACAGCTCTCGTAGCATCAGCTTCACCGGCAGAATGAGTGGTGCCAGGAATCCAAGAGGGTCGTAGATGGAACTGACCACGGAGAGAATCCCTCGTCTTGTGGATGGTCTTTCGTTCACCATTATCCTGAAGTTGAACGTGTCTGACTCGATGCACCATTGTACACCAAGAGCTCTCTCGATAGGAAGGACATCGTGGCTCAGGTCCAGATCTTTGACTTCAGTGGCTCTTTCCTTTTCTGGGATAGAAGCTAGAACTGCTCTGCTGTTGCTTATCCACTTAGTCAGATGGAATCCTCCATTCGAACACAGAGTTCTAAGGTCTCTTGACAGTGCGATGGCATCGTCTTCTGTTGACACGGACTTCAGACAGTCGTCGACATAAAAGTTTCTGAAGATTGTCTCCACAGCCTCTGATGTTGCTTTGCCTTTGCCATCTTCTGCAGTTTTTCTGAGAGCGTAGCTTGCACAGCTGGGTGATGATGTGGCTCCGAACAAGTGTACGGCCATTCTACATTCCACCATCGCTTGACTAACGTCGCCATCTGGCCACCAAAGGAAGCGCAGAAGATCAGCATCTTCGTCAGGGATTCTAACTTGGTAGAACATTGATTCTGTGTCTGCCATCATGGCAACGAGCTCTTGTCTAAACCTAGTCAAGACGCCAATGAGGGTATTAGTAAGATCAGGACCTTGAAGCAGCTGGTCATTCAGTGAAGTTCCTCTGAATGAGGCGGCGCAGTCAAACACTACACGGATCTTTTTCTTCTTTGGGTGATACACCCCGTGATGAGGAATGTACCAGACCCTTCCATCGTCTCTGTTCAACTGTTCCTCGGGCACCTTTACGGCATAGCCTTTCGCTATGATGTTTCTCATGAAGTCTTTGTAGTCTTCGTGAAAGTCGGGGTTCTTGTTCAGCTTTCTCTTTAGACTGATGGCGCGTTGCTCTGCTATGCAGCGATTGTTCGGCATCTTCGCGGTCTGTCTTCTCAGTGGCAAACCAATGTGATAGTGGCCATCAATGAACTGTGTAGACCTTGTCATCAAACCCATGAACTGATGGTCTTCTTGTGACATCTCTGTCTTTTCCTCACAGCTGCGTTCTGAGAAGTCTGCGTTGAACTGCTGGATCAACAGCTCTTCAATGCTTGCGATAGAGATGCGATTAACTGTGACGTTTTGTCGTTCCTCCTTGTTCGACTTGTGGCCATCATCTCTCCTTACCGGTCCATTGACTACCCATCCAAGGGCTGTCCTGACGGCGTAGGGTCCGTCATCCTTGCTGTTTATCACCTGCCATGGCTCCATAGTTTTGTAGGCATTGGTTCCAATTAATAGGCCAATTTCTGCTTCAATGTATGGGAGACGCACCTTTTCTAGGTAAGGCCATCTATCCACATCCTTCTGCAGGGCTAGGTTCCCTATTCTAACAGGAATCTCCCTCTGTGTGAAAACATTAGGCAGGTCTATGAAGTCCTTCTCTTCAAGTCCACACACTTCTAGGTCTGACAGGATATAACTTTGCATTGACTTCTCATGACCCATGGTGCGTAATAGGATTTCTGTTCTTCTGCCTCTAACGTTCAGCTGTCGCATGAGTGATTCTGTGCAGAACGTTGCTGAGCTACCTGGATCCATGAAGGCGTAAGTCTCCACAAGCTTCTCGCTCCTCTTAGACTTGATCTTTACTGGTACGATGGCAAGAATACAGTCACTGTCACCGGCCCCAGCGAGTCCACGAGTCTCTGGTTCTAGCGACACCAGAGCACTTGAAACAACCTTCTCGTCGGTATTGTTTTCTTCACTCTTCTTAGAGACTTGTTCTTCTTTATGGATATGCAGCAGGCTGGGATGTTTCCGAGTGCACTCTCTGCATGTTGTTCTTTGCTTACAGTTTCTACTCAGGTGCCCCTGAGAGAGACATCCAAAGCATAGGCCGTTGCACTTCAGGAATTCGATTCTGTCCTTATGTGGCAGTGCTTTGATGTCGCTGCAGAAATCCAATGTATGATTCTTCTGGCAGAATAAGCGTGGCTTCTGAAAGGCATTAGCAGACGTCACTGTGCTGCTCTTTTTGGGAGATGAGTTCTGGGGCCTTTCTTCCTCGGCCTGGGTGACGATAGTTGCAAAGCCGCTTCCCCTGGAACCACCTTTCCTGAGAGTCTTTGATTCAACAGGCTTGGCTTTCACTCTTCCATCGGTGGTCGGGCTGACATCTTGGATGTTTCCAAACAATGGGTCCCTAGCAATTTTAGCCTGTTTGTCTATGAAGTTCACTAAGTCTGCAAACCTGGCTCTACTTTTCCGTCTCTCCATTATCTCAAAGGCTGTTCTTCTCCATTGTTCTCTCATCCTGTAAGGAAGCTTAGAGATGATGATTCTCATAGTCGTAGGATTGTCCATCTCTTCCATGAATTCAACATCCTCCATGGTGTTGCGACATCCTATGAGGAAAAGAATATATGCGTTCAATGCCTCTCCGTCCTCCGATCTGATCTGTGGCCACTTGGTAGCCTTTTCAATATATGCAGTGGCTATCTTCAGCTCGTTACCATAGTGCTCCTGCAGCAACTTCCTGGCTTCTATGTATCCCTGGTCCGGTCTCATGTGTTCACAGCTTCTGACCAGGTCTTGTGGTTTACCACTGGTGTACTGTCCCAGGTAGTACAACTTATCACTGCTGCTCTCTGTTTTGGAGTCAATGGCTTGTTCAAAGGATCTGATGAAGGGCTTATACTTGAGTGGGTCGCCTTGGAACACTGGTATGTCTCTTTGAGGGAGTCGAAACAGATTCTGTTGTTTTACAAGCATCTCTGTAATTTCGTTCTGACGTTGCATCACTCGGTATAGGCTTCTCCCTGTGTCTTCAGGCCTCTGGTGGTCATCAGCAGGGTCTAGTCTAGACCATCTGACGTCTGGGGTAGCATCACGTGCTCCTGTTAGTGGAGAGGCCACTCTTCCACGCTGTAATGCCAGGGGATTGCCTTCGGGCTCTGTTGCAACTCTTGAAGGTGCCCTGGATCCAACTCTATGTGACAACGTTGACTGGCAGTGGCTCCCGCCATCCCGTGAGCCTTCATAATCTTCGTACGCACTCAACCTGGCGTCTGAGACCTCGATAGCTGTTTTTATCTCCAGCTGTTCTTTCTTTGCCTGCACCTGGGCCCGTTGGGCCTGCAGTTGGGCCTCTTGGACCTGCAGTTGGGCCTCTTCCCGTTCAAGAGCTTGCTTCTCCGCTAAAGATGCTGCGTGCGCCATCAACGCCGCCCGTTCAGCCTCCGCTCTCATGCGTCGCGACGAGCTTGTGGTAGAAGCGACTGACCTGCATCCAGAAACAGAGCTACCTTCTTTTCGATTTTTGCTCGGTCTGGCGGAAGTCTCTGAAATGCTATCGTCTGGTCCGACTTCATCGTCAACTTTATCTTTCTCTGCTGTATCAGCGTCTTGACGAATCTTTAACATCCACTGTTCCGTGGCCTTGATATAGTCCTTAATGCTGGTTGATTTAAGATCAAACCAGTTGTGCTGATCAGCGTTTCCCTCTTCTTCAGGCAGAAGTGCTAATACATCTTCATTGAGTACATTAAATTCTTCATGCAGCTTGGAGAAATCGTAATACATCATGTCTTCAGCTTTCTTTTATTAGCATTATCTTCCATGAGACGATCGATTATCTTCATTTTTCCAGTTATCTGAGCTAATTTAGCCTTCCTTGCACCTATGCTTCTATGTAACTTCTCTTCCATTGCCTTTGGGGTGAGCTTTATTTCCCTCTTTTGGCCAGCAATCTTTCTGGCTGATGGAAGCTCCTGGCTCCGTAAGGCCTCGGCCATTTTACCCGCAGCTCTTATTTAGCTTCTCAATAGAATGAACAAAGCAAGTAGCAGTCACTGTACCTTCGCTTTCTTATATTGTCGTCTGGCTCCGTGACCATTCGGGTATACGTTCGCCGACGATTCCGTCCCTTCCTTCTTAGGGAGCTAGTTTTTGACTAATGTAGTGGCGCTTCTTAGTTTCCAAACAGGCAGCCACTGAGCTGTGGGGTTTTTAACAACGAGTAGACGCGTGTCGAAATAAAACGTTCCCAAACGTAGCTTTGTCTTTTAAACTGTTTACTATAACACTTAACAAACGGAATTACAAAGCAAACACGTATAAACGAACACGGTCAAAAACTGTACTGCTCCAAACCTCACAGCTTCTGCCTCCTTCAACCACGTGCAGTTTAAACTGTAAAATGGCTGCACCCATGTGTGGCTTAGGGACTGTTCCATTATGGCAAGAATGAAGGGGGTGTCTCGGACTATACTACTGGAGCAAGAAAATAGGGGGTTTCTTAATACAATAAGTCGGTCAGGTAAATTAACTGTATTATGCCATTTAACCACTATTTTAAAGTATTTTCTTAAGCTTTTATGGCTCTTACAATATATATAAAACAACAATATTAATGAATCACCCTTGTGCAAATCCTTACTTCCCCTCTTTACAAACCCTTTTTCCTAATCTAGTGCTCCTATGTAGTCTGTCCCCCGTGGCTGTAGTAGGGCTGCAGAGTGTCGGTGCCAGAGACTACAGATGGCCTTGAAGGGCGCCCTGGAGCAACTCTGAGCCTGGAAGGTGAGGCTGTGCACTCTCAGGCTGGGCGGCAGCAGTCTGGCCTGGCTGGATGACAGGCAGCAGCAAGGGCAATGGTGTAGTGGCAGTGATGGGATCAGAAATGCTGTCATCCTGAGAGAGGACAGCAGGTTCCTGCACCACTGACACATGGCCACTCCCCCAGGGTAGCACCTTAGTATACCTACCAATCTGCTGGAACACAGATTGCTGGCCTGCTGCGACACCGTGAGATCCTCGGTGGACTGTGTGATAAAAATGATAACATCCGGGAAGTTATGTCATCACTTCCTGTGAACTATGAACTATGAACTATGAACTGTGTACATACCTCACTTCCTGTCATATGTCACTTCCTGTTGGACTGGTATAAATACTGGTCTGTTCAGTATTGTAAGAGGCTTCTACCAGAGGCATGGTAAAGACCTCTCTTGTGTATATAGTGTGTTTATAAGTTACTTAAAGCTTACTTTAAAGTTACTTGATGGTAAGTCTCCTTTTTCTTACATCAATTTAAGTAACTTAGTATTTACACTGACAAATACTAGACCTTCAGACAAACTCGGAAGTTAAGGATCCAGGGAACCACCCATCATGGAGAAAATCCTTAGACCTATTCGTCTGGACTTGGACCCGAATACACCAGCAGCTGGCAGGGTATGGAAGCATTGGTATCGTACTTTTGAGAATTTTCTGGATGAATGTAAAGCAGATGCTCCTGCTAAATTGAAGATACTTGTCAATTATGTGACCCCAAAAGTGTTCGAATATGTTGATGACTGGGATAATTACGAAGAGGTGATTCGGGCACTTAAGAAACTGTATGCGAAGACCCCAAATGAGGTCTATGCTAGACATCTACTGGCCACAGCCCGACAAGGGTCAGGGGAATCAATTGACGAATTCCTGCAAGAACTTCGCAGGCTCAGCGTAGATTGTAACTTTCAGGCAGCCTCAGCTGAGCTGTACCGCCAAGAAATGATTCGTGATGCTTTCATCTGCGGGATTGCCTCTCCATTTATACGCCAGCGTCTACTAGAAAGTAAAACACTTGAGCTACAAAAAGCTTTTGACCTAGCTTGTTCACTGGATTTGGCAAAGAGAAATGCAGACCTCTATCAGCTGCCCAGATCTCGATCTGCTGCTGTAGCTGCAACCAGACAATTCAAGCAGTCTCAGGTGAACCCTATCATGGGGGAATCTAATTCTGATAATTCTGATGAAGAAGAGGAGGACGACCCCACTTTAGCAGTCTCTTGGCAATCTAGGAAAGAATGCTTCTTTTGTGGAGATGCTTTTCACCCTAGGAAAACCTGCCCTGCTCGCAATGCAATCTGCAGTTATTGTGGGAAAAAAGGACACTTTGCTAAAGTTTGCCTATCAAGGGCCTCTACGAGGGCCAATCCAGCTAAGGCCTACTGAACTGCCCCAATTAGGGCCTATCAAGATGCTCCAGCTAGGACCTATCAAGCTTCCTCTCGAGCTCTCTCCCGAAGAAGCACACCGAGAGTTTTAGCCACTCTCTGTGCAACGACACCAATTACAGCTGCTTGCCCACAGAACCTGTCTTATGCAGCCACAAAAATTTCAATTAAAGGGCATACCTTAGATGCCTTAATTGACTCAGGAAGTACTGATAGTTTCATTAAGGAACAGATTGTTGCGAAATTGAAACTACATGTCTTCCCATCGGACCAGGCAATTGCGATGGCCCAGTCATCACTTAATACCAGAATCTCCGGCTTTTGTGTTGTTGGTATGACACTTCATGGTCGTATGTATCCCTCCACCCGACTTTCAGTGCTCAAGGACTTATGTAGTGATCTCCTCTTAGGGCTGGACTTCCAAAAACAGCATAAGAAACTCACCATTGAGTTTGGTGGATCCAAACCCGGACTTACTATTTCTAATATACCGTCTAAATTACCATTTTGTGCATTATCAGCAGCTTCACTTGATGAACCCTCATTATTTGCCAGTATTCCGCCTCAATGCCAACCGATAATAACGAAATCGCGGCGCTTTAATCAGGAAGACCAATCTTTTATTGCGGCTGAAATCTCTCGACTTCTAGCAGAGGATATCATTGAACCATGTTCGTCGCCCTGGCGGGCTCAAGTCGTCATTGTCAAGAACCCTCTAAAACCTCACAAACAGCGACTATGCATCGATTATTCGCAAACCATCAATCAATATACCGACTTGGACGCCTACCCATTGCCACGCATTGATGATATGGTTAATAAACTGGCCGAATACAAAGTGTTCTCAACTTACGATTTAAAAAGTGCCTATCATCAGTTACCCTTGAAGGTCTCAGATAAGCAGTACACAGCCTTTGAGGCTAATGGACGGCTGTACCAATTTCGTCGCCTCCCATTCGGGGTTACTAATGGAGTGGCTGTCTTTCAACGGGCAATGGATGGCCTGGTTAAGCAGGAAAACCTAAGGGACACTTTTCCCTATCTTGATAACATTACCATTGCAGGTCACGATCAACAGGAACACGACTCCAACCTCCAAAAATTTCGGGATGCCCTCCATCGCCGTAATTTGACCCTGAATGAATCCAAATCTGTTGAGTCGCAACCGACCATCAACATCCTTGGCTACTGCGTAGGCAATGGTATCATTAAGCCAGACCCAGAAAGACTTTGCCCGCTCCAAGAGCTCCCGTCACCTAAGAATCCGGCTTCTTTACGTCGGGCTCTCGGTCTGTTTGCATACTACGCTAAATGGATTCCTCATTTTTCGGACAAAATCCAACCCTTGCTGCATGCTAGATCATTTCCACTGGGAACAGCGGCTGTTGCAGCCTTTAACCTTCTCAAAAAACAGTTGGAGAAAGCGGCTCTTCACTCCATTGATGAGAATCTCCCTTTCGTGGTTGAATGTGATGCCTCGGAGGTGGCGATCTCGGCTACTCTGAATCAGGAAGGTCGTCCTGTAGCATTTATGTCCAGGACCTTACAAGGTGCCGAGCTACATTATCCTCCGGTTGAGAAAGAAGCCACAGCCATCATAGAGGCAGTACGGAAGTGGAACCATTTTCTAGCTCGCCAACACTTTACATTGATCACGGACCAACGATCAGTCGCCTTCATGCTCGATAATCGAAAACGAACCAAAATTAAGAATAATAAAATACAACTTTGGAGGATGGAACTGGCCTCTTTTGGTTATACCATTCTCTATCGGCCTGGCAAGGAGAATGTGGCCCCGGACACCCTCACACGGGCATTCTGCTCCACTATGTCATCCTCCACTCTCATGGATGTCCACAATGGTTTGTGTCATCCTGGCGTTACGCGCATGCTACATTTCGTACGATCACGGAATCTCCCTTTTTCCACTGGAGATGTAAAGAAAATATGCTCAGAATGCCGGCTTTGTGCGGAATTAAAACCTCAGTTCTTCCGCCCCTCAGATGGTATACTCATACATGCAACCCAACCGATGCAACGACTTAGCATCGATTTTAAGGGCCCAGTGCCCTCTTCAACTCGGAACACATATTTGCTCACCATGATCGACGAATATTCACGTTTTCCGTTTGCCTTCCCCTGCTCCAATATGCTGGCGTCCACAGTAATCTGCTGCCTTGAGCAGGTATTTTCTCTCTGTGGCATGCCGGCTTATATTCACTCAGATCGGGGTCCATCCTTTATGTCAAGGGAACTCAAGGACTACCTCTCAGAACGGGGAATTGCTACAAGCAAAACAACACCATACCATCCCATCGGAAATGGGCAGGTAGAGAGGTATAACGGTATCATCTGGAATTCCGTACGTCTCGCTTTAAGATCTCGGGGCCTACCAGACCAGCAATGGGAAACAGTGCTTCCGGATGCATTGCACTCTATACGGTCCCTGCTTTCTACAGCCACAAATACTACACCTCATGAGCGGTTCTTTGGATTCCAGCGTCGCTCATCTCATGGGACATCACTCCCGTCATGGCTAACTACTCCTGGACCTGTATTACTCCGAAGATATGTTCGGACGTCTAAAAATGACCCTCTTGTAGACGAGGTCGAACTAACCGATGCCAACCCCACCTATGCAAACATACGATATTCCGACGGCCGAGAATCTACCGTATCATTGCGGGATCTGGCTCCCTGCCCACCAGGACCTAGTGGGACATCGGGTGATGGCATTTCACCAGGAAACTCTTGGGAC
Source organism: Somniosus microcephalus (assembly GCF_052327205.1). NCBI lineage: Eukaryota > Metazoa > Chordata > Chondrichthyes > Squaliformes > Somniosidae > Somniosus > Somniosus microcephalus. Next base: position 227,134,081 of record NC_140990.1, read on the forward strand.
CTATCGGGTACCCCTCTCCAGGATCCTGATCGGACATCAACTAGCTTGGTGCCGGTAGAACCCCGTGCTCAAGGTTGCGACCCTCCCAGTACCGCGCATGAAAGTACTGATCCACCACAGACCAGCTCTGCACCTCCCTCTGAACAGAGGCAGTCCGACTTTGAACCTATTGGGGCTCGTACTCGAAGCCATGATCTCCCCGACCCTTCACAGGGCAATCCAGGCCACACAGACTCTGACCAATGGCCAACCGCATGTAAGCGGACCAGCGACCCTCTACGACGGGAATCCAAACGGGTGCGACTCTTCCTTGTTCGGCGGCTGCGGACCAAAAGGTAGACCACAGCCTCCTAATCCTGCAGGAGGGAAGAATGTGATAAAAATGATAACTTCCGGGAAGTTATGTCATCACTTCCTGTGAACTATGAACTATGAACTGTGTACATACCTGACTTCCTGTCATATGTCACTTCCTGTTGGACTGGTATAAATACTGGTCTGTTCAGTATTGTAAGAGGCTTCTACCAGAGGCATGGTAAAGAACTCTCTTGTGTATATAGTGTGTTTATAAGTTACTTAAAGCTTACTTTAAAGTTACTTGATGGTAAGTCTCCTTTTTCTTACATCAGACTGTGATGGACCAGCGACGATAGCAGCAGTCAGAGCTTGCGTGGCATCAAGCTGAGGCTGCATGAGAGCAGTCTGAGACTCGATGGCAGCAACCATTGACTGCATTACAACACTAAGACGTTGCGTGGCTTCCGCCTGTGCTGCAATGGAAGCTGTCACATCGCCCATGATACATGCATGAGGTCTGGGTCCCCACGCTCTCTCAGGGAGTCCACCATCCTTGGCAGACTGCCAAGGATGAGCTCCATGGTGTGCGCAGAGCTCTGTGCAATGTTGGAGACGGACTCCTCCACGCTCCTTACCATTGCCGACAGGCTCTCGGGCACCCTTGCCATTGCACCTATCATCTCGCTGTGCTTGAACATCACCCTTCTTGTGAATGCCTCCCATCGAGGTCCTCATCTGAGTCGTGTGCAGCAGAACTCGCGCACGAACTTGTCCTCTGGGGAGCTGGCTCCCGAGCTACCCTTTTCCCCTGGCCTTGCTGCAGCCCGCTCATCCCCAGTGCATCACCCAGTGCAGACCTCCCTACGAAACTTGCCTCTAAAGATCACGTAGTCCCAGTATCCGAGGTGGTGCCTGAGGTGAGACATGCAGTGACGCGGTGCTTTCTTTCTTCCTCCTCCTCTTCTCCCACTTCACTCTCACTGGGAGGCTCGGACAGGCTGGTCAGCTGGTTGCTGATTACCTTAAAGCATAAAGGCACAAGACTCGCGTTAAGGTGAGAGCAGTGAATCAGGAAGGAAGCAAAGAATGCAGACAATATAATGGTCTGGAAAGTGGGAAAGGCTTGTGTTGTGAGGGGGAAGTGGGATGAGAGAAGGAGAGGGGATGAACATACCGTTGTTGTCCCCAAGGGGGTCAACGTCGCCAACGGCCATGGCGCCCACCACCTGGTGCCCCATGTCTCTCAGCACTCGCTTCTCCAGGTCTGTAAGCTGTTGGATGTCCGCTTCACCCACACCTGTTCGTTCCTGCTCCCTCCTATTGTGGCCCAGCTTGGCCTGCAAGAGAAAGGAAAGTGTGTGAGTGAGTGTGCAACTATGTGTTTGGGAGATATGCCTACCGCAGTTCAATAGCTGTGATTGTAGACAAGGCATGAGATGTGGATGTGAGTTTTTAGTAAGTGGAGATGCTTGGTGGGTGAGTGGTGGGGGTGTGGTGGTTTGTGCAGTGTGTACAGACTGAGGTTCAGATGCTGGTATGTAGGACTTGTTGCTCACCCTGACCACTAGAGTGACAGTGTTGAATTTTTTACGGCACTGTGTGAGGGTCCTGAGGACCACACTGCTGGCTGAGATGTCTTGGGTCATAAGAACATAAGAACATAAGAAGTAGGAGCAGGAGTAGGCCATACGGCCCCTTGGGCCTGCTCCGCCATTCAATAGGATCATGGCTGATCCGAATCTAGACTCATGTCCACTTCCCTGCCCTCTCCCCGTAACCCCTAATTCCCTTATCTGCTAGGAAACTGTCTATCTCCATTTTAAATTTATTTAATGTTGCAGCTTCCGCAACTCTCTGGGGTAGCAAATTCCATAGATTTACTACCCTCTGAGTGAAGAAGTTTCTCCTCATCTCAGTTTTGAAAGGGCAGCCCCTTATTCTTAGATTATGCCCCCTAGTTCTAGTCTCACCCATCAGTGGAAACATCCTCACCGCATCCACCCGATCAAGCCCCCTCACAATCTTATATGTTTCGATAAGATCGCCTCGCATTCTTCTGAACTCCAATGAGTAGAGTCCCAACCTACTCAACCTTTCCTCATACGTCAACCCCCTCATCTCCGGAATCAACCGAGTGAACCTTCTCTGAACCGCCTCGAGAGCAAGTATATCTTTTCTTAAATATGGAAACCAAAACTGCACGCAGTATTCCAGGTGTGGCCTCACCAATACCCTGTATAACTGCAGCAAGACTTCCCTGTTTTTATACTCCATCCCCCTTGCAATAAAAGCCAAGATTCCATTGGCCTTCCTGATCACCTGCTGCACCTGCATACTAACTTTTTGTGTTTCATGCACCAGGACCTCCAGATCCCTTTGAACTGTAGCACTTTGCAGTTTCTCTCCATTTAGATAATAACTTGCTCTTTGATTTTTTCTGCCAAAGTGCATAACCTCACACTTTCCAACATTATATTGCATCTGCCAAATCTCTGCCCACTCACTTAGCCTGTCTATGTCCTTTTGCAGGTTTTTTATGTCCTCCTCACTCACTGCTTTCCCTCCCATCTTTGTATCGTCGGCAAACTTGGATATGTTGCACTCGGTCCCTTCCTCCAAATCGTTAATATAGATTGTAAAGAGTTGGGGTCCCAGCACTGACCCCTGCGGAACACCACTAGTTACTGATTGCCAGCCTGAGAATGAACCATTTATCCCAACTCTCTGTTTTCTGTTAGATAGCCAATCTTCCAACCCATGCCAGTATATTACCCCCAATCCCATGATTTCTTATCTTGATCAGTAATCTTTTGTGTGGAACCTTGTCAAATGCCTTTTGGAAGTCCAAATACACTACATCCACTGGTTCCCCTTTATCCACCCTATATGTTACATCCTCAAAAAATTCGAGCAAATTTGTCAAACATGACTTCCCCTTCATAAAACCATGCTGACTCTGTCCTATTAAATTATATTTATCCAAATGCTCTGTTACTGTTTCCTTAATAATGGACTCCAACATTTTGCCAACCACAGATGTTAGGCTAACTGGTCACTTCCCTCCACATTGCCCTGAAGACCTGGGGCAATGGCATCCTGCCAGTGGCCGGGAAGAGCACTGTCCACCTTCTTTCGACTGCCACGACCAATGCCTCCAATGCCTGGTCGCTGAAACGGTGAGCTCTCTCCCTGGGACTGGGATCAGCCATGAGGATAAGAGGTGTAGCTGTTGAGTTGCTTGGAGGTCACCTTCAGAGCCAGCAATGTTGAGAATGAGGTTGTACAGAATGATTGAACCCGCCCTTTGTGGTAAACCACTGTTATTGTTGTTCACCGTTGTTGTTGTTGTTGCACACTGTTGTATCTATGCATGCCTCAGCTGGCTCCGCCCCTGGCTCCACCCATATGCCCAGGTATAAAGGTGACTGCTCTGCAGCCCCCTGCCTTCTTGGAAACCAGTCAACCACGAGAGGCATGCTCTGTTCTTTGTTAATAAAAGCCTTTTAGTTACTCTCCTAACTCTCCGTCTTTTATGAGTAATTGATAGCGCATCAATTTTATTAACAAAAACAAAATGTCGGCACCGAACACTGAGCAGCAGGCACTGCAGCAAACGACGGCACCAAACGCTGAGCAGCAGGCGCTGCTGCATGCCCTCAGACCAACATGCCTGGACCTAGACCCTCAAGAGGCGGGTTCGTCTACCAAGTTCGCACAATGGCTGCGTTGCTTCAAAGCTTACCTGGAAGCCTCAGCCGTGACACTAGAGGGAAACAAACTAAAAGTCCTGGCCCCCAAGGTGGGCCACCAAGTCTACATGCTCATCCAGGACGCGACTACCTACGCGGCGGCTGTCGATCTGCTAAAAGGACAATACACACGCCCGGTAAATACGGTTTACGCCAGAGACCTCCTGAGATCCCGCAAACAGCAGTCCGGGGAATCGGTGGAGGCATTCCTACGGGCACTACAGATACTCGGCCGAGCCTGCGATTGTAAAGAGGTATCGGCCGCGACACACACGGAGGGACTTATCCGAGATGCTTTCGTTGCGGGCCTCAAGTCCGACTACTCCCGGCAGAGACTGCTGGAGAAGGGCGAAATCGACCTGAAGAAGGCAGTGTCCCTCGCGCTCTCGCTAGACGCGGCCCACCGGAATATGGACGCATTCTCCCCTAACCGCTCTGCACCGTGGATGCCGCAACCTTGGGTCATGGGACCGCCACCCCCGGCACCAACTGCTGCAGTGATGTCCAAGGGCCCGAAATGTTACTTTTGTGGCCAGGCAAAACACCCCAGAGCACGCTGCCCGGCGAAAAACGCTACCTGCTCTGGCTGCGGGAAGAAAGGACACTACGTCAGCGCCTGCAAAGGTAAAACCGCTAACGCCAGCAGCGCCGCGTGTGAACCGTGGGGGCAGCCATCTTGGCCGCCATCTTGGACACCTCCAGCCGCGTGGGGATCGGGATCATGGGCGCAGCCATTTTGTCCGCCATCTTGGACGCCTCCAACTCCAATCGCGGGTGACCCGGACTCAACCACCGCCTCGTCTGACGACCACAGCGACTCGCTCGACCATACGCTGGCCTCCGTGACGCTGGACCAATCTCTCCCTCACCAACTGTCCAGGTCCATGATGGACATTACGGTAAACGGCCGCACCACTACCTGCCTTTTCGACAGCGGGAGCACGGAGAGCTTTATCCACCCCGACACGGTGCGCAGTTACTCTCTCCCGGTCCTGCCAACGCGCCATCGGATCTCTATGGCTTCCAAATCCCATTCAGCAGACGTCGGTGGCTACTGTGTAGTGACCCTTTCAGTAAGGGGCACAGAATACAAAAATTTTAAACTTCTTGTCCTGCCCCATCTCTGCGCTGCCGTTCTACTGGGGTTGGATTTTCAGTGCCACCTTAAAAGTGTCACATTAGCGTACGGCGGACCCCTCCCCCCACTCACAGTCTGCAGCCAGCAGCTTTTAAATCGCCCGCCGCGCACCATTTGCAGCCTCTCCACGCTTAAAGTCTCCCCCCCCCCTTGTTCGCTAACCTCACCCGCGACTGTAAGCCCATCGCTACCAAAAGCAGGCGGTACAGTGCCGGGGATAGGAGCTTCATTAAATCCGAAGTAGCAAGACTCCTGAAGGAAGGGATTATTGAGGGTAGCACTAGCCCATGGCGAGCACAAGTGGTGGTAGTGAAGACTGGCGAAAAACAGCACCTAGTTATTGACTACAGCCAGACGATCAATCGCTACACCCAGTTAGATGCATACCCACTCCCCCGCATATCTGACATGGTCAATCAGATAGCACAATACCGGGTGTTCTCGACGATTGATCTGAAGTCGGCATACCACCAGCTCCCCATCAGGGCTGAGGACCACCAGTACACAGCTTTTGAAGCTGACGGTCGTCTCTACCACTTCCTCCGAGTCCCCTTCGGCGTCACCAACGGGGTTTCGGTCTTCCAAAGGGAGATGGACCGAATGGTTGACCAGAACGTGCTGCAGGCCACCTTCCCCTATCTAGACAACGTCACCATCTGCGGCCACGACCAGCAGGACCATGACGTTAACCTAGAGAAATTCCTCCGTACGGCCCAGCGGCTGAATCTAACATACAACAAGGACAAATGTATGTTTCGCACCACGCGCCTCGCCATTCTTGGCTGCGTAGTGGAGAACGGAGTCATCGGCCCCGACCCCGACAGAATGCGCCCCCTTATAGAGCTCCCCCTCCCCCACTGCCAAAAAGCACTGAAGCGATGCCTAGGGTTTTTCTCTTACTATGCTCAGTGGGTGCCCAACTATGCGGACAAAGCCAGACCCCTCATCAAGTCCACCTCCTTCCCCCTGACAGCAGAGGCATGTGCAGCCTTCACTCTCATAAAAAGAGATATTGCGAAGGCCACAATGCACGCAGTGGATGAGTCCATCCCTTTCCAAGTGGAGAGCGACGCATCTGACTTCGCCCTAACTGCAACCCTTAACCAGGCGGGGAGACCCGTAGCCTTTTTCTCAAGGACCCTCCAGGGCCCCGAGATTCGACACTCCTCTGTCGAAAAGGAGGCCCAGGCCATTGTGGAAGCGGTGCGACATTGGAGGCATTACCTGGCCGGAAAACGATTTACCCTGCTCACTGACCAGCGTTCAGTAGCTTTTATGTTTAATAATAAGCAGAGGCGCAAAATCAAGAACGACAAGACCTTGAGGTGGAGAATTGAACTCTCCACCTACAATTACGATATCTTGTACCGGCCCGGGAAACTCAATGAGCCCCCAGATGCCCTATCACGTGGTACATGCGCCAACGCGCAGGTTGATAGACTGCAGACCCTCCACAATGACCTCTGCCACCCGGGGGTCACCAGGTTCTTCCATTTCATCAAATCCCGTAACCTGCCCTACTCCATCGAGGAGGTCAGGACCATGACCAGGAACTGCCAAATCTGTGCCGAGTGCAAACTGCATTTTTATAGGCCAGACAATGCGAGCCTGATCAAGGCCACTCGCCCCTTCGAGCGCCTGAGCGTCGATTTTAAAGGGCCCCTCTCCTCCTCTGACCGCAACGTGTACTTCCTCAACATAATTGATGAGTACTCCCATTTCCCATTTGCCATCCCTTGCCCAGACATGACCAGTACCACGGTCATTAAATGTCTGAATGACCTTTTCGCCTTGTTCGACTTCCCTAGCTATATCCATAGCGACCGGGGCTCATCCTTTATGAGCGACGAACTCCGTCAGTACCTGCTCACGAGAGGTATTGCTACAAGCAGAACCACCACCTACAACCCCCGGGGGAACGGCCAGGTGGAAAGAGAGAACGCGACGGTTTGGAAGGCCGTCCTCTTAAACTTAAAATCTAAGGGCCTTCCGACCTCTCGCTGGCAGGAGGTCCTCCCTGCGGCGCTCCACTCCATTCGGTCACTGCTTTGTACGGCCACCAATGCCACCCCCCATGAAAAAATGTTCACTTTCCCCAGGAAGTCCACATCGGGGACCTCGCTACCGACATGGCTGACGTCTCCAGGACCCGTCCTACTGCGGAAGCACGTGAGGTCCCATAAAACGGACCCCCTGGTCGAGAGGGTGAGCCTCCTCCACGCCAACCCCCAGTATGCTTACGCGGCGTACCCAGACGGGCGGGAGGACACAGTCTCCATACGAGACCTCGCACCTTCGGGTGCCCCTGAAACACTACCATTGCCATCCACCACTACCCACAACCCAACCCCTGTAGACGGCATGCCGCAGCCCCAGGACCCGTCACTGACCACCCAACCACTCAATGAGACGCCAGATTCAACGTTGGATGCTGCACCATCACCGCCGCCACCACGACGATCAGGACGGCATACAAGGCCACCTGATAGACTTACTTACATGAACCTTTAGTACACTTCACCCCGTCGGACTCAATTTTAAACAAGGGGTGAATGTGGTAAACCACTGTTATTGTTGTTCACCATTGTTGTTGTTGTTGCACACTGTTGTATCTATGCATGCCTCAGCTGGCTCTGCCCCTGGCTCCACCCACATGCCCAGGTATAAAGGTGACTGCTCTGCAGCCCCCTGCCTTCTTGGAAACCAGTCAACCACGAGAGGCATGCTCTGTTCTTTGTTAATAAAAGCCTTTTAATTACTCTCCTAACTCTCCGTCTTTTATGAGTAATTGATAGCGCATCATCCTTTAAGAACTGGAAGGAGCCAGTGTGAATGATGAGTCCCGAATGGAGTGCACCTGATATTGGTCATAGCTCTGCGGGTAGTGCCCTGCCCTCTGTGGGTAGCGCCCTAAGTTAGGCGATTATCGCTTGATTCAGTGCTCCAGTTCTTTCTTTCAGCGCTAAAAATCAAGTTAGCGGGAGGTCAGATGGATTAGCGCCTGGCGCTAACTCTGCAACTTTTTTTAATTTAGTGCTGCAACAGGGGCGATACCGAATTTCTAGCCCTTTAAGTCTGTTTTTTTTTTGAAGCTGCTCCTATCATGGAGTACACCAATGCTAGGTACCTCTGATTCTACTGCAACTTTGGCTGTTGATTCCTGTACAACAGAGCCATGACTTCTTGTCCACAGTGGCATAGTGGTTAGCACTGTTGCCTCACAGCGCCAGGGACCCGGGTTCGAATCCGGCCTCGGGTGACTGTCTGTGTGGAGTTTGCACATTCTCCCCGTGTTTGCGTGGGTTTTCTCCGGGTGCTCCGGTTTCCTCCCACAGTCCAAAGATGTGCGGGTTAGGTTGATTGGCTATGATAAATTGACCCTTAGTGTTAGGGGGATTAAATACGTGGGGTTACAGGGATAGGGTGGGATATGTGTTGGTGTGGGGGTTACGGGGATCGGGTGGGATATGTGTCGGTGCAGGCTCGATGGGCCAAAATGGCCTCTATCTGCACTGTGGGGTTTCTGTGATTCTGTGAAAATCACAGTGAAACCACTTACCAATGCACAAATCTATTGATCATTTTTAGTATCATTATGGAAAGCATTCACGAGAAATTTCCATGGGAGTTCTCCTAATCTTTCCTCGTAACGTTGGTGGAATCCCCAGCATCCTCTCAGGCACCTTGGCCAAAATTTTTTCCTTGGAGTCGTGTCAGCTGCGTGCGATCCGTGTAGTGGGTCAGGAACCTGATGTTTTGCTCAGTACATTATTCAGTGCGCCTTTAACTTAATGGCCCCACTTAAAGCAGTTACGCGAGTTTCCCGGCCCAATTAAATGGAGCGGATCTGATGATGTCATCGATGTCTCATTTCCTGCGATGATATTTAAAGCAACCTTGCACACAACTCATTTGAAGTTGCTAGAGGAGTATGCAAGGTGAAATAGAAATGTCTGAGTATTGTTCCAAACTTTAAATGATGGATATTCAAAGGCAGAGTGCTGCACTCGGATGTAGTGATGCATCCCTGGTGGAGGCAGTGAGAGCACGCCGGGTGGTCCTGTTCCCTGTAGATAGGCGCAAGAGACCTCCCAAAGACACCAAAAGAGCCTAGTTGGAGATAGCAGAAGGGGTCAGCAGCAGGGATGTGGTCAGCAGGACCAGTGCAGGAAACGATTCAATGATCCCATGAGGTCAGGAAAGATGAGTACAATGCCACACTCACCTTCATCCTGATGTGCCTGTCACCACATATCCATCACGCTGCCTTCCCAAGCCTCCTCCTGCACATCATTCCTCACACCAACATACCTTCCAGGTCCACCCATCCCTCTCTGTCTATGTACATACTCACATCCCCATCTGACTAACCACCCTTCATACTCCCCCTCATCCTAATGCTATCATAGCAAGTAACACCACAGAAGGAGGCCATTTGGCATTGGCACCAGACTCCCTCATGGTCATCCTCTACAGATGTAACCCATCCATTCCTTACACTCATTCCATCACTCCCACTCAAAGTTCTCTTCTTTCCCTCCTTGCAGGAGAAAAGAGCCCAGAACAAGCTGGGGAGACAGAGAACCGGAGGTGGCCCTCCAGTATTCACGCAACTGACTCCAGCAGAGGATCAGGCCCTGCAGATATCGGGATTTGCAGAGCTGATGGCAGTGGGATACGGAGAGAGGGGGACATCCCAGCAACCTGTTGACAGAATTGCATCTCATACAGCCACATGGCATACAGCAGTCACTCACATGTGACTGATCTCAGTATCCAGTGAATGTTCATCATGTGCATAATGGTAACGATACCCATTCTTAATATAACATTTCTAAATCATCTCTTTACTCTTCCACAGGTCCATTAAGTGCCCCCCCCCCACTGTCCAGCCAGAGGAGGAAGACAGACGCAAGCGCACCCAGCACTACAGATATGCACACCTCGGTGGGTCCTGTGCAAGATAGAGTAATGTTGTCACCTGGTGTCTCACACTTCACAAGTGAGCAAGAGCAGATGGTATTGACAGGGACAGCAGTGGAGACTCCTCGCCGGAGGCCGCAGAACGCAGAACGTTCTAAGTTCTGCTCAGCTGCATGCAGATGCTGAGCCTCAGGGGGCCATCAAGAAAGAGGGTGATCTTGGAGGGGCAGCAACAATTGCATGAGGCTCTGGAAGCGTTTGCAGCTGTGATGTCTGCAAATGTGCAGAGAATGGAGGAGTCCATCTCCAAAATGAGCATCACCATGTCGCAGGTGATGGCGACGATGTGCTGTTCCATGGAAAGGATGGCCACCTGCATGGAGCAGCAAATGCACCAGTCACATGAACACATGCTTGCTGTGAACAACAGATGGCAGATGCTCATAGACCTCATCTCTAGGAGGGTTATAAAAGTAGACATGGGCCTTCACCCCACTGATGTGCAGCAAGGACGTGGGGGCTCCTCTCAAAGCACTCATACTTCTCCCCTGTTGCCTCCCCCTCAGTCAGAGCCCTGCATGCTTCCTCAGGTCCCGATGGCCGAGTCTGCCCCTGCACAGTCGCAGGAGGAGCAGTCATCGGCGGGACTGTCACAGGCTCCAAAACCCAGAGGACATCCGCCAAAAGTGTCTAAGCAGTGGCAGCAGGGAAGTAAGCAGCCTGCCTCTACCTCTGCTGAAGCCACAGAGGTTTCACCTCATAGAAGCACTCGGAAAAGAAAAAAGATGCACAAGGGTATGCACATGGGTGCATGAAAAAATGTTAGTGTTAAGTTTCAGTTATTTTGATGACACAGATAAATGTATTTCTTTGCACCACTTTCTAGTCTTGTCCATTTTTGCCTGCTACCTTGGAAATGGTTTTGTCACCTGGAGTGAATAGTGGAACATTACTTAACCTCGAGCACTGGGGGTTTGGGTGAGAGGAATGGGTTGGTCATTGTAGGGATGCTTTATGGTGTTGTTGTGGGGGGAACATAGTACAGTATGTGGCAGCCATGTGGGTGCATTGGAGCAAGTTAAGTAAATCTGGCCATTATGAGGCCATCCCGGGCCTCCTGGGCAGCAATGTGTGCTGCTGCTGGTGCCATCTTCACCTCAGGTTCCTTCTCCTCCTTCTCTTCCACTGCTCCTCCTCCTCCTCCTCTGAAGAGGCTGTGCACTGTGCGCTTTGCTCTTCCTGCAGCTCAAATCCTCGCTGCTGCACTATGTTGTGCAGCACGCAGCAAACAATGATGATTCTGGAGACCCTGGCTGGTGCGTACTGAAGGACTCCTCCAGATCTGTCAAGGCATCTGAAGTACATCTTCAGCATGTCTATTGCTTGCCCTATGACACATCTGGTGGACCTGTGGCTGTCATTATAATGCTCCTTGGCCCCAGTACTTGGCCTCCTCAAGGATGTCATGAGTCATGTCTTCAGTGGATAGCCCTTGTCTCCAAGCAGCCAGCCGGTAAGTCTGTTTGGAGGTGCAAAAAGCAGAGGGAGGGTGGACTGGTACAGCACGAAAGAATCATGACAGCTACCAGGGAATCTGGTGCACACGTGCATGATAATCTTTTTATGGTTGCAGATGAGCTGCACATTGAGGGAGTGGAAGCCCTTGTGGTTTACAAACGCTCCTGCGTCATGATGGGGTTCCTTCATGGTCACATGTGTGTAGTCGTTGACGCCCTGCACCTGTGGGAAGTCAGCCAGAGCCGTAAAGCTGAGCGCCCGCTCAGTAACACTGGCCTCATTAGTGGCAAAGTTGACATAATTGGCTGACTTGTGAAACATGGCATCGGTCACCTGGGTGATGCCTCTGTGGGCGGCCAACTGTGAGATCCTGGAAATGTCTGCTTCAGATCCCTGGAAGGAGCCTGAGTCGAAGAAGTTGTGGATGGTGGTGACTTTGACAACCACTGGTAAGGAGTGTCCACCAGGACCTCTGGGCAGCAGGTCTTGTTCCAGCAAGCTACAAATGTCGGTGATGACCTGGCGCGATTGCCTGAGCCTCTTTGACACTGCTGCTCAGCCATGTTGAGGAAGCTCATCCTCTGCCTGTATACCCTGTGTTGGGTGTATCACCTCCGGCTTGCTGCAGCCCTGTGGTAAGTCCTCTCTCCTGTGGAGCATCAGGTCATTGAGGAGAAGGCTGCTGTTGTGGTTGCTGCTGCTGGTGGTGGGGCTCATCTTGGTCCAATTCTGAGGTCCAAGGTGAGACAGTATAAGCGCGACCCATGCTGATGTAGTAGATGGCAGGTAAAGTGGAGATCAGAAGGCCAATCCCTCAATGTTCTGATACTGAGTAGCAATATGGTGAGATTGGTTTCTGAAGTTTGAGAAATTACCTGCAAACTGCTGATACCTAAATCTGTGGACAAAATGGAGTCAGCAAGAGTCTTTCCATGAGGCAAGTAATGAGATGTAATGTGGGAATATTTATGTGCTTCTCCCAGCTCTCAATGAATGGACTCGCCAATGGCCCTGAGCTTCCGCCTCCCCTTCACCGGTGAGGTTCCCGAGCTGCGTGAAACCCGTGCTCCTACAGTAAAAGTCAAAAGCTGGTGATAAAAACCCTCTTAAGGGTCTCTCAACAAGCAGTTAATGACTTGAATGAGGTTGCTCACCTCTGCTGATTGGGTCCATGTCGTGCCTTCAAAGCCACCCAAGTTAAATGCTCAAGGCAGCGGGATGACAGCAGGTTCCTGTTGCGCTGGGAATTTCGAGGATTTTTACTGCCGACCCGCCCCCAAACCCGCACGCTCGGCAACGGGAAAATTCCGGCCCTCCTTTTTAGGCTGAAGAGCCCACATTTCTTTTGTTTTTTCTCATATCGTACCCCTGACACTCGGGATCAACATCGTGGCTCTCCTCTGCATTTACTCCAGGCCTGAACATCTCACATTTCTTGGGAATAAAAACTGGGCACAATATCAAAAGTGTGGCCTGACCAGAGCACTATAAATTTTGATCATTGCAATCTCTGACTCATGTTCTACCGTTTTGACACCTTGGGAGCTTTGTTGATTGCTGCTCTGCATTGGTTGGATATGATTAGCATTCAATCTACTCGGACTCCTTGTTCTCCATTAGTTTCATCCTTAGCTAGTTCAATACCATTCATGAAGTACCTGTGTCATTCATTATTCCTTCCTGTGTGTGGCACGCTATACGTCTTTCCATTCAATTTTGCCTTCTATTGTTTTGCCCACTTACATATTTTGACCAACTTATTCTGTAACTTGTGAGCCGCCTCTTCCAATTGCCCATAGTTTCCCATCATCTGCAATTTTGACCCCTTTGCATTGCGTTTCAGAATCCAGGTGACTCACATAAATTAGAAACAGTTTCCAGCAGTAAACCCTGAGGTACCCCACTCAGCACTTGTCCCCACTCTGACATAAATCCTCTTATGATTACTTGTTGTTTTCCACTCTTCAACCAGCTTATTGTCCATTCCCAGGATTTACACTGAATTCCAAAAGCTTTGGGTTCAATGAATAGCCTTTCATGTAGAACTTTGTCAAAAGCCTTTTGGAAGTTGAGGTACACCTGTTCATAGGGCTTACCACCAATGTTCCCTGTAAGCTGCGTTTTGTCCTGGGCGGCCTGTTTTTTTTAATGCGCGGTCCCTTTAAAGTTCTGCGCATGTGCGGTATTTACAATATAAGAGCCGGTGAGAGGCCTGCACGAGACCTTTCAGATTACTGCGTGGCCGTGTGCATGCGTACCTTAGCTTATCACAGTTCAATTGGATTGTTACTGCTTTGAAGAAGTCAAGGCGGTAGGTCAGGTAGGAAATTCTCTTTCTGAATCAAGGGACTGGATTTTACTTACCTCGGCGGGTCCATGGTGGGCGACATCGGTGGCGGGTCACAACCCCGCTGCTGGCTCCATCCCGGCCTCTGAAAAGAGTTTTCTCTGATTGGGCTTGTTAAGCCTGCCCAGCACGTTTCCTGGCCAATTAGAGGAAGCAGGTCTGGTGATGTCATTTGAAGATGCGTCATCAGCCAGTTTCCTTAAAGGGACCATGGCCAACTTTCTTTTGACATTTGTGCTGTCAGTGTTTTACAGCGTTGAAGTGTTGCAAACACTGACAAGCACTGCACAGAAGTGCAAGGCTGCATCCAGGCTCACGCATGCAGCATGCAGGAAGGTCCTCTTCTCTTCCCATGGGCGGAAGAGGCCTCCCTAGGAGATCAACACAGCCTGGTTGCACATTGCAGAGGAGGGCACAAGCAGGCATGTGGTCATGTAAAGTTTCTGTTAATGTGGTGTCAAACATCAAAACCTTTATTTTCAACACTTTGCATTCTTGGACAGATTTGTGTGCACCTTTGGAAATGGCTTAGTGAGTTGCAGTGAATGGTGAGACATAACGATACCCCCTGCAATGGTGATGAGGATTGGAAAGTGTCAAATGTGACACCATTGTTCAAAACAGGGTGTAAGGACAATCCTAGTAACTACAGGCCAGTCAATTTAACATCAGTGGTGGGTAAAGTTTTAGAAACTATAATCAAGGAAAAAATCAACGGGCATTTGGAGAGGTTTAAGCTAATTAAGGAGAGCCAACACGGGTTTAAAAGGCTAATCTAATTTACTTTTTTAATGAAGTAACAGAGAGGATTGATGAAGGGAATGCAATGGATGTTGTCTATATGAATTTTTGGAAGGCTTTTGAGAAAGTATCACATAGGATGCTGGATAACAAAATTGAGGCTCATGAAATAGGTGGGTCAGTGGCAGCTTTGATAAGGAATTGGCTTAAGGACAGAAAACAGTGAGTTGTGGTAAATGACTGTTTTTCAGACTGGAGGATGGTAGACAGTGGTGTTCCCCAAGTGTCAGTGCTGGGGCCACTGCTTTTTTTTGATAAATATAAATGATCTGGATATTGGAATACCGAGTAGAATTTCTAAATTTGCCGATGACACCAAACTTGGGGGTGTGGCAAACAGTGGTGATATCAATTGACTGCAACAGGACATAGAAAGGTATGGGCAGACAAGTGGCAGATGGAATTTAATACAGAGAAGTGTGAGGTGATGCATTTTGGCAGAAGGAGCAGGGAGAGGCAATATATACTTAATGGCAATATACACTAAAGAGTGTGCAGGGACAGAGGGACCTGGGAGTTAATGTGCATAGTTCCCTGAAGGTGGCAGGACATATTGAGAGAGTGGTTAACAAAGCATATGGGATCTTGGGCTTCATAAATAGAGGTATTGTGTACAAAAATAGAGAAGTTATGCTGAACCTTTATAAAGCGCTGGTTAGGCCACAACTGGAGTATTGCATCCAGTTCTGGTCACCACACTTTAGGAAGGATGTGAAGGCCCTTGAGAGGGTGCAGAGGAGATTTACCAGAATGGTTCCGGGGATGGGGGATCTTAGCTACAAAGACAGGTTGGAGAAGCTGGATTTGTTTTCATTAGAGCAAAGTAGGTTGAGGGGTGATTTGATAGAGGTGTACAAGTTTATGACAGGTTTGTATAGGCTATACGGGGAAAGGCTGTTCCCACTAGTTGATGGTACCAGGACTAGGGGACACAGATTTAAAGTTTTGGGGAAGAGGTACAGGGGGGATGCGAGGAAAAACTTTTTTATGCAGTGAGTGGTAATGACCTGGAATTCGCTGCCGACAGAAGTGGTGGAAGCGGAAACACTCAATGTTTACAAGGGCAGACTGGATAGGCACTTGAGGGAAATAAACTTGCAGGGCTACGGGGATAGAGCGGGGGAATGAGACTGACTGGATTGCTCTACTGAGAGCTGGCATGGACTCGATGGGCCGAATGGCCTCCTTCTGTGCCGTTATGACTCTATGGGGGAAAAATTCAGTTGTTTGCGCCTCCCATTAGTGCCTTAAGAGGGCGCTAATGGGGCGCAAAGCAACTAGCGCCCAGGCGTGGCGATGTTTGTGCCGCTTGCGAAATTAACTAGACATTTTGCGGTGGCGCTAAACACTACCGCCACGATCTCCTGCGCCGGCAGATTGTGACGTCAGTCGAGTGCGCAATGTCCCGTTAGCGCCCCGGACCGGATATTGAGTGGCGCCCCCTGCCTTACCGCCTGCCACTAGCAACGACAGGTTGAGGGGAGCGTTATGCTGTCAGAAAGGGACTAGGGGACCGCTATTTAAAGGTGACCACTTCCTGCCTTTTTTTGTCTGTGACATTTTTGCACCGCGCATTCTGAGAGAGAGAGAGAGACTTCTGGAGAGATTCAACGCTGAATGAAGGTGTTTTGAGTACTGAGCAGCACTTTGCAGGTTTATTTTGATTTGCCCTTCCTTGCTTCACCAGCGCTCTGAGGTAGCGCCTCGCTCCTCGGCCTTTGCACCTTAAGACAGGTGTGAAGCACCTGATTTAGCGCTCCAATCACCTCCAGGGGCGAAAAAAGCCAAGTTTGCTGTCGGAGGCGATAATTAGCGCCAGGCGCTAAACTTTGCGCACGGCCGATAATGGCGCCCCAAACGGGGCGATACTGAATTTTTTCCCCTATGACTCTGTGGGCTGGACTTTGTGAATGGAGACATGCTGGATGCGGGACTGCTGCTTGTCGGGTCTCAGTTCCACCCCCATCATGTTCTGACCAATCAGAGGGATTTTCCCCTGATTGATCTTGTTAAGCCCACCCTGCGGGCTCAGCAGGCCAATTAGGGGGAAGTCATTGACAGAGCACATCAACGTCTGACATGCCATCTGTCAAGACTTCTTGAAAGAAGAAATGTCAGCGTTTGACAGCTCTGTGAAGCTGTCAAACACTGACATTCTATGTAGTTTGATGAGCCCTTGTGTTCAGGACTCATCAAACCTTTCAACTTTGTAGAAAGCAGATGATTGTTGGTTCGGAGGATCCAACAGCCAGTCTGTGATATCTACAATTAAGATGGCGGGACTCTGGAACCACAGCGGCTGAAGGCTGTAGGCAGAAACAAAGTTAAGTGAACATTTTATAACACTTAAACACTCACCTCACATATTTACCACTTCACACTTGCACTCATCACTCACCTCTACATCTCACTTTTAGGCCCCTCTGACCCCCGCAGACCTCCTACTCGACTCCTCCAACCTGGCGGGGTTCTCCGAGGCCGGGAAGCCTTCACCTGAAAAGGTCAAATGGCATTAATCCTTTTTTCTGCCTGTTAACTACCTGTTAGGGGAGATCGGAGAGAAAGTGGAGAAAGATGTGAGTTCAGGGCTAGGGCAGGGGGGAACCTTAGAGGAAGTTTTGCCCAGTGGGCTAGGGGAAGGAAGGGAAGTGGCAGAGGCAGCTGAACGGATGGCCTCAATCTTAGAGACAAAGGAGTCCATGAGCTCCTCACACTTGTTATCGGAGGTGAGGGTGGAGGAGACAGGGGAGAGGGGTTTAAGAAGATGGTTAACAGTGGAGAATAGGAGCCGGGGTTTATCTTTGCATTCCAGAATGATTCTGGAATAGTGAGCAATTTTGGTAGGCGTTCTCACCCCTCCCTATCTCTGTAATCTCTTCCAGCCCCACAACCCCTTGAGATATCTGCACTCCTCTTATTCTGCTCTCTTGAGCATCCCTGATTGTAGTTGCTCAACCATTGGTGGCCGTGCCTTCAGCTGTCTAGGCCCTAAGCTCTGGAATTCCCTCCCTAAACCTCTCCGCCTCTCTACCTTTCTTTCCTCCTTTAAGACGCTCCTTAAAACCTACTTCTTTGACGAAGCTTTTGGTCACCTGCCCTAATTTCTCCTTATGTGGCTCGGTATCAAATTTTTTTCTTATAATATCACTGTGAAGCACCTTGGGATGTTTTACTACATTAAAGGTGCTATATCAGTACAGGTTGTTGTTGTTGGTTAAAAAAATAGCAGTATTAATCTATAATTTAGCTTCAGTGCTTTGCCATATAGTATTCAAGCAAAGATATATGGCTTTAGAACAAATAGTTGGGTACATGCCAATTAATTTCCTCTTTCCTTCCATTTTTTAAATACAGTAAAATAAAAACCTGGCAATTATCCATACAGAATGCTTAGAAGTAAAGTAATTGAACTCAAACCATATTTGCATGCTTGGAACCCATATTGTGAAAGTAGCAATGCATCATTTGAGTGTTCACTTCAATAAAACCTATTCAACCTTAATTTTCCTCATATTAGTTTTCAATGTAATGCTAGATTTCAATCCCTTATTCTTGTGCTTTATTCTTGAAAAATTAACTTCTGTTACCATAGTTACGGAATGCCATCAAATTATGATGACCAATATTAAGTCTATTATCACCAATTGGCAAAAGCAGTGAACTTAGGGCCAGCCCAGTTTAAAATATCAACCATGGAACTGAAGAAAAGGCAAAGCAGCAACTTAACAAGGGGTGAAAACAATTTTATTAACATGATTGTAGAGCACACCATGAACAATTACGCAGGATGAATCTTTTGAAGTATTCTATCACACTAAAATGAGTATTATTTTATCAATACTGGAGATTCTGAGGATTGCAAAAGAGACTCTGATGATACTGCATTCACCTGGAATAAACACTGTGAGGTTCAATGTATGTATGTTCCTATGCCAAATAGTCGTTAGAAGCTTTTAAAGTAAGACTGGCTTCATGAGATGTACTTGGCAAACCTCTTCTTTTTTGAGCAGGGAAGAGAGGTGATATTTTTCAATAAGATTTACGTCACCTCGTTGTGCATTTATAAAGAAGCAGAAACAAATCTTTCCCAAACATTTTTCATGAGGACAGCACCTCTGCCTTGGGATGTTTTACTATGTTAAAGGCACTATATAATTGCAAGTTGTTCCTGCAGAGAAATTTCCATTCAGCTTTATATCTTATTCTTTCAAAAATGATTTCTAAATTAATTTTTAAAAATCTTGATTGACATGTTAATTTGGGCCTACCATTGATGCAGTATTTGGCTTCATCTTGTTGATGATAGAATTCATTAAAATATTTATCCTGCGTAGTTGTTCATGGTGTGCCCTACAATCATCATGTTAATAAAATTGATTCACCTTTTTTAGTTACTATTTTTCCTTTACTTCAGTTCCTTGGTTGCTATTTTAATCTGGGCTGGCCCTAAATACACTACTTGTGCCAATTGGTGATACCAGACTTAATATAAATGCGGGCAAAGGATTTAAAAAAAAATTTTACAATGCTGTTTTGAATTAGTAACTTCAGGGAGTAGAGTGTGCCATCTATGCATGCTTGCAGAATAAATTAGGACCATATGAGCTGTTCGATGCTGATTGATCTCCCCACCATTATATGGATTGTAAAAGATTGACGTTTGAGCTTTTGGTGAACTGTCATGTAAAACTAGACTGATACTTTATAAATGTCTCTATTTTTCATAAATGTCTGCAGCTTTAGGCATAGCCCCAATCATATAACTTTGCTTGTTGAAGTCATGCTCAGTTCTGCCAACAGTTCTTGTAGCCTGGGGTTTTGAATGGTCCAGCTCTGTGAAGCAATCCACTGAGACCATGACTAAATAACAAACTATGCTAAAGCCCTTAAGAAGTGATAACTGATTGGTTACCTAAGGGAACAATTGAGGGAATATACTAAAGACAACTACAACAAATAACTGTGACTCTGTAAGTGTGGATGTGCTCTAGAGCTGTTTCAGTGGTATGTTAAGTTGCCAAACATTACATCAGTAGAAAAATAAGAGTCTTGTTCAGATCAGTACTCTCAGGTGTATTACTGAATGACCTGCATTTTGTATTAGTGTTTAGATTACATGGTACCATGTTATTTTATAAATATTAATTTTTTTTTCATTTTCTTTAAACATTTAATGACTCTTTTATATCAAACAGCTTTGTTCCCCTCTAAACTGTTGATTGGCCAACAAAATCATGCTTGGGGATGAGCAGAAATCAAAAGTAATCTGATACCCTTTGAGTTAAATTCAGTTGGGTAACATTGGACAGCGCTCAATTTTTGCTGGCGTACAATCAAGGGAATGCTTAGCTTAAACAAAAACAGAAAATCTGAAAACACTCGGCAGATCAGGCAGCATCTGTGGAGAGAACAGACAAGTCGATGTTTCTGTTGTGTCGACGTTTCGGGTATGTGGACTCATTGTCGAGACTCGAAGATGTTACCGATGAATAGTGTTAAAAAGAAACATTACATAGGATTACATAGGATATACGGCACAGAAACAGGCCATTCAACCCAACCAGTCCATGCTGCTGTTTATGCTCCACTCAAGCCTCTTCCCGTATTTCCTCATCTAAATCTATCAGCATAACCCTCTATTCCCTTCTCCCTCATATGCTTGTCTAGCCTCCCCTTAAATGCATCTATACCATTGGCTTCAACCAATCCCTGTGGTAGCGAGTTCCACATTCTCACCACTCTTTGGGTAAAGAAGTTTCTTCTGAATTCCCTAGAACAGAACAAGGGGAAGGGGAAGGGCAAACACACAGAAATAGAATGACCAGGAAATAATTTTTCTCATTTACTTGATCAAAACCTCTCATAATTTTGAATACTTCTAACAGATCCCATCTTAATTTTCTTTGTTCCAAAGAAAATTAGTAAGAGGAGCCTTGAAAAATGCCACAATTCAACAACAGAACCACAATAATGCCCTTAAAGAGGAAGGATACTTTGTGAACTTTTATTACATGATGCCATGATGTGTGATTCTGTTTGTGGTGTAGCAATTGCAGATCCTGTATTTAGTGTTCTGAAATTACATGAAATTTTGACAACAATGTTCAATAACATTCTGTAACATATCTTCCCCATTTACCAGGAGAGTCTTTAATGCTTAATTTAAAACAAAGCTACTTTATCTGGAGGCAGATTGTCTAAGTGGAGCTAAGATTGGGAAATCTCCTGATAAGATCATTTAGAAAGGAAAGATTGTATGGTTTGGTGAGGTGTCCTTTTAACTTCTGGGTCTTCGGTGCAACTCTAACCCAGACCGACAGGATAAAATTCCCTTTTCTCTGATTGTTTATAAATAAAATGAGTTGAGATTGTCTCAGCTTACATCCCAATGTACACGAGTTCATAACACCAAACTACGCAAAATTCAGAACTATAATTAACATTGAATAGCAAGTCTCAGTCAGAGATGCCCTAAGGATGGGTGGTGTGAGAAATCAAATTGTTTCATGGGTAGAGTATGTAGTTTCTGCTTGTAAGTTTGATCATTTCCCTGTATTTTTCTCGTATACACCCACTTACAAAGATACCAAAAATAGTAAGGACACAGTGGCATTTTTATCAAATATTGCTAAGTGGTAAATAGGTTTGTCACTATATATTAGTCAGTTAATGGGCCACAATTGGCTGGCAAAATAACAACAAGTTTATTGCTCACGCCGCTATTAGTGTGTAAATCATCCAGCAATTTGTGGCGAGGAACAGCTCATAATCATAATCATAATCAACTTTATTGTCATTGTTAGTGCACAAGTGCAGTACAACGAAATGTAGGCTTGCGGCTCCCGAGAGTGTACATTTAGATTAAGACATTTAAACATTCAACATACACTTGGCTTGTAATACATTAACATAAACATAACCATAATAAAGTGCATTGGCAGATGTGCAGGCTTTAGAGTTTATTTGTGGAGTTCAGTAGGATGACAGCCCTGGGAAAGAAGCTGTTCCTAAATCTGGTCGTACGGGTGCGAATGCATCTGTAGCGTCTCCCAGATGGCAGGAGGGCGAACAGACTGTGGCTGGGGTGGGTAGGGTCTTTGATGATGGTCCGTGACCTCCGTAAACAGCATTTCTGGTATATGTGCTCTATGGTCTGTAGCCGGGTGTCGGTAATGCGTTGGGTTGCGAATCACCACAAATGGCTGGACGATTTGTGCCTCTCCATCGTGTAAGGGGTTTTCTCCGATACTGATACCCCGTTATACACAGTTCTTGAACGTCAGGATTTATAAGAACAAAATACATATGGCACAGGGTTTTGGCTCTACCTTTGATTCGTTTGTTCATTGAACACACACACACAATTACCTCCCCAGTATAAATCCCTACGATTTATATCAGGCTAACAACCCCAAAATACAAACCCTTATGCAAGGGTCATTTGCATCGACACAATATGACACAGTTAAACCCGTCTGCGATTTGACTGTTACATATAAGGTTACTCAGACTCAATCACAAAAGCCCCCTCTATGATTTGACTGAAATATACAATCTCCACTCCCGATCGTCTGTCTCCTGGAGTCGATTGTAGGCCCAAATCCTTCTGCTTGCATTTCTTGAGTTAGCTTCCAACGCCGATTCTCTTTGAAGTTCTTCTTACTTTAAACCAAAACCAACTTGCAATATCTTGAAACACATTTCCTGGCCCCCTCCTGTGCACACGATGGCCTTTTCAAAATGTGTGAATGTCTCTAGCAGAGAACTCTTGATAGCTAATTGTCCCTCGTATTGTCCATTGATTACTTGGGCAGCGACTGTCTGTATTGAGGTCCTTTCTGACAAAGCAACCTTCCCAAGGTGACTGCATATGCTAATTGTTGGTTTCTGGTAGCATTTGTATTCAAATGGTTCAGGGCCTGGTTCATTGTCTAGGCCTGCACTGATATCAGCTTTTCTGGAGCCATGATTCAAGGTGAACAATGTAACCCCTTAAGGTAAATGAATGTGTAAATGTTCCTTTACAGGAGCATTCATATTTTAGATTGTCTGTGAAAATTGATATCCAGTCATTTGATGGTTCGTAGCTTCGGCTGCCATGTTTGAATTAACCCTTTATTACTGAGCTCTTTTTGCGGGCTGTGCAGTTCTGGGTTTTTATATTTCATAGTCCAATTTTTACCGTGGGGTGGGGGGGGGAGGAACGTATCCTACATCTCCCCCCTTTAATATCTCTTACATTAGAGATATTACTCCCGTCCATTCTTCTGCCGTGGAGAGTGCATTGTCGGTCCCAGCCAAATCTCACATTCTTTTTTTTTTACACCCTCTGTACATTTGATTCTATAATCCCAAATCTCCTTTATACAGTCTTTCCTGTTTTTCCCTTTTTACCCTTCATTTTGTTTTACACGATAACCTGCACAGATAAAGCGTCATAATTAATTGCACAATTATCAATACATGTGAGGCAATTCGGATCCAGGGAGGAATTTCAATATTAAACCCAATGTTCCACCAAGGTGGGGTGGTCATTTCCCTCATCTCCTCTCGCGTTTCTCTGCTTTCCTGCTGGAGAGTGTAGTAATGTTCTTGGGAAAGCTCCACATCCTTTACCAGTTTTGTCAAATGCTCAGGTAATGGCGGGATACCATACCCACAATGTGATATATAATCTTGGAGGTTTGGTAAAATACCTCTCACTGTGAGATTGTCATAAGTGCTCAAGGGTCTTAGGTGTCTGTTGTCAATCCATGATGGCAAGCAACCTTGCTCCAGATCCTCTAAATTACTACGCCCCTCATTTAATAACCAGGCACCGTACATAACACACGCATCATTTTGCGAGGCCCGGTCCGATGCGTTCCAGTCCTCCTTTATTAAATTGTTTATGGTCTGGGCGTGAGTTTCCAGCTCAGCTATCAATTCATTTAGTTAAATGGTCATTACTTGGTCTTCTTGTAATTGCTGTCCTCAATCTCATTACCCTCCCCCAGTATCCTCTTTAGCTGATCCCGTAAGGTATTGCAGCTGGGCATCTTCTATACTATTGACCAGTGATGTCCTCGTATTAAACACTGTGGCCGCGTCATTGATCAATCCCCTCTTCTGTCTCCCCAAACCGGTGTGACAGTTGTCAGCTCGTTTATACAAATCCTTCCGACTTTCGTCCCCATAGTGCAACTCGTAGAATTGCTGGAACAGTTCTTTTAATAGATTCTCGTACAATTTTTCCATTTTAGCTGGGCACCACCGGGGTAGCTGTACCTTTGTCAAATTAAGGATGACAGATGCTACCTCGTAATGCACGTCATGGTACAACACCTTCCCTGTTGGAATCAGTACTAACCCATTCCTAGGTCCGGGTGTCATTATGGGGCACTTAACCTCTTTATCCCGTGTCTTTGGGGTTGATGGTAGGGGCTTCTTATCGTGCACTACTGGTTCGGTAGCATTGGCTGCGTTTGGAGGATCTGGGACCACACACAAATCAAAGCTCTGAGTCCAGCCTATTCCAGACCCGGAATCTTGCCATTGCCGTTTAAAAGCGATGGACACCCACTTCTGGCATTTACGTTCCGATCCTCCCACACACACATAAACGCCTTGTTCCTCCTTCCACCACTTGTCCCAACATAATTTCACACCCTCCTTTGCTCCCACAATCGATCTGTATGAGTCGTTCCCCAATCCTTCCCAATCCGTGGATTCATTACCCTTTGCCTTGTCTGTTTTCCGTAGCTACCACCACCATCCCATGGAGATACTTCCCCAGCATTCTTGGCACACTTGGTAGTGATATTTAATTTGCGGCAGGGCACTGATGCTTCACCGAATTTGTAACCAGTGTAATTGGAATATTTAGTGGAATTTGACCCCAACCAACCTGGCCATACACTCTCATGGAAGCATGTAGCTATCCTGTCAGTGCCCCGTGCTCTACCTCCCTGTTTTATGGTGGGCCTGGCTCCTCCCATACACCCGTAAGTAAATGACATCTCGATGTTGCCTCGCTCCATCTGTCCTGATCTGATCAGGATTACCAACAGGCCCAGCCATAGAGTGCGTTCCATCCTGCGTCCTCCATTCGACTCGCCTCTGCAAATAAAAGAAAACAAAAATAGCAACGCTCTGTGAGAGGCCTTCCCTCCACAGGTCAAACTTAGGTTATATACATATTGTACATGCTGTGATTGCTGCAATCACCGTGTCCCTTTTTCCTTACTGTCCGGTTGGGACCTCTTGCGGCTCGGGGTCGGTGTGCGAGGAGGTGTCCAAGGCACCCTAGGTCGGGGTGTTCGACTACTCCTTCTCACCGCTCCGCTCTCTGGGTTTTTGTCATCTTCCCACAACATGGGAGGAAAACTTACATTGGTCAAACTCATGATCGTTCCCTGGGCTCTGGTTCATTTTATTCCCCTCTTCCCGTGGTCATAGAGTTTACATTTAATAATGTGTAACCACTTTGTTCGTTTTAGCAGCTGACTGCGTAAACCATAGGGCTTCCCTTGTCCACTATACTGTACGGCCCCATGTACAGTAGCTTGAAAGCCCCTACCCGGGCATAATTTTTCACCATGACCTGGTCCCCTACCTTCCACTCCTGTACTTTCTGTGGCTCTAACAGCATTCTATTCTTCTGCTGCTGGCTTCCCATGTTATTTGCGGCTTCCCATTGTACTTTCCTCAAGGCCTCATACAGGTCTTTTACGAACCTGTCCTGATTGATCTCCCTCATTTGAGCTTCGGTCAGGACTGGTGCCAATACATGAGTCGAGGTCCTCATCATCTTACTGGTCACAGCTCATACAGAGAGTATCCTGCGCTTTTATCATGGGTGACTTTAATCTACATATAGATTGGGCTAACTAAATAAGTAACAATACTGTGGAGGAGGAATTCCTAGAGTGTATACGGGATGGTTTCCTGGACCAATATGTCGAGGAACCAACTAGAAATCAGGCCAACTTAGACTTGGTATTATGTAATGAGAAAGGATTAACTAGCAATCTTGTTGTGCGAGGCCCCTTCGGGAGGAGCGATCATAATATGATAGACTTCTTCATTAAGATGGAGAGTGAAGTAGTTGACTCAGAGATTAGGGTCCTGAATTTAAATAAAGGAAACTACGATGGTATGAGGTGTGAGTTGGCTAGGATGGATTGGGGAACGTTACTTAAATGGTTGATGGTGGATAGGCAATGGCAAACATTTAAAGATCGCATGGATGAACTACAGAATTTGTTCATCCCTGTTTGGCATAAAAATAAATCAAAAAAGGTGACTCAACCGTGGCTAACAAGGGAAATTAGGGATAGCATAAGATCCAAGGAGAGCACATATAAATTGGCCAGAAAAAGCAGCAAAGCTGAGGATTGGGAGCAGTTTAGGATTCAGCAAAGGAGGACAAAGGGATTAATTAAGAGGGGGAAAATAGAATATGAGAGTAAGCTTTCAGGGAACATAAAAACTGACTGTATAAGCTTCTATAGATATGTGAAGAGAAAAAGATTGGTGAAGTCAAGCGTAGGTCCCTTGCAGTCAGAATCAGGGGAATTTATAATGGGGAACAAAGAAATGGATGACCAATTAAATACATACTTTGGTTCTGTCTTCACAAAGGAGGACACAAATAACCTCCCAGAGATGTCAGGGAACATAGGGTCTAATGAGAGGGAGGAACTGAATGAAATCAGTGTTTGTAGGGAAATGGTGTTCGGGAAATTGACAGGATTGAAGGCTGATAAATCCCCAGGGCCTGATAATCTACATCCTAGGGTACTTAAGGAAGTGGCCCTAGAAATCGTAGATGCATTGCTGGTCATCTTCCAAAATTCTATAGACTCGGGCACAGTTCCCATGGATTGGAGGGTAGCTCATGTAACCCCACTATTTTAAAAAAGGTGGTAGAGAGAAAATGGGGAATTTTAGACCGGTAAGCCTGACATTGGTAGTGGGGAAATGCTAGAGTCCATTATAGAAGATGTAATAGCAGAGCACTTGGAAAACAGTGACAGGATCGGACAAAGTCAACATGGATTTACAAAAGGTAAATCGTGCTTGACTAATCTACTGGAATTTTTTGAGGATGTAACTGGTAGAATAGATGAGGGAGAACCAGTGGATGTGGTGTATTTGGACTTTCAGAAGGCTTTCGATAAGGTCCCGCATAAGAGATTAGCGTGGAAAGTTAAAGCACATGGGATTGGGGGTAAGGTACTGCCTTGGATAGAGAACTGGTTGGCAGACAGGAAGCAAAGAGTTGGAATAAACAGGTCTTTTCCGAGTGGCAGGCAGTGACTACTGGGGTACCGCAGTGATCGGTGCTAGGACCCCAGCAATTCACAATACTGTATATATTAATGATCTAGACGAGGGAACTAGATGTAATATCTCCAAGTTTGCAGATGACACAAAGCTGAGTGGGTGTCTGTGCTGTGAGGAGGATGCCGAGAAACTCCAGTATGATTTGGACAGGTTGTGTGATTGGGCAGAAGCATGGCAGATGCAGTATAATGTGGATAAATGCGAGGTTATCCACTTTGGTGGCAAAAACAGGAAGGCAGATTATTATCTGAACGGCAATAGATTGGGAGAAGGGGAAGTGCAATGAGACCTGGGTGTCCTTGTGCACCAGTCGCTGAAGGTAAGCATGCAGGTGCAGCAGGCGGTTAAGAAGGCAAATGGTATGTTGGCCTTCGTAGCGAGAGGGTTCGAGTACAGGAGCAAGGATGTCTTGCTGCAGTTGTACAGGGCCTTGGTGAGACCACATCTTGAGTATTGTGTGCAGTATTGGTCGCCTTATCTGAGGAAGGATGTTCTTGCCATGGAGGGAGTGCAGCGAAGATTCACCAGACTGATACCTGGGATGGCAGGAATGACGAATGAGGAGAAATTGGGTTGATTGGGCTTATATTTGCTAGAGTTTAGAAGAATGAGAGGGGATCTCATTGAAATTTATAAAATTCTAACAGGACTAGAGAGACTAGATGCAGGAAGGATGTTCCCGATGGCGGGGGAGTCCAGAACCAGGGGTCACAATCTAAGGGTAAGGGGTAAGCCATTTAGGACTGAGATGAGGAGGAATTTCTCCACCCAGAGAGTGGTGAACCTGTGGAATTCTCTACCACAGAAGGCAGTGGAGGCCAATTCATTAAATATATTCAAGCAGGAGTTAGATATATTTCTTAAAGCTAAAGGAATCAAGGGATATGGTGAGAAAGCAGGGACAGGGTACTGAATTTGGATGATCAGCCATGATCTCATTAAATGGCGGAGCAGGCTCGAGGGGCCGAATGGCCTACTCCTGCTCCTATCTTCTATGTTTCTATGGAGAGGCTGGTCCTGATATTCATGAGAACTCGAGGCAGGACCTCGTCCCATTTCTTTGGGTACCCCCCATCTCCTTCCTAAGCCTTTCCTTTAATATCCGGTTCATCCTTTCCACTGTTCCCGATGATTGGGGGTTGTGGGCCACATGCCATTTTCCCTGTATCCCTAAAAGATTCAGGGTGGTCTGCATGACTTGTCCTGTGAAATGGCTCCCCTGATTCCACTACCTGGGGCAAACCCCATTGGGAGAACACGTCCCTTACTAGGATCTTAGCTGTGTTTAACGCTGTGGCTGTTCGACAAGGGAAGGCCTCAACCCACTTCGAGAAAATGTCCACTAACACCAGACAATACTTGTTGCCTGCTCTTGTGGTGGGTAGGGGCCCAATGAGGTCTATTTGTATGGAACGCCATGGTCCCTCTACCCTCCTAACGTGTCCCAACGGGGCCTTTCTATGGTGGGGTTCTGGATTATTCGCAGCACACACTAGGCACTCACTGCAATATCCCTTCACCTCTTCCCTGAGATGAGGCCACCAACCCACCTCCTCCACTTTCTTCCAGGTAGTTTCCGGCCCTGGATGTCCAGCTCCCGGACCCCCATGAGCTAGCTGCATAAATTCCTCCCTGTACTGTGTGGGCACGATTCACTTTTCCCCTTTAAACAGCATCCCCTCATGATGGTTCATAGCTGTGGCTGCAATGTTTGAATTAACCCTTTATTGCCGAGCTCTTTTTGCGGGCTGTGTTGTTCTGGGTTTTTATAGTTCATAGTCCAATTTTTACCGTTGTGGGGGGAGGAACGGATCCTACAGTCGTTAGCCTCGTGAAAGCAGCAGCTTGCTGTCAACCTCCCCGTGAGTGTCAAGAAATTGCTGCATTTGCTCAGTAAATAAGAATTAAACTCGCTGCAGAAAGTTAGGGCAGGAAATTAACTGCGTAAAGACGCTTTTAATGACAGAATTATGTTCCTGCAATGCCACTCAAGCTCTTGGGCCTAGAAAGGGAACAATTGAAACTGTGGCGTCTTATTCCTGCAGGCAGTGAATTGTTCTTAGAAATTTTTTAATTTAAAATTTCAATTTTTTCCATTTTTTAAAACTTTTTCTTCCTGTCTCTTTTTTTCTCTCTCTCTTAATCCAATCTTTCTTTCCCTTGCTCAGGGGGAATTTTAACCTCAAGAAACCTGTGTGTTAGGGTCAGGTGAGAGGTTAAAGTGTTAAAAATCTGAATCCCGACCTCAATCCACCTCCAACCCGCCCACTTCCTGTTTTAACGGAGGCGGGATGGGGGGGATTGCGGCCAACCCGCTCTCAGGAGGCGGGTTGGCATTTTAAGAATTATAATGAGGCTGCATACCTCATTTTGATGCTCCATTTTAAATTTAACTCTGGCTGGCTGGGTTTCCCAGGCCTCGGGAAACCCATCAGCTGAAGGACAGTGAGGACTGCTGGATCCAGGAGGTAAGTGCCTTTCCAGTTACCTACTGGATCCAGCATTCATGCCTCACTACCCCCCCGCAATTGGACACCCCCTCGACCCTTTTGATCTCCCTGACTCCCCCACCCCCCGCCAAAAGGCTTCCGATCTCCGATCCCTCCCTCTGGCCTCCTGATCCCCAACCCCCAAAACCCCTCTGGGCTTCTGACCCCAGGTCCTCCAGTCATCCCCCCACCTCCCCCCCCACCACCAACGAACCCCCTCAGCCTCAGATCCCAGGCCCTCAACACCCCCCAAACCTCCAGCCTTCCAACTCCCTCCAACCTCCATCCTTCCGACCCCATCTGACGATCTCCAGCCTTCTGACCCCCTCCATCGATCTCCAGCTTTCTGACCTCTTCCAATGATCTCTGCCGTTCTGACCCCTTCCAATGATCTCCGCCGTTCTGACCCCCTCCAATGATCTCCGGCGTTCTGACCCCTTCCAAAGATCTCCGCCGTTCTGATCCCATCCATCAATCTCCAGTATTCTGATCCCCTCCATCGATCTCCAGCATTCTGACTCCTACCAAAGATCTCCGCCATTCTGATCCCCTCCATCGATCTCCAGCGTTCTGATCCCCTCCATCGATCTCCAGCCATCCGACCCCTCCCAAAGCTCTCCAGCATTCTGAACCCCTCCAACGATCTCTGCCGTTCTGACGCCCTCCAATGATCTCCAGCGTTCTGATCCCCTCCAATGATCTCCGGTGTTCTGATCCCCTCCAATGATCTCCGGTGTTCTGATCCCCTCCAATGATCTCCAGTGTTCTGAACCCCTCCAACGATTGTAGGGGCTGGCGTGCGCCCAGTCAGCTTCACCTCTGACTGTCTTTGAGCGGTTTGAATCGCTCCCACATCCCTGGATTCTAGACACCGGACTTAGGTACAGGCGGTGATACAGAAAATTGAGTAGACAAGTGGTTTGGTGCAAGAAAACCAAAATTTTATTGAAGGCAGAATAAAACACAATCTTACTGAGAATTGCTAATATAATTACAGGCATAAACAATTATACTTATATGGGAATGGGGAACACACGGCACATCGAGGGAAATAAATACATTAAAAATCCCCATATCCTTATCCCACCCCCTATACCTAATTAGATTAAGCTATGAGGGGCCAGGAATTCATGCTCACCAATCCGAAACCTGTTGCTATAACTGGTGGGGTTTTGAGGTCCACTCTTTCTGTCCTTTGGGGTATCTCGTCGTCACGTGGTCACAGGGTGTGGTGATGGAGTTGTTTATGCGAATCACCCTCCTTTTCCTCAGCTAACGTCGTTGTCGAGTCGCGATGGGTCTTCTTCTTCTTCCTCGGGCGGTTTGGTCGCTGACGGGTTTTTAAAACAGTTGGGGCTCGGTTGGCGGTTTACACTGTCAAACTGATTTTACTACCCATGCTTTGAATGCCAGTTTATTCGTCATGGATGCTGCTATCCATGCTTCGAACGCCAATTTATTCTTAAATTGGGGTTTTACTGTCCATGCATGCAATGCCAACTTATTCGTCAAACGCCAGCTTATAACTAGGCATTTGTCCCCCAACGCGTCTTTCCACTGCCCTTCTCTGCCCTTATCGGTTTACCGTATTCTTCATCTTGTCTCGTCTCGTCTGCCCGTTTGTGGCCTGTGTGTCCTGTGTGTTTTCGAATCGGGTTCTGTTCTCCTCCCGCGGTTGGCCCCGGTGTAATGGGCGTCTTTGGTCTTGAGCGGCGCGGGGAGCGAGAAGACGGCCCGCCACGAGGCCAGGGCACGAGGACGAGAGGCAGGAGGCCAAGGCCAAAAGATGAGGGCAGAAGCAAGAGAGCGATCGCCACTGATGGGCCTACAATTATACCCGTTCTTCATTCCTTATCTGCGTGCCAAATCAGGTCAGTCCTTTGTCTAACTTTTGGCGGGCTCGTTTAAAATGATTACAGCCATTTACTTTAACGACTTCTGGAGTGGTTGTCTCCGTGCTTAATGGCCTCGATGTCCTGGCTGTTTGCCATTTATGAAACTTAATTGTCCTCATCCTGGCTTGATGGCTACTGTGAGCTGTTACCAATTAAGTATGCAGAAACCTAATGGCCTTGATTTAGGCCCATTCTAACCTGATCTGTTCCAAGGTGAATGAATGTATATTCTGTGTTTGCTTAGCTGTCTGGCTCCCCAAAGTCTCTTCACAGATTCATGCATTTTAGGTTTCGTTTCAGGTTTTGAAAAGTGCCTGCCCTTTTGCAGGGCCTTGCTTTCAAAATTCTGTACTTTTGGTCACGAGGTTACAGAAGCCATTTTGGGCACCCTTTTAATAACTTGTCCATACAGGGTCCCTTTATCCATAACTTTGGGGAATGTAGGAATTTTGAGAACCCTACACTCCCCCCTGTTGATACTAAACTCGCTTTAATTATCATCCAGATAAGGTGAGCAAAATTTCTGACCCTCCATAGTCAATCTTCCCCCATAATTACCTGTCTAAGATACCCACGACACATGCATTTCCCATTCTGTAAAAATGTAGTGTACATAAGCATACATAGAATAATTACAGTCGTTTACACACATCCAAGCATGGAGGGAGTCCAACACCCCTGCACCACTTGGTACACATACATCTTTATTAAAACAGCACATTGAACATCTTTATTGAAAACAACAAAAACACAAAAAAAAACAACAATCTTTAATCAGAAATACAAAAAAAATCAAACAGGTGTATCTCCCTCCACCTTAACATAATGTCCCTTCCAGGTCCTTTGGTTTCGGAATTCTAGTATTGGACCTTTTCCCTTTCACTGAGTGCATACTAGGTACAATACTATCCCCAGCTGGCAAAACAAGAGGATGTGGGAAGCCAATCTAATCCACGAAGGGACCTCTATGTTATTGAAAATGTCCCACCAGGGTGGAATCACGATGTCCAATATCATAGCCCCTATCTCTACCGTCTTCTGCTCTAATGTGTAGAAATGTTTCTGCGAGACTATAACTGCTTTGAGTATCTTGGTAAGATGTTCTGGGAGAGGGGGGATTTCGTAGCCGAAATGCGCTACATATTTTTGCAGGTTGGTGAAATTCTCCTTTACAGTGAGGTGAACAGTGGAGGGTTCAGGAATGGGGACAATTTGTTCCTGGGCCACTTGAACTTCTGCCTTGGGTTTAAAGCAGAAACTGCTGACACCAGCTATGCTGTCCATGCTGGTAGTGGGGCGCACCTGTGGTGACACAATATGTCCCACCTCCTATATATGCTACCTGTGGGGGAACATGGCCTTGTGCCATTGCCTCCATGGTACAATTTATAGGTTTTGCGCCAACAGCTTTAAACCGGCACTGTGGTTTTGAGTAGGCGTTCAAGTGCTGGGGACACAGTATTATGTGTGCTCCCCGGTTCCGGCACCCCGAGAGGTCAGTACCTGTCATAGCGTGCTCCCACTTTATGACGTAAGGTGGGACCGCTGTGAAACGAATGCGTGCACCTCCTTGAATGACTCCAATGTTCTCTACCCTGTATACCGGTGCGGGTCAGGCTGTTCCACCCATGACCGGCATCCTCACTACTATTCCCATGATGGTGTGGTTAGACCATCCGCAATCCACTGGGACTGGGTAGGCCTCCGAAGCTAGCCAGAGTTGACACGGGCTTAATGCATTCTCAAATGGATGGAGAGCTGCAAGATGTTTGTTGCTGATCCAGGAGGGGACCAAACCCTGTTTTAAATCCTCCAGATTACTGCGGCCCTCGCCCAGCAACCATGCCCCGTACAGCACGCACACCTTGTTTTGTGCAGCCTGGTCTGAAACATTTCTGTCCTCTCTTATGAGGGCATTTACAGTCTTTGCGTGCTTCTCCAGCTCCGCTATTATTTCTTTTAAATGGACCATCATGGCCTCGTCCTCATGTAACTCCGAGCCTACTACCTTGTTCTCATCCATCAATACCTTCCTTAACTGTGTTTTTAAACCGTTTATCTGGGTCTGCAGCTCTATGTCATCCAGCCTGTTGATGACAGAGGACCCTGTGTTAAATACAGTAAAAACATCATTCCATACTCCCCTTCTTTGTCTCCCCGTATTACCAAAGTACTCGCGGTGTGTGGTGTATAGTTCGGTTTTGTCTACATGAGCAAAATCAAACTCGTAACATTTTCTAAACATGTCCTTTAACAGGGCCTGGTATAGCTGCTCTGTCTCTTTGGGGCACCACTCCGGTAAGTGTACCTCGGTGAGATTTAAAATCACGGAGGCTACCGCGTAGTGTACCCCCTGGTATAGCACCTGATCCGTAGGCACTAGTACCAGCCCATTCCCTGGTCCCTTGGTGGTGGCAGGGCACCCCTCTCTGTGTGTCCTTGTTTCCTGAGTCATGGGCAGGGGCTTCTGGGCGCGTGCCACTAGCTCAGTGGCTTTGACTGGGGCTGGGTAACGTGCGACTATGCAGGTGTGTAGGTGGGAATCCCATTCCACCCCCTTCCGCTTATCCTGCCATGATGCGGAGAAGCTGATGGATATGCCTGAGGGGCAGGCCTTTTGTGACCCCCACATGCAGACATAAGTTCCCTGTTCCGACTCCCACCACTTATCCCAGCATACGCTAGTCCCTCCTTGGGTCCCTGTGACCGTCCAGTGGGTGTCGTTCCCCATTCGTTCCCAGTCAGCTGTACAGTCCCCCATGTCTGTGCTCAGTTTCCTGAGCCACCATCACCTTCCCAGGGGAATCTGTCCTTTACAAGTCAGGCACATGCGTTTCCCCTCAGTGACCCCGACCCGTGAGGCCACAACCTGTATGCTGGGGCAGGGGAGGGAGGCCTCCCCGTATGTGAACCCGGTCTGGCTGGAGTACCGGGTGGAGTTGGATCCCAACCACCCGGGCCATCTTCCCGCATGGGAATAGGTGGCGGGCTCCTCCGCGCCTTGTTCGCTGCTCCCAGCAGTCGCCACTGGAGCTTTCTCTCCCGAGCACCCATAGATGTGGGAGTCCTCCATGTCACCTCGCTTTCCAATGCTCATCCCTATCAGGGCGAGTAGGAGTATGCCCCCCTTCATTCTGAAAATCCTTTCCTGCAAAGAGACACAAGAGCATATAGCCAGGTCCTGAGGAGATTCTCTGGCTTGGGTGAAACCTAGTCGAGTCTCGCGACCTCGACTTAAATACAAACACTCTTAAAAAATACTACTACCGTATTAAAACTACCCATCACCTTGTTTAAAACTTAAACAAAACACCCAAACTAACAATATAAACTTACGTAAAACTATGTACATCCGCTGCCCGTCTCCGGGTGGCCAGGCTAATTCCTGTTTGGACTGCGGCACACCGCTCCCTCCGGTGTGGCCGCACTGTCCTGTACTGTCGGCCCCTCGCAGCCTGCGGCTGCCGGCTGGGGACCTCTGTCCTTAGACTTCCCCCTAACTCGGGAGGCTGTCTCTTTAAAATGGGGAGCTGGTGACCATGGTTTCCTTGGCTGGGGCGTCCATGGGGACCTTCTGAGGACTCTGGTGGGTGGGGTTTTCTTGGCTGGTGGGCATTTAACCCGAACCGCTGCCCCCTCCGGTGCGGTCTGTGGGCTCACCACTGCCGCTGGCTGGGGGTCCTCGCCCTCAGGGCCCGAATCTGGGTCCGGGGCGGGGTCTACGACCTCAGGTCCCTCCTCCTCTAAACCTGGGTTAGGGGCGGGGTCTTCGCCCTCGGGTCCCTCCTCATCTGGAGCCCAGAAGAGTGGGGGAGTGTCCCAATCAGTGGGCGGGATGGCCCCTCCCCTTAAGCAAGCCACAGTGCCTTCCTGTGCAGTCTGTGAACTTGCTCCCGCTGCAGGCTGAGGATTTCTATCCTCAGACCCTACCCCAACTGGCTGTTTTCTCTTCTCGGGCTTAAACAGTTTACACTGATTAATATGGAACCATTTGGTGCGCCGAGGCATCTTAACGGTGTATACCATGGGGCTTGCCTTGTCTACAATGCTGTAGGGCCCCATGTATAATGGTTCCAGACTCCCTATCCGAGCAAAATTCCTCACCATGACCTGATCCCCTACCTCCCACTCGTGGTGTTTTCGGGGATCTAGCAGTATTCGGTAACTCCGATGCTGCCTTCCCATGTTCCCAGCCGTCTGCTCGTGGACCTGTTTAAGGTGCTCGAAGAGGTTTCGGGCGAACCTGTCCCGGTTTACGTCTCTGAGCTGACCTTCCGTGAGCACCGGGGCTAGTTCATGGGTGGAGGTCCGCATAACCCTGCCAGTCATCAGCTCGTACGGGGAGTACCCCGTGCTTTTTGACTGGCTGGCCCGGATCCCCATCAGGACCAACGGTAGGACCTCGGCCCATTTTCTAGGCGAGTCCACCGTCTCCTTCCTCAGCCTTTCCTTTAAGGTCCTATTCATTCTCTCCACAATCCCTGATGACTGTGGATTGTGAGCCACGTGCCACTTCCCCTCGATGCCTAGCAGCATAAGGGTATTCTGCATTACCTGTCCGGTAAAGTGACTCCTTTGGTCAGACTCCACATACTGTGGTAGCCCCCACCGCGAGAACACCTCCCGGACCAGGATCCTGGCAGCACCAGAGCTGTGGCTGTTCTGCAGGGGAAGGCTTCTACTCATTTCATGAACACATCTACCAGGACTAGGCAGTGCTTATAGCCTCCCTGGGCCCTCATGGGCCAGTTGAATGAATTCCCTCCGGTGTTGCTGCGGC
Source organism: Somniosus microcephalus (assembly GCF_052327205.1). Classification (NCBI taxonomy): domain Eukaryota; kingdom Metazoa; phylum Chordata; class Chondrichthyes; order Squaliformes; family Somniosidae; genus Somniosus; species Somniosus microcephalus. The sequence continues at coordinate 227,170,345 of NC_140990.1, forward strand.
ACAACCCATTGTTCCCCCCGGAACAGCATGCCCTCTTTCCCGGAGAGGGTTGCTGTGCCGTAAGGACCCTCTACCCTTTTCCCCCCAGTCACTGCACTGAGGACTGCCTTGAGGACGGGGTCTTGGGTTTGGACCATCTTGAGGTCCGGGGCTAAAGCTACCCCTGCACTCCCTTGTGTCCCATCCCTACCCCTGACTGCTGCTATGGGTCTGGACCCATATGGGTCCCAGAAAGTGCCTGTTGTGGTGTATGTAACCTGTTCCACCTTAAGAGAACTTAAGCCTGGTCCACCTTAAGAAAGGTACTACTTTCTTTGGCTGCTGTATACGTAATACCGGTGGTGACCACACCGGTATATAAGCACAGTGTAATAATATTGTATTCAGTATAGTCCGACCTCCAACCAGTAAAGACCTGTTGAATTTACTCTTGTGGTCTGTGTAGTAATTCTCACTATAACACACAGACTTAACAGTGGCGACGAGTCCGATTCTTACCCTGCTGCAGTAATTTCCACGGCGACTTCGTCCACAGACAGGACGTCGAAGAGAGGTTTCCACCCTCATCACCTACGGGAAGACACGTCGAGCGGCAGGCATCGAGCAACCGGAGTGCAGAAGACATCCGGACCTCAAAGCCTCCATCAGCGACTGTCAGCTTCTTCTACTACCTCGTGGTGGGTAAGCCGGGCAGCGACGCTACAGAAAGTCAACCGCATTGGCTGTACAGACGGGGCTGGGAAGACGGAGGAATAAGGGCGGTGAGGTCGATCGCGACCAGAGATAAGGGCCGGGCCGCTTTCGAGCGAGAGGCGCAGCGTGGGACATCGATCGCGACCGGAGATAAGGGCCGCATTCGGGTTAAAGGCGCAGCGTCTGGGGAACCTGAAGGCGCGAGAGCCGCGGTGAAGCAGAGACAGCGTCGGGGGACGGGTGAAGACCGCCAAGTGCGGGAAAACCACCATTTTGTGGGCGGAGGACGATGGCAAGAGCGGGAAGCCGCCATCTTAGATAACATTAAAAATACGATAAATTGCTACGATGCCTAAACATGGGAACATTAATGCCTTCGACAGTGATATAGAAGACTGGGCTATGTATGTAGAACGCATACAAAACTATTGTAAGGCAAATAAAATTCCTGAGACAGATAAAGCACTAACATTACTAAACTTAATGGGTGCGAAGACATACGGGCAATTGAAACACCTGTTATCACCAGATGAACCGGCGGATAAGACGTTCGAACAGATTGTTACTGTCCTAAAAAATCATCTTAGCCCCACGCCGCTGATGCTAACGGAACGATTTAAATTTTACGATAGAAGACAGCGGCAAAATGAAAGCAATGCTGAATATTTGATGGAATTACGTAAGCTAGCAAAATATTGTCAGTTTGGAACGGGACTGACAGAGGCACTTCGAGATAGATTTGTGTGTGGTTTATTTAAACAGGATACACAAAGGCGACTGCTTAGGAGAATGAGCTATCTCTCGAGAAGGCGGTCACTATGGCAGCAGCACACGAGGCCGCAGCGAGAGGCACGGCAGTAATGCAGCTACGGCCACCGGAACTCGGTACAAACAAATTGGGTTTGAGTTCTGTCAAATGTTATCGTTGTGGAAAGACAACGCACGATCAGAACCAGTGCTGGTTTAAAAACCAAGAATGCAGAACATGTGGCAGGTTTGGCCACATAGCTAAAGTATGCCGGTCAGGAAAGAAGACCAGCAATAAAAAGTCACCGCAAGGAAAATATGCAAAGGTACACAAGGTGACAAAGAACAGTTTGACTGAACAGAAGTCAGATTCAGATGCTAGCAGTAATGAACTGGATAGCTTAAGAATACACAACGTTGGTAAGGATACAGGCCTCCAGACAATTTGGGTCACTCTTAAGATAGCAGGAGTCCAAGTAAAAATGGAATTGGACACTGGATCGGCATTGATGGTCATGAATAAGAAAGATTACAGAAGGTTATTCCAACATATTCCCTTACAGGATACGGAGATTATATTGAAAACGTACACGGGGCAAAGAGTGTACCCAATCGGAAAAATAGAGGTAGAAGTGGTCCACAAGGGCGAAGGAAGCCAAGTAATGGACTTATATGTGCTACCTGAAGGAGGTCCACCACTACTAGGACGGGAGTGGATTAGGAAAATGAATATGGACTGGCACTCCTTGAAAGCACTAACGGTAGATTCCGGGGAAACAGCTGTCAAACCTAAACGATTGTCCAGAATATTGGATGAGGCTAAAGAGGTGTTCCAGCCGGGACTGGGAACACTGAGAGGAATTACGGCAAACATCAAGATTGATGAACATGCACAACCAACATTTTTTAAAGCCAGACCGGTACCCTATGCAATACGACCTGCAGTTGAAGCGGAGCTGGAAGCACTAGAACATTCAGGGGTACTGTCTAAAGTAGATTGGAGTGAGTGGGCTACGCCCATTGTTCCCGTTATGAAACGTCCTGCGAACAATAAGCCAGGAGATCCAGGGAAGGTTCGCATCTGTGGAGATTTCAAGATCACCGTTAATCCGGTGCTTCACACGGTGCAGTATCCGCTTCCACGGATTGAGGATATTTTCGCTTCACTGTCTGGCGGGAAACACTTCACCAAGATAGACCTGGCGCAGGCGTACTTGCAGATGGAGGTTGAAGAAGAGTCATGCCAATACCTCACAATCAACACGCATCGAGGATTGTACCGGTACAATAGGCTGGTTTTTGGTGTGGCATCGGCTCCACCAATTTGGCAGAGGGCCATGGAGCAGCTATTACAGGGAATTCCAGGCACACAATGTTACCTGGACGACATTCTGATCACAGGTGATGGTGATGAACAGCATCTCGCTAACTTGGAACTGGTGCTCAACAGACTGAAAGAGTATGGACTTAGGGTAAATCGGCAGAAATGTGAGTTCTTCCAGAAGCGGATCTCGTACTGTGGTCATGTCATTGACCGGGAGGGGCTTCATAAGTCTCCTGACAAGATAGCGGCAGTTGTAAAGGCTCCCGCTCCGGAGAATGTCTCTCAGTTGAGGTCGTTTCTAGGATTAATTAACTACTACCATAAATTTCTGCCAAATCTATCCACGGTGCTGCGTCCGTTGAACGCTCTTTTACAGAAAGGGGTACCATGGGACTGGGGCGAAAACTGTAAGAAGGCATTTCGCAAAAGCAAATAATTGATCACCTCAGAGGAAGTGTTGGCTCACTTCAACCCGACACTGCCTATTCGGTTGGCTTGTGATGCTTCTCCATATGGTATTGGGGCAGTACTCTCACATAAATTGCCAAATGGCACGGAAAGGCCAGTCGCCTTTGCATCCAGATCATTGACCTCCGCTGAGCGCAAATATGCGCAGATCGATAGGGAGGCCCTTAGCCTTGTATGGGGAGTGAAGAAGTTTAATCATTACCTACAGGGCCAAAAATTCACACTTCTGACGGACCATCAACCGTTGGTGTCCATTTTTAACCCTAAGAAGGGTGTTTCGGTGATGACAGCACAGCGTCTCCAGAGATGGTCTCTTTTCTTAGGGGCACATCAATATCAGATAGAATTCAAAGGTACGAAACAGCATGGCAATGCTGATGGCCTGTCGCACCTGCCACTACCTGAAGATGAAGACACGATGGAAGTTGACCCTGTTGAGTTATTTCATTCGACCATTATCGAGTGTTTACCTGTCACCAACGCAAGTATTGAAAAAGAAACCAGGAGCGACCCGACACTGTCCAGAGTCTACGAGGTGACAGTGAAAGGATGGCCAACACGGGGTGATCCTCTATTACCGGCATTCTCGGCAAGGCGAGACCAGCTGTCCGTCTGCCATGGTACTTTGATGTACGGGACAAGAGTGATTATTCCTCCCAAGTTAAGGGAAAGAGTTTTAAAAGAACTACATGAAGGTCATCTGGGGGGAGTTAAAATGAAAAGTCTTGCTAGGGCTTACGTATGGTGGCCGGGTATTGACCAACAGATTGAGGAGTTAACGAAAAGCTGCGCTGGGTGTCAAAAAGTGCAAAATGCACCTCCGATAGCACCGCTACACCCATGGGAATGGCCTTCAGCCCCATGGCAACGCGTACACATTGACTTTGCTGGTCCATTCATGGACTCCATGTTCCTAATCGCGGTGGACGCACATTCCAAATGGCCAGAAGTCATCAAGATGAATACCACTACTTCAGAAAAGACAATTGCAGTGTTAAGAACAATATTCGCAAGGAGCGGATTGCCAGAACAGATCTGTTCGGACAACGGACCACAGTTTGTATCGGAAGAATTCCAACAATTCTTAAAGAAGAATGGAGTTAAACATTATACCTCTGCCCCATATCATCCGGCGACAAACGGGTTGGCTGAAAGATTTGTCCAGACATTCAAAAAGGCTATTAAGGCCATGAATGATGATCAGATTCCGCTGCAACACAAGGTCGATAAGTTCCTGATGTCATATAGAAACGCCGATCATGCCGTGACTAACCAAAGTCCTGCTATGATATTTTATAACAGGAGGTTGCGGTCCAAGTTGGACTTGTTAAAACCAAATGTGCGGAGGGAAGTGGAAAACAAACAGTTTCGGCATATTAACAGCAAGACCACTTGAACTTTCGACGTAGGACAACCAGTGATGGCAAGGGGCTATGGAAACGACAAATGGCAGTTCGGAACAATCCGGGCCAGACAAGGACCTCTGATGTACACCGTAGATATTGGTCATAATGTGATAAGGCGTCATGCGGATCAACTGGTAGAGTCGAGAGCAAGGGTCGAACCCATGGTTGTGACAGAGACAGCTGTGGAAGACGTTCATGAACCTGAAGCATCTACCTCGGCCGAGAATGTATTTGATGATGATGACACCCAATACATTGGCAACCAACTAGAGGAGGCACCTCAACAACAAGAATCAGAGACCACTGAAAGGCGTTATCCAAGCCGAATCAGAAAGCCTCCTGAGAGACTGAACCTTTGAGCTGTTATACCTGAAGTTATAAATGCATATATGTTATGTTTATTTGGGGATATGACTGTTAAGCTAAAAAGGGAGGATTGTGGTGTATGTAACCTGTTCCACCTTAAGAGAACTTAAGCCTGGTCCACCTTAAGAAAGGTACTACTTTCTTTGGCTGCTGTATACGTAATACCGGTGGTGACCACACCGGTATATAAGCACAGTGTAATAATATTGTATTCAGTATAGTCCGACCTCCAACCAGTAAAGACCTGTTGAATTTACTCTTGTGGTCTGTGTAGTAATTCTCACTATAACACACAGACTTAACACCTGTGCGGGCACCCTCCTTAGCCAGCATGTCAGCCTGCTGGTTGCCTTGACTACGGGGCTCTATGGATGAAAACCTCGCTTTCCTCCCCCACTGCTGCCAAGATCTTTTCCAGCAGGGGTTTCACTGTGAGGGGTCTCCCGTCGGCGGAGTTGTATCTGCGGCGGGACCAGATGGCCAGGTATTCCGTACACGAATTGCACGTGAACTTACTGTCCGAGCAAATCGTGTATGGGGTGGGGAAGATTTCGGGGTGTTTAACGACGTACACTACCGCGGACAGTTCAGCCTGCTGGGCGCTCATGGTGCTGGGGAGCTTAATCGCCAGGGCAATGTTTGCCGCTGGGTCATAAACTCCACACCCCGTGAGACGCTCGCCAGCAGATACCGTGCTGAAACCGTCTACATAGATCTTGCGGCCTGTGGGGTGTATCCTGGCCCGTAAACCTATGTCCACTTCCCAAACTCCTTCTATGGAACATCGGTGGGTTGTTCCAGGATATACAAGGTCGGCTGCGAGCTTTGGCTCGCAGAGACCCTTCACCTTTAGGTCCATCTGTGAGAGAAGCAGAGTCCAGCGGGCAATGCGGGCACTGCTCACGGTCCCATCTTTGATCCTCCCGTCCAGGAGCATCTGGGTGGTTGTGTGATGGGTGAAGAGGGTGATGGGAGAGGTGCCTGTGAAGATCAGCGATCTTTTCACAGCCAAATGTGTGGCCAAGAGGTACCTCTCACAATTGGAGTAGCTCCTCTCCACATCTGTGAGTATCCTAGAGGAGTAGACCACCGGTCTCAGCCTGCCATGCCGCTCTTGGAGCAGCACAGCACTCAGGCTGTCCCCGCTGGCTGCTACCTCCAGGAAAAACTCTTTCCCCCCATCTATGGCCCCTAGAGCTGGTGCGGTCTGCAAGTCCTTCTTGGGCCTGACAAATGCTGCCTGGCAACCCTCATCCCAAGCCCACTCCACTCCCTTGTGTAGGAATCGGAGCAGTGGGGCTGCTGTGGGTGCATAGTCCTCAATAAAGTCTCTGCAGTACCCGGTTAGCCCTAGAAACGACCTCACACCCGTGACGGTGTTGGGAATGGGTAACTCTTGTACCACTTCTCTCCTAGCCTTATTTATGGCCCTTTCTCCAGCGCGTACGGTCAGGCCCAGGAATTTCACCTCCTGCTGGCCGATCTGCGCTTTCTTGGGGTTTACCTTAAAATCCTTTTGCCCGAGCAGCTCCAGCAGTTCGGCCAGTAGTGGGCCATGCTCCTCTCTCGAATCAGTGAAGAGAAGCAAGTCATCCACGTACTGTACCAACTGTCTGGGCTGGCTGAAATCCTTTAAACTGTTTGCCATGCATTTATGGAAAATGCTGGGGCTGTTGTGGAAGCCCTGAGGCAAACAGTTCCAGGTGTACTGTTGAGCTTTAAACGTAAAGGCAAACTTGTACTGATCCTCCCTCCTTAAAGGGATGGACCAAAACCCGTTGGAAATATCCAGCACCGTGAAAGTTTTCGCGGATGCTGGGATACTTCGTATCAGGTCGGCAACTGCTGCTACCATGGGTGCACAGGCTGGGATGTTACTGTTGAGCACCCGATAGTTCACCGTGGCCCTCCAGGAATTTTCCGGCTGTCTAACCGGCTACAGTGGAGAGTTTACATGGGTGGCTATCAGTCTCAGAACCCACTGCTGTACTAAGGAGGACACGGCTGCTTCCATGTCTGGCTTCGCTTCCCTGGGGAAGTTATACTGTTTCTGTGGTCGGGCCATGGGGTCCCTGTCTACGCTGACCTCAAACCCGTTGACCCTCCCACAGTCATGTTTATGTGTGGCAAATGTGGCTAGATGGGCTCGCACAAATGCCTGGAACTCCTTTGGGGTGTTACTGACCATGAGCTCAAGGTTATAACCCTCTTTGGGTTTCATGGTGCACAGGGTCCCCTTCCCTTCTTTCCCTGGGATTACTACTACCTCGCCGTCCTTTCCTGTATTTGCCCCCCATAGGCAATGATTTCTTAAATTGACCAGGATCCCGTGGCCTACAATAAAGTCGGCTCCCAGGACCCCTCTTCCACCCTCCACTTCCCACTTCATCAGGACACGGGTTCACTTAGAGCGGAGTGTTCCTAAACGAATGGCGAGCGGGATGGAAAACGAGCCGGCCTGTTCTTTGCCTGTGAACCCCGACAGACTGTATGGGACCCCGTTAGATAGAGGTGAGGTGGTGGGGTTAGCTGAGTAGACCACGGTGCATGATGCCCCCGTGTCCAACAGATAGGTCCCCTTCACCTTTTCTACCTCCATCTCCACGAGGGGTCTTTTCCATTCATTGTACCGAAGGGAACACAGGTAAACAGGCTGCGCTGGCTCTAGTCAGGGCTGTGGGTTGGATGGGGCTGACGGGGTCAGAGCACCGGTAGCGGCTGCTAGTCTCCCGTGGCCAGTCAATAAGGACCTCATGGTGTCCAAAAATGACTCGACCGCTGCGGGAGGGATTCCTGCCTCTGCCTTTTGGGCTGGGGCAGTGGAATTCTTTCCCTTGTTGTCTTTCCAAGGGTTTTTGCACTCCTTCCTCCAGTGTCCGTCCTTCCCACACCCGTAGCAATTCATTTTATTGCTGGAAGGGTTATTCCCTTCCTGATGCCACTCCTTCCTACCCTGTCTGGGTTTTACCTCATGCACCTTCCCCTTAGGTGGGTGTGCATCGGTTCCCCTACCGTTCTTATAGGCTAGGGTCAACTGTCTGATCACTGTAAGTTCGGTGGTCTGGGGATTCTTAGGGTCGAACCAGACTTCCGCCTTGGCCCGGACCTGTGGCAAGCTATTTGCCACCAGCCAATGTGCCAGCTGACCCTGGTTCAGGAATGCCCGGTTAGGTGCCCCAGGACAGGTGCTGCTATAAACCGGCCATAATCTCTCCGCGAAAGCCTGCGGGGTTTCCCCTGTGATCTGGACGGTCTTCTCCACACGGGAGAAAGGACTTCCCTCATTCATCCCCATGGCCTCCAGAACTTCATCCCTGAGCTCCTCATACCTGCACTGCCCCTTCTTACACTCGTCAGAGAGGGATTGGAGGAGCCTACTCTCCAGGGAGAATAGCAGCATTTTGGCCTGCTCAGCGCCATCGCAGTCGTTGACACTGGCTGCCTGCTCTACTTCCCTGAAGTGGATCGAGGGGTCCCCTTTTTTGGAGAGCTTTGGGATATGGCTCACCATAGCCCTAAGCTGTTGGGTGCTATAGGGTAATACAAACTGGTTTTGGAGGGGTCCCTCGTCATCGCCATTAACGGGTGGGCCGAACCTCCGATGTTGGGCTAAACATCGGTCCCGGCTCCGGCCTCTCTGGTGGGGGTTGTTCCACCTCCACTCCCACCCCTGACTCCACCCCCACTTGCTGCCAGACCTCGCTGAAACCTGGCGCTACGGGTGGTGGTCGTGAGACCTCCTGTTCCTCAACCGGGTCGTCCCTGGGCACTACCAGTGATGTTTGAACCGTTCTCCCCTCATTCCCTATAAAATCCGTCTAGCCTGCCTTCGGGCTTATGAGGCACACCATGACTTTTGCCTTCCTCAGGGCCAGGTTCAGATTTTCTATCTGTTCCTTGCAGGGGCCATGATCTGCATCTTCAAACCCCTGTTCGCTCGCTAACTTGTAAGCTGCCTTTACCTCCTTCACTTTCTCCTCCTGTCCTCTTACTTGTCTTGCTAGGCGGGCGTTCTTTTCCCACAACCTTAACTCATTACCCTTGGCTTCGGTGACCTGGCACTGTAGGTATTCCAACTTGGCCTTATGTTCTCCCATTAAATGTACCCTTTCCTGATTCAGGGCCTGCAATGCTACCAGTAACTTCTCCCCTGCTAGAGCCTTGTCCTGGATCTCCAGGGCTGACTCCTTTAACTCGGCTGCCTGTGTTGCAACGAGCCTGTCCAAAAGTTCGAATCACTCCCACACCCCTGGGTTCTAGACACCGGACTTAGGTACAGGCAGAAATACAGAAAATCGAGTAGACAAGTGGTTTGGTGCAAGAAAACCAAAATTTTATTGAAGGCAGAATAAAACACAATCTTACTGAGAATTACTGATATAGTTACAGGCATAAACAATTACACTTATATTGGAATGGGGAACACACGGCACATCGAGGGAAACAAATACATTAAAAATCCCCTTATCCTTATCCCACCACCTATACCTAACTAGATTAAGCTATGAGGGGCCAGGAATTCATGCTCACCAATCTGAAACCTGTTGCTTTAACTGGTGGGGTTTTGAGGTCCACTCTTTCTGTCCTTTGGGGTATTTCATCATCACGTGGTCACAGGGTGCGGCGATGGAGTTGTTTATGCGAATCACCCTCCTTTTCCTCAGCTAACGTCGTCGTCGAGTTGCGATGGGTCTTCTTCTTTTCCTCGGGCGGTTTGGTCGCTGATGGGTTTTTAAACAGTTGGGGCTCAGTTGGCGGTTTACACTGTCAAACTGATTTTACTACCCATGCTTCGAACGCCAGTTTATTCGTCATGGACGCTGCTATCCATGCTTCGAACGCCAACTTATTCTTAAATTGGGGTTTTACTGTCCATACATGCAACGCCAACTTATTCGTCAAACGCCAGCTTATAACTAGGCGTTTGTCGCCCAACGCGTCTTTCCGCTGCCCTCCTCTGCCCTTATCGGTTTACTGTATTCTTCATCTCGTCTCGTCTCATCTGCCCGTTTGTGGCCTGTGTGTCCTGTGTGTTTTTGAATCGGGTTCCATTCTCCTCCCGCGGTTGGCCCTGGTGTAATGGGCGTCCTTGGTGTTGAGCGGCGCGGGGAGCGAGAAGAGAGCCCGCCACGAGGCCAGGGCATGAGAATGAGAGGCAGGAGGCCAAGGCCAAAAGATGAGGGCAGAAGCAAGATGGCGATCGCCACTGATGGGCCTACAATTATACCCGTTCTTCATTCCTTATCTGCGCGCCAAATCAGGTCAGTCCTTTGTCTAACTTTTGGCGGGCTCATTTAAAATGATTACAGCCATTTACTTTAACGACTTCTGGAGTGGTTGTCTCCATGCTTAATGGCCTCGATGTCCTGGCTGTTTGCCATTTATGAAACATAATTAACCTCATCCTGGCTTGATGGCTACTGTGAGCTGTTTCCGATTAAATACGCAGAAACCTAATGGCCTCGATTTAGGCCCATTCTAACCTGATCTGTTCCAAAGTGAATGAATGCATGTTCTGTGTTTGCTTAGCTGTCTGGCTCCACAAAGTCTCTTCACAGATTCACGCATTTTAGGTTTCATTTCAGGTTTTGAAAAGTGCCTGCCCTTTTGCAGGGCCTTGCTTTCAAAATCCTGTACTATTGGTCACAAGGTTACAGAAGCCATTTTGGGCACCCTTTTAATAACTTGTCAATACAGTGTCCCGTTATCCATAACTTTGGGGAATGTGGGAATTTTGAGAACTCTACACGATCTCCAGCGTTCCGACCCCCTCCAACAATCTCCAGCGTTCCGATCCCCTCCAATGATCTCCGGCGTTCCGATCCCCCCCAATGATCTCCGGCGTTCCAATCCCCCACAATGATCTCCGGCATTCCGATCCCCCCCAATGATCTCCGGCGTTCCGATCCCCCCCAAAGATCTCCGCCATTCTGATCCCCTCCAATGATTTCCGGCGTTCTGATCCCCTCCATCAATCTCCAGCATTCCGATCCCCTCCAATGATCTCCGGCGTTCCGATGCCCTCCAATGATCTCCGGCGTTCCGATCCCCTCCAATGATCTCCGGCGTTCTGATCCCCCCCAATGATCTCCGGCGTTCCAATCCCCCCCAAAGATCTCCGCCATTCTGATCCCCTCCAATGATTTCCGGCGTTCTGATCCCCTCCATCAATCTCCAGCGTTCCGATCCCCTCCAATGATCTCCAGCGTTCCGATCCCCTCCAATGATCTCCAGCGTTCCGAAACCCTCCATCGATCTCCGGTGTTCTGATCCCCTCCAATGATCTCCAGCATTCTGATCCCTTCCAATGATGTGCAGCATTCTGATCCCCTCCAATGATCTCCAGCGTTCCGATCCCCTCCAATGATCTCCAGCGTTCCGAAACCCTCCATCGATCTCCGGTGTTCTGATCCCCTCCAATGATCTCCAGCATTCTGATCCCTTCCAATGATCTCCAGCGTTCTGAACCCATCCAATGATCTCCAGCGTTCTGACCCCCTCCAATGACCTCCGGTGTTCTGAACCCCTCCAATGATCTCCAGCGTTCCGATCCCCTCCAATGATCTTTGGTGTTCTGAACCCCTCCAATGATCTCCAGCGTTCTGATCCCCTCCAATGATCTCTAGCGTTCTGATCCCCTCCAATGATCTCCAGCGTTCTGATCCCCTCCAATGATCTCTGGTGTTCTGAACCCCTCCAATGATCTCCAGCGTTCTGAACCCCTCCAATGATCTCCAGCGTTCTGATCCCCTCCAATGATCTCTGGTGTTCTGAACCCCTCCAATGATCTCCAGCGTTCTGAACCCCTGCAATGATCTCCAGCGTTCTGACCCCATCCATTGATCTCCAATGCTCTGATCCCCTCCAATGATCTCCAGCGTCCTGACCCCCTCCAACGATCTCCAGCGTTCTGACCCCCTCCAATGATCTCCAGCGTTCTGATCCCCTCCAATGATCTCCAGCGTTCTGATCCCCTCCAATGATCTCCAGCGTTCTGAACACCTCCAATGATCTCCAGCATTCTGAACACCTCCAATGATCTCCAGCGTTCTGAACACCTCCAATGATCTCCAGCATTCCGATCCCTCCAATGATCTCCAGCGTTCCAATCCCCTCCATCGATCTCCAGCGTGCCGAACCCCTCCAATGATCTCCGGTGTTCTGACCCCCTCCAATGATCTCCGGCGTTCTGATCCCCTCCATCGATCTCCAGGGTTCTGAACCCCTCCAATGATCTCCAGCATTCCGATCCCCTCCAATGATCTCCAGCGTTCTGATCCCCTCCAATGATCTCCAGCGTTCCGATCCCCTCCAATGATCTCCAGCATTCCGATCCCCTTCAATGATCTCCAGAGTTCTGAACCCCTCCAACAATCTCCAGCATTCTGATCCCCTCCAATGATCTCTGGTGTTCTGATCCCCACCAATGATCTCCAGCATTCTGATCCCCTCCAATGATCTCCGGCGTCCTGACTCCCTCCAATGATCTCCGGCGTTCTGACCCCCTCCAATGATCTCCAGCGTTCTGAACCCCTCCAATGATCTCCGGCGTTCTGAACCCCTCCAATGATCACCAGCATTCTGACTCCATCCAATACAATACAATACAATACAAATCGCTTTATTGGCATGATAAGGTACATCTTATGTTGCCGAAGCATCAAAATACATTTATGGTTGAACACATAAACGCGGTTGTTCTGATCCCCTCCAATGATCTCCAGCGTTTTGATCCCCTCCAATGATCTCCGGTGTTCTGAACCCCGCCAATGATCTCCGGTGTTCTGAACCCCGCCAATGATCTCTGGTGTTCTGAACCGCTCCAATGATCTCCGGTGTTCTGAACCCCTCCAATGATCTCCGGCGTTCTGAACGCCTCCATCAATCTCCAGCGTTCTGATCCCCTCCAATGATCTCCGGCATTCCAAAACCCTCCAGCGATCTCCGGTGTTCTGTCCCCCTCCAATGATCTCCAGCATTCTGACCCCCTCCAATGATCTCTGGTGTTCTGAACCCCTCCAATGATCTCCAGAGTTCTGATCCCCTCCAAAGATCTCTAGCATTCTGATCCCCTCCATCGATCTCCAGGGTTCTGAACCCCTCCAATGATCTCCGGCGTTCTGATCCCCTCCAATGATCTCCAGCGTTCTGAACCCCTCCAATGATCCCCAGCATTCTGAACCCCACCAATGATCTCCAGTGTTCTGAACCCCTCCAATGATCTCCGGTGTTCTGAACCCCTCCAATGATCTCCGGCGTTCTGAACCCCTCCAACAAACTCCAGCAGTCTGATCCCCTCCAATGATCTCCAGCGTTCTGATCCCCTCCAATGATCTCCAGCGTTCCGAAACCCTCCAACGATCTCCGGTGTTCTAAACCCCTCCAATGATCTCCGGCGTTCTGAACGCCTCCATCAATCTCCAGCGTTCTGATCCCCTCCAATGATCTCTGGCATTCCAAAACCCTCCAGCGATCTCCGGTGTTCTGTCCCCCTCCAATGATCTCCAGCATTCTGACCCCCTCCAATGATCTCTGGTGTTCTGAACCCCTCCAATGATCTCCAGAGTTCTGATCCCCTCCAAAGATCTCTAGCATTCTGATCCCCTCCATCGATCTCCAGGGTTCTGAACCCCTCCAATGATCTCCGGCGTTCTGATCCCCTCCAATGATCTCCAGCGTTCTGAACCCCTCCAATGATCCCCAGCATTCTGAACCCCACCAATGGTCTCCAGTGTTCTGAATCCCTCCAATGATCTCCGGTGTTCTGAACCCCTCCAATGATCTCCGGCGTTCTGAACCCCTCCAACAAACTCCAGCAGTCTGATCCCCTCCAATGATCTCCAGCGTTCTGATCCCCTCCAATGATCTCCAGCGTTCTGACCCCCTCCAATGATCTCCAGCGTTCTGAACCCCTCCAATGATCTCCAGCGTTCCGATCCCCTCCAATGATCTCCAGCGTTCTGACCCACTCCAATGATCTCCAGCGTTCTGAACCCCTCCAATGATCTCTGGCGTTCTGAACCCCTCCAATGATCACCAGCATTCTGACCCCATCCAAAGATCTCCGATGTTTTGATCCCCTCCAATGATCTCCGGCATTCTGAACCCCTCCAATGATCTCCAGCGTTCTGACCCCATCCATTGATCTCCAACGTTCTGATCCCCTCCAATGATCTCCAGCGTTCTGATCCCCTCCAATGATCTCTAGCATTCTGACCCCCTCCAATGATCTCCAGCGTTCTGATCCCCTCCAATGATCTGCAGCGTCCTGACTCCCTCCAATGATCTCCAACGTTCTGATCCCCTCCAATGATCTCCAGCGTTCCGATCCCCTCCAATGATCTCCAGCGTCCTGATCCCTTCCATCGATCTCCGGTGTTCTGATCCCCTCCAATGATCTCCAGCATTCTGATCCCCTCCAATGGTCTCCAGAGATCTGATCCCCTCCAATGATCTCCAGCGTTTTGATCCCCTCCATCGATCTCCAGCGTTCCGAACCCCTCCAATGATCTCCGGTGTTCCGAACCCCTCCAATGATCTCTGGTGTTCTGAACCCCACCAATGATCTCCGGTGTTCTGAACCCCGCCAATGATCTCCGGTGTTCTGAACCGCTCCAATGATCTCCGGTGTTCTGAACCGCTCCAATGATCTCCGGTGTTCTGAACCCCTCCAATGATCTCCAGCATTATGATCCCCTCCAATGATCTCCAGCGTTCTGATCCCCTCCAATGATCTCCAGCGTTCTGATCCCCTCCAATGATCTCGGTGTTCTGATCCCCTCCAATGATCTCCAGCGTTCTGATCCCCTCTAATGATCTCCGGTGTTCTGAGCCCCTCCAATGATCTCCGGTGTTCTGATCCCCTCCAACAATCTCCGGCGTTCTGAACCCCTCTGATGATCCCTGCTTTCTGACAGCCCCCCGTGCGATCCTGGCCTTCCGACCTTCCCCCTCCCTCCCTTCTTTCTGCGTTAAATTTGGCAGGGCCTGAGGGAAACCCATTCTTCGGGTTTCCTGACTGCATTCCTGCCCCCTGCCCCCAACCCCCCTCCAAGTTAAAATTCTGGCCTTTATTTCTCTTTACGTATCTAATTTTGGCTCTAATTCACCCTATTTCCTTTTTCGTTGTTCCTTTGTGTCTTTCTCAATCCTTAAAACTCATTGGTTAAGGAGCTAGACTGTTGCTGCTGTTGTTCCCCAAGGTCCCATTGACCTTGTTGCATCGTTATCAACTCGCACTTCCAGCAATTTGCGACGCAAAATTTTTTCAAGCTGTAGGGTGAGAAAAAAGTCTAACTAATGTGGCGTGCCACACAGAGCCCCACTCCATCAAATTCTGGGCAATAATCTACTACAAAAAATCTAATACACACTGCCACAGAGTGTTATTAAGCTACAAAAGCAGCATTTCTGTGTGTAGCAATTTGCCAGATCCAGAACTGTTCTGCTGCTCCTCTTGGTCAACCAGCACTATTTTAAACTCAAGAGATGTATGGCAATTGTTTTAGAATCAGGCATGAAACAAAGACAGCATAATCTCCTGTTATTCCTTTGACTTTATTTTCTGATATTGAAAACTATGTAGATTGTGGGAAGTCAGTGATAAGATAGCTGGAGGAGACCAGAAGAATCTTTCAGAGTAGTTCAAGATATACATCATGTACAACGTAAGTGTATTTGCCAGCAAAGTAATTTCTGGCATATATGTCAGTTTGGAATTAGTCACTGGCTTATTCTGACATTTAACTTCGACTTTGGCATAAATTGTAAACCCCCAATCCCTTAGAAGGCAGGAGTTGGTTTAACCAAATGGTTCATAAGGCCACAAATATAGTTTTGATGTGAGGCCTCATCAGAGTACCTGCCACCACTGAGGAATCTTGTGCATCTGAATTTGAAGTGTGGCGGAATAATATCTTTGTTTAGTTTTAAACTTGGTGTCAGATTCTCTTTTTGAATTAAATGGTCTTTTGTGTGTTGCCTCCGGTGCCAGGGTTAAGGACATCTCCTCTGGGCTGGAAAGAAACTTGCAGTGGGAGGGGGTGGATCCAGTTGTCGTGGTCCATGTTGGTACAAACGACGTAGATAGGACTAGGAAGCCGGTTCTGTTAAAGGAGTATGAGCAGCTAGGGGTCAAATTAAAAAACAGAACCTCAAGGGTAATAATCGCTGGATTATTACCTGAGCCACGAGCGAATTTGGCTAGGACAAATAAAATTAGAGAGTTAAATGCGTGGCTCAAAGACTGGTGTGGGAGAAATGGGTTTTGCTTCCTGGGGCACTGGCACCAGTACTGGGGCAGGAGGGAGCTGTTCTGCTGGGACGGGCTTCACTTGGCCAGTGCTCGGACTAGAGTCCTGGCGGATCATATAACTAGGGCTGTAGAGAGGGCTTTAAACTAACTAGTGGGGGGGAGGTTCCTAGAGAGCAAATAATAAAAATGACAACAGAGAAGTGTGGTGTATGTACTTTTAAGACAGAACTACTTTTACTGTAGTACCGGCAGTGACCACACCTGTATATAAGCCTTGCGCATGCCTCTGTACCCCCAGTCTTGAGACTACCCTCCTCCAGTAAATACCTGTTTATTGTTAAGTTACAGCATCCGTGTGGTTATTGAAAAACATCATACTCTCAGAATCACGGATCTAACAGTGGCGACGAGTATCGATTCGAATCTACCTGCAACTCTGCATTTCCCTTCGAGGATTCGCTCTGGGAGGGCGGTGTAAGAAAGTCGAGGCCAGGAACACGGGCGTCGACCACGAGCAACCGCCCAGTCGTCCGGCAGAGAGTGAACATCGCAGGGGAGGCTGTGGAGAGCCGGGCTTTGTTCCCCAGCCACGACGATTAGCAAGAGACTGACGACAGGTCCAGCGCAGACCCTTCCCGGACAGCGGCGGCTGGAGCCGACCGACGGCGGAGAGAAAGCCGAGCAGCGTCGACAGGGTAAGACAGAGGGTGAAGCGCACAGGGCGCAGCCGGGGGATGAAAACCGAGCGGCGTCGAGAGAAAAAAAAAACAAACCAGAGAGAGAGAGGGTAAAGCAACAGCCGGGTTCAGGACCGAGCGGCGTCGAGAAAAAAAAAAAAGAACGCGCAGAGCACAGCCAGAGCTCAAGGGCTGAACAGTGTCCGCGGGGAGAAGAAGGGAGAGCGCGGGAGACGCCATTGAGCCGCGGAGAAGAAGGAAGAGCGCGGGAGACGCCATTTTTAGAAGTCGCAGCGGAGAAGAAGGGCGAGCGCGGGAAGGAAGGAAAGCGCGGGAGACGCCATTTTGTGCGAGTGGAGAAGAAGGGGAAGAGCGGGAGATGCCATTTTTGACAGTAAATCACACCCAGGGATGCCGAAGAGTGGCAGTATCTCTACGTTCGACAATGAAGTCGAAGATTGGGCGACATATGTGGAATGTATTGAGGTGTACTGCAGGGCAAATGAAGTGCCAGATGCTAGGAAAGCACTGGTTTTGTTAAATTCCATGGGTGCAAAAACTTATGGGTTACTGCGGAATATAATAATCCCAGAGAAGCCGGTGAACAAGAATTTCGAAAGCATAGTAGAAATCCTACAGGACCACTTAAGCCCCACACCGCTGCTGATAGCAGAACGATTTAAGTTCCATAAAAGGAACCAACACAAAGACGAAAGCAATGCTGAGTACCTAACGGAACTGCGCAAGCTATCGAAACACTGCCAGTTTGGAGCGGGACAAGCAGATACGTTAAGGGACAAGTTTGTGTGCGGGCTACAAAGTGGAGGAACCCAGAAACGGCTTCTATCAGAAAAGGATCTTACGCTGGACAAGGCTTTCAGTATGGCAGTATCACATGAAGCAGCCGCAAGGGGCGCTGCAGAGATACAACGGAGACCGCAAGAATATGGCACCAATGAAATGTCCTATGGAACAGGGAAGTGCTATCGCTGCGGCAGAACAACACATGACCAGAAGGATTGTTGGTTCAAGGACCAAGTGTGCAGACAGTGTGGAAAAGCAGGACACATAGCAAGAGTCTGCAGGTCTGGGAAGAAAACCAACAGTAAGAAATCTCCACAGGAGAAGTACAAAAAGGTACACCAGGTGATGGACAGTGGTTCAGATGAACAGAAAAGTGACACAGACTCCGGAAGCAAGGAGCTGGGTTTTCTGAAACTACATAAGGAAATACCTAAAATGGATATATATGTATTGCCAGATGGAGGACCACCACTGCTAGGACGTGGATGGATCCGGAAGATACAATTAGATTGGCATTCCATACAGGCACTGAAGGTTGAGGCCAAAAAGGATGACGACGTCACACCTGGACGACTGTCAAAAATGCTAACTGATGCAAAAGAAGTGTTCCAGGAGGCACTCGGAACACTAAAAGGCATAACAGCAATGATTAAAATAGAGGAAAATGCAAGCCCAAAGTTTCTTAAGGCCAGACCAGTGCCTTATGCGATCAGACCAGCTGTCGAAGCAGAGCTGGAAGGGTTGGAACGTTCAGGAGTACTGTCCAAAGTGGACTGGAGCGAGTGGGCTACAGCCATCGTTCCTGTAATGAAGAGGTCGTTGAGTAATACGCCTGGGGAACCAAAGAAGGTCCGCATCTGTGGGGATTTTAAGGTGACAGTGAACCCAGTGCTTCACACGGTACAATATCCGCTTCCACGAATTGAGGATATTTTCGCCTCGCTATCTGGAGGTAAACGCTTCACCAAAATTGATCTAGCCCAGGCGTACTTGAAAATGGAGGTAGAAGAAGCTTCGAAACAATGCCTTACGATTAACACTCATAAAGGTCTCTATCAATACAACTGGCTGGTGTTCGGGGTAGCCTCAGCTCCGGCTATCTGGCAAAGGGCAATGGATCAAGTCCTGCAAGGGATTCCAGGGACCCAGTGTTATTTGGACGACATCCTGGTCACGGGCGAAAATGACAGTGATCACCTCGCCAACTTGGAGAAGGTGCTCACCAGATTAAAGGAGTATGGGCTACGAGCTAATCGCCACAAGTGCGAGTTTTTCCAGAAACAGATCTCGTATTGTGGCCACATCATCGATGAAGAGGGGTTACATAAGTCCCCTGAAAAGATTGAGGCAGTAGTCAAGGCTCCAGCACCGGAAAATGTGTCACAACTGAGGTCGTTCCTCGGGCTGGTAAACTACTACCATAAGTTCTTACCAAATTTGTCCATGGTATTACACCCACTGAACACCCTATTGCAAACAGGGGTACCATGGAAGTGGAATGACGAACGTAGACGAGCTTTCCAGAAGTGTAAAGAATTGATCACATCAAAAGAGGTGTTGGCCCATTTCAACCCAGCACTACCAATTCGTTTGGCATGTGATGCATCACCCTATGGTATTGGAGCGGTGCTGTCGCACAAATTTCCAGACGGATTGGAGAGGCCAGTAGCCTTTGCGTCTCGGTCACTAACCTCAGCCGAGCGCAACTACACCCAGATTGACAGGGAGGCCCTCAGCCTAGTATGGGGAGTAAAAAAATTCAACCACTATCTGCATGGGCAGAAGTTCACCTTGCTGACTGACCACCAACCATTTGTCTCCATCTTTAATCCTAAGAAGGGCATTCCAGTGATGACTGCACAACGGTTACAAAGATGGTCCCTGTTTCTAGGGGCGAATCAATATGGAATAGAATATAAAGGCACGAAACAGCATGGGAACGCTGATGGGCTATCGCGCCTGCCACTGCCTACTGTGGAGGAAGCACCAGCAGTGGACCCTATCGAGATATTTTATTCGTCAATCATTGAACGATTGCCAGTAATGAACGCGGATATAGAGAAGGAGACCCGCAATGATCCGATGCTGTCTCGGGTATATGATTTGATGGTGAGGGGATGGCCAACACATGGCGGCTCACTGTTGCCAGCATTCTCATCCAGAAGAGAACAGCTGTCAGTATGCCAGGGGACAGTGATGTGTGGATCCAGAGTGGTGATTCCACCCAAGTTAAGGGAGAGTGTGCTAAATGAGCTACATGAAGGTCATCTGGGGGGAGTGAAAATGAAAAGCCTTGCTAGGGCTTATGTGTGGTGGCCGGGAATCGATCAACAAATCGAAGACCTAACTAAGAGCTGCTCAGGATGCCAGAAGGTCCAAAATGCACCACCACATGCCCCTCTACACCCATGGGAGTGGCACTCCTCTCCATGGCAATGGGTGCATATTGATTTTGCTGGTCCATTCATGGACTCAATGTTCTTAATAGCAGTGGATGCTCATTCGAAGTGGCCTGAGGTGATAAAAATGTCCTCAACCACTACAGAGAAAACGATTGCAGTCCTACGGACCATATTTGCCAGAAACGGTTTGCCAGAGCAGATTTGCTCTGATAATGGACCACAGTTTGTGTCCGAAGAGTTTCAAAAATTTATGAGAAGGAATGGTGTAAGGCATTACACATCCGCCCCGTATCATCCAGCCACAAATGGATTGGCTGAGAGGTTCGTACAATCCTTTAAGAAGGCGATAAAGGCCATGTGCGACGATGAAATTCCACTACAGCATAAGGTGGACAATTTCTTATTAGCCTACCGAAACGCGACACATGCAGTTACCAACCAGACCCCGGCCATGATGTTCTTTAACCGAAGGTTGAGATCTCGTCTGGACTTGCTCAGACCAAATGTGCGAAGAAATGTTGAGGACAAACAATTCCAGCACATCGATGAGAAGCCGACAAGGAGCTTCAATGTAGGACAACCAGTCTTGGCCCGTGACTATCGAACAGAGAAATGGCAACCCGGAACGATATGCACAAGGCAGGGGCCATTAATGTACACAGTGGATGTCGGGGAGAACATTGTGAGACGCCACGTCGATCAGATCTTAGCGTCACAGGAACGAGTCAACCCCATGTCTCGAGTACCTGGGGATGAACCCGACATACCGGTAGCATCTACCTCAGAACCAGTAGCAGTGGAACCCGATGAACTACCCGATGAAAAGGGGCTAGAATCGCCTCTGCACTAAGAACAAGAACCTCAGGAAAGGCGCTATCCCGAAAGGGTCAGGAAGCCGCCCCAAAGACTGACTCTATAAATGGACTATTGTTGTTTAATGTACATGTTAAAGTGTTAATTGTTATTTGAATATTAGGGGTACTACTAATCTAAAAGGGGAGGAATTGTGGTGTATGTACCTTTAAGACAGAACTACTTTTACAGCTCCTGTATACTGTAGTACCGGCAGTGACCACACCTGTATATAAGCCTTGCGCATGCCTCTGTACCCCCAGTCTTGAGACTACCCTCCTCCAGTAAATACCTGTTTATTGTTAAGTTACAGCATCCGTGTGGTTATTGAAAAACATCATACTCTCAGAATCACGGATCTAACAAGAAGGTCATAGACTTAGGTAGCAGTGGGGAAATTAAAAACCAGAGCATGTCAGGAAGGGGCAGAAGGCATGGAGTAAAAGGTAAAGTAATAAAAAGGGCAAAAGCAGGAACTAAGTGTCACAAAACATATTTGAAAGTTCTCTATCTGAATGCACGTAGCATTCGTAACAAAATAGACGAGTTAATGGCACAAATAACTACATATGGGTATGATCTTGTGGCCATTACAGAAACATGGCTGCAGGGTGACAATGCCTGGGAATTAAACATACCAGGTTATTTAACGATCAGGAAGGACAGGCAGGAAGGAAGGGGAGGTGGGGTGGCTATGTTAATAAAGGAAGGAATCACTGTAGTACAGAGAAATGATATTGGGTCAAAAGATCAGGATAATGAAACAGTTTGGGCGGAGGTAAGGAATAATAAGGGGAAAAAAACACTAGTGGGCGTAGTCTATAGGCCTCCGAACAGTTGCAACTCTGTTGGACGGAGTTTCAATCAGGAAATAGTTGAGGCTTGTAATAAGGGAACATCTATAATTATGGGGGATTTTAACTATCACATTAATTGGACAAATCAAATTGGGCAGGGCTGCCTTGAGGATGAGTTCATTGAGTGTATGAGGGATGGGTTTCTTGAGCAGTATGTAACTGAACCGACCAGGGGGCAAGCAACCTTAGATCTGGTCCTGTGTAACGAGACGGGATTAATTAAAAATGTCCTAGTAAAGGATCCCCTTGGAATGAGTGACCATAACATGGTTGAATTCCATATTCAATTAGAGGGTGAGAAGGTTGGATCTCAAACAAGCATGCTAAGCTTGAATAAAGGAGACTATGAAGGTATGAGAGCGGAATTGAGTAGAGTGGATTGGGAAAATAGATTAAAGGGTAAGACGATACACTATCAGTAGTGTACATTTAAGGAGTTATTTTACAACTTCTAAAAAATATATATTCCACTGAGAAGAAAAGGGTGTAAAAGAAAAGACAGCCATCCGTGGCTAAGTAAAGAAATTAAGGATAGTATTCGAATAAAAACAAGGGCATATAAGGTAGCCAAATCTAGTGGGAGGATAGAGGATTGGGAAAACTTTAAAAGACAGCAAAAAATAACAAAAAGATTGATTAAGAAAGGGAAGATAGATTATGAAAGTAAATTAGCAAAAAATATAAAAACAGATAGTAAGAGTTTTTATAGTTATATAAAAAGAAGAAGGGTGGCTAAAGTAAATGTTGGTCCCTTAGAGGATGAGACCGGGAAATTAATGGTGGGAAATATGGAGATGGCAAAAACACTGAATGAATATTTTGTATCAGTCTTTACAGTAGAGGACACTAAGAATATCCCAACACTGGACAAACAGGGGGCTATAGGGGGGGAGGAGCTAAACATGATCAAAATCACTAAGGAAGTGGTACTCGGTAAAATAATGGGACTCAAGGCGGATAAATCACCTGGACCTGATGGCTTACATCCTAGGGTCTTGAGGGAAGTGGCGGTAGGGATTGTGGATGCATTGGTAATAATTTTCCAAAACTCCCTGGACTCAGCAAAGGTCCCGGCAGTTAAAAAGGGCAGTAGACAGAAGGCTGGAAACTATAGACCGGTTAGCCTAACATCTGTGGTAGGTAAAATTTTAGAGTCCATTATTAAGGAGACAGTAACAGGACATTTGGATAATCATAATTTAATAGGACAAAGTCAGCATGGTTTTATGAAGGGGAAGTCATGTTTGACAAATTTGCTGGAGTTCTTTGAGGAAGTAACATATAGGGTGGATAAAGGGGAACCAGTGGACATAGTGTATTTAGACTTCCAAAAGGCATTTGACAAGGTGCCACACAAAAGATTATTGCTTAAGATAAAAAATCACGGGATTGGGGGTAATATTCTGGCATGGATAGAGGATTGGCTATCTAACAGAAGGCAGAGAGTTGGGATAAATGGTTCATTCTCAGACTGGCAATCAGTAACTAGTGGTGTCCCGCAGGGGTCAGTGCTGGGTCCCCAACTCTTTACAATCTATATTAACGATTTGGAGGAGGGGACCGAGTGTAACATATCAAAGTTTGCAGATGATACTAAGATGGGAGGGAAAGTAGTGAGTGAGGAGGACATAAAAAACCTGCAAGGGGACATAGACAGGCTAAGTAAGTGGGCAGAGATTTGGCAGATGGAATACAATACTGGAAAGTGTGAGGTTATGCACTTTGGCAGGAAAAATCGTAGAGCAAGTTATTATCTTAATGGCAAGAAACTGGAAAGTACTGAAGTACAAAGGGATCTGGTGCACGAAACTCAAAAGTTTAGTATGCAGGTGCAGCAAGTGATTAAGAAGGCCAATGGAATGTTAGCTTTCATTGCTAGGGGGATAGAATATAAAAATAGGGAGGTATTGCTTCAGTTGTACAAGGTATTGGTGAGACCGCACCTGGAATACTGCATACAGTTTTGGTGTCCATACTTAAGAAAAGACATACTTGCTCTCGAGTCAGTACAAAGAAGGTTCACTCGGTTAATTCCGGGGATGAGGGCATGGACATATGAGGAGAGGTTGAGTAGATTGGGACTCTACTCATTGGAGTTCAGAAGAATGAGAGGCGATCTTATTGAAACATATAAGATTGTGAAGGGGTTGGATCGGGTGGATGCGGGGAGGATGTTCCCGATGATGGGTGAAACTAGAACTAGGGGGCATAGTCTTAGAATAAGGGGCTGCTCTTTCAAAACTGAGATGAGGAGGAACTACTTCACTCAGAGGGTGATAGGTCCATGGAATATGCTGCCCCAAAAAGCTGTAGAAGCTACATCATTACATAAATTTAAAACAGAAATAGACAGTTTCCTAGAAGTAAAGGGAATTAAGGGTTACGGGGAGTGGACAGGAATTTGGACATGAGTCCAGGTTCGGATCGGACATGGCCCTGTGGGTTGTGGAGCGGGCCCAGGGGCCGTGTAGCCTGATCCTGCTATTTCGTGTGTCTAATTCTGTTTGATTCAGGAGATGGTTCTGTGATAGTAGATTGGCGGTTAGGATCAGATCAGCCATGGTCTTGTTGAGTGGCGGAGCAGGCTCGAGGGGCCGATTGGCCTGCTCCTGCTCCTATTTCTTATGTTCTTATGTTCTTTACCTCAACTGTTTGCCATCTTCTATCACCAGTTTGCATTTCTCATTTGTGTTTTTCCTTAACTTAGTTTATATACAGGAACATGTGGACCTCTCTCTTAAACAGGACAGTTAAACTATTAGCCAGGCAGGAACCAAGCAGAGGTTCTGCCCGGCTGGAACCTGAATGTACCCCAAAAGTGACCCATAGTCGACTGGATCTTCTGGGGACTTTATTAATTTATTTTTCAATATACTTAATGTTAGGAGAAAGTGGAGCCTCCCACCCACTCTCCCCTAATGTTAAAAATAACCTGCTGGATGAATAGAGCTCTGTGCATTTGTCCAAGCACACTGGCCGTGATTTTGCCGCGCTCAGTGGACGGAATGGGTGGCGGGTCAGCTGTGAAATTTAAAATGATTGACAGCAGGTCGGGAACCTGCTGTCAAAATGCGCACACCTGCATTTCGCAATGTCGAGTCTGCCAGCGCTGAACGGATCCGACAGGCAGCGGCGGAGGACCCAATTCAAATCATTACTGGCTTGTTTACAGCCACTTAACAATGCTTTTTTCCCCAACTTTTTGAATTTGAAAGGTCGCCCACCAGTTTCCTGCTGTGCCGAGTCCTCGTCTGTGAAGCTGAGGCTGGAGGTCACTTACCATTGAATCAGCTGATGAGCTGACAGCTTTAAATGTCAAGTCAAAGCCCTGAGCTGATTGAGATATGTTCCTTTAACCACTAGCTTCTCTAAACTATACTTCCATTACAGATTCAGAATGCTGCAAGTCTTCACACAAGTCTCCAACCAGTCTGACCTCAATACCTCTCCCACCATTGACAGATCGCTTCTGTCATCTCTACTTCACATTCCATCTATTCCATCAGCATGAGTGCCCTTTATACTCTCTCACCTTGGTCCTCAGAATCTGATGGCGATCAGCCCTAACACCAACATCACCAGGCACACCAGTAGCACCAACAACCACACCAACCTTCTCTGCAATCTTGTGATGCTGCACAGGACACAGGGCATCAGTACCCAACCACATTGCTGCCCGGGATGCCAGGGATGGCCTCACCATGGCCAGATTTACTTCACTTGACGCTGCACACCCTGGCTGCCACATGATGCGCCAGGTTGGCACCACCCCACACCAACAACATAAAGCATCCCTACAAAACCCAAACCATTTCTTTCATACTCCTCAGCATTGTGGGCGGTACCATTATGTCTCACCATTCACTGCAATTCACTAAACCACTTCCAAAGGTGCACACAAATCTGTCCAAGAATGCAGTGTTGAAAATAAAGATTTCAATATTTGACAGCACATTAACAGAAACTTCACAAGAACATTGGCTAAAACACACAAGTGTCGAACCTTGTGTGTTGTTAGTAGGTATGATTGCACTAGGATGAGGGCGAGTGTGAGGGGTGGTTAGTGAGATGGGGAAGTGAAAATGTAGATAGAGAGGGATGGGTGAGGTGAAAGGTAAGTTGGTGTGAGTAAGTGATGTGCAGGAGTAGGGTAGGGAAGGCAGAGTGATGGGGATGTGTTGAGTGGCACAGCAGGATGAGGTTAAGTGTGGCTTTGCAGTAACATTTTGTGATCTACTGAGATCATTGAAAGGTTCGCATCACTACAGCCCGGTCCATCTGACCACATCCTTACTTGTGTCTTCCTGTGCAATGTGCAACCAGGCTGCGTTGATCTCCTGGGGAGGTCTCTTCGATCCATTGGAAGGGAAGAGGACCTCCCTGCGTGCTGTGACTTCCTCCATGGAGGAAGTCATGGGAGAGCCTGGGTGCAGCCATGCACCTCTGTGCAGTGCTTGTCAGTGTTTGCAGCACCTCAATGTTGTAGAACACTGATAGCACAAATGTCAAAGTAAATTTGCGCATGGTCCCTTTAAGGAAACAGGCTGATGACACATCATCAAATGACATTATCAGACCCGCTTCCTTCAATTGGCTGGGAAACTTGCTGGGTGGGCTTAACAAGCCCAATCAGAGGAAAGATATGTTGGAGGCCGGGATGGAGCCAGCAGCGAGGCTGCGACCCTCCACTGACATAGCCCGCCACGGACCTGCCGAGCTTGGGGAAATCGCTGCCACTGACCCTGTGGCAGTGTGCAGTCAACAATTTTATTCCACGAACACTGGTAACTCCAGTATAACTCAAACATATCAAAAGCCTTACTTTGGCTGCTGCCTGGAGGCCAGCTGAAGAAATCAGATTTTTAAAAACATTTAAAAAGTGCATATGCTGCCTTTTAATAATCATATAAGATTTTTGAAGTTAGTTTTCAGGCAACTGAGGAATCTGGTGTACTGTGGATTCAGGCGTACTGTGGATTCAGGTGGATTGTGGATTCCGGTGTACTGTGGATTTCGGTGTACTGTGGAATCCAGTGTACTGTGGATTCAGGTGTTCTGTGGTTTCAGGTGTACTGTCAATGTAGGTGTACTGTGGATTCAGATGTAATGTGGATTCAGGTGTAGTGTAGATTCAGGTGTAGTGTGGATTCAGGTGTACTGTGGATTGAGGTGTAGTGTGGATCCATAGAAAACCTGAATCCACAATAAACCTGAATCCACTGTACACCTGAATCCACAGAACACCTGAATCCACAGTATGCCTGAAGTGTAGTGTGGATTTAGGTGTAGTGTGGATTGAGGTGTACTGTGGATTCAAGTGTTCTGTGGATTCAGGTGTACTGTGGATTAAGGTGTTCTATGGATTCAGGTGTACAGTGGATTCAGGTTTACTGTGGATTCAGGTATTCTATGGATTCAGATATACTGTGGATTCAGGTGTTCTGTGGATTCAGGTGTTCTGTGGATTCAGGTGTTCTGTGGATCCAGGTGTTCTGTGGATTCAGATGTACTGTGGCTTCAGGTGTTCTGTGGATTCAGGTGTACTGTCTATTCAGGAGTTCTGTGGATTCAGGTGTACAGTGGATTCAGGTGTTTTATTGATTCAGGTGTACTGTGGATTCAGGTGTTCCATGGATTCAGTTGTTCTGTGTATTCGGGTGTACTGTGTGTTCCGGTGTACTGTGGATTCAGGTGTACTGTGGAATCCGGTGTACTGTGTATTCAGGTTTTCTGTGGATTCGGGTGTACTGTTGATTTAGGCGCACTGTGGATTCAGGTGTAGTGTGGATTCAGGTGTAGTGTGGATTCAGGTGCAGTGTGGATTCAGGCATACTGTGGATTCAGGTTTTCTGTGGATTCAGGTGTACTGTCAATTTAGGCGCACTGTGGATTCAGGTGTTCTATGGATTCAGGTGTACAGTGGATTCAGGTGTACTGTTGATTTAGGCATACTGTGGATTCATGTGTTCTCTGGATTCAGGTGTACAGTGGATTCAGGTGTACTGTTGATTTAGGCATACTGTGGATTCATGTGTCCTATGGATTCAGGTGTACTGTGGATTCAGGTGTTCTGTGGATTAAGGTGTACAGTGGATTCAGGTGTACTGTTGATTTAGGCATACTGTGGATTCATGTGTTCCATGGATTCAGATGTTCTGTGGATTAAGATGTACTGTGGATTCAGGTGTTCTGTGGATTCAGGTGTACTGTGGATTCAGGTGTACTGTGGAATCAGGTGTTCTATGGATTCAGGTGTTCTGTGGATTCAGGTGTACTGTGGATTCAGGTGTATTGTGTATTCAGGTGTTCTGTGGATTAAGGTGTTCTCTAGATTCAGGTGTTCGGTCGATGCAGGTGTACTGTGGATCCAGTTGTTCTATGGATTCAGGTGTACTGTGCAATCAGGTGTTCTGTGGATCCACTTGTTCTGTGTATTCAGGTGTACTGTGGATTCCAGTGTACTGTGGAATTCGGTGTACTGTGGATTCAGGCGTACTGTGGATTCAGGTGTACTGTGTATTCAGGCAACTGTAGATTCAGGTGTTGTGTAGATTCAGGTTTTCTGTCGATTCAGGTATACTGTCGATGTAGGCATATTGTGGATTCAGGTGTACTGTAGATTCAGGTTTTCTGTGGATTCAGGTGTACTGTTGATTTAGGCGCACTTTGGATTCAGGTGTAGTGTGGATTCAGCTTTAGTGTGGATTCAGGTGCAGTGTGGATTCAGGCATACTGTGGAATCATGTGTTCTATGGATTCAGGTGTACAGTCGATTCAGGTGTACTGTTGACTTAGGCATACTGTGGATTCATGTGTTCTATGGATTCAGGTGTACTGTGGATTCAGGTGTTCTGTGGATTAAGGTGTACAGTGGATTCAGGTGTACTGTTGACTTAGGCATACTGTGGATTCATGTGTTCTATGGATTGAGATGTTCTGTGGATTAAGGTGTTCTGTGGATTAATGTGTTCTGTGGATTCAGGTGTTCTGTGGATTCAGGTGTACTGTGGATTCTGGTGTTCTATTGTTTCAGGTGTTCTATGGATTCAGGTATTCTATGGATTCAGATGTACTGTGGATTCAGATGTTCTGTGGATTAAGGTGTTCTATGGATTCAGGTGTACTGTGGATTCAGGTGTTCTGTGGACTAAGGTGCACGGTGGATTCAGGTGTACTGTGGATTAAGATGTTCTGTGGATTCAGGTGTACTGTGGATTCATGTGTACTGTGTATCAAGGTGTTCTGTGGATAATAGTGCATGGTGGATTCAGGTGTACTGTTGAATCAGGTGTTCTGTGGATTCAGGTGTTCTATGAATTCAGATGTACTGTGGATTCAGGTGTTCTGTGGATTCAGGTGTTCTGTGGATTAAGGTGTACTCTACATTCAGGTGTTCTGTTGATGCAGGTGTACAGTGGATTCAGGTGTTCATGAATTCAAATGTATTGTGATTTCAGGTGTTCTGTTGATTCAGGTGTACAGTGGATTCAGGTGTTCTATGGATTCAGGTGTACTGTAGATTCAGGTGTTCTGTGGATTCAGTTGTTCTGTGTGTTCAGGTGTACTGTGGATTCCGGTGTAATGTGGATTCAGGTGTACTGCAGATTCAGGTGTAGTATGGATTCAGGTGTACTGTCGATGTAGGCGTACTGTGGATTGAGGTGTAGTGTGAATCCATAGAAAACCTGAATCCACAATAAACCTGAATCCACAGAACACCTGAATCCACAGTACGCCTGAAGTGCAGTGTGGATTGAGTTGTAGTGTGGATTCAGGCGTAGTGTGGATTCAGGTGTAGTGTGGATTCAGCATTAGTGTGGATTCAGTTGCAGTGTGGATTCAGGCATACTGTGGATTCATGTGTTCTATGGATTCAGGTGTACAGTCGATTCAGGTGTACTGGTGACTTAGGCATACTGTGGATTCATGTGTTCTATGGATTCAGGTGTACTGTGGATTCAGGCATACTGTGGATTCATGTGTTCTATGGATTCAGGTGTACTGTGGATTCAGGCATACTGTGGATTCATGTGTTCTATGGATTCAGGTGTACAGTCGATTCAGGTGTACTGTTGACTTAGGCATACTGTGGATTCATGTGTTCTATGGATTCAGGTGTACTGTGGATTCAGGTGTTCTGTGGATTAAGGTGTACAGTGGATTCAGGTGTACTGTTGACTTAGGCATACTGTGGATTCATGTGTTCTATGGATTGAGATGTTATGTGGATTAAGGTGTTCTGTGGATTAAGGTGTTCTATGGATTCAGGTGTTCTGTGGATTCAGGTGTACTGTGGATTCTGGTGTTCTATTGATTCAGGTATTCTATGGATTCAGGTATTCTATGGATTCAGATGTACTGTGGATTCAGGTGTTCTGTGGATTAAGGTGTTCTATGGATTCAGGTGTACTGTGGATTCAGGTGTACTGTGCAATCAGGTGTTCTGTGGATTCAAGTGTTCTGTGGACTGGGTGCTCTCTAGATTCAGGTGTTCTGTCGATGCAGGTGTTCTATGGATACAGGTGCACTGTGGATTCAAGTGTTCTGTGCATTCAGGTGGACTGTCGATTCAGGTGTAGTGTGGACTCAGGTGTACAGTGGATTCAGGTGTACAGTGGATTCAGGTGTTCTATGGAATCAGATATTCTATTGATTCAGGTGTTCTCTGGATTCAGGTGTTCTATGGAATCAGATGTACTGTGAATTCAGGTGTTCTGTTGATTCAGGTGTTCTGTGGATTCGGGTGTACTGTGGATTAAGATGTTCTGTGGACTAAGGTGCACGGTGGATTCAGGTGTACTGTGGATTAAGGTGTTCTGTGGATTCAGGTGTACTGTGGATTCATGTGTACTGTGTATCAAGGTGTTCTGTGGATAATAGTGCATGGTGGATTCAGGTGTACTGTTGAATCAGGTGTTCTGTGGATTCAGGTGTTCTATGAATTCAGATGTACTGTGGATTCAGGTGTTCTGTGGATTCAGGTGTTCTGTTGATGCAGGTGCACAGTGGATTCAGGTGTTCATGGACTCAGATGTACTGTGCTTACAGGTGTTCTGTTGATTCAGGTGTACAGTGGATTCAGGTGTTCTATGGATTCAGGTGTACTGTAGATTCAGGTGTTCTGTGGATTCAGTTGTTCTGTGTATTCAGGTGCACTGTGGATTCCGGTGTACTGTGGATTCAGGTGTACTGTGGAATTCGGTGTACTGTGGATTCAGGTGTACTGTGGATTCAGATGTACTGTGTATTCAGGCAACTGTGGATTCAGGTGTTGTGTGGATTCAGGTTTTCTGTGGATTCAGGTGTACTGTGGATTCAAGTGTTCTGTGCATTCAGGTGGACTGTCGATTCAGGTGTAGTGTGAACATAAGAACATAAGAACATAAGAAGTAGGAGCAGGAGTAGGCCATACTGCCCCTCGGGCCTGCTCCAAATCAAGACTCACGTCCACTTCCCTGCCCTTTCCCCGTAACCCCTAATTCCCTTATCTGCTAGGAAACTGTCTATCTCCATTTTAAATTTATTTAATGTTGCAGCTTCCGCAACTCTCTGGGGTAGCAAATTCCATAGATTTACTACCCTCTGAGTGAAGAAGTTTCACCTCATCTCAGTTTTGAAAGGGCAGCCCCTTATTCTTAGATTATGCCCCCTAGTTCTAGTCTCAGCCATCAGTGGAAACATCCTCACCGTATCCACCCGATCAAGCCCCCTCACAATCTTATATGTTTCGATAAGATCGCCTCTCATTCTTCTGATCTCCAATGAGTAGAGTCCCAACCTACTCAACCTTTCCACATACGTCAACCCCCTCATCTCCGGAATCAACCGAGTGAACCTTCTCTGAACCGCCTCGAGAGCAAGTATATCATTTCTTAAATATGGAAACCAAAACTGCACGCAGTATTCCAGGTGTGGCCTCACCAATACCCTGTATAACTGCAGCAAGACTTCCCTGTTTTTATACTCCATCCCCCTTGCAATAAAAGCCAAGATTCCATTGGCCTTCCTGATCACCTGCTGCACCTGCATACTAACTTTTTGTGTTTCATGCACCAGGACCCCCAGATCCCTTTGTACTGTAGCACTTTGCAGTTTCTCTCCATTTAGATAATAACTTGCTCTTTGATTTTTTCTGCCAAAGTGCATAACCTCACACTTTCCAACATTATATTGCATCTGCCAAATCTCTGCCCACTCCCTTAGCCTGTCTATGTCCTTTTGCAGGTTTTTTATGTCCTCCTCACTCACTGCTTTCCCTCCCATCTTTGTATCGTCGGCAAACTTGGATATGTTGCACTCGGTCCCTTCCTCCAAATCGTTAATATAGATTGTAAAGAGTTGGGGTCCCAGCACTGACCCCTGCGGAACACCACTAGTTACTGATTGCCAGCCCGAGAATGAACCATTTATCCCAACTCTTTGTTTTCTGTTAGATAGCCAATCTTCCACCCATGCCAGTATATTACCCCCAATCCCGTGATTTCTTATCTTGATCAGTAATCTTTTGTGTGGAACCTTGTCAAATGCCTTTTGGAAGTCCAAATACACTACATCCACTGGTTCCCCTTTATCCACCCTGTATGTTACATCCTCAAAGAATTCGAGCAAATTTGTCAAACATGACTTCCCCTTCATAAAACCATGCTGACTCTGTCCTATTAAATT
This sequence comes from Somniosus microcephalus, assembly GCF_052327205.1. Classification (NCBI taxonomy): domain Eukaryota; kingdom Metazoa; phylum Chordata; class Chondrichthyes; order Squaliformes; family Somniosidae; genus Somniosus; species Somniosus microcephalus. The sequence goes on from NC_140990.1 coordinate 227,202,860, forward strand.
ATGTTTATCCAAATGCTCTGTTACTGTTTCCTTAATAATGCACTCCAACATTTTGCCAACCACAGATGTTAGGCTAACTGGTCTATGGTTTCCAGCTTTTTGTCTACTTCCCTTCTTAAATAAGGGTGTTACATTAGCAGTTTTCCAATCTGCCAGGACCTTTCCTGAGTCCAGGGAGTTCTGGAAAATAATCACCAATGCATCCACAATCCCTACCGCCACTTCTCTCAAGACCCTAGGATGTAGGCCATCAGGTCCGGGGGATTTATCCACCTTAAGTCCCATTATTTTACTGAGTACCATCTCCTTAGTGATTTTAATCGTGTTTAGCTCCTCCCCCCCCATTGCTCCCTGTTTCTCCAGTGTTGGGATATTTTTAGTGTCCTCTACTGTAAAGACTGATACAAAATATTTGTTCAGCGCCTTTGCCATCTCCATGTTCCCCACCACTAGTTTCCCGGTCCCATCCTCTAAGGGACCAACGTTCACTTTAGCCACCCTTTTTCTTTTTATATAGCTGTAGAAACTCTTGGTATCTGTTTTTATATTTTTTGCTAGTTTACTTTCATAATCTATCTTCCCTTTCTTAATTAATCTTTTAGTTATTGTTTGCTGGCTTTTAAAAGCTTCCCAATCTTCTATCCTCCCACTAGATTTGGCTACTTTATATGCCCTTGTTTTCAGTCAGATACTATCCTTTATTACTTTACTAAGCCACGGATGACTGTCTTTTCTTTTATTCCCCTTTTTCCTCAGTGGAATATATTTATCTTGAAAGATGTGAAATATCTCCTTGAATGTAGACCACTGCTCTTGTACTGTCTTACACTTTAATCTGTTTTCCCAGTCCACTTTAGTCAATTCTACTCTCATACCTTCATAGTCTCCTTTATTTAAGCTCAGTACGCTGGTTTGAGATCCAACTCTCTCATCCTCAAACTGAATTTGGAATTCAACCATATTATGGTCACTCATTCCAAGGGGATCCTTTACTAGGACATTTTTTATTAATCCTGTCTCATTACACAGGACCAGATCTAAGATTGCCTGTCCCCTGGTTGGTTCAGTTACATACTGCTCAAGGAACCCATCCCTAATACACCCTATGAACTCTTCCTCAAGGCTGCCATGCCCAATTTGATTAGTCCAGTCAATATGAAAGTTAAAATCCCCCATGATTATAGCTGTTCCCTTATTACAAGCCCCTACTATTTCCTGATTTATACTCCGACCAACAGAGTTGCAACTGTTAGGAGGCCTATAGACTACGCCCACTAGTGACTTTTTCCCCTTATTATTCCTTATCTCCACCCAAACTATTTCACTATCCTGATCCTTTGACCCAATATCATTTCTGACTATTGCAGTGATTCCATCCTTAATTAACATAGCAGCCCCACCTCCCATTCCTTCCTGTCTGTCCTTCCTAATTGTCAAATACCCTTGTATGTTTAGTTCCCAGTCATGATTATCTTGCAGCCATGTTTCCGTAATGGCCACCAGATCATACCCATGTGTAGTTATTTGTACTGTCAACTCATCAATTTTGTTACGAATGCTGCGTGCATTCAGATAAAGAACTTTCAAATATGTTTTCTGACAATTTATTCCTGCTTTTACCCCTTTTACTACTTTACCTTTATCATTATACATTGTGTCCCTTCCTGACACGCTCTGGTTTTTAATTCCCCCACTGCTACCTTGCTCTATTGCCTTCTCCGCTGTCATTTTTATTTTTCGCTCTCTTAAAACCTCCCCCCCACTAATTAGTTTAAAGCCCTCTCTACAGCCCTAGTTATTCGATTCGCCAGGACTCTAGTCCCAGCACTGGCCAAGTGAAGTTCATCCCAACGGAACAGCTCTCTCCTGTCCCAGTACTGATGCCAGTGTCCCAGGAAGCAAAACCCATTTCTCCCACACCAGTCTTTGAGCCATGCATTTAACTCTCTAACTTTATTTACCCTAGCCAAATTTGCACGTGGCTCAGGTAGTAATCCAAAGATTATTACCCTTGTGGTTCTGCTTATTAATTTGGCCCCTAGCTGCTCAAACTCCCTCAGCAGAACCTCCTTCATTCAGGTGTACAGTGGATTCAGGTGTTCAGTGGATTCAGGTGTTCTATGGATTGAGATATTCTATTGATTCAGGTGTTCTGTGGATTCAGCTGTACTGTGGATTAAGGTGTTCTGTGCATTCCAGTGTTCTGTGGATTCAGGTGTACTGTGGATTATGATGTTCTGTGGATTCAGGTGTACTGTGGATTCAGGTGTACTGTGGATCAAGGTGTTCTGTGCATTATAGTGCATGGTGGATTCAGGTGTACTGTTGAATCAGGTGTTCTGTGGATTCAGGTGTTCTATGAATTTAGATGTGCTGTGGATTCAGGTGTTCTGTGGATTCAGGTATTCTATGGATTCAGATGTACAGTGGATTCAGGTGTACTGTGGATTCAGGTGTACTGTGGATTCAGGTGTTCTGTGGATTCAAGTGTTCTGTGCATTCAGGTGTTCTGTGCATTCAGGTATTCTATGGTTTCAGGTGTTCTGTGGATTTAAGTGTTCTGTGGATTCAGGTGTTCTGTGGATTCAGGTATTCTATAGATTCAGGTGTACTTTGGATTCAGGTGTTCTGTGGATTCAGGTGTTCTGTGGATTCAGGTGTTCTGTAGATTCAGATGTACTATGGATTCAGGTATTCTATGGTTTCAGATGTACTGTGGATTCAGGTGTACTGTGGATTCTGGTGTACTGTGGATTCAGATGTACTGTGAATTCAGATGTTCTGTGGATTCAGTTGCACTGTGGAATCAGGTGTTCTGTGGATTCAGCTGTACTGTGGATTGAGGTGTACTGTGGATTCAGGTGTACCGTGGAATCTGGTGTTCTGTCAATTCAGGTGTTCTGTGGATTAAGGTGTTCTCTAGATTTAGCTGATCTGTCGATGCAGGTGTTCTATGGATTCAGGTGCACTGTAGATTCAAGTGTTCTGTGCATTCAGGTTGGTCTGTCGATTCAGGTGTAGTGTGGATTTAGGTGTACAGTAGATTCAGGTGTTCTATGGATTCAGGTATTCTATTGATTTAGGTGATCTCTGGATTCAGGTGTTCTATGGATTCAGATGTACTGTGAATTCAGGTGTTCTGTTGATACAGGTGTTCTGTGGATTCGGGTGTACTGTGGATTCAGGTGTATTGAGGATCAAGGTGTTCTGTGGAATCAGGTGTACTGTGGATTCAGATGTACTGTGGATTCAGGTGTACTGTGGATTGAGAGGTACTGTAGATTCAGGTGTACTGTGGATTTAGGTGTACTCTTCTGGTTTGGGTGATTAAACAAATAGAGTGTAACTTAATAAAACATTAAATAAAACTTAACAAATTAAATTAAAATTTGATTGGCCAGGATGATGATGGCCTCAAATCCCCGCAGTGCTCACCGGTCGTGGAAGACCTCAAGCGTTCCGGTTGACACCACATGCTCCATCTCCAGGGACACCCGGGGGTGAACATAGCTGCGGAAGAGAGGCAGTGAATCGGGCCGAATGAATGGATTCAGGTGTAGTAGGGATTCAGGTATACTGTGGAGACAGGTGTACTGTGGATTTTATGTGTAGTGTGGATTCCGTTGTTCTGTAGATTCAGGTGTACTGTGGATTCTGGTACACTGTGGAATTAGGTGTACTATGGATTCAGGTGTAGAGTGGATTTAGGTGTTCCATTGTTTCAGGTGTTCCATGGATTCAGGTGTTCCATGGATTCAGGCGTACTGTGGATTCAGGTGTACTGTGGTTTCAGGTGTTCCATGGAATCAGGTATTCAATGGATTCAGGTGCTCCATGGAATTAGGTGTTCTGTGGATTCAGGTGTACTGTGGATTCAGGTGTTCTGTGGATTCAGGTGTACTGTCGATTCAGGTGTTCTGTGGATACAGGTGTACTGTTGCATCAGGTGTTCTGTTGATTCAGGTGTTCTGTGGATACAGGTGTACTGTTGCATCAGGTGTTCTGTTGATTCAGGTGTTCTGTGGATTCAGATGTACAGTGGATTCAGGTGTTCTGTGGATGCAGGTGTACAGTGGATTCAGGTGTTCTATGGATTCAGGTATTCTTTGGATTCAGATCTACTGTGGATTATAGTGTACGGTGGATTCAGATGTACTGTGGATTCAGGTGTTCTGTGGATTCAGGTGTTCTATGGATTCAGGTATTCTATGGATTCAGGTGTATTGTGGATTCAGTTGCACTGTGAATTCACGTGTTCTGTGAATCCAGGTGCATTGTGGATTCAGGTGCTCTGTGGATTCAGGTGTTCTATGGATTCAGTTGTTCTGTGGATTCAGGTGTACTGTGGGTTCAGGTGTTCTGTGGATTCAGATGTTCTATGGATTCAGGTGTTCTATGGATTCAGGTGTTCCATGGATTCAGGTGTTCCATGGATTCAGATGTTCTGTGGATTCAGGTGTACTGTGGATTCAGATGTTCCATGGATTCAGGTGTTCTATGGATTCAGGTGTACTGTGGATTCAGGTGCACTGTGAATTCATGTGTTCTGTGAATTCAGGTGTTCTGTGGATTCAGGTGTACTGTCGATTCAGGTGTTCTGTGGATTCAGGTGTACTGTTGATTCAGGTGTTTTGTGGATTCAGGTGTACTGTTGAATCAGGTGTTCTGTTGATTCAGGTGTTCTGTGGATTCAGGTGTTCTGTTGATTCAGGTGTTCTGTGGATTCAGATGTACAGTGGATTCAGGTGTTCTGTGGATGCAGGTGTACACTGGATTCAGGTGTTCTATGGATTCAGGTATTCTTTGGATTCAGATCTACTGTGGATTATAGTGTACGGTGGATTCAGATGTACTGTGGATTCAGGTGTTCTATGGATTCAGGTGTTCCATGGATTCAGGTGTTCCATGGATTCAGGTGTTCCATGGATTCAGGTGTACTGTGGATTCAGGTGCACTGTGAATTCATGTGTTCTGTGAATTCAGGTGCATTGTGGATTCAGGTGTTCTGTGGATTAAGGTGTTCTCTAGATTCAGGTGTTCGGTTGGTGCAAGTATACAGTGGATTCAGTTGTTCTATGGATTCAGGTGTACTGTGGAATCAGGTGTTCTGTGGATCCACTTGTTCTGTGTATTCAGGTGTACTGTGGATTCCAGTGTACTGTGGATTCAGGTGTACTGCGGAATTCAGTGTATTGTGGATTCAGGCGTACTGTGGATTCAGGTGTACTGTGTATTCAGGCAACTGTAGATTCAGGTGTTGTGTGGATTCAGGTTTTCTGTCGATTCAGGTGTACTGTCGATGTAGGCGTATTGTGGATTCAGGTGTACTGTAGATTCAGGTTTTCTGTGGATTCAGGTGTACTGTTGATTTAGGCGCACTGTGGATTCAGGTGTAGTGTGGATTCAGGTGTAGTGTGGATTCAGGTGTACTGTGGATTCAGGTGCACTGTGGATTCAGGTGCACTGTGGATTCAGGTGTTCTGTGGATTCAGGTGTTCTGTGGAGTCAGGTGTTCTATGGATTCAGGTATTCTTTGGATTCAGATGTACTGTGTATTCAGGTGTACTGTTGATTCAGGTATTCTGTGGATTCAGGTATTCTATGGCTTCAGATGTACTGTGGAATCAGGTGTACTGTGGATTCAGGTGTACACTGGATTCAGGTGTTCTATGGATTCAGGTATTCTTTGGATTCAGATCTACTGTGGATTATAGTGTACGGTGGATTCAGATGTACTGTGGATTCAGGTGTTCTATGGATTCAGGTGTTCCATGGATTCAGGTGTTCCATGGATTCAGGTGTTCCATGGATTCAGGTGTACTGTGGATTCAGGTGCACTGTGAATTCATGTGTTCTGTGAATTCAGGTGCATTGTGGATTCAGGTGTTCTGTGGATTAAGGTGTTCTCTAGATTCAGGTGTTCGGTTGGTGCAAGTATACAGTGGATTCAGTTGTTCTATGGATTCAGGTGTACTGTGGAATCAGGTGTTCTGTGGATCCACTTGTTCTGTGTATTCAGGTGTACTGTGGATTCCAGTGTACTGTGGATTCAGGTGTACTGCGGAATTCAGTGTATTGTGGATTCAGGCGTACTGTGGATTCAGGTGTACTGTGTATTCAGGCAACTGTAGATTCAGGTGTTGTGTGGATTCAGGTTTTCTGTCGATTCAGGTGTACTGTCGATGTAGGCGTATTGTGGATTCAGGTGTACTGTAGATTCAGGTTTTCTGTGGATTCAGGTGTACTGTTGATTTAGGCGCACTGTGGATTCAGGTGTAGTGTGGATTCAGCTTTAGTGTGGATTCAGGTGCAGTGTGGATTCAGGCATACTGTGGATTCACGTGTTCTATGGATTCAGGTGTACTGTGGATTCAGGTGTTCTGTGGATTAAGGTGTACAGTGGATTCAGGTGTACTGTTGACTTAGGCACACTGTGGATTCATGTGTTCTATGGATTGAGATGTTATGTGGATTAAGGTGTTCTGTGGATTAAAGTGTTCTGTGGAATCAGGTGTTCTGTGGATTCAGGTGTACTGTGGATTCTGGTGTTCTATTGATTCAGGTGTTCTATGGATTTAGGTATTCTATGGATTCAGATGTACTGTGGATTCAGGTGTTCTGTGGATTAAGGTGTTCTATGGATTCAGGTTAACTTTGGATTCAGGTGTACTGTGGAATCAGGTGTTCTGTGGATTCAAGTGTTCTGTGGACCAAGGTGCTCTCTAGATTCAGGTGTTCTGTCGATGCAGGTGTTCTATGGATTCAGGTGCACTGTGGATTCAAGTGTTCTGTGCATTCAGGTGGACTGTCGATTCAGGTGTATCACAGAATCACAGAATCTACAGTGCAGATAGAGGCCATTTCGGCCCATCGAGCCTGCACCGACACATATCCCACCCTATCCCCGTAACCCCATGTATTTAATCCCCTAACACTAAGGGTCAATTTATCATAGCCAAATCAACCTAACCTGCACATCTTTGTGGATTCAGGTGTACAGTGGATTCAGGTGTTCAGTGGATTCAGGTGTTCTATGGAATCAGATATTTTATTGATTCAGGTGTTCTCTGGATTCAGGTGTTCTATGGAATCAGATGTACTGTGAATTCAGGTGTTCTGTTGATTCAGGTGTTCTGTGGATTCGGGTGTACTGTGGATTAAGATGTTTTGTGGACGAAGGTGCACGGTGGATTCAGGTGTACTGTGGATTAAGATGTTCTGTGGATTCAGATGTACTGTGGATTCAGGTGTTCTATAGATTCAAGTGTACTTTAGATTCAGGTGTTTTGTTGATTCAGGTTTTCTCTTGATTCAGGTGTACTGTGGATTCAGGTGTACTGTTGATTCAGGTGTACTGTGGAATCAGGTGTTCTGTGGATTCAGGTGTTCTGTGGATGCAGGTGTTCTGTGGATTCATGTGCACTGCGGATTCAGGTGTACTGTGGATTCAGGTGCACTGTGGATTCAGGTGCACTGTGGATTCAGGTGTTCTGTGGATTCAGGTGTTCTGTGGAGTCAGGTGTTCTATGGATTCAGGTATTCTTTGGATTCAGATGTACTGTGTATTCAGGTGTACTGTTGATTCAGGTATTCTGTGGATTCAGGTATTCTATGGTTTCAGATGTACTGTGGAATCAGGTGTACTGTGGATTCAGGTGTACTGTGGATTCAGGTGCAGTGTGGATTCAGGTGCACTGTGGATTCAGGTGTTCTGGGGATTCAGGTGTTCTGTGGAGTCAGGTGTTCTATGGATTCCGGTATTCTTTGAATTCAGATGTGCTGTGGAATCAGGTGTTCTGTGGATTCAGGTGTTCTCTGGATTCAGGTGTTCTGTGGATTCAGGTATTCTGTGGTGTCAGGTGTTCTATGGATTCAGGTATTCTTTGGATTCAGGAGTTCTGTGGATTCAGATGTACTGTGGATTCAGGTGTACTGTGCAATCAGATGTACTCTGGATTCAGGTGTTCTGTGGATTCAGGTGTTCTGTGGAGTCAGGTGTACTGTGGACTCAGGTGTTCTGTGGAGTCAGGTGTTCTATGGATTCAGGTATTCTTTGGATTCAGATGTACTGTAGATTCAGGTGCTTTATAGATTCAAGTGTACTTTAGATTCAGGTGTTCTGTTGATTCAGGTTTTCTCTCGATTCAGGTGTACTGTGGATTCAGGTGTACTGTTGTTTCAGGTGCACTGTGGAGTAAGGTGCTCTATGTATTTAGGTATTCTTTGGATTCTGGTGTTCTGTGGTTTCAGGTGCACTGTGCATTCAGGTGTACTGTGGATTCAGATGCACTGTGGATTCAGGTGTTCTATGGTTTCAGGTATTCTTTTGATTCAGATGTACCGTGGAATCAGGTGTTCTGTGGATTCAGGTGTTCTGTGGATTCAGGTGTTCTGTGGATTCAGGTGTTCTGTGAATTCTGGTGCACTGTGGATTCAGGTGTGCTGTGGATTCAGCTGTTCTATGGATTCAGGTGTTCTATGGATACAGATGTACTGTGGATTCAGGTGCACTGGTGATTCAGATGTACTGTGGATTCAGGTGTTCTGTGGATTCAGGTGCACTATGGATTCAGGTGTTGTATGGATTCAGGTATTCTTTGGATTCAGATGTACTGTAGAATGAGGTGTTCTGTGGCTTCAGGTGTTCTGTGGATTCAGGTGTTCTATGGATTCAGGTATACTGTGGATTCAGGTGTTCCATGGATTCAGGTGTTCTATGGAATCAGGTGTACTGTGGATTCAGGTGCACTGTGTGTTCAGTTGTACTGTGTATTCAGGTGTTCTGTGGATTCAGGTGTACTATGAATTCAGGTGTTCTGTGGACTGAAGTGCACTGTGGATTATGTTGTACTGTGGATTCAGGTGTTCTGTGGATTCAGGTGTTCTGTGGATTCAAGTGTACTTTAGATTCAGGTGTACTGTGTATTCAGGTGTACTGTGTATTCAGGTGTTCTGTGGATTGAAGTGCACTGTGGATTCTGTTGTACTGTGGATTCAGGTGTTCTGTGGATTGAGGTTTTCTGTGGATTCAGGTGTTCTGTGGATTCAGGTGTTCTGTGGATTCAAGTGTACTTTAGATTCAGGTGTACTGTGGATTCAGGTGCACTGTGGATTCTGGTGCTCTGTGAATTCAGGTGCACTGTGGATTCACGTGTTCTGTGGATTCAGGTGTTCTGTGGAGTCAGGTGTTCTATGGATTCAGGTATTCTTTGGATTCAGATGTGCTGTGGATTCAGCTGTTCTATTGATTCAAGTTTACTTTAGATTCAGGTGTTCTGTTGTTTCAGGTTTTCTCTGGATTCAGGTGTACTGTGGATTCAGGTGTACTGTTGATTCAGGTGTACTGTGGAATCAGGTTTTCTGTCGATTCAGGTGTTCTGTGGATTCAGGTGTTCTATGGATTCATGTCTTCTGTGGATTCAGGTGCACTGCAGATTCAGGTGTACTGTGGATTCCGGTGCGCTGTGGATTCAGGTGCACCGTGGATTCGGGTGTACTGTGGATTCAGTTGTTCTGTGGATTGAGATGTACTGTGGATTGAGGTGTACTGTGGATTGAGGTGTACTGTGGATTCAGGTGTACTGTGGAATCAGATGTTCTGTGGAGTCAGGTGTTCTGTGGATTCAGGTATTCTTTCGATTCAGATGTACTGTGGATTCAGGTGTTCTTTTGATTCAGGTGTTCTGTGGATTCAGATGTACCCTGGATTCAGGTGTTCTGTCGATTCAGGTATTCTATGGTTTCAGATGTACTGTGGAATCAGGTGTACTGTGGATTCAGGTGTACTGTGAATTCAGGTGTTCTGTGGGGTCAGGTGTACTGTGGACTCAGGTGTTCTGTGGAGTCAGGTGTTCTGTGGATTCCGTTATTCTTTGTATTCAGATGTACTGTGGATTCAGGTGTTCAGTGGATTCAGGTGTTCTGTTGTTTAAGGTGTTCTCTGGATTCAGGTGTTCTGTGTATTCCAGTGTTCTGTGGATTCAGATGTGCTGTGGATTCTGTTATGTCCGTGTATAATCAGACACAGACTGCGGAGAACGGTACATACGGTGTTTACTCAATGTGGCTCAGACTGCAACTGAACTGTACAGATTACTACTCAACATTATAGACAGGTGTGGTCACTGCCGGTACTGCAGTATACATGAGCTATAAAAAGTAGTTCCCCCCCTTAAAGGTACATACATTACAATTCCTCCCCTTTTTGATTAACAGTACCATAACACTCATTTAACAATTAAATATCAAACTAATTGCAATTAACATTTTTAACATGCAACATTAGCTGAAAATAGTCTATTTATAATTTCAGTCTTTGGGGAGGCTTCCTGATCCTTTCTGAATAGCGCCTTTCCTGAGTGTCTTTCTCTTGGTGCGGAGGCGATTCTGGCCCCCTGTCGTCGGTTGGTTCATCAGCTTCCGATGCTACTGTTTCTGGGGTAGATGCTACCTGTACGTCGGGTTCATCACCAGGTACGTATGGGCGAGGCATGGGGTTGACTTGTTCCTGTGACTCTAGGATCTGGTCAGCATGGCGTCTCATGATGCTCTCCCCAACATCCACTGTGTACATTAGTGGGCCCTGCCGTGTGCATATCATTCCTGGCTGCCATTTTTCTGTTCGGTAGTCGCGGGCCAAGACTGGTTGCCCTACATTGAAGCTCCTTGTTGGCTTCTCATGGATGTGCTGAAATTGCTTACTCTCAACATCTCTTCGTACGTTTGGTCTGAGCAAATCCAGGTGAGATCTTAACCTTCGGTTAAAGAACATCATGGCTGGGGCCTGGTTGATGACTGCGTGTGTTGCATTCCGGTAGGCGAACAGGAAATTGTCCACCTTGTGCTGCAGCGGAATGTTGTCATTGTACCTAGCCTTTATTGCCTTCTTAAAGGTTTGTACGAACCTCTCAGCCAATCCATTTGTGGCTGGATGATACGGGGCGGACGTGTAATGCCTTGCCCCACTCTTTTTCAAGAACCTCCGGAACTCTTCGGACACAAACTGTGGTCCGTTGTCAGAGCAAATCTGTTCTGGCAAGCCATTCCTGGCAAAAATGGTCCGTAGGACTGCAATAGTTTTCTCCGTGGTGGTGGAGGACATTTTGATGACCTCAGGCCATTTCAAGTGCGCATCCACGGCTATTAAAAACATTGAGTCCATGAATGGACCAGCAAAATCAATATGCGCCCGTTGCCATGGAGATGAGGGCCACTCCCATGAGTGTAGAGGGGCCTGTGGTGGTGCATTTTGGACTTTCTGGCATCCTGAGCAGCTCTTGGTCAGGTCTTCGATTTGTTTATCGATTCCCGGCCACCACACATAAGCCCTGGCTAGGCTTTTCATTTTTACCCCTCCCAGATGACACTCATGAAGCTCATTGAGCACTCTATCCCTTAACTTGGGTGGAATTACCACTCGGGATCCACACATCAAACTCCCCCGGCACACTGACAGCTGTTCTCTCCTTGTCGAGAATGCTGGCAACAGTGAGTCGCCATGTGCTGGCCATCCCTTCACCATCAAATCATATACCCGAGACAGTGTCGGGTCCTTTCGGGTTTCCTTTTCGATACATTATTTCAGGTATTCTTTGGATTCAGATGTACCGTGGAATCAGGTGTTCTGTGGATTAAGGTGTTCTGTGGATTCATGTTTTCTCTGGATTCAGGTGAACTGTGGATTCAGGTGTACTGTGGATTCAGGTGTACTGTGGATTCAGGTGTTTTATGGATTCAGGTGTTCTGTGGATTCAGGTGCACTGCGGATTCAGGTGCACTGTAGATTCAGGTGCACTGTGGATTCAGGTGTTTTATGGATTCAGGTATTCTTTGGATTCAGATGTGCTGTGGAATCAGGTCTTCTGTGGATTCAGGTGTTCTATGGATTCAGGTGTACTGTGGAATCAGGTGTTCTGTGGAGTCAGGTGTTCTATGGATTCAGGTATTCTTTGGATTCAGATGTACTGTGGATTCAGGTGTACTGTGGATTCAGGTGTTCTGTGGATTCAGATGTACTGTGGATTCAGGTCTACTGTGGATTGAGGTGTACTGTGGATTCAGGAGTACTGTGGAATCAGCTGTTCTGTGGAGTCAGGTGTTCTGTGGATTCAGGTATTCGGATTCAGGTATACTGTGGATTCAGGTGTTCTGTTGATTCAGGTGTTCTGTGGACTCAGATGTACTCTGGATTCAGGTGTTCTGTGGATTCAGGGATTCTATGATTTCAAATGTACTGTGGTTTCAGGTGTACTGTGGATTCAGGTGTACAGTGAATTCAGGTTTTCTGTGGAGTCAGGTGTACTGTGGACTCAGGTGTTCTGTGGATTCAGGTGTTCTGTTGTTGAAGGTGTTCTCTGGATTTAGGTGTTCTGTGCATTCCAGTATCCTGTGGATTCAGATGTACTGTGGAATCAGGAGTACTGTGCATTCAGTTGTACTGTGGATTCAGGTGTACTGTGGATTCAGGTATTCTGTGGATTCAGGTGTACTGTGGATTCAGGTGTACTGTTGATTCAGGTGTTCTGTGGATTCAGATGTACTCTGGATTCAGATGTATTGTGGAATCAGGAGTACTGTGCATTCAGTTGTACTGTGGATTCAGGTGTGCTGTGGATTCAGGTATTCTGTGGATTCAGGTGTACTGTGGATTCAGATGTACTGTGGATTTAGGTGATCTGTAGATTCCTGTGTTCTGTGGATTCAGGTATACTGTGGATTCAGGTGTTCTGTGGATTCAGGTGCACTGTGGATTCAGGTGCACTGTGGATTCAGGTCTTCTGTGGATTCAGGTGTACTGTGGAATCAGGTGTTCTGTTGATTCAGGTGTTCTGTGGATTCAGGTGTTCTGTGGATTCAGGTGTTCTGTGGATTCAGATGTACTCTGGATTCAGGTGTTCTGTGGTTTCAGCTGCACTTTTCATTCAGGTGTACTGTGAATTCAGGTGTTCAGTGGATTCAGGTGTTCTGTTGATTCAGGTGTTCTGTGGATTCAGGTGTACTCTGGATTCAGGTGTACTGTGGATAAAGGTGTATGTGAATTCAGGTTGGACTGTCGATTCAGGTGTCGTGTGGATTCAGGTGTTCTGTGGAGTCAGGTGTTCTGTGGATTCATGTATTCTTTGGATTCAGATGTTCTGTGGATTCAGGTGTTCTATAGATTCAAGTGTACTTTAGATTCAGGTGTTCTGTAGATTCATGTTTTCTCTGGATTCAGGTGTACTGTTGATTCAGGTGTACTGTGGATACAGGTGTTCTGTGGATTCAGGTGTTCTATGCATTCAGGTGTTCTGTGGATTCAGGTGCACTGCGGATTCAGGTGTACTGTGGATTCAGGTGCACTGTGGATCCAGGTGCACTGTGGATTCAGGTGTTCTGTGGATTCAGGTGTTCTGTGAAGTTAGGTGTTCTATGGATTCAGGTGTTCTTTGTATTCAGATGTGCTGTGGATTCAGGTGTACTGTGGATTCAGGTGTTCTGTGGATTCAGATGTACTGTGGATTCAGGTGTACTGTGGATTGAGGTGTACTGTGGATTCAGGTGTACTGTGGAATCAGGTGTTCTGTGGAGTCAGGTGTTCTGTGGATTCAGGTATTTTTTGGATTCAGATATACTGTGGATTCAGGTGTTCTGTTGATTCAGGTGTTCTGTGGATTCAGATGTAATCTGGATTCAGCTGTTCTGTGGATTCAGGTATTCTATGGTTTCAGATGTACTGTGGATTCAGGTGTAATGTGGATTCAGCTGTTCTGTAGATTCAGGTATTCTATGGATTCAGATGTCCTGTGGATTCAGGTGTTCTGTGGATTCAGGTGTTCTGTTGTTTAAGGTGTTCTCTGGATTCAGGAGTTCTGTGTATTCCAGTGTTCTGTGGATTCAGATGTACTGTGGATTCAGGTGTTCTGTGGATTCAGGTGCACTGTGGATTCAGGTGTTCTGTGGATTCAGGTGTTCTGTTGATTCAGGTGTTCTGTGGATTCAGATGTTCTGTCGATTCAGGTGTACTGCGGAATCAGGTGTACTGTGAATTCAGGTTGGGCTGTCGATTCAGGTGTCGTGTGGAATAAGGTGTACAGTGGATTCAGGTGTACAGTGGATTCAGATATTCTATTGATTTAGGTGTTCTCCGGATTCAGGTGTTCTATGGATTCAGATGTACTGTGAATTCAGGTGTTCTGTTGATTCGGGTGTACTGTGGATTAAGATGTTCTGTGGACTGAGGTGTACTGTGGATTCAGGTGCACTGTGGATTAAGATGTTCTGTGGATTCAGGTGTACTGTGGATTCAGCTGTATTGTGGATCAAGGTGTTCTGTGGAATCAGGTGTACTGTGGATTCAGATGTACTGTGGATTCAGGTGTACTCTGGATTCAGGTGTACTGTGGATAAAGGTGTACTGTGAATTCAGGTTGGACTGTCGATTCAGGTGTCGTGTGGATTCAGGTGTTCTGTGGAGCCATGTTTTCTGTGGATTCATGTATTCTTTGGATTCAGATGTACTGTGGATTCAGGTGTACTATAGATTCAAGTTTACTTTAGATTCAGGTGTTCTGTAGATTCATGTTTTCTCTGGATTCAGGTGTTCTGTGGATTCAGGTGATCTGTGGAGTTCGGTGTTCTATGGATTCAGGTATTCTTTGGATTCAGATGTACTGTGGATTCAGGTGTTCTGTGGATTCAGATGTACTGTGGATTGAGGTGTACTGTGGATTGAGGTGTACTGTGGATTCAAGTGTACTGTGGAATCAGGTGTTCTGTGGAGTCAGGTGTTCTGTGGATTCAGGTATTCTTTGGATTCAGATATACTGTGGATTCAGGTGTTCTGTTGATTCAGGTGTTCTGTGGATTCAGATGTACTCTGGATTCAGCTGTTCTGTGGATTCAGGTATTCTATGGTTTCAGATGTACTGTGGATTCAGGTGTACTGTGGAGTCAGGTGTACTGTGGACTCAGGTGTTCTGTGGAGTCAGGTGTTCTGTGGATTCAGGTATTCTTTGGATTCAGATGTACTGTGGATTCAGGTGTTCTGTTGATTCAGGTGTTCTGTGGATTCAGATGTACTCTGGGTTCAGGTGTTCTGTGAATTCAGGTGTTCTGTGGAGTCAGGTGTACTGTGGAATCAGGTGTTCTGTGGAGTCAGTTTTTCTGTGGATTCAGGTATTCTTTGGATTCAGATGTCCTGTGGATTCAGGTGTTCTGTGGATTCAGGTGTTCTGTTGTTTAAGGTGTTCTCTGGATTCAGGTGCTCTGTGTATTCCAGTGTTCTGTGGATTCAGATGTACTGTGGATTCAGGTGTTCTGTGGATTCAGGTGCACTGTGGATTCAGATGTTCTGTGGATTCAGGTGTACTGTGGAATCAGGTGTTCTGTTGATTCAGGTGTTCTGTGGATTCAGATGTTCTGTGGATTCAGATGTACTGTGGATTCAGGCATTCTATGGATTCAGATTAACTGTGGATTCCGGTGTACTGTCGATTCAGGTGTACTGCGGAATCAGGTGTACTGTGAGTTCAGGTTGGGCAGTCGATTCAGGTGTCGTGTGGATTCAGGTGTACAGTGGATTCAGGTGTACAGTGGATTCAGATATTCTATTGCTTTATGTGTTCTCTGGATTCAGGTGTTCTATGGATTCAGATGTACTGTGAATTCAGGTGTTCTGTTGATTCGGGTGTACTGTGGATTAAGATGTTCTGTGGAATGAGGTGTACTGTGGATTCAGGTGTACTGTGGATTAAGATGTTCTGTGGATTCAGGTGTACTGTGGATTCAGGTGTATTGTGGATCAAGGTGTCCTGTGGAATCAGGTGTACTGTGGATTCAGATGTACTGTGGATTCAGATGTACTGTGGATTCAGGTGTACTGTGGATTGAGGGATACTGTGGATTCAGGTGTACTGTGGATTTAGATGTACTCTTCTGGTTTGGGTGATTAAACAAATAGAGTATAACTTAATAAAACATTAAATAAAACTTAACAAATTAAATTAAAATTTGATTGGCCAGGATGATGATGGATTCAAATCCCCACGGTGCTCACCAGTCGCGGAAGGCCTCAAGCGTTCCGGCGGACACCGAATGCTCCATGTCCAGGGACACCTGGGGTCGAACATAGCCGCGGAAGAGAGGCAGGCAATCGGGCTGAATGAATGGATTCAAGTGTTCTGTGGATTCATGTGTTCTGTGGATTCAGGTGTTCTATAGATTCAAGTGTACTTTAGATTCAGGTGTTCTGTAGATTCAGGTTTTCTCTGGATTCAGGTGTACTGTGGATTCAGGTGTACTGTGGAATCAGGTGTTCTGTGGAATCAGGTGTTCTGTGGATTCAGGTGTTCTGTTGTTTAGGGAGTTCTCGGGATTCAGGTGTTCTGTGGATTCCGCTGATCTATGGATTCAGCTATTCTATGGATTCAGATGTACTGTGGATTCAGGTGTTCTGTGGATTCAGGTGTACTGTGGATTAAGATGTTCTGTGGATTGAGGAGTACTGTGGATTCAGGTGTACTGTGGATTTAGGTGTACTCTTCTGATTTGGGTGATTAAACAAATAGAGTATAACTTAATAAAACATTAAATAAAACTTAACAAATTAAATTAAAATTTGATTGGCCAGGATGATGATGGATTCAAATCCCCACGGTGCTCACCGGTCGCGGAAGGCCTCAAGCATTCCGGCGGACACCGAATGCTCCATGTCCAGGGACACCTGGGGTCGAACATAGCCGCGGAAGGGAGGCAGGCAATCGGGCTGAATGAATGGATTCAAGTGTTCTGTGGATTCATGTGTTCTGTGGATTCAGGTGTTCTATAGATTCAAGTGTACTTTAGATTCAGGTGTTCTGTAGATTCAGGTTTTCTCTGGATTCAGGTGTACTGTGGATTCAGGTGTATTGTGGAATCAGGTGTTCTGTGGAATCAGGTGTTCTGTGGATTCAGGTGTTCTGTTGTTTAAGGAGTTCTCGGGATTCAGGTGTTCTGTGGATTCCGCTGTTCTATGGATTCAGCTATTCTATGGATTCAGATGTACTGTGGATTCAGGTGTACTGTGGATTCAGGTATTCTGTGGATTCAGGTGTACTGTGGACTCAGGCGTTCTGTGGATTCAGGTGTACTGTGGAATAGGTGTTCTGTGGATTCAGGTGTTCTGTTGATTCAGGTGTTCTGTGGATTCAGCTGTTCTATGGATTCAGGTATTCTATGGATTCAGATGTACTGTGGATTCAGGTGTACTGTGGATTCAGGTATTCTGGGGATTCAGGTGTACTGTGGACTCAGGTGCTCTGTGGATTCAGGTGTACTGTGGAATAGGTGTTCTATGGATTCAGGTATTCTTTGGATTCAGATGTACTGTAGAATGAGGTGATCTGTGGCTTCAGGTGTTCTGTGTATTCAGGTGTTCTATGGATTCAGGTGTTCTGTGGTTTCAGCTGCACTTTTCATTCAGGTGTACTGTGAATTCAGGTGTTCTGTGGATTCAGGTGTTCTGTTGATTCAGGTGTTCTGTGGATCCTGGTGTACTCTGGATTCAGCTGTACTGTGGATAAAGGTGTATGTGAATTCAGCTTGGACTGTCGATTCATGTGTCGTGTGCATTCAGGTGTTCTGGGGAGTCAGGTGTTCTGTGGATTCATGTATTCTTTGGATTCAGATGTTCTGTGGATTCAGGTGTTCTATAGATTCAAGTGTACTTTAGATTCAGGTGTTCTGTAGATTCATGTTTTCTCTGGATTCAGGTGTACTGTTGATTCAGGTGTACTGTGGATTCAGGTGTTCTGTGGATTCAGGTGTTCTGTAGCTTCAGGTGTTCTATGGATTCAGGTGTACTGTGGATTCAGGTGCACTGCGGATTCAGGTGTACTGTGGAATCAGGTGCACTGTGGATTCAGGTGCACTGTGGATTCAGGTGTTATGTGAATTCAGGTGTTCTGTGAAGTTAGGTGTTCTATGGATTCAGGTATTCTTTGGATTCAGATGTACTGTGGATTCAGGTGTACTGTGGATTGCGGTGTTCTGTGGATTCAGATGTACTGTGGATACAGGTGTACTGTGGATTGAGGTGTACTGTGGATTCAGGTGTACTGTGGAATCAGGTGTTCTGTGGAGTCAGGTGTTCTGTGGATTCAGGTATTTTTTGGATTCAGATATACTGTGGATTCAGGTATTCTGTTGATTCAGGTGTTATGTGGATTCAGATGTACTCTGGATTCAGCTGTTCTGTGGATTCAGGTATTCTATGGTTTCAGATGTACTGTGGATTCAGGTGTAATGTGGATTCAGGTGTACTGTGAACTCAGGTGTTCTGTGGAGTCAGGTGTACTGTGGACTCAGGTGTTCTGTGGAGTCAGGTGTTCTGTGGATTCAGGTATTCTTTGGATTCAGATGTACTGTGGATTCAGATGTTCTGTTGATTCAGGTGTTCTGTGGATTCAGGTATTCCATGGATTCAGATGTCCTGTGGATTCAGGTGTTCTGTGGATTCAGGTGTATTGTGGATCAAGGTGTTCTGTGGAATCAGGTGTACTGTGGATTCAGATGTACTGTGGATTCAGATGTACTGTGGATTCAGGTGTACTGTGGATTGAGGGATACTGTGGATTCAGGTGTACTGTGGATTTAGATGTACTCTTCTGGTTTGGGTGTTTGAACAAATAGAGTGTAACTTAATAAAACATTAAATAAAACTTAACAATATAAATTAAAATTTGATTGGCCAGGATGATGATGGATTCAAATCCCCACGGCTCTCACCGGTCGCAGAAGGCCTCAAGCGTTCCGGCGGACACCGCATGCTCCATCTCCAGAATCACCCGGGGTCGAACATAGCCGCGGAAGAGAGGCAAGCAATCGGGCTGAATGAATGGATTCAAGTGTTCTGTGGATTCATGTGTTCTGTGGATTCAGGTGTTCTATAGATTCAAGTGTACTTTAGATTCAGGTGTTCTGTAGATTCAGGTTTTCTCTGGATTCACGTGTACTGTGGATTCAGGTGTACTGTGGATTCAGGTGTTCTGTGGATTCAGGTGTTCTATGGATTCAGGTGTTCTATGGATTCAGATGTACTGTGGAATCAGGTGTTCTGTGGATTCAGGTGTTCTGTGGATTCAGGTGTTCTATGGATTCAGGTGTACTGTGGATTCAAGTGTTCTGTGGAGTCAAGTGTTCTGTAGAGTCAGGTGTTCTGTGAATTGATGTATTCTTTGGATTCAAATGCATTGTGGATTCAGGTGTTCTGTTGATTTAGGTGTACTGTGGATTCAGGTGTTCTGTGGATTCAGGTGTTCTATGGATTCAGGTGTACTGTGGATTCAGGTGCACTGTGGATTGAGGTGTACTGTGGATTGAGGTGTACTGTGGATACAGGTGCAGTGTGGATTCAGGTGTTCTATGGATTCAGGTGTACTGTGGATTCAGGTGCACTGTGGATACAGGTGTTCTATGGATTCAGGTATTCTTTGGATTCAGATGTATTGTGGATTCAGGTGTTCTGTGGATTCAGATATTCCATTTTTTCAGCTGTTCTGTGGAATTAGGTGTACTGTGGTTTCAGGTGTACTGTGTATTCAGGTGTTCTGTGGAGTCAGGTGTACTGTGGAATAGGTGTTCTGTGGAATCAGGTGTTCTGTGGAAATAGGTGTTCTGTGGATTCAGGTATTCTTTGGATTCAGATGTACTGTGGATTCAGGTGTTCTGTTGATTCAGCTGTTCTGCGGATTCAGATGTACTCTGGATTCACGTGTTCTGTGGGTTCAGGTATTCTATGTTTTCAGATGTACCATGGATTCAGGTGTACTGTAGATTCAGGTGTACTGTGGATTCAGGTGTACTGTGAATTCAGGTGTTCTGTGGATTCAGTTGCACTGTAGAATCAGGTTTTCTGTGGATTCAAGTGTTCTGTTGTTTAAGGTGTTCTCTGGGTTCAGGTGTTTTGTGTATTCCAGTGTTCTGTGGATTCAGATGTACTGTGGATTCAGGAGTACTGTGCATTCAGTTGTACTGTGGATTCAGGTGTACTGTGGATTCAGGTATTCTGTGGATTCAGGTGTACTGTGGATTCAGGTGTTCTGTGGATTCAGGTGTTCTGTGGATTCAGGTATTCTTTGGATTCAGATGTACTGTGGATTCAGGTGTTCTGTGGATTCAGATGTACTCTGGATTCAGGTGTTCTGTGGATTCAGGTATTCTATGTTTTCAGATGTACTGTGAATTCAGGTGTACTGTAGATTCGGGTGTACTGTGGATTCAGGTGTACTGTGAATTTAGGTGTTCTGTGGATTCCGGTGTTCTGTGGATTCAGGTGTTCTGTGGATTCCGTTGTTCTGTGGATTCAGGTGTACAGTAGAATCAGGTGTTCTGTGGATTCAGGTGTTCTGTTGATTCAGGTGTTCTGTGGATTCAGATGTACTGTGGATTCAGGTGTTCTGTGGATTCAGGTGTTCTATGGATTCAGCTGTACTGTGGATTAAGATGTTCTGTGGATTGAGGAGTACTGTGGATTCAGGTGTACTGTGGATTTAGGTGTACTCTTCTGATTTGGGTGATTAAACAAATAGAGTATAACTTAATAAAACATTAAATAAAACTTAACAAATTAAATTAAAATTTGATTGGCCAGGATGATGATGGATTCAAATCCCCACGGTGCTCACCGGTCGCGGAAGGCCTCAAGCGTTCCGGCGGACACCGAATGCTCCATGTCCAGGGACACCTGGGGTCGAACATAGCCGCGGAAGGGAGGCAGGCAATCGGGCTGAATGAATGGATTCAAGTGTTCTGTGGATTCATGTGTTCTGTGGATTCAGGTGTTCTATAGATTCAAGTGTACTTTAGATTCAGGTGTTCTGTAGATTCAGGTTTTCTCTGGATTCAGGTGTACTGTGGATTCAGGTGTACTGTGGAATCAGGTGTTCTGTGGAATCAGGTGTTCTGTGGATTCAGGTGTTCTGTTGTTTAAGGAGTTCTCGGGATTCAGGTGTTCTGTGGATTCCGCTGTTCTATGGATTCAGCTATTCTATGGATTCAGATGTACTGTGGATTCAGGTGTACTGTGGATTCAGGTATTCTGTGGATTCAGGTGAACTGTGGACTCAGGTTTTCTGTGGATTCAGGTGTACTGTGGAATAAGTGTTCTGTGGAATCAGGTGTTCTGTTGATTCAGGTGTTCTGTGGATTCAGCTGTTCTATGGATTCAGGTATTCTATGGATTCAGATGTACTGTGGATTCAGGTGTACTGTGGATTCAGGTATTCTGGGGATTCAGGTGTACTGTGGACTCAGGTGCTCTGTGGATTCAGCTGCACTTTTCATTCAGGTGTACTGTGAATTCAGGTGTTCTGTGGATTCAGGTGTTCTGTTGATTCAGGTGTTCTGTGGATTCTGGTGTACTCTGGATTCAGGTGTACTGTGGACAAAGGTGTATGTGAATTCAGCTTGGACTGTCGATTCAGGTGTCGTGTGCATTCAGGTGTTCTGGGGAGTCAGGTGTTCTGTGGATTCATGTATTCTTTGGATTCAGATGTTCTGTGGATTCAGGTGTTCTATAGATTCAAGTGTACTTTAGATTCAGGTGTTCTGTAGATTCATGTTTTCTCTGGATTCAGGTGTACTGTTGATTCAGGTGTACTGTGGATTCAGGTGTTCTGTGGATTCAGGTGTTCTATGGATTCAGGTGTACTGTGGATTCAGGTGCACTGCGGATTCAGGTGTACTGTGGATTCAGGTGCACTGCGGATTCAGGTGCACTGTGGATTCAGGTGTTATGTGAATTCAGGTGTTCTGTGAAGTTAGGTGTTCTATGGATTCAGGTATTCTTTGGATTCAGATGTACTGTGGATTTAGGTGTACTGTGGATTGCGGTGTTCTGTGGATTCAGATGTACTGTGGATACAGGTGTACTGTGGATTGAGGTGTACTGTGGATTCAGGTGTACTGTGGAATCAGGTGTTCTGTGGAGTCAGGTGTTCTGTGGATTCTGGTATTTTTTGGATTCAGATATACTGTGGATTCAGGTGTTCTGTTGATTCATGTGTTATGTGGATTCAGATGTACTCTGGATTCAGCTGTTCTGTGGATTCAGGTATTCTATGGTTTCAGATGTACTGTGGATTCAGGTGTAATGTGGATTCAGGTGTACTGTGAATTCAGGTGTTCTGTGGAGTCAGGTGTACTGTGGACTCAGGTGTTCTGTGGAGTCAGGTGTTCTGTGGATTCAGGTATTCTTTGGATTCAGATGTACTGTGGATTCAGATGTTCTGTTGATTCAGGTGTTCTGTGGATTCAGGTATTCTATGGATTCAGATGTCCTGTGGATTCAGGTGTTCTGTGGATTCAGGTGTTCTGTTGTTTAAGGTGTTCTCTGCATTCAGATGTTCTGTGTATTCCAGTGTTCTGTGGATTCAGATGTACTGTAGATTCAGGTGTTCTGTGGATTCAGGTGCACTGTGGATTCAGGTGTTCTGTGGATTCAGGTGTTCTGTTGATTCAGGTGTTCTGTGGATTCAGATGTTCTGTCGATTCAGGTGTACTGCGGAATCAGGTGTACTGTGAATTCAGGTTGGGCTGTCGATTCAGGTGTCGTGTGGATTCAGGTGTACAGTGGATTCAGGTGTACAGTGGATTCAGATATTCTATTGATTTAGGTGTTCTCTGGATGCAGGTTTTCTATGGATTCAGATGTACTGTGAATTCAGGTGTTCTGTTGACTCGGGTGTACTGTGGATTAAGATGTTCTGTGGACTGAGGTGTACTGTGGATTCAGGTGTACTGTGGATTAAGATGTTCTGTGGATTCAGGTGTACTGTGGATTCAGATGTACTGTGGATTCAGGTGTTCTGTGGATTCAGGTGTACTCTGGATTCAGGTGTACTGTGGATAAAGGTGTACTGTGAATTCAGATTGGAATGTCGATTCAGGTGTCGTGTGGATTCAGGTGTTCTGTGGAGTGAGGTTTTCTGTGGATTCATGTATTCTTTGGATTCAGATGTACTGTGGATTCAGGCATTCTATAGATTCAAGTGTACTTTAGATTCAGGTGTTCTGTAGATTCATGTTTTCTCTGGATTCAGGTGTTCTGTGGATTCAGGTGTTCTGTGGAGTTAGGTGTTCTATGGATTCAGGTATTCTTTGGATTCAGATGTACTGTGGATTCAGGTGTTCTTTGGATTCAGATGCACTGTGGATTCAGGTATACTGTGGAGTCAGGTGTACTGTGGACTCAGGTGTTCTGTGGAGTCAGGTGTTCTGTGGATTCAGGTATTCTTTGGATTCAGATGTACTGTGGATTCAGGTGTTCTGTTGATTCAGGTGTTCTGTGGATTCAGATGTACTCTGGATTCAGGTGTTCTGTGAATTCAGGTGTTCTGTGGATTCAGGTGTACTGTGGAATCAGGTGTTCTGTGGAGTCAGGTGTTCGCTGGATTCAGGTATTTTTTGGATTCAGATATACTGTGGATTCAGGTGTTCTGTTGATTCAGGTGTTATGTGGATTCAGATGTACTCTGGATTCAGCTGTTCTGTGGATTCAGGTATTCTATGGTTTCAGATGTACTGTGGATTCAGGTGTAATGTGGATTCAGGTGTACTGTGAATTCAGGTGTTCTGTGGAGTCAGGTGTACTGTGGACTCAGGTGTTCTGTGGAGTCAGGTGTTCTGTGGATTCAGGTATTCTTTGGATTCAGATGTACTGTGGATTCAGATGTTCTGTTGATTCAGGTGTACTCTGGATTCAGGTGTACTGTGGATAAAGATGTACTGTGAATTCATGTTGGTCTGTCGATTCAGGTGTCGTGTGGATTCAGGTGTTCTGTGGAGCCATGTTTTCTGTGGATTCATGTATTCTTTGGATTCAGATGTACTGTGGATTCAGGTGTACTATAGATTCAAGTGTACTTTAGATTCAGGTGTTCTGTAGATTCATGTTTTCCCTGGATTCAGGTGTTCTGTGGATTCCGGTGATCTGTGGAGTTAGGTGTTCTCTAGATTCAGGTGTTCGGTCGGTGCAAGTATACAGTGGATTCAGTTGTTCTATGGATTCAGGTGTACTGTGGAATCAGGTGTTCTGTGGATCCACTTGTTCTGTGTATTCAGGTGTACTGTGGATTCCAGTGTACTGTGGATTCAGGTGTACTGCGGAATTCAGTGTATTGTGAATTCAGGCGTACTGTGGATTCAGGTGTACTGTGTATTCAGGCAACTGTAGATTCAGGTGTTGTGTGGATTCAGGTTTTCTGTCGATTCAGGTGTACTGTCGATGTAGGCGTATTGTGGATTCAGGTGTACTGTAGATTCAGGTTTTCTGTGGATTCAGGTGTACTGTTGATTTAGGCGCACTGTGGATTCAGGTGTAGTGTGGATTCAGCTTTAGTGTGGATTCAGGTGCAGTGTGGATTCAGGCATACTGTGGATTCACGTGTTCTATGGATTCAGGTGTACTGTGGATTCAGGTGTTCTGTGGATTAAGGTGTACAGTGGATTCAGGTGTACTGTTGACTTAGGCACACTGTGGATTCATGTGTTCTATGAATTGAGATGTTATGTGGATTAAGGTGTTCTGTGGATTAAAGTGTTCTGTGGATTGAGGTGTTCTGTGGATTCAGGTGTACTGTGGATTCTGGTGTTCTATTGATTCAGGTGTTCTATGGATTTAGGTATTCTATGGATTCAGATGTACTGTGGATTCAGGTGTTCTGTGGATTAAGGTGTTCTATGGATTCAGGTTAACTTTGGATTCAGGTGTACTGTGGAATCAGGTGTTCTGTGGATTAAAGTGTTCTGTGGACCAAGGTGCTCTCTAGATTCAGGTGTTCTGTCGATGCAGGTGTTCTATGGATTCAGGTGCACTGTGGATTCAAGTGTTCTGTGCATTCAGGTGGATTGTCGATTCAGGTGTATCACAGAATCACAGAATCTACAGTGCAGATAGAGGCCATTTCGGCCCATCGAGCCTGCACCGACACATATCCCACCCTATCCCCGTAACCCCATGTATTTAATCCCCTAACACTAAGGGTCAATTTATCATAGCCAAATCAACCTAACCTGCACATCTTTGTGGATTCAGGTGTACAGTGGATTCAGGTGTTCAGTGGATTCAGGTGTTCTATGGAATCAGATATTTTATTGATTCAGGTGTTCTCTGGATTCAGGTGTTCTATGGAATCAGATGTACTGTGAATTCAGGTGTTCTGTTGATTCAGGTGTTCTGTGGATTCGGGTGTACTGTGGATTAAGATGTTTTGTGGACTAAGGTGCACGGTGGATTCAGATGTACTGTGGATTAAGATGTTCTGTGGATTCAGATGTACTGTGGATTCAGGTGTTCTATAGATTCAAGTGTACTTTAGATTCAGGTGTTTTGTTGATTCAGGTTTTCTCTTGATTCAGGTGTACTGTGGATTCAGGTGTACTGTTGATTCAGGTGTACTGTGGAATCAGGTGTTCTGTGGATTCAGGTGTTCTGTGGATTCAGGTGTTCTATGAATTTAGATGTGCTGTGGATTCAGGTGTTCTGTGGATTCAGGTATTCTATGGATTCAGATGTACAGTGGATTCAGGTGTACTGTGGATTCAGGTGTACTGTGGATTCAGGTGTTCTGTGGATTCAAGTGTTCTGTGCATTCAGGTGTTCTGTGCATTCAGGTATTCTATGGTTTCAGGTGTTCTGTGGATTTAAGTGTTCTGTGGATTCAGGTGTTCTGTGGATTCAGGTATTCTATAGATTCAGGTGTACTTTGGATTCAGGTGTTCTGTGGATTCAGGTGTTCTGTGGATTCAGGTGTTCTGTAGATTCAGATGTACTATGGATTCAGGTATTCTATGGTTTCAGATGTACTGTGGATTCAGGTGTACTGTGGATTCTGGTGTACTGTGGATTCAGATGTACTGTGAATTCAGATGTTCTGTGGATTCAGTTGCACTGTGGAATCAGGTGTTCTGTGGATTCAGCTGTACTGTGGATTGAGGTGTACTGTGGATTCAGGTGTACCGTGGAATCTGGTGTTCTGTCAATTCAGGTGTTCTGTGGATTAAGGTGTTCTCTAGATTTAGCTGATCTGTCGATGCAGGTGTTCTATGGATTCAGGTGCACTGTAGATTCAAGTGTTCTGTGCATTCAGGTTGGTCTGTCGATTCAGGTGTAGTGTGGATTTAGGTGTACAGTAGATTCAGGTGTTCTATGGATTCAGGTATTCTATTGATTTAGGTGATCTCTGGATTCAGGTGTTCTATGGATTCAGATGTACTGTGAATTCAGGTGTTCTGTTGATACAGGTGTTCTGTGGATTCGGGTGTACTGTGGATTCAGGTGTATTGAGGATCAAGGTGTTCTGTGGAATCAGGTGTACTGTGGATTCAGATGTACTGTGGATTCAGGTGTACTGTGGATTGAGAGGTACTGTAGATTCAGGTGTACTGTGGATTTAGGTGTACTCTTCTGGTTTGGGTGATTAAACAAATAGAGTGTAACTTAATAAAACATTAAATAAAACTTAACAAATTAAATTAAAATTTGATTGGCCAGGATGATGATGGCCTCAAATCCCCGCAGTGCTCACCGGTCGTGGAAGACCTCAAGCGTTCCGGTTGACACCACATGCTCCATCTCCAGGGACACCCGGGGGTGAACATAGCTGCGGAAGAGAGGCAGTGAATCGGGCCGAATGAATGGATTCAGGTGTAGTAGGGATTCAGGTGTACTGTGAATTCAGGTGTTCTGTGGAGTCAGGTGTACTGTGGACTCAGGTGTTCTGTGGAGTCAGGTGTTCTGTGGATTCAGGTATTCTTTGGATTCAGATGTACTGTGGATTCAGATGTTCTGTTGATTCAGGTGTACTCTGGATTCAGGTGTACTGTGGATAAAGGTGTACTGTGAATTCAGGTTGGACTGTCGATTCAGGTGTCGTGTGGATTCAGGTGTTCTGTGGAGCCATGTTTTCTGTGGATTCATGTATTCTTTGGATTCAGATGTACTGTGGATTCAGGTGTACTATAGATTCAAGTGTACTTTAGATTCAGGTGTTCTGTAGATTCATGTTTTCTCTGGATTCAGGTGTTCTGTGGATTCAGGTGATCTGTGGAGTTGGGTGTTCTATGGATTCAGGTATTCTTTGGATTCAGATGTACTGTGGATTCAGGTGTTCTGTGGATTCAGATGTACTGTGGATTGAGGTGTACTGTGGATTGAGGTGTACTGTGGATTCAGGTGTACTGTGGAATCAGGTGTTCTGTGGAGTCAGGTGTTCTTTGGATTCAGGTATTCTTTGGATTCAGATATACTGTGGATTCAGGTGTTCTGTTGATTCAGGTGTTCTGTGGATTCAGATGTACTCTGGATTCAGGTGTACTGTGGAGTCAGGTGTTCTGTGGATTCAGGTGTACTGTGGATTGAGGTGTACTGTGGATTGAGGTGTACTGTGGATTCAGGTGTACTGTGGAATCAGGTGTTCTGTGGAGTCAGGTGTTCTTTGGATTCAGGTATTCTTTGGATTCAGATATACTGTGGATTCAGGTGTTCTGTTGATTCAGGTGTTCTGTGGATTGAGGTGTACTGTGGATTGAGGTGTACTGTGGAGTCAGGTGTACTGTGGACTCAGGTGTTCTGTGGAGTCAGGTGTTCTGTGGATTCAGGTATTCTTTGGATTCAGATATACTGTGGATTCAGGTGTTCTGTTGATTCAGGTGTTCTGTGGATTCAGATGTACTCTGGATTCAGCTGTTCTGTGGATTCAGGTATTCTATGGTTTCAGATGTACTGTGGATTCAGGTGTACTGTGGAGTCAGGTGTACTGTGGACTCAGGTGTTCTGTGGAGTCAGGTGTTCTGTGGATTCAGGTATTCTTTGGATTCAGATGTACTGTGGATTCAGGTGTTCTGTTGATTCAGGTGTTCTGTGGATTCAGATGTACTCTGGGTTCAGGTGTTCCATGAATTCAGGTGTTCTGTGGAGTCAGGTGTACTGTGGAATCAGGTGTTCTGTGGAGTCAGTTTTTCTGTGGATTCAGGTATTCTTTGGATTCAGATGTCCTGTGGATTCAGGTGTTCTGTGGATTCAGGTGTTCTGTTGTTTAAGGTGTTCTCTGGATTCAGGTGCTCTGTGTATTCCAGTGTTCTGTGGATTCAGATGTACTGTGGATTCAGGTGTTCTGTGGATTCAGGTGCACTGTGGATTCAGATGTTCTGTGGATTCAGGTGTACTGTGGAATCAGGTGTTCTGTTGATTCAGGTGTTCTGTGGATTCAGATGTTCTGTGGATTCAGATGTACTGTGGATTCAGGCATTCTATGGATTCAGATTAACTGTGGATTCCGGTGTACTGTCGATTCAGGTGTACTGCGGAATCAGGTGTACTGTGAGTTCAGGTTGGGCAGTCGATTCAGGTGTCGTGTGGACTCAGGTGTACAGTGGATTCAGGTGTACAGTGGATTCAGATATTCTATTGCTTTATGTGTTCTCTGGATTCAGGTGTTCTATGGATTCAGATGTACTGTGAATTCAGGTGTTCTGTTGATTCGGGTGTACTGTGGATTAAGATGTTCTGTGGAATGAGGTGTACTGTGGATTCAGGTGTACTGTGGATTAAGATGTTCTGTGGATTCAGGTGTACTGTGGATTCAGGTGTATTGTGGATCAAGGTGTCCTGTGGAATCAGGTGTACTGTGGATTCAGATGTACTGTGGATTCAGATGTACTGTGGATTCAGGTGTACTGTGGATTGAGGGATACTGTGGATTCAGGTGTACTGTGGATTTAGATGTACTCTTCTGGTTTGGGTGATTAAACAAATAGAGTATAACTTAATAAAACATTAAATAAAACTTAACAAATTAAATTAAAATTTGATTGGCCAGGATGATGATGGATTCAAATCCCCACGGTGCTCACCGGTCGCGGAAGGCCTCAAGCGTTCCGGCGGACACCGAATGCTCCATGTCCAGGGACACCTGGGGTCGAACATAGCCGCGGAAGAGAGGCAGGCAATCGGGCTGAATGAATGGATTCAAGTGTTCTGTGGATTCATGTGTTCTGTGGATTCAGGTGTTCTATAGATTCAAGTGTACTTTAGATTCAGGTGTTCTGTAGATTCAGGTTTTCTCTGGATTCAGGTGTACTGTGGATTCAGGTGTACTGTGGAATCAGGTGTTCTGTGGAATCAGGTGTTCTGTGGATTCAGGTGTTCTGTTGTTTAGGGAGTTCTCGGGATTCAGGTGTTCTGTGGATTCCGCTGATCTATGGATTCAGCTATTCTATGGATTCAGATGTACTGTGGATTCAGGTGTACTGTGGATTCAGGTATTCTGTGGATTCAGGTGTACTGTGGACTCAGGTGTTCTGTGGATTCAGGTGTACTGTGGAATAGGTGTTCTGTGGATTCAGGTGTTCTGTTGATTCAGGTGTTCTGTGGATTCAGCTGTTCTATGGATTCAGGTATTCTATGGATTCAGATGTACTGTGGATTCAGGTGTACTGTGGATTCAGGTATTCTGGGGATTCAGGTGTACTGTGGACTCAGGTGCTCTGTGGATTCAGGTGTACTGTGGAATAGGTGTTCTATGGATTCAGGTATTCTTTGGATTCAGATGTACTGTAGAATGAGGTGTTCTGTGGCTTCAGGTGTTCTGTGTATTCAGGTGTTCTATGGATTCAGGTGTTCTGTGGTTTCAGCTGCACTTTTCATTCAGGTGTACTGTGAATTCAGGTGTTCTGTGGATTCAGGTGTTCTGTTGATTCAGGTGTTCTGTGGATCCTGGTGTACTCTGGATTCAGGTGTACTGTGGATAAAGGTGTATGTGAATTCAGCTTGGACTGTCGATTCAGGTGTCGTGTGCATTCAGGTGTTCTGGGGAGTCAGGTGTTCTGTGGATTCAAGTGTACTTTAGATTCAGGTGTTCTGTAGATTCATGTTTTCTCTGGATTCAGGTGTACTGTTGATTCAGGTGTACTGTGGATTCAGGTGTTCTGTGGATTCAGGTGTTCTGTAGCTTCAGGTGTTCTATGGATTCAGGTGTACTGTGGATTCAGGTGCACTGCGGATTCAGGTGTACTGTGGAATCAGGTGCACTGTGGATTCAGGTGCACTGTGGATTCAGGTGTTATGTGAATTCAGGTGTTCTGTGAAGTTAGGTGTTCTATGGATTCAGGTATTCTTTGGATTCAGATGTACTGTGGATTCAGGTGTACTGTGGATTGCGGTGTTCTGTGGATTCAGATGTACTGTGGATACAGGTGTACTGTGGATTGAGGTGTACTGTGGATTCAGGTGTACTGTGGAATCAGGTGTTCTGTGGAGTCAGGTGTTCTGTGGATTCAGGTATTTTTTGGATTCAGATATACTGTGGATTCAGGTATTCTGTTGATTCAGGTGTTATGTGGATTCAGATGTACTCTGGATTCAGCTGTTCTGTGGATTCAGGTATTCTATGGTTTCAGATGTACTGTGGATTCAGGTGTAATGTGGATTCAGGTGTACTGTGAATTCAGGTGTTCTGTGGAGTCAGGTGTACTGTGGACTCAGGTGTTCTGTGGAGTCAGGTGTTCTGTGGATTCAGGTATTCTTTGGATTCAGATGTACTGTGGATTCAGATGTTCTGTTGATTCAGGTGTTCTGTGGATTCAGGTATTCTATGGATTCAGATGTCCTGTGGATTCAGGTGTTCTGTGGATTCAGGTGTATTGTGGATCAAGGTGTTCTGTGGAATCAGGTGTACTGTGGATTCAGATGTACTGTGGATTCAGATGTACTGTGGATTCAGGTGTACTGTGGATTGAGGGATACTGTGGATTCAGGCGTACTGTGGATTTAGATGTACTCTTCTGGTTTGGGTGTTTAAACAAATAGAGTGTAACTTAATAAAACATTAAATAAAACTTAACAATTTAAATTAAAATTTGATTGGCCAGGATGATGATGGATTCAAATTCCCACGGCTCTCACCGGTCGCGGAAAGCCTCAAGCGTTCCGGCGGACACCGCATGCTCCATCTCCAGAATCACCCGGGGTCGAACATAGTCGCTGAAGAGAGGCAAGCAATCGGGCTGAATGAATGGATTCAAGTGTTCTGTGGATTCATGTGTTCTGTGGATTCAGGTGTTCTATAGATTCAAGTGTACTTTAGATTCAGGTGTTCTGTAGATTCAGGTTTTCTCTGGATTCACGTGTACTGTGGATTCAGGTGTACTGTGGATTCAGGTGTTCTGTGGATTCAGGTGTTCTATGGATTCAGGTGTTCTATGGATTCAGATGTACTGTGGAATCAGGTGTTCTGTGGATTCAGGTGTTCTTTGGATTCAGGTGTTCTATGGATTCAGGTGTACTGTGGATTCAAGTGTTCTGTGGAGTCAAGTGTTCTGTAGAGTCAGGTGTTCTGTGAATTGATGTATTCTTTGGATTCAAATGCATTGTGGATTCAGGTGTTCTGTTGATTTAGGTGTACTGTGGATTCAGGTGTTCTGTGGATTCAGGTGTTCTATGGATTCAGGTGTACTGTGGATTCAGGTGCACTGTGGATTGAGGTGTACTGTGGATTGAGGTGTACTGTGGATACAGGTGCAGTGTGGATTCAGGTGTTCTATGGATTCAGGTATTCTTTGGATTCAGATGTATTGTGGATTCAGGTGTTCTGTGGATTCAGATATTCTATTTTTTCAGCTGTTCTGTGGAATTAGGTGTACTGTGGTTTCAGGTGTACTGTGTATTCAGGTGTTCTGTGGAGTCAGGTGTACTGTGGAATAGGTGTTCTGTGGAATCAGGTGTTCTGTGGAAATAGGTGTTCTGTGGATTCAGGTATTCTTTGGATTCAGATGTACTGTGGATTCAGGTGTTCTGTTGATTCAGCTGTTCTGCGGATTCAGATGTACTCTGCATTCACGTGTTCTGTGGGTTCAGGTATTCTATGTTTTCAGATGTACCATGGATTCAGGTGTACTGTAGATTCAGGTGTACTGTGGATTCAGGTGTACTGTGAATTCAGGTGTTCTGTGGATTCAGTTGCACTGTAGAATCAGGTTTTCTGTGGATTCAAGTGTTCTGTTGTTTAAGGTGTTCTCTGGGTTCAGGTGTTTTGTGTATTCCAGTGTTCTGTGGATTCAGATGTACTGTGGATTCAGGAGTACTGTGCATTCAGTTGTACTGTGGATTCAGGTGTACTGTGGATTCAGGTATTCTGTGGATTCAGGTGTACTGTGGATTCAGGTGTTCTGTGGATTCAGGTATTCTTTGGATTCAGATGTACTGTGGATTCAGGTGTTCTGTTGATTCAGGTGTTCTGTGGATTCAGATGTACTCTGGATTCAGGTGTTCTGTGGATTCAGGTATTCTATGTTTTCAGATGTACTGTGAATTCAGGTGTACTGTAGATTCGGGTGTACTGTGGATTCAGGTGTACTGTGAATTTAGGTGTTCTGTGGATTCCGGTGTTCTGTGGATTCAGGTGTTCTGTGGATTCCGTTGTTCTGTGGATTCAGGTGTACAGTAGAATCAGGTGTTCTGTGGATTCAGGTGTTCTGTTGATTCAGGTGTTCTGTGGATTCAGATGTACTGTGGATTCAGGTGTTCTGTGGATTCAGGTGTTCTATGGATTCAGCTATTCTATGGATTCAGATGTACTGTGGATTCAGGTGTTCTGTGGATTCAGGTGTTCTGTGGATTCAGGTGTATTGTGGATTAAGATGTTCTGTGGATTGAGGAGTACTGTGGATTCAGGTGTACTGTGGATTTAGGTGTACTCTTCTGATTAAACAAATAGAGTATAACTTAATAAAACATTAAATAAAACTTAACAAATTAAATAAAAATTTGATTGGCCAGGATGATGATGGATTCAAATCCCCACGGTGCTCACCGGTCGCGGAAGGCCTCAGGCGTTCCGGCGGACACCGAATGCTCCATGTCCAGGGACACCTGGGGTCGAACATAGCCGCGGAAGAGAGGCAGGCAATCGGGCTGAATGAATGGATTCAAGTGTTCTGTGGATTCATGTGTTCTGTGGATTCAGGTGTTCTATAGATTCAAGTGTACTTTAGATTCAGGTGTTCTGTAGATTCAGGTTTTCTCTGGATTCAGGTGTACTGTGGATTCAGGTGTACTGTGGAATCAGGTGTTCTGTGGAATCAGGTGTTCTGTGGATTCAGGTGTTCTGTTGTTTAAGGAGTTCTCGGGATTCAGGTGTTCTGTGGATTCCGCTGTTCTATGGATTCAGCTATTCTATGGATTCAGATGTACTGTGGTTCAGGTGTACTGTGGATTCAGGTATTCTGTGGATTCAGGTGTACTGTGGACTCAGGTGTTCTGTGGATTCAGGTGTACTGTGGAATAGGTGTTCTGTGGAATCAGGTGTTCTGTTGATTCAGCTGTTCTATGGATTCAGGTATTCTATGGATTCAGATGTACTGTGGATTCAGGTGTACTGTGAATTCAGGTATTCTGGGGATTCAGGTGTACTGTGGACTCAGGTGCTCTGTGGATTCAGGTGTACTGTGGAATAGGTGTTCTATGGATTCAGGTATTCTTTGGATTCAGATGTACTGTAGAATGAGGTGTTCTGTGGCTTCAGGTGTTCTGTGTATTCAGGTGTTCTATGGATTCAGGTGTTCTGTGGTTTCAGCTGCACTTTTCATTCAGGTGTACTGTGAATTCAGGTGTTCTGTGGATTCAGGTGTTCTGTTGATTCAGGTGTTCTGTGGATTCTGGTGTACTCTGGATTCAGGTGTACTGTGGACAAAGGTGTATGTGAATTCAGCTTGGACTGTCGATTCAGGTGTCGTGTGCATTCAGGTGTTCTGGGGAGTCAGGTGTTCTGTGGATTCATGTGTTCTGTGGATTCAGGTGTTCTATAGATTCAAGTGTACTTTAGATTCAGGTGTTCTGTAGATTCATGTTTTCTCTGGATTCAGGTGTACTGTTGATTCAGGTGTACTGTGGATTCAGGTGTTCTGTGGATTCAGGTGTTCTATGGATTCAGGTGTACTGTGGATTCCGGTGCACTGCGGATTCAGGTGTACTGTGGATTCAGGTGCACTGTGGATTCAGGTGTTCTGTTGATTCAGGTGTTCTGTGGATTCTGGTGTACTCTGGATTCAGGTGTACTGTGGACAAAGGTGTATGTGAATTCAGTTTGGACTGTCGATTCAGGTGTCGTGTGGATTCAGGTGTTCTGGGGAGTCAGGTGTTCTGTGGATTCATGTATTCTTTGGATTCAGATGTTCTGTGGATTCAGGTGTTCTATAGATTCAAGTGTACTTTAGATCCAGGTGTTCTGTAGATTCATGTTTTCTCTGGATTCAGGTGTACTGTTGATTCAGGTGTTCTATGGATTCAGGTGTACTGTGGATTCCGGTGCACTGCGGATTCAGGTGTACTGTGGATTCAGGTGCACTGTGGATTCAGGTGCACTGTGGATTCAGGTGTTATGTGAATTCAGGTGTTCTGTGAAGTTAGGTGTTCTATGGATTCAGGTATACTTTGGATTCAGATGTACTGTGGATTCAGGTGTACTGTGGATTGCGGTGTTCTGTGGATTCAGATGTACTGTGGATACAGGTGTACTGTGGATTGAGGTATACTGTGGATTCAGGTGTACTGTGGAATCAGGTGTTCTGGGGAGTCAGGTGTTCTGTGGATTCTGGTATTTTTTGGATACAGATATACTCTGGATTCAGGTGTTCTGTTGATTCAGGTGTTATGTGGATTCAGATGTACTCTGGATTCAGCTGTTCTGTGGATTCAGGTATTCTATGGTTTCAGATGTACTGTGGATTCAGGTGTAATGTGGATTCAGGTGCACTGTGAATTCAGGTGTTCTGTGGATTCAGGTGTACTGTGGACTCAGGTGTTCTGTGGAGTCAGGTGTTCTGTGGATTCAGGTATTCTTTGGATTCAGATGTACTGTGGATTCAGATGTTCTGTTGATTCAGGTGTTCTGTGGATTCAGGTATTCTATGGATTCAGATGTCCTGTGGATTCAGGTGTTCTGTGGATTCAGGTGTTCTGTTGATTAAGGTGTTCTCTGCATTCAGATGTTCTGTGTATTCCAGTGTTCTGTGGATTCAGATGTACTGTAGATTCAGGTGTTCTGTGGATTCAGGTGCACTGTGGATTCAGGTGTTCTGTGGATTCAGGTGTTCTGTTGATTCAGGTGTTCTGTGGATTCAGATGTTCTGTCGATTCAGGTGTACTGCGGAATCAGGTGTACTGTGAATTCAGGTTGGGCTGTCGATTCAGGTGTCGTGTGGATTCAGGTGTACAGTGGATTCAGGTGTACAGTGGATTCAGATATTCTATTGATTTAGGTGTTCTCTGGATGCAGGTTTTCTATGGATTCAGATGTACTGTGAATTCAGGTGTTCTGTTGATTCGGGTGTACTGTGGATTAAGATGTTCTGTGGACTGAGGTGTACTGTGGATTCAGGTGTACTGTGGATTAAGATGTTCTGTGGATTCAGGTGTACTGTGGATTCAGCTGTATTGTGGATCAAGGTGTTCTGTGGAATCAGGTGTACTGTGGATTCAGATGTACTGTGGATTCAGATGTACTGTGGATTCAGGTGTTCTGTGGATTCAGGTGTACTCTGGATTCAGGTGTACTGTGGATAAAGGTGTACTGTGAATTCAGATTGGACTGTCGATTCAGGTGTCGTGTGGATTCAGGTGTTCTGTGGAGTGAGGTTTTCTGTGGATTCATGTATTCTTTGGATTCAGATGTACTGTGGATTCAGGCGTTCTATAGATTCAAGTGTACTTTAGATTCAGGTGTTCTGTAGATTCATGTTTTCTCTGGATTCAGGTGTTCTGTGGATTCAGGTGTTCTGTGGAGTTAGGTGTTCTATGGATTCAGGTATTCTTTGGATTCAGATGTACTGTGGATTCAGGTGTTCTTTGGATTCAGACGTACTGTGGATTCAGGTATACTGTGGAGTCAGGTGTACTGTGGACTCAGGTGTTCTGTGGAGTCAGGTGTTCTGTGGATTCAGGTATTCTTTGGATTCAGATGTACTGTGGATTCAGGTGTTCTGTTGATTCAGGTGTTCTGTGGATTCAGATGTACTCTGGATTCAGGTGTTCTGTGAATTCAGGTGTTCTGTGGATTCAGGTGTACTGTGGAATCAGGTGTTCTGTGGAGTCAGGTGTTCTCTGGATTCAGGTATTTTTTGGATTCAGATATACTGTGGATTCAGGTGTTCTGTTGATTCAGGTGTTATGTGGATTCAGATGTACTCTGGATTCAGCTGTTCTGTGGATTCAGGTATTCTATGGTTTCAGATGCACTGTGGATTCAGGTGTAATGTGGATTCAGGTATACTGTGAATTCAGGTGTTCTGTGGAGTCAGGTGTACTGTGGACTCAGGTGTTCTGTGGAGTCAGGTGTTCTGTGGATTCAGGTATTCTTTGGATTCAGATGTACTGTGGATTCAGGTGTTCTGTTGATTCAGGTGTTCTGTGGATTCAGATGTACTCTGGATTCAGGTGTTCTGTGAATTCAGGTGTTCTGTGGATTCAGGTGTACTGTGGAATCAGGTGTTCTGTGGAGTCAGGTGTTCTCTGGATTCAGGTATTTTTTGGATTCAGATATACTGTGGATTCAGGTGTTCTGTTGATTCAGGTGTTATGTGGATTCAGATGTACTCTGGATTCAGCTGTTCTGTGGATTCAGGTATTCTATGGTTTCAGATGTACTGTGGATTCAGGTGTAATGTGGATTCAGGTATACTGTGAATTCAGGTGTTCTGTGGAGTCAGGTGTACTGTGGACTCAGGTGTTCTGTGGAGTCAGGTGTTCTGTGGATTCAGGTATTCTTTGGATTCAGATGTACTGTGGATTCAGATGTTCTGTTGATTCAGGTGTACTCTGGATTCAGGTGTACTGTGGATAAAGGTGTACTGTGAATTCAGGTTGGACTGTCGATTCAGGTGTCGTGTGGATTCAGGTGTTCTGTGGAGCCATGTTTTCTGTGGATTCATGTATTCTTTGGATTCAGATGTACTGTGGATTCAGGTGTACTATAGATTCAAGTGTACTTTAGATTCAGGTGTTCTGTAGATTCATGTTTTCCCTGGATTCAGGTGTTCTGTGGATTCCGGTGATCTGTGGAGTTAGGTGTTCTCTAGATTCAGGTGTTCGGTCGGTGCAAGTATACAGTGGATTCAGTTGTTCTATGGATTCAGGTGTACTGTGGAATCAGGTGTTCTGTGGATCCACTTGTTCTGTGTATTCAGGTGTACTGTGGATTCCAGTGTACTGTGGATTCAGGTGTACTGCGGAATTCAGTGTATTGTGGATTCAGGCGTACTGTGGATTCAGGTGTACTGTGTATTCAGGCAACTGTAGATTCAGGTGTTGTGTGGATTCAGGTTTTCTGTCGATTCAGGTGTACTGTCGATGTAGGCGTATTGTGGATTCAGGTGTACTGTAGATTCAGGTTTTCTGTGGATTCAGGTGTACTGTTGATTTAGGCGCACTGTGGATTCAGGTGTAGTGTGGATTCAGCTTTAGTGTGGATTCAGGTGCAGTGTGGATTCAGGCATACTGTGGATTCACGTGTTCTATGGATTCAGGTGTACTGTGGATTTAGGTGTTCTGTGGATTAAGGTGTACAGTGGATTCAGGTGTACTGTTGACTTAGGCACACTGTGGATTCATGTGTTCTATGAATTGAGATGTTATGTGGATTAAGGTGTTCTGTGGATTCTGGTGTACTCTGGATTCAGGTGTACTGTGGACAAAGGTGTATGTGAATTCAGCTTGGACTGTCGATTCAGGTGTCGTGTGCATTCAGGTGTTCTGGGGAGTCAGGTGTTCTGTGGATTCATGTATTCTTTGGATTCAGATGTTCTGTGGATTCAGGTGTTCTATAGATTCAAGTGTACTTTAGATTCAGGTGTTCTGTAGATTCATGTTTTCTCTGGATTCAGGTGTACTGTTGATTCAGGTGTACTGTGGATTCAGGTGTTCTGTGGATTCAGGTGTTCTATGGATTCAGGTGTACTGTGGATTCAGGTGCACTGCGGATTCAGGTGTACTGTGGATTCAGGTGCACTGTGGATTCAGGTGCACTGTGGATTCAGGTGTTATGTGAATTCAGGTGTTCTGTGAAGTTAGGTGTTCTATGGATTCAGGTATTCTTTGGATTCAGATGTACTGTGGATACAGGTGTACTGTGGATTGAGGTGTACTGTGGATTCAGGTGTACTGTGGAATCAGGTGTTCTGTGGAGTCAGGTGTTCTGTGGATTCTGGTATTTTTTGGATTCAGATATACTGTGGATTCAGGTGTTCTGTTGATTCATGTGTTATGTGGATTCAGATGTACTCTGGATTCAGCTGTTCTGTGGATTCAGGTATTCTATGGTTTCAGATGTACTGTGGATTCAGGTGTAATGTGGATTCAGGTGTACTGTGAATTCAGGTGTTCTGTGGAGTCAGGTGTACTGTGGACTCAGGTGTTCTGTGGAGTCAGGTGTTCTGTGGATTCAGGTATTCTTTGGATTCAGATGTACTGTGGATTCAGATGTTCTGTTGATTCAGGTGTTCTGTGGATTCAGGTATTCTATGGATTCAGATGTCCTGTGGATTCAGGTGTTCTGTGGATTCAGGTGTTCTGTTGTTTTAGGTGTTCTCTGCATTCAGATGTTCTGTGTATTCCAGTGTTCTGTGGATTCAGATGTACTGTAGATTCAGGTGTTCTGTGGATTCAGGTGCACTGTGGATTCAGGTGTTCTGTGGATTCAGGTGTTCTGTTGATTCAGGTGTTCTGTGGATTCAGATGTTCTGTCGATTCAGGTGTACTGCGGAATCAGGTGTACTGTGAATTCAGGTTGGGCTGTCGATTCAGGTGTCGTGTGGATTCAGGTGTACAGTGGATTCAGGTGTACAGTGGATTCAGATATTCTATTGATTTAGGTGTTCTCTGGATGCAGGTTTTCTATGGATTCAGATGTACTGTGAATTCAGGTGTTCTGTTGATTCGGGTGTACTGTGGATTAAGATGTTCTGTGGACTGAGGTGTACTGTGGATTCAGGTGTACTGTGGATTAAGATGTTCTGTGGATTCAGGTGTACTGTGGATTCAGCTGTATTGTGGATCAAGGTGTTCTGTGGAATCAGGTGTACTGTGGATTCAGATGTACTGTGGATTCAGATGTACTGTGGATTCAGGTGTTCTGTGGATTCAGGTGTACTCTGGATTCAGGTGTACTGTGGATAAAGGTGTACTGTGAATTCAGATTGGACTGTCGATTCAGGTGTCGTGTGGATTCAGGTGTTCTGTGGAGTGAGGTTTTCTGTGGATTCATGTATTCTTTGGATTCAGATGTACTGTGGATTCAGGCGTTCTATAGATTCAAGTGTACTTTAGATTCAGGTGTTCTGTAGATTCATGTTTTCTCTGGATTCAGGTGTTCTGTGGATTCAGGTGTTCTGTGGAGTTAGGTGTTCTATGGATTCAGGTATTCTTTGGATTCAGATGTACTGTGGATTCAGGTGTTCTTTGGATTCAGACGTACTGTGGATTCAGGTATACTGTGGAGTCAGGTGTACTGTGGACTCAGGTGTTCTGTGGAGTCAGGTGTTCTGTGGATTCAGGTATTCTTTGGATTCAGATGTACTGTGGATTCAGGTGTTCTGTTGATTCAGGTGTTCTGTGGATTCAGATGTACTCTGGATTCAGGTGTTCTGTGAATTCAGGTGTTCTGTGGATTCAGGTGTACTGTGGAATCAGGTGTTCTGTGGAGTCAGGTGTTCTCTGGATTCAGGTATTTTTTGGATTCAGATATACTGTGGATTCAGGTGTTCTGTTGATTCAGGTGTTATGTGGATTCAGATGTACTCTGGATTCAGCTGTTCTGTGGATTCAGGTATTCTATGGTTTCAGATGCACTGTGGATTCAGGTGTAATGTGGATTCAGGTATACTGTGAATTCAGGTGTTCTGTGGAGTCAGGTGTACTGTGGACTCAGGTGTTCTGTGGAGTCAGGTGTTCTGTGGATTCAGGTATTCTTTGGATTCAGATGTACTGTGGATTCAGGTGTTCTGTTGATTCAGGTGTTCTGTGGATTCAGATGTACTCTGGATTCAGGTGTTCTGTGAATTCAGGTGTTCTGTGGATTCAGGTGTACTGTGGAATCAGGTGTTCTGTGGAGTCAGGTGTTCTCTGGATTCAGGTATTTTTTGGATTCAGATATACTGTGGATTCAGGTGTTCTGTTGATTCAGGTGTTATGTGGATTCAGATGTACTCTGGATTCAGCTGTTCTGTGGATTCAGGTATTCTATGGTTTCAGATGTACTGTGGATTCAGGTGTAATGTGGATTCAGGTATACTGTGAATTCAGGTGTTCTGTGGAGTCAGGTGTACTGTGGACTCAGGTGTTCTGTGGAGTCAGGTGTTCTGTGGATT
Source organism: Somniosus microcephalus (assembly GCF_052327205.1). Lineage (NCBI taxonomy): Eukaryota > Metazoa > Chordata > Chondrichthyes > Squaliformes > Somniosidae > Somniosus > Somniosus microcephalus. Next base: position 227,243,228 of record NC_140990.1, read on the forward strand.
CAGGTATTCTTTGGATTCAGATGTACTGTGGATTCAGATGTTCTGTTGATTCAGGTGTACTCTGGATTCAGGTGTACTGTGGATAAAGGTGTACTGTGAATTCAGGTTGGACTGTCGATTCAGGTGTCGTGTGGATTCAGGTGTTCTGTGGAGCCATGTTTTCTGTGGATTCATGTATTCTTTGGATTCAGATGTACTGTGGATTCAGGTGTACTATAGATTCAAGTGTACTTTAGATTCAGGTGTTCTGTAGATTCATGTTTTCTCTGGATTCAGGTGTTCTGTGGATTCAGGTGATCTGTGGAGTTAGGTGTTCTCTAGATTCAGGTGTTCGGTCGGTGCAAGTATACAGTGGATTCAGTTGTTCTATGGATTCAGGTGTACTGTGGAATCAGGTGTTCTGTGGATCCACTTGTTCTGTGTATTCAGGTGTACTGTGGATTCCAGTGTACTGTGGATTCAGGTGTACTGCGGAATTCAGTGTATTGTGGATTCAGGCGTACTGTGGATTCAGGTGTACTGTGTATTCAGGCAACTGTAGATTCAGGTGTTGTGTGGATTCAGGTTTTCTGTCGATTCAGGTGTACTGTCGATGTAGGCGTATTGTGGATTCAGGTGTACTGTAGATTCAGGTTTTCTGTGGATTCAGGTGTACTGTTGATTTAGGCGCACTGTGGATTCAGGTGTAGTGTGGATTCAGCTTTAGTGTGGATTCAGGTGCAGTGTGGATTCAGGCATACTGTGGATTCACGTGTTCTATGGATTCAGGTGTACTGTGGATTTAGGTGTTCTGTGGATTAAGGTGTACAGTGGATTCAGGTGTACTGTTGACTTAGGCACACTGTGGATTCATGTGTTCTATGAATTGAGATGTTATGTGGATTAAGGTGTTCTGTGGATTCTGGTGTACTCTGGATTCAGGTGTACTGTGGACAAAGGTGTATGTGAATTCAGCTTGGACTGTCGATTCAGGTGTCGTGTGCATTCAGGTGTTCTGGGGAGTCAGGTGTTCTGTGGATTCATGTATTCTTTGGATTCAGATGTTCTGTGGATTCAGGTGTTCTATAGATTCAAGTGTACTTTAGATTCAGGTGTTCTGTAGATTCATGTTTTCTCTGGATTCAGGTGTACTGTTGATTCAGGTGTACTGTGGATTCAGGTGTTCTGTGGATTCAGGTGTTCTATGGATTCAGGTGTACTGTGGATTCAGGTGCACTGCGGATTCAGGTGTACTGTGGATTCAGGTGCACTGTGGATTCAGGTGCACTGTGGATTCAGGTGTTATGTGAATTCAGGTGTTCTGTGAAGTTAGGTGTTCTATGGATTCAGGTATTCTTTGGATTCAGATGTACTGTGGATACAGGTGTACTGTGGATTGAGGTGTACTGTGGATTCAGGTGTACTGTGGAATCAGGTGTTCTGTGGAGTCAGGTGTTCTGTGGATTCTGGTATTTTTTGGATTCAGATATACTGTGGATTCAGGTGTTCTGTTGATTCATGTGTTATGTGGATTCAGATGTACTCTGGATTCAGCTGTTCTGTGGATTCAGGTATTCTATGGTTTCAGATGTACTGTGGATTCAGGTGTAATGTGGATTCAGGTGTACTGTGAATTCAGGTGTTCTGTGGAGTCAGGTGTACTGTGGACTCAGGTGTTCTGTGGAGTCAGGTGTTCTGTGGATTCAGGTATTCTTTGGATTCAGATGTACTGTGGATTCAGATGTTCTGTTGATTCAGGTGTTCTGTGGATTCAGGTATTCTATGGATTCAGATGTCCTGTGGATTCAGGTGTTCTGTGGATTCAGGTGTTCTGTTGTTTTAGGTGTTCTCTGCATTCAGATGTTCTGTGTATTCCAGTGTTCTGTGGATTCAGATGTACTGTAGATTCAGGTGTTCTGTGGATTCAGGTGCACTGTGGATTCAGGTGTTCTGTGGATTCAGGTGTTCTGTTGATTCAGGTGTTCTGTGGATTCAGATGTTCTGTCGATTCAGGTGTACTGCGGAATCAGGTGTACTGTGAATTCAGGTTGGGCTGTCGATTCAGGTGTCGTGTGGATTCAGGTGTACAGTGGATTCAGGTGTACAGTGGATTCAGATATTCTATTGATTTAGGTGTTCTCTGGATGCAGGTTTTCTATGGATTCAGATGTACTGTGAATTCAGGTGTTCTGTTGATTCGGGTGTACTGTGGATTAAGATGTTCTGTGGACTGAGGTGTACTGTGGATTCAGGTGCACTGTGGATTAAGATGTTCTGTGGATTCAGGTGTACTGTGGATTCAGCTGTATTGTGGATCAAGGTGTTCTGTGGAATCAGGTGTACTGTGGATTCAGATGTACTGTGGATTCAGATGTACTGTGGATTCAGGTGTTCTTTGGATTCAGGTGTTCTCTGGATTCAGGTATTTTTTGGATTCAGATATACTGTGGATTCAGGTGTTCTGTTGATTCAGGTGTTATGTGGATTCAGATGTACTCTGGATTCAGCTGTTCTGTGGATTCAGGTATTCTATGGTTTCAGATGTACTGTGGATTCAGGTGTAATGTGGATTCAGGTGTACTGTGAATTCAGGTGTTCTGTGGAGTCAGGTGTACTGTGGACTCAGGTGTTCTGTGGAGTCAGGTGTTCTGTGGATTCAGGTATTCTTTGGATTCAGATGTACTGTGGATTCAGATGTTCTGTTGATTCAGGTGTTCTGTGGATTCAGGTATTCTATGGATTCAGATGTCCTGTGGATTCAGGTGTTCTGTGGATTCAGGTGTTCTGTTGTTTAAGGTGTTCTCTGCATTCAGATGTTCTGTGTATTCCAGTGTTCTGTGGATTCAGATGTACTGTAGATTCAGGTGTTCTGTGGATTCAGGTGCACTGTGGATTCAGGTGTTCTGTGGATTCAGGTGTTCTGTTGATTCAGGTGTTCTGTGGATTCAGATGTTCTGTCGATTCAGGTGTACTGCGGAATCAGGTGTACTGTGAATTCAGGTTGGGCTGTCGATTCAGGTGTCGTGTGGATTCAGGTGTACAGTGGATTCAGGTGTACAGTGGATTCAGATATTCTATTGATTTAGGTGTTCTCTGGATGCAGGTTTTCTATGGATTCAGATGTACTGTGAATTCAGGTGTTCTGTTGATTCGGGTGTACTGTGGATTAAGATGTTCTGTGGACTGAGGTGTACTGTGGATTCAGGTGTACTGTGGATTAAGATGTTCTGTGGATTCAGGTGTACTGTGGATTCAGCTGTATTGTGGATCAAGGTGTTCTGTGGAATCAGGTGTACTGTGGATTCAGATGTACTGTGGATTCAGATGTACTGTGGATTCAGGTGTTCTGTGGATTCAGGTGTACTCTGGATTCAGGTGTACTGTGGATAAAGGTGTACTGTGAATTCAGATTGGACTGTCGATTCAGGTGTCGTGTGGATTCAGGTGTTCTGTGGAGTGAGGTTTTCTGTGGATTCATGTATTCTTTGGATTCAGATGTACTGTGGATTCAGGCGTTCTATAGATTCAAGTGTACTTTAGATTCAGGTGTTCTGTAGATTCATGTTTTCTCTGGATTCAGGTGTTCTGTGGATTCAGGTGTTCTGTGGAGTTAGGTGTTCTATGGATTCAGGTATTCTTTGGATTCAGATGTACTGTGGATTCAGGTGTTCTTTGGATTCAGACGTACTGTGGATTCAGGTATACTGTGGAGTCAGGTGTACTGTGGACTCAGGTGTTCTGTGGAGTCAGGTGTTCTGTGGATTCAGGTATTCTTTGGATTCAGATGTACTGTGGATTCAGGTGTTCTGTTGATTCAGGTGTTCTGTGGATTCAGATGTACTCTGGATTCAGGTGTTCTGTGAATTCAGGTGTTCTGTGGATTCAGGTGTACTGTGGAATCAGGTGTTCTGTGGAGTCAGGTGTTCTCTGGATTCAGGTATTTTTTGGATTCCGATATACTGTGGATTCAGGTGTTCTGTTGATTCAGGTGTTATGTGGATTCAGATGTACTCTGGATTCAGCTGTTCTGTGGATTCAGGTATTCTATGGTTTCAGATGCACTGTGGATTCAGGTGTAATGTGGATTCAGGTATACTGTGAATTCAGGTGTTCTGTGGAGTCAGGTGTACTGTGGACTCAGGTGTTCTGTGGAGTCAGGTGTTCTGTGGATTCAGGTATTCTTTGGATTCAGATGTACTGTGGATTCAGGTGTTCTGTTGATTCAGGTGTTCTGTGGATTCAGATGTACTCTGGATTCAGGTGTTCTGTGAATTCAGGTGTTCTGTGGATTCAGGTGTACTGTGGAATCAGGTGTTCTGTGGAGTCAGGTGTTCTCTGGATTCAGGTATTTTTTGGATTCAGATATACTGTGGATTCAGGTGTTCTGTTGATTCAGGTGTTATGTGGATTCAGATGTACTCTGGATTCAGCTGTTCTGTGGATTCAGGTATTCTATGGTTTCAGATGTACTGTGGATTCAGGTGTAATGTGGATTCAGGTATACTGTGAATTCAGGTGTTCTGTGGAGTCAGGTGTACTGTGGACTCAGGTGTTCTGTGGAGTCAGGTGTTCTGTGGATTCAGGTATTCTTTGGATTCAGATGTACTGTGGATTCAGATGTTCTGTTGATTCAGGTGTACTCTGGATTCAGGTGTACTGTGGATAAAGGTGTACTGTGAATTCAGGTTGGACTGTCGATTCAGGTGTCGTGTGGATTCAGGTGTTCTGTGGAGCCATGTTTTCTGTGGATTCATGTATTCTTTGGATTCAGATGTACTGTGGATTCAGGTGTACTATAGATTCAAGTGTACTTTAGATTCAGGTGTTCTGTAGATTCATGTTTTCTCTGGATTCAGGTGTTCTGTGGATTCAGGTGATCTGTGGAGTTAGGTGTTCTCTAGATTCAGGTGTTCGGTCGGTGCAAGTATACAGTGGATTCAGTTGTTCTATGGATTCAGATGTACTGTGGAATCAGGTGTTCTGTGGATCCACTTGTTCTGTGTATTCAGGTGTACTGTGGATTCCAGTGTACTGTGGATTCAGGTGTACTGCGGAATTCAGTGTATTGTGGATTCAGGCGTACTGTGGATTCAGGTGTACTGTGTATTCAGGCAACTGTAGATTCAGGTGTTGTGTGGATTCAGGTTTTCTGTCGATTCAGGTGTACTGTCGATGTCGGCGTATTGTGGATTCAGGTGTACTGTAGATTCAGGTTTTCTGTGGATTCAGGTGTACTGTTGATTTAGGCGCACTGTGGATTCAGGTGTAGTGTGGATTCAGCTTCAGTGTGGATTCAGGTGCAGTGTGGATTCAGGCATACTGTGGATTCACGTGTTCTATGGATTCAGGTGTACTGTGGATTCAGGTGTTCTGTGGATTAAGGTGTACAGTGGATTCAGGTGTACTGTTGACTTAGGCACACTGTGGATTCATGTGTTCTATGAATTGAGATGTTATGTGGATTAAGGTGTTCTGTGGATTCTGGTGTACTCTGGATTCAGGTGTACTGTGGACAAAGGTGTATGTGAATTCAGCTTGGACTGTCGATTCAGGTGTCGTGTGCATTCAGGTGTTCTGGGGAGTCAGGTGTTCTGTGGATTCATGTATTCTTTGGATTCAGATGTTCTGTGGATTCAGGTGTTCTATAGATTCAAGTGTACTTTAGATTCAGGTGTTCTGTAGATTCATGTTTTCTCTGGATTCAGGTGTACTGTTGATTCAGGTGTACTGTGGATTCAGGTGTTCTGTGGATTCAGGTGTTCTATGGATTCAGGTGTACTGTGGATTCAGGTGCACTGCGGATTCAGGTGTACTGTGGATTCAGGTGCACTGTGGATTCAGGTGCACTGTGGATTCAGGTGTTATGTGAATTCAGGTGTTCTGTGAAGTTAGGTGTTCTATGGATTCAGGTATTCTTTGGATTCAGATGTACTGTGGATACAGGTGTACTGTGGATTGAGGTGTACTGTGGATTCAGGTGTACTGTGGAATCAGGTGTTCTGTGGAGTCAGGTGTTCTCTGGATTCAGGTATTTTTTGGATTCAGATATACTGTGGATTCAGGTGTTCTGTTGATTCATGTGTTATGTGGATTCAGATGTACTCTGGATTCAGCTGTTCTGTGGATTCAGGTATTCTATGGTTTCAGATGTACTGTGGATTCAGGTGTAATGTGGATTCAGGTGTACTGTGAATTCAGGTGTTCTGTGGAGTCAGGTGTACTGTGGACTCAGGTGTTCTGTGGAGTCAGGTGTTCTGTGGATTCAGGTATTCTTTGGATTCAGATGTACTGTGGATTCAGATGTTCTGTTGATTCAGGTGTTCTGTGGATTCAAGTATTCTATGGATTCAGATGTCCTGTGGATTCAGGTGTTCTGTGGAATCAGGTGTTCTGTTGTTTTAGGTGTTCTCTGCATTCAGATGTTCTGTGTATTCCAGTGTTCTGTGGATTCAGATGTACTGTAGATTCAGGTGTTCTGTGGATTCATGTGCACTGTGGATTCAGGTGTTCTGTGGATTCAGGTGTTCTGTTGATTCAGGTGTTCTGTGGATTCAGATGTTCTGTCGATTCAGGTGTACTGCGGAATCAGGTGTACTGTGAATTCAGGTTGGGCTGTCGATTCAGGTGTCGTGTGGATTCAGGTGTACAGTGGATTCAGGTGTACAGTGGATTCAGATATTCTATTGATTTAGGTGTTCTCTGGATGCAGGTTTTCTATGGATTCAGATGTACTGTGAATTCAGGTGTTCTGTTGATTCGGGTGTACTGTGGATTAAGATGTTCTGTGGACTGAGGTGTACTGTGGATTCAGGTGTACTGTGGATTAAGATGTTCTGTGGATTCAGGTGTACTGTGGATTCAGCTGTATTGTGGATCAAGGTGTTCTGTGGAATCAGGTGTACTGTGGATTCAGATGTACTGTGGATTCAGATGTACTGTGGATTCAGGTGTTCTTTGGATTCAGGTGTACTCTGGATTCAGGTGTACTGTGGATAAAGGTGTACTGTGAATTCAGATTGGACTGTCGATTCAGGTGTCGTGTGGATTCAGGTGTTCTGTGGAGTGAGGTTTTCTGTGGATTCATGTATTCTTTGGATTCAGATGTACTGTGGATTCAGGCGTTCTATAGATTCAAGTGTACTTTAGATTCAGGTGTTCTGTAGATTCATGTTTTCTCTGGATTCAGGTGTTCTGTGGATTCAGGTGTTCTGTGGAGTTAGGTGTTCTATGGATTCAGGTATTCTTTGGATTCAGATGTACTGTGGATTCAGGTGTTCTTTGGATTCAGATGTACTGTGGATTCAGGTATACTGTGGAGTCAGGTGTACTGTGGACTCAGGTGTTCTGTGGAGTCAGGTGTTCTGTGGATTCAGGTATTCTTTGGATTCAGATGTACTGTGGATTCAGGTGTTCTGTTGATTCAGGTGTTCTGTGGATTCAGATGTACTCTGGATTCAGGTGTTCTGTGAATTCAGGTGTTCTGTGGATTCAGGTGTACTGTGGAATCAGGTGTTCTGTGGAGTCAGGTGTTCTCTGGATTCAGGTATTTTTTGGATTCAGATATACAGTGGATTCAGGTGTTCTGTTGATTCAGGTGTTATGTGGATTCAGATGTACTCTGGATTCAGCTGTTCTGTGGATTCAGGTATTCTATGGTTTCAGATGTACTGTGGATTCAGGTGTAATGTGGATTCAGGTGTACTGTGAATTCAGGTGTTCTGTGGAGTCAGGTGTACTGTGGACTCAGGTGTTCTGTGGAGTCAGGTGTTCTGTGGATTCAGGTATTCTTTGGAGTCAGATGTACTGTGGATTCAGATGTTCTGTTGATTCAGGTGTTCTGTGGATTCAGGTATTCTATGGATTCAGATGTCCTGTGGATTCAGGTGTTCTGTGGATTCAGGTGTTCTGTTGTTTAAGGTGTTCTCTGCATTCAGATGTTCTGTGTATTCCAGTCTTCTGTGGATTCAGATGTACTGTGGATTCAGGTGTTCTGTGGATTCAGGTGCACTGTGGATTCAGGTGTTCTGTGGATTCAGGTGTTCTGTTGATTCAGGTGTTCTGTGGATTCAGATGTTCTGTCGATTCAGGTGTACTGCGGAATCAGGTGTACTGTGAATTCAGGTTGGGCTGTCGATTCAGGTGTCGTGTGGATTCAGGTGTACAGTGGATTCAGGTTTACAGTGGATTCAGATATTCTATTGATTTAGGTGTTCTCTGGATGCAGGTTTTCTATGGATTCAGATGTACTGTGAATTCAGGTGTTCTGTTGATTCGGGTGTACTGTGGATTAAGATGTTCTGTGGACTGAGGTGTACTGTGGATTCAGGTGTACTGTGGATTAAGATGTTCTGTGGATTCAGGTGTACTGTGGATTCAGCTGTATTGTGGATCAAGGTGTTCTGTGGAATCAGGTGTACTGTGGATTCAGATGTACTGTGGATTCAGATGTACTGTGGATTCAGGTGTTCTTTGGATTCAGGTGTACTCTGGATTCAGGTGTACTGTGGATAAAGGTGTACTGTGAATTCAGATTGGACTGTCGATTCAGGTGTCGTGTGGATTCAGGTGTTCTGTGGAGTGAGGTTTTCTGTGGATTCATGTATTCTTTGGATTCAGATGTATTGTGGATTCAGGCGTTCTATAGATTCAAGTGTACTTTAGATTCAGGTGTTCTGTAGATTCATGTTTTCTCTGGATTCAGGTGTTCTGTGGATTCAGGTGTTCTGTGGAGTTAGGTGTTCTATGGATTCAGGTATTCTTTGGATTCAGATGTACTGTGGATTCAGGTGTTCTTTGGATTCAGATGTACTGTGGATTCAGGTATACTGTGGAGTCAGGTGTACTGTGGACTCAGGTGTTCTGTGGAGTCAGGTGTTCTGTGGATTCAGGTATTCTTTGGATTCAGATGTACTGTGGATTCAGGTGTTCTGTTGATTCAGGTGTTCTGTGGATTCAGATGTACTCTGGATTCAGGTGTTCTGTGAATTCAGGTGTTCTGTGGATTCAGGTGTACTGTGGAATCAGGTGTTCTGTGGAGTCAGGTGTTCGCTGGATTCAGGTATTTTTTGGATTCAGATATACTGTGGATTCAGGTGTTCTGTTGATTCAGGTGTTATGTGGATTCAGATGTACTCTGGATTCAGCTGTTCTGTGGATTCAGGTATTCTATGGTTTCAGATGTACTGTGGATTCAGGTGTAATGTGGATTCAGGTGTACTGTGAATTCAGGTGTTCTGTGGAGTCAGGTGTACTGTGGACTCAGGTGTTCTGTGGAGTCAGGTGTTCTGTGGATTCAGGTATTCTTTGGATTCAGATGTACTGTGGATTCAGATGTTCTGTTGATTCAGGTGTTCTGTGGATTCAGGTATTCTATGGATTCAGATGTCCTGTGGATTCAGGTGTTCTGTGGATTCAGGTGTTCTGTTGTTTAAGGTGTTCTCTGCATTCAGATGTTCTGTGTATTCCAGTGTTCTGTGGTTTCAGATGTACTGTGGATTCAGGTGTTCTGTGGATTCAGGTGCACTGTGGATTCAGGTGTTCTGTGGATTCAGGTGTTCTGTTGATTCAGGTGTTCTGTGGATTCAGATGTTCTGTCGATTCAGGTGTACTGCGGAATCAGGTGTACTGTGAATTCAGGTTGGGCTGTCGATTCAGGTGTCGTGTGGATTCAGGTGTACAGTGGATTCAGGTGTACAGTGGATTCAGATATTCTATTGATTTAGGTGTTCTCTGGATGCAGGTTTTCTATGGATTCAGATGTACTGTGAGTTCAGGTGTTCTGTTGATTCGGGTGTACTGTGCATTAAGATGTTCTGTGGACTGAGGTGTACTGTGGATTCAGGTGTACTGTGGATTAAGATGTTCTGTGGATTCAGGTGTACTGTGGATTCAGCTGTATTGTGGATCAAGGTGTTCTGTGGAATCAGGTGTACTGTGGATTCAGATGTACTGTGGATTCAGATGTACTGTGGATTCAGGTGTTCTTTGGATTCAGGTGTACTCTGGATTCAGGTGTACTGTGGATAAAGGTGTACTGTGAATTCAGATTGGACTGTCGATTCAGGTGTCGTGTGGATTCAGGTGTTCTGTGGAGTGAGGTTTTCTGTGGATTCATGTATTCTTTGGATTCAGATGTATTGTGGATTCAGGCGTTCTATAGATTCAAGTGTACTTTAGATTCAGGTGTTCTGTAGATTCATGTTTTCTCTGGATTCAGGTGTTCTGTGGATTCAGGTGTTCTGTGGAGTTAGGTGTTCTATGGATTCAGGTATTCTTTGGATTCAGATGTACTGTGGATTCAGGTGTTCTTTGGATTCAGATGTACTGTGGATTCAGGTATACTGTGGAGTCAGGTGTACTGTGGACTCAGGTGTTCTGTGGAGTCAGGTGTTCTGTGGATTCAGGTATTCTTTGGATTCAGATGTACTGTGGATTCAGGTGTTCTGTTGATTCAGGTGTTCTGTGGATTCAGATGTACTCTGGATTCAGGTGTTCTGTGAATTCAGGTGTTCTGTGGATTCAGGTGTACTGTGGAATCAGGTGTTCTGTGGAGTCAGGTGTTCTCTGGATTCAGGTATTTTTTGGATTCAGATATACTGTGGATTCAGGTGTTCTGTTGATTCAGGTGTTATGTGGATTCAGATGTACTCTGGATTCAGCTGTTCTGTGGATTCAGGTATTCTATGGTTTCAGATGTACTGTGGATTCAGGTGTAATGTGGATTCAGGTGTACTGTGAATTCAGGTGTTCTGTGGAGTCAGGTGTACTGTGGACTCAGGTGTTCTGTGGAGTCAGGTGTTCTGTGGATTCAGGTATTCTTTGGATTCAGATGTACTGTGGATTCAGATGTTCTGTTGATTCAGGTGTTCTGTGGATTCAGGTATTCTATGGATTCAGATGTCCTGTGGATTCAGGTGTCCTGTGGATTCAGGTGTTCTGTTGTTTAAGGTGTTCTCTGCATTCAGATGTTCTGTGTATTCCAGTGTTCTGTGGATTCAGATGTACTGTGGATTCAGGTGTTCTGTGGATTCAGGTGCACTGTGGATTCAGGTGTTCTGTGGATTCAGGTGTTCTGTTGATTCAGGTGTTCTGTGGATTCAGATGTTCTGTCGATTCAGGTGTACTGCGGAATCAGGTGTACTGTGAATTCAGGTTGGGCTGTCGATTCAGGTGTCGTGTGGATTCAGGTGTACAGTGGATTCAGGTGTACAGTGGATTCAGATATTCTATTGATTTAGGTGTTCTCTGGATGCAGGTTTTCTATGGATTCAGATGTAATGTGAATTCAGGTGTTCTGTTGATTCGGGTGTACTGTGGATTAAGATGTTCTGTGGACTGAGGTGTACTGTGGATTCAGGTGTACTGTGGATTAAGATGTTCTGTGGATTCAGGTGTACTGTGGATTCAGCTGTATTGTGGATCAAGGTGTTCTGTGGAATCAGGTGTACTGTGGATTCAGATGTACTGTGGATTCAGATGTACTGTGGATTCAGGTGTTCTGTGGATTCAGGTGTACTCTGGATTCAGGTGTACTGTGGATAAAGGTGTACTGTGAATTCAGATTGGACTGTCGATTCAGGTGTCGTGTGGATTCAGGTGTTCTGTGGAGTGAGGTTTTCTGTGGATTCATGTATTCTTTGGATTCAGATGTACTGTGGATTCAGGCGTTCTATAGATTCAAGTGTACTTTAGATTCAGGTGTTCTGTAGATTCATGTTTTCTCTGGATTCAGGTGTTCTGTGGATTCAGGTGTTCTGTGGAGTTAGGTGTTCTATGGATTCAGGTATTCTTTGGATTCAGATGTACTGTGGATTCAGGTGTTCTTTGGATTCAGATGTACTGTGGATTCAGGTATACTGTGGAGTCAGGTGTACTGTGGACTCAGGTGTTCTGTGGAGTCAGGTGTTCTGTGGATTCAGGTATTCTTTGGATTCAGATGTACTGTGGATTCAGGTGTTCTGTTGATTCAGGTGTTCTGTGGATTCAGATGTACTCTGGATTCAGGTGTTCTGTGAATTCAGGTGTTCTGTGGATTCAGGTGTACTGTGGAATCAGGTGTTCTGTGGAGTCAGGTGTTCTCTGGATTCAGGTATTTTTTGGATTCAGATATACTGTGGATTCAGGTGTTCTGTTGATTCAGGTGTTATGTGGATTCAGATGTACTCTGGATTCAGCTGTTCTGTGGATTCAGGTATTCTATGGTTTCAGATGCACTGTGGATTCAGGTGTAATGTGGATTCAGGTATACTGTGAATTCAGGTGTTCTGTGGAGTCAGGTGTACTGTGGACTCAGGTGTTCTGTGGAGTCAGGTGTTCTGTGGATTCAGGTATTCTTTGGATTCAGATGTACTGTGGATTCAGATGTTCTGTTGATTCAGGTGTACTCTGGATTCAGGTGTACTGTGGATAAAGGTGTACTGTGAATTCAGGTTGGACTGTCGATTCAGGTGTCGTGTGGATTCAGGTGTTCTGTGGAGCCATGTTTTCTGTGGATTCATGTATTCTTTGGATTCAGATGTACTGTGGATTCAGGTGTACTATAGATTCAAGTGTACTTTAGATTCAGGTGTTCTGTAGATTCATGTTTTCTCTGGATTCAGGTGTTCTGTGGATTCAGGTGATCTGTGGAGTTAGGTGTTCTCTAGATTCAGGTGTTCGGTCGGTGCAAGTATACAGTGGATTCAGTTGTTCTATGGATTCAGGTGTACTGTGGAATCAGGTGTTCTGTGGATCCACTTGTTCTGTGTATTCAGGTGTACTGTGGATTCCAGTGTACTGTGGATTCAGGTGTACTGCGGAATTCAGTGTATTGTGGATTCAGGCGTACTGTGGATTCAGGTGTACTGTGTATTCAGGCAACTGTAGATTCAGGTGTTGTGTGGATTCAGGTTTTCTGTCGATTCAGGTGTACTGTCGATGTAGGCGTATTGTGGATTCAGGTGTACTGTAGATTCAGGTTTTCTGTGGATTCAGGTGTACTGTTGATTTAGGCGCACTGTGGATTCAGGTGTAGTGTGGATTCAGCTTTAGTGTGGATTCAGGTGCAGTGTGGATTCAGGCATACTGTGGATTCACGTGTTCTATGGATTCAGGTGTACTGTGGATTCAGGTGTTCTGTGGATTAAGGTGTACAGTGGATTCAGGTGTACTGTTGACTTAGGCACACTGTGGATTCATGTGTTCTATGAATTGAGATGTTATGTGGATTAAGGTGTTCTGTGGATTCTGGTGTACTCTGGATTCAGGTGTACTGTGGACAAAGGTGTATGTGAATTCAGCTTGGACTGTCGATTCAGGTGTCGTGTGCATTCAGGTGTTCTGGGGAGTCAGGTGTTCTGTGGATTCATGTATTCTTTGGATTCAGATGTTCTGTGGATTCAGGTGTTCTATAGATTCAAGTGTACTTTAGATTCAGGTGTTCTGTAGATTCATGTTTTCTCTGGATTCAGGTGTACTGTTGATTCAGGTGTACTGTGGATTCAGGTGTTCTGTGGATTCAGGTGTTCTATGGATTCAGGTGTACTGTGGATTCAGGTGCTCTGCGGATTCAGGTGTACTGTGGATTCAGGTGCACTGTGGATTCAGGTGCACTGTGGATTCAGGTGTTATGTGAATTCAGGTGTTCTGTGAAGTTAGGTGTTCTATGGATTCAGGTATTCTTTGGATTCAGATGTACTGTGGATACAGGTGTACTGTGGATTCAGGTATACTGTGGAGTCAGGTGTACTGTGGACTCAGGTGTTCTGTGGAGTCAGGTGTTCTGTGGATTCAGGTATTCTTTGGATTCAGATGTACTGTGGATTCAGGTGTTCTGTTGATTCAGGTGTTCTGTGGATTCAGATGTACTCTGGATTCAGGTGTTCTGTGGATTCAGGTGTACTGTGGAATCAGGTGTTCTGTGGAGTCAGGTGTTCTCTGGATTCAGGTATTTTTTGGATTCAGATATACTGTGGATTCAGGTGTTCTGTTGATTCAGGTGTTATGTGGATTCAGATGTACTCTGGATTCAGCTGTTCTGTGGATTCAGGTATTCTATGGTTTCAGATGTACTGTGGATTCAGGTGTAATGTGGATTCAGGTGTACTGTGAATTCAGGTGTTCTGTGGAGTCAGGTGTACTGTGGACTCAGGTGTTCTGTGGAGTCAGGTGTTCTGTGGATTCAGGTATTCTTTGGATTCAGATGTACTGTGGATTCAGATGTTCTGTTGATTCAGGTGTTCTGTGGATTCAGGTATTCTATGGATTCAGATGTCCTGTGGATTCAGGTGTTCTGTGGATTCAGGAGTTCTGTTGTTTAAGGTGTTCTCTGCATTCAGATTTTCTGTGTATTCCAGTGTTCTGTGGATTCAGATGTACTGTGGATTCAGGTGTTCTATGGATTCAGATGTCCTGTGGATTCAGGTGTTCTGTGGATTCAGGTGTTCTGTTGTTCAAGGTGTTCTCTGCATTCAGATGTTCTGTGTATTCCAGTGTTCTGTGGATTCAGATGTACTGTGGATTCAGGTGTACTGTGGAGTCAGGTGTACTGTGGACTCAGGTGTTCTGTGGAGTGAGGTTTTCTGTGGATTCATGTATTCTTTGGATTCAGATGTACTGTGGATTCAGGCGTTCTATAGATTCAAGTGTACTTTAGATTCAGGTGTTCTGTAGATTCATGTTTTCTCTGGATTCAGGTGTTCTGTGGATTCAGGTGTTCTGTGGAGTTAGGTGTTCTATGGATTCAGGTATTCTTTGGATTCAGATGTACTGTGGATTCAGGTGTTCTTTGGATTCAGATGTACTGTGGATTCAGGTATACTGTGGAGTCAGGTGTACTGTGGACTCAGGTGTTCTGTGGAGTCAGGTGTTCTGTGGATTCAGGTATTCTTTGGATTCAGATGTACTGTGGATTCAGGTGTTCTGTTGATTCAGGTGTTCTGTGGATTCAGATGTACTCTGGATTCAGGTGTTCTGTGGATTCAGGTGTACTGTGGAATCAGGTGTTCTGTGGAGTCAGGTGTTCTCTGGATTCAGGTATTTTTTGGATTCAGATATACTGTGGATTCAGGTGTTCTGTTGATTCAGGTGTTATGTGGATTCAGATGTACTCTGGATTCAGCTGTTCTGTGGATTCAGGTATTCTATGGTTTCAGATGTACTGTGGATTCAGGTGTAATGTGGATTCAGGTGTACTGTGAATTCAGGTGTTCTGTGGAGTCAGGTGTACTGTGGACTCAGGTGTTCTGTGGAGTCAGGTGTTCTGTGGATTCAGGTATTCTTTGGATTCAGATGTACTGTGGATTCAGATGTTCTGTTGATTCAGGTGTTCTGTGGATTCAGGTATTCTATGGATTCAGATGTCCTGTGGATTCAGGTGTTCTGTGGATTCAGGTGTTCTGTTGTTTAAGGTGTTCTCTGCATTCAGATGTTCTGTGTATTCCAGTGTTCTGTGGATTCAGATGTACTGTGGATTCAGGTGTTCTGTGGATTCAGGTGCACTGTGGATTCAGGTGTTCTGTGGATTCAGGTGTTCTGTTGATTCAGGTGTTCTGTGGATTCAGATGTTCTGTCGATTCAGGTGTACTGCGGAATCAGGTGTACTGTGAATTCAGGTTGGGCTGTCGATTCAGGTGTCGTGTGGATTCAGGTGTACAGTGGATTCAGGTGTACAGTGGATTCAGATATTCTATTGATTTAGGTGTTCTCTGGATGCAGGTTTTCTATGGATTCAGATGTACTGTGAATTCAGGTGTTCTGTTGATTCGGGTGTACAGTGGATTAAGATGTTCTGTGGACTGAGGTGTACTGTGGATTCAGGTGTACTGTGGATTAAGATGTTCTGTGGATTCAGGTGTACTGTGGATTCAGCTGTATTGTGGATCAAGGTGTTCTGTGGAATCAGGTGTACTGTGGATTCAGATGTACTGTGGATTCAGATGTACTGTGGATTCAGGTGTTCTTTGGATTCAGGTGTACTCTGGATTCAGGTGTACTGTGGATAAAGGTGTACTGTGAATTCAGATTGGACTGTCGATTCAGGTGTCGTGTGGATTCAGGTGTTCTGTGGAGTGAGGTTTTCTGTGGATTCATGTATTCTTTGGATTCAGATGTATTGTGGATTCAGGCGTTCTATAGATTCAAGTGTACTTTAGATTCAGGTGTTCTGTAGATTCATGTTTTCTCTGGATTCAGGTGTTCTGTGGATTCAGGTGTTCTGTGGAGTTAGGTGTTCTATGGATTCAGGTATTCTTTGGATTCAGATGTACTGTGGATTCAGGTGTTCTTTGGATTCAGATGTACTGTGGATTCAGGTATACTGTGGAGTCAGGTGTACTGTGGACTCAGGTGTTCTGTGGAGTCAGGTGTTCTGTGGATTCAGGTATTCTTTGGATTCAGATGTACTGTGGATTCAGGTGTTCTGTTGATTCAGGTGTTCTGTGGATTCAGGTGTACTGTGGAATCAGGTGTTCTGTGGAGTCAGGTGTTCTGTGGATTCTGGTATTTTTTGGATTCAGATATACTGTGGATTCAGGTGTTCTGTTGATTCATGTGTTATGTGGATTCAGATGTACTCTGGATTCAGCTGTTCTGTGGATTCAGGTATTCTATGGTTTCAGATGTACTGTGGATTCAGGTGTAATGTGGATTCAGGTGTACTGTGAATTCAGGTGTTCTGTGGAGTCAGGTGTACTGTGGACTCAGGTGTTCTGTGGAGTCAGGTGTTCTGTGGATTCAGGTATTCTTTGGATTCAGATGTACTGTGGATTCAGATGTTCTGTTGATTCAGGTGTTCTGTGGATTCAGGTATTCTATGGATTCAGATGTCCTGTGGATTCAGGTGTTCTGTGGATTCAGGTGTTCTGTTGTTTTAGGTGTTCTCTGCATTCAGATGTTCTGTGTATTCCAGTGTTCTGTGGATTCAGATGTACTGTAGATTCAGGTGTTCTGTGGATTCAGGTGCACTGTGGATTCAGGTGTTCTGTGGATTCAGGTGTTCTGTTGATTCAGGTGTTCTGTGGATTCAGATGTTCTGTCGATTCAGGTGTACTGCGGAATCAGGTGTACTGTGAATTCAGGTTGGGCTGTCGATTCAGGTGTCGTGTGGATTCAGGTGTACAGTGGATTCAGGTGTACAGTGGATTCAGATATTCTATTGATTTAGGTGTTCTCTGGATGCAGGTTTTCTATGGATTCAGATGTGCTGTGAATTCAGGTGTTCTGTTGATTCGGGTGTACTGTGGATTAAGATGTTCTGTGGACTGAGGTGTACTGTGGATTCAGGTGTACTGTGGATTAAGATGTTCTGTGGATTCAGGTGTACTGTGGATTCAGCTGTATTGTGGATCAAGGTGTTCTGTGGAATCAGGTGTACTGTGGATTCAGATGTACTGTGGATTCAGATGTACTGTGGATTCAGGTGTTCTTTGGATTCAGGTGTACTCTGGATTCAGGTGTACTGTGGATAAAGGTGTACTGTGAATTCAGATTGGACTGTCGATTCAGGTGTCGTGTGGATTCAGGTGTTCTGTGGAGTGAGGTTTTCTGTGGATTCATGTATTCTTTGGATTCAGATGTACTGTGGATTCAGGCGTTCTATAGATTCAAGTGTACTTTAGATTCAGGTGTTCTGTAGATTCATGTTTTCTCTGGATTCAGGTGTTCTGTGGATTCAGGTGTTCTGTGGAGTTAGGTGTTCTATGGATTCAGGTATTCTTTGGATTCAGATGTACTGTGGATTCAGGTGTTCTTTGGATTCAGATGTACTGTGGATTCAGGTATACTGTGGAGTCAGGTGTACTGTGGACTCAGGTGTTCTGTGGAGTCAGGTGTTCTGTGGATTCAGATATTCTTTGGATTCAGATGTACTGTGGATTCAGGTGTTCTGTTGATTCAGGTGTTCTGTGGATTCAGATGTACTCTGGATTCAGGTGTTCTGTGAATTCAGGTGTTCTGTGGATTCAGGTGTACTGTGGAATCAGGTGTTCTGTGGAGTCAGGTGTTCTCTGGATTCAGGTATTTTTTGGATTCAGATATACTGTGGATTCAGGTGTTCTGTTGATTCAGGTGTTATGTGGATTCAGATGTACTCTGGATTCAGCTGTTCTGTGGATTCAGGTATTCTATGGTTTCAGATGTACTGTGGATTCAGGTGTAATGTGGATTCAGGTGTACTGTGAATTCAGGTGTTCTGTGGAGTCAGGTGTACTGTGGACTCAGGTGTTCTGTGGAGTCAGGTGTTCTGTGGATTCAGGTATTCTTTGGATTCAGATGTACTGTGGATTCAGATGTTCTGTTGATTCAGGTGTTCTGTGGATTCAGGTATTCTATGGATTCAGATGTCCTGTGGATTCAGGTGTTCTGTGGATTCAGGTGTTCTGTTGTTTAAGGTGTTCTCTGCATTCAGATGTTCTGTGTATTCCAGTGTTCTGTGGATTCAGATGTACTGTGGATTCAGGTGTTCTGTGGATTCAGGTGCACTGTGGATTCAGGTGTTCTGTGGATTCAGGTATTCTGTTGATTCAGGTGTTCTGTGGATTCAGATGTTCTGTCGATTCAGGTGTACTGCGGAATCAGGTGTACTGTGAATTCAGGTTGGGCTGTCGATTCAGGTGTCGTGTGGATTCAGGTGTACAGTGGATTCAGGTGTACAGTGGATTCAGATATTCTATTGATTTAGGTGTTCTCTGGATGCAGGTTTTCTATGGATTCAGATGTACTGTGAATTCAGGTGTTCTGTTGATTCGGGTGTACTGTGCATTAAGATGTTCTGTGGACTGAGGTGTACTGTGGATTCAGGTGTACTGTGGATTAAGATGTTCTGTGGATTCAGGTGTACTGTGGATTCAGCTGTATTGTGGATCAAAGTGTTCTGTGGAATCAGGTGTACTGTGGATTCAGATGTACTGTGGATTCAGATGTACTGTGGATTCAGGTGTTCTTTGGATTCAGGTGTACTCTGGATTCAGGTGTACTGTGGATAAAGGTGTACTGTGAATTCAGATTGGACTGTCGATTCAGGTGTCGTGTGGATTCAGGTGTTCTGTGGAGTGAGGTTTTCTGTGGATTCATGTATTCTTTGGATTCAGATGTACTGTGGATTCAGGCGTTCTATAGATTCAAGTGTACTTTAGATTCAGGTGTTCTGTAGATTCATGTTTTCTCTGGATTCAGATGTACTGTGGATTCAGGTGTTCTTTGGATTCAGATGTACTGTGGATTCAGGTATACTGTGGAGTCAGGTGTACTGTGGACTCAGGTGTTCTGTGGAGTCAGGTGTTCTGTTGATTCAGGTGTTCTGTGGATTCAGATGTACTCTGGATTCAGGTGTTCTGTGAATTCAGGTGTTCTGTGGATTCAGGTGTACTGTGGAATCAGGTGTTCTGTGGAGTCAGGTGTTCTCTGGATTCAGGTATTTTTTGGATTCAGATATACTGTGGATTCAGGTGTTCTGTTGATTCAGGTGTTGTGTGGATTCAGATGTACTCTGGATTCAGGTGTAATGTGGATTCAGGTGTACTGTGAATTCAGGTGTTCTGTGGAGTCAGGTGTACTGTGGACTCAGGTGTTCTGTGGAGTCAGGTGTTCTGTGGATTCAGGTATTCTTTGGATTCAGATGTACTGTGGATTCAGATGTTCTGTTGATTCAGGTGTTCTGTGGATTCAGGTATTCTATGGATTCAGATGTCCTGTGGATTCAGGTGTTCTGTGGATTCAGGTGTTCTGTTGTTTAAGGTGTTCTCTGCATTCAGATGTTCTGTGTATTCCAGTGTTCTGTGGATTCAGATGTACTGTGGATTCAGGTGTTCTGTGGATTCAGGTGCACTGTGGATTCAGGTGTTCTGTGGATTCAGGTGTTCTGTTGATTCAGGTGTTCTGTGGATTCAGATGTTCTGTCGATTCAGGTGTACTGCGGAATCAGGTGTACTGTGAATTCAGGTTGGGCTGTCGATTCAGGTGTCGTGTGGATTCAGGTGTACTGTGGATTCAGGTGTACAGTGGATTCAGATATTCTATTGATTTAGGTGTTCTCTGGATGCAGGTTTTCTATGGATTCAGATGTACTGTGAATTCAGGTGTTCTGTTGATTCGGGTGTACTGTGGATTAAGATGTTCTGTGGACTGAGGTGTACTGTGGATTCAGGTGTACTGTGGATTAAGATGTTCTGTGGATTCAGGTGTACTGTGGATTCAGCTGTATTGTGGATCAAGGTGTTCTGTGGAATCAGGTGTACTGTGGATTCAGATGTACTGTGGATTCAGATGTACTGTGGATTCAGGTGTTCTTTGGATTCAGGTGTACTCTGGATTCAGGTGTACTGTGGATAAAGGTGGACTGTGAATTCAGATTGGACTGTCGATTCAGGTGTCGTGTGGATTCAGGTGTTCTGTGGAGTGAGGTTTTCTGTGGATTCATGTATTCTTTGGATTCAGATGTACTGTGGATTCAGGCGTTCTATAGATTCAAGTGTACTTTAGATTCAGGTGTTCTGTAGATTCATGTTTTCTCTGGATTCAGGTGTTCTGTGGATTCAGGTGTTCTGTGGAGTTAGGTGTTCTATGGATTCAGGTATTCTTTGGATTCAGATGTACTGTGGATTCAGGTGTTCTTTGGATTCAGATGTACTGTGGATTCAGGTATACTGTGGAGTCAGGTGTACTGTGGACTCAGGTGTTCTGTGGAGTCAGGTGTTCTGTGGATTCAGGTATTCTTTGGATTCAGATGTACTGTGGATTCAGGTGTTCTGTTGATTCAGGTGTTCTGTGGATTCAGATGTACTCTGGATTCAGGTGTTCTGTGAATTCAGGTGTTCTGTGGATTCAGGTGTACTGTGGAATCAGGTGTTCTGTGGAGTCAGGTGTTCTGTGGATTCAGGTGTTCTGTGGATTCAGGTGTACTGTGGATTCAAGTGTTCTGTGGAGTCAAGTGTTCTGTAGATTCAGGTGTTCTGTGAATTGATGTATTCTTTGGATTCAAATGTACTGTGGATTCAGGTGTTCTGTTGATTCAGGTGTACTGTGGATTCAGGTGTTCTATGGATACAGGTGTACTGTGGATTCAGGTGCTCTTTGGATTGAGGTGTACTGTGGATTGAGGTGTACTGTGGATTCAGGTGCTCTGTGGATTCAGGTGTTCTATGGATTCAGGTGTACTGTGGATTCAGGTGCACTGTGGATCCAGGTGTTCTATGGATTCAGGTATTCTTTGGATTCAGATGTATTGTGGATTCAGGTGTTCTGTGGATTCAGGTATTCCATTTTTTCAGATGTTCTGTGGAATTAGGTGTACTGTGGTTTCAGGTGTACTGTGTATTCAGGTGTTCCGTGGAGTCAGATGTACTGTGGAATCGGTGTTCTGTGGAATCAGGTGTTCTGTGGAAATAGGTGTTCTGTGGATTCAGGTATTCTTTGGATTCAGATGTACTGTGGATTCAGGTATTCTGTTGATTCAGGTGTTCTGCGGATTCAGATGTACTCTGGATTCAGGTGTTCTGTGGATTCAGGTATTCTATGTTTTCAGATGTACTGTTGATTCAGGTGTACTGTGGATTCAGGTGTTCTGTGGATTCAGGTGTACTGTGGATTAAGATGTTCTGTGGATTGAGGAGTACTGTGGATTCAGGTGTACTGTGGATTTAGGTGTACTCTTCTGGTTTGGGTGATTAAACAATTAGAGTATAACTTAATAAAACATTAAATAAAACTTAACAAATTAAATTAAAATTTGATTGGCCAGGATGATGATGGATTCAAATCCCCACGGTGCTCACCGGTCGCGGAAGGCCTCAAGCGTTCCGGCGGACACCGAATGCTCCATGTCCAGGGACACCTGGGGTCGAACATAGCCGCGGAAGAGAGGCAGGCAATCGGGTTGAATGAATGGATTCAAGTGTTCTGTGGATTCATGTGTTCTGTGGATTCAGGTGTTCTATAGATTCAAGTGTACTTTAGATTCAGGTGTTCTGTTGATTCAGGTGTTCTGTGGATTCAGGTGTTCTGTGGATTCAGGTGTTCTGTGGATTCAGGTATTCTATGGTTTCAGATGTACTGTGGATTCAGGTGTAATGTGGATTCAGGTGTACTGTGAATTCAGGTGTTCTGTGGAGTCAGGTGTACTGTGGACTCAGGTGTTCTGTGGAGTCAGGTGTTCTGTGGATTCAGGTATTCTTTGGATTCAGATGTACTGTGGATTCAGATGTTCTGTTGATTCAGGTGTTCTGTGGATTCAGGTATTCTATGGATTCAGATGTCCTGTGGATTCAGGTGTTCTGTGGATTCAGGTGTTCTGTTGTTTAAGGTGTTCTCTGCATTCAGATGTTCTGTGTATTCCAGTGTTCTGTGGATTCAGATGTACTGTGGATTCAGGTGTTCTGTGGATTCAGGTGCACTGTGGATTCAGGTGTTCTGTGGATTCAGGTGTTCTGTTGATTCAGGTGTTCTGTGGATTCAGATGTTCTGTCGATTCAGGTGTACTGCGGAATCAGGTGTACTGTGAATTCAGGTTGGGCTGTCGATTCAGGTGTCGTGTGGATTCAGGTGTACAGTGGATTCAGGTGTACAGTGGATTCAGATATTCTATTGATTTAGGTGTTCTCTGGATGCAGGTTTTCTATGGATTCAGATGTACTGTGAATTCAGGTGTTCTGTTGATTCGGGTGTACTGTGGATTAAGATGTTCTGTGGACTGAGGTGTACTGTGGATTCAGGTGTACTGTGGATTAAGATGTTCTGTGGATTCAGGTGTACTGTGGATTCAGCTGTATTGTGGATCAAGGTGTTCTGTGGAATCAGGTGTACTGTGGATTCAGATGTACTGTGGATTCAGATGTACTGTGGATTCAGGTGTTCTGTGGATTCAGGTGTACTCTGGATTCAGGTGTACTGTGGATAAAGGTGTACTGTGAATTCAGGTTGGACTGTCGATTCAGGTGTCGTGTGGATTCAGGTGTTCTGTGGAGTGAGGTTTTCTGTGGATTCATGTATTCTTTGGATTCAGATGTACTGTGGATTCAGGCGTTCTATAGATTCAAGTGTACTTTAGATTCAGGTGTTCTGTAGATTCATGTTTTCTCTGGATTCAGGTGTTCTGTGGATTCAGGTGTTCTGTGGAGTTAGGTTTTCTATGGATTCAGGTATTCTTTGGATTCAGATGTACTGTGGATTCAGGTGTTCTTTGGATTCAGATGTACTGTGGATTCAGGTGTACTGTGGAGTCAGGTGTACTGTGGACTCAGGTGTTCTGTGGAGTCAGGTGTTCTGTGGATTCAGGTATTCTTTGGATTCAGATGTACTGTGGATTCAGGTGTTCTGTTGATTCAGGTGTTCTGTGGATTCAGGTGTTCTATGGATACAGGTGTACTGTGGATTCAGGTGCTCTGTGGATTGAGGTGTACTGTGGATTGAGGTGTACTGTGGATTCAGGTGCACTGTGGATTCAGGTGTTCTATGGATTCAGGTGTACTGTGGATTCAGGTGCACTGTGGATCCAGGTTTTCTATGGATTCAGGTATTCTTTGGATTCAGATGTATTGTGGATTCAGGTGTTCTGTGGATTCAGGTATTCCATTTTTTCAGATGTTCTGTGGAATTAGGTGTACTGTGGTTTCAGGTGTACTGTGTATTCAGGTGTTCCGTGGAGTCAGATGTACTGTGGAATCGGTGTTCTGTGGAATCAGGTGTTCTGTGGAAATAGGTGTTCTGTGGATTCAGGTATTCTTTGGATTCAGATGTACTGTGGATTCAGGTATTCTGTTGATTCAGGTGTTCTGCGGATTCAGATGTACTCTGGATTCAGGTGTTCTGTGGATTCAGGTATTCTATGTTTTCAGATGTACTGTTGATTCAGGTGTACTGTGGATTCAGGTGTTCTGTGGATTCAGGTGTACTGTGGATTAAGATGTTCTGTGGATTGAGGAGTACTGTGGATTCAGGTGTACTGTGGATTTAGGTGTACTCTTCTGGTTTGGGTGATTAAACAAATAGAGTATAACTTAATAAAACATTAAATAAAACTTAACAAATTAAATTAAAATTTGATTGGCCAGGATGATGATGGATTCAAATCCCCACGGTGCTCACCGGTCGCGGAAGGCCTCAAGCGTTCCGGCGGACACCGAATGCTCCATGTCCAGGGACACCTGGGGTCGAACATAGCCGCGGAAGAGAGGCAGGCAATCGGGCTGAATGAATGGATTCAAGTGTTCTGTGGATTCATGTGTTCTGTGGATTCAGGTGTTCTATAGATTCAAGTGTACTTTAGATTCAGGTGTTCTGTTGATTCAGGTGTTCTGTGGATTCAGGTGTTCTGTGGATTCAGGTGTTCTGTGGATTCAGGTATTCTATGGTTTCAGATGTACTGTGGATTCAGGTGTAATGTGGATTCAGGTGTACTGTGAATTCAGGTGTTCTGTGGAGTCAGGTGTACTGTGGACTCAGGTGTTCTGTGGAGTCAGGTGTTCTGTGGATTCAGGTATTCTTTGGATTCAGATGTACTGTGGATTCAGATGTTCTGTTGATTCAGGTGTTCTGTGGATTCAGGTATTCTATGGATTCAGATGTCCTGTGGATTCAGGTGTTCTGTGGATTCAGGTGTTCTGTTGTTTAAGGTGTTCTCTGCATTCAGATGTTCTGTGTATTCCAGTGTTCTGTGGATTCAGATGTACTGTGGATTCAGGTGTTCTGTGGATTCAGGTGCACTGTGGATTCAGGTGTTCTGTGGATTCAGGTGTTCTGTTGATTCAGGTGTTCTGTGGATTCAGATGTTCTGTCGATTCAGGTGTACTGCGGAATCAGGTGTACTGTGAATTCAGGTTGGGCTGTCGATTCAGGTGTCGTGTG
Organism: Somniosus microcephalus; assembly: GCF_052327205.1. Taxonomy (NCBI): domain Eukaryota; kingdom Metazoa; phylum Chordata; class Chondrichthyes; order Squaliformes; family Somniosidae; genus Somniosus; species Somniosus microcephalus. Next base: position 227,268,020 of record NC_140990.1, read on the forward strand.
GATTCAGGTGTACAGTGGATTCAGGTGTACAGTGGATTCAGATATTCTATTGATTTAGGTGTTCTCTGGATGCAGGTTTTCTATGGATTCAGATGTACTGTGAATTCAGGTGTTCTGTTGATTCGGGTGTACTGTGGATTAAGATGTTCTGTGGACTGAGGTGTACTGTGGATTCAGGTGTACTGTGGATTAAGATGTTCTGTGGATTCAGGTGTACTGTGGATTCAGCTGTATTGTGGATCAAGATGTTCTGTGGAATCAGGTGTACTGTGGATTCAGATGTACTGTGGATTCAGATGTACTGTGGATTCAGGTGTTCTGTGGATTCAGGTGTACTCTGGATTCAGGTGTACTGTGGATAAAGGTGTACTGTGAATTCAGGTTGGACTGTCGATTCAGGTGTCGTGTGGATTCAGGTGTTCTGTGGAGTGAGGTTTTCTGTGGATTCATGTATTCTTTGGATTCAGATGTACTGTGGATTCAGGCGTTCTATAGATTCAAGTGCACTTTATATTCAGGTGTTCTGTAGATTCATGTTTTCTCTGGATTCAGGTGTTCTGTGGATTCAGGTGTTCTGTGGAGTTAGGTTTTCTATGGATTCAGGTATTCTTTGGATTCAGATGTACTGTGGATTCAGGTGTTCTTTGGATTCAGATGTACTGTGGATTCAGGTGTACTGTGGAGTCAGGTGTACTGTGGACTCAGGTGTTCTGTGGAGTCAGGTGTTCTGTGGATTCAGGTATTCTTTGGATTCAGATGTACTGTGGATTCAGGTGTTCTGTTGATTCAGGTGTTCTGTGGATTCAGATGTACTCTGGATTCAGGTGTTCTGTGAATTCAGGTGTTCTGTGGATTCAGGTGTACTGTGGAATCAGGTGTTCTGTGGAGTCAGGTGTTCTGTGGATTCAGGTTTTCTTTGGATTCAGATGTCCTGTGGATTCAGGTGTTCTGTGGATTCAGGTGTTCTGTTGTTTAAGGTGTTCTCTGGATTCAGATGTTCTGTGTATTCCAGTGTTCTGTGGATTCAGATGTACTGTGGATTCAGGTGTTCTGTGGATTCAGGTGCACTGTGGATTCAGTTGTTCTGTGGATTCAGGTGTACTGTGGAATCAGGTGTTCTGTTGATTCAGGTGTTCTGTGGATTCAGAAGTTCTGTGGATTCAGATGTACTGTGGATTCAGGCCTTCTATGGATTCAGATTAACTGTGGATTCAGATGTTCTGTCGATTCAGGTGTACTGCGGAATCAGGTGTACTGTGAATTCAGGTTGGGCTGTCGATTCAGGTGTCGTCTGGATTCAGATGTACTGTGGATTCAGGTGTTCTCTGGATTCAGGTGTTCTATGGATTCAGATGTACTGTGAATTCAGGTGTTCTGTTGATTCGGGTGTACTGTGGATTAAGGTGTTCTGTGGAATGAGGTGTACTGTGGATTCAGGTGTACTGTGGATTAAGATGTTCTGTGGATTCAGGTGTACTGTGGATTCAGGTGTATTGTGGATCAAGGTGTTCTGTGGAATCAGGTGTACTGTGGATTCAGATGTACTGTGGATTCAGGTGTACTGTGGATTGAGGGGTACTGTGGATTCAGGTGTACTGTGGATTTAGGTGTACTCTTCTGGTTTGGGTGATTGAACAAATAGAGTGTAACTTAATAAAACATTAAATAAAACTTAACAATTTAAATTAAAATTTGATTGGCCAGGATGATGATGGATTCAAATCCCCACGGCGCTCACCGGTCGCGGAAGGCCTCAAGCGTTCCGGCGGACACCGCATGCTCCATCTCCAGAATCACCCGGGGTCGAACATAGCCGCGGAAGAGAGGCAGGCAATCGGGCTGAATGAATGGATTCAAGTGTTCTGTGGATTCATGTGTTCTGTGGATTCAGGTGTTCTATAGATTCAAGTGTACTTTAGATTCAGGTGTTCTGTAGATTCAGGTTTTCTCTGGATTCACGTGTACTGTGGATTCAGGTGTACTGTGGATTCAGGTGTTCTGTGGATTCAGGCGTTCTATGGATTCAGGTGTTCTATGGATTCAGATGTACTGTGGAATCAGGTGTTCTGTGGATTCAGGTGTTCTGTGGATTCAGGTGTTCTATGGATTCAGGTGTACTGTGGATTCAAGTGTTCTGTGGAGTCAAGTGTTCTGTAGATTCAGGTGTTCTGTGAATTGATGTATTCTTTGTATTCAAATGTACTGTGGATTCAGGTGTTCTGTTGATTCAGGTGTACTGTGGATTCAGGTGTTCTGTGGATTCAGGTGTTCTATGGATACAGGTGTACTGTGGATTCAGGTGCACTGTGGATTGAGGTATACTGTGGATTGAGGTGCACTGTGGATTCAGGTGCACTGTGGATTCAGGTGTTCTATGGATTTAGGTGTACTGTGGATTCAGGTGCACTGTGGATTCAGGTGTTCTATGGATTCAGGTATTCTTTGGATTCAGATGTATTGTGGATTCAGGTGTTCTGTGGATTCAGGTATTCCATTTTTTCAGATGTTCTGTGGAATTAGGTGTACTGTGGTTTCAGGTGTACTGTGTATTCAGGTGTTCTGTGGAGTCAGATGTACTGTGGAATAGGTGTTCTGTGGAATCAGGTGTACTGTGGAAATAGGTATTCTGTGGATTCAGGTATTCTTTGGATTCAGATGTACTGTGGATTCAGGTGTTCTGTTGATTCAGGTGTTCTGTGGATTCAGATGTACTCTGGATTCAGGTGTTCTGTGGATTCAGGTGTTCTGTGGATTCAGGTGTACTGTGGATTAAGATGTTCTGTGGATTGAGGAGTACTGTGGATTCAGGTGTACTGTGGATTTAGGTGTACTCTTCTGGTTTGGGTGATTAAACAAATAGAGTATAACTTAATAAAACATTAAATAAAACTTAACAAATTAAATTAAAATTTGATTGGCCAGGATGATGATGGATTCAAATCCCCACGGTGCTCACCGGTCGCGGAAGGCCTCAAGCGTTCCGGCGGACACCGAATGCTCCATGTCCAGGGACACCTGGGGTCGAACATAGCCGCGGAAGAGAGGCAGGCAATCGGGCTGAATGAATGGATTCAAGTGTTCTGTGGATTCATGTGTTCTGTGGATTCAGGTGTTCTATAGATTCAAGTGTAATTTAGATTCAGGTGTTCTGTTGATTCAGGTGTTCTGTGGATTCAGGTGTTCTGTGGATTCAGGTGTTCTGTGGATTCAGGTATTCTATGGTTTCAGATGTACTGTGGATTCAGGTGTAATGTGGATTCAGGTGTACTGTGAATTCAGGTGTTCTGTGGAGTCAGGTGTACTGTGGACTCAGGTGTTCTGTGGAGTCAGGTGTTCTGTGGATTCAGGTATTCTTTGGATTCAGATGTACTGTGGATTCAGATGTTCTGTTGATTCAGGTGTTCTGTGGATTCAGGTATTCTATGGATTCAGATGTCCTGTGGATTCAGGTGTTCTGTGGATTCAGGTGTTCTGTTGTTTAAGGTGTTCTCTGCATTCAGATGTTCTGTGTATTCCAGTGTTCTGTGGATTCAGATGTACTGTGGATTCAGGTGTTCTGTGGATTCAGGTGCACTGTGGATTCAGATGTTCTGTCGATTCAGGTGTACTGCGGAATCAGGTGTACTGTGAATTCAGGTTGGGCTGTCGATTCAGGTGTCGTGTGGATTCAGGTGTACAGTGGATTCAGGTGTACAGTGGATTCAGATATTCTATTGATTTAGGTGTTCTCTGGATGCAGGTTTTCTATGGATTCAGATGTCCTGTGAATTCAGGTGTTCTGTTGATTCGGGTGTACTGTGGATTAAGATGTTCTGTGGACTGAGGTGTACTGTGGATTCAGGTGTACTGTGGATTAAGATGTTCTGTGGATTCAGGTGTACTGTGGATTCAGCTGTATTGTGGATCAAGATGTTCTGTGGAATCAGGTGTACTGTGGATTCAGATGTACTGTGGATTCAGATGTACTGTGGATTCAGGTGTTCTGTGGATTCAGGTGTACTCTGGATTCAGGTGTACTGTGGATAAAGGTGTACTGTGAATTCAGGTTGGACTGTCGATTCAGGTGTCGTGTGGATTCAGGTGTTCTGTGGAGTGAGGTTTTCTGTGGATTCATGTATTCTTTGGATTCAGATGTACTGTGGATTCAGGCGTTCTATAGATTCAAGTGTACTTTAGATTCAGGTGTTCTGTAGATTCATGTTTTCTCTGGATTCAGGTGTTCTGTGGATTCAGGTGTTCTGTGGAGTTAGGTTTTCTATGGATTCAGGTATTCTTTGGATTCAGATGTACTGTGGATTCAGGTGTTCTTTGGATTCAGATGTACTGTGGATTCAGGTGTACTGTGGAGTCAGGTGTACTGTGGACTCAGGTGTTCTGTGGAGTCAGGTGTTCTGTGGATTCAGGTATTCTTTGGATTCAGATGTACTGTGGATTCAGGTGTTCTGTTGATTCAGGTGTTCTGTGGATTCAGATGTACTCTGGATTCAGGTGTTCTGTGAATTCAGGTGTTCTGTGGATTCAGGTGTACTGTGGAATCAGGTGTTCTGTGGAGTCAGGTGTTCTGTGGATTCAGGTTTTCTTTGGATTCAGATGTCCTGTGGATTCAGGTGTTCTGTGGATTCAGGTGTTCTGTTGTTTAAGGTGTTCTCTGGATTCAGATGTTCTGTGTATTCCAGTGTTCTGTGGATTCAGATGTACTGTGGATTCAGGTGTTCTGTGGATTCAGGTGCACTGTGGATTCAGTTGTTCTGTGGATTCAGGTGTACTGTGGAATCAGGTGTTCTGTTGATTCAGGTGTTCTGTGGATTCAGAAGTTCTGTGGATTCAGATGTACTGTGGATTCAGGCCTTCTATGGATTCAGATTAACTGTGGATTCAGATGTTCTGTCGATTCAGGTGTACTGCGGAATCAGGTGTACTGTGAATTCAGGTTGGGCTGTCGATTCAGGTGTCATCTGGATTCAGGTGTACAGTGGATTCAGGTGTACAGTGGATTCAGATATTCTATTGCTTTAGGTGTTCTCTGGATTCAGGTGTTCTATGGATTCAGATGTACTGTGAATTCAGGTGTTCTGTTGATTCGGGTGTACTGTGGATTAAGGTGTTCTGTGGAATGAGGTGTACTGTGGATTCAGGTGTACTGTGGATTAAGATGTTCTGTGGATTCAGGTGTACTGTGGATTCAGGTGTATTGTGGATCAAGGTGTTCTGTGGAATCAGGTGTACTGTGGATTCAGATGTACTGTGGATTCAGGTGTACTGTGGATTGAAGGGTACTGTGGATTCAGGTGTACTGTGGATTTAGGTGTACTCTTCTGGTTTGGGTGATTAAACAAATAGAGTGTAACTTAATAAAACATTAAATAAAACTTAACAATTTAAATTAAAATTTGATTGGCCAGGATGATGATGGATTCAAATCCCCACGGCGCTCACCGGTCGCGGAAGGCCTCAAGCGTTCCGGCGGACACCGCATGCTCCATCTCCAGAATCACCCGGGGTCGAACATAGCCGCGGAAGAGAGGCAGGCAATCGGGCTGAATGAATGGATTCAAGTGTTCTGTGGATTCATGTGTTCTGTGGATTCAGGTGTTCTATAGATTCAAGTGTACTTTAGATTCAGGTGTTCTGTAGATTCAGGTTTTCTCTGGATTCACGTGTACTGTGGATTCAGGTGTTCTGTGGATTCAGGCGTTCTATGGATTCAGGTGTTCTATGGATTCAGATGTACTGTGGAATCAGGTGTTCTGTGGATTCAGGTGTTCTGTGGATTCAGGTGTTCTATGGATTCAGGTGTACTGTGGATTCAAGTGTTCTGTGGAGTCAAGTGTTCTGTAGATTCAGGTGTTCTGTGAATTGATGTATTCTTTGTATTCAAATGTACTGTGGATTCAGGTGTTCTGTTGATTCAGGTGTACTGTGGATTCAGGTGTTCTGTGGATTCAGGTGTTCTATGGATACAGGTGTACTGTGGATTCAGGTGCACTGTGGATTGAGGTATACTGTGGATTGAGGTGCACTGTGGATTCAGGTGCACTGTGGATTCAGGTGTTCTATGGATTTAGGTGTACTGTGGATTCAGGTGCACTGTGGATTCAGGTGTTCTATGGATTCAGGTATTCTTTGGATTCAGATGTATTGTGGATTCAGGTGTTCTGTGGATTCAGGTATTCCATTTTTTCAGATGTTCTGTGGAATTAGGTGTACTGTGGTTTCAGGTGTACTGTGTATTCAGGTGTTCTGTGGAGTCAGATGTACTGTGGAATAGGTGTTCTGTGGAATCAGGTGTACTGTGGAAATAGGTATTCTGTGGATTCAGGTATTCTTTGGATTCAGATGTACTGTGGATTCAGGTGTTCTGTTGATTCAGGTGTTCTGTGGATTCAGATGTACTCTGGATTCAGGTGTTCTGTGGATTCAGGTGTTCTGTGGATTCAGGTGTACTGTGGATTAAGATGTTCTGTGGATTGAGGAGTACTGTGGATTCAGGTGTACTGTGGATTTAGGTGTACTCTTCTGGTTTGGGTGATTAAACAAATAGAGTATAACTTAATAAAACATTAAATAAAACTTAACAAATTAAATTAAAATTTGATTGGCCAGGATGATGATGGATTCAAATCCCCACGGTGCTCACCGGTCGCGGAAGGCCTCAAGCGTTCCGGCGGACACCGAATGCTCCATGTCCAGGGACACCTGGGGTCGAACATAGCCGCGGAAGAGAGGCAGGCAATCGGGCTGAATGAATGGATTCAAGTGTTCTGTGGATTCATGTGTTCTGTGGATTCAGGTGTTCTATAGATTCAAGTGTAATTTAGATTCAGGTGTTCTGTTGATTCAGGTGTTCTGTGGATTCAGGTGTTCTGTGGATTCAGGTGTTCTGTGGATTCAGGTATTCTATGGTTTCAGATGTACTGTGGATTCAGGTGTAATGTGGATTCAGGTGTACTGTGAATTCAGGTGTTCTGTGGAGTCAGGTGTACTGTGGACTCAGGTGTTCTGTGGAGTCAGGTGTTCTGTGGATTCAGGTATTCTTTGGATTCAGATGTACTGTGGATTCAGATGTTCTGTTGATTCAGGTGTTCTGTGGATTCAGGTATTCTATGGATTCAGATGTCCTGTGGATTCAGGTGTTCTGTGGATTCAGGTGTTCTGTTGTTTAAGGTGTTCTCTGCATTCAGATGTTCTGTGTATTCCAGTGTTCTGTGGATTCAGATGTACTGTGGATTCAGGTGTTCTGTGGATTCAGGTGCACTGTGGATTCAGATGTTCTGTCGATTCAGGTGTACTGCGGAATCAGGTGTACTGTGAATTCAGGTTGGGCTGTCGATTCAGGTGTCGTGTGGATTCAGGTGTACAGTGGATTCAGGTGTACAGTGGATTCAGATATTCTATTGATTTAGGTGTTCTCTGGATGCAGGTTTTCTATGGATTCAGATGTCCTGTGAATTCAGGTGTTCTGTTGATTCGGGTGTACTGTGGATTAAGATGTTCTGTGGACTGAGGTGTACTGTGGATTCAGGTGTACTGTGGATTAAGATGTTCTGTGGATTCAGGTGTACTGTGGATTCAGCTGTATTGTGGATCAAGATGTTCTGTGGAATCAGGTGTACTGTGGATTCAGATGTACTGTGGATTCAGATGTACTGTGGATTCAGGTGTTCTGTGGATTCAGGTGTACTCTGGATTCAGGTGTACTGTGGATAAAGGTGTACTGTGAATTCAGGTTGGACTGTCGATTCAGGTGTCGTGTGGATTCAGGTGTTCTGTGGAGTGAGGTTTTCTGTGGATTCATGTATTCTTTGGATTCAGATGTACTGTGGATTCAGGCGTTCTATAGATTCAAGTGTACTTTAGATTCAGGTGTTCTGTAGATTCATGTTTTCTCTGGATTCAGGTGTTCTGTGGATTCAGGTGTTCTGTGGAGTTAGGTTTTCTATGGATTCAGGTATTCTTTGGATTCAGATGTACTGTGGATTCAGGTGTTCTTTGGATTCAGATGTACTGTGGATTCAGGTGTACTGTGGAGTCAGGTGTACTGTGGACTCAGGTGTTCTGTGGAGTCAGGTGTTCTGTGGATTCAGGTATTCTTTGGATTCAGATGTACTGTGGATTCAGGTGTTCTGTTGATTCAGGTGTTCTGTGGATTCAGATGTACTCTGGATTCAGGTGTTCTGTGAATTCAGGTGTTCTGTGGATTCAGGTGTACTGTGGAATCAGGTGTTCTGTGGAGTCAGGTGTTCTGTGGATTCAGGTTTTCTTTGGATTCAGATGTCCTGTGGATTCAGGTGTTCTGTGGATTCAGGTGTTCTGTTGTTTAAGGTGTTCTCTGGATTCAGATGTTCTGTGTATTCCAGTGTTCTGTGGATTCAGATGTACTGTGGATTCAGGTGTTCTGTGGATTCAGGTGCACTGTGGATTCAGTTGTTCTGTGGATTCAGGTGTACTGTGGAATCAGGTGTTCTGTTGATTCAGGTGTTCTGTGGATTCAGAAGTTCTGTGGATTCAGATGTACTGTGGATTCAGGCCTTCTATGGATTCAGATTAACTGTGGATTCAGATGTTCTGTCGATTCAGGTGTACTGCGGAATCAGGTGTACTGTGAATTCAGGTTGGGCTGTCGATTCAGGTGTCATCTGGATTCAGGTGTACAGTGGATTCAGGTGTACAGTGGATTCAGATATTCTATTGCTTTAGGTGTTCTCTGGATTCAGGTGTTCTATGGATTCAGATGTACTGTGAATTCAGGTGTTCTGTTGATTCGGGTGTACTGTGGATTAAGGTGTTCTGTGGAATGAGGTGTACTGTGGATTCAGGTGTACTGTGGATTAAGATGTTCTGTGGATTCAGGTGTACTGTGGATTCAGGTGTATTGTGGATCAAGGTGTTCTGTGGAATCAGGTGTACTGTGGATTCAGATGTACTGTGGATTCAGGTGTACTGTGGATTGAAGGGTACTGTGGATTCAGGTGTACTGTGGATTTAGGTGTACTCTTCTGGTTTGGGTGATTAAACAAATAGAGTGTAACTTAATAAAACATTAAATAAAACTTAACAATTTAAATTAAAATTTGATTGGCCAGGATGATGATGGATTCAAATCCCCACGGCGCTCACCGGTCGCGGAAGGCCTCAAGCGTTCCGGCGGACACCGCATGCTCCATCTCCAGAATCACCCGGGGTCGAACATAGCCGCGGAAGAGAGGCAGGCAATCGGGCTGAATGAATGGATTCAAGTGTTCTGTGGATTCATGTGTTCTGTGGATTCAGGTGTTCTATAGATTCAAGTGTACTTTAGATTCAGGTGTTCTGTAGATTCAGGTTTTCTCTGGATTCACGTGTACTGTGGATTCAGGTGTTCTGTGGATTCAGGCGTTCTATGGATTCAGGTGTTCTATGGATTCAGATGTACTGTGGAATCAGGTGTTCTGTGGATTCAGGTGTTCTGTGGATTCAGGTGTTCTATGGATTCAGGTGTACTGTGGATTCAAGTGTTCTGTGGAGTCAAGTGTTCTGTAGATTCAGGTGTTCTGTGAATTGATGTATTCTTTGTATTCAAATGTACTGTGGATTCAGGTGTTCTGTTGATTCAGGTGTACTGTGGATTCAGGTGTTCTGTGGATTCAGGTGTTCTATGGATACAGGTGTACTGTGGATTCAGGTGCACTGTGGATTGAGGTATACTGTGGATTGAGGTGCACTGTGGATTCAGGTGCACTGTGGATTCAGGTGTTCTATGGATTTAGGTGTACTGTGGATTCAGGTGCACTGTGGATTCAGGTGTTCTATGGATTCAGGTATTCTTTGGATTCAGATGTATTGTGGATTCAGGTGTTCTGTGGATTCAGGTATTCCATTTTTTCAGATGTTCTGTGGAATTAGGTGTACTGTGGTTTCAGGTGTACTGTGTATTCAGGTGTTCTGTGGAGTCAGATGTACTGTGGAATAGGTGTTCTGTGGAATCAGGTGTACTGTGGAAATAGGTATTCTGTGGATTCAGGTATTCTTTGGATTCAGATGTACTGTGGATTCAGGTGTTCTGTTGATTCAGGTGTTCTGTGGATTCAGATGTACTCTGGATTCAGGTGTTCTGTGAATTCAGGTGTTCTGTGGATTCAGGTGTACTGTGGAATCAGGTGTTCTGTGGAGTCAGGTGTTCTGTGGATTCAGGTTTTCTTTGGATTCAGATGTCCTGTGGATTCAGGTGTTCTGTGGATTCAGGTGTTCTGTTGTTTAAGGTGTTCTCTGGATTCAGATGTTCTGTGTATTCCAGTGTTCTGTGGATTCAGATGTACTGTGGATTCAGGTGTTCTGTGGATTCAGGTGCACTGTGGATTCAGGTGTTCTGTGGATTCAGGTGTACTGTGGAATCAGGTGTTCTGTTGATTCAGGTGTTCTGTGGATTCAGAAGTTCTGTGGATTCAGATGTACTGTGGATTCAGGCCTTCTATGGATTCAGATTAACTGTGGATTCCGGTGTACTGTCGATTCAGGTGTACTGCGGAATCAGGTGTACTGTGAATTCAGGTTGGGCTGTCGATTCAGGTGTCGTCTGGATTCAGGTGTTCTATGGATTCAGATGTACTGTGAATTCAGGTGTTCTGTTGATTCGGGTGTACTGTGGATTAAGGTGTTCTGTGGAATGAGGTGTACTGTGGATTCAGGTGTACTGTGGATTAAGATGTTCTGTGGATTCAGGTGTACTGTGGATTCAGGTGTATTGTGGATCAAGGTGTTCTGTGGAATCAGGTGTACTGTGGATTCAGATGTACTGTGGATTCAGGTGTACTGTGGATTGAGGGGTACTGTGGATTCAGGTGTACTGTGGATTTAGGTGTACTCTTCTGGTTTGGGTGATTAAACAAATAGAGTGTAACTTAATAAAACATTAAATAAAACTTAACAATTTAAATTAAAATTTGATTGGCCAGGATGATGATGGATTCAAATCCCCACGGCGCTCACCGGTCGCGGAAGGCCTCAAGCGTTCCGGCGGACACCGCATGCTCCATCTCCAGAATCACCCGGGGTCGAACATAGCCGCGGAAGAGAGGCAGGCAATCGGGCTGAATGAATGGATTCAAGTGTTCTGTGGATTCATGTGTTCTGTGGATTCAGGTGTTCTATAGATTCAAGTGTACTTTAGATTCAGGTGTTCTGTAGATTCAGGTTTTCTCTGGATTCACGTGTACTGTGGATTCAGGTGTACTGTGGATTCAGGTGTTCTGTGGATTCAGGCGTTCTATGGATTCAGGTGTTCTATGGATTCAGATGTACTGTGGAATCAGGTGTTCTGTGGATTCAGGTGTTCTGTGGATTCAGGTGTTCTATGGATTCAGGTGTACTGTGGATTCAAGTGTTCTGTGGAGTCAAGTGTTCTGTAGATTCAGGTGTTCTGTGAATTGATGTATTCTTTGTATTCAAATGTACTGTGGATTCAGGTGTTCTGTTGATTCAGGTGTACTGTGGATTCAGGTGTTCTGTGGATTCAGGTGTTCTATGGATACAGGTGTACTGTGGATTCAGGTGCACTGTGGATTGAGGTATACTGTGGATTGAGGTGCACTGTGGATTCAGGTGCACTGTGGATTCAGGTGTTCTATGGATTTAGGTGTACTGTGGATTCAGGTGCACTGTGGATTCAGGTGTTCTATGGATTCAGGTATTCTTTGGATTCAGATGTATTGTCGATTCAGGTGTTCTGTGGATTCAGGTATTCCATTTTTTCAGATGTTCTGTGGAATTAGGTGTACTGTGGTTTCAGGTGTACTGTGTATTCAGGTGTTCTGTGGAGTCAGATGTACTGTGGAATAGGTGTTCTGTGGAATCAGGTGTACTGTGGAAATAGGTATTCTGTGGATTCAGGTATTCTTTGGATTCAGATGTACTGTGGATTCAGGTGTTCTGTTGATTCAGGTGTTCTGCGGATTCAGATGTACTCTGGATTCAGGTGTTCTGTGGATTCAGGTATTCTATGTTTTCAGATGTACCATGGATTCAGGTGTACTGTAGATTCAGTTGTACTGTGGATTCAGGTGTACTGTGAATTCAGGTGTTCTGTGGATTCAGTTGCACTGTAGAATCAGGTTTTCTGTGGATTCAGGTGTTCTGTTGTTTACGGTGTTCTCTGGATTCAGGTGTTCTGTGTATTCCAGTGTTCTGTGGATTCAGATATACTGTGGATTCAGGAGTACTGTGCATTCAGTTGTACTGTGGATTCAGGTGTACTGTGGATTCAGGTATTCTGTGGATTCAGGTGTACTGTGGATTCAGGTGTTCTGTGGATTCAGGTGTTCTGTGGATTCAGGTATTCTTTGTATTCAGATGTACTGTGGATTCAGGTGTTCTGTTGATTCAGGTGTTCTGTGGATTCAGATGTACTCTGGATTCAGGTGTTCTGTGGATTCAGGTATTCTATGTTTTCAGATGTACTGTGGATTCAGGTGTACTGTAGATTCAGGTGTACTGTGGATTCAGGTGTACTGTGAATTTAGGTGTTCTGTGGATTCCGGTGTTCTGTGGATTCAGGTGTTCTGTGGATTCCGTTGTTCTGTGGATTCAGGTGTACAGTGGAATCAGGTGTTCTGTGGATTCAGGTGTTCTGTTGATTCTGGTGTTCTGTGGATTCAGATGTACTGTGGATTCAGGTGTTCTGTGGATTCAGGTGTTCTATGGATTCAGCTATTCTATGGATTCAGATGTACTGTGGATTCAGGTGTACTGTGGATTCAGGTGTTCTGTGGATTCAGGTGTACTGTGGATTAAGATGTTCTGTGGATTGAGGAGTACTGTGGATTCAGGTGTACTGTGGATTTAGGTGTACTCTTCTGGTTTGGGTGATTAAACAAATAGAGTATAACTTAATAAAACATTAAATAAAACTTAACAAATTAAATTAAAATTTGATTGGCCAGGATGATGATGGATTCAAATCCCCACGGTGCTCACCGGTCGCGGACGGCCTCAAGCGTTCCGGCAGACACCGAATGCTCCATGTCCAGGGACACCTGGGGTCGAACATAGCCGCGGAAGAGAGGCAGGCAATTGGGCTGAATGAATGGATTCAAGTGTTCTGTGGATTCATGTGTTCTGTGGATTCAGGTGTTCTATAGATTCAAGTGTACTTTAGTTTCAGGTGTTCTGTAGATTCAGGTTTTCTCTGGATTCAGGTGTACTGTGGATTCAGGTGTACTGTGGAATCAGGTGTTCTGTGGATTCAGGTGTTCTGTTGTTTAAGGAGTTCTCTGGATTCAGGTGTTCTGTGGATTCCGCTGTTCTATGGATTCAGCTATTCTATGGATTCAGATGTACTGTGGATTCAGGTGTACTGTGGATTCAGATATTCTGTGGATTCAGGTGTACTGTGGACTCAGGTGTTCTGTGGATTCAGGTGTACTGTGGAATAGGTGTTCTGTGGATTCAGGTGTTCTGTTGATTCAGGTGTTCTGTGGATTCAGCTGTTCTATGGATTCAGCTATTCTATGGATTCGGATGTACTGTGGATTCAGGTGTACTGTGGATTCAGGTATTCTGTGGATTCAGGTGTACTGTGGACTCAGGTGCTCTGTGGATTCAGGTGTACTGTGGAATAGGTCTTCTATGGATTCAGGTATTCTTTGGATTCAGATATACTGTTGATTCAGGTGTACTGTGGATTGAGGTGTACTGTGAATTCAGGTGTACTGTGGATTGAGGTGTACTGTGGATTCAGGTATTCTTTGGATTCAGATGTACTGTGGATTCAGGTGCTCTATGGATTCAGGTATTCTATGTTTTCAGATGTACTGTGAATTTAGGTGTACTGTGGATTCAGGTGTACTGTGTATACAGGTGTTCTGTGGAGTCAGGTGTACTGTGGAATAGGTGTTCTGTGGAATCAGGTGTTCTGTGGAGTCAGGTGTTCTGTGTGTTGTGTATGTACCTTTAAGGGAATAACTGGTTTAGACTGCAGTACCGGCAGTGACCACCCCTGTATAAAAGGCCCTAGCAGGCTTCTGTAGTTTCAGTTTCAAGCTGCCTCTTGTTCAGTAAAGTACCTGTTAAACTGTTCTCCCGAAGTCCGTGTATCATTGAGGCGCTGACTTTACAGTGGCGACGAGTAAGTTTGAACTCACCTGCAGTGTGGCATCATCTCACGGGGATCTCGCCTGAAAGGAAGGTCCTGGAAGATCGTAGTCTGAGCAACGGGCGTCGACCGAGGGCAACCACCCAAAGAATCCATCGGTGTTTGGAGAATTGTGGGAGAGACAGTGGTTCCAGCGAATCGTGCTGGTAGCAGGTAGCGTGCTGACATTTCCGGACTGCGGCGGGCTCAAGCTCGATCGAGCGGCTCTACAAATCGGGCCGCGCAGCGTCGCCGGGAAAAGAAAACAAGAGAGAGAGGGTGGAGCGCACAGGGCGCGGTCGGTGCTCGAGAACAGGACAGCAGAGAGAAAGCAAACGAGGGGGGAAGGAAACCGAGAAGCGCCGAAGCTGCGGGTCGCCGCCATTACCCCGTAGAATGCTAGGAGCAGCGTGGCAGTAAGGGGAAGAAGCAAAAGCACGGGAGGCACCATTTTATCCCGTTGGGGAAGAAGCAAAAGTGCGGGAGGCGCCATTTTATTCCATTGGGGAAGAAGCAAAAGCACGGGAGGCGCCATTTTAAATCGCCCAAGATGCTGAAAAGTGGCAGTATCACTGCTTTCGACAACGTGGTAGAAGACTGGACCACGTATGTAGAAAGAATCAAAGTGTACTGCAAGGCAAATGAGGTGGCCGATGGAAAGAGGGCGTCGGTATTATTAAATCTGATGGGTGCGAATACGTACGGCCTATTGCGGAATTTAATTACCCCAGCTAAACCAATGGAGAAAACTTTTGAGGAGATTGTTCATATCTTACAGGAACACCTAAGCCCTACACCACTGCTGATAGCAGAAAGATTCAAGTTCCATAAAAGAAACCAGCACAAAGATGAGAGCAATGCTGACTATCTTACGGAACTACGCAAGTTATCGAAGCACTGCCAGTTCGGAGCAGGACTGGCAGACACCTTACGGGATAAGTTTGTCTGCGGGCTCCAGAGTGAAGGAACCCAGAAACGACTACTTTCAAAAAAGGACTTGACGCTAGAACAGGCTTTCAGCATGGCAGTATCCTACAAAGCAGCAGCACGGGGAGCTGTGGAAATACAACAGAAACCACAAGAATACAGCGCTAACAAAATGGCGTATGGAGCCGAAAAGTGCTATCGCTGCGGCAGAACAACCCATGAGCAGAATGACTTCTGGTTTAAAGACAAAATATGCAGGCAATGCGGGAAAATGGGACATATAGCAAGAGTCTGCAGGTCGGGAAAGAAGACCAACATGACAAGAACTACTAAGGAACAGTACAGGAAAGTAAAGAAACCGACAGATAGTAGTTCCGAAGATCAGGAGAGTGATAAGGACTCCGGGAGCAGGCGACTAAGTTGTTTAAAAGTACACAACGTGATCGCAAAAGAAGATCACCGAACCATTTGGGTCACCCTCATGATAGCAGGGTCCCCAGTGAAGATGGAATTGGACACAGGATCAGCCCTAACTGTCATGAATCGACGAGACTATGAGCGGCTATTCTCACACATACCCTTAAAGGACACATCCATTGTATTGAAGACATACACGGGGCAAAAGGTCTACCCCAGAGGAAAAATAAGGGTGCCAGTTGAATATAACGGAAAGGAAACACAGAAACTATACCTGTATATACTACGAGATGGAGGACCACCATTATTGGGACGTGAATGGATCCGAAGACTACAATTGGATTGGCATTCCATTCTGGCACTAACTGTGACTGACAAAAAAGATGATGACGTCGCACCTGGACGTCTGTCACAAATTCTATCTGACGCGGAAGAGGTGTTCCAACAAGGAATTGGGACTCTAAAAGGAGTAAAGGCAGCCATAAAGATTGAGGATAACGCAACCCCAAAATTTTTCAAGGCCAGACCGGTGCCATACGCGATACGCCCAGCTGTGGAAGCTGAACTGGAGAGTCTGGAGCGTTCGGGGGTGCTGTCTAAGGTGGACTGGAGCGAGTGGGCCACACCCATCATTCCTGTAAAGAAGAAAGCATTGAGCAGCATGCCTGGGGAGCCAAGGAAGGTTCGCATCTGTGGGGACTTCAAGGTGACTGTGAACCCAGTCCTGCACACAGTACAGTCCGCGGATAGAAGATATTTTCACCTCACTATCTGGAGGGAAACGTTTTACAAAGATTGACCTGGCTCAAGCGTATCTACAAATGGAATTGGAAGAAGCATCTAGGAAATACCTCACGATAAACACTCACAAAGGCCTTTACCAGTACAATCGACTGGTATTTGGGGTAGCATCAGCCCCGGCGATGTGGCAGAGGGCAATGGAACAAGTCCTGCAAGGGATCCCGGGGACCCAGTGTTATTTGGACAACATCCTGGTTACGGGCGAAAATGACAATGAACACCTTGCCAACCTGGAACAGGTGCTCACGAGATTGCAGGAATATGGGCTATGAGCCAACCGTCCCAAATGCGAGTTCTTCAGGAGACAAATCTCGTATTGTGGCCACATGATTGATGAGGAAGGGTTGCATAAGTCGCCGGACAAGATTGAGGCTGTAGTCAAGGCTCCAGCACCAGAAAATGTGTCGCAACTGAGGTCATTCCTCGGGTTGGTGAACTACTACCATAAGTTCTTGCCGAATTTATCTACAATTCTGCACCCACTGAACGCCCTCCTTCAAACTGGTGTAACATGGAAATGGAGTGATGAGTGTAAGCGTGCCTTTCAGGAATGTAAATGCCAAATCACTTCAAAAGAAGTATTGGCCCACTACAACCCAACACTACCGATTCGGTTGGCATGTGATGCGTCAGCTTATGGCATTGGAGCGGTGCTCTCACACAAATTCCGTGATGGTTCAGAGAGGCCAACAGCTTTTGCATCGCGCTCGCTAACCTCAGCCGAGCGTAACTACGCCCAGATTGACAGGGAGGCCCTCAGCCTGGTGTGGGGGGTGAAGAAGTTCAATCACTATCTGCACGGGCAGAAATTCACCCTACTGACTGATCATCAACACCTGGTCTCAATTTTTAACCCAAAGAAGGGCGTTCCGGTGATGACGGCGCAACGGCTGCAAAGATGGTCACTTTTTCTAGGGGCACATCAGTATGACATAGAGTACAAAGGTACGAAACAACATGGAAACGCTGATGGGCTGTCGCGCCTACCGTTGCCTACGGCGGAAGAAGCACCTGCAGTGGACCCTGTGGAGATATTCCATGCGACCATAGTCAAATGTTTGCCTGTTACAAACGCAAGTATTGAGAAGGAAACCCGAAATGACCCGACACTCTCTCGGGTCTATGCTTTGACGGTGAAGGGATGGCCAGCATATGGCGACTCACTGTTGCCAGCATTCTCGCCAAGGAGGGAACAGCTGTCAGTGTGCCGGGGAATCTTGATGTGTGGATCCCGAGTGGTAATTCCACCCAAGTTGAGAGATAGAGTACTCAATGAGCTTCACGAGGGTCATCTGGGAGGGGTAAAAATGAAGAGCCTAGCCAGGGCGTTTGTGTGGTGGCCGGGAATCGATAAAGAAATCGAGGATATGACCAAGAGATGCACAGGATGCCAGAAGGTCCAAAACGCTCCACCGCAGGCCCCGCTACATCCATGGGAGTGGCCCTCATCTCCATGGCAACGGGTACACGTTGATTTTGCTGGTCCATTTATGGACTCAATGTTTCTAAACGCTGTGGACGCCCATTCGAAATGGCCAGAGGTCATTAAAATGTCCTCCACCACCACAGAGAAAACTATTGCTGTCCTAAGGACCATCTTCGCCAGGAATGTGTTGCCAGAACAGATCTGTTCCGACAATGGCCCACAGTTTGTGTCTGAGGATTTCCGGAGGTTCCTGAAGAATAATGGGGTGAAACATTACACATCTGCCCCATATCATCCAGCCACAAATGGATTGGCTGAGAGGTGTGTTCAGACCTTTAAAAAGGCCATAAAGGAAATGTATAATGAAGACATACCACTGCAACACAAGGTGGATAACTTCCTGTTTGCTTACCGGAATGCGACACATGCAGTAACCAACCAAACTCCAGCCGTACTGTTTTTCAACCGGAGACTAAGATGTCGCTTGGATTTGCTCAAACCAAACATAAGACGAGATGTTGAGGATAAGCAGTTCCAGCACATAAATGAGAAGCCAACCAGGAGCTTCAAGATAGGGCAACCAGTCTTGGCCCGCGACTACCGAACAGAAAAATGGCAGCCAGGCACAATATGCACAGAGCAGGGACCACTAATGTACACGGTGGACGTTGGAGAGAGCATCGTGAGGTGCCATGCTGACCAGATTCTAGAGTCACAGGAACAAGCCAAACCTGTACCACAAGCATGTGCACCTGGTAATGAGCCCGAAGTACAGATTGCGTCTACCTCAGAAGCAGGGGTATTGGAAGCTGACGAACCAACCAATGACAATGAGCCAGAATTGACTTCACCGCCAGAACAGGATACTCGAGAAAGGCGCTATCCAGTCCGGATCAGGAAGCCTCCTCAAAGACTGAACTTATAAATGACTATTTCAGTTGATGTATATATTACTGAGAAAATTGTAATTGTAATTAGTTATTATTTAGTTGTTAAATGAATGTTATGTACTGTTTATCTAAAAGGGGAGGAATTGTTGTGTATGTACCTTTAAGGGAATAACTGGTATAGACTACAGTACCGGCAGTGACCACCCCTGTATAAAAGGCCCTAGCAGGCTTCTGTAGTTTCAGTTTCAAGCTGCCTCTTGTTCAGTAAAGTACCTGTTAAACTGTTCTCCCGAAGTCCGTGTATCATTGAGGCGCGGACTTTACACTGTGGATTCAGGTATTCTTTGGATTCAGATGTACTGTGGATTCAGGTGTTCTGTTGATTCAGGTGTTCTGCGGATTCAGATGTACTCTGCATTCAGGTGTTCTGTGGATTCAGGTATTCTATGTTTTCAGATGTACTGTGGATTCAGGTGTACTGTAGATTCAGGTGTACTGTGGACTCAGGTGTACTGTGAATTCAGGTGTTCTGTGGATTCAGTTGCACTGTGGAATCAGGTTTTCTGTGGATTCAGGTGTTCTGTTGTTTAAGGTGTTCTCTGGATTCAGGTGTTCTGTGTATTCCAGTGTTCTGTGGATTCAGATGTACTGTGGATTCAGGAGTACTGTGCACTCAGTTGTACTGTGGACTCAGGTGTTCTGTGGATTCAGGTGTACTGTGGAATAGGTGTTCTGTGGATTCAGGTGTACTGTGGATTGAGGTGTTCTGTGGATTCAGGTATTCTTTGGATTCAGATATACTGTGGATTCAGGTGTTCTGTTGATTCAGGTGTTCTGTGGATTCAGATGTACTCTGGATTCAGGTATTCTGTGGATTCAGGCATTCTATGTTTTCAGATGTACTGTGGATTCAGGTGTACTGTAGATTCAGGTGTACTGTGGATTCAGGTGTACTGTGAATTCAGGTGTTCTGTGGATTCCGGTGTTCTGTGGATTCAGGTGTTCTGTGTATTCCAGTGTTCTGTGGATTCAGATGTACTGTGGATTCAGGAGTACTGTGCACTCAGTTGTACTGTGGACTCAGGTGTTCTGTGGATTCAGGTGTACTGTGGAATAGGTGTTCTGTGGATTCAGGTGTTCTGTTGATTCAGGTGTTCTGTGGATTCAGATGTACTCTGGATTCAGGTATTCTGTGGATTCAGGCATTCTATGTTTTCAGATGTACTGTGGATTCAGGTGTACTGTAGATTCAGGTGTACTGTGGATTCAGGTGTACTGTGAATTCAGGTGTTCTGTGGATTCCGGTGTTCTGTGGATTCAGGTGTTCTGTGTATTCCAGTGTTCTGTGGATTCAGATGTACTGTGGATTCAGGAGTACTGTGCACTCAGTTGTACTGTGGACTCAGGTGTTCTGTGGATTCAGGTGTACTGTGGAATAGGTGTTCTGTGGATTCAGGTGTTCTGTGGATTCCAGTGTTCTGCGGATTCAGGTGTTCTGTGGATTCAGGTGTTCTGTTGATTCAGGTGTTCTGTGGATTCAGGTGTTCTGTGGATTCAGGTGTTCTGTGGATTCAGGTGTTCTATGGATTCAGCTGTTCTATGGATTCAGACGTACTGTGGATTCAGGTGTACTGTGGATTCAGGTGTTCTGTGGATTCAGGTGTACTGTGGATTAAGATGTTCTGTGGATTGAGGGGTACTGTGGATTCAGGTGTACTGTGGATTTAGGTGTACTCTTCTGGTTTGGGTGATTAAACAAATAGAGTGTAACTTAATAAAACAATAAATAAAACTTAACAAATTAAATTAAAATTTGATTAGCCAGGATGATGATGGATTCAAATCCCCCCGGGTTCATCGGTCGCGGAAGGCCTCAAGCGTTCCGGCGGACACCGCATGCTCCATCTCCAGGGACACCCGGGGTCGAACATAGCTGCGGAAGAGAGGCAGGCAATTGGGCTGAATGAATGGATTCAAGTGTTCTGTGGATTCATGTGTTCTGTGGATTCAGGTGTTCTATAGATTCAAGTGTACTTTAGGTTCAGGTGTTCTGTAGATTCAGGTTTTCTCTGGATTCAGGTGTACTGTGGATTCAGGTGTACTGTGGAATCAGGTGTTCTGTGGATTCAGGTGTTCTGTGGATTCAGCTGTTCTATGGATTCAGCTATTCTATGGATTCAGATGTACTGTGGATTCAGGTGTTCTCTGGATTCAGGTGTTCTGTGGATTCAGCTGTTCTATGGATTCAGCTATTCTATGGATTCAGATGTACTGTGGATTCAGGTGTACTGTAGAATAGGTGTTCTGTGGATTCAGGTGCTCTGTTGATTCAGGTGTTCTGTGGATTCAGATATTCTATGTTTTCAGATGTACTGTGGAATCAAGTGTACTGTAGATTCAGGTGTACAGTGGAATCAGGTGTTCTGTGGATTCCAGTGTTCTGTGGATTCAGGTGTACTGTGGTTTCAGGTATTCTGTGGATTTAGGTGCACTGTGGAATCAGGTGTTCTCTGGATTCAGGTGTTCTGTGGTTTAAGGTGTTCTCTGGATTCATGGGTTCTGTGGATTCAGGTGTTCTATGGATTCAGCTATTCTATGTATTCAGATGTACTGTGGATTCAGGTGTACTGTGGATTCAGGTGTTCTGTGGATTCAGGTGTACTGTGGATTCAGGTAATCTGTGGATTCAGGTGTACTGTGGACTCAGCTGTTCTGTGGTTTCATGTGTACTGTGGATTCAGATGTTCTGTATATTCCAATGTTCTGTGGATTCAGGTGTACTCTGGATTCAGCTGTACTGTGCATTCAGGTGTTCTGTGGAATCAGGTGTACTGTGCATTCAGGTGTTCTGTGGATTCAGGTGTACTGTGGATTCAGGTGTTCTGTGGATTCAGTTGTTCTGTGTATTCAGGTGTTCTGTGGATTCAGGTGTACTGTGGATTCAGAGGTCCTGTGGATTTAGAAGTACTGTTGATTCAGTTGTACTGTGGATTCAGTTGTGCTGTGGATTCCGGTGTTCTGTGGTTTCAGAAGTACTGCTTGACATGAATCAGTCATTCATGAAAGAAAGACTTATGAAATAATACTGAGAGGCCTACGGGTGGCGCTGTTCAAGGAGAGTATAAATACTCTGGCATGGGCCCAGCTTGTGCAGAACATTCTTAACAGGAACTAGAGAAGGACACAACTAGACCTCCATGTTGTAAAATAGTTGATTAAATGTTTGGTTAGCGTTTAGACCAAGTGCCTAGTAGTTTTCTTACGTCACTGTTGATTCAGAGGTCCTGTGGATTCAGAAGTACTGTTGATTCAGGTGTACTGTGGATTCCGGTGTACTGTGGATTCAGGTGTACTGTGCATTCAGGAGTACTGTGTATTCAGGAGTACTGTTGATTCAGGTGTACTGTGGATTCAGGTGTACTGTGGATTCAGGGGTACTGTGCATTCAGGAGTACTGTGCATTCATGAGTACTGTTGATTCAGGTGTTCTGTGGATTCAGGTGTTCTGTGGATTCAGGTGTACTGTGGATTCAGGTATACTGTGGATTCAGATGTACTGTTGATTCATGTGTACTGTGGATTCAGGTGTACTGTGGATTCAGGTGTTCTGTGGATTCAGGTGTACTGTGGATTCAGGTATACTGTTGATTCAGGTGTACTGTGGATTCAGGTGTACTGTGGATTCAGGTGTACTGTTGATTCAGGTGTACTGTTGATTCTGGTGTAGTATGAATTTCGGTGTACTGTATTAGTTCTTCACCAATCATTGGAATGACAAAAAAGCATACAAATCTACATTTTTTTGCAATACTAAACCTGCATATCTAGCATTCCAGAAGCTAGATGGATCTTCAGTCTAATAAATTATTGCATATTAAAGATAGCTGAAGATAGCCAGGAATGCAAATACATATAGTGTGTAAGGGAGCGACACCTTACTATTAAAGAATTCAGAATACTGTCTGAGTTTAGAACTGATTTTCAAGTAGGGATCCATTTAGCAGCAAGGAGAGCACATCTTCTGTTATCTGGAATGAGTCATAAATATTTGAAAAATGCTCAGAGTTGCCAGCAGTCTCTTGACACTGGAGAAACACTGGTGCAAAGAGGCAAAATTGGATGTGAACATACGAACATAAGAAATAGGAGCAGGAGTAGGCCAATCGGCCCCTCAAGCCTGCTCCGCCATTCAATAAGATCATGGCTGATCTGATCCTAACCGCCAATCCACTATCACAGAACCATCTCCTGAATCTAACAGAATTAGACACATGAAATAGGAGCAGGATCAGGCTACACGGCCCCTGGGCCCGTTCCGCTACCCACAGGGCCATGACCGATCCGAACCTAGACTCATGTCCAAATTCCTGCCCGCTCCCCGTAACCCTTAATTCCCTTTACTTCTAGGAAACTGTCTATTTCTGTTTTAAATTTATGTAATGATGTAGCTTCTACAGCTTTTTGGGGCAGCATATTCCATGGACCTACCACCCTCTGAGTGAAGTAGTTCCTCCTCATCTCAGTTTTGAAAGAGCAGCCCCTTATTCTAAGACTATGCCCCCTTGTTCTAGTTTCACCCATCATCGGGAACATCTTCCCCGCATCCACCCGATCCAACCCCTTCACAATCTTATATGTTTCAATAAGATCGCCTCTCATTCTTCTGAACTCCAATGAGTAGAGTCCCAATCTACTCAACCTCTCCTCATATGTCCATCCCCTCATCCCCGGGATTAACCGAGTGAACCTTCTTTGTACTGACTCGAGAGCAAGTATGTCCTTTCTTAAGTATGGACACCAAAACTGTACGCAGTATTCCAGGTGCGGTCTCACCAATACCTTGTACAACTGAAGCAATACCTCCCTATTTTTATATTCTATCCCCCTAGCAATGAAAGCCAACATTCCATTGACCTTCTTAATCACTTGCTGCACCTGCATACTAACCTTTTAAGTTTCGTGCACCAGGACCCCCAGATCCCTTTGTACTTCAGTACTTTCCAGTTTCTTGCCATTAAGATAATAACTTGCTCTACGATTTTTCCTGCCAAAGTGCATAACCTCACACTTTCCAGTATTGTATTCCATCTGCCAAATCTCTGCCCACTTACTTAGCCTGTCTATGTCCCCTTGCAGGTTTTTTATGTCCTCCTCACTCACTACTTTCCCTCCCATCTTAGTATCATCTGCAAACTTTGATATGTTACACTCGGTCCCCTCCTCCAAATCGTTAATATAGATTGTAAAGAGTTGGGGACCCAGCACTGACCCCTGTGGAACACCACTTGTTACTGATTGCCAGCCTGAGAATGAACCATTTATCCCAACTCTCTGCCTTCTGTTAGATAGCCAATCCTCTATCCATGCCAGAATATTACCCCCAATCCCGTGATTTTTTATCTTAAGCAATAATCTTTTGTGTGGCACCTTGTCAAATGCCTTTTGGAAGTCTAAATACACTACGTCCACTGGTTCCCCTTTATCCACCCTATATGTTACTTCCTCAAAGAACTCCAGCAAATTTGTCAAACATGACTTCCCCTTCATAAAACCATGCTGACTTTGTCCTATTAAATTATGATTATCCAAATGTCCTGTTACTGTCGCCTTAATAATGGACTCCAAAATTTTACCTACCACAGATGTTAGACTAACCAGTCTATAGTTTCCAGCCTTCTGTCTACTGCCCTTTTTAAATAAGGGTGTTACATTAGCAGTTTTCCAGTCTGCCGGGACCTTTGCCAATTCCAGGGAGTTTTGGAAAATTATTACCAATGCATCCACAATCCCTACCGCCACTTTCCTCAAGACCCTAGGATGTAAGCCATCAGGTCCAGGTGATTTATCCGCCTTGAGTCCCATTATTTTACCGAGTACCACTTCCTTAGTGATTTTGATCGTGTTTAGCTCCTCCCCCCCCTTTAGCCCCCTGTTTGTCCAGTGTTGGGATATTCTTAGTGTCTTCCACTGTAAAGACTGATATAAAATATTCATTCAGTGTTTTTGCCATCTCCATATTTCCCACCATTAATTTCCCGGTCTCATCCTCTAAGGGACCAACATTTACTTTAGCCACCCTTTTGCTTTTTATATAATTATAAAAACTCTTACTATCTGTTTTTATATTTTTTGCTAATTTACTTTCATAATCTATCTTCCCTTTCTTAATCAATCTTTTTGTTATTTTTTGCTGTCTTTAAAAGTTTTCCCAATCCTCTATCAGCAAAAGAACAGCAATTTATAAAAAGTAAAATATGAATGTAAGTCAGTAACTAGAAGTCTGTGACCTTAAAGGGAAATTGGACTCCTTTTATTTAATATGCAGATTAGTTCCCTAATATCTAGTTCTCGGCACCAATTCATCTGAACCCGTTTCAAAGTAGTTGATTTTTACTTACTAGGGTAGCCATGTTGTGGAAAGGTTGTTACAATTGCAAAAAAATAGACATAGGAAACCAAACAATGCACAAACAGAATTTGCACTTGAACTTAAGAGAAACTGGGGGAAAAATTCGGTATCGCCCCATTTGGGGCGCCATTATTGGCGGTGCGCAAAGTTTAGCGCCTGGCGCTAATTATCGCCTCCGACAGCAAACTTGGCTTTTATCGCCCCTGGAGGTGATTGGAGCGCTAAATCAGGCGCTTCACACCTGTCTTAAGGCGCTAAGGCCGAGGAGCGAGGCGCTACCTCAGAGGGCGGGCGAAGCTCATGTGATATCAGTCAGCAATGGAACACAGACACAATGGCCAGTTCTTAAAGGCGTGGGTTGATCTTGCTCTCCATCCACATCCTGCTCATTGCAGCCTTGAATCTCGGCTTGGAAAGACTTGTGCATCAAATCTGCTGGAAAGAACAATGGAGAGACCCAGGGAAAGAGCTCACAGTGCAGCCCCCACAGTCTCTTCTAAATTGATACAAGGAAGGGCAAATCAAAATGAACTTGCAAAGTGCTGCTCTGTACCCTAAACTCCTTTACACAGCGTCGAATCTCTCCAGAAGTCTCTCTCTCTCTCTCTCAGAATGCGTGGTGCAAAAATGTCACCAACAAAAAAAGGCAGGAAGTGGTCGCCTTGAAATAGTGCTCCCCCAGTCCCTTTCTGACTGCAGAATGCACACCTCAACCTGTCGTTGCTAGCGGCAGGCGATAAGGCAGGGGGCGCCACTCAATACCTGGGCCGGGGTGCTACCGGGGCATTGCGCACTCGACTGACGTCACGATCTGCCGGCGCAGGAGATCGTGGCGGTAGTGTTTAGCGCTGCCACAAAATGTCTAGTTAATTTTGCGAGAGGCGCAGATATCGCTAGTTGCTTTGCGCCCCACTTTGTACCCTCTTAAGGCGCTAACGGGAGGCGCAACGAACTGAATTTTTCCTCCACTGGGTTTGTCTGCATGCAAACTTTATCTATTGCAAATCCCAGAGAAATCTAACCCTTAAATTGCAAAGTGCTCAAGTGTCGGTGCAGGCTCGATGGGCCGAAATGGCCTCTATCTGCACTGTGGGGTTTCTGTGATTCTGTGATTAGGAATTTGAATAGTTGGTTAAAACAACTAACCTAAATACACTGTGAAGTTCCCATGTCTAATATATGCACAATGCGCTGAAGCTTGCCCACTCTGTTCACGTGAAGAAAATGGGATGAGCCAAAAAGAGTTGGGATGGAAAATGATATTCAACTGGAGCTGTATGTATGTAAACATTCCATACCAACTTCTTGTAAAGAGCCTGCATGAAACATAAACCTAGAAATTATGATGTGTGATGTTATCTTACAAATGCCGAACATGTACTTTGTTATTTTAACGGAGCAATTAACCTGTTTAAAGTAAATGGATTGGCATCTCTACTAATATAACAAAATCATTTCACTTGATCTCATTCAGAGTTTGTGCACTAATATCACACAACGTAACTTTGAAAGGTCTATTTCTATGAGATCTGAAAGGCAGTATTTCTCCTCTGCAAACAATTCTATAATTTTTCACTAAGCCTGTTCATATTCATCTTTCAGTTGAGATAACAAAAAAGAAGAATTAAAAGTACTGCTTCTGAACTCCTTTCATCCCTGAATTTGCCATCAATTGAAACCTGCTCCTTCTACCTTTCAGTACATGACAACCACTTGTTACAGATTTAGGCTGGGGATTGTTGCTCGCTTTTTATTTCTAATTTTCACCCCTTTTGTCCTTTCGTGAAAGGATATGTGCCGTGAAATTCCCCCTCTTACTATCGGCTGTTACGGCTGGTTTCGGGCAAAAAATGGTGGCCGCCTTACTTCCGGCGCGTCCTGCAGGGGCCGCCATTTTGGGCAGGTTGGCAGCGCGGCCATTGCCTGCGTTCACCAGAAGAATGCTAATCAGTCAGATCGTGACGTCAATCAGCATGCAACACTGATTTGACGCATGACCTGCTATTTTGGACATCACTGCTCGGCTGCACGACCTTTCCAAAGTACGCACAGCTGTAAGTCCTACTTAAAGGGATACACACAACTTTGAGGAAAGTTGCTTTTTGCTTTTGTACTAGTTCCTGTACAGTTTATTTGAGTAGTGGCTTGGTGTAAGACATTTAAAAAGTTGTTAAAGTTTGCAGGGAGTGCAGGGAGTGCTGCTGGATGGTTGCAAAGCTTTGGTTCTTTAAGGAAGGCTTCTGAGAACAGCACTTGCTCCCAGTCCTGGAAGCTCTAGTTTCAGACCCCCTTAGGCTGCAGCAGGACATGGAGATCGAGCAGAGGCAGCAAAAAGGACAAGCTGCTTGCAGAGGGAGGAGGAGGAGGAATAGGAAGAAGCAGAAAAGCAAGAAGCAGAAGAGGAAGAAGCAGAAGGAAGGAGGCAACCCATATAGCTCCTTTCTGGTCGGAATATTGGAATCAAATGATCCACCTGTGGTACCAGTGAACACAACCCCAATTCCCCAGTCACACACATTAGTCACACACCTTCCCTACCCTCTGTCACTGGCCATCACAGCATCCTCTTGGTCACAATGCTGAAATAAAAGCCACCACAAAGCAAACTTTCCAATCTAACTTTATCCACATATGCATCCAATATTACATCAAAAAATCAACTAATCACCCTTGCCAGCTGTGGCTCAGTTGGTAGCACCCTTGCCTCTGAGTTTGAAGGTTGTGGGTTCATAGGGGGAAAATTTCAGTTGGTTTTCGCCTCCCGTTAGCGCCTTAAGAGGGCGCTAATGGGGTGCGAAGCAACTGGCGCCCAGGCACGGCGATATCTGCACCTCTCACGAAATTGACCGGACATTTTGCGGTGGTGCTAAACAATGCCGCCCCGATCTCCTGTGCACGCAGATCTTGACGTCATTCGAGCGTGCAATGCTCTTGGGGCACCCCGGAACGGAAATTAGTGGTGCCCCCCTCCTTTCCGCCTGGCGCAACCAACGACAGGTAGACTGGAACGCTTCCCAGTCGCTGTGGGGCTGGGGTGGGGGGGCGCACTATTTAAAGGGGGCCTCTTCCTGGCTTTTTCTGTGGTAGACTTTTTTGCACCACTCGTTCTGAGAGAGAGAGAGAGAGAGAGATTTTGAGAGAGACAAAGAGAGACTTCTGCATTGAGTCAACGCTGTGTGAAGTAGTTTTGGCTACTGAGCATAAATTTGCAGGTACTTTGGTTTCTGACCTTCATTACTTTGATTGCCAAGAGACTGTGGGGGCTGCACTCATTGGGGGCGTCGTCCTGCGCCAGCAGAATTGGAGGCCACAGAGACGCAGAGAGAGAGTAGCAATCATGGCCAGATGGAGGAGGGCCAACAGGCCTCTGTACAGGAGACCTTACCCTCCCACGGTATTTCGCCAACAATTCTCATACATTAATATGTCTGAGGAGCAGTGTTTGCGAAGGCTGCGCTTCAGCAAGGACGTGGTCACTGAGCTCTGCCACTTGCTGCAGCCAGATCTGCAGCCTCAACTGAGGAGCAGAATATCTCTGTCGGTGGCAGTGAAGATAACAGTGGCTCTCAACTTTTATGCCACCGGCTCATTTAAATCAGCTACTGGGGATATCGCCAATATCTCCCAGTTCGCGGTCCATTGTTGCATCCATCAGGTCACAAATGCCCTCTATAAAAGGAGACGAGAGTACATCTCTTTCCCCATGACCCGGGACAAGCAGCATGAATGCGCTATGGGCTTTGTGAGGATACCGGGCTTCCCCATGGTGCAGGGCGCCATTGACTGCACCCATGTGGCTTTGCGTGCTCCGCATGAGAATGCAGAGGATTTCCGCAACTGAAAGGGGTTCCATTCCTTAAACGTGCAGTTGGTCTGTGACCACAGACAGCTGATACTCACTGTCAATGCCTGTTATCCTGGCAGCAGCCACGATGCATACATCCTGTGCAAGACTACTGTGGCAGAACATTTCCAGCATCACCCAGGTGGTTGGCTTCTCAGGGACAAGGGATATCCACTGTGCACCTGGCTGATGACACCGCTCTGTACGCCCAACATCCCTGCTGAGCTGCGGTACAACGAGAGCCATCTCACTACCAGGAACATCGTTGAGCACACAATCGGCATGCTCAAGCAACGGTTATGCTGTCTGGATCATTCTGGAGGAGCCCTGAAGTACTCGCCTGAGCAAGTCTCCCTCTTCGTTGTTGTGTGCTGCATGCTGTATAACCTGGCAATCCTCAGGACCCAGCCAATGCCACCAGACATTGGAGCACCAGCAGAGGAGGAGGAGGAGGAGGAGGAGAAGGAGGATGAGGAGGATGATCATCAGCAGCACCAAGGCGGGAGGGAGGCACACAATGTAGAAACTGGAAGGGTCGACCGTCAACGGCTGATAGCAAGCCGCTTCTAGGTCCCTGCTGAGGAAATGGCTTCTGCCATTGAGAACAACATGAATGAAACCAACCCGCAACCCCTAAGCCGGCCAAGGCAGCAATGATTGCAAAGACCAAACATGTACATTTTGAATACAAAAATATATTTATTTTACAAACTCTGTGTGTGTCATTTCCTCATGACAAACTAATAGAAAGAAACACAAAAAAAGTCATTAACATAACTGGTGCTCACAACCTGGAGATAATGTCCAAAACACTAAACATAAGTTTGACCACGAACCTCGGCCTTTAATAAAAAAATGACCAACATTTTGTCACACCTACTTTTTGCCCTTCAAGGGTAATCTCCTTCCCTTGCGCACTTCCCCCCTTCCCACCCTACTGCTCCTCCGTAGTGGGACCCCAATGGCTGCAACAAGGCTGGTGGAAGGCTGCTGATTGTCAGAACCTGAGAATGCAGATGCCCTTGAAGGACGGCCTCGACCAGCTCTGGGCCTGAAGGGCCCGGATGCAGACTGCACCAATTCTGCATGGGCAGCAGCAGTCTGTCCTACAGGCAGTGGCAAGTGCAGTGGAGAAGTGACAGTGGTGGCAGCAGGAATGCTGTCATCTTGAGAGAGGACAGCAACTCCCTGCTCGACCGACACACTGGCACTCCCACGGAGCATCACTTCAGCATCCGGAGCAATCTGCTGGAACACAGATTGCTGGCCTGCTGCGGCGCGATGAGAGCCCCGGGGAAATGTATCCGAACCAGCGAGGATGGCAGCAGTCAGTGTTCGAGTGGCCTCAATCTGAGTCTGCATGAGAGCAGTCAGAGATGGGGTCACTGTTAGATCCGTGATTCTTTAAATAGGATGTTTCCCCAAGAACTACACGGATGCTGTAACTTAACAATCAACAGGTATTTACTGGAGCAGAGTAGTCTCAAGACTGAAGTGCAGAAGCCTACTCCGGCTTTATATACAGGTGTGGTCACTGCCGGTACTACAGTATACAGGAGCTGTAAAACAGTTCTCTCTTAAAGGTACATACAAAACAATTCCTCCCCTTTTAGATTAACAGTACCATAACATTCATTTAACAATTAACATTTTTAACATGCAACATTAACTGAAAATAGTCCATTTATAGATTCAGTCTTTGGGGCGGCTTCCTGATCCTTTCGGGATAGCGCCTTTCCTGAGGTTCTTGTTCTTGGTGCGGAGGCGATTCTGGCCCCTTTTCGTCGGTTAGTTCATCGGTTTCCACTGCTACTGGTTCGGAGGTAGATGCTACCGGTATGTCGGGTTCATCCCCAGGTACTCGAGACATGGGGTTGACTCGTTCCTGTGACGCTAAGATCTGATCGACGTGGCGTCTCACAATGTTCTCCCCGACATCCACTGTGTACATTAATGGCCCCTGCCTTGTGCATATCATCCCGGGTTGCCATTTCTCTGTTCGGTAGTCACAGGCCAAGACTGGTTGTCGTACCTTGAAGCTTCTTGTCGGCTTCTCATTGATGTGCTGGAATTGTTTATCCTCAACATTTCTTCGCACATTGGGTCTGACCAAATCCAGACGAGATCTCAACCTTCGGTTAAAGAACATCATGGCCGGGGTCTGGTTGGTAACTGCATGTGTCGCATTTCTGTAGGCTAATAGGAAATTGTCCACCTTACGCTGTAGTGGAATTTCATCATCGCACGTGGCCTTTATCGCCTTTTAAAGGTTTGTACGAACCTTTCAGCCAATCCATTTGTGGCTGGATGATACGGGGCGGATGTGTGATGCCTTGCCCCATTCCTTCTCATAAATTTTTGAAACTCTTCGGACACAAACTGTGGTCCATTATCAGAGTAAATCTGCTCTGGCAAGCCGTTCCTAGCAAATATGGTCCGTAGGACTGCAATCGTTTTCTCTGTAGTGGTTGAGGACATTTTTATCACCTTAGGCCATTTCGAGTGAGCATCCACTGCTATTAAGAACATTGAGTCCATGAAAGGACCAGCAAAATCAATATGCACCCGTTGCCATGGAGAGGAGGGCCACTCCCATGGGTGTAGAGGGGCATATGGTGGTGCATTTTGGACCTTCTGGCATCCTGAGCAGCTCTTGGTTAGGTCCTCGATTTGTTGGTTGATCCCCGGCCACCACACATAAGCCCTAGCAAGGCTTTTCATTTTCACCCCTTCCAGATGACATTCATGAAGCTCATTTAGCACTCTCTCCCTTAACTTGGGTGGAATCACCACTCGGGATCCACACATCACTGTCCCGTGGCATACTGACAGCTGTTCTCTTCTGGATGAGAATGCTGGCAACAGTGAGTCGCCATGTGTTGGCCATCCCCTCACCGTCAAATCATATACCCGAGACAGTGTCGGATCATTGCGGGTCTCCTTCTCTATATCCGCGTTCGTTACTGGCAATCATTCAATTATTGACGAATAAAATATCTCGATAGGGTCCACTGCTGGTGCTTCCTCCACAGTAGGCAGTGGCAGGCGTGATAGCCCATCAGCGTTTCCATGCTGTTTCGTGCCTTTATATTCTATTTCATATTGATTCACCCCTAGAAACAGGGACCATCTTTGTGACCATTGTGCAGTCATCACTGGAACGCCCTTCTTAGGATTAAAGATGGAGACAAGTGGTTGGTGGTCAGTCAGCAAGGTGAGCTTCTGCCCATGCAGATAGTGGTTGAATTTTTTTACTCCCCATACTAGGCTGAGGGCCTCCCTGTCAATCTTGGCGTAGTTGCGCTCGGCTGAGGTTAGTGACCGAGACGCAAAGGCTACTGGCCTCTCCAAACCGTCCGGGAATTTGTGCGACAGCACCGCTCCAATACCATAGGGTGATGCATCACATGCCAAATGAATTGGTAGTGCTGGGTTGAAATGGGCCAACACCTCTTTTGATGTGATCAATTCTTTACAGTTCTGGAAAGCTCGTCTACGTTCGTCATTCCACTTCCATGGCACCCCTGTTTGCAGTAGGGTGTTCAGTGGGTGTAATACTGTAGACAAATTTGGTAAGAACTTATGGTAGTAGTTCACCAGCCCGAGGAACGACCTCAGTTGTGATACATTTTCCGGTGCTGGAGCCTTGACTACTGCCTCAATCTTTTCAGGGGACTTATGTAACCCCTCTTCATCGATGACGTGGCCACAATACGAGATCTGCTTCTGGAAAAACTCGCACTTGTGGCGATTAGCTCGTAGCCCATACTCCTTTAATCTGGTGAGCACCTTCTCCAAGTTGGCGAGGTGATCACTGTCATTTTTGCCCATGACCAGGATGTCATCCAAATAACACTGGGTCCCTGGAATCCCTTGCAGGACTTGATCCATCGCCCTTTGCCAAATAGTCGGAGCCGATGCTACCCCGAACACCAGCCGGTTGTATTGATAGAGACCTTTATGAGTGTTGATCGTGAGGTATCATTTCGTGGCTTCTTCTACCTCCATTTGCAAGTACGCCTGGGCTAGGTCAATTTTGGCGAAGCGTTTACCTCCAGATAGCGAGGCAAAAATATCCTCAATTCGTGGAAGTGGATATTGTACCGTGTGAAGGACTGGGTTCACTGTCACCTTAAAATCCCCACAGATGCGGACCTTCTTTGGTTCCCCAGGTGTATTACTCAACGACCTCTTCATTACAGGAACGATGGGTGTAGCCCACTCGCTCCAGTCTACTTTGGACAGTACTCCTGAACGTTCCAACCCTTCCAGCTCTGCTTCGACGGCTGGTCTGATCGCATAAGGCACTGGTCTGGCCTTAAGAAACTTTGGGCTTGCATTTTCCTTTATTTTAATCATTGCTGTTATGACTTTTAGTGTTCCGAGTCCCTCCTGGAACACTTTTGCGTCAGTTAGCATTTTTGACAGTCGTCCAGGTGTGACGTCGTCATCCTTTTTGGCCTCAACCTTCAGTGCCTGTATGGAATGCCAATCTAATTGTATCTTCCGGATCCATTCACGTCCTAGCAGTGGTGGTGCTCCATCTGGCAATACATATAAGTCCATTTTAGGTATTTCCTGGCCTTTGTATATCACTTTCACCCTTATTTTTCCTTTGGGGTAGACTTTTTGTCCCGTGTACGTCTTCAAGACAATCTCTGTAGCTTTCAAGGGTATATGTGAAAATAGCCGCTTGCAGTCCCTTTGGTTTATAACTGTTAGGGCTGATCCTGTGTCCAATTCCATTTCCACTTGGACTCTGTCTATCTTGAGTGTAACCCAGATAGTCTGGTGATCCTCCATTTTGGTTACCTTATGTAGTTTCAGACAACCCAGCTCCTTGCTTCCGGAGTCTGTGTCACTTTTCTGTTCGTCTGAACTACTGTCCATCACCTTGTGTACCTTTCTGTACTTCTCCTGTGGAGATTTCTTGCTGTTGGTTTTCTTCCCAGACCTGCAGACTCTTGTTATGTGTCCTGCTTTTCCACACTGTCTGCACACTTGGTCCTTGAACCAACAATCCTTCTGGTCGTGTTTTGTTCTGCCGCAGCGATAACACTTCCCTGTTCCATAGGACATTTCATTGGTGCCATATTCTTGCGGTCTCCGTTGTATCTCTGCAGCGCCCCTTGCGGCTGCTTCGTGTGATACTGCCATACTGAAAGCCTTGTCCAGCGTAAGATCCTTTTCTGATAGAAGCCGTTTCTGGGTTCTTTCATTTTGAAGCCCACACACAAACTTGTCCCTTAACGTATCTGCTAGTCCCACTCCAAACTGGCAGTGTTTCGATAGCTTGCGCAGTTCCGTTAAGTACTCAGCATTGCTTTCGTCTTTGTGTTGGTTCCTTTTATGGAACTTAAATCGTTCTGCTATCAGCAGCAGTGTGGGGTTTAAGTGGTCCTGTAGGATTTCTACTATGCTTTCGAAATTCTTATTCACAGGCTTCTCTGGGGTTATTAGGTTCCGCAGTAACCCATAAGTTTTTGCACCCATGGAATTTAACAAAACCAGTGCTTTCCTAGCATCTGGCACTTCATTCACCCTGCAGTACACCGCAATACGTTCCACATATGTCGCCCAATCTTCGACTTCATTGTCGAACGTAGAGATACTGCCACTCTTCGGCATCCCTGGGTGTGATTTAACTGTCAAAAATGGCGTCTCCCGCGCTTTCCCTTCTTCTCCGCTGGCACAAAATGGCGTCTCCCGCTCTTTCCTTTCTTCCCGCGCTCGCCCTTCTTCTCCGCTGCGGCTTCTAAAAATAGCGTCTCCTGCGCTCTTCCTTCTTCTCCGTGGCTCAATGGCGTCTCCCGCGCTCTCCCTTTTTCTCCCCGCGGACACTGTTCAGCCCTTGAGCCCTGACTGTGCTCTGCGCATTTTTTTTTTTTTTTTCTGTGCGTCTTTCCCGTTTCCGCCGCTCGGTCCTGAACCCGGCTGCTGCTTTACCCTCTCTCTCTCCGTTTTGTTTTTCCTCGATGCCGCTCGGTTTTCAACCCCCGGCTGCGCCCTGTGCGCTTCACCCTCTATCTCACCCCGTCAACGCTGCTCGGCTTTTTCTCTGCCGTCGGTCGGCTCCAGCCACCGCTGTCCGGGAAGTGTCTGTGCTGTACCTGTCGTCAGTCTGTTGCTGATCGTCATGGCTGGGGAACCAAGCCCGGCTCTCCACAGCCTCCCCTGCGATGTTCACTCTCTGCCGGATGACTGGGCGGTTGCTCGTGGTTGACGCCCGTGTTTCTGGCCTCGACTTTCTTCCACCGCCCTCCCGGAGTGAATCCTCGAAGGGAAATGTAGAGTTGCAGGTAGATTCGAATCGACACTCGTCGCCATTGTTAGATCCGTGATTCTTTAAATAGGATGTTTCCCCAAGAACTACACGGATGCTGTAACTTAACAACCAACAGGTATTTACTGGAGTAGAGTAGTCTCAAGACTGAAGTGCAGAAGCCTGCTCCGGCTTTATATACAGATGTGGTCACTGCCGGTACTACAGTATACAGGAGCTGTAAAACAGTTCTCTCTTAAAGGTACATACACAACAGTCACGGCAGCCAGTGACTGAATTGCAGCACTAAACATTTGCGTGGCATCCGCCTGTGCTACAACTCCTTGCCAGTGATTCAATGCATTCGGGCACCCTTCCCACTGCACCCATGAGCTCAGTGTGCATGTCCGTCACCTGCGTGTTCATTTCAGCAATCAGCCGCTCCTCCTCTGCATCCAGTGCAGTAGGACTCGCTGGCATACTCTCCCTCCGGGGAGAAGGCCCCCGAGCTTCTCTACCTCCATTGCGTTGCTGCAGCCCGCTGGGTCCTGGAGCTTCACCCTCATCAGACCCTTCCCCCCTGCTCCCCACCAGGGAAGGCGTGTTACCAGTGTGGGCATGGGCTTCCTCGGGAGAGGGTGGCGCTGATGCTCCGGCTTCATCTTCCTTCTCGCCTGCAGCTTTCCTCCCGCTGACAGCTTGAGGGCCCGTCTCCTCAGCTGGTGAATCATCAACTGAAAGCAGGGAGGTACAAGAGTGGCTTTAGTGTGGGGACAGGGTGGCAGTAAGGGAGGCATGAGTGCAGCGATTTAGTAAGTTGGATTGAAAGTGTCAAAGGCTGGTGTTGTGAGGGACAAGTGGAAGGAGAGAGGACAAAAAGGTGATGACCTTCCCATTGCTGTCCAGAACGG
This sequence comes from Somniosus microcephalus, assembly GCF_052327205.1. Lineage (NCBI taxonomy): Eukaryota > Metazoa > Chordata > Chondrichthyes > Squaliformes > Somniosidae > Somniosus > Somniosus microcephalus. Next base: position 227,304,011 of record NC_140990.1, read on the forward strand.
GGTTGGCCTCTCCAGTGGCGACGGGACCAATCACCCGGCTTGCCACAATCCTCTGGACGCACTCCTCAAGATCGCTGAGGGGTTGCAGCTGAGGCCGCCCTTCATCTGTCCGTTGCTGTTGTCTCCTATTATGAGATATCTTGGCCTGCAAGAAAAAGGATGGCGTCTGAGTAAATATACAGCCATGGTCTTGCCTGATGTGCCTCCCATAGTTGAATAGCCCTTACTGTATACAGCCATGGTCTTGCCTGATGTGCCTCCCATAGGTGAATAGCCCTTACTGTATGCAAAGTGTGGAATGTGCGTGTGTGTTTCATGAGAGGGCCATAGGTGTTGGATGAGTGTTGGGCATTGGGGTTTTAAGACCCTCTGGCCATAGAGTGAGGTTGAGATGGAGGGATGGAGAGGTATTGAAAAAAAGCCACTCACCCTGACAACCCGAGTGAGGTCGTTGAACTTTTTTCTACATTGTATATGGGTCCTGGGCACCATGCTGCTTGAGGTGACTCTCTGTGCCACCTCCCTCCACACTCTTCTGTAATTGCGCAGCAAAGGCCTCCTGCCACTCCCTGGGTACAGTATTGATCTTCTGCGCTCCACCGTGCCAACCAGAGCCTCCAAGGCCCGCTCGCTGAAGCGCTGTGCTCGCTCCCTGGCCCTCTCCATAGTCCTTGGTTGCAAGATTTAGACACAGGTCTCTCCAGGCCGAGATTCAAGGCTCCAATGAGCAGGGTGTGGCTGGAAAGCAAGATCGACCCTCCCCTTTAAGAACTGCCTGGCGCCAGTGTGTCTGTGTTCCATCGCTAACTGACTGCACCTGCGCTGCACCCGCTCTCTGAGTTAGCGCCTCGCTCCTCGGCCTTTGCGCCTTAAGAGAGGTGTGTAGCGCCTGATTTAGCACTGCTATCACCTCCGGGGGCGATAAAGCCAAGTTTGCAGTCAGAGGCGATAATTAGCACCAGGCGCTAAACTTTGTGCCCGGATGATAATCGCGCCCCAAACGGGGCGATACTGAATTTTTCCCCCATAGTCCCATTACAGACACTTGAGCACAATAATCTAGGCTGACACTCCAGTGAAGTATTGAGGGAGTGCTGCACCGTCGGAGGTGCCATCTTTCAGATGAGATGTTAAATTGAGGTCTGCGCTCTTAGTTGGACGTACAAGATCCCATGGCACTATTTCGAAGAAGAGCAGGAGAGTTATCCCCAGTCGTCGCCAATATTTATTCCTCAATCAACATCACTAAAAAAAAAATTACCTGGTCAATATCACATTGCTGTTTGTAGGAGCTTGCTGTGCTCAAATTGACTGCCACGTTTCTTACATTACAACAGTGACTACGCCTCAAAAAAAGCACTTCATTGGCTGTAAAGCGCATTGGGACGTCCAGTGGTTGTGAAAGGCACTATATAAATACAAGTCCTTAATTTTCCTACTTTTGTGAATTCCCTTAGTGACTGGCTTGCGTGTGCCTTTGCCTATCCTAGGCTGCTGACTTTCAGTGGGGGTGACTGCAGATGGCCTTGCAAGACGACCTTGAGGAGCTCTGGGCCGAGCAGGCGCTGCTTCGGACTTCACCACCTCGGCATTGGTGGCAGGCTGGGAGTGTGAAATCAATTGACAGTGTTTCCTCTTCTTGTTCTTCACTCTCCTCTCCCTCTTCTTGTTGACCCACTGGCTGGGCAGGCTGAATTTCTTGGGTGTCTAAAATGAGAAAGGCACAAGGGTAGGGTTGTGGTGAGGTGGGGGGACGCGGAGCAAGAGGCGCATGCTTACACGATGTGCAGCTTGTAAATCAAAAGAGATTGTGGGATGAGGGGGAAGTGGGATGTGAGAAGGAGGATAATGTATGAACATACCAGCATCTTGTATTCTTTCAGCCGCACCGCTGGCCATGGGATCAGCCATGCTCTTGCCAAGAATGGCCAGCACCGTCTCCTCTGTGGGGGTGAGGTCATGCAGGCGAGCATGTCCCCCGCCGCTTAAGGTCTGCTGGCGCCGATTATGCGCCACCTTTTGCTGCAACAGAAAGGGAAGTGTGTCAATGAGTGTGGTGCAATGCATTTGAGTGAAGTGGCTGTCATGGTTGAATAACTGACAGTGTATTTAAGCTGTGAGATGTAGGTGTGAGGCTTGTACCACTGGTAAGTGTTTGAGGGTGAGATGAAGCTAGGAATGTGAAATGTACTTGTGTTTGGCAGAGATTGTTGGTAGGTGAGTGATGGGGGTGCGGTGCATTGAGCAGTGTGTGAGGCTAGTGGTGCAGTTGGTAGGAGACAGCTTTTGAAGATGCATTCACTGACGTGGACCACTCGTCTGAGGTCATTAAAATTCTTTGGGTACTTGAGCCATATCCTAGGGGCGACACTGCTGGCAGTGACCGCGTCGGTGATCTGGTCCCACAACCTTCTTACAGTGTTTCTGGAGGGTCTCCTGGCCCCCTGTGGGTAGAGGAACTTTCTTCGAGTGTTCACCCCCCTGTGGAAAGACCTCGGGTGCTGCATCCGAGACCCTGGGTGCCCTTTCCCTGGCCTGTTGAGCAGTTTTAACATTTTTGATCACCAGAAGGAAGCTCACCTTTAAGAGGTTGTAAGGGGTTTTCCTCGAGAGATGTCTCTGAGGTTTCTCTCTCTAGAGGCCTCTCTCTCTTGCACAGTAAAACCTTGAGTGGTTCGACCCACTCGCCCCTTAGATTCTATACTCTGGACTTTGGGGCAGGAACTACAATGTAGAGAAAACTCTTGTAGACCAAGTTTGATGAAACAAAATGAAATTTTATTGCATAAGGAAAAATATCAAATCAAATGCAAGCAGATAAGAGAGTACATGGGAGGGAAAAACACAAAACAAATCATAACGACACCGTACTAACTAAGGCAAATACAGGCATCTTATACTCTACAAAGATCATCATGAAATAAGGAAACACACGGAATATCGAGGGACAACAACTCATGTTAATTGTACCCTTAACTCCACCCCCTTATTAAACCTATCTAGATCTGATTGTGAAGGGCCAGAAACATGCTCAGCAATCCCACTAGGAAGTGCAAGGTTTTGAACTCAAGTCTGTGCTTTGGTCCCTTCAGGCGCCCCGTCTCCTCGTGGATCGTGGAACCCCTGCGAGCTGCGCCACACCTCTCTCCTGAGGTGGGGGTCAGGGCGGCTGGACACCGGCAGGTCTGGATGTCGGCGGGGTCGAGGATCGTCAGCTCGACCCTGGTCAGAGGAGCCTTGGGCTGGCTCCCATCGCTTCTTCAGTTTGTTTTTATCTCTTCTCCCAAGCCGGGGTGGCTGGAAGATTTCTTCTCTTGGGGTTTTATTTTTTTGTTTCTTCTCCCAAGTTGGGTCGATGGCCTCTTGTTTCGGCAATGGCCCGGGGATGGTCGATGATCTCCCGATGTGTTTCCCCGGGGCGGGACGCCGGCTTCGAAACGGCCTTCTTAATGTTGGCTTGATTCTTCTTCCTCCTCCGATGGTGGAGAGGAGTTTGCTGATCTTCTCCCGAAGTGACTCCTCTTCACCCACCGCTGTCTCCGCAACTACAACCCCGGTGTCTCCTTCAGAGTTTCCCGAGTCTGCGTGAGCTCTGCGTCCTCTGAGTGAGTGCTTTTTCCTGAGTGTGTCGTACAACTCCAACTCCTTCAGTTATACTTTTCCCCCAGAAGCTCCACTTCCCGCCCAAAATCAGGTTAGTCTTTGTTTAACTTTTGGCGGGCTAGGAGCACAGTGGGGTAGTTATTATATTTTTTAATGTTTTCGATGGCCGGTAAAGGCCCATCTCTGGTCTGGAATGACCTTCATTGTTTTTAATGTCCTGCTGATCTCATTATCTAGCCCTGGGTGCTGTTCTCATGAATATGAAATTGTCCCCTTTTGTCTGGGTCAACATTTAGATGGCCTCTGTCTCCAGGCCGATCTTGACTGGATCTGCATCTAATCCATATGTATATGTGTTGGTCTGGTTTTGTTCTCTCAGAAACAGCTTCCAGAACTTGCTGTGGGTTGAATCCACAAAGCTGTCTGAGGTTGCGCAGGAACCATTTTAAAGTGTCCCAATAAGCTGGTCACATGGTATGATGGCCATTTTGTATGCCCCTTTTTCTGGGCTTCTTTTAAAACAGTCTTTAAAATCATGGCCTCTTCTGCCATTTGACCCTTATTAATACAAAGACCAATTTTGCAAATCATACACTCCCCCCTGATGATACTGTAACTTGCTTGAAGTATCATAATTCTGGGTGAGCAAAATTTTCTGACTTTCCACAATCAAACCATCCCCAGTATTTACCTATCTATGACCCCATGACACATGCATTTCCTATTTCAGAAAAATCTAGTGTACATTAAGCATCTATAGATGGCAATACCTTGGAGTTAAAAATCTAACAACTTACCTCCAGGCATGGAGGGGGGCCTTATACCCCTACATCACCTAGTGCATACACATTACCTTCTAATAATAACATCACATCTAATAAAACTTCAATAATAAAATAAAGTACACACACAAAAAATTCAAAATGCACATGAATACATATCAAAATAATAGAGGAGGGAGGGAAAACTTTAACTTTATACAAAGCAGCAAAATCTAAATGGGTGTCTCTTTTTCTAGCCGCACATAATGCTCCCTCCATTCCCCTCTATTCTCATACTTTTGCAAATGTTTGACCTTTTTACAGTGTACAAACAGCAAATAAACTACAATGATAACCTGGCACACTACAAGAATGTGGGAGGCTATCCTAATCCAGGAAGGGACTTCTATATTAGTGAACAGGTCCCACCACGGTGTGGTCACTATGTCCAATATACCTGCCCCTATCTCTAAAGTCTTCTGCTCCAGTGTGTAGAAGTGTTTCTGTGAAACAACAACGGCTTTTAATATCTTGGTGAGGTGTTCAGGGAGAGGGGGAATGATATAACCAAAATGTGCAACGAATCGCTGCAGATCGGTGAACTTCTCTTTCACAGTGATGTGAACAGTGGAAGGTTCAGGAATGGGGACAATTCGCTCTTGGGCTACTTGAACTTCTGCCCTGGGCTTGAAACAGAAGCTGCTGTCACTAACCGGACACCAACCATGCTGTCCATGCTGGTAGTGGGGTGCTGCAGTGGTGACACAGTATGTCCCACCTCCTATATATATGCCACCTGTGGGGGCACATGGCCTTGTGCCATTGCCTCAATGGTGCAATTTATAGGCTTCGCGCCAACAGTTCTGAACCCGCACTGTGGTTTTGAATGGGCATTTAAGTGCTGGGGATACAGGATGATGTGTGCTCCCCGGCTCCGGCACCCTGAGAGGTCGGTACCCGTCATTGCATGCTCCCATCGAATGATGTAAGGTGGGACCCCCGTGTAGCAAATGTGCGCACCCCCCTGAATTACTCCAATGTTCTCCACCCTGTATACCGGGGCGGGTTTTGCTGTCTTTCCCATCACCGGCATTCTTACCACTATACCCATAATGGTGTGATTAGACCGTCCACAGTCCACTGGGACTGGGTAGGCCTCTAAGGCTAGTCTGAGCTGGCATGGATTCAATGTATTCTCAAAAGGGTGGAGGGCTTCGAGGTGCTTGTTGCTGATCCAGGAGGGGACTAAACCTTGCTTTAAATCCTCCAGATTACTGCGGCCCTCGCCCAGTAACCACACCCCATATAGCACACAAGCTTCGTTCTGCGCAGCCTGATCGGACGCATTCCGATCCTCCCTGATGAGAGCATTTACCATCTTGGCGTGTTTCTCCAGCTCAGCTATTATCTCTTTTAGGTGTAGTGTCATGGCCTGGTCCTCATGTAACTCAGAACCCACTACTTTATTCTCATCAGTCAGTATCTTTCTTAACTGTGTTTTCAAACCATTGATTTGGCTTTGCAGCTCCACGTCATCCAGTGTGTTGATGACGGAAGTTCCTGTGTTAAAAGCTGTGAAAATATAATTTACTGCATCCCTTCTTTGTCTCCCTACTCTGTCCAAGACCTCATGTGGTGTGGTGTACAATTCGGCTCTGTTGACATCGGCAAAGTCGAACTCGTAAAACTGTTTAAACATGTTTGTTAACAGGACCTGGTATAATTGCTCCATTTCCCTGGGGCACCACTCTGGCAATCGTACCTCGGTGAGGTTTAAAATCACCGAAGCCACCATGTTGTGCACCCCTTGGTACAGCAACTGACCTGTGGGTACCAATATCAATCCGTTCCCGGGTCCCTTTGTCGTGGTGGGGCACCCTTCCTTGAGGGCTTTAGCTACCGGAATTGTGGGCAGGGGCTTGCGGGGTCGGGTGATGAGCTCCGTGGCGTTTACTGGGATCTGAGCGTATGGGACTCCGCACGCCCGTGTGCTGACGTCCCACCTCATTCCTTGTCCAGCATCCTGCCACTGTCTTTGGAAAAAGATGGAGACGCCTGTGGGACAAGCGCGTTCTGAACCCCACATACAGATGTAGATCCCCTCATCTGGTTCCCACCATTTGTCCCAACAGACATTCAAACCCCATGAATTCCCGTAATCGTCCGATGGGTGTTGTTACCCAATCTCTCCCATTCCACAGTGGAGTTCTTCATGGTGCTGCTCAACTTGCGCAGCCACCACCAACAGTCCAAAGATACATGTCCACTGCAAACAAGGCAAATTTTCCTCCCAGCGGTGACGCTGATCCTGGGTGCAATGATCCCTGGGGCACATCAGAGACGTTTCTCTGTACGCAAACCCTGTCTGGCTGGAGTATTCAGTAGAGTTCGACCCCAGCCAGCCTGGCCATCTTCCTTCATGGAAGTAGGCAGCAGTCTCTTCAGCGTCCCGTGAGCCGGTTCCGTCAGTCGCGATGGGGCCTCTGTTGCCAGAGCACCCGTATATGGTAGAGTCCTTAGTGCGGCCCCAGTAGGCCCAGCTCCACCCGATCATCACGAACACGACGAGGATCCCTCTCATCTTTCTCCTGGTTCCTGCAACAAATCACACAATATAGCCAGGCTCCCGAGAGATTCTGGCTTAGGTGATGGCATGATCGGGTCTTTCAACCTCGATCCAAAACAACACGCATACTGGGCAGATTTAAAACTACTTAAACTCTGATCATTTTAATATTTACACACCTTAAACTTAAACCTAAACTTATGTACAGCTCCGCCCGTCCCTGGGCGGGTTGCCTAATCCCTGATTGGACTGCAGCTCGCCGCTTCCTGTGGCGGGGCTGCAGTGACCTGTGGCTCGGGTTCCCCGCAGCCTTTTGCTGTTAATCGGGGACTGTGTTTTTTCATGGATTTCTGAAGTCGGCGTTTACTGAGAACGGGGGACTCGGGCCAAGGTTTTACTGGCTGAGTCGACCTGCGAAAAGGTGCTTTGGGCGTGGCTCCCTTAGCGAGTGGACCTTCGGGTGGGACCTTAGCTCTCACAGTCCGTGGCTCTTCCACGACTGTGGGCTTCGGCTCCCTCCCCTCAGGCTCCACCCCTTTGGGATTTGGGCAGGCTCCCTTGGCGAGTGGACCTTCAGGTGGGACTTTAGCTCTCACAGCCCATGGCTCTTCCACGGCTGTGGGCTTCGGCTCCCTTCCCTCAGGCTCCGCCCCTTCGGAATTTGGGTCTGTGGCAGACGGCTCCTCCTCACCTGTCCCTACAGGTGGAGGATCTCTGTCCCCAATTTCTACCTCCCCCACGCTCGAGTCGAGGGCGGGATCTCCGTCCTCCGACTCCACCTCCTCCAGAATCGTGTCGAGGGCGGGGCCTTGCTGTTCGGGCTCCTGCTCGTCTGAGTCCCAGGCCATAGGGGAAGCCTCCCCACAGGTGGGCGGGGCAGCTTCTCCTTCCACGCAGGCTACAACGCCAGCTTGTGTGGTCTGTGACTCATCGCACGCCTCAGGCTGCGGATCTTTACCCTCAGACCTGGCTTCGGTTGCTGATACTCTAGCACCCGGTTTAAACAGTTTTCACTGATTGATGTGAAACCATTTACAAGCCCTAAGCTGACCCTCTAAACTGCCAGCCCTCGCTGTTAACCTAGCGTTCTCCTCCCTTAAAGCCTGCTCAACTAACTTAGCCTCCCCAACCTGGCACCGCAGGTATTCCTCCATTTTACAGGAGGTCTCTTCCTGTGCGTGTCTTTCTGGGGGACACAGGTCGACAGGCTGCGCTGGCTCTAGTCATTTGGGCACAGCGGTCGGGGTTTCGGGAACGACAAGACCGGTGGTGACGGCTATCTTCCCCTGCGCGATCATCAGAGACCGCATTGTCTCTATGATTGATTCAATCGCAGCGGGATCCATAACTGCACCAGCTCCTTGTGCTGGGGCAGGAGCTACGGCTTGGGTTTGGGCTGGTGCTGGGGCGGTGGTCTGGGCTTGGGCTTGGGCTGCAGGAAATTTCCCTTTATTATCCTTCCACGGATTTCTACAGTCCTTGCGCCAATGTCCATCCTTCCCACACCCGTAGCAATTGAGCTTGGCTTGGACAGGGCGATTCCCCTCCTGACGCCACTCCTTCTTGCTTGGGGCTGTGGGTTTTGCCTCATGCACCTTTCCTTTCTGGGGAGGTGTTTCCTGACCCCTACAATTCTTGTACGCCACATTGAGCTGACGGAGCACCGTCTCCTCCATGACACCGGGACCTTGGGGGTCAAACCAAGATCTGGCTAGGGCCCGTATCTGCGGCAAACTGTTGGTAACCAAGCAACGGAGCCAATGAACCCACTGTTCGGCGTTCATTACCGCCCGTTCAGGCATACCCGGACAGCTGCGTCGATACACTGGCCACAGCCTTTCTGCGAAAACCCGTGGGGGTTCTCCAGATAGCTGCACGGTCCCTTCCACACGGTCAAACGGACTACCGTCGTCCACTCCCATCACTTCTAAAACTTCATCCCTGAGATCCGCATACCCTTTCCGTCCCCTCTTACTATCCTCTGAGAGGCACTGAAGGATTGTGCAATCCAGGGAGAAAAGCAACAGTTTCACCTGTTCCTGATCATCACAGTCATTAATGGCTGCTGTTTCCTCTATCTCCCTGAAATGAAGCGAGGGATCTCCCTTTACTGTGAGTCGTGCGAGGTGGCTCACCATGGACCTTAATTGCGGGCCAGCGTAGGGCACCACGAGCTGATTCTGGTGGGGTCCGATACTGCCATCGGCAACGTTGGGACCGAACCTCTGGTGCCGAGCGGGACACATTGGTGCCGGTCCCGGCTTTGCCACCAGTGGTTCTTCCTCACACTCCACCTCAGCTACCTCCTCTTTCACTACCCCCTCCTTTTCCGGCCAAGTCTCACTGTAGCTCGGCGGTGCTGAGGGGTCAGTGGCTGGTACCACAATTACCTCAGCTGGAATCGGCTGTTTTGATTCCTTTAAAAAGTCCATGTGGCTAGCTTTCGGGCTGACGAGACACACCATGCCTTTTGCCTTTACCAGGGCCGTTCTTCGGTCCTCTATGGTCTTTTGGCAGGGGCCGTGGTCTGTGCTCTCAAACCCGTGCTCGAGGGCTAGCTTGTAAGCTGCCTTAACCTCCACTACTCTCTCCTCCTGCGCTCTTAGCTGTTGTGCGAGGCGGGCGTTTTTCTCCCGTGTCCTCGTTTCATTAATCTTTGCCTCCGTAACCTGGCACTCCAGGTACTCTATCCTAGCCTGATGTTGACTAGCTACCACTTGGCGTTCCTGATTCAGCGCGTGAAGCGCTGTGATGAGTTTTTCCCCACCCATGGCCTTTTCCTCTATCTCTGCTGCCTGGGTTGTGATCTTGGCTGCCTGTGCTGCAACGACCCGATCCAAGATCTGGACCTGCTTCTTGTAACACATCAGCCACACTGCCTTCTCCACTGACTTCTTATGCTCTTTGCTCTCTGTCCACCTGATGGCTGCGTCCACCGGATGCCCATCCAGTAAGAGATCGGAAATCCACTGTTTAGTGAGATTTACCTTGCCAAAGACATAATCCACTATCCTCTCATCCATTGCATTTCGACCATTCAAACTCGGATCTACAACATTGCAATCCTGCTGTCAGAGTCCTGCCGCGGTTGCCATTTTCTGTAAGGGGTTTTCCTCGAGAGATGTCTCTGAGGTTTCTCTCTCTAGAGGCCTCTCTCTCTTGCTCAGTAAAAGATTGAGTGGTTCAACCCACTCGCCCCTTAGATTCTATACTCTGGACTTTGGGGCAGGAACTACAATGTAGAGAAAACTCTTGTAGACCAAGTTTGATGAAATAAAATGAAATTTTATTGCATAAGGAAAAATATCAAATCAAATGCAAACAGATAAGAGAGTACATGGGAGGGAAAAACACAAAACAAATCATAACGACACCGTACTAACTAAGGCAAATACAGGCATCTTATACTCTACAAAGCTCATCATGAAATAAGGAACCACACGGAATATCGAGGGACAACAACTCTTGTTAATTGTACCCTTAAATCCACCCCCTTATTAAACCTATCTAGATCTGATTGTGAAGGGCCAGAAACATGCTCAGCAATCCCACTAGGAAGTGCAAGGTTTTGAACTCAAGTCTGTGCTTTGGCCCCTTCAGGCGCTCCGTCTCCTCGTGGATCATGGAAACCCTGTGAGCTGTGCCACACCTCTCTCCTGAGGTGGGGGTCAGGGCGGCTGGACACCAGCGGGTCTGGATGTCAGCGAGGTTGAGGATCTTCAGCTCAACCCTGGTCAGAGGAGCCTTGGGCAGGCTCCCATCGCTTCTTCAGTTTGTTTTTATCTCTTCTCCCAAGCCGGGGTGGCTAGAAGGTTTCTTCTCTTGGGGTTTTATTTTTTTGTTTCTTCTCCCAAGTTGGGTCGATGGCCTCTTGTTTCGGCAATGGCCCGGGGATGGTCGATGATCTCCCGATGTGTTTCCCCGGGGCGGGACGCTGGTTTCGAAACGGCCTTCTTGATGTTGGCTTGATTCTTCTTCCTCCTCCGATGGTGGAGAGGAGTTTGCTGATCTTCTCCCGAAGCGACTCCTCTTCACCCACCGCTGTCTCCGCAACTACAACTCCGGTGTCTCCTTCAGAGTTTCCCGAGTCTGTGTGAGCTCTGCGTCCTCTGAGGGAGTGCTATTTCCTGAGTGTGTCGTACAACTCCAACTCCTTCAGTTATACTTTTCCCCCAGAAGCTCCGCTTCCCGCCCAAAATCAGGTTAGTCTTTGTTTAACTTTTGGCGGGCTGGGAGCACAGCGGGGTAGTTATTATATTTTTTAATGTTTTCTATGGCCGGTAAAGGCCCATCTCTGGTCTGGAATGACCTTCATTGTTTTTAATGTCCTGCTGATCTCGTTATCTAGTCCTGGGTGCTGTTCTCATGAATATGAAATTGTCCCCTTTTGTCTGGGTCAACATTTAGATGGCCTCTGTCTCCAGGCCGATCTTGACTGGATCTGCATCTAATCCATTGTAGGAGTCAACCTACTCCTAGCAAAAAATACTGAACTCGGAGAGGTTCAACAGAAAAGGTTTAATTGTTGAGACTGCATGTTGAGCACAAAAATGGCGTCAGAGACTACACCAAGTCCGACTGCCTTTCATCAGTGCACAGCTTCAACTGCTCCTCCCCCGCTCTGGGCTTAACTATGTTGCAGATCGAGTTTCTTAAAGGTGTGATCCTTCTTAAAGGCATGACGCCTGATTTATAGTCTACGGACTGAAAAGCGGATTGTGTCCTTTCTGTGATTGGTATGCCACACAGCTCCCCCCAGAATCCGCTAGTAGGGAGTGTACGAAGCCGCGTGGCGGCTTCATGGCACGGCCGGAACGGCTCTTGGCGGTTGGTGTCGGGAGCGGGGCGGTCGGACGCGTCGGGCTCTTAGGCGGTCTGCCCCGCGGTGGGGGTTGGCCCACTTGAACGGGTTCGTCGGGCTCTAGGTGCGCCAGCTTGAGCCGGTCGACCGACACCTTGTCAGTTCTGCCGCCCACTTCGAGGAGGAAGAACTTGTTTCCCGTCTGGAGTACCTTGTAGGGTCCGTCGTATGGGGCCGTAGATGTCCTCGGTGGGCGTCATGGCGCATGAAAACAAATTTGGCCATGTGCAGGCTAGGTGGTACGCGCGTTGCTGGTTCGCTGTGCCGGCCGGTGGGTACCGGAGCGAACTGTTGTGCTCGGTTGGCGAAGGCGCGGCGTTGCTGGTCAGCCGACCAGGGGGTCGTGGCGGTGGGCAGGAACTCGCCGGGTACGCGCAGCGGCTGGCCGTACACGAGTTCTGCCGCCGAGGCTTGCAGGTCTTCCTTGACCGCGGAGCGTAGGCCAAGTAGCACCCACGGGAGGCGGTCGATCCAAGCCTCGTCCTCGGGGTTGACGCGGAGGGACGCCTTCATGGACCTGCGGAATCGCTCGCACAGTCCGTTGGCTTGGGGGTGGTAAGCCGTGGTGCGGTGAACGGCCAGCCCGAGGCTTCGGGCGATGGCAGCCCACAGATCAGAGGTGAACTGCGGGCCTCTATCCGACGTCATGTCGGAGGGGACGCCGAACCGAGCGACCCAGGTACCGATGAACGCACTCGCGATGTCGGCGGTGGTGGTGGACGTCAGTGGAATGGCCTCGGGCCAGCGGGTGATACGGTCCACGATTGTCAGCAGGTGCGTGTGGCCTTGTGATGGCGGCAGGGGGCCGACGAGGTCGATGTGGACGTGGTCAAACCTTCTTTCTGGCACGGTGAACTCCTCGAGTGGGGCTTTGACGTGCTGGTGGATTTTGCCACGCTGGCAAGCTATGCAGGATCTGGACCAGACGCGCACATCTTTGCGCAGGCCGCGCCAGACAAATCGGTTGGCCACCAGTCTAATGGACGCGCGGGTGCCGGGGTGTGAGAGGCCGTGGACATGTCGAACACCCATTTTTGCCAGGATGCCGGGACAACGGGGCGCGGTTGCGCCAAGGAGGTGTCGCATTTGACTGTGATGGCGGACGGGCCGCAGGCGACGTCGGTCAGTCGCAGCCCTGGGAGGGTTGTGGGCGCGGAGAGCAGATCGGGGTCGGTGCGTTACTCCGCTGCCAGTTGAGCATAGTCCACTGCCAGGTGGGCGCCGTGGACGGCGGGGCGGGATAGGCAGTCGGCCACCACGTTGTCTCGACCGGAGACGTGCCGGATGTCCGTGGTGAATTCGGACACCGTGGCGAGCTGGCGTTGTTGCCTGGCTGACCACGGGTCCGCAGATTTCGCCACCGCGAATGTCATGGGTTTGTGGTCGACAAACGTGGTGAAGGTGCGGCCCTCCAGAAAAAATCTAAAATGGCGGACTGCCAGGTACAGTGCGAGGAGCTCGTGGTCAAAGGCGCTGTATTTGGCCTCCGGGGGGTGCAGTTGGCGGCTGAAAAAGGCCAGCGGTTGCCAGGCCCCGTCGACCCACTGTTCGTACACGGCGCCGACCGCGTGGTCGGAGGCGTCCGTGGTGAGGGCCACCCTGGCGTTGGGCTGTGGGTGAGCAAGCATGGTGGCGTCGGTGAGTGCCTTTTTGGTCGAGTCGAAAGCAGTCAACATGTCCGCCAACCACTCGATCGCCATTCTGTCTTTCTTACCCCGGAGGGCTTCGTATAGGGGCCGCATGAGGGAGGCCACTCCGGGAATGAAGCGGTTGTAAAAGTTGATCATCCCCAAGAACTCCTGGAGGCCTTTGATGGTGGTAGGCCGGGGGAACTGCTGGACGGCTTGCACCTTGGCGGGCAGGGGAATGGCTCCGTCTTGCGCGATGTGGTGGCCGAGGAATTCGATCCTGCTGAGGCCGAATTGGCACTTGGCTGGGCTGATGATGAGCCCGTGCTCACTGAGCCGCTGGAACAGGGTGCGGACGTGCTCGATGTGTTCCTGCTTGGAGGAACTAGCTACCAGGATGTCATCCAGGTAGACAAAGAGGAACTTCAGGTCCCGGAGGACCGAGTCCATGAGCCGCTGGAAGGCCTGGGCCGCGTTTTTGAGGCCGAAGGGCATTCGGAGGAACTCAAATAGCCCAAAAGGGGTGATTATGGCCGTCTTGGGAACGTCCGTGGGGTGGACTGGCACCTGATGGTAATCGCGCACCAGGTCGACTTTGGAGAAGACTGAGCGGCCGGCCAGTCTAGCCGAGAAGTCTTGAATGTGCGGTATGGGGTACCGATCCGGCGTGGTGGCGTCGTTTAGGCGCCGGTAGTCCCCGCAGGGGCGCCATCCCCCGTCGGGTTTGGTGACGATGTGGAGTGGGGAGGCCCAGGGGCTGTTGGAGCGGCGGATGATGCCAGGATTTTGACCCAGCAACGATGAAGGAACAGCGATATATTTCCAAGTCAGGATGGTGTGTGACTTGGAGGAGAACTTGAAGGTGATGGTGTTCCCATGCGCCTGCTGCCCTTGTCCTTCTAGGTGGTAGAGGTCGCAGATTTGGGAGGTGCTGCCGAAGATGCCTTGGCGAGTTGCTGCAGTGCATCTTGTAGATGGTACACACTGCAGACTCATTGTGCTGGTGGTGGAGGGAATGAATGTTTAAGGTGGTGAATGGGGTGCCAATCAAGCAGGCTGCTTTGTCCTGGATGGTGTTGAGCTTCTTGAGTGTTGTTGGAGCTGTACTCATCCAGGTAAGTCGAGAGTATTCCATCACACTTCTGACTTGTGCCTTGAAGATGGTGGAAATGCTTTGGGGAGTCAGGTGGTGAGACACTCGCCACAGAATACCCAGCCTCTGACCTGCTCTTGTAGCCACAGTATTTATGTGGCTGGTCCAGTTAAGTTTCTGGTTAACGGTGACTCCCAGGATGTTGATAGTGGGGGATTCGGTGATGGTAATGCTGTTGAATGTCAAGGGGCGGTGGTTAGACTCTCGCTTGTTGGAGATAGTCATTGCCTGGCACTTGTGTGGCACGAATGTTACTTGCCACTTATCAGCCAAGCCTGTCATCCAGGCCTTGCTGCATTCGGGCAAGGACTGCTTCATTATCTGAGGAGTTGCGAATGGAACTGAACACTGTGCAATCATCAGCGAACATCCCCACTTCTGACCTTATGATGGAGGGAAGGTCATTGATCAAGCAGATGAAGATGGTTGGGTCCAGGACACTGCCCTGAGGAACTCCTGCAGTGGTGTCCTGGGGCTGAGATGATTGGCCTCCAACAACTACAACCATCCTTCTTTGTGCTAGGTATGACTCCAGCCAGTGGAGAGTTTTCCCCTTGATTCCCATTGACTTCAATTTTACTAGGGCTCCTTGATACCACACTCAGTCAAATACTACCTTGATGTCAAGGGCAGTCACTCTCACCTCACCTCTGGAATTCAGCTATTTTGTCCATGTTTGGACCAAGGCGGTAACGAGGTCTGGAGCCAAGTGGTCCTGGCTGTAGTGTATGTAACTGTTCTACCTTTAAGAGAACTATTTTAGGTGTGGCACTACTTTATCTTGGCTGCTGTATACTGTAATACCGACGGTGACCACACCGGTATATAAGTGCTGTGTCAGGATTTATTGGGCAGATTCGCCCTGACCTTCGAATAGTAAAGTCCTGTTAAAGTTACTCTTGTAGTCTGTGTATTAATTCACCATAATACCTACAGACTTTACACTGGCGGAATCCAAGCTGAGCATCGATGAGCAGGTTATTGGTGAGAATGTGCTGTTTGATAGCACTGCTGACGTCACCTTCCATCACTTTGCTGGTGATTGAGAGTAGACTTATGGGGCGGTCATTGGTCGAATTGGATTAGTCCTGGTTTTTGTGGACAGGACATACCTGGGCAGTTTTCCACATTGTCGGGTAGATGCCAATGTTGTAGCTGTACTTGAACAGCTTAGCTAGAGGCTCGGTTACTTCTGGAGCACAAGTCTTCAGCAAGACAGCCAGGATGTTGTCGGGACCGATAGCCTTTGCTGTATCCAGCACACTCAGCCGTTTCTTGATATCACGTGGAGTGAATTGAATTGGCTGAAGACTGGCTTCTGTGAGGGTGGGGACCGCAGGAGGAGGCCGATATGGATCATCCACTCGGCACTTCTGGCTGAAAATTGTTGCAAACGCTATCATTGAGGATGGGGATATTCTTGGAGCCTCCTCTTCCCTTTAGTTGTTTAATTGTCTACCACCATTCATGACTGGATGTGGCAGGTCTGCTGAGCTTTGATTTGATCCGTTGATTGTGGGATCGCTTAGCTTTGTCTATAGCGTGCTGCTTCCACTTTTTAGCATGCATGTAGTCCTGTGTTGCAGCTTCCCCAGGTTGGCACCTCATTTTTAAGTATGCCTGGTGCTGCTCATGGCATGCTCTTCTACACTCCTCATTGAACCAGGGTTGGTCCCCTGACTTGATTGTAATAGTAGAGTGAGGGATATGCTGGGCCATGAGGCTACCGATTGTAGTGGAATAAAATTGCGCTGCTGCTGATGGCTCACAGCGCCTCATGGATGCCCAGTCCTGAGCTGCTAGATCTGTTCTGAATCTTTCCCATTTAGCATGGTGGTAGTGCCACACAACACGATGGAGGGTGTCCTCTGTGTGAAGATGGGACTTCGTTTCCACAAAGACTGTGGGCACTGCTACTAATACTGTCATGGACAGATGCATCTGTGACAGGTAGATTGGTGAGGATAAGGTCAAGTAGGTTTTTCTCTCGTGTTGGTTCTCCCACCACCTGCCGCTGTGTCCTTCAGGACTCGGCCAGTAGTGGTGCTACCGAGCCACTCTTGGTGATGGACATTGAAGTCCCCCGCCTAGAGTAAATTCTGTGCCCTTACTCTCAGTGCTTCTTCCAAGTGGTGTTCAACATGGAGGAGTACTGATTCATCAGCTGAGGGAGGGCAGTAGGTGGTAATCAGCAGGAGGTTTCTTTGCCCGTGCTTGACCTGAAGCCATGGGACTTCATGGGATCTGGAGTCAATGTTGAGGACTCCCAGGGCCACTCCCTCCCGATTGTATACCACTGTGCTGCCACCTCTGGTGGGATGGTAATGGAGTAGTCTGGGACATTGGCTGAAAGGTATGATCCTGTGAGTATGACTATGTCACGACTAGTCTGTGGGACAGCTCTCCCACTTTTGGTACAAGTCCCCAGGTGTTACTGAGCAGGACATTGCCGAGTTGACTGGGCTGGTTGTGCCATTGTCGTGTCCGTAGCCGATGTTGAGTGGTCTGTCTGATTTTATTTTTCGTAGGGGTTGTGTTCAACTGAGTGGCTTGCTAGGCCATTTCAGAGGGCAGTTAAGAGTCAACCACATTGCTGTGGGTCTGGAGTAACATATAGGCCAGACCAGGTAAGGATGACAGATTTCTGTCATTAGTGACCCAGGTGGGTTTTTACAACAATCTGCTAGTTTCATGGTTACCATTACTGAAACTAGCTTTTTATTCCAGATTTATTTAATTAGCTGAATTTAAATTCCCTAGCTGCCGTGGTGGGATTTGAACTCACGTCTCTGGATCATTAGTCTAGGCCTCAGGATTACTAATACAGTAACATAACCACTATGCTACCATTCCCTGCAGAATTTCACACTTTCATTGATGGGTAAAAGATTTGTATTCATAAGGAAGTGATAATTCATAACAGAACAGGCATGAATCGTGCCAATCAGCACATAGCAAATGGGAATGAAAACTGCCAATTAACAATTTCAAAAAACATCAGGAGCACAGTGGTAGTATACTAATAATGGTACCAAAACTGGACCAGCAAGCTGAAGGTCAGGAGTTCACTTCTACTGTGGCAAGTTATGAAATTGAATTTAATGGCCCAGAATTTGTGGTCAGCGGCGAAGCAAAGGCATTCGCCGCTGGCCCCAAGTAAGCGTCACACAAAGATCTCTCGATCTCTGTGCTGAGAAGTTCAGCTTTTCCCGACGCATAGTTCAAATCAACGGAGTATAGCAGGGATCCCGTAGCGCGAGCTGCTGTGATGTCACCAAGCTGACCAATCAAAATGCAGAATTCTCACAGACAGCGAACAAGGAAGTGGATAAGCTCATAAAATTCAAACTTATTAACAATGTTAGAGAGAACACATGGAGAAAGGCAAACCTGAAATAAAGATGAACAAACTTTAAAAAAAAATCATTTTATTTTTAAAAGTTTCTTAAAAATTTGAATTTTCATTAAAATAGATAAATTTGACACTGCACAAAATTAAAATCAGTTTTTCAGGCCTGTAACCTTTGTTTAGCAGTCAATACGCTCTTAAAACTCCAGTTACACCTAATCCCTTTCGGTCTAACTTTTAGTGGGGAATTTAACAGCGTAATTACCGCGGAAGATCGGAAGTTTTCGTCAGTTGCCCTGGTTTGTCAGATTGCACTGATTGGCAGCTCTGTGGAGTGGGGCAGGGCGGCGGGAGCGGGGGGTGTGCACAGTGCAGCCTGTGTCGGGCAGTGAATGACAGACCGCAACTTCAGGATTTCCACAAGCGCCAAATCCTGAAGTTGCGGTCAATTTCAAAGGCGGAACGTTGTCAGTTCACCGTCACCTGGACAGCAAATTCCAGGCCATCGAATCTGGTAATTTTTTGGCCAGTATGATAGCACAAAAACTGACAATGAAAGCTGCCTAATTCTTCTAAAACTCCCGCCTGGCTCAAGGGAAGAGAATAGACCACATTTACTTAACTTTATCTCGAGGGGGCTGAAACACAAAGGGGCGGAAGTTACATAGAAACATAGAAGATAGGAGCAGGAGTAGGCCATTTGGCCCCTCGAGCCTGCTCCGCCATTCAATGCGATCATGGCTGATCATCCAAATTCAGTATCCTGTCCCTGCTTTCTCCCCATATCCCTTGATCCCTTTAGCCTTAAGAAATATATCTAACTCCTTCTTGAATATATTTAATGAATTGGCCTCTACTGCCTTCTGTGGTAGAGAATTCCACAGGTTCACCAATCTCTGGGTGAAGAAATTCCTCCTCATCTCTGTCCTAAATGGCCTACCCCTTATCCTTAGACTGT
Source organism: Somniosus microcephalus (assembly GCF_052327205.1). NCBI lineage: Eukaryota > Metazoa > Chordata > Chondrichthyes > Squaliformes > Somniosidae > Somniosus > Somniosus microcephalus. Next base: position 227,322,890 of record NC_140990.1, read on the forward strand.
GACCCCTGGTTCTGGACTCCCCGGCCATCGAGAACACCCTTCCTGCATCTACTCTGTCCAGTCCTGTTAGAATTTTATAAGTTTCAATGAGGTCCCCTCTCATTTTTCTAAACTCCAGCGAGTACAAGCCCAATCGACCCAATCTCTCCTCATACGTCATTCCTGCCATCCCAGGTATCAGCCTGGTGAATCTTCACTGCACTCACTCCATGGCAAGAACATCCTTCCTCAGATAAGGCGACCAAAACTACACACAATACTCAAGATGTGGTCTCACCAAGGCCCTGTACAACTGTAGCAAGACATCCTTGTTCCTGTACTCGAACCCTCTCGCTACGAAGGCCAACATACCATTTGCCTTCTTAACCGCCTGCTGCACCTGCATGCTTACCTTCAGCGACTGGTGCACAAGGACACCCAGGTCTCCTTGCACTTCCCCTTCTCCCAATCTATTGCCATTCAGATAATAATCTGCCTTCCTGTTTTTGACACCAAAGTGGATAACCTCGCATTTATCCACGTTATATTGCATCTGCCATGCTTCTGCCCAATCACCCAACCTGTCCGAATCATACTGGAGTTTCTCGGCATCCTCCTCACAGCACACACGCCCACCCAGCTTTGTGTCATCTGCAAACTTGGAGATATTACATCTAGTTCCCTCGTCTAGATCATTAATATATATTGTGATAGCTGGGGTCCTAGGACTGATCCCTGCGGTACCCCACGAGTCACTGCCTGCCACTCGGAAAAAGACCCGTTTATTTCAACTCTTTGCTTTCTGTCTGCCAACCAGTTCTCTATCCAAGTCAATACCTTGCCCCCAATCCCATGTGCCTTAACTTTACACGCTAATCTCTTATGCGGGACCTTATCGAAAGCCTTCTGAAAGTCCAAATACACCAAACATCCACTGTTTCTCCCTTATCTATTTTACGAGTTACATCCTCAAAAAATTCCAGTAGATTAGTCAAGCACGATTTACCTTTTCTAAATCCATGTTGACTTTGTCCGACCCTGTCACTGTTTTCCAAGTGCTCTGCTGTTACATCTTTTATAATGGACTCTAGCATTTTCCCCACTACCGATGTCAGGCTTACTGGTCTGTAATTCCCCGTTTTCTCTCTACCATCTTTTTTGAATAGTGGGGTAACATTAGCTACCCTCCAATCCATGGGTACTGTTCCAGAGTCTATCGAATTTTGGAAGATGACCAGCAATGCATCTACTATTTCTAGGGCCACTTCCTTAAGTACCCTAGGATGTTGATTATCAGGCCCTGGGGATTATCGGCCTTCAATCCCATCAATTTCCCTAACACCATTTCCCTACAAACACTGATTTCATTCAGTTCCTCCCTCTCATTAGATCCTATGTTCCCCAACATCACTGGGAGGTTATTTGTGTCCTCCTTTGTGAAGACAGAACCAAAGTATGTATTTAATTGGTCTCCCATTTCTTTGTTCCCCATTATAAATTCCCCTGATTCTGACTGCAAGGGGCCTACGCTTGACTTCACCAGTCTTTTTCCCTTCACATATCTATAAAAGCTTTTACAGCCAGTTTTTATGTTCCTTGCAAGCTTACTCTCATTCTCTATTTTCCCCTTCTTAATTAATCCCTTTGTCCTCCTTTGTTGAATCCTAAACAGCTCCCAATCCTCAGGTTTACTGCTTTTTCTGGCCAATTTATATGTCCTCTCCTTGGATCTTATGCTATCCCTAATTTCCCTTGTTAGCCACGGTTGAGTCACCTTTTTTGTTTTATTTTTATGCCAAACTGGGATGAACAAATTCTGTAGTTCATCCATGCGATCTTTGAATGTTTGCCATTGCCTATCCACCGTCAACCCTTTGAGTGACATTCCCCAATTAATCCTACCCAACTCGCGCCTCATACCATCGTAGTTTCCTTTATTTAAATTCAGGACCCTAGTCTCTGAGTCAACTACTTCACTCTCCATCTTAATGAAGAATTCTATTATATTATGATCGCTCCGACCCAAGGGGCCTCACACAACAAGATTGCTAATTAATCCTTTCTCATTACATAATACCCAGTCTAAGATGGCTTGATCGCTCATTGGTTCCTCGACATATTGGTCCAGGAAACCATCCCGTATACACTCCAGGATTTCCTCCTCCACAGTATTGTTACTAATTTGGTTAGCCCAATCTATATGTAGATTAAAGTCACCCATGACAACTGCTGTGCCCTTATTGCACGCTTCTCTAATTTCCCTTTTAATGTCATCCCTAATCTCCGCATTACTGTTTGGAGGTCTATATACCACTCCCACTAACGTTTTCTGCTCTTGGTATTTCTCAGTTCTACCTATACAGATTCCACATCATCAGAGCTAATATCCTTCCTTACAATTGTGTTAATCCCCTCTTTAACCAGCAATGCTACCCCACCTCCTTTTCCTTTTTGCCTATCTTTCCTGAATATTGAATACGCCTGGATGTTGAGCTCCCAGCCTTGGCCACCCTGGAGCCATGTTTCCGTAATCCCAGTCATATCATATTCGTTTACCTCTATTTGCGCAGCTAATTCATCCACCTTATTATGAATGTTTCTCGCATTAAGACACAAAGCCTTCAGACTTGTTTTTTTAATGCTCTTAGACCTTTTAGAATTATTATTTACTGTGGCCATGATTGATTTAAACCCTTGATTTCTCTGACTGCCACCTTTGTTTTTCTCCTTCCTGTCTTTTGCTTCTATCCTTATTTCCCTTTCCTCTGTCTCCCTGCTCAGGTTCCCAACCCCCTGCCATTTTAGTTTAAACCCTCCCCCAGAGCACGAGCAAACACTCCCCCTAGGACATCGGTCCCGGTCCTGCCCAGGTGCAAACCGTCCGATTTGTACTGGTCTCACCTCCCCCAGAACCAGTTCCAATGTCCCAGGAATTTGAATCGCTCCCCCTTGCACCATTCCTCCAGCCACATATTCGTCTGAAATATCCTTCTATTTCTACTCTGACTAGCATGTGGCACTGGTAGCAATCCTGAGATTACTACCTTTGAGGTCCTATTTTTTTAATTTACCTCCTAACTCCCTATATTCAGCTTTTAGGACCTCATCCCATTTTTTACCTATATTGTTGGTACCTATAAGCACCACGACAACTGGCTGTTCACCCTCCCCTTCCAAAATATTCTGCAGCCGCTCTGAGACATCCTTGACCCTTGCACCAGGGAGGCAACACACCATCCTGGAGTCTCGTTTGCGGCCGCAGAAACGCCTATCTATTCCCCTTACAATTGAATCCCCTATTACTATAGCTCTACCCCTTTTTTTCCTCCCGTCCTGTGCAGCAGAACCACCCCTGGTGCCAGGTACTTGGCTGCTGCTGCCTTCCTCTGATAAGCCATCCCCCTCAACAGTATCCAAAGTGGCATATCTGTTTGAGAGGGGGATGACCACAGGGGACTCCTGCACTACCTGCCTGCGCCTACTATTCTGCCTGGTGGTCACCCATTCCCTTTCTGCCTGTGCAACCTTTACCTGCGGTGTGACCAACTGATTAAACGTGATATCCATGACCTCCTCAGCAACGCAATTGCTCCAGTATGTATCCACTCGCAGCTCCAGCGCCGCAATGCGGTCTGCCAGTAGCTGCAGCTGGATACACTTCCTGCACACATGGTTATCAAGTTATGCTACATCTGGTCAGACCCCATCTGGAGTACTGCGTTCAGTTCTGGGCACCGCGCCTCAAGAAGGATATATTGGTCTTGGAAGGGGTGCAGTGCAGTTTCGCCAGAATAATACTGGTGTTTAAAGGGTTAACTCCTGGGGACAGATTGTATAAACTTGGCTTGTAGCCCCTTGAGTTTAGAAGGTTGAGGGGTGACTTGATTGAGGGGTTTGAAATGACAAAGTTATTTGATACAGAGAAACTCTTACCTATGGTGGGAACTCCAGAACAAGGGGGCACAATCTTAAAATTAGAGCTAGACCATTTGGGAGTGAAATCAGGAATCATTTTTTCACGCAAAGGGTAGTGGAAATCTGGAACTCTTCCCCAAAGGCTGTGGATTCTGGGTCAAACGAAATTTTCAAGACTGAGATTAATAGATTTTTGTTAGGTAAGAGTATCAAGGGGTATGGATCAAATGCGGGTTGAGGTACAGATCTGATTGAATGGCAGAACAGGCTCGAGAGGCTGAATGGCCTAGTGTTGTTCCTATGTTCTGAACAAAACCGCACAAACAGCTACCAATAGCAAGCAGCCAGAGGGAAGCCCAAAACAGCTCTCCAAATATTTTTTGAAAATGTTTTTGGCTGCCATCTTGCTTTCTCCACTAAATTGAGGACCCAGTATTGAAAATAAATAAAACTGCTAACGATTAAAAATTAAGTACATAGCTAAAGCAATTTTTAAAATAAAATAAAGGCCACTTACTTATGGTTTTCACAGAATAATGGGCAGCATCATGCTATTCAATCTCCAAAGCACCAGTAAAAATCCCAGAATACCATTTAGTAAAAAATTAATTTGACTTATTCAGTCACTGTAAATCAATGGCCTTGATTTTACCCCCGACATGGTATAGACATCACTATATTGTTATAAATCAGTGAACCCCACACTCACCATGAGCAACAACGCATGAGATTTTCTAATATATATTTATGTAATTATAGTATGTGAGCGAGATAAATTATTTTTTATATATACTGCCAGTGGGTGCAGAAAGCACAACTTATTTTCCAGAAACCAATCAAAAATCATTCACTTCACTGTCTCAGCAGTTTTCTTACAATCTCCTTTCCAAATCCTTTCAGTGGAGATGGACGCCCCTCCCCACTCCCACATTGCAGTGTCTCCCTCCTTGTAACAGCGTAACCGCTGAGTGAGGAAATCTGTCAGTAACATGATAAATGCCTCTAAATCTTATATAATGTGTGCCACAGGAAAGATCCCTAGTCTGTGCTGAGAGTGCAGATCTCAGCCAGGGCTGAGGCCATTATATTTAACACCAGATTTCATGGGACTGTGGAGGCAAAAAAACAGGTAGGTTTTCCTCTTCCTGATCATTATCCATTGATTCCCTGCTGGAATTGCACATCACTGGACAGGATTAGGCTTAGTTATGATGGCTCCCATCGTCAAATAGCCTGCCAGCACTTGTCTGAATTCATACATGAAGAACTGTTATTAGTGTAAAGTGCCAGATGGTGCTGGTGCCTGTGGGACTGCCACCCCCCTTCAGCACGAGATCCAGCTTTGTTGAGAAGGAAGGGTAAGGGAGAAATTAATAGACAGTCCTTGATCGTAGCTCTTTAACAAGTTGTGAATGCAAACACCATCAGATTTGCACCTATCAATTAATACACAAGAACATCTGCAAACTTAACAAGCAGAATCACGAATATTTTGTCTTCAGCTGAGCATTTTTTTTGCTATCTGGCTTCAAGTAATTTTCACTTTTTGATGATAGAAATGGTTGGGTGTGACCGCACTAGTTTCTACTTGAACAAAACTGGCCTTGTTCTATCATGAAAATACTCTTTTATTGCTTTAAAATGCTCTTTGATAAATCTTCACCAGCATACTGCTATTCAGTACAGCGTCTAAAGATTATTCATAACATGAACATGGGTATTCAGCAGTATTTTACCCAATAATTTTCGATGATAGATGAACTTTTTGATTTTCTTCAGCTTCAGTAATGAAAGATTCAATGCATGGAGTAGATTCAGGATTAACAGTGCACCATCTATCAACATTCTATCAGTGCAAGCTGTTGTATGCATCATTCTTCAGTCAATGCTGCACTATATTTTATTTTACCATGAAGATGATACCACTGAAAGTCTTAACCATTCATACTGGTTAAATTAAGTCAATTTCTTTGATGAGCAGAGCTGCAAAATTGTGATTTTCACAATTGTTATAGTTGACTAACTGATGCAGGTCAGGCTGAAAACAGGGCACAAATTTGGAAAGTAAAACGACTTGAAGTTCAAACATTCCGTTTGGAAGAAATATTGTAATTTTTCCCCATTTTTAATGTGACATAAAAAAACTGCACAAATGAAAAAATTGTTAATAACTAATGTCCCATGTTAGATTGCTCCAACAAAACATGTTGGCTCATAAAGCAGTTTAATTCATTTATGAGTAATTTATTTTCCAGATACACTGACTGGCTTCAAATTCATTGAGCTCCTTCAGTTCAGATGGAGTGTGATTTTTTGAGTAATGAATTAGATAGAAAAAGTTTTGATAGAGTAGACACAGAGAGAGGTTGAGGTAGCCGAATCCTAAAGATGCTTAATTGGGTCTAAAGGTCCAGATTATCTCTCCCTAAAGGAAAGGAACAACCTGAAGATGTTACCATCCTCCAGATAGCACTTTAAATAAGTTTAGCTAGACTGTAGCGTTCCGGATATTATGAGGGTCCGGAAAACTCCCCCAGAATTCTGTAACTCCTCACCAAAGAGCGTACAGAGATTGAGTTTGCGAGTTTGATACAGAAGTATTATGTGAGACAATTCTAAAAATATATAGATTTATTAAAGAACTGACATGTAAGTACAGTAGTTGTTTCAATCACAACATTAACAGTTCCAAAAAGAGTAAGCTTTACAATTCTTATTAGAGATCTTAACTTCTCTACAGTTTTACAGTTCTTAGTCTTATTCTAGGATATCCACCAAAATCAAATATCTTTGATACCCGAGGTACAAAGAGGTGTAAACTTACAGAGCCTGCCTCTGAAGCTGAGAATCGCTTTGCCCCTTTACAGCGAATCTATCACCCCATTTTGAAAGTTCAATATTTATATCCTTTCTCAGTGGAATTCCCTTTGAAGCTTTCTGCTGATGTCTTCTTCTTCTTAAGCTAATTTTCTCTAGTCATTTTTCTGCTGACCCCTGCTATTCTTACAGTCAGTTCAGCTGGTAGCATTAAGAATTATGTTTCTACCCTAGGTGTTCGAAGCTCACCGTAAAAAATGGTGTAATCAGCAGGTGCATCTATTTGATGTCATTTTTACCAAGGTCTTTTGTTTGTGTCTTTTTATGATGTGTAAATTAAAACACCTCAACCAGGCTGATCTATGCAATTCTTATTTACCTCAGCTGGTTGCAACACAGAATCATGTCTCCTGTGTTTCATTTGATGTCATTTATACAAAGGCATATGTTTCTTAATTTTCTGTGTTTCTTTCCAAAGTGTAATTTAGGACACCTTAACAGGGTGTACCATTGTGTTCTTTCCAAAGCTGCAGACGTCAGGAGCCTCCAATCTCCTGTTTCAACAAGGCTATTGATTCAGTGTCAACAACTTATCTTATCTTAATAGCCTGAATGCTGTTCACAGCTTCTCCATTGTTGAGGCTTCTAGATTTCCAGGCCTAGTTTGTCATGTTTTAATAAAGTCAGAATTATTTCATAGAATGGTGTATTTTTCTGAATAGGTATATTGCTTATTCCTTCACATTTCCTCCTTTGGACTCCCTGCACTAAGGCCTCCAGTGCTGCATCTGGGAATCTAGGTGCCTGTTCTATTCCCTGTTGAGCCATAGCTACCTTCCACTTTCCTTCGCAACAATTATAATGAGGGTCGTATTTCAGAAAGCACCTCCCCTTTAAGAAGTGCCGACTGGGTTTCACACTGCAGGCAAGCTTTAAATAAAAATAAAAACAGAAAATGCTGGAGAAACTCAGCAGGTCAGGCAGCATCTATGAAGAGAGAAACAGAGTTAACGTTTCAGGTCGATGACCTTTCGTCAGAACTGGAAAAAAGCAGAAAATGGAACCTTTTTTTAGCAAGTGTAATGGCTGGGAAATGGGGGAGGGGATGAAAGAACACAAGGGAAGGCCTGTGATAGGATAGAAGGCAGAAGAGATTAAGAGACATTGAGAGACACTAAGAGATAGTCAAGGCAAAAGGAGATGGTACTGGGACAGATTAAGAAACAAGCTTTAAATAGAGATCACTTCCTATAAAATTGGGCCCCCTGCTGAGAGCTCAGCCAACCAGCAGCAGGTTCAGTGCTGGGCTCAGCGCTTCTATAATGTTAATTAGCAGGCAGCACAAATTCTGCCCGCTGCTTGCATTACTTTAAATGGGCGCGGGCAGATCACGCATCGTGATCCCCGTGCCCGTTTTCGGGCCTCATCAAATTTAGTCCCCAAAAGCTATAGTTCATTTGATAGGGTTCTGCCAATATGCATAAAGTATGAAGATTTTGTTTGATTTTAATTCCATTAGATCCCCAAGACTGCATTACAATCTTATCACTGTCATAGCACGGTGGCATAGTGGTTAGCACTGTTGCCTCACAGCGCCAGGGACCCGGGTTCAAATCTGGCCTCGGGCGACTGTCTGTGTGGAGTTTGCACATTCTCCGTGGGTTTCCTCCGGGTGCTCCGGTTTCCTCCCACAGTCCAAAGATGTGCAGGTTAGGTTGAATTGGCTATGATAAATTGACCCTTAGTGTTAGGGGATTAAATACATGGGGTTACGGGGATAGGGTGGGATATGTGTCGGTGCAGGCTCGATGGGCCGAAATAGCCTCTATCTGCACTGGTGATTCTGTGAACTACCTCTTTTATATAAAATATGTATAATCGCTGGGAATTTTCTCAGAGGTTCTTCTGATCGGCCACAGTAACGTTCACAGAATATCAGTGTAAACCTCACTGAAGTTCTGGCGGGTGCTGGACAGAACCCCCAAGAATTTCTTGGTGAATGGCTCTGAGATTCCTGGGTTGGGAGGGTGGAAGTTGGCATTTGTGTCTGCAATTTGGGGCAGGCTGGAGCTCCGCCATGTTTGGGCACCAGAAGCACCATGTCACTGAGTGCGGGCAGGTTTCTGGGAAGGTTGAAGAAGCACCAGCCGTCTCGCTGACAAAGATATGTAAATCATGGAACTAATATAGGGTGATGTCATCTGTCTTGCATTCCGTGACCTCCGCCTGCCCATGCACCATTTTAGTTGTACATTGCTAGATAGCAGGCGCAGTTCCCATGATCTGCTCATCAAAGTGGTTGTTTAAAGGGCATCTGCTGAGGGTGATATTGCTAGTCCAGACAGTCTTAAGTGATTGCCTACAGGTATTTGCAAAAGACATGCACTGTGTTAATCAACAAGTGTTCACTCCCATTCTCCATTAACCGTAGAAACACTTGTCCTGAAGAGAAATTAGGGATTGTATATCTGAAGGCCGTTATTTGGGATTCCCAATGGGAATGTTGGAGGAAGAGGGCTAATATGAACAGCAGGAGGTTGTAAGGGAAGACAGATTAATCAAGTAGCACCAGAGGAGAGCCAGGTACATTCAACAGGAAGTATCCACCCAATGAACTTTCCAAGATCTTTCTTAGGAGCTGTGTCTCAGGAGACTACACTCCAGTCATGAAGCTTTGGAAGAGCTTTGTTCATTGCTGCAGCCAGATCTGCAACCAATATCCACAGCATGACAGCTCTGACTATGGTAGAGAAAGCGACCACAGCTCTCAGCTTTTACCCTACAGGCTCACATCAGGGAGCCACAGGAGATTTTTGCTAGATCAACCAATTAGCTGTAGATTCATGTATAAGGCAAGTCGCAATGCCCTGTTTGCCAGGACAGTTCAGTTTATTCGATAGTGGTCTTAAACAGATGACTGAGAGAGCAATACTTTTTTTTCTGAATTAGCATATTTCCCTGGGGGCTACTGATTGCTCCCACGTGACATTGCATGTCCAAATATAAACTCACTTAGTTACATCAACCGCAAAGGCTTCCATTCTCTAAATGTAAAGCTCAAGTACAACCTTGGGCCCAAATTCCTGCATGTGAATTCACAATACGCTGGCAGCTGTAATGATTATTTGATACTTCACGAGTCCAGTGTCTCAGTTCTATTTCATAGCAAGGGCAAGGGATAGAATGGCTGTTGGGTGACAAGGGATACCTGCTACTCCCATGGTCATGATGCCAGTTTGTAGGATCACCATTGTTGCAGAGGAATGCTACAATGAATACAATAAGACAAAAATTAGAACTGAGCAAGCCATTGGGGTGCTTAAAGGAAGATTCAAGTGACTGGATAGATCGGGGGGAGAGCGTGCCCTGCATGATGCGCAAAACACTGTTTGTGGTCGTATGTTGTGTGTTTCATAACTTTGCTATCCAGAAAAGACTGATAGGTCATCGACCTGAAAAGTAGATGTTCCAGAGGATGCCAGAGAGGTTGATGATGACAATGCTGATGCTGAAGACCAGACCCATGAAGAACATGATGCAGGGTCCAGTGATTAGTACTGCTAGACAGCTGAGACCCTAACACATTTGAGACACCTTCACAAATGCTTTGACCAATATTTTCCTGATCCCATCATTCACCAACTTGTTTCCTCACAGTTAGCCATCAATAATTATGAGCTTCAACAGCAGCCCAGTGCCCATTTCCCACAGATCTATGAGATAAGCAAACAACATACAGTCATTGCATCAAAATCCAGTGATTTATTAGAACTATTTACAAAAAAATTAATTGGTTTGTTCACCATACACATCCCTTGTGACCGTGCAACCTTTTTCCCTGCCCGATGTAAACATTCCTTCTAAGTGCCAACTGAGAACCTGGGGTCTGAGGTGCAGGTGGCTGTTTTAAATTAATACCACACTTAGGATGGAGGTTGGCTTGAGTCCTGGGATGAACATAGCACAGGCTGACTCTTTGGCCACGATTTTACGAACCTCGGCGGGTCCATGGCGGGTGACGTCAGTGGCGGGTTCCAACCCCACTGCTGTCTCCATCCCGGCCTCTGAAATGAATTCCCCTTGATTGGGCTTGTTAAGCCCGCCCAGCACATTTCCCGGCCAATTAGAGGAAGCGGGTCGGGTGATGTCATTTGATGACACGTCATCAGCCGATTTCTTTAAGGGACCACGACCAACTTTGTTTTGACATTTGTGCTGTCAGTGTTCTACAGCATTGAGGTGCTGCAAACACTGACAAGTGCTGCACAAAGGTGCAGGGCTGCACCCAGGCTCTCCCATGACTCCCTCCATAAGCATATGGAGGCTGTCAGGGCACACAGTGAGATTCTCTTCCCTTCCCATGGGCAGAAGAGACCTCCCTAGGAGGTCAACACAGCCTGGTTGCAGGTTGCAGAGGAGGTCACAAGCAGTGATATGGTCAGGAGGACCAGGCTGCAGTGCCGCAAACATTTCAATGATTTCAGTAGATCACAAAACGTTAGTACAAAGCCACACTCAACCTCATCCTGCTGTGCATTTCATCACATCCCCATCACTCTGCCTTCCCTACCCTACTCCTGCACATCCTTACTCACACCAACTTACCTTGCACCTCCACCCATCCCTCTCTCTATCTGCATTATCACATCCCAATCTCACGAGCCACCCCTCACACTCACTCTCATCCTAGTACAATCATATCAACTAACAACACACAAGGATAGGCACTTGGGTGTTTTATGCAATGTTGATGTAAAGTTTTGGTTAATGTGGTGTCAAACATTGAAAACTTTATTTTCAACACTTTGCATTCTTGGACAGATTTGTGTGCACCTTTGGAAATGGTTTAGTGAGTTGCAGTGAATGCTGAGATGTACCGGTACCCTCTGTAATAGTGATTAGTGTGAAAGGAATGGCTTGGACATTGCAGGGATGCTTTATGGTGTTGATGTGGGGAGGTGCCATCCTGACGCATCACGTGGCAGCCAGGATATACAGCACCAAGTGAAGTAAATGTGGCCATGGAGAGGCCATCCCTAGCGTTCCAGACAGCAATGTGGTCGGGTGCTGATGCCCTCTGTCCTGTGCAGCATCAAGTGATTGCAGAGAAGGTTGTTGTTGTTGGTAATGACGAGTGAGGACTCGGTGCAGACAAGCAGCTCAGACTCTGAGCCGGAAGACGATAAGTCCAGCCCAAGTATGAAAAACAAGGTTAACATGAACTCACTGACTAAGGTTGGAAAAACGATGGCGTGTATAAAGACAGAGAATTCTGAGTCTGTTCAAGTTACAGACATATGCATTACGGAGGAACACCGGGCTCGAACTCAACGTTATCTCAAAGTACGACAACAATTAGAACAATTGAGTTACCGTCTCGTACAAGAGATGAAAACAATGAAAAAGTTCTATGACACCGAATGGGAGAGTCTGGAAAGACAACAGAACCTGCTGGCTCAAGCAGAGAGTGACCATAGAGCCATCGTGACCAATTACCGATCACATCTCCCTTATGATGTTCAGGAGTTAGAATATTTGCATGATCTAGAGATACAGCATAAAGGCAAACCACGCTACACTGAGGATTTTGTCCTGCAATTGGAGACGGAGCTAGTGCAGGCAAGGTTAAGAGAAGCTGAATCGCAATGTGCACTTAAAGAGATGCAGAAAAAAATCTTGGACATAGAAAAGAGAAACGCTTCTTTACCTGATGAGAATAATGTGGCCATGTTGCAAGAGGAGCTTATAGGGGCGAAACTGAAAGAAGCTAAGCAAAGGATGTTGGAACTTGAAACACAGAACCAAATCAGCAGTAACCAGCTATGTCGAGCAGAGAAGGAGTGCAATGGTCTACAGGAGAAGGTGCAATATCTCTCAGCCCAGAATAAGGGACTACTCACTCAGTTAAATGAAAGTAAAGGGAAAATGGCTGAGATAGACTGCAAGAATAAAGAAGATTTGATGGCAGTGAGACTTCGAGAGGCAGATAGCATAGCAGCCTTGGCTGAACTCCAACAGAAAATTGCGAAAGAAGCAAATGAAGAGGAATCTTCAGGAAGCCAGGATTTTATTCCAGTTCTTCTCTACGACTCCTTACAAGCAGAGTGTGAGAAGTTGAAAGAACAGTATGAACAGGCCCAGGCTATAATTCTGGAGGGGGTTAACTCCGCAACCTCCGAAAAGCTAGTTTCAGTAGAAGCATATGAGCAACTAAAGGTTGAACATGAGCAAGAAGTCCAAAGGCTGCAGGAAATTCTTGATGAGCTCAAGGCCAAGACAGACTCATCGGTAGAAGCTCCATCCATAGATGAGAAATTAGAGGTGAAAGACATGGCAGAACATGAAAGACAAGGTGTCCAAGAACTCATAAAAATATTGAAGGAAACCCAAGACAAATATGAGGCGGCAACGACCGAGGTTCAACAACTTGAAGAACAGATTCAACTGGGAATCCTTTCAGTGGAAGAAAAGGAAACTGTAAGAAACACAGAGACTGTAAGAATGGCCCCTGAACCTGAGCTAGAGAGCATCAAGGCGCAATTTCTCCGAGCGCTGAAAGCCAAAGTACAAGAGGAAAAGAAGGTGAAAGCATTGGAGGAAAAGGTGGATGAAATGGAGAAGACTCTGATCCACAGTGTTCCCGTGGAAGAGTTAACGGTCAGCCAACTCCTTCATATGCTGAGGGACAAGACTCTGCAATGGGAACAATCTGAACACGAGCTTCAATCTTCAAAGGGAAGGAGTTCGGAGCTCTCAAAAGTTATGGAAATAGCTGAGGTTGCAACACAGATTTTACTGGGATGCCAAAAGGACGCTGAATCACGTCTATGTGAACAACAGAATGTTGAAACAGCTGTTCCAGTAGAAGGATTGAATAGCCCGATCAATCAATCCCCGATGGAAGGGGAAGTATTGAAATCACAAATGAGGTCCTTAGTGAAGGATTTGCAGGAAACCCAGGAAGAGCGGGATGACTATGAACGCATGAAGAAGTCCCTTCAGGAAAGATGTCTAGGGAGGGAACAACAGTCGGCTAACGTCCAGTTGGGTAAGGAAGAAGTAGCAGGCCCTCTCGCTAGACTAGCTCAGGATGACACCGAATATTACCATGACCTGTTGAGTGACACGGAATATTACGAGGACTTGGTCTGCCCAGCTTGCGATGAAAACTCCCAAAGTGCAGAAATCAGGATGAAGCACTTAAAGTCTAAGGAACATAGGGAGATGGTGGCGCTACAGCTGGCAGCTGAGAAGGGAGCCCCGAGAGTCTCCAAGAAGCAAAAAAGGAAAAGACGAAGCCGAAGATGATAACCATCTAAATCATTATCACTTCTAATGGGAAAGTAGGGAAAAATTACTAAGGCAGTCCAGCTGTTTGTAAAAGTCAGCACTGCTGGTTCAGCAGGACGGAAGTTCAAGCTGTTACGTCAAGGGAAAGACTATTGGATGAGTCACGCTAGCAATGTGAACCGGCTACACCACAGAGATGTTGTTCGGACCGAGTCAAGACCAGAGACTGAATCTGTGAACTGTTCCCACAGAGACTGAACCTGTGAACTGTTTTCCGCAGAGACTATATCTGTCAATTGTTTTACATGAAGTTGAATATATGTTATGTTTAATGGGGAATACGTATGTTTTAAGCTAAAAAGGGAGGATTGTAGTGTATGTAACCGTCTACCTTTAAGAGACTATTGTATGTAACCGTTCACCTTTAGGAGAACTATTTTAGGTGTGGCACTACTTGTTTGGCTTCTGTATACGGTAATACCGACGGTGACCACACCAGTATATAAGTGCTGTGGCATGATTTATAGGGCAGATTCGCCCTGACCTTCGAATAGTAAAGTCCTGTTGTATGTTACTCCTGAAGTCTGTGTCGTAATTAACTGCACAACCCACAGACTTTACAGGAACATGTCTCAATCAGCTGGGAGCTTTGACTTGATATTTGAAGCTGTCAACTCATCAGCTGAGTCAACGGCCACTGACCTCCCACCTCAGCTTCACAGACGAAGTCCAGGCACAGTGGGAAACCAGTGGGCAACCTGTCAAATCCCAAAAGCTGGGAGAAAACCATTGATAAGTGGCTGTAAACAAGCCACTAATGATTTTAATTTCCTCCCCCGCCACTGCATGTCAGGTCTGCTCAGTGCTGGCAGACCCAACATTTGGTAAAGGCGCGTGGCAGCGGGTTCACAGCGGGGTTCTGATCCGCTGGCGGAAAAAACACTTTCCCACCCGAACTGCCACCGATCGCACCTGCAAAATCCAGCCCTTTTTTGTGGGCTCTGTGTGTGGTGGGGTCGGTCAGTGAGTGCCAGTGTTACCAGAGTTAGAAGGGACTGCAGTCTCTTGGCCATTGTCATTATTTCCTTCTGTTTCCTGGCTTGCAGCTTCTGGAGGAAAAAAAACCACTATTGTTAAATTGGGTGTGCTTAATCAGCATGCTTTCTTAAACAGCTACTTTGTGGATCTCTTATTCGGAAATTGGTAACTGGCTGAGAAATTGTGGAATACAAAGAAACATTACATAAAAGATGTACGTGATCACAAACTCACTGAAGCATATTGACTCCCACATCTCTAATTGCCAGGCCAGAGTTTATTCCAATGATTGACAGCGCCTCACCTTAATGAGTTAATGTGCTTTCTTCCCCAGTGGCCTGCTACAGTCTGGCATTATGTGTTGTCTTCTCTTGCTGGAGGAATGCATTGTGATCCTGCAGTCACAGTCTGTCAGGATTCATGGAATAGTTGGTAATAATAATAGATGAAAGGGAACAAGGACCGAGGATGTAAGGCTTCAATGTGCTTGCATGCATTACAGGAAATGAGATAGTTCATATTACTGTGCCCCTGGAGCAAGGAACAAGGTGCCATTTGATAGCTCAAAGGGCATGGCTTGGATATTGGGGCAGGAAGTACCCAATTGCCTCTCTGCTTCAGTAAGCTTTCCTATTACTTAGCAGACAACTCATTTATCTTTGCTGACCTTCTGAGGTAATTAAATTGCTTTTGATAGTGTAAGGAGGTTCTTGGGGTTATCAAGGTGCCACCCACAGCCATAGCCACCTCCTTCTACATGGCCCATGCTGCTGCATTTGATAGCTATTCCAATGATGGCATTCCTCCTTTGTCTTACCTTTGATCTTGCCTTTTTCCTCCCTTTGCAGCTGTCATTGCGTAACTTGTTACCAGAGCCCCCTCACCCCTTTAAATGGAATAAGCCCTTATGATCATGATGTTGTGCAATTGCTCTGCCCACTTTCCCAATGTATCTGGCCTACTGCTGGCAGGACTCACGGCCTTGTCCCACCCAGCATTATGCAAGATAGCTGACCCCTAGATTTCTGACAGGGTCAACAGCCATGGATAGCGACAGACAGAAGACCTGTCTCACTGCACTTCCGCCAGTATATCAGCGACCCAGGAATGCCAGGGTCAATGTGTACCCTCCTATTCTATTTCCCAGCAAAAAAAAGAGACTATTATTTCTCGATAAGATCTACTCTTGTCATGTGATCCTATTATCAAGAGTACTCTAAACATAACAGTCTACAATTCCCTTTTCCTGTCATGTGATAGGGACAGAAACTTTTCAATAAAGGGGCCTCAAATCACTTGAACAGCAGCCAGATGCATTCCAAGAACAGGGCAAAAATGTATACAATAATACTACATGCACATATATAAAAATATATATAAAAACACACACATATATATATTATATATATACATACATATGTACCTATACATGAAAGATGTATGACTTATATTTTTATAGTTGTAAAACAAAAGGAACATCTTATTCTATAAGTGAAAGTCTTCACAACATTCGCTGAGTCAAATGCTTCATGTAGCAGAAATGTATATTGAAGCATATACACTGCGCGTTATGGCAAAATGAAACAGCTGTGTTACTTGCTCTTTCTGAAACACCAGGTGATTTACTCGCCAGCCCGCTCCATGGAGACACTAATTCAGTGGGTGGAAAAGTATTTATGGTCTTGAAATGGTGCCACTAAAAGTAAATGGCGGGGCATTCAGCCAACGCAAACACGTCTGTAGTTAACATCACGGCTAGCAGTTTTACTTCAACTTATGGGAAGGAAATAACAGCCCACTACATCTCTGGCTGCACTGAACCTGCCAAGGGGCCTGTCATCTGAGACTGTGACCATCTGCAGGCCCAGTATAACTGATGCAGATAAAACAGTGAATCATGTTTGACTCACTGATTGTTCCCACTGAACATTTTTAACTTGTTTGAGGTCCAATCTTGTACTTTTATGTTTTAAGAGTTTAATTAGCCATGAATGTCGAGATTGTCTAACTGACAACTGACTAGATGTGTGCCTACATTCATACCGAAAATATATGTTTGCAAAAGAACAGGAAATATGCACAATAACTGGAAACAGCCCTTTTTATTCCTTACCTAACATAGCCTGTGTTCTAAGATGTTTTGGGAGTGAGGCTACTTTCTGTTTATTTGTAGTTGACAATGACTAACTAAACCAAAAGTTGGATTGACTCTTGGCAATTTAGAATAACCTTTGCATTTCCTAACCAGCTGAGAAACATTGATGTATTATTGCATAGAATATTCTATGTTGCAGCATCATATCACCTCAATAATCTTCTCTGTTTTACAGAAGCTTTTGATGAAAATAATGGGCCGGATTTTGCTCTTTCGTCGCACTTGCCCATTAACTTTCTATGGGTTTTTGCACAAGAAGTTCCTGTCAGCCAACCATCCAAAAAGCGTGGCGCCCTCCACAAGGCATCTGGGATCTGTGTGAACAGGGCAAGCAACTGAATATTTCCTTAACCAATCATATTGAAGAATCGTTAATGAACAGAGAGAGTCTCAACCAGGAAGTGTCAGTTAGAATAGTTAACTCAATGTTAAATCAGGTACAGAAAGCAAAATAAAGAGAGGGAAAGAAAGATTGGATTAAGACAGAGAGATAAAAGAGAGAGAAAAAGTAATTTTTAAAAATTTAATTAGAAGCTGAAGCAATGAGACTCCACACTTGTTAAAGTTATTTTTCAGTGCCACAGAGGTTGTTTGGCAGTAATTAAGACTTACCATGCCGTTGAAAGGTACTTAGACTGGAATGGACAAGCCCTAAATTTTTTTGGCTTGTTTCATCCGTATCTACGAGGTAACTATAGCAACTTCACACCGTTCAATACATTTGAATGGTGAGTCAGGCATTATTGCGCAGCTTTTGTAGGAGCAAGGCATCTTGGACAGCAACTTTCGGATTTTCGTGTTTAACTGTGTATGTGTGGTCACTGTAAGTTGATGCTGGATTTACACATAAATAACGGTGAGCGCTGTTAGTTTTGCCGTAACTTTTGCAGTAAAGTCCAGCTCAGTGTTATATCTGGTTCATAAGGAAATTACTTTCATTTCTTTCTCTATGGTATCATTTGTTCCCAATGCCACATAATAGTAAAGATAGTAATGAGTCAGACCATTCCTGGCTTTTCAAATATATTTCCATCCATTATGGCAATGTCTCTGTAGTCTAATTCCAGAAATGTTTAGGTTGTCAGACTTTCCCATTAAAATGTTCTGATACATTTAATTCCAATCCTCCCACCAGTCTCAAAAATTGCTGAGGCTCTCACTCATAACAGTATAACAAAGATGTACGTACAATCTAATGAGAATAGTGTACCTTGTTTTTCATAAGTTCAGAATCCTCTATCCCAGGTATCTATCTGTAGGACCTGTTCGGAAACAAGGAAGTCCTGCAAAATGAATTAGAATGTGCTCTGTATATCTGAGCCGTCACCATGTTTAACTGTCTAGCTGTACTTTTAAATTTTAAACATCAATGGTGTAGCTGGACACTTTATCAAAGAAGAATTTTCTCTTCCTTTTTCTAATGATGGAAATTCATGACCTTACTGGAAGTAGTAATAATACTCTAATATGTATTTCAATCATAAAACCGTAAAAAAGATAACCAAATGATTGCATAATTAATACCAGATCTTCCTATTGAAGGATGTAATTGTGTTCAGGATTCTGACACCTAACTGCAATGTCTCCAAACATACTATTTTTTCTCTTTCCACACTGAAAATCTGATATCATAGAATCATAGAATGGTTACAGCACAGAAGGAGGCCATTCGGCCTGTCGAGCCCGTGCCAGACATCCTCAATAAATCTCATCCAAAAGCCTGACTTGTATCCTATTATTTATTCAGCAGTTGTTTCTGTTAAGTTACCATTTTCAAAATGTAGTGCTGTTATTTTAAATAAAAGTTCATGTTAGTTACATTCTTCCATTGCAATGTTCCATGTTGTAACATTCCCTAGACTGACAAATGCATTCATAGAAAAAGAATGATTAGGTTTTCCTGTCTCTGCACAAGGATTGTATGACTCAGTCCGAGGCTGTCTATTCATGGTCATCATTCACATAACACAGTCTTTCCTTAAGTACAGTCCTCTGGTATGTGGTGGGATAAGGCAGTTGAGTAACTTGCTGCTGATATTGCCAATGTGCACTATTAAAGTGCAATATTCCACATTTATATTGTGTGTTTTTTATCCAAAATATATAACTCTTGCAGTGGAGGTGACCCAGTTATTTATTGTAGGTTATTGTGCCAATGCATCACAACATAGAATTATAGAACACATATTCATTAGTTTCAGACTTTGGAAAGATTTTTTTGAGAAGATGCTGAGAGGAATAAATGGACTCAGTTAGAGAGATGTGGGAAAGATTCAGAGCTAAGAAGAAGCTGAAAATTGTCAGAGGTGAAGTGTATAATCTTAATTATATTTTCTTATTTATACTGCTGATGTTGTGTATCCAGTTTAACAGCTCAGCAAATACATAGAGGTCTAATGCGACATGGGAGGGACTCATCAGGAGTCTGTTTTTTGTAGATCATGGGCTTGGCTAACCTGGTGCTCTGGAATGGATTTAGGAGATCCCTGGGTTTGATTAATTTGGTTTATTGGAGTTAGGGGATTCACGAGATTGACTACCCTTACTTAAAACCAATGGAAAGAATAGACTTTCTGGTTTACTGGGGTGGATTTTGGAGAAACTTAAAAAAAAGCTAGATCTTGCATTTATTTGGCCATTCATGACCTCAGGACGTCCCAAAGAGCTTTACAGCCAATTAAGTGCTTTTGAAGTGTAGTCACTGTTGTAACGTAGGAAACGTGGTAGCCAATTTGCACACAGCAAGATCCCACAAACAGCAATGAGATAATGACCAGATAATCTGTTTTTTTAGTGACATTGGTTGAGGGATAAATATTGGCCAGGGAACTGGGGGGAACTCCCTTGCTCTTCTTCGAATAGTGCCATGGGATCTTTTACATGCAGGGAAGACGGGATGCGGTTTAACATCTGAAAGGCTGCACCTCCGCTAGTGTAGCACTGCTTTAATACTGGACTGAAGTGTCAGCTGAGATTATGTGCTCAAGTCTCTGAACACAAAGTGCAGTTACAACAGTGTAAGCTTGTTTTGTCAGCTGGTTGCATTGAATAATAGATACTGGCTTAGAAATTGACCAGGCACAGAACGGGGATAAAAAGCACCAATTTCACGTCCCAAGGGAGTCTGAACTACATCCAACCCCATATTGGGTCGGGCGGTATTCAGGCATCCTTGACGGCCACCTAAAATGGGTGTCAGGCCCCTTCCATATATTAATGAGGGGCCTAACCCTCTTTAGGGACCCATCCCAGAAATTGGTTAGCAGTGAGCATACCTGCTCCATTCAGTTTTTTAGGTGCTTTAGTGTTCTAAACAGCAGTCCTTAAAGCAACCGCTGGAAGACGCCAACAAAAAGGTGAGCTCCTCACAGCGCCACAGCCCTACTGTGGTCTGCTGCCAGCTTTAGCTAGTCCCCCACCCATTTATCTCCCCAGCCTCCCCTCTGCAGGATGTACCTGAGAGTTGCTGCCAACGAGGCCATTGGCCCAAATTTGAGAGTCGCAAAGCAGCTTGCTGGAATTATGTTGATGAAGTCCGAGGCCCTATTTTGGCCAAGCCTCGGGTCACCAGCTTCTGCCGCCTGATGGGAGCACGCTGACCATTCCGCTCCTGAAAATAAATCCAAACCAATGTCTAGGCCGGTGTTTAGACTTGAGTTTGTTCCAGGAAAGTAAAAAGATCGTTCCACCGAGGATTAAAATGATTTTTTTGCGTGTATCTGCTTATCATTTTTCCATCTTGCTGAGCATAAGCACAGATTAAAAAAACATTTTCTTTATATGAAACATATGGAAGAATGAAACCCAGAGCAGCATTCAATAAACACTGCAATAAAAACAGTGGAGATCTTGAAAATGTGCCTATTTTGTATGATGTTTGTGTATTCTTTACCAGACCTATCTCCACAATCAGATGTAATAATCTGGTATGCAGATTCCTAAAACTCCTCTTACGTTAATGATTTGCATTACTATTCTAAACCAAACTGATTTTGTAATTTAAAAAATAACCAGTGACGTTTATCTATTGCTTTTGAATGAAACATCATCATTGAATGTTTAGGCACTGAGGTTAATTTCTATAAATTGCCTGTGTGAATAAATGGAAAAGTATAGTGTGAGAAGTGAGGAGGCTTGTTAAAAATATACCAATTAACCTGCACCATGATAAATGGAAGAAAATATAATACTTATAAAGCGTCAATGACTCACTACTTCGCAACTGTAAACAGAAAAGGATCATTAATATTTAAGAGGAAATTTTTTTATTTATAAGGGTATCCATTCCTCCCACCATCCTGCCTCACTCTCCCATCTGAACACTCCAATCCCACCAGCAGAGAGGCACCTGTGGAAAACTGGTGCAATGCTTATCCCCAGACCCCTGGGGACCAGAGCGTCTACAAGAGTCCCAGGAGCAGGCTGAAGACATTCCAGTTTAATTTGAACCCTCTGCCAGAAAACCCTGATGGCAGCAGAAACATAGCTGCAGGCCTCTGTGGCCAGCTTTCCTCCAGAAGTTTTAGGTGCACAGTGCAGCCAGTAGGCAGGCCTATACCTGGAGTCCCCACAGGCCATGTAAATGGGCCAGAAGTGGGTAACCAGGGGCAGTTGTCTCTTCACAGGTGCTGCACTTGTCAGGCACTGATAGAATGGAATCTCCCCTGTATAGTAACTTATCAGATCTCAAAAATGTCCCAGATCTTGGTTTAGTGTCTCATTCAAAGACAGCATCGACAGGAATGCAGAATGCTCTCAGTAGTGCACTGAAGGGTCAGCCTACATTACATGCTTAAGTCCTGGAGTGGAACTTGAACCCACAATCTTCTGACTGTCACATGAGAGCGCTACTAACTAAACTATGCTCATATTTTATTATTTTTATTGGAGGCTGGGAATGAACGTATGTTGCATGTATATATCAGACAGTTACGATCACAAGCTTCAGAAACTTTAGAACTGCATGCCAGAGATTTCTAGTGATGTTTAAATGCAAAATATTTAGAACTGTTATGTAAACTAAAAGTATTTAATTTGATAAAACAGAAACCAGATGATCAGACCAGATCCTTTACGAATGATACCTTTATTCAAATCCCGCCCTGACAGATGGATTGAAAGTCTTACCTCTCTGATGTATGATCAACAGAAGCTTTGGTGCCGGGATGATGCTTACACTTATCCACTTTAGGCCTTGCTTCCTCAAGCTCTTTAGTGAATTCTAATGAATCGCTGTTTCACATCAGCTAATGTAGTCGCATTTTATTGTACGGAAATTGGAAAGGTGACATGATTGTGGGGGGGGGGGGGGGCGGGGGGTTAGCATGCAAAATGTTTTCAGGAAACTTATAATTCCCCTTGCCAACTGGAAGTTGAAATTTCAACTGAAAACAAAGCAAAATACCTTTGCAATGTAAGGGGAAGCTCCCTGGTTGATGTGGAAGTATCATAATTCAATGGTTTCAAGCACACAGCCTGAATACTGTGTGAAGGAATAAGCCATATAACCTGTTCAGAAAAATACACCATTCTATGACAGAATTCTGGTCTTATTAAAACATGACAAACTGGGTTTGAAAATCTAGAAACCTAACTATGAAAAAGCTGTGAAAGCATTCTGGCTATTATGATAAGATAGTTGTTGACACTGAATCAATAAACTCATTGAAACAGAAGGTTAAAGGCTCCGGCAGGCTGAATCTTTCGGAATGAAACAATGGTTCACCCTGGACAAGGTGTTCTAACTTACACTTCGTAAAAAAGCACATAAAAGTAAGAAACATCTGCCTTCGTAAAAATGACATCAAGTAAAAAACACACCTGCCGTAACGCTTGGTAAACTATGGTAAACTTAGAACACCTAGAGAAGAGACATAATTCGGTTATGCTACCAGCTAAGGTGACTGTAAGAATTGCAGGGATCAGCAGAAAAATGACTAGAGATAATTAGCTTACATCAGCAGAAAACCTTAAAGGAAATACCACTGGAAAAGGGTATAAATATTGAACTCTCAAATAGGATAGTATACTCGCTTTAAAGGGGCAAAGCCATTCTCGGCTTCAGAGGTGGCTCTGTAAGTCTCCAACTCTTTGTACCTCTGGTGGATATCCTGAATAGAACTTTAAGAACTGTAAAAGTGTAGCGAAGTTAAGATTTGAGAGTAAGGTTCTCTGATAATAAGATTGTAAGCTTTCTCTTTTTGGAACTGTAAATGTTGCGATTGACTCACCAACTGTAAATTACATGTCGGTTCTTTAATAAATCTATATATTTTTAGAATTGTCTCACATAAGACTTTTGTATCAAACTCGCAAACTCAATTTCTGTACACTCTTTGGTGAGGAGTTACAGAATTCTGGGGGAGTTTTCCGGGCCCTCATAATATCCGGAATGTTACAGTCTAGCTAAACTTATTAAAAGTGCTATCTGGAGGACGGTAACATTTTCAGGTTGTTCCTTTCCTTTAGGGAGAGATAGTCCAGACCTTTAGACCCAATTAAGCGTATTTAGGATTCAGCTACCTCAAACTTTAGTTGAAAGTGAACGTCTGAGGAATATGCCTGATCCAGGATAGCCCTAAAGGGGCTAGGACTAGTAATTATCCCTTCATCTGATTCCTCTCAGAAATATATATTTTATTTTAAACTAATTATAATCTTAATGGTGGCAAGGAAAACAATATATAACACAAGCCATGTAGGCAAATACTTTACATTGTAAAGTACTTTCCTTTACACTGAATAAATGAACATAAATAAAGCAGGTTTTGTCTAGTATTAGAACATAAGAACATAAAAATATAAAAATTAGGAGCAGGCGTAGGCCATGCGGCCCCTCGAGGCTGCTCCATCATTCAATAAGATCATGGCTGATTTTCAACCTCAACACCACTCTCCCGCCAATCCCCATATCCCTTGATTCCCATAGAGTCTAAAAATCTATCAATCTCAACCTTGAATATACTCAATGATTCAGCATCCACAGCCCTTTGGGATAGAGAATTCCAAAGATTCACAACCCGCTGAGTGAAGAAATTCCTCCTCAGCTCGGTCTTAAATGGCCGACCCCTTATCCTGAGACTATGCCCCCTAGTTCTAGACTCTCCAGCCAGGGGAAACAACCTCTCAGCATCTACCCTGTCAATCCCCCTCAGAATCTTGTATGTTTCAATGAGATCACTTCTCATTCTTCTAAACTCCAGAGAGTATAGACCTAATCTACTCAATCCCTCCTCATAGGACATCCCTCTCATCCCATGAATCAATTTAGTGAACCTTTGTTGCACCACCTCTAAGGCAAGAGACCAAAATTGTGCACAGTACTCCAGTGTGGTCTCACCAAAGCCTTGTACAATTGTAGTAAGACTTCCTTACTCTTATACTCCAACCCCCTTGTAATAAAGGCCAACGTGCCATTTGTTTTCCTAATCGCTTGCTGTACCTCCATGCTAACTCTGTGTTTCCTGTACAAGGACACCTAAATCTCTCTGAACACCAACATTTAATAGTTTCTCACCATTTAAAAACTATTCTGTTTTTCTATTCTTCCTACCAAAGTGAATAACCTCACATTTCCCCACATTATACTCAATCTGCCACCTTACTGACCATTCACTTTGTAATGTATGTAATGTTAAGGGAGAGAACTACTTTTTACAGCTCCTGTATACTGTAGTACCGGCAGTGACCACACCTGTATATAAACCCTGAGTAGTGATCTGTACAGATGGTTCTAGAGTAACCCTCATTCAGTAAACACCTGTTGAATCGTTCCCTGCAGTCTGTTGTCTGATTATTGAAGGACACAACATTAAGATACACAGACATAACACACTTAACCTGTCTATATTAGCCCAGTTTCCGGTGGATGTATTTGGCACAAACTGGAAGGGTTCACTCAGATCTTGTTAGTACTTTTTCTCCTACTTTTCAGACTCCCAAACTTACCTTTTGTAGGCCCCATATCCTTTAATTGTCTGTTTACTATATAACTAAAAACATTACTTGACATGATTTCAAGAGCAATTTAATTTCTTCATATTTCTACTTTTTCCTTTTTTAAACTCTAATCATGTACTTAATTAAATTATTTAGTCTCTCTCTTTCTATACTAATGTTTAAATTAGCTTTGCTTGTCCCATATATTAATTCTTACTTTGTTTTGTAATTATTTAGCCCTAGGTTATGAAATTATTTTCTATTCTTTAACTTTCTTTAGAATATTTTTTAGTATGAACTCTTTTAGCTTATCTTTAAAAGAAATCTATTGATCTGTTATATTCTATGATCAATATTGTCCTTTGTTTTTAGCTTAGTATTAAAATTTGCTCGTTTGCGACCTACTTTTTACTGTTTAAAATCTTACATTATTGTCTGTGAAGTGCTTTGGGATGTCTTGAGGTCAAAAAAGGTGCTATATAAATGCAATTTCTATCCTTACCCTCACTCAACTTAGTAACTGTAATACTATCTTCAGTCTACCCAAGTACATCACTAGGTTAACAACTGTCTTGCTTCACTGCTATGAGTGGGTCCCATTGCATTGCCTAACCTGGTCTCTTCACTTATACCTTGTGTCAAGGTACACAATGTGAAATTTTAATGAGTTTAATTCCTTTCTAAGTGAACCTTTCTCTTTCCTGCCCTTAGTAACCTTTGTCATTTTCACACATATTCCATATCACATTTGACCCAGCAAACTATAACAATCCACCGTAGTGAATTGGTGACCTTTGTTGTCATACCTAAATATTCAAATTATTTCAGCAATCGTCCCATTTTTGCTGATTATGCAGGGATATTAATAAATACATTAGTAAGACTTTGCCTCCCTCCTGCTCTATTTATTGTATCCTGAGCAATTTTAAATTCTTGGCTAGCTTCCGATTACAGGGAGTTTTATGCTGGATTGATTCTGATTTTTCTTGTGTGGCCCATTGTACATTCTAGCATCAACATGTTAACATTTTAGCTTATCTGATGCAGCCAGGATCTTTTTGAAGTTTGTTCTTAAATGTTTTAATGTTAGCAAAGGCTGCCCCTGTGGCTCTTCACTAAAATAAAAAGTGTAACCAGCATGTGGATGGCAGATAGGTTTGCTTCTCACAGAAGCTGATGCTTGTGCAGAGCTCTGTTCACCTAACCTGACAGCTAAGCAGAGTCAGAAGTATAACTTAGTGTTGCAGCTCGGCATTGTCCTAAGCAGGCACTGGACTCAAACTTATGCGTGTGGTGTAACAGCACCAGATATGTGATCATATGACTATTTATCTTTTCTTTTGTCTATGGTTAAAGAAAGAAAGACTGGCATTTATATAGTTAAGCATTCACTCTCTCCATCACCGGTGTACGTGGCTGCAGTGTGTACCATCTACAAGATGCATTGCAGCAACTTGCCAAGGCTTCTTCGGCAGCACCTCCCAAACTCGTGACCTCTTCCACCTAGAAGGACAAGGGCAGCAGGCGCATGGGAACACCACCATCTCCAAGTTCCCCTCCAAGTCACCCACCATCCTGACTTGGAAATTTATCAACGTTCCTTCATCGTCGCTGGGTCAAAATCCTGGAACTCCTTCCCTAACAGCACTGTGGGAGTACCTTCACCACACGGACTGCAGCGGCTCAAGAAGGTGGCTCACCACCACCCTCTCAAGGGCAACTAGAGAGGGGCAATAAATGCTGGCCTTGCCAGCGATGCCCACATCCCAGGAACGAATAAAAGAAAAAAATTATATACTGAAGTGCCTTTAACAACCTCAGGACTTCCCAATGTGCTTTACAGCCAATTAAGTACTTTTGAAGTGTGGGCACTGTTGTAATGTAGGGAATGCAAGGTTAGTAGGCCTGAATAGAATCATAAAATCATAGAATCATAGAATAGTACAGCACAGAAGGAGATAATTTGGCCTATTGAGTCTGCGCCGGCTTGTTCGAAGAGCAATCCAGTTAGTCCCATTCCCCCGCTCTTTCCCCATATCCCTGCAATTTTTTCTCCTTCAAGTATTTATCCAATTCCCTTTTGAAAGCTACTATTGAATCTGTAGCCACCACCCTATCAGGCAGTGCATTCTAAATCCTAACCACTCATTGCGTAAAAAATATTTTTCCTCATATCGCCTCTGGTTCTTTTGCCAATCACCTTAAATCTGTGCCCTCTCGTTATCGACCCTTCAGCCATTGGAAACAGTTTCTCTTTATTTACTCTATCTAAACCCTTCATGATTTTAAATACCTCTATCAAATCTCCTCTTAACCTTCTCTGCTCCAAGGAGAACAACCCCAGCTTCTTCAGTCTATCCATGTAGCTGTAATCCCTCATCCCTGGAACCATTTTAGTAAATCTCCTCTGTATCCTCTCCAAAGCCTTCAAGTTCTTCCTAAAGTGTGGTGCCCAGAATTGGACACAATACTCCAGCTGGTGCCGAACTAGTGTTTTATATAGGTTTAGCATAACTTCCTGGCTTTTGTACTCTATGGGCTGGATGTTGTGAATGGAGGCAAGTTGGAGGCGGGACAGCTGCTTGTCGTATCAATGTCCCGCCTCCATCCTCGCCTGACCAATCAGGGGGATTTCACCCTGATTGAGCTTGTTAAGCCCGCCCTGCAGGCTCAGCAGGCCAATTAGGGAGGAAGTCACTGACAGATCACGTCAACGTCAGACGTGCTATCTGTCAAGACTTCTTCAAAGAAAAAATGTCAGCGTTTTTTGACAGCTCTGTGATGAGGACTCATCAAACCTTTCAAATTTGTATATTTCACATGGCTATTTGAATGGAGGTTCCAACAGCCATTCTGTGAAATTGACAAGCAGGATGTCAGCTCTCCCGATCCACTGTGGCTAAAGGCTGTATGAAGAAAACAAGGTAAGTTGACACTTTTTAAACTTATCACTCACCTTGCATACTTACCACTCCACACTTGCACCCATCACTTCCAGCTGCAGGCCTCCTCCACATCTCCTCCAACCTGACGGAGTTCTCCGAGGTCGGGAAGCCTTCACCTGTGAAGGTAAAATGGCACTAATCCTTTTTTCTGCCCGTTAACTACCTGTTAACAGGCAGTTAAAAGGATTAAATGCCTTTCCCGCCTCTAGGAGACGGGACCCGAAGCTGCACATCTTCCCACCTCCTGGCAAAAGGGCACAGAGGCGGGATGGGGCGGCTTTGCCATCCACCCCCACCTTCTCCGAGTTTACCGGCTGTCCCGCCTCCGTGCCCGCCTCCTCGCGGCTTGGAAAATTCAGCCCTATGCCTCGATTTCTAAAGCCCAGGATCCCATATGCTTTATTAACTGCTTTGCTAACCTGTTCTGCCACCTTCAAAGATTTGTGCACAAGCACGCCCAGGCCTCTCTCTTCTTGCAACCCCTTTAAAATGGTACCATTTCGTGTGTGTATGGTCTCTCCTCACTCTTCCTACTAAAATGTATCACCTCACACTTTTCCACCAGCCTGTCTATGTCCTCTTGAAGCCTATAACTATCTTCCTCCCCGTTTACTACACTTCTAAGTTTTGTGTTAAATGCAAATTTAGAAATTGCGCCATGTACCCCCAAGTCTAAGTCATTAAAGTATATTAAAAACAGCAGTCGTCCTAGAACCCTGGGGAACTCCACTGTATACCTCCCCGCAGTCCTAAAACAAGCGATTCACCACAACTCTCTGTTTTCCATCCCTTACTCAATTTTGTATCCATTCTGCTACTGTCCCTTTTATTCCATGGGCTTCAATTTTGCCAACAAGCCTAATATGCGGTACTTTATCAAACGCCTTTTGAAAGTCCATATACACATCAACTGCAATGCCCTCATCGACCCTCTCCGTTACCGCATCAAAAAACTCAATCAAGTTAGTCAAACATGATTTTCCCTTAACAAATTCATGCTGGCTCTCCTTTATTACTCCATGTTTGTCCAAGTGGCTGTTAATTTTCTCACGGATTATTATTTCTAAAAGCTCCTTCACCACCAACATTATACTGACTGGCCTGTAATTGCCAGCTTTATCCCTCTCCCCTTTTTGAACAGGAGTGTAACATTTGCAATCCTCAGTCCTCTGGCACCACCCCTGTATCTACGGTGGATTGGAAGATTGTGGACAGAACCTCCGCAATTTCTACCCTTACTTCCCTCAGCTATCTAGGCTGCATCCCATCTGGACCGAGTGACTTATCTACTTTAAATACTGCCAGCCTTCCTAGTACCTCCTCTTTATATCTGATTCAGTATCCCGGTAACCTCCTCATTTACCCAAGCTTTGGCAAAGTCCTCTTCCTTGGTAAACACTGATGCAAAGTACTTATTTAGTACCTCAGCCATGCCTTCTGCCTCCACAATAGATCGCCATTTTTGTCCCTAATTGGCCCCACCACTCCTCTAACAACCCTTTTACTGTTAATATGCCTATAGAAGACCTTTTGGATTCCCTTTTTTGTTAGCCGCCAATCTATTCTCATACTGTCTCTTTGCCCCTCTTATTTCCTTTTTCACTTCTCCTCTGTACTTTTTATATTCAGCCTGATTCTCCCTTGTATTATCAAGCTGAGATCTGTCATACGTCCTCTTTTTCTGCTTCATCCTACACTCCGACTCCTTCGTCATCCAGTGAGCTCTGGCTTTGGTTGCCCTCCCTTTCCCCCTTGTGGGAATGTACGTTGACTGTACCCAAACTATCTCTTCATTAAAGGCCGCCCATTGCTCCATTACATTTTTGCCTGCCAGTCTTTGACTCCAATTCATCTGGGCCAGATTCCTCCTCAATTTGCTGAAATTAGCCCTCCTCTAGCTAATTACTTTTATTCTAGATTGCTCCTTGTCCTTCTCCATAACTAATCAAACCCTTACAATACCATGATCACTATATCTGAGATGCTCCCTGACTGTGACATTCTCTACTTGACCCATTTCATTCCCCAGAACTAGATCCAGCAATGCCTCCCTCCTTGTTGGGCAGGAAACATACAGATCAAGAATATTATCCTGAACACACTTCAGAAATTCCTCCCCTTTTGTTTCTTGCTGGGGCTGAAGTTCCGGTCACAAGGTTAAGAGATCCCTGAACAAACGCATTTGGAGGATACTCAGGTTTGAGAGTTGGAGGCATGGCCAGTTTTGTTGGTGGAAATTCATTCGGAGGGAGGGTTTGATGGACAGACATAAAAGATTGAGGAGAAATGGGTGTATTGTAGTTGCTCGCGTAACTCACTGACACCCAAATTTCTGCAATCTTTTAAGCCACATATTTGTTTGCGCCCAGATTACGGGTATATCTGGGCACAAATGCGGAGGAAACTCCAGGCCATGTGTTTAACTGCACGTCATTTAAAAGAGGCTCAGAGGGACTACAGATACATATTATTGTATTCATTTTGGCACACAAACAACGCTTTATGGTCAAGATGAGCAAGTCAGAAGTGAGTCTGCAGGGTGGATGAGCAAACTGACCACGGCATCGTGGTACAGGAGGCCAGTTAAGTGAGGAGAGTGAAAAGGAATGTGTTAGTGGTAGGGGACAGTATAATCAGGGGGATCGATAATGGCCCTGAAATTGTGGTATGTATGATAGCATACTCTCAGAGTACAGCACCGTATTCCCTTTGAAATGCCCTGCAAGTTCGGGAATTCCACATGCGCTTGCGCTTGCATGAAATCCAGAACTTGCGCCTGTCAACGTATGCCTTGACAGGCCATCTGCGGGGACCACAAAAAGCAATGGCTGCCGCATAGGTGGGCTATTTGCCCATTGAATGGCCAGCAATTGCACACAGAAGCCTTATGGTTGATGCAACCAGGGACAGGGCCTGTTTGCATCAGGGTAAGAGTATATCTAACCTTTTCATACCCTAAATTATGCACATACACTGTATGAAATGAGTTTGTGAAAATATTGACCCGGGTTACATTTTTAATGATGTATAAAATTATCAAAAAATTAAATTTTTATTGAGGTTAGTGCAGTGAAGGTAATTATGAATAAAATTCCAATTCTGTACATTGTATAATTATTAGATTGGGGATTCCATTGCATCTCATTAGTGGATTCCTTCATAAATGACTGAAATGGAATTATTCTGCCCTCGCAACGCGATCCTATGCAGAGCTAGACAGATAGCAAACAACTTGATATCTTCCCATAAAAATCACAAGGCTTGACTTTTCTTGTAAAACTTTACTGAAAGATTCTTATTATTGTAAAACTGAAATACAACACAGAAATGGAAGCACACATTAGTATACAAGCGCATAACTGATATGTATACACAAATTTAGGTACGCCTGAGCAACACAGTACATTTAGTAAACTGGGAGGCAGTCTCTTTAAATTAGCCCTGTACATAGTGTATCAAAATACAGCTACTAGTTAATCAGCTAGACAGAGAAAAGTTACAACTAAACATTTTCTACAACATACAGTGCACACTAATCATCTATAGCATTCTAGAATACTTACAGACAAACAATTTCCAAGACTCAAGCATGGGGACAATACAACTGCTCAGAGCCTGTGCTGCTGTAGGAGCACCGTGGTGTAGGGCTGTGTCCCAGCGAGGACTCCACGAGGACTACGTAGCAGTCCTGTGGGGAGCGCGATGACCTCATCACGCTCGGTCGCGTTGTCCGCGCTTGGGGCGTCACGTGATGCGCGTGGTCGCGTTTCTGGCCGTGGAGGCCGAAGTCGGGAGCGGGAGCTGGAGGCCAGGCTGAGCCGGTGCTTGCCGCGGGAGCGGAAGATCGCGTCGCTCCCGGCGGCTGGTAGATGCGGCCGAAGACGCTAGGCCGGGCTGTGCCGGCGGCCTTTCTGGAAGGCCGGGTCGGGCCGGCAGCCGCCTCACGCACGTCACGTCGTACGTGCCGTGACGTCAGCACGCTATGTCGTACGTGACGTGACGTCAGCACGCTAAGGCGCGTCTTAAAGGGGCAATGGCCCTAAAAGGTAAGTTAAAGGGGCAACGGCCCCAACAGGTAGGTTATACATATATAAGTAAGTTAAATACATACAGTGAGGTTAAGTTAGAGGGAGAAGCAGCACAGGAATTCTGCTTATTGATTGGAGGACCAGGCCCATGTGATCCCAAGTATACTTCTTCATCGCCTGCGTCCCTGGGATCTGTGGGCCATTATGCTGCCTTCTGCCTTGAGGCTTGAGACTGCAACTTTTCGCCGCCTGGGTGCCACCGGGTACATTTGTAATTGTTTTGCGGGTCGGAGGTACGTCTCCGACCGCAATTTCTAGCCCAATGTTACAGAGTCATAGAGTCATAATGGCACAGAAGGAGGCCATTTAGCCCATCGAGTCCGTGTCGGCGCTCCGTAGAGCAATCCAGTCAGTCCCATTCCCAAGTTCTATCCCTGTAGCCCTGCAAGTTTATTTCCCTCAAGTGCCTATCCAGTCTCCCCTTGAAAACATTGAGTGTCTCCGCTTCCACCACTTTCGTTGGCAGCGAGTTTCAGGTCCTCACCAGTTGCTGCGTAAAAAAGTTTTTCCTTACGTCTCCCCTGTATCTCTTGCCCAAAACCTTAAATCTGTGTTCCCTAGTCCTTGTACCATCAACTAGTGGGAACAGCTTTTCCTCGTCTAGCTTTTCCAAACCCTTCATAATCTTGTACAACTCTATCAAATCACTCCTCAACCTCCTTTGCTCTAATGAAAACAAATCCAACTTCTCCAACCTATCCTTGCAGCTAAGATCCCCCATCCCTGGAACCATTCTGGTAAATCTCATCTGCACCCTCTCAAGGGCCTTCACATCCTTCCTAAAGTGTGCTGACCAGAACTGGATGCAATACTCCAGTAGTGGTCTAACCAGTGCTTTATATAGGTTCAGCATAACTTCTCTACTTTTGTACTCAATGCCTCTATTTATGAAACCCAAGATCCCATATGCTTTGCTAACCACTCTCTCAATATGTCCTGCCACCTTCAGGAACCTATGCACATTAACTCCCAGGTCCCTCTGTCCTTGCACACTCTTTAAAACTGTGCCATTAAGTGTATATTGCCTCTCCCTGTTCCTTCTGCCAAAATGCATCATCTCACACTTCTCTGAATTAAATTCCATCTGCCACTTGTCTGCCCATTCTGCTAGCCTTTTTATGTCCTGTTGCAGTCAATTTGTATCATCCTCACTGTTTGCCACACCCCCAAGTTTGGTGTCATCGTCAAATTTAGAAATTCTATTCTG
Organism: Somniosus microcephalus; assembly: GCF_052327205.1. Classification (NCBI taxonomy): domain Eukaryota; kingdom Metazoa; phylum Chordata; class Chondrichthyes; order Squaliformes; family Somniosidae; genus Somniosus; species Somniosus microcephalus. The sequence continues at coordinate 227,356,262 of NC_140990.1, forward strand.
TATTCCAATACCCAGGTCTTTTATATATATCAAAAAAAGCAGTGGCCCCAGCACTGACCCTTGGAAAACACCACTGTCTACCATCCTCCAGTCTGAAAAACAGCCATTTACCACAACTCACTGTTTTCTGTCCTTAAGCCAATTCCTTATCCAAGCTGCCACTGACCCACCTATTCTGTGAGCCTCAATTTTGTTAACCAGCCTTCTATGTGGTACTTTGTCAAACGCCTTTCTAAAATCCATGTAGACAACGTCAATTGCATTCCTTTCATCGATTCTCCATTACATCATCAAAAACTTCAATTAGATTACTCAAACACGATCTGCCTTTTAAAAATCCGTGTTGGCTCTCCTTAATTAGCTTAAACCACTCCAAGTGCCCATTAATTTTTTCCTTGATTATTATTTCTAAAACTTTACCTGTGAGGGAATACGCCATATTTCAAAAAGATACACCATAATATGAACAGAATACTGAAATTATTAATACATGATATACTGGGTTTAAAAATCTAAAGCCTTGGAGACACAGGCTGCAAACAGAAATACAGGCTTCTGAGATAAAGATCAGTTGTTTAACAAAGTTGTAAAAACCAAACAAGCTTTGAAATGGGAATTAGTTAAATATACTAAGACAATTACCCCATTGAAATGGTAGTTTGGCGCTTCTGAAAGGTTTAGAGTTTGGAGGGAACACAATGAAAATGCTCAGTTTAAGGTGTTACCAGCTAATACATTGAACAGAAACACAAACATTAAAAGAGGCATGTGCCTTTGAAAAGATGACATCAAGTAAAAGAAACACCCACTGGTCAAATAGTTTTAATGTTAAACTTGGAAGACAGGAAACACAATTAAATATGCAACCAATTGAGATAGCTAGAAATGCATGAAACACTCTGGTCAAAGTGTCTTTAATATATACATAGTAAATATGGTACCACCAAGAACACTTTGAAGATGTGACTTCAATAGAGACACCAAGCAATTACATTGTGTTTGTATTGAACTTGGAGCAGTAAGGAGACTCAACATCTGCTAAAAACCAGTAAAGCCAATATTAAGAATTGAATGAAAGCATTTTGTAAGAATGGCATCAAACAGAAACCATTGCTGTCATTGTTTTTATGATGGTTTTTGAAACACTTAAAGGTAGAGACATAATTATGCATGCAATAGTTGAATTGACAGTAAGAATAGAAAGCAGTCAAAAGAGAGAATCAATAAAGGCAATTAGCTGACATCAGCAGAGAACTTCAAAGAATAAACCACTGCAAACAGGGTATAAAAATAAGAGCTTTTCAAACAGAAAGTCAGAACTCGCTGAATGGGGTAAGCATTTCTCAACTTCACAGGCATGCTCTGTAAGTTTTTAACTATGAGTCTCGGGTAATCAAAGTAATTGATTTGGTGAATGTTCTGGATTTAGAAATAAGTAAGAAATGTAGAAATGTAACGAAGTAAAGATTTGAAAATAAGGATCTCTGAGAAATAAGAAATGTAGCTATCTGTATTTTGAATTGTTAATGTCGTGACTGATTCAACAGCTATTAAATTAATGTGGGCTCTTAAATAAAACTATATATTTTAGAATTGTCTCAAAGAGTAATTCTGTATAAACTCGCAAACCCAATTTCTGTACACTCTTTTTTAAGGAGTTGCAGAATTCTGGGGGGTATTCCGGAACCTCATAATATCCGGAAGGTTACAGTCTAGTTAAACTTATTAAAAGTGTTATCTGGAGGACGGTAACATCTTCAGTCATTCCTTTCCTTTAGGGAGAGATAGCCTGAAACTTTAGACCCATTTAAGCGTCTTATGGAATTCGGCTATCTCTAACTTAAGTTGAAGGTGAACATCTAGGGAATACGCCTGATCTGGGGTAGCCCGAAAGGCCTAGGACTTGTGATTATCCCTTCATACCCACCACTGGTGTTAAACTGACCAATCTGTAGTTACTAGGATTGCCCTTGCACCCTTTCTTGAACAACGGTTCACATTTGCCACTTTCCAATCTTTAGGCACCTCCCCTGTATCTAGGTAAGATTGGAAAATTATGGCAAGCCCTTCCGCTATCTCCTCCCCCAATTCCCTTAGCAACCTGGGACACAAGCCATCTGGACCAGACGACTTATCCACTCTAAGCATACCCAGCCTTTCTCGTACATCCTGTCTATAAATTTTCACCCCTTCCATTGCTTCTACCTTTTCCACTGCTACCGATATTTTGTCAGCATCCACCTCCTTAGTAAACACCGATACAAAATATTCATTGAGTATTCTAGCCTTGCCCTGCGCCTCTAAGCATATAACACCTTCTTTGTCGCTAATAGGCCTACCCCGCCTCTTACTACCTGCTTACTGTTTACATGCCGGTAGAAGATTTTTGGGTTCCCTTTTATGTTAACTGCCATTCTACTCTCATATTCTCTCTTTGCCAATCTTATTTTCATCTTCACTTCCCCTCTCAACTTATTGTATTTGGTCTGGTTCTCCCTTGAAGAATTCACTTGACATGCATCATACACCCTCTTTTTTTGTTTCATCATCTTCTCTATCTCCCTCATTATCCAAGGAGCCCTTGCTTTGGTTCCCTTACCCTTCCCTCTTGTTGGAATGTACCTAGCCTGTACTTGGAACATCTCCTCCTTAAAGATCACCCATTGTTCTGTTACAGTTTTTCCTGTCAGTCTTTGGTTCCATTTTACCCTGGTTAGATCCCTTCGCATCCCATTGAAGTTAGCCCTATTCCAGTTTAGAAGTTCCACTCTAGATTGTTTCTTGCACCTCTCCATTGCTAATCTAAATCTTATGACACAATGATCACTTATACCCAAGTGTTCTCCCACAGACACTTGGTCGACCTGGCCCACCTCATTCCCCAGCACCAGATCCAGCAATGCCTCCTTCCTAGTTGGGCCAAGAACATACTGGTCAAGAAAATTCTCCTGAACACATTTCAGAAATTCCCCCCCACTCCTTTTTTTTTACCCTAGCATTATCCAAATCGATATTTGGGTAATTAAAGTCCCCCAATATCACCACTCTATAGCTCTTGCACATCGCTGCGATTTCCCTGCAGATTTGCTCCTCTACCTCCCTCTCACTATTTGGAGGCCCCAATAGCGTGATCATACCCTTTTTGCTCCTCAACTCTAACCAAATGGATTCTGTCCTTGTTCCCCAAGAACATCCACTCTTTCCAACACTACAATGTCTTCCTTAATCAGTACTGCCACCCCATTCCCCTTTTTTCCTTCCCTATCTTTTCTGAACACCTTGTACCCTTGAATATTAAGTGTCCAGTCCTCACCGTTTTTAAGCCATGTTTCCGTTATTGCCACAACATCATATTGCCACATGGCTAATTGTGCTGGTAAGCTCACCAACCTTATTCACCACACTTTGTGCATTTACGCGTATGCATTCTAAACCAATTTTTGAATTTTTCATAGTCTTTCTTAGTCTGTTCCTATCTAATGTGGTACGACTTCTGCCTCTAGTACTACTTTCTTCTCTAGTACTATCCAACACACTCACTCTTTTATGCACCTTCTTCCTCCTTTCTACTCCTATATGCTGGTGCACATACCCTGCCATGCTAGTTTAAACCCTCCCCGTGAGATTATTGGTCCTGGCTCTGTTGAGGTGTAACTCATCCGGCTTGTACAGGTCCCACCTTCCCCAGAAATGGTCCCAATGCCTCAGGAATCTAAAGCCCTCCCTCCTTCACCATCTCTCCAGCCACGTATTCATCTGTTCTATCCTCTTATTCCTGTACTCACTGGCACGTGGCACCAGGAGTAATCCGGAGATTACTACCTTTGAGGTCTTGCTTTTTAATCTCTCTCCTAGCTCCCTAAACTCTGCCTGCAGGACCTCATCCCTCTTTCTGCCTATGTCATTGGTACTGATATGGACAACGACCTCTGGCTGTTCACTCTCCCCCCTCAGAGTGTCAGTGACATCCTTGACCCTGGCACCAGAGAGGCAACATACCATCTTGGAGTCACGTCTGCAGCCGCAGAAACACCTATCTGCTCCCCTAACTATTGAATCCCCTACCACTATTGCTCTTCCACTCTTTTTCCTCCCCACCTGTGCAGCTGCACCACTCGTGGTGCTGTGGACTTGTCTCTGGCTGCACGCCCCAGAGGAACCATCGTCCCCAGCAGTACTCAGAACAGAATAGTGGTTGGAGAGCGAGATGCACTCTGGGGACTCCCACACTACTTGCCTGGTCCTCCTCTTTTGTCTGGCGGTCACCCATTTCCTCTCTGCCTGCACACTCTTAAGTTGTGGGGTGACAACCTCCTGAAATGTACTACCCATGTAACTCTCAGCCTCGCGGATGCACCGCAGTGACCCCAGCTGCTGCTCAAGCTCCGAAACCCAGAACTCGAGTTGCTGCAGCTGGTGACACTTCCTGCACATGTGGTTGTCAAGGCTACGCGAAGCATCCAGGACTTCCCACATGGCACAGGATGTGCACTCCACAGGACCGAGCTGCCCTGCCATGCCTCTAGTTATTAGATTAATTAACTAAAGTATTTAGTATAACTCTCTGCCCTTAATTAAAGACTAAAAGGCTACAGACAAAAAAAAAGTGGTGCTCAAAAAAGGAAATAAACTTCTAAAATTAAAAAAAAACACTCACCAGCTACTCACCAATCAGCTCCTTCCCTAGTGCTGACGTCACTTTTTTCACTCTGACGTCACTCTTTTGAATTTTTCCTCTTAGATCCCGCTGCCGCTCCCACAGAGGTCTGCCTCCTCCGGTGTCGGGCCTCCTCTGCCGTGTTACTTTATGGCCACTCCGCCTTCTCTCAGGTCCCGCTGCCGCTCCCACACATGTCCGCCTCCTCCGGTGTCGGGCCTCCTCTGCAGCATTCCTTTATGGCCGCTCCGCCTTCTCTCAGGTCCCGCTGCCGCTTCCACACAGGTCCGCCTCCTCCGGTGTCGGGCCTCCTCTGCAACGTTCCTTTTTGGCCGCTCCGCCTTCTCTCATGTCCCGCTGCCGCTCCCACACAGGTCCGCCTCCTCCAGTCTCTGTAGCCGCGACTGGGAGTTTCGATGGTTGTGTTGCCTGCCTGATGCCAGGGTTAAGGACATCTCCTTGCAGCTGGAAAATTGATCAATGTCCTTAATTCCCCAGATCATGTGCCATAAGCACTTAGAAACTGAAGTGGAGCAAAAGGAGAAAATATAAATAAGTTACCAAAAGTCAGGTAGTTGACTTAAATTATAATGAAATTAATCATGTTAGTACTTGTTGAAAAGAATAAGATCCGTTAAGGATAAAGGGCATCATTATTAAAAGCAAAACACATGATTCAATATGAAGCAATATCTATCATGTATGTGTTTTAAAAGTATCAGTAATGAATAGTGACATTTGGAAAAATGAAGAGGTCTACTTATGACACAATTCAAAGTAAAATTAGAAATACTGTAAGCTCAGCATCAACCTTGAAATTTATGTGAGAACATGCGATGAACGTCACACATCAATCCAAACACGGAGCAATAGGCTGTTGATGTTTGGGACATTGTCAACTCTTGTCCGAAGAGGAAGTGGATTGAAACATTTACCCCTATGGCACACTTCATATCCACTCCTAAAGCAACCAGCTGGTCAAACAAGTTTTTCCCCCAGACACTGGATCCAGTCCTTTTCACAAGGCAGCTCAGGTTTCAGCATTGCACTTATGCTTTCTGGGCTCCATAATAATAATAATGTTAACGCTATTGTGAGTATAATATCTTATTCCATTATTCTTCACTTTGATCACCAGAGTCCTTGCTAACTTTCTGTTAGCTTAAGGTTATGTAACTAATTACACGGGCAATGTTAGCAATGTTGCAAAGATCCCCATGAAGTGTCATTTTGCTGCATGACTTGGAAACATCATTCCTGAAATAAGCTTTCTTTAAGACAATAACTTCTCAGATGTTAATTTACTCATGATAAAGTGAAGAGAATTGAAGCTGGATTTGGCAGAAGATTAATTTCCCATGTATAGATAACAGCCAAAGAGGACTATCTAGTAAGAAATATTCTTCTGGGTGACATCCATTATGAAGATCTCAGGAAAGTGCTTTTTCTGTATTTATGCTACTGGTCTGTATTCTGTTTCATTCGTTTATAAAGTATTAACCTCAATGATCTCTAATCTTTACACTAGAGTTCTAAATTTCTATTTCATAGGAACTTTGGAGTGAAGGGCAATGATCAACAACATAGTTGTAAGAACTAAGCTGGGCTAAAGTTGATTTATGCAACAAAATATGAATATCTTTACAATTAATAATTTTTTTCCAGTATAAGTTTTCATATTCTTTATGAGTACACTTATCTGAGAAAACTGTGCATTAATGCTTTTATTGCATTCAATGTTAAACTATAGGATTTTATTCAAACAGTTAATGTGTAATAATATTTTTTAAGATGAGATCATTTTACATAATCATGTTTCCATTGAAGTGAAGCATATATCGAGCATTTGACACAGTTGGCTATGATTTTCTGCCCATTAAAATTAATAGCCAGAAAATTGTGGGGGTTGGTGCTCAAATTCCTGATATGCACTCTCTGTAGCAAGCCTCTGTATCCCAAGCGCATTAAAAAAAAATATTCCTTATATGTCTAAATTTATATGTGCAGTAAGAATAGAATATCCAGATGGAACATGTGACATCCTTCTCGAGTAAGATCATGATGACATGTGAGTGACAAATTTGTTTCTCCTTTTTGGAATAGACAGATTCTCCTGCCAAAAAAACCATCATTTCACCTTTAGAACCAAACGAAACTTTTTTTTAAATTTCCCTAATTGTTGCTTCCAGGTAAAGCAATAATTTTAAAGAGTAGTTAAGTGGGCTGACTGTCATATATTAATCCTATATAATTTTTCATCCTCGAAAGGGAGAAGTATATTGCTGTTGCTGTCAACTGGAATTTTATCTGCTGCTGGGGATATATGAGTTGTGCTCATAGAGACAGCTTTATAGGAAAAAGTAACCCATCATTGTATTGAACAAGACTTGGTTTACCGTTATACCTTAGACCAGGAAATTCATTATTCAAAGGAAATATGCAAATAAAAAAAATGCCTGATGTTGTTGTTAAAACTATTGATATACAATGAAATCCCTGCTGCATTTAAAAAAAACAATGCAAGAGCATGTTGAGACACACTGTGAATAGTTATGGAATCAGAATGTATAATTTAGAGCTCTAATGGGAAAATATATCCAACATATTTTGATGCAATAGCAAAATACTGCAGATGCTGGAAATCTGAAATAACAACAGAAAATGCTGGAAAAACTCAGCAGGCCAGGCAGCATCCATGGAGAGAGAAACAGAGTTAACGTTTCAGGTTGAAGACCTTTCGTCAGCAGTTCTTCAAAGACAAGAAATCCACTATTGGTATTGTTTTAAAATTAAGTTATAAAGAATTCTAATATTTCTCTTCTCTATTCCTATTTCAAAAGAATATTTTTGTTGAAACTGTAGTGTCCGAGTATAAATAATACATGGACTGCAGGAGAACAATAATAATAGGTATTTACTGAACAGAGGGTAACTCTTTTGTTGTTACCCAAAAAACCCAAATTGGACTGTACACAAAAGTTCAACTAAAACTTAACAAATCAAATTAAAATTTGGTTTTCCGGGTTGATGATGCACTCCAGTCCCCGCGGCGCCCACCGGTCGCGGAAATACTCAAGCGCACCGGCGGACACCGCGTGCTCCATCTCCAGGGCCACCCGGGCGCGAACATGGCCGCGGAAGAGAGGCAGGCAATCCGGCTGGATGACCCCCTCGACCGCCCGCTGCCTGCACCAATTGATGGTTCTTTTAGCCAGGCCCAGGAACAGGCCCACAAGGAGGTCCTCCAAACTGTCCGCTCCCCTCCGCACCGGGTGACCATAAATCAAAAGCGTGGGACTGAAGTGCAACCAAAAATCGAGGAGCAGCCCCTTCAAGTAGTGAAAGAAGGGCTGCAACCTCTCACACTCCATATAAACGTGAAACACGGACTCCTCCAGGCCGCAAAAAATGCAGGCAGCCTGGGAGTCCGTGAACCTACTTAAAACCTTATTGCACGGGACCGCTCCGTGCAACACCCTCCAGGCCAAGTCCCTGATGGAACAAGGGAGGACTCCCGCATAGAGAGCCCTCCATTGGGGACCTCCGCCACCACCAGTCGGCAAGACGCCACGCCAAGGCGTGTCCGGATGGTACACGAAGATGGCAAAGTGGAGAGTGTGCAGGAGCAGCCCGTACAGGAAACCCCTCCGCGCGGAATGAAAAGGCACGGAGGGTATTTCCTCGAGATGGCTCAAGTTGTGAGGCGCCGGTTCCTGAGGGGAGTTTCGGGGCTGGGCGCCGATGAGGAATTCCGTCCGAACGGGGGTAAGCTCGGACGGGATCGTCCCACGTGCTTGAGCCGCCTCGATACACCTAGTGGAGTCGGGGCCCAGTGCCGCTTTCAATGATTCGATGGCTTCGACCGCGAGCCGGACGTTGGCCCAGGACAGGTGCCGCGCCAGCTCCTCCGGTGCCACCCAGCCCGCTCCTCCGCCATCGAGCAGGTCCCCGACTCTGGTCACCTTGCCAAGCACAGCCCTGCCCTCCGCCAGCCGCCTGAACCCGCGGTCGCGGAGGTGCGGATTCCTGAGCAGCAGCTCCTGAAGGAGAGCCGCCGGTCCTGACGGGGGAGAGCTCCGCCTGGAAGCAATGTAGTTCCAAACCCATAGTAGTTCCTGGTAGAAGACAGGCAGCTCCCGCAGGCCGGCACGCCTGCCGCCCACTTTCGCGAACAGGAGCTGCGTGTCGTAATTGAGGCCGTGCAGCTGGCGGAAGAAAAACGTCGCCAGCGCACACCATCTCGGAGGATTCTCGACGTACAGGTATCTCTGCAGCGTCTGAAGATGGAAAGTCGCAGCCTGGGTGCGAAGGCACACCAGCGCCTGACCGCCTTCCCTAAGCGGGATACACAGAACCGCGGCAGAGACCCAGTGCTTCCTTTTGTCCCAGAAGAAGTTGATGAGCTTCTTCTGCATCTTGGCGGCAAACGCAGGTGGAGGGATCAAAGTGACCAACCAGTACCACAACATGGCGGCCACCAGCTGGTTTATGACCAGCGCTCAACCCCTGTAGGACAACACTCGGAGCAGTCCTGTCCAGCGTCCTAGGCGAGCGGTGAATTTGGCCTCCAGCTCTTGCCAGTTCGCAGGCCAGGCGTCCTCGGCAGGGCTAAGGTAGACTCCCAAATAGAGGAGGTGCGTGGTGCTCTAGGCGAAAGGCCTGAACTCCTCCGGCAGGGAGTCCACCCGCCACTGACCCATCAGGAGTCCGGAACATTTTTCCCAGTTGATCTTGGCGGAGGATGCGTCCGAGTAAATCTGCTGGCATTCCCGCATCCTCCGCAAGTCAGTGGGACCCGTGACCGTGAGGAGCACGTCATTGGCGTAAGCCGAGAGGACCACTTCCACGCCCGGCCCTTGCAGAGCCAGTCCCGTCAACCTCTTCCGCAAGAGGCGCAGGAATGGCTCCACGCAAACGGCGTATAACTGACCGGACATGGGGCATCCCTGACGCACACCCTCCCGAAGTGAAGGGGCGCCATCAAGGACCCGTTAACTTTAATCAGACACTCCGCGGCGGCATACAGAAATCGGATCCGGGCGACGAAATGCGTCCCGAACCCGAATGCGCGCAGAGTCCAGAAGAGATACTCGTGATCCACCCTGTCGAACGCCATCTCCTGATCCACCCTGTCGAACGCCATCTCCTGATCCAGGGAAAGGAAGGCGACCGACAGACCAGCCCTCTGGGAGTGGTGGACCAGGTCCCGGACCAGATGGATGTTATCGTGGATGGTCTGGCCCGGGACCGTGTAGGACTGGTCGGGGTGGATCATGTGGGCCAGCACGGTGCCAAGGCGAGCAGACATGGCCCTGGCAAAGATTTTATAGTCCGTGCTGAGGAGGGAGACCGGGCGCCAGTTCTTAAGGAGGCGGAGATCGCCCTTCTTAGGCAGCAGGACAATGACCACCCTGCGCCAAGAGAGGGGCATCTCCCCGGTCGCCAAACTTTCCCCCAGGACCCGCGCGTAGTCGCCCCCCAAGACGTCCCAGAATGTCCTGTGGAACTCCACGGTCAGCCCGTCCAGCCCCGGGGACTTTCCCCTACAGAGCTGGCGGAGGGTGCCAGTCAGCTCCGCCAGGCTTAGCGGAGCGTCCAATTTTTCGGCGCCCTCCGGGCTGACCTTCGGCAGGTGCTCCCACAAAACTCTGCGCGCATCCTCGCTGGACGGATCCGGAGAGAAAAGAGCCCCGTAGTAGGCGCGGGACTCCGCGCTGATTCCCTCCGGATCCGAGACCAGAGATCCGTCGTCGGCCAGCAGCCCCAAGAGCTGCTTACGGACCCCCCGTCTTTTTTCCAGCGAGTAGAAGAAGGGGGAGCCGCGGTCCAGGTCCCGCAGGAGCTGGATCCGTGACCTCACGTACGCGCCTCAGGACCCGATGAGCTGCAGGTCCTTCAGCGCGCCCTTCTTCTCTTCGTATACCTTCCACAGGGCCTGGTCCTCGACGACCTGACCGAGACGGGACTCCAGGTCGAGCACCTCCTTCTCCAACCGCCAGACCCGGGCCTCCCGCCTCTTGGTCGACCCCTTCGCGTACTCCTGACAGAAGAGACGGATGTGAGCCTTGCCCACATCCCACCATAGCCTCAAGGAGGGGAAGCCCCCGCCGTTTCCTTCTCCAGTCGGCCCAGAACCGACAATACGAATCCCGGAACCGCGCGTCCTCCAGCAGCAGGTTGTTAAAATGCCAGTACGCGGACCCGCCCCGTGCGTGCAGCGGAGCGAGCTCCGCCCACACCAGGTGGTGGTCTGCGGACGGCACCGGCCGCATGCAAGCCGTCGGAACGCAGGAGACGTAAGCCCGGGAAATGTAAAGGCGGTCGATTCTGGACCTTCCTCCCCCAGACCTCACGCTAGTGAAGGCGCTGAAGTCGGGGTGGAGATTTCGCCAGACATCCACCAAGTCGAAGGACCCAACCAGGTCCCTCAGCTTCTCCATCGCCGCCGGGCTTCGCGGGGGACCCGAACGGTCCCTCGCCTCGAGGGTGCAGTTAAAATCCCCCCCGAGGATGACGCACTCACCCACGTCGACGGAGCCCAAAAGAGCGGACACTTCTTCGAAGAAGCGCATTTGCTGCGCACTGGTCTGAGGGGCGTACACGTTCACTCGATGGAGCGGCACACCCCACAGGCGAACAGTGGCCTGCAGCAAGCGGCCCGGCATGTGCTCCTTGACACCCTAGATCGCCGGCTGAAAATGTGGGGCCAGCAAGATAGCCACCCCACTGGAATTGTTGGAGAGGTGACTCATGCTGACCCCTCCTTGCCACTCCAGGAGCCACGTGGCTTCATCTCCCGGAACGGTGTGGGTTTCTTGCAGGAAGCACACCGCATACTTCCCGTCCCGAAGGACCGAGAAGTTATTGAATCTGCGGCGCGCCTCCCTGCTGCCGTTGATGTTGAGGCTGGCTATGGTTATCTTCATGTCAGAAGCATAGTGCAACCTCTACCTACACCTAACGGGGGGAGGAAGCGCAGCCGCTGATCAGTCGCCACTTCCTCAGCAGCCCAGTGAGAAACGTTCTGAGCCGACGCAACTCGAGCGGGTTCACACCCTCGTCCGCGCCCATGACCTTAACGGCGGCGCGGACGGATACGATGATACGATCGCAGCACGGTGGCATAGTGGTTAGCACTGTTGCCTCACAGCGCCAGGGACCCGGGTTCGAATCCGGCCTCGGGTGATTGTCTGTGTGGAGTTTGCACATTCTCCCCGTGTTTGCGTGGGTTTCCTCCGGGTGCTCCGGTTTCCTCCCACAGTCCAAAGATGTGCGGGTTAGGTTGATTGGCTATGATAAATTGACCCTTAATGTTAGGGGGATTAAATACGTGGGGTTACGGGGATCGGGTGGGATATGTGTCGGTGCAGGCTCGATGGGCTGAAATGGCCTCTATCTGCACTGTGGGGTTTCTGTGATTTCTGTGATGAGCAGCGCCAGCTCCGACCACCTGTCGAGGGCCAGCCGGACCTTATTGCGCCGACCCAGGCACGTGGCCATAAAATCCCGGAGTTCCCTTGCGGGAATGAGGGGAGACTCGGCAAGGGGCACGAGGTCATCCATTGCCTCGTCTGCGCTGGAGTCCGAATCGTCCTCCGTGCCCATCACCAAGTCCCCATCCTCCTCCAGGGGGTCGTCACCAGCGGCCGACCCATCCGCCGCGCAGTGCGCAGCGAATGGCTCGGCCGCACCAGCCAGCCCCGCCTCCGCCCGGATCCCACCCCCAGGATCGGCGGCAGAGGATTCCTCCCTGGGCTCCTCTAGGGGTGCTGGGCCAGAAGACGGCGGCGGTTCAGAGCTCCCCTCCGCCCCAGACGCCGGACCGACCGGAGAAACCGGGGAGAGAACAATTCCCAGCTCCTCCAGTACGTCCGGCACCAGAGACGCAGCCAGGGGACCATCCTCCTCCCCGCCACCAACCTCCAACCCAGCGGATGGGGTGTTTTGAATTAAAACCTCTACCAGGACGAGCAGCTGCTGGGAGATGTCCGGGTCGAATTGGGCGAGCTCATTATCCTCGAGCTTGCCCGACCCAGACCCCAGGCCGCCCGACCCAGCGAGGGGTAACGGCACCGATAGAATGTCAATTTCCGCCGCGGGTTGTTCCGCGACCCCCCCCACGGGCGGGGTCTCGTCCCCATCCCCGGGAGTCACGTGCCGGACAGACACATCTGCCTCAGCCTCCCGAGGGACAGGCGACCCCTGCCGATCGCTGGTGATGACGACAGCGGGGGGGGGGGGCGCAGTACCTGCGGCGGGCGACGACTCCCCCTGCTCGGAGGGACCTTCCTCCTCCCGATCCTCCTCATCTTCCAGGGGGTCGTGCCTTCTTTTTAGCATGGAGGGAGCGAGGGAGACCTCCATGTCTGCAGAGGCCTCCTCCTCAGCTCCCTCCGGCGGAGCAGGTTTGTCAGGCTCCTCGGGACCGAGCCCGGCTGCAGGTAATGGCGTTTCCGCTATGGCGGTTGCGGCCACAGTCTCGGGCACGAGGCCCCTCCCACTTGCGTCTGCCCCGACCAACACCGCAAGGAGCGCGGGTGTCAGGGGCTCTAAGTTTAGGGGCTGGCCATCCACAGGGGGGCCCGCCCTGAGGTGTTTTGATATTCGCCGCGCCTTCCTTCCGCCTGGACGCGCTCCCTCCCCCCCCGCCGGAGGCCCTGATGGCATCGGCCTCCGACCGCGCATCAGTGGCTCCTGACGTGCAGACAGAACCGGGGGGTGGAGCGGTGGCGGCGCCAGCCTCGGCCACGCCAGACGATCTGGCGGCCTTGGAGGCAGGGCAGTTTTTTCTGATGTGCCCCACCTCCTTGCAGGCGTGGCACCGCACACCGTCCGACGTCCAGACGATGCGATAGGCGGTCCCCTCGTGGAGGACGACGAAAGCCCCGTCGGTGTCCTCCTCCCGCGCCAGCTGGTTAAACAGCTGGCACCGGAAGGAGAAGACGTGGCGAAGGCTGGCTTCCCGGAAGCCGAGCGGGATGGGTGTAATCCCCGACCTCACCTCCCCGAGTTGGCGTAAGTGGAGGAGGAGGAGCTCACCAGGAACAAAGGGCGGGATGTTCGAAATAACCACCCTCTGCGCAGTTGCATCAAGGGGGTCCACCGGCAGGAAGGTCCCGCCCATGGTGAGCCCCTTGGTGACGGCCAAGGACACCGCCCGCTCCGACCCCAGGAAGAACACAGCCTTCCCATACATTTTTGAGGCCGCTACGATGGCTGAGGGGCCGACAACCCCAGCCATGGCTTTAACGCAGGCCTCAATGGTCATAGTGGGGTGAGTGTAGCTCTTCACCCCAAGCTTTTTGGTTATTAGTCTAAAAGGTGACGAGGCAGCAGAAGCAGCGGGAGCAGCTGTGGCTGTGGCTGCCACTCCCGCATAAGTCCTGGCTGGCCCCGCCACCGGCGATGAAGCAGACGCCATTATGGGGTGGCTTTTAAAAAAGAGCCACACCCACCCCAAGTCACAGGCCTGAAGGTGTTAATGGCCTCGGGTTAAAAGTCCTCCCTTGAGCAGAGGGTGCTGTTAAATTGAAGGCACACCTCTCCCCCTATTGCTTGGAATTGGGAGAGGGGCCTTCTCCCCTCTGCTCAAGTGGCAATTAATAAAAAGATTAGTAGAGGTGCTTCTTGAGAGAGCGAGCAGAGAGAGACAAAGAGAGAGAGAGAGGGGGGATGGGAAGGAGGGAGGCCGCAAAGGCAGGGTCACCACTCAGGATGGCAGGTGGGTGGGTGTTGGCAGGGGTGCACTCTCCTGATGGAAATTTAAAGTCTCTGATAGTGGTGGTCTTCTGGCAAGGGGAGAAGATGTCTTCACCTGGGAAACCTGGAGATGCCCAGGCTCAGTCCTGCACCAGGTCTTAACGATGTAATTAATGGAATTAACCACTTCACCTAGGCAGCTCCAGCTGTCCCAGGTCAGGCAATAGAAGGGATGCTTATTAGTGGTGTGTGTGGCCTAGTTATTGGCAAGAGCCACACACACACACAGCCACCCATTGATGTTCCGGCCTTGTTTCTTCTTTTCTCCCCCCACCTAAAATACAAAGTCTTTGGGAGAGTGCCCCAAATAACACCCACCTGTAGATATTTTGAAAGATGATATTCTTCCCTCCTTCTGAACAGTTGGTGTTGGTTGATGGTGGTTTCGCTCCCCTCCCTCTCCTGAAGTGGAGGCCAATTTGGGGAGGCAATAATGGGAAAGGCCTCTCCCTTGGTTGGTGTTGTTGCTGGCCTCCCTTCTCCTTCTCCTCCTCTGTCCTCTCTCTCCAGGCACCTCAGATGCTGTGATGATGGTGGAGGTGGAGGTGGTGGTGGTCCAGCATTGTCCTCCTCTGCCTGGTCAGGGGACCACCACTTTAGTCCACTCTCCTAGTCTGGCTGCTCCCTCTGCTTGTGCTTGCAGCTGCAAAGCCAGCAATGCTCTGAACTCTTTTGTTTGTGAATGAGGGTACTCTTTTATTTGGACCCAAAAAAAACCAATTCGACTGTAAATAAACAAAAGTTCAACTAAAGCTTAACAAATCAAATTAAAATGTGGTTTTCCGTGTTGATGATGCACTCCAGTCCCCGCGGCGCCCACCGGTCGCGGAAATACTCAAGCGCACCGGCGGACACCGCGTGCTCCATCTCCAGGGCCACCCGGGCGCGAACATGGCCGCGGAAGAGATGCAGGCAATCCGGCTGGACGACCCCCTCGACCGCCCGCTGCCTGGACCAATTGATGGCTCTTTTAGCCAGGCCCAGGAGCAGGCCCACAAGGAGGTCCTCCAACCTGTCCGCTCCCCTCCGCACCGGGTGACCGTAGATCAAGAGCGTGGGACTGAAGTGCAACCAAAAATCGAGGAGCAGCCCCTTCAAGTAGTGAAAGAGGGGCTGCAACCTCTCACAATCCATATAAACGTGAAACACGGACTCCTCCAGGCCGCAAAAAATGCAGGCGGCCTGGGAGTCCGTGAACCTACTTAAAACCTTATTGCACGGGACCGCTCCATGCAACACCCTCCAGGCCAAGTCCCCGATGGAACAAGGGAGGACTCCCGCATAGAGAGCCCTCCATTGGGGACCTCCGCTACCGCCGGTCGGCAAAACGCCACGCCAAGGCGTGTCCGGACGGTAGACGAAGATGGCAAAGTGGAGAGTGTGCAGGAGCAGCCCGTACAGGAAACCCCTCCGCGCGGAATGAAAAGGCACGGAGGGTATTTCCTCGAGACGGCTCAAGTTGTGAGGCGCCGGTTCCCGAGGGGAGTTTCGGGGCCGGGCGCCGATGAGGAATTCCGTCCGAACGGGGGTAAGCTCGGACGGGATCTCCCCACGTGCTTGAGCCGCCTCGATACACCTAGTGGAGTCGGGGCCCAGTGCCGCTTTTACCGATTCGATGGTTTCGACCGCGAGCTGGACGTTGGCCCAGGACAGGCGCCGCGCCAGCTCCTCCGGCGCCATCCAGCCCGCTCCTCCGCCATCGAGCAGGTCCCCGACTCTAGTCACCTTGCCAGCCACAGCCCTACCCTCCGCCAGCCGCCCGAACCCGTGTTCGTGGAGGTGCGGATTCCTGAGCAGCGGCTCCCGAAGGAGAGCCGCCGCTCCTGACGGGGGAGAGCTCCGCCTGGAAGCGACGTAGTTCCAAACCCATAGTAGTTCCTGGTAGAAGACAGGCAGCTCCCGCAGGCCGGCACGCCTGCTGCCCACTTTCGCAAACAGGAGCTGCGTGTCGTAATTGAGGCCATGCAGCTGGCGGAAGAAAAACGTCGCCAGCGCACACCATCTCGGAGGATTCTCGACGTACAGGTATCTCTGCAGCGTCTGAAGACGGAAAGTCGCAGCCTGGGTGCGAAGGCACACCAGCGCCTGACCGCCCTCCCTAAGCGGGAGACACAGAACCGCGGCAGAGACCCAGTGCTTCCTTTTGTCCCAGAAGAAGTCGATGAGCTTCTTCTGAATCTTGGCGACAAACGCAGGGGGAGGGATCAAAGTGACCAACCGGTACCACAACATGGCGGCCACCAGCTGGTTTATGACCAGCGCTCGACCCCTGTAGGACAACACTCGGAGCAGTCCTGTCCAGCGTCCTAGGCGAGCGGTGACTTTGGCCTCCAGCTCTTGCCAGTTCGCCGGCCAAGCGTCCTCGGCAGGGCTAAGGTAGACTCCCAAATAGAGGAGGTGCGTGGTGCTCCAGGCGAAAGGCCTGAACTCCTCCGGCAGGGAGTCCACCCGCCACTGACCCACCAGGAGTCCGGAACATTTCTCCCAGTTGATCTTGGCGGAGGATGCGTCCGAGTAAATCTGCTGGCATTCCCGCATCCTCCGCAAGTCAGCGGGATCCGTGACCGTGAGGAGCACGTCATCGGCGTAAGCCGAGAGGACCACCTCCACGCCCGGCCCTTGCAGAGCCAGTCCCGTCAACCTCTTCCGCAAGAGGCGCAGGAAAGGCTCCACGCAAATGGCATATAACTGACCGGACATGGGGCATCCCTGACGCACCCCCCTCCCGAAGCGAAGGGGCGCCGTCAAGGACCCGTTAACTTTAATCAGACACTCCGCGGCGGCGTACAGAAGTCGGATCCGGGCGACGAAATGCGTCCCGAACCCGAATGCGCGCAGAGTCCCGAAGAGATACTCGTGATCCACCCTGTCGAACGCCTTCTCCTGATCCAGGGAAAGGAAGGCGACCGACAGACCAGCCCTCTGGGAGTGGTGGACCAGGTCCCGGACCAGATGGATGTTATCGTGGATGCTCCGGCCCGGGACCGTGTAGGACTGGTCGGGGTGGATCATGTGGGCCAGCACGGTGCCAAGGCGAGCAGACATGGCCCTGGCAAAGATTTTATAGTCCGTGCTGAGGAGGGAGACCGGGCGCCAGTTCTTAAGGAGGCGGAGATCGCCCTTCTTAGGCAGCAGGACAATGACCGCCCTGCGCCAAGAGAGGGGCATCTCCCCGGTCGCCAGACTTTCCCCCAGGACCCGCGTGTAGTCGCCCCCCAAGACGTCCCAGAACGCCCTGTGGAACTCCACGGTCAGCCCGTCCAGCCCCGGGGACTTTCCCCTAGAGAGCTGGCGGAGGGCGCCGGTCAGCTCCGCCAGACTTAGCGGAGCGTCCAATTTTTCGGCGCCCTCCGGGCCAACCTTCGGCAGGTCCTCCCACAAAACTCTGCGCGCATCCTCGCTGGACGGATCCGGAGAGAACAGAGCCCCGTAATAGGCGCGGGTCTCCGCGCTGATTCCCTCCGGATCCGAGACCAGAGATCCGTCGTCGGCCAGCAGCCCCAAGAGCTGCTTACGGACCCCCCGTCTTTTTTCCAGCGAGTAGAAGAAGGGGGAGCCGCGGTCCAGGTCCCGCAGGAGCTGGATCCGCGACCTCACGTACGCGCCTCGGGACCCGACGAGCTGCAGGTCCTTCAGCGCGTCCTTCTTCTCTTCGTACACCTTCCGCAGGGCCGGGTCCTCGACGACCTGACCGAGACGGGACTCCAGGTCGAGCACCTCCTTCTCCAACCGCCCGACCCGGGCCTCCCGCCTCTTGGTCGACCCCTTCGCGTACTCCTGACAGAAGAGACGGATGTGAGCCTTGCCCACATCCCACCATAGCCTCAAGGAGGGGAAGCCCCCCTGCTTCCTTCTCCAGTCGGCCCAGAATCGACGAAACGAATCCCGGAACCGTGCGTCCTCCAGCAGCAGGTTGTTAAAATGCCAGTACACGGACCCCCCCCGCGCGCGCAGCGGAGCGAGCTCCGCCCACACCAGGTGGTGGTCCGTGCACGGCACCGGCCGCATGGAAGCTGCCGGAACGCAGGAGACGAACGCCCGGGAAATGTAGAGGCGGTCGATTCTGGACCTTCCTCCCCCAGACCTCACGCTAGTGAAGGCGCTGGAGTCGGGGTGGAGATTTCGCCAGACGTCCACCAAGTCGAAGGACCCAACCAGGTCCCTCAACTTCTCCATCGCCGCCGGGCTTCGCGGGGGACCCGAACGGTCCCTCGCCTCGAGGGTGCAGTTAAAATCCCCCCCGAGGATGACGCACTCGCCCACGTCGATGGAGCCCAAGAGAGCGGACACTTCTTCGAAGAAGCGCACTTGCTGCGCACTGGTCTGAGGGGCGTACACGTTCACTAGATGGAGCGGCACGCCCCCCAGGCGAACAGTGACATGGAGCAAGCGGCCCGGCACGTGCTCCTTGACCCCCAAGATCTCCGGCTGAAAATGCGGGGCCAGCAAGATAGCCACCCCGCTGGAATTGTTGGAGAGGTGACTCATGCTGACCCCTCCTTGCCACTCCAGGAGCCACGTGGCTTCGTCTCCCGGAACGGTGTGGGTTTCTTGCAGGAAGCACACCGCATACTTCCCGTCCCGAAGGACCGAGAAGTTATTGAATCTGCGGCGCGCCTCCCTGCTGCCGTTGATGTTGAGGCTGGCTATGGTTATCTTCATGTCAGAAGCATAGTGCAACCTCTACCTACACCTAACGGGGCGAGGAAGCGCAGCCGCTGGTCCGCCGCCACTTCCTCAGCAGCCCAGTGAGAAACGTTGTGAGCCGACGCAGCTCGAGCGGGTTCACACCCTCGTCCGCGCCCAAGATCTTAACGGCGGCGCGGACGGAATCGATGAGCAGCGCCAGCTCCGACCACCTGTCGAGGGCCAGCCGGACCTTATTGCGCTGACCCAGGCACGTGGCCATAAAATCCCGGAGTTCCCTTACGGAAATGAGGGGAGACTCGGCAAGGGGCACGAGGTCATCCATCGCCACATCGGCGCTGGAGTCCGAATCGTCCTCCGTGCCCATCACCGAGTCCCCATCCTCCTCCAGGGGGTCGTCACCAGCGGCCGACCCGTCCGCCGCGCAGTGCGAAGCGAACGACTCGGCCGCGCCAGCCAGCCCCGCCTCCGCCCGGATCCCACCCCCAGGATCGGCGGCAGAGGATTTCTCCCTGGGCTCCTCTAGGGGTGCCGGGCCAGAAGACGGCGGCGGTTCAGAGCTCCCCTCCGCCTCAGACGCCGGAACGACCGGAGAAACCGGGGAGAGAACAATTTCCAGCTCCTCCAGTACGTCCGGCACCAGAGACGCAGCCAGGGGGCCATCCTCCTCCCCGCCACCAACCTCCGACCCAGCGGACGGGGGGTTTTGAATTAAAAGCTCTACCAGGACGAGCATCCCCTGGGAGACGTCCGGGTCGCATTGGGCGAGCTCATTGTCCTCGAGCTCGCCCGACCCAGCCCCCAGGCTGCCCGACCCGGCGAGTGGTAACGACACCGATAAAAGGTCAACTTCAATTACTGCCGCGGGTTGTTCTGCAACCCCCCCCACGGGCAGGGTCTCATCCCCATCCCCGGGAGGCACGTGCTGGACAGACACATCTGCCTCAGCCTCCCGAGGGACAGGCGACCCCTGCCGATCGCTGGTGATGACGACAGCGCTGGGGGGGCGGGGGGGCGCAGTACCCGCGGCGGGCGACGACTCCCCCTGCTCGGAGGGACCTTCCTCCTCCCGGTCCTCCTCCTCATCCAGGGGGTCGCGCCTTCTTTTTAGCACGGAGGGAGCGAGGGAGACCTCCATGTCTGCAAAGGCCTCCTCCTCGACTCCCTCCGGCGGAGCAGGTTTGTCGGGTTCCTCGGGCCCGAGCCCGGCCGCAGGTATTGGCATTACCGCTGCGGCGGTTGCGGCCACAGGCTCGGGCACGGGGCCCCTCCCGCTCACATCTGCCCTGATCAACTCCGCGAGGAGCGCGGGTGTAAGGGGCTCAAGGGGCAAGGGCTCACCATCCACGGGCGGACCTGCCCTAAGGTGCTTCTTTTTTCCCCGCGCCTTCTTTCCGGCCGGACACGCTCCCTCCCCCCCGCCGGAGGCCTTGGTGGCATCGGCCCCCGACGTCAACCGCGCATCAGACGTACTTGACGCGCGGGCAGATCCGGGGGGAAGGGCGGCGGCGCCAGCCTCGGCCGCACGAGACGGTCCGGCGGCCTTGGAGGCAGGGCAGTTCCTCCTGATGTGCCCCACCTCCCTGCAGGCATGGCACCTCACACCGTCCGACGTCCAAAAGGCGCGGTAGGCGGTCCCCTCGTGGAGGACGACGAACGCCCCTTCAGTGTCCTCCTCCCGCGCCAGCTGGATAAACAGCTGGCGCCGGAAGGAGAAGACGTGGCGAAGGCTGGCCTCCCGGAAGCCGAGCGGGATGGGCGTGATCCCCGACCTCACCTCCCCAAGTTGTCGCAAATGGGGAAGGAGGAGCTCACCAGGAACATAGGGCGGGACGTTGGAAATAATGATCCTCTGCGCGGTGGCCTCGAGAGGATCCACCGGCAGGAAAGTCCCGCCCACGGTGAGCCCCTTGGCGACAGCCAGGGACACCGCCCGCTCCGACCCCAGGAAGAACACAGCCTTCCCATACATTTTCGAGGCCGCGACGATGGCTGAGGGGCCGACAACCCCAGCCATGGCCTTGACGCAGGCCTCGATGGTCATAGTGGGGTGAGTGTAGCTCTTCACCCCAAGCTTTTTTGTTATTAATCGAAAAGGTGACGGGGCAGCAGGAACAGCGGGAGCAGCTGTGGCTGTGGCTACCACTCTCGCATAGGTCCCGGCTGGCCCCGCCACCGGCGAAGATGCAGTCGCCATTCTGGGGTGCTTTTTTTAAGGGCTACACTCACCCCAAGTCACAGGCCTGAAGGTGTTAATGGCCTCGGTGTATATATATATTTTTTTGTCCTCTATTGAGCAGAGGGAGCTGATTAAAATGAGGACACACCTCTCTCCTTATTGATTTAAATTGGGAGAGGAGCCCTCGCCCCTCTGCTTCAATTGGCAATTAATAAAATAGATGAAACTAAGGTGCCTTAGAAAGACAGGCAGAGAGAGACAAAGAGAGAGAGAGAGAGAGAGAGGTGGGGGGGGGTGGGAAGGAGGGAGGCCGCAAAGGGCAGTGTTGCCACTCAGGATGGTGGGTGGGTGTAGGCAGGGTTGCACTCTCCGATGGAAAAAGTCTTTGGTGATGGTGGTCTTCTGGCAGGGGGAGAAGACGTCTTCACCTGGAAAAGCTGGAGAAGCCCAAGCTTAGTCCTGCAACAGGTCTTAACGAGGTAATTAAATTAAATTAAGGACTTCACCTTGGGCAGCTCCAAGCTCTCCCAGGGCAGGCAATAGAAGGGATGCTAATTAGTGGTGTGTGTGGCCTAGCTTTTAACAAGAGCACACACACTACACCCCTTGATGATCCGGCCTTGCTTCTTCTTTTCTCCCCCCACCTAAAATACAAAGTCTTGGGAGAGTGCCCCAAATAACACCCACCTGTAGATGTTCCGGATGAAGTTTTCTTCCCTCCTTTCAAGCAGTTGGTTTCTCTCCCCTCTCTCCCTCTCCTGAAGTGGAGGCCAAATTGGGGAGGCAGTGATAGAAAGGCCTCTCCCCTGGTTGATGTTGATGTAGGCCTCCTTTCTCCTTCTCCTCCTCTGTCCTCTCTCTCCAGGCACCTCAGTTGATGTAATGATGGTGGAGTTGGTGGTGGTGGTCCAACGTTCTCCTCCTCTTCCTGGTCAGGGGACCACCACTTTAATCCACTCTCCAAAGTCTGGCTGCTCCCTCTACTCGTGCTTGCAGCTGAACAGAGGGTACTCTTTTATTTGGACCCAAAAAAAACCAATTCGACTGTAAATAAACAAAAGTTCAACTAAAGCTTAACAAATCAAATTAAAATTTGGTTATCCGTGTTGATGATGCACTCCAGTCCCCGCGGCGCCCACCGGTCGCGGAAATACTCAAGCGCACCGGCGGACACCGCGTGCTCCATCTCCAGGGCCACCCGGGCGCGAACATGGCCGCGGAAGAGATGCAGGCAATCCGGCTGGACGACCCCCTCGACCGCCCGCTGCCTGGACCAATTGATGGCTCTTTTAGCCAGGCCCAGGAGCAGGCCCACAAGGAGGTCCTCCAACCTGTCCGCTCCCCTCCGCACCGGGTGACCGTAGATCAAGAGCGTGGGACTGAAGTGCAACCAAAAATCGAGGAGCAGCCCCTTCAAGTAGTGAAAGAGGGGCTGCAACCTCTCACAATCCATATAAACGTGAAACACGGACTCCTCCAGGCCGCAAAAAATGCAGGCGGCCTGGGAGTCCGTGAACCTACTTAAAACCTTATTGCACGGGACCGCTCCGTGCAACACCCTCCAGGCCAAGTCCCCGATGGAACAAGGGAGGACTCCCGCATAGAGAGCCCTCCATTGGGGACCTCCGCTACCGCCGGTCGGCAAAACGCCACGCCAAGGCGTGTCCGGACGGTAGACGAAGATGGCAAAGTGGAGAGTGTGCAGGAGCAGCCCGTACAGGAAACCCCTCCGCGCGGAATGAAAAGGCACGGAGGGTATTTCCTCGAGACGGCTCAAGTTGTGAGGCGCCGGTTCCCGAGGGGAGTTTCGGGGCCGGGCGCCGATGAGGAATTCCGTCCGAACGGGGGTAAGCTCGGACGGGATCGCCCCACGTGCTTGAGCCGCCTCGATACACCTAGTGGAGTCGGGGCCCAGTGCCGCTTTTACCGATTCGATGGTTTCGACCGCGAGCCGGACGTTGGCCCAGGACAGGCGCCGCGCCAGCTCCTCCGGCGCCATCCAGCCCGCTCCTCCGCCATCGAGCAGGTCCCCGACTCTGGTCACCTTGCCAGCCACAGCCCTACCCTCCGCCAGCCGCCCGAACCCGTGTTCGTGGAGGTGCGGATTCCTGAGCAGCGGCTCCCGAAGGAGAGCCGCCGCTCCTGACGGGGGAGAGCTCCGCCTGGAAGCGACGTAGTTCCAAACCCATAGTAGTTCCTGGTAGAAGACAGGCAGCTCCCGCAGGCCGGCACGCCTGCTGCCCACTTTCGCAAACAGGAGCTGCGTGTCGTAATTGAGGCCATGCAGCTGGCGGAAGAAAAACGTCGCCAGCGCACACCATCTCGGAGGATTCTCGACGTACAGGTATCTCTGCAGCGTCTGAAGACGGAAAGTCGCAGCCTGGGTGCGAAGGCACACCAGCGCCTGACCGCCCTCCCTAAGCGGGAGACACAGAACCGCGGCAGAGACCCAGTGCTTCCTTTTGTCCCAGAAGAAGTCGATGAGCTTCTTCTGAATCTTGGCGACAAACGCAGGGGGAGGGATCAAAGTGACCAACCGGTACCACAACATGGCGGCCACCAGCTGGTTTATGACCAGCGCTCGACCCCTGTAGGACAACACTCGGAGCAGTCCTGTCCAGCGTCCTAGGCGAGCGGTGACTTTGGCCTCCAGCTCTTGCCAGTTCGCCGGCCAAGCGTCCTCGGCAGGGCTAAGGTAGACTCCCAAATAGAGGAGGTGCGTGGTGCTCCAGGCGAAAGGCCTGAACTCCTCCGGCAGGGAGTCCACCCGCCACTGACCCACCAGGAGTCCGGAACATTTCTCCCAGTTGATCTTGGCGGAGGATGCGTCCGAGTAAATCTGCTGGCATTCCCGCATCCTCCGCAAGTCAGCGGGATCCGTGACCGTGAGGAGCACGTCATCGGCGTAAGCCGAGAGGACCACCTCCACGCCCGGCCCTTGCAGAGCCAGTCCCGTCAACCTCTTCCGCAAGAGGCGCAGGAAAGGCTCCACGCAAATGGCATATAACTGGCCGGACATGGGGCATCCCTGACGCACCCCCCTCCCGAAGCGAAGGGGCGCCGTCAAGGACCCGTTAACTTTAATCAGACACTCCGCGGCGGCGTACAGAAGTCGGATCCGGGCGACGAAATGCGTCCCGAACCCGAATGCGCGCAGAGTCCCGAAGAGATACTCGTGATCCACCCTGTCGAACGCCTTCTCCTGATCCAGGGAAAGGAAGGCGACCGACAGACCAGCCCTCTGGGAGTGGTGGACCAGGTCCCGGACCAGATGGATGTTATCGTGGATGGTCCGGCCCGGGACCGTGTAGGACTGGTCGGGGTGGATCATGTGGGCCAGCACGGTGCCAAGGCGAGCAGACATGGCCCTGGCAAAGATTTTATAGTCCGTGCTGAGGAGGGAGACCGGGCGCCAGTTCTTAAGGAGGCGGAGATCGCCCTTCTTAGGCAGCAGGACAATGACCGCCCTGCGCCAAGAGAGGGGCATCTCCCCGGTCGCCAAACTTTCCCCCAGGACCCGCGCGTAGTCGCCCCCCAAGACGTCCCAGAACGCCCTGTGGAACTCCACGGTCAGCCCGTCCAGCCCCGGGGACTTTCCCCTAGAGAGCTGGCGGAGGGCGCCGGTCAGCTCCGCCAGACTTAGCGGAGCGTCCAATTTTTCGGCGCCCTCCGGGCCAACCTTCGGCAGGTCCTCCCACAAAACTCTGCGCGCATCCTCGCTGGACGGATCCGGAGAGAACAGAGCCCCGTAATAGGCGCGGGTCTCCACGCTGATTCCCTCCGGATCCGAGACCAGAGATCCGTCGTCGGCCAGCAGCCCCAAGAGCTGCTTACGGACCCCCCGTCTTTTTTCCAGCGAGTAGAAGAAGGGGGAGCCGCGGTCCAGGTCCCGCAGGAGCTGGATCCGCGACCTCACGTACGCGCCTCGGGACCCGACGAGCTGCAGGTCCTTCAGCGCGCCCTTCTTCTCTTCGTACACCTTCCGCAGGGCCGGGTCCTCGACGACCTGACCGAGACGGGACTCCAGGTCGAGCACCTCCTTCTCCAACCGCCCGACCCGGGCCTCCCGCCTCTTGGTCGACCCCTTCGCGTACTCCTGACAGAAGAGACGGATGTGAGCCTTGCCCACATCCCACCATAGCCTCAAGGAGGGGAAGCCCCCCTGCTTCCTTCTCCAGTCGGCCCAGAATCGACGAAACGAATCCCGGAACCGTGCGTCCTCCAGCAGCAGGTTGTTAAAATGCCAGTACACGGACCCCCCCCGCGCGCGCAGCGGAGCGAGCTCCGCCCACACCAGGTGGTGGTCCGTGCACGGCACCGGCCGCATGGAAGCTGCCGGAACGCAGGAGACGAACGCCCGGGAAATGTAGAGGCGGTCGATTCTGGACCTTCCTCCCCCAGACCTCACACTAGTGAAGGCGCTGGAGTCGGGGTGGAGATTTCGCCAGACGTCCACCAAGTCGAAGGACCCAACCAGGTCCCTCAACTTCTCCATCGCCGCCGGGCTTCGCGGGGGACCCGAACGGTCCCTCGCCTCGAGGGTGCAGTTAAAATCCCCCCCGAGGATGACGCACTCGCCCACGTCGATGGAGCCCAAGAGAGCGGACACTTCTTCGAAGAAGCGCACTTGCTGCGCACTGGTCTGAGGGGCGTACACGTTCACTAGATGGAGCGGCACGCCCCCCAGGCGAACAGTGACATGGAGCAAGCGGCCCGGCACGTGCTCCTTGACCCCCAAGATCTCCGGCTGAAAATGCGGGGCCAGCAAGATAGCCACCCCGCTGGAATTGTTGGAGAGGTGACTCATGCTGACCCCTCCTTGCCACTCCAGGAGCCACGTGGCTTCGTCTCCCGGAACGGTGTGGGTTTCTTGCAGGAAGCACACCGCATACTTCCCGTCCCGAAGGACCGAGAAGTTATTGAATCTGCGGCGCGCCTCCCTGCTGCCGTTGATGTTGAGGCTGGCTATGGTTATCTTCATGTCAGAAGCATAGTGCAACCTCTACCTACACCTAACGGGGCGAGGAAGCGCAGCCGCTGGTCCGCCGCCACTTCCTCAGCAGCCCAGTGAGAAACGTTGTGAGCCGACGCAGCTCGAGCGGGTTCACACCCTCGTCCGCGCCCAAGATCTTAACGGCGGCGCGGACGGAATCGATGAGCAGCGCCAGCTCCGACCACCTGTCGAGGGCCAGCCGGACCTTATTGCGCTGACCCAGGCACGTGGCCATAAAATCCCGGAGTTCCCTTACGGAAATGAGGGGAGACTTGGCAAGGGGCACGAGGTCATCCATCGCCACGTCGGCGCTGGAGTCCGAATCGTCCTCCGTGCCCATCACCGAGTCCCCATCCTCCTCCAGGGGGTCGTCACCAGCGGCCAACCCGTCCGCCGCGCAGTGCGAAGCGAACGACTCGGCCGCGCCAGCCAGCCCCGCCTCCGCCCGGATCCCACCCCCAGGATCGGCGGCAGAGGATTTCTCCCTGGGCTCCTCTAGGGGTGCCGGGCCAGAAGACGGCGGCGGTTCAGAGCTCCCCTCCGCCTCAGACGCCAGAACGACCGGAGAAACCGGGGAGAGAACAATTTCCAGCTCCTCCAGTACGTCCGGCACCAGAGACGCAGCCAGGGGGCCATCCTCCTCCCCGCCACCAACCTCCGACCCAGCGGACGGGGGGTTTTGAATTAAAAGCTCTACCAGGACGAGCATCCCCTGGGAGACGTCCGGGTCGCATTGGGCGAGCTCATTATCCTCGAGCTCGCCCGACCCAACCCCCAGGCTGCCCGACCCGGCGAGGGGTAACGACACCGATAAAAGGTCAACTTCAATTACTGCCGCGGGTTGTTCCGCAACCCCCCCCACGGGCAGGGTCTCATCCCCATCCCCGGGAGGCACGTGCTGGACAGACACATCTGCCTCAGCCTCCCGAGGGACAGGCGACCCCTGCCGATCGCTGGTGATGACGACAGCGCTGGGGGGGCGGGGGGGCGCAGTACCCGCGGCGGGCGACGACTCCCCCTGCTCGGAGGGACCTTCCTCCTCCCGGTCCTCCTCCTCATCCAGGGGGTCGCGCCTTCTTTTTAGCACGGAGGGAGCGAGGGAGACCTCCATGTCTGCAAAGGCCTCCTCCTCGACTCCCTCCGGCGGAGCAGGTTTGTCGGGTTCCTCGGGCCCGAGCCCGGCCGCAGGTATTGGCATTACCGCTGCGGCGGTTGCGGCCACAGGCTCGGGCACGGGGCCCCTCCCGCTCACATCTGCCCTGATCAACTCCGCGAGGAGCGCGGGTGTAAGGGGCTCAAGGGGCAAGGGCTCACCATCCACGGGGGGACCTGCCCTAAGGTGCTTCTTTTTTCCCCGCGCCTTCTTTCCGGCCGGACACGCTCCCTCCCCCCCGCCGGAGGCCTTGGTGGCATCGGCCCCCGACGTCAACCGCGCATCAGACGTACTTGACGCGTGGGCAGATCCGGGGGGAAGGGCGGCGGCGGCGGCGCCAGCCTCGGCCGCACGAGATGATCCGGCGGCCTTGGAGGCAGGGCAGTTCCTCCTGATGTGCCCCACCTCCCTGCAGGCATGGCACCTCACACCGTCCGACGTCCAAAAGGCGCGGTAGGCGGTCCCCTCGTGGAGGACGACGAACGCCCCTTCAGTGTCCTCCTCCCGCGCCAGCTGGATAAACAGCTGGCGCCGGAAGGAGAAGACGTGGCGAAGGCTGGCCTCCCGGAAGCCGAGCGGGATGGGCGTGATCCCCGACCTCACCTCCCCAAGTTGTCGCAAATGGGGAAGGAGGAGCTCACCAGGAACATAGGGCGGGACGTTGGAAATAATGATCCTCTGCGCGGTGGCCTCGAGAGGATCCACCGGCAGGAAGGTCCCGCCCACGGTGAGCCCCTTGGCGACAGCCAGGGACACCGCCCGCTCCGACCCCAGGAAGAACACAGCCTTCCCATACATTTTCGAGGCCGCGACGATGGCTGAGGGGCCGACAACCCCAGCCATGGCCTTGACGCAGGCCTCGATGGTCATAGTGGGGTGAGTGTAGCTCTTCACCCCAAGCTTTTTTGTTATTAATCGAAAAGGTGACGGGGCAGCAGGAACAGCGGGAGCAGCTGTGGCCGTGGCTACCACTCTCGCATAGGTCCCGGCTGGCCCCGCCACCGGCGAAGACGCAGTCGCCATTCTGGGGTGCTTTTTTTAAGGGCTACACTCACCCCAAGTCACAGGCCTGAAGGTGTTAATGGCCTCGGTGTATATATATTTTTTTTGTCCTCTATTGAGCAGAGGGAGCTGATTAAAATGAGGACACACCTCTCTCCTTATTGATTTAAATTGGGAGAGTGGCCTCTCCCCTCTGCTCAATTGGCAATTAATAAAATAGATGAAACTAAGGTGCCTTAGAAAGACAGGCAGAGAGAGACAAAGAGAGAGAGAGAGGTGGGGGGGTGGGAAGGAGGGAGGCCGCAAAGGGCAGTGTTGCCACTCAGGATGGTGGGTGGGTGTAGGCAGGGTTGCACTCTCCGATGGAAAAAGTCTTTGGTGATGGTGGTCTTCTGGCAGGGGGAGAAGACGTCTTCACCTGGAAAAGCTGGAGAAGCCCAGGCTTAGTCCTGCAACAGGTCTTAACGATGTAATTAAATTAAATTAAAGACTTCACCTTGGGCAGCTCCAAGCTCTCCCAGGGCAGGCAATAGAAGGGATGCTAATTAGTGGTGTGTGTGGCCTAGCTTTTAACAAGAGCACACACACACACACACACTACACCCCTTGATGATCCGGCCTTGCTTCTTCTTTTCTCCCCCCACCTAAAATACAAAGTCTTGGGAGAGTGCCCCAAATAACACCCACCTGTAGATGTTCCGGATGAAGTTTTCTTCCCTCCTTTCAAGCAGTTGGTTTCTCTCCCCTCTCTCCCTCTCCTGAAGTGGAGGCCAAATTGGGGAGGCAGTGATAGAAAGGCCTCTCCCCTGGTTGATGTTGATGTAGGCCTCCTTTCTCCTTCTCCTCCTCTGTCCTCTCTCTCCAGGCACCTCAGTTGATGTAATGATGGTGGAGTTGGTGGTGGTGGTCCAACGTTCTCCTCCTCTTCCTGGTCAGGGGACCACCACTTTAATCCACTCTCCAAAGTCTGGCTGCTCCCTCTGCTCGTGCTTGCAGCTGAACAGAGGGTAACTTAAGACTGAAATACAGAAGCCTGCTATGGCTTTATATACAGGGGTGGTCACTGCCGGTACTGCAGTATAGAATCAGTTCTTCTCTTAAAGGTACATACACAACAATTCCTCCCCTTTTAGATAAACAGTACATAACATTCATTTAACAACTAAATAATAGCTAATTACAATTACAATTTTCTCTGTACTATATACATCAACTGAAATAATCATTTATAAGTTCAGTCTTTGAGGAGGCTTCCTGATCCTGACTGGATAGCGCCTTTCTCGAGTATCCTGTTCTTGTGGCGGAGTTGATTCTGGCTCATTGTCATTGGTTGGTTCGTCAGCTTCCAATACCACTGCTTCTGAGGTAGACGCAATCTGTACTTCGGGTTGATTACCAGGTGCACCTGCTCGTGGTATGGGTTTGGCTTGTTCCTGCGACTCTAGAATCTGGTCAGCATGGCGTCTCACGATGCTCTCTCCAACATCCACTGTGTACATTAGTGGTCCCTGCTGTGGGCATATCGTTCCTGGCTGCCATTTTTCTGTTCGGTAGTCGCGGGCCAAGACTGGTTGCCCTATCTTGAAGCTCCTGGTTGGCTTCTCATTTATGTGCTGGAATTGCTTATCCTCAACATCTCGTCTTATGTTTGGTTTGAGCAAATCCAGGCGACATCTTAGCCTTCGGTTGAAGAACATTATGGCTGGAGCTTGGTTGGTGGCTGCATGTGTCGCATTCCGGTAAGCAAACAAGAAATTATCCACCTTGTGTTGTAGTGGTGTGTCGTCATTATGCATTGCCTTTATTGCCTTTTTAAAGGTCTGAACAAACCTCTCAGCCAATCCATTTGTGGCTGGATGATATGGGGCAGATGTGTAATGCTTCACCCCATTATTCCTCAGAAACCTCCGGGAATCCTCTGACACAAACTGTGGCCCATTGTCAGAGCAAATCTGTTCTGGCAAGCCATTCCTGGCGAAGATGGTCCGTAGGACTGCAATAGTTTTCTCCGTGGTGGTGGAGGACATTTTGAAGACCTCTGGCCATTTCGAATGGGCGTCCACAGCGATTAGGAACATTGAGTCCATAAATGGACCAGCAAAATCAATGTGTACCCATTGCCATGGAGATGAGGGCCACTCCCATGGATGTAGCGGGGCCTGTGGTGGAGCGTTTTGGACCTTCTGCCATCCTGTGCATCTCTTGGTCATATCTTTGATTTCCTTATCGATTCCCGGCCACCACACAAACGCCCTGGCTAGGCTCTTCAATTTTACCCCTCCCAGATGACCCTCATTAAGCTCATTGAGCACTCTATCTCTCAACTTGGGTGGAATTACCACTCGGGATCCACACATCAAGGTCCCCCGGCACACTGACAGCTGTTCTCTCCTTGGCGAGAATGTTGGCAACAGTGAGTCGCTATATGCTGGCCATCCCTTCACCGTCAAATCATAGACCCGAGAGAGTGTCGGGTCATTTCGGGTTTCCTTCTCTAACTTGAGTTTGTAACAGGTAGACATTCGACAATGGTCGCATGGAATATCTCAACAGGGTCCACTGCAGGTGCTTTCTCTACCATAGGTAACGGTAGGCGCGACAGCCCATCAGCGTTTCCATGCTGTTTCGTACCCTTGTACTCTATGTCGTACTGATGTGCCCCTAGAAAAAGTGACCATCTTTGCAGCCATTGCGCCGTCATCACCGGAACGCCCTTCTTTGGGTTAAAAATGGAGACCAGGGGCTGATGATCAGTCAGTAGGGTGAATTTCTGCCCGTGCAGATAGTGATTGAACTTCTTCACCCCCACACCAGGCTGAGGGCGGCCCTGTCAATCTGGGCATAGTTACGCTCGGCTGAGGTTAACGAGCGCGACGCAAAGGCTATTGGCCTCTCTGAACCGTCAAGGAATTTGTGTGACAGCACCGCTCCGATGCCATAGGGAGACGCATCACATGCTAACCGAATCGGTAGTGTTGGATTGTAGTGGGCCAATACTTCTTTTGAAGTGATTAGGCATTTACATTTCTGAACGGCACGCTTACACTCATCACTACATTTCCATGTTACTCCATTTTGCAGCAGGGCATTCAGTGGGTGCAGAATTGTAGATAAGTTCGGCAAGAACTTATGGTAGTAGTGCACCAACCCGAGGAACGACCTCAGTTGCGACACATTTTCCGGTGCTGGAGCCTTGACTACAGCCTCAATCTTGTCCGGCGACTTATGCAACCCTTCCTCATCAATCATGTGGCCACAATACAAGATTTGTCTCCTGAAGAACTCGCATTTGGGGCGGTTGGCTCGTAGCCCATATTCCTGCAATCTCATGAGCAGCTGCTCCAGGTTGGCAAGGTGCTCACTGTCATTTTCGCCCGTAACCAGGATGTCATCCAAATAACACTGGGTCCCCGGGATCCCTTGCAGGACTTGTTCCATCGCCCTCTGCCAAAAAGCCGGGGCTGATGCTACCCCGAATACCAGTCGATTGTACTGGTAAAGACCTTTGTGAGTGTTTATCGTGAGGTATTTCCTACATGCTTCTTCCACCTCCATTTGTAGAAACGCTTGGGCCAGATCAATCTTTGTAAAGCGTTTTCCTCCAGATAGTGAGGCGAAAATATCTTCTATCCGTGGAAGTGGATATTGTACTGTGTGCAGGACTGGGTTTACAGTTACCTTGAAGTCCCCACTGATGCGAACCTTCTTCGGTTCCCCAGGCGTGCTGCTCAATGATTTCTTCATTACAGGAATGATGGGTGTGGCCCACTCGCTCCAGTCCACCTTGGACAGCACACCCGAACGCTCCAGAATCTCCAGCTCTGCTTCAACGGCTGGGCGGATCGCGTAAGGTACCGGTCTGGCCTTAAAATATTTTGGGTTTGCGTTATTTTCGATTTTTATCATTGCCGTTACTCCTTTTAGAGTCCCAAATCCTTGTTGGAGCACCTCTTTCGCGTCAGTTAGAATCTTTGACAGTCGGCCAGGTGTGACGTCATCATCCTTTTTATCAGTCACAGTTAGCGCCTGAATGGAATGCCAATCCAATTGTATTTTTCGGATCCATTCACATCCCAATAATGGTGGTCCTCCATCTGGTAGTATATATAGATATAGTTTCTGTGTTTCCTTGCCGTTGTATTCAACTGGCACCCTTATTTTTCCTCTGGGGTAGACTTTTTGCCCCATGTATGTCTTCAATACAATGGATGTGTCCTTCAAGGGTATGTGTGGGAATAGCCGCTCATAGTCTCGTCGATTCATGACAGTTAGGGCTGATCCTGTGTCCAATTCCATCTTTACTGGGGACCCTGCTATTATGAGAGTGACCCAAATGGTTCGGTGATCCTCCTTTGCGATCACGTTGTGTAACTTTAGACAACTTAGTCTCCTGCTCCCGGAGTCCTTATCACTCTCCTGATCTTCCGAACTACTGTCTGTCATTTTGTTTACTTTCTTGTACTTTTCCTTAGTCGTTCTTTTAGTGTTGGTTTTCTTTCCCGACCTGCAGATTCTTGCTATGTGTCTGATTTTCCCACATTGCCTGCATACTTTGTCCTTAAACCAGCAGTCCTTCTGATCATGGGTTGTTCTGCCGCAGCGATAGCACTTTTCTGCTCCATACGCCATTTCGTTAGCGTGGTATTCTTGTGGTTTCTGTTGTATTTCCACAGCTCCCCGTGCTGCTGCTTCGTAGGATACTGCCACGCTGAAAGCCTGTTCTAGCGTCAGGTCCTTTTCCGAAAGTAGTCGTTTCTGGGTTCCTTCACTCTGGAGCCCGCAGACAAACTTATCCCGTAAGGAGTCTGCCAGTCCTGCTCCAAACTGGCAGTGCTTCGATAACTTGCGTAGTTCCGTAAGATAGTCAGCATTGCTCTCATCTTTGTGCTGGTTTCTTTTATGGAACTTGAATCTTTCTGCTATCAGCAGCGGTGTAGGGTTTAGGTGTTCCTGTAAGGTATTAACAATCTCTTCAAAACTTTTCTCCATGGGTTTAGCTGAGGTAATTAAATTCCGCAATAGGCCGTACGTTCTCGCGCCCATCAAATTTAATAATACCGACGCCTTCTTTCCATCGGCCACCTCATTTGCCTTGCAGTACACTTCAATTCTTTCCACATACATGGTCCAGTCTTCTACCTCGTTGTCGAAAGCAGTGATACTGCCACTTTTCGGCATCTTGGGTGATTTAAAATGGCGCCTCCCGCGCTTTTTCTTCTTCACCAATGGATTAAAATGGCGCCTCCCATGCTTTTCCTTCTCCCCTTGCTGCCACGCTGCTCCTAGCGTTCTGCAGGGTAATGGTGGCGACCCGCAGCTTCAGCGCGTCTCACTTTTCCTTCCCCTTGTTTTATTTTCGCTACGCTGCCCGGTTCTTGAGCACCGACCGCGCCCTGTGCACTCCACCCTCTCTCTCTCTCTTTTCCTCCCGACGACGCTGCACGGCCCCTTTGCAGAGCCACTCGATCGAACTCGAGCCCGCCGCAGTCCGGAAGGGTCAGCGCTCTACCTGCTACCAGCACGATTTGCTGGAACACCTTGACTGGGGAGCCAAGCCCAGCTCTCCACAGCCTCTCCTGCAACCCTCCGAACTCCGATGGATCCTTGGGCGGTTGCCCGCGGTCGACGCCTGTTGTTCTGACTTCGACCTCCAAAAGCTTCTTCTCAGGAAAGATCCCCGTGAGGTGATGCAGTACTGCAGGTGAGTTCGAACCTGTTCGTCGCCAATGTAGTGTCCGAGTATAAATAATACACGGACTGCAGGAGAACAATAATAACAGGTATTTACTGAACAGAGGGTAACTCTTCTGTTTGCACCCAAAAAACCCAAATTGGACTGTACACAAAAGTTCAACTAAAACTTAACAAATCAAATTAAAATTTGGTTTTCCGGGTTGATGATGCACTCCAGTCCCCGCGGCGCCCACCGGTCATGGAAATACTCAAGCGCACCGGCGGACACTGCGTGCTCCATCTCCAGGGCCACCCGGGCGCGAACATGGCCGCGGAAGAGAGGCAGGCAATCCGGCTGGACGACCCCCTCGACCGCCCGCTGCCTGCACCAATTGATGGCTCTTTTAGCCAGGCCCAGGAGCATGCCCACAAGGAGGTCCTCCAACCTGTCCGCTCCCCTCCGCACCAGGTGACCGTAGATCAAGAGTGTGGGCCGGAATGCAACCAAAAATCAAGGAGCAGCCCCTTCAAGTAGTGAAAGAGGGGCTGCAACCTCTCACACTCCATATAAATGTGAAACACGGACTCCTCCAGGCCGCAAAAAATGCAGGCGGCCTGGGAGTCCGTGAACCTACTTAAAACCTTATTGCACGGGACCGCTCTGTGCAACACCCTCCAGGCCAAGTCCCCGATGGAACAAGGGAGGACTCCCGCGTAGAGAGCCCTCCATTGGGGATCTCCGCCACCGCCAGTCGGCAAGACGCCACGCCAAGGCGTGTCCGGACGGTAGATGAAGATGGCAAAGTGGAGAGTGTGCAGGAGCAGCCCGTACAGGAAACCCTTCCGCGCGGAATGAAAAGGCATGGAGGGTATTTCCTCAAGATGGCTCAAGTTGTGAGGCGCCGGTTCCCGAGGGGAGTTTCGGGGCTGGGCGCCGATGAGGAATTCCGTCCGAACGGGGGTAAGCTCGGATGGGATCGCCCCACGTGCTTGAGCCGCCTCGATACACCTAGTGGAGTCGGGGCCCAGTGCCGCTTTCACCGATTCGATGGCTTCGACCGCGAGCCGGACGTTGGCCCAGGACAGGCACTGTGACAGCTCCTCCGGCGCCATCCAGCCCGCTCCTCCGCCATCGAGCAGGTCCCCGACTCTGGTCACCTTGCCAGGCACAGCCCTGCCCTCCCCCAGCCGCCCGAACCCGCGTTCGTGGAGGTGCGGTTTCCTGAGCAGCAGCTCCCAAAGGAGAGCCGCCGCTCCTGACGGAGAAGAGCTCCGGCTGGAAGCGACGTAGTTTCAAACCCATAGTAGTTCCTGGTAGAAGACAGGCAGCTCCCACAGGCCGGCACGCCTGCCGCCCACTTTCGCGAACAGGAGCTGCGTGTCGTAATTGAGGCCGTGCAGCTGGCGGAAGAAAAACGTCGCCAGCGCACACCATCTCGGAGGATTCTCGACGTACAGGTATCTCTGCAGCGTCTGAAGACGGAAAGTCGCAGCCTGGGTGCGAAGGCACATTAGCGCCTGACCGCCCTCCCTAAGCGGGAGACACAGAACCGCGGCAGAGACCCAGTGCTTCCTTTTGTCCCAGAAGAAGTCGATGAGCTTCTTCTGCATTTTGGCGACAAACGCAGGGGGAGGGATCAAAGTGACCAACTGGTACCACAACATGGCGGCCACCAGCTGGTTTATGACCAGCGCTCGACCCCTGTAAGACAACACTCGGAGCAGTCCTGTCCAGCGTCCTAGG
This sequence comes from Somniosus microcephalus, assembly GCF_052327205.1. Classification (NCBI taxonomy): domain Eukaryota; kingdom Metazoa; phylum Chordata; class Chondrichthyes; order Squaliformes; family Somniosidae; genus Somniosus; species Somniosus microcephalus. The sequence goes on from NC_140990.1 coordinate 227,392,069, forward strand.
CGAGCGGTGACTTTGGCCTCCAGCTCTTGCCAGTTCGCAGGCCAGGCGTCCTCGGCAGGGTTAAGGTAGACTCCCAAATAGAGGAGGTGCATGGTGCTCCAGGCGAAAGGCCTGAACTCCTCCGGCAGGGAGTCCACCTGCCACTGACCCACCAGGAGTCCGGAACATTTCTCCCAGTTGATCTTGGCGGAAGATGCGTCCGAGTAAATCTGCTGGCATTCCCGCATCCTCCGCAAGTCAGCGGGATCCGTGACCGTGAGGAGCACGTCATCGGCGTAAGCCGAGAGGAGCACCTCCACGCCCGGCCCTTGCAGAGCCAGTCCCATCAACCTCTTCCACAAGAGGCGCAGGAATGGCTCCACGCAAACGGCGTATAACTGACCGGACATGGGGCATCCCTGACGCACCCCCCTCCCGAAGCGAAGGGGCGCAATCAAGGACCCGTTAACTTTAATCAGACACTCCGCGGTGGCGTACAGAAGTCGGATCTGGGCAACGAAATGCGTGCCGAACCCGAATGCGCGCAGAGTCCCGAAGAGATACTCGTGATCCACCCTGTCGAACGCCTTCTCCTGATCCAGGGAAAGGAAGGCGGCCGACAGACCAGCCCTCTGGGAGTGGTGGACCAGGTCCCAGACCAAATGGATGTTATCGTGGATGGTCCGGCCCGGGACCGTGTAGGACTGGTCGGGGTGGATCATGTGGGCCAGCACGGTGCCAAGGTGAGCAGACATGGCCCTGGCAAAGATTTTATAGTCCGTGCTGAGGAGGGAGGCCGGGCGCCAGTTCTTAAGGAGGCGGAGATCGCCCTTCTTAGGCAGCAGGACAATGACCGCCCTGCGCCAAGAGAGGGGCATCTCCCCGGTCGCCAAACTTTCCCCTAGGACCCGCGCGTAGTCGCCCCCCAAGACGTCGCAGAACGTCCTGTGGAACTCCACGGTCAGCCCGTCCAGCCCCGGGGACTTTACCCTAGAGAGCTGGTGGAGGGCGCTGGTCAGCTCCGCCAGGCTTAGCGGAGCGTCCAATTTTTTGACGCCCTCCGGGCTGACCTTCGGCAGGTGCTCCCACAAAACTCTGCGCGCATCCTCGCTGGACGGATCCGGAGAGAAAAGAGCCCCATAATAGGGGCGGGTCTCCGCGCTGATTCCCTCCGGATCCAAGACCAGAGATCCGTCGTCGGCCAGCAGCCCCAAGAGCTGCTTACGGGACCCCCGTCTTTTTTCCAGCGAGTAGAAGAAGGGGGAGCCGCGGTCCAGGTCCCGCAGGAGCTGGATCCACGACCTCACGTACGCGCCTCGGGACCCGACGAGCTGCATGTCCTTCAGCGCGCCCTTCTTCTCTTCGTACACCTTCCGCAGGGCCGGGTCCTCGACGACCTGACCGAGACGGGACTCCAGGTCGAGCACCTCCTTCTCCAACCGCCCGACCCGGGCCTCCCGCCTCTTGGTCGACCCCTTCGCGTACTCCTGACAGAAGAGACGGATGTGAGCCTTGCCCACATCCCACCATAGCCTCAAGGAGGGGAAGCCCCCCCGCTTCCTTCTCCAGTCGGCCCAGAACCGACAAAACGAATCCTGGAACAGCGCGTCCTCCAGCAGCAGGTTGTTAAAATGCCAGTACGCGGACCCCCACCGTGCGCGCAGCGGAGCGAGCTCCGCCCACACCAGGTGGTGGTCCGTGGACGGCACCGGCCGCATGGAAGCCGCCGGAACGCAGGAGACGTACGCCCGGGAAATGTAAAGGTGGTCGATTCTGGACCTTCATCCCCCAGACCTCATGCTAGTGAAGGCGCTGGAGTCGGGGTGGAGGTTTCGCCAGACGTCCACCAAGTCGAAGGACCCAACCAGGTCCCTCAACTTCTCCATCGCCGCCGGGCTTCGCGGGGGACCCGAACGGTCCCTCGCCTCGAGCGTGCAGTTAAAATCCCCCCCGAGGATGACGCACTTGCTGTGGTAAACCACTGTTATACCTGTCTGTACGTGTATGTGTATTCCACTAGGTACAGGTCTGGACATGCCTCGGCTGACTCCTCCCACTATTCCAGGTATATAAGTGACTACCTCCCAGTCCCTTAGTATTCTGGATGGGTCGACCACTCGAGCCTAGACCTTCATTCTTTAGTTAATAAAAGCCTGGTTGTTACTCGCTTAACCTCAGTCTTTTGAGTAATTGATGGCGCATCAATTTTATTAACTAAATTTTTTATAATGAAGAAGATCCTCACACCAGCATGCCTGGACCTGGACAGTCGGGATGCGGACGCTTCCACCAAGTTTGCTCACTGGCTCATGTGCTTCGAGGCATTCCTGACTGCCTCCACTGCGGTCGCAACGGATGCGGACAAACTGTCTGTCCTGATCTCCAAGGTGAACCACCGAGTGTACTCAGTCATCCGGGACGCGACCTCGTACACAGCCGCCCTCCAGCTCCTCAAGACCCAGTACACACGCCCTGTGAACGAAGTTTACGCCAGGCACCTCCTGGGGAGTCGCAAGCAACAACCTGGGGAATCGACTGAGGAATACCTCCAAGCACTGTCCGTGCTTGGCCGGGCCTGTGGGTGTAAGGCGGTAACGCCCACTAAGTACACGGAGGAACTGATCCGGGATGCCTTCGTAGCGGGCCACAGGTCCAACTACACCCGACAGCGACTGCTGGAGCAGAGTGACCTCACCCTTGACAAAGCCTCCGAAATCGCACTAACGCTGGACGCAGCCTACCGGGGCATGGATGCCTACTCCTCTGCACCGTGGACGCCGCGGGGAACGACAACCTGGGACACGGCAGCACAGCCCCATAGCACCGTGCCACCCCAGCCACAGCCCAACACCGGCCCAACCACCGCAGCAGTGTCCCAAAGCCAGACAGCAGTATCCCAAGGCCAGAAATGCTACTTCTGTGGCCAGGCCAAACACCCCAGAGCGCGCTGCCCGACGAAGAATGCGACCTGCTCGGGCTGCGGGAAAAAGGGACACTACGCTAGCGTCTGCAAGGCCAAAGCCACCCCAAACGCCTGCAGCGCCGCGTGTGGGCCGTGCGAGCCGCCATCTTGGGCCCCCAACAGCGCCGCGTGTGGGCCGTGCGGGCCGCCATCTTGGGCCTCTCCAGCCATGTGCGAACCACCGCAGCAGCAGCCATCTTGGACGACTCCAGCCACATGGGAATCATGGATGCCGCCATCTTGGACACCAGCCGGGACGCAGCAGGCCGCCAACCCCACCCATCTGATACCCGCAGCGGCACACCGACCCCTACGCTGGCCTCTGTTACGCTGGACCAAACGAGACCGCACCAACTAGCTCGGTCCAAAATGGACGTTAAGGTAAACGGCCATGCAATAAACTGCCTTTTTGACTCCGGGAGCACAGAGAGCTTCATCCACCCCGACACGGTGCGGCGTTGCTCTCTCCCAGTCCTGCCTGCGCACCAGCGGATTTCTATGGCCGCCGAGTCCCAGTCAGCGGACATTGGCGGCTACTGCGTGGTGACACTAGTAGTAGACGGGACTGTGTTCAATAATTTTAAACTCCTGGTCCTGCCCCAACTTTGCGCTGCCGTTCTACTGGGGTTGGATTTCCAGTGCCACCTCAAAAGCGTTACGATGGCGTACGGTGGCCCCCTCCCCCCACTCACAGTCCGCAGCCAGCAGCCTCCAAATTGCCCACCGCGCACCAGATGCAACCTCTCCACACTCAGAGTCCCACCCCCCCCACTGTTTGCTAACCTCACCCCCGACTGTAAGCCCATCGCCACAAAGAGCAGGCGATACAGTGCCGGGGACAGGGTTTTCATCAAAACCGAAGTGGAGCGGCTCCTGAAGGAGGGGATTATTGAGGGCAGCTCCAGCCCCTGGCGAGCCCAGGTTGTGGTCGTTAAAACCAGTGAGAACAACGCCTGGTCATCGACTACAGCCAAACAATAAACCGCTACACTCTGCTGGACGCCTACCCACTCCCCCGCATAGCTGACATGGTCAACCAGATCGCGCAGTACCGCGTCTTTTCGACCATTGACCTGAAATCAGCGTACCACCAGCTCCCCATCCGCCCCGAAGACCGCCAGTATACTGCCTTTGAGGCAAACGGCTGCCTCTATCACTTCCTTAGGGTTCCCTTTGGCGTTACCAATGGGGTCTCCGTCTTCCAAAGGGAGATGGACCGGATGGTCGATCAAAACGCGCTGCAGGCCACTTTCCCTTACCTAGACAATGTGACCATCTGCGGCCATGACTTGCAGGACCATGACGCAAACCTCGAGAAATTCCTCCGCACCGCCCAACTCCTGAACCTGACATATAACAAGGAGAAGTGCATATTCCGCACAGACCGCCTCGCCATCCTTGGCTGTGTTGTGGAACACGGGGTCATCGGTCCCGACCCGGACCGGATGCGTCCCCTTATGGAACTCCCACTGCCCCACTGCCTAAAAGCTCTGAAGAGGTGCCTAGGGTTTTTTTCCTACTACGCCCAGTGGGTCCCCTACTATGCAGACAAAGCCCGTCCGCTGATCAAATCCACCTCTTTTCCCCTGATGGCAGAGGCCCGCTCGGCCTTCCACCGTATCAAGGAGGACATTGCCAAAGCCACCATGCACGCAGTGGACGAATCCATCCCCTTCCAGGTGGAAAGCGATGCGTCCGACTTCACTCTGGCCGCCACCCTTAATCAGGCGGGGAGACCTGTGGCATTCTTCTCACAAACCCTCCAGGGCCCGGCGACCAGACACTCCACGGTCGAGAAGGAGGCCCAGGCTATTGTGGAGGCTGTGCGTCATTGGAGGCACTACCTGGCCGGAAAACGATTTACCCTGCTCACTGACCAGCGTTCAGTTGCTTTTATGTTCAACAACAAGCAGAGGGGCAAAATCAAAAATGACAAGATCTTGAGGTGGAGAATCGAACTTTCCACCTACAATTACGAGATCTTGTACCGGCCTGGGAAGCTCAATGAACCCCCAGATGCCCTATCGCGTGGCACCAGCGCCAGTGCGCAGATCGATAGGCTGAGGGCCCTCCACAATGACCTCTGCCACCCGGGGGTCACCAGGTTCTTCCACTTCATCAAGGCCCGCAACCTGCCTTACTCCATTGAGGAGGTCAGGACCATGACCAAGAACTGCCAAGTCTGCGCTGAGTGCAAACCGCACTTTCATAGACCAGACAGAGCCCACCTGATAAAAGCCACTCGCCCTTTCGAACGCCTGAGCGTCGATTTTAAAGGGCCTCTCCCCTCCTCCGACCGCAATGTGTACTTCCTCAACATCATTGACGAGTACTCCCGTTTCCCGTTCGCTATCCCCTGCCCGGACATGACCAGTGCCACAGTCATTAAATGTCTGAACAGCCTCTTCACCCTGTTCGGTTTCCCCAGCTATATCCATAGCGACCGGGGCTCATCGTTTATGAGCGACGAACTCCGCCAGTACCTGCTCGCTAGGGGTATAGCCACAAGCAGGACCACCAGTTACAACCCCCGGGGGAACGGACAGGTGGAAAGAGAGAATGCAACAGTTTGGAAGGCCGCCCTACTAGCCTTAAAGTCTAGGGGCCTTCCGAACTCCCGTTGGCAGGAGGTGCTCCCCGAAGCGCTCCACTCGATTTGGTCACTGCTCTGCACTGCCACCAATGCCACCCCTCACGAGAAAATGTTTGTCTTCCCAAGGAAGTCCACATCGGGGACAGCGTTACCGCCATGGCTGACGTCCCCAGGGCCGGTACTACTGAGAAGACACGTGAGGACCAGTAAACCGGACCCCCTGGTCGAGAGGGTCGACCTCCTCCACGCCAACCCCCAGTACGCTTACATTGCGTACCCGGACGGGCGGGAGGACACAGTCTCCATACGAGACCTCGCACCCTCGGGGACCGCTGTAACCCACTACCCATTACCACCCCCCCCCCCACGACCAGATATCCAACCCCAGCAGCCGGCTCGCCTTGGACCGTCACCCACGAGGACTACACTCCAGTGCCCCAGCCTACACGGGACGCGACGCCGGAAGCTCCACCACCCCTAACGTCGCCACGTCGATCACAGCGGCAGACAAGACCTCCGGAGAGGCTCCAATACACGAATTTTAAATACACTTCACCCCGCCGGACTCATTTTTAAACAAGGGGTGAATGTGGTAAACCACTGTTATACCTGTCTGTATGTGTATGTGTATTCCACTAGGTACAGGCCTGGACATGCCTCGGCTGACTCCTCCCACTATTCCAGGTATATAAGCGACTACCTCCCAGTCCCTTAGTATTCTGGACGGGTCGACCACTCGAGACTAGACCTTCATTCTTTAGTTAATAAAAGCTTGGTTGTTACTCGCTTAACCTCAGTCTTTTGAGTAATTGATGGCGCATCACTGGCCCACGTCGACGGAGCCCAAAAGAGCGGACACTTCTTCGAAGAAGCGCACTTACTGCGCACCAGTCTGAGGGGCGTACACGTTCACTCGATGGAGCGGCACGCCCCCCAGGCGAACAGTGACCTGTAGCAAGCGGCCCGGCACGTGCTCCTTGACCCCCAAGATCTCCAGCTGAAAATGCGGGGCCAGCAAGATAGCCACCCCGCTAGAATTGTTGGAGAGGTGACTCATGCTGACCCCTCCTTGCCACTCCAGGAGCCACGTGGCTTCGTCTCCCGGAACGGTGTGGGTTTCTTGCAGGAAGCACACCGCATACTTCCCGTCCCGAAGGACCGAGAAGTTATTGAATCTGCGGCGCGCCTCCCTGCTGCCGTTGATGTTGAGGCTGGCTATGGTTATCTTCATGTCAGAAGCATAGTGCAACCTCTACCTACACCTAACGGGGGGAGGAAGTGCAGCCGCTGATCAGCTGCCACTTCCTCAGCAGCCCAGTGAGAAATGTTCTGAGCCGACGCAGCTCGAGCGGGTTCACACCCTCGTCCGCGCCCATGATCTTAACGGCGGCACGGACGGATACGATGAGCAGCGCCAGCTCCGACCACCTGTCGAGGGCCAGCCGGACCTTATTGCGCCGACCCAGGCACGTGGCCATAAAATCCCGGAGTTCCCTTACGTGAATGAGGGGAGACTCGGCAAGGGGCACGAGGTCATCCATTGCCTCGTTGGCGCTGGAGTCCGAATCGTCATCCGTGCCCATCACCGAGTCCCCATCCTCCTCCAGGGGGTCATCACCAGCGGCCGACCCGTCCGCCGTGCAGTGCGCAGCGAACGGCTCGGCCGCACCAGCCAGCCCCGCCTCCGCCCGGATCCCACCTCCAGGATCGGCGGCAGAGGATTCCTCCCTGGGCTCCTCTAGGGATGCTGGGCCAGAAGATGGCGGCGGTTCAGAGCTCCCCTCCGCCCCAGGCGCCGGACCGACCGGAGAAACCGGGGAGAGAACAATTCCCAGCTCCTCCAGTACGTCCAGCACCAGAGACGCAGCCAGGGGACCATCCTTCTCCCTGCCACCAACCTCCGACCCAGCGGATGGGGTGTTTTGAATTAAAGCCTCTACCAGGACGAGCAGCCCCTGGGAGATGTCCGGGTCGCATTGGGCGAGCTCATTATCCTCGAGCTCACCTGACCCAGACCCCAGGCCACCCGACCCGGAGAGGGGTAACGGCACCGATAGAATGTCAATTTCCGCCGCGGGTTGTTCCGCGACCCCCCCCACGGGCAGGGTCTCGTCCCCATCCCCGGGAGTCATGTGCCGGACAGACACATCTGCCTCAGCATCCCGAGGGACAGGCGACCCCTGCCGATCGCTGGAGATGATGACAGCGGGGGGGGGGAGGGGCGCAGTACCCGCGGCGGGCGATGACTCCCCCTGCTCGGAGGGACCTTCCTCCTCCCGGTCCTCCTCCTCTTCCAGGGGGTCGCGCCTTCCTTTTAGCATGGAGGGAGCGAGGGAGACCTCCATGTCTGCAGAGGCCTCCTCCTCAGCTCCCTCCGGCAGAGCAGGTTTGTCGGGCTCCTCGGGCCCGAGCCCGGCCGCAGGTAATGGCGTTTCCGCTACGGCGGTTGCAGCCACAGGCTCGGGCACGAGGCCCCTCCCACTTGCGCCTGCCCCGACCAACTCCGCGAGGAGCGCGGGTGTCAGGGGCTCTAAGTTTAGGGGCCGGCGATTTTCGCCGTGCCTTCCTTCCACCCAGACGCGCTCCCTCCCCCCCGCCGGAGGCCCTGATGGCATTGGCCTCCGACCGCGCATCAGTGGCTCCCGACGCGTGGACAGAACCGGGGGGGAGGAGCGGTGGCGGCGCCAGCCTCGGCCACGCCAGACGATCTGGCGGCCTTGGAGGCTGGGCAGTTTTTTCTGATGTGCCCCACCTCTTTGCAGGCGTGGCACCGCACACCGTCCGACGTCCAGAAGATGCGATGGGCGGTCCCCTCGTGGAGGACGATGAAAGCCCCGTCCGTGTCCTCCTCCCGCGCCAGCTGGATAAACAGCTGGCGCCGGAAGGAGAAGACGTGGCGAAGGCTGGCTTCCCGGAAGCCGAGCGGGATGGATGTAATCCCCAACCTCACCTCCCCGAGTTGGCGTAAGTGGGGGGAGGAGGAGCTCACCAGGAACAAAGGGTGGGACGTTCAAAATAACCAATCTGCGCGGTGGCCTCGAGGGGGTCCACTGGCAGGAAGGTCCCGCCCACGGTGAGCCCCTTGGTGACGGCCAGGGACACCGCCCGCTCCGACCCCAGGAAGAACACAGCCTTCCCATACATTTTTGAGGCCGCTACGATGGCTGAGGGGCCGACAACCCCAGCCATGGCTTTAACGCAGGCCTCAATGGTCCTAGTGGGGTGAGTGTAGCTCTTCACCCCAAGCTTTTTGGTTATTAGTCTAAAAGGTGACGAGGCAGCAGAAGCAGCGGGAGCAGCTGTGGCTGTGGCTGCCACTCCCGCATAAGTCCTGGCTGGCCCCGCCACCAGCGATGAAGCAGACACCATTATGGGGTGGTTTTTAAAAAAGAGCCACACCCACCCCAAGTCACAGGCCTGAAGGTGTTAATGGCCTCGGGTTAAAAGTCCTCCCTTGAGCAGAGGGTGCTGTTAAATTGAAGGCACACCTCTCCCCCTATTGATTGGAATTGGGAGAGGGGCCTTCTCCCCTCTGCTCAAGTGGCAATTAATAAAAAGATTAGTAGAGGTGCCTCTTGAGAGAGAGAGCAGAGAGAGACAAAGAGAGAGAGAGAGGGGGTGGTGGGAAGGAGGGAGGCCGCAAAGGCAGGGTCGCCACTCAGGATGGCGGGTGGGTGGGTGTTGGCAGGGGTGCACTCTCCTGATGGAAATTTAAAGTCTCTGATAGTGGTGGTCTTCTGGCAGAGGGAGAAGATGTCTTCACCTGGGAAACCTGGAGATGCCTAAGCTCAGTCCTGCACCAGGTCTTAACGATGTAATTAATGGAATTAACCACTTCACCTAGGCAGCTCCAGCTGTCCCAGGTCAGGCAATAGAAGGGATGCTTATTAGTGGTGTGTGTGGCCTAGTTATTGGCAAGAGCCACACACACACACAGCCACCCCTTGATGTTCCGGCCTTGTTTCTTCTTTTCTCCCCCCACCTAAAATACAAAGTCTTTGGGAGAGTGCCCCAAATAACACCCACCTGTAGATATTTTGAAAGATGATATTCTTCCCTCCGTCCGAACAGTTGGTGTTGGTTGATGGTGGTTTCTCTCCCCTCTCTCCCTCTCCTGAAGTGGAGGCCAATTTGGGGAGGCAGTAATGGGAAAGGCCTCTCCCCTGGTTGGTGTTGTTGCTGGCCTCCCTTCTCCTTCTCCTCCTCTGTCCTCTCTCTCCAGGCACCTCAGTTGCTGTGATGATGGTGGAGGTGGAGGTGGTGGTGGTCCAGCGTTCTCCTCCTCTGCCTGGTCAGGGGACCACCACTTTAGTCCACTCTCCTAGCCTGGCTGCTCCCTCTGCTTGTGCTTGCAGCTGCACAGCCAGCAATGCTGTGAACTCTTTTGTTTGTGAGTGAGGGTAACTTAAGACTGAAATACAGAAGCCTGCTACGGCTTTATATACAGGGGTGGTCACCGCCGGTACTGCAGTATAGAATCAGTTCTTCTCTTAAAGGTACATACACAACAATTCCTCCCCTTTTAGATAAACAGTACATAACATTCATTTAACAACTAAATAATAACTAATTACAATTACAATTTTCTCTGTACTATATACATCAACTGAAATAATCATTTATAAGTTCAGTCTTTGAGGAGGCTTCCTGATCCTGACTGGATAGCGCCTTTCTCGAGTATCCTGTTCTTGCGGCGGAGCTGATTCTGGCTCATTGTCATTGGTTGGTTCATCAGCTTCCAATACCACTGCTTCTGAGGTAGACGCAATCTGTACTTCGGGTTGATTATCAGGTGCACCTGCTCGTGGTATGGGTTTGGCTTGTTCCTGCAACTCTAGAATCTGGTCAGCATGGCGTCTCACGATGCTCTCTCCAACATCCACTGTGTACATTAGTGGTCCCTGCTGTGTGCATATCGTTCCTGGCTGCCATTTTTCTGTTCGGTAGTCACGGGCCAAGACTGGTTGCCCTATCTTGAAGCTCCTGGTTGGCTTCTCATTTATGTGCTGGAATTGCTTATCCTCAACATCTCGTCTTATGTTTGGTTTGAGCAAATCCAGGCGACATCTTAGCCTTCGGTTGAAGAACATTATGGCTGGAGCTTGGTTGGTGACTGCATGTGTCGCATTCCGGTAAGCAAACAAGAAATTATCCACCTTGTGTTGTAGTGGTGTGTCGTCATTATGCATTGCCTTTATTGCCTTTTTAAAGGTCTGAACAAACCTCTCAGCCAATCCATTTGTGGCTGGATGATATGGGGCAGATGTGTAATGCTTCACCCCATTATTCCTCAGAAACCTCCGGGAATCCTCTGACACAAACTGTGGCCCATTGTCGGAGCAAATCTGTTCTGGCAAGCCATTCCTGGCGAAGATGGTCCGTAGGACTGCAATAGTTGTCTCCGTGGTGGTGGAGGACATTTTGATGACCTCTGGCCATTTCGAATGGGCGTCCACAGCGATTAGGAACATTGAGTCCATAAATGGACCAGCAAAATCAATGTGTACCCACTGCCATGGAGATGAGGGCCACTCCCATGGATGTAGCGGGGCCTGTGGTGGAGCATTTTGGACCTTCTGGCATCCTGTGCATCTCTTGGTCATATCATTGATTTCTTTATCGATTCCCGGCCACCACACAAATGCCCTGGTTAGGCTCTTCAATTTTACCCCTCCCAGATGACCCTCATTAAGCTCATTGAGCACTCTATCTCTCAACTTGGGTGGAATTACCACTCGGGATCCACACATCAAGGTCCCCCGGCACACTGACAGCTGTTCTCTCCTTGGCGAGAATGCTGGCAACAGTGAGTCGCCATATGCTGGCCATCCCTTCACCGTCAAATCATAGACCCGAGAGAGTGTCGAGTCATTTCGGGTTTCCTTCTCTAACTTGAGTTTGTAACAGGTAGACATTCGACTATGGTCGCATGGAACATCTCAACAGGGTCCACTGCAGGTGCTTCCTCTACCATAGGTAATGGTAGGCACGACAGCCCATCAGCGTTTCCATGTTGTTTCGTACCCTTGTACTCTATGTCGTACTGATGTGCCCCTAGAAAAAGTGAACATCTTTGCAGCCGTTGCGCCGTCATCACCGGAACGCCCTTCTTTGGGTTAAAAATGGAGACCAGGGGCTGATGATCAGTCAGTAGGGTGAATTTCTGCCCGTGCAGATAGTGATTGAACTTCTTCACCCCCCACACCAGGCTGAGGGCCTCCCTGTCAATCTGGGCATAGTTACGCTCGGCTGAGGTTAACGAGCGCGACGCAAAGGCTATTGGCCTCTCTGAACCGTCAAGGAATTTGTGTGACAGCACCGCTCCGATGCCATAGGGAGATGCATCACATGCTAACGGAATCGGTAGTGTTGGATTGTAGTGGGCCAATACTTCTATTGAAGTGATTAGGCATTTACATTTCTGAAAGGCACGCTTACACTCATCACTACATTTCCATATTACTCCAGTTTGCAGCAGGGCGTTCAGTGGGTGCAGAATTGTAGATAAATTCAGCAAGAACTTATGGTAGTAGTGCACCAACCCGAGGAACGACCTCAGTTGCGACACATTTTCCAGTGCTGGAGCCTTGACTACAGTCTCAATCTTGTCCGGCGACTTATGCAACCCTTCCTCATCAATCATGTGGCAACAATACGAGATTTGTCTCCTGAAGAACTCGCATTTGGGGCGGTTGGCTCGTAGCCCATATTCCTGTAATCTTGTGAGCAGCTGCTCCAGGTTGGCAAGTTGTTCACTGTCATTTTTGCCCGTAACCAGGATGTCGTCCAAATAACACTGGGTCCCCGGGATCCCTTGCAGGACTTGTTCCATCGCCCTCTGCCAAATAGCCGGGGCTGATGCTATCCCGAATACCAGTCGATTGTACTGGTAAAGACCTTTGTGAGTGTTTATCGTGAGGTATTTCCTAGATGCTTCTTCCACCTCCATTTGCAGAAACACTTGGGCCAGATCAATCTTTGTAAAGCGTTTCCCTCCAGGTAGTGAGGTGAAAATATCTTCTATCCGTGGAAGTGGATATTGTACTGTGTGCAGGACTGGGTTCACAGTTACCTTGAAGTCCCCACAGATGCGAACCTTCTTCGGTTCCCCAGGCGTGCTGCTCAATGATTTCTTCATTACAGGAATGATGGGTGTGGCCCACTCGCTCCAGTCCACCTTGGACAGCACACCTGAACGCTCCAGACTCTCCAGCTCTGCTTCAACGGCTGGGTGGATCGTGTAAGGTACGGTCTGGCCTTAAAAAATTTTGGGTTTGCGTTATCTTCGATTTTTATCGTTGCCGTTACTCCTTTTAGAGTCCCAAGTCCTTGTTGGAACACCTCTTTCACGTCAGTTAGAATCTTTGACAGTCGTCCAGGTGTGACGTCATCATCCTTTTTATCAGTCACAGTTAGCGCCTGAATGGAATGCCAATCCAATTGTATTTTTCGGATCCATTCACGTCCCAATGATGGTGGTCCTCCATCTGGTAGTATATATAGATACAGTTTCTGTGTTTCCTTGCCGTTGTATTCAACTGGCACCCTTATTTTTCCTCTGGGGTCGACTTTTTGCCCCATGTATGTCTTCAATACAATGGATGTGTCCCTCAAGGGTATGTGTGGGAATAGCCGCTCATAGTCTCATCGATTCATGACAGTTAGGGCTGATCCTGTGTCCAATTCCATCTTTACTGGGGACCCTGCTATCATGAGGGTGACCCAAATGGTTCGGTGATCCTCCTTTGCGATCACGTTGTGGAACTTTAGACAACTTAGTCTCCTGCTCCCGGAGTCCTTATCACTCTCCTGATCTTCCGAACTACTGTCTCTCAATTTCTTTACTTTCTTGTACTTTTCCTTAGTAGTTCTTGTAGTGTTGGTTTTCTTTCCCGACCTGCAGACTCTTGCTATGTGTCCCATTTTCCCACATTGCCTGCATACTTTGTCCTTAAACCAGCAGTCCTTCTGATCATGGGTTGTTCTGCCGCAGCGATAGCACTTTTCTGCTCCATACGCCATTTCGTTAGCGCGATATTCTTGTGATTTCTGTTGTATTTCCACAGCTCCCCGTGCTGCTGCATCGTAGGATACTGCCACGCTGAAAGCCTGTTCTAGCGTCAGGTCCTTTTCCGAAAGTAGTCGTTTCTGGGTTCCTTCACTCTGGAGCCCGCAGACAAACTTATCCTGTAAGGTGTCTGCCAGTCCTGCTCCAAACTGGCAGTGCTTCGATAACTTGCGTAGTTCCGTAAGATAGTCAGCATTGCTCTCATCTTTGTGCTGGTTTCTTTTATGGAACTTGAATCTTTCTGCTATCAGCAGCGGTGTAGGGTTTAGGTGTTCCTGTAAGGTATTAACAATCTCTTCAAAACTTTTCTCCATTGGTTTAGCTGAGGTAATTAAATTCCGCAATAGGCCGTACGTTCTCGCGCCCATCAAATTTAATAATACCGACGCCTTCTTTCCATCGGCCACCTCATTTGCCTTGCAGTACACTTCAATTCTTTCCACATACATGGTCCAGTCTTCTACCTCGTTGTCGAAAGCAGTGATACTGCCACTTTTCGGCATCTTGGGTGATTTAAAATGGCGCCTCCCGCGCTTTTTCTTCTTCACCAATGGATTAAAATGGCGCCTCCCATGCTTTTCCTTCTTCCCCAATGGAATAAAATGGCGCCTCCCGTGCTTTTCCTTCTTTCCCTTGCTGCCACGCTGCTCCTAGCGTTCTGCAGGGTAATGGCGGCGACCCGCGGCTTCAGCGCGTCTCACTTTTCCTTCCCCTTGTTTTATTTTTGCTACGCTGCCCGGTTCTTGAGCACCGACCGTGCCCTATGCACTCCACCCTCTCTCTCTCTCTTTTCCTCCCGACGACGCTGCACGGCCCCTTTGCAGAGCCACTCGATCGAACTCGAGCCCGCCGCAGTCCGGAAGGGTCAGCGCTCTACCTGCTACCAGCACGATTTGCTGGAACACCTTGACTGGGGAGCCAAGCCCAGCTCCCCACAGCCTCTCCTGCAACCCTCCGAACTCCGATGGATACTTGGGCGGTTGCCCGTGGTCGACGCCTGTTGTTCTGACTTCGACCTCCAAAAGCTTCTTCTCAGGGAAAGATCCCCGTGAGGTGATGCAGTACTGCAGGTGAGTTCAAACCTGTTCGTTGCCAATGTAGTGTCCGAGTATAAATAATACACGGACTGCAGGAGAACAATAATAATGGGTAACTTAAGACTGAAATACAGAAGCCTGTTATGGCTTTATATACAGGGGTGGTCACTGCCGGTAGTGCAGTATAGAATCAGTTCTTCTCTTAAAGGTACATACACAACAGAAACAAGTGAATATGAATATAGTTGGGTGTAATAGCACAACAGATACAGTTTGAGGAAGCTTGAGTTAATTGCAGCTATTAGCCTGTAGTGCCTCAATGGTCTTATTTCATCTGTGTGCATTAGTTTAACTGTCTCACAGTGTTGAACACATTAACACCTCCAAACCAATTCCACAGAAGACACAAGATCAATCTTCACCAATTACCCAAATTGTTCTATTGGTTATCATTGTAATCCCAACTTGCTTTACTTAGCACCAATCCTGATTAAAATTGTGGGAAAATGTTAAGAGAATTTGTCAAAAATATAGGCCAGTTAGAATGACTCTGTGGATTAGCACACTCTGTTTTCATCTTTGGACCCTGAGTTTAACTCCAGCATAGACTGATGGGATTAAATCTCCTCTTAAAGTCTGTAAGTGAAATATATTTGAGGAGCCTGGTCTCAGTTCCCACTGGGCGTCAGTCCACAACATGAAACTTCTCATCATTTGACACCAATTGCAGTCTTGGGCATAAAGGCTGAAAGGATGGTAGTTGGGAAAAACGCAAAACTGGTAACAGACACGATATTGGAAGAGGCCACTGACCCTACTCTTCTGTAGTTTGGATCTGTGCTGTGTTGAAGCGAAATTAAGGTCTTTCCGGTTGGCCACTGAAACTTTGGCGGAAGATCGCGTTTCCGCCAATTTTCTGCTGATGCTGGATGATTGGAAGAACCCCCAGAGAAAATTCCTGCCGTAGATATTTTAATATATAACTTTTCAGTATGGTTGCAGGAAGTACCAATGGCATTCTGCCATGCATCTACATTGCCTATATGTCCACATTTCTGGCCACAACCTCCTACGGCTTTTGAGCTACCACCTGTGAAAATATTTTGCAGAGAATACGACCAACTATGTACATTGTTCAGCTGTGAGGCCACAGAGCTAAGTACAATTGAGCTTGATGTATCTGGGCAAGCCCTACTGAGGAAGTGAACGGGACTTGGTGCAAGTTAGGATACGAGCAACAGAGTTTTGGATGAGCTCAAATTTATGTAGGGTAGAAGATGGGAGACCGGTCAGGGGAGCATTGGAATAGTCAAGTCTCGAGGTAACAAAGGCATGGATGAGGGTTTCAGCAGCAAATGAGCTGAGGCTGAGGTGGAGTCGGGCGATGTCACTGTAATCAGATTTTACCAATGTGAGATGTTTCCACTATGCCTCTCTAGAGCTGGCATTTCCATTTTTATGAAAACTGGAAGCAATGACCAATTCTTGTTGAAATTTATGAGCTGCTGACTAAATCACGAGAACTTGCAGTTATGAAAAATGAAAACCCTGAGAATGGAAGTTTGTTAGCTGCAATGGAAAATCTGCAGTAATGATCCTTTGGCAGATCTCAACAAGCTAAAGAGCAACTTGACCAGTGCAAATGTCAAAAAAACTTTAGTGGGTTGTATAATTTTAAAGGAAAATGTTTTAACACAAGTTTGAAAAATCAGACTGTGCCCACGCTGAAAAGCTTTCTTATGGAGGAAGGACGGCAGTTTTTTTGGGGGGGGATGGGGGTCGGGGGTCGGCTGTTCATTAATTATGCAAATAAGGCAACAAGTGCGTCACTGAAAGAGTGAACTCCGTGCCAGCAACTACTTGTGCCTCGAATGTAATATATGCTCCAAGACAATTCTCACGCAAGAAAAAACAATGGGGGAGGGGAGGATTGGGGAAACGGATATCGAATTAAATATGGTAACCTGAAGACCCAGTTGAAAGGTTTCGGGAGAGAATTCAGAGTTTGTATTGAGATGGTTGAAAACAATGCCACTCATAGGAGCATGGCAGTGTGGGAGTGGAGGGATTCACAAGAGGCCAGAGTCAGAATACAGGAGGTCATGAGCTGGCATACTAAAAGTGGTTTCACAGATAGGGCACAGTGAGCTCAGGGAGGAACTTGTGAATGAGAGCGAGGTTCCCTAAAATTTGGAAGGAGGGTCCGCCTGGTACGCCAAAAAAATAAAGGGTAAGATCTTGAGACATACCAATCATCACCTTTTAACTGCAAATCTTTCAAGGAAGAGCTTGTGTTTATCTAAAGACATATTCCATAGCTTCAGTTCTAATGCAAACTCAGTGGTCTCCTGTAGTTGGTTAGTTTCATAATTAACAATGAAGTAGTCACATATGCTGTTAATTGTTATTGTAAGATTGATCAGAATGTTTGTTAAATACATTGTGAGAACATTTTCAAAATAACTGTAGAAGACTTTAAGGACGGTCAGAATCTTACCGACGTTCACTTTAACAATATATACTTTTTTAATGTGCCCTGTCCTTGTTTGAGGTTCTCATACACCCTTTTATCCACTTGCTCTTCATCCTTTCTGTGAGTTGAATATTGCTGCTCTGGGTGTTTTGTGTTGCTTTCCTTATGATTTTTACAACAGGAGGATGTAAAGGAATTTCAAAATTATGTTGAATCCTGCAGTTTAAACAAAGTTGAATGGGACTAATTCTTTCCTTCATAAGCAACCATGACATATTTCTGTGAAGCATTCTAGTAGCCAAACATATATTCCCAACAAAGAATTACAAAAAGCCCTAAAGGAGTTCTGCTTTCTTTCAAAAGTAAGTTAGTTCAACAATTCAGAGGCAGACAGTATTTGCTCTCTGTTCACCTTTATCTGTGCTGCTCAAAAGACCATTAGACCAGACATTCTTCCACACCCTTAAGGACCCCATGGCACAGACAGAACTAATACAGAATGTGTGGCTTGAACCTTGGAAACCCTAGCTACTGTTGTTTTGAAGGCTTTCTTCAATTGCTGCAATCCTTTTTTTCATTATCTAAGTTTGAACAACAATTAACCAGTGATTTACACAGAACTTGAGGAATGAATAGAATCCTTAGGTTTAACAGGGTGACTTAATCATCAGCAGTCATTTAAAAAGTAGCATTTTAGTTAAACACTGGAATGTATTCTGCTTTATGTCATAATGTCCAGAATCCTTAGATGCAGACATACCTCCACAGAAAGCTATGAAGCAGTTGGAGTGAGTACCCAAGGCTATTTACTTCAATGCTTGATCCACCACCTTGCTCAAAATATATCCCCCACCCCCCATCCCCCGCCTCCCTGCCCCCGCCAATGTATGTAGACAATACTTCTGTTCTGCCTTGGTCTCAGAATTCCTAAAGAAAAGTTTCAGTTACTAGTTCACTGTTCATGACTAATCTTTGAGGAATGTAGACCAGTTCTTTGATCATGTTTCCATAAACCATTCCTCTACCTCTTCACATTTTTTCTTTAGCTATTTTCAGTGTTATTGGTCTTATTTTGCAGTTGTCCTAATATATATATGAAATTTCAGCGGTTATCTGGTTCTTTCCATGAGTTGAATATGTTATGACAATCGCATCTCTATTTTTTCTGGAATTCCTGGAAAATGATGATTAAGATGGTAGAAAAATTGTGTGGTTTACAACATGTCATGAAATTACTGTACTTGAGGTTATCAGCATTAAATGACAGCCATGTATTTTTATGAACCTGGCTGCTTAGAAATGGTAGTGTGCCACTAGTGCAAGTGAAAATGGCAGAATTCATTCACAACACTAAACTCTTAGCCAGAACACGCACTACTCCTTATTAATGGCTAAGGTTTCAACAACAGCAAAGAAACTAAACTAGAAAAGGTTAGGTTGAATGAAAAAGAAGCTATATCTAGGGAACAAAAGAGAACAAACTGCTTAATTAAACACATAGTTAAGAGTTAAGAACATTTCAGTTTGTGGAAAATTAGTCATCGCAATATAGAGTTTAGAGAGAATGGCACAGTTCCATTGAAGTAAAACTCATGGATGTAGTCCTACATTTTCTTTCCAATGGGTGCAGTGCTAAATTAGCACCAAATTAAATTAGGAAGAGAGTAGTTAAGTTCATGGAGGCCTCAGTAGAGGTACTATTGTATGAAATAAGGAGAAGATGTGAGAGTCTGTTTAGCACACAAGACAAGGAACTGGGAAAGTCTACAGTACCAGTGAAAAGAAATAATAGAGGCAGTGAGTGCCACATCCAGAATTCTGTAGATGGCATCAATTCAGAAAAATGATTAATGATATGGTCAGCTAAGGTAAGTGGAACAATGCTCATCAATTTCTATGGCCAAATTGAATACATAAGTAACAGTGCCACCCACCATGCCTTCCCAGTGTTCCTCTAAATACCTATCCCCATCCCTTACGATGTCTGAAGACAATGGTGAAAGCAGTCAGGCTGAGGACATACAGGGGGTGAAATTGGGTATTGCCCCATTTGGGACGCTAACTTTTGAAATTTTGAAAATTTAGCGCCAGGCGCTAAGGATTCTGAACTTCTACTAAATTGGGTGTTAGTGCCCCAGGAAGGAAGTGCGGTGCTAAATCAAGCGCTAATGACCTCAGTGGGGCATTAAAGGATTTCAGGTGCAATGCATTCAGCAATGACCCTTCACACTGGCTCCTTCCAGCTCTTAAAGGGAAGATTGCATCATTGTGCAAATGTTCATTTTCATCATTGTTGGCTTTGAGGCAACCTGCGAGCAAGTGAATCCCCTGATGGCTATAGCTGCTCCCACTCCCAGGAAGAGAGCTCATCGGTTCACAGACATGACATTGGAGGCATTGGTGGCTGGAGTGGAGTGAAGCTAAGGAGGGCAATGCTGTTCCCAGCCACTGGAAGAAGGCCATCGCCTCAGGTGTTCAAGGCAATGTGGAGGGAAGTCGCCCAGGAGGTCTTGGCCAGTAGTGTGGTGGAACGCAGCCTGACACAATGCCGTAAGAAATTCAACAACCTCAGTCGGGTGGTCAAGGTGAGTACATGCTTCAACAGCTCCTACATACCAGCATCTGAACCTCAGTCTGTGCACACCGAGCAAACTATCACACTGCCACCACTCACCCACCAAACATCTTCACCTACTCAAACATCCACATCTCATGCCTTGCCTGCAATCACAGCTATTCAACAACAGCCGACATATCTCCCAAACACATAGCTGGACTCTGACTCAAATATATTTGTTTCTCTTACAGGCCAAGATGGCCCACAATAGGAGGGAGCAGCAGAGAACAGACGGTGGTGATGCACAGCTCCAGCAGCTCTCAGACCTGGAGGAATGAGTGCTGCGACTCATTGGGCAGCAGATGGTGGGCGCCGTGGCCGTCAGTGATGTCAACCCCCATTGGGGGCAAAAACAGTATTCTCAGCACCTCTACGATAGCAAAATACTGCGGATGTTGGAAATCCGAAATAACAACAGAAAATGCTGGAAAAACTCAGCAGGTCAGGCAACATCCGTGGACAGAAATTTGAGTTGACGTTTCGGGTTGAATGAGGAAAATTATGTGGCAAACGCAGATTGGGTGACCGCTTTGCGGAACACCTCCGTTCAGTCCGTAAGGGTGACCCCGAGCTTCCGGTCGCCTGTCATTTTAATTCAACGCTCCATTCCCACTCGGACCTCACCGTCCTTGGCCTCTTGTATTGTTCCACGGAAGCTCAACGTAAACCCGAGGAACAGCACCTCATCTTCCGATTAGGCACTCTGCAGCCTTCCGGACTCAATATCGAGTTCAACAATTTCAGATCATAACCTCGGCCCCTATTTCATTTTTTCTTGTAATTTTTCCACTCCTTTCCCCCCCCCACTTTCCTTTTGTTTCGCTCTCACACCTGGCAGCTATCTCTTGCCCTGCCAGTACACTTTACACCCAATCTCAGCCTATTACCATCTCGTCAAGCTTCTAATACCTTTTATTGTCTCTTTTTTACTTCTTTTGTTTCTTTTATTCTTTTGTCCGATCGCAGCCCTGCCTCCGATCTATCTGTTCTTTCCAGTTTTGAAGAAGGGTTCGACCCGAAACGTCAACTCAAATTTCTGTCCACGGATGTTGCCTGACCTGCTGAGTTTTTCCAGCATTTTCTGTTGTTTCCTCAGCACCTCTCCTTCTTTCATCCCACTTCCCCCTCACACCACAAACCTTTCTCACTTTCCACCTCCTGAGAATGTCTGCATTCCTTGCTCCATTCCTGCCCCCCTGCCCTCACCTTAACGTGAGTCTTGTGCCTTTATGCTTTCAAATGATCAGCAACCAGATGACCAGCCCATCCCTGAGCCCCCCACTGAGAGTGAGGAAGGAGAAGAGGAGGAGCAAAGCACCGCGTCACTGCATCTCTCACCCGCAGGCACCACCTCAGATACTGGCACTACGCGATCTTTAGAGGCAAGTTTAGTAGTGGGGTCTGCACTGGGTGATGCACCGGGGACGAGCGGGCTGCAACAAGGCCAGGAGGAAAGGGTAGCATGCGAGTTCTGCTCCACAGGACTCAGATGAGGACCTCGATGGGGAGGCGTTCATAAGAAGTGACCATGCACACTGAGATGATAGGTGCAATGGCAAGAGTGCCCGAGAGCCTCTCAGCAATGGTATAGAGCGTGGTGGAGTCCGCCTATCAACATTGCAGAGCTCTGCGCACACCATGGAGCCCATCATTTCCACTGTGCAGAGGATGGTCGACTCCCAGAGAGACCGTGGGGACTCAGACCTCATGCTGCGTGTCATGGGCGATGTGGCAGCTTCCATTGCAGCACAGGCGGAATCGACTTAACATCTTAATGCTGTAATGCAGTCAATGGTTGCTGCCATCGAGTCTCAGACTGCTCTCATGCAGTCTCAGTTTGATGCCACGAAAGCTCTGACTGCTACCATGATCGTTGGGCCCACCACAGTCCACCGGGGCTCTCACGATGTCGCAGCAGCCCAGCAATCTGTGCTCCAGCAGATTGGCAGGGATGCTGAGGTGCTGCCCCGGGGGAGTGGGAGTGGGTTAGTGGAGCAGGAACCTGCTGTCCTCTCTCAGGATGACAGCATTCCTGATCCCATCACTGCCACTCCGCTATTGTACTTGTTGCTGCCTGTCGTCCAGCCAGCCCAGACTGCTGCCGCCCAGCCTGAGGTGGTGCAGTGTACAGCCTGGCCTTCGAGGCCCAGAGCTGGTTGAGGGCATCTTGCAAGGCCATCTCTGGCACCGACGCTCAGCAGCCTTCCGCCAGCCCTGCTGCAGCCACTGGGGAGACACTACGTAGGAGCACTAGATTAGGAAAGGGGACTGTAAAGAGGGGAGGCAAGTGTTTCACAAGGGTGATTAGTCAATATTGTTGTATATATGTGGTTAATGGTTTTTGATAAATTTATTACTGGAATGTTGCAGATTTGGTGCTGTATCTCATTTCAGTTCTGGGATGTGGTATGGAATCACAAAGTGATGGAATAATGGCGATGTGCTCAGTAACCGGAACGAGGACTCGAAGTCACTGGAAACAAAGTCAAAGTCTGATGAGGCGGTCACGGACAAACCTTGCACAACGCCTATTGAATGGCTGCCTCCTCCATCGCTGCTGTTCATCCTCCTTTTCCTCTTCTTCCTCCTCCTCCTCCTCGTCCTCATCCTGAGGTGGTGTGGCCTAAGCCTGGTGGCAATTGCTGCGCCCTCATAATGGCCAAGTTGTGCAGCATGCAGCAGACGATGACAAAACGTTACACCCGCTCAGCCGAGTACTGGAGGGCTCCTCCCGAGCAATTAAGGCAGTGGAACCGTTGCTTCAGCACTCCCATGGTCTGCTCAATGATGTTCCTGGTGGCAGCATGGCTCTCATTATATGAGTGCTGGCCAGGAGTGTTGGGGTTGCGGAGGGGAGTCATGAGCCAGGTGGAGAGAGGACAGCCCTTGTCTCCAGCAGCTAGCCGCAAGCTTGAACTGGTGGCTAGAATAGATCTGGCACCGGTCTGGCACAGGATGAAGGCATCGTGGCTGCTGCCAGGATAGCAGGCATTGATGGTCAGGATTCACCGTATGTGGTCGCACAGCAACTGCACATTAAGTGAGAAAGACTTGCATTTATATAGCGCCTTTCATGACCACCGGAATCTCAAAGCGCTTTACAGCCAATGAAGTACTTTTGGAGTGTAGTCATTTTGTAATGGGAAACACGGCAGCCAATTTGCGCACAGCAAGTTCCCACAAACAGCAATGTGATAATGAACAGATGATCTGTTTTTGTTATGTTGGTTGAGGGATAAATATTGGCCAAGACACCGGGGATAACTCCCCTGCTCTTCTTCGAAATAGTGCCATGGGATCTTTTATGTCCACCTGAGAGAGCAGACGGGGTCTCGGTTTAACATCTCATCCGAAAGACGGCAACTCCGACAGTGCAGCACTCCCTTAGCACTGCACTGGAGTGTCAGCCTAGATTTATGTGCCCATAACCTTCTGACTCAAGGCGAGTGTGCTACCGACTGAGCCACAGCTGACACTGAGTGGTAGCCTTTGCAGTTACAGAATACCTCAGGATTGTTATGAGGTGGCCGCAAAGCGACATGGATGCAGCCAATGATGCCCTGCACCATGGGGAAGCCCGCTATCCTGGCAAAGCCACATGCACGCTCGCGTTGCTTCTCTCTGGTCATGGGGGAGGAAATGTAGTCCCTTCTCCTTCTGTATAGAGCATCTGTGACCTGGCGGATGGAGCAATGGACGGCAAACTGGGAGATGTTGGAGATGTCGCCTGTCGCACACTGGAATGATCCGCTGGCATAGAAATTGAGGGTGACGGTGACCTTGACTGCAACTGAGAAGCTCAAGGTTTGGCTGCCGGAGGTGGCAGAGCTCAGTGACCGTGTCCTTGCTGAAGCAGAACCTTCTAACACACTGGTCCTCAGTGAAATTCATGTAGGAGGACTGCTGCTGGAATACCTTGGGTGGGTAAGGCCTTCTGTTGAGAGCCCTGTTGGCCCTCCTACCTCTGGCCACATTTTGCACTCTTTCTCTGTGCTTCAGTTGCCTCTGACATTGATGCTGGAGGGCGAGGTCCAGTGCCAGTACAACCTCCATGAAAGGATACAAATATTGCACTTTCAATCTCCCCTCAATGAAACTCAATAATCTTTATGTGCCAGAAAACCCGTTGAAATGCGAAACGTGCAAATCGGTCAAAAGGCCCCTTTGCCAATGGCCAACGACAGCTACACAGGAAGTGGATGCCTTTAATTAGCACTCCTCCAGGGGACATTCGACTGAAAGCCACCTCCTCTACCTGTCGTTGTTAATGGCAGGTGCACAAGCAGGGGGCGAGAGGGAATTTTTCATCTTGGGCACTACCGGGGTGCTGCGCACGGCAATGACATCACGATTTCTGGGCACAGAAGATCGGGGCGCAATGTCTTACCGTCGCCGCAAAACTTCCGCTGAATTTAGCGGGAGGCGATGATATCACCACGCCCAGTCACAAACCCATTTGCACCCCGTTAGCACCCCCAGAGGCACTAACGGGAGGTGCAAAGGAGCCCTATGTCTAGCCCACAGTCTTCAACAGGTCCCACTGGGCAATGGCCTTCTCAAGCCTACAGCACCAGCTTTCTACTTCTGAACCTCCTTCTCCTGGCATAGCAACTAGCAAAAGTAGGCGATTGAGACTGAAGGATGATATCTTAGCAGGTTCCTCTAATGAGGCCATATGGGTAGAACTTAAAAACAAAAAGGGGACAAGCACTTTGCTGGAACTGTACTATAGGCCCCCAAACAGTCAGGGGGAGATAGAGGAACAGATATGTAGCCAAATCTCAGAGAAGTGTAGAAATAATAGGGTAATAATAGTAGGGGATTTCAACTTCCCCAATATTAACTGGGATAGTCAGAGTGTGAAAGGCTTAGAGGGTGCGGAATTCTTAAAGTGCATCCAGGAGAGTTTTTTGCGCCAGCATGTAGAAAGCCCTACAAGAGAGGGGGCGGTACTGGATCTAATTCTAGGGAATGTAGTTGGGCAAGTGGTAGAAGTGTCAGTAGGAGAGCATTTTGGTGAGATTTAAGGTAGTCATGGAAAAGGACAAAGATGGACCGGAAATAAATTGGGGGAAGGCCGATTTTAATATGATAAGGCAGGATCTGGCCAAAGTGGACTGGGATCAGCTACTTGTAGGAAAATCCACATCAGAAAGGAAATAGAGAGAATACAACGCCAACATGTTCCCATAAAGGTCAAAGGTGGGACCAACAAGCCTAGGGAACCCTGGATGTCAAGGGATATACAAGAATTGATTAGGAAAAAAAGGGAGGCTTTTGACAGATACAAAGGACTAAAAACAGTGGAAGCCCTAGAGGAGTATAGAAAGTGCAGGGGGGTACTTAAAAACGAAATTAGGAGAGCAAAATGGGGCATGAAAATACACTGGCAGGCAAAATAAAGGAAAATCCCAAGGTGTTTTATAAGTATATTAAGGGCAAGAGGATAACTAGGAAAAGAGTAGGGCCCATTAGGGACCAAAGTGGCAATCTGTGTGTAGAGCCGGAAGATGTAGGTGAGGTTTTAAATGAATATTTTGCATTTGTGTTCACTATGGAGAAGAACGATGTAGGCATAGAAATCAGGCAGGGGGATTGTGATATACTTGAACAAATTAGTATTGAGAGGGAGGAGGTACTCGCGGTTTTAGAGGGCTTAAAAGTGGATAAATCCCCAGGCCCAGACGAGATGTATCCCAGGCTGCTGTGTGAGGCAAGGGAGGAGATTGCAGGGGCTCTGACACAAATTTTCAGAACCTCTCTGGCCACAGGGGATGTGCCAGAGGACTGGAGGACAGCTAACGTAGTACCATTATTCAAAAAGGTTAGTAGGGATAAACCAGGGAATTACAGGCCAGTGAGCCTAACATCAGTGGTAGGGAAATTATTGGAAAAAATTCTGAGGGACAGAATTAGTCTCCACTTGGAGAGGCAAGGATTAATCAAGGATAGTCAGCATGGCTTTATCAGGGGGAGATCATGCCTAACCAATTTGATTGAATTTTTTGAGGTGTGTGGATGAGGGTAGTGCAGTTGATGTAGTCTACATGGACTTCAGTAAGGCTTTTGACAAAGTCCCACATGGGAGACTGGTCAAGAAGGTAAGAGCCCATGGGATCCAGGACAATTTGGCACATTGGATCCAAAATTGGCTTAGTGGCAGGAGGCAGAGGGTGATGGTCGAAGGTTGTTTTTGTGACTGGAAGCCTGTGTCCAGTGGTGTACCGCAGGGATCGGTGCTGGGTCTTTTGCTGTTTGTAGTGTACATTAATGATTTAGATATGAATGTAGGAGGTATGATCAGCAAGTTCGCAGATGACACGGAAATTGGTGGAGTGGTAAATAGCGAGGAGGGAAGCCTCAGGCTACAGGACGATATAGATGGGTTGGTTAGATGGGCAGAACAGTGGCAAATGGAATTTAACCTTGAAAAGTGTGAGGCGATGCATTTTGGGAGGACTAACAAGGCAAGGGAATACACAATGAATGATAGGACCCTAGGAAGGGCAGAGGATCAGAGAGTCCTTGGTGTGCATGTACATAGATCTCTGAAGGCAGCAGGACAGGTAGATAAGGTGTTTAGAAAGGCATATGGGATACTTGCCTTCATTAGCCGAGGCATAGAATATAAGAGCAGGGAGGTTATGATGGAGCTGTAAAAAATGCTAGTTAGGCCACAGCTGGAATACTGTGTGCAGTTCTGGTCGCCACACTATAGGAAGGATGTGATTGCATTGGAGAGGTTGCAGAGGAGATTCATCAGGATGTTACCTGGGCTGGAGTGCTTCAGCTATGAAGAGAGACTGGACAGGCTGGGGTTGTTTTCCTTAGAGCAGAGAAGGCTGAGGGGGGACCTGATTGAGGTGTACAAAATTATGAGGGGCATAGATAGGGTAGATAGAAAGGAACTATCCCCTGAGTAGAGGGGTCAATAACCAGGGGGCATAGTTTCAAGGTAAGGGGCAGGAGGTTTAGAGGGGATTTGAGGAAAAACTTTTTCACCCAGAAGGTGGTTGGAATCTGGAACTCACTGCCTGGAAGGGTGGTAGAGGCAGGAACCCTCACAACATTCAAGAAGCATTTAGATGAGCACTTGAAACGCCATAGTATACAAGGCTACGGACCAAGTGCTGGAAAATGGGATTAGAATAGACAGGGCTTGATGGCCGGCGCAGACACGATGGGCCGAAGAGCCTCTTTGTGTGCTGTATAACTCTATGACTGTATGACTATGACTTAATGTAGGCACCGTGGTCACAGTGATAATAGAAAGTGTCCCATTCAAATACACATGCATTCCTCTACCTCTGTATGATGAAGATCCTTTCTAATGTTGAGGTGACAAAGGATGCAGCAAGCCACAATTATTCAGGAAACCCTTGCAGGTCTCTACTTGCAGTGGATTACATGCCTCTGATACCTAAAGTGATGAATCCCTCAGTTCCACTGTGGTGTCAGAGGGAGGTATCAATTGACACATACCAGCCAGCAGTGTTTCAAGCTGACAGTTAACATTCTCCCGTTGTCAATGTTTGCTAACAAAAATCAGCGTAAGATTTCACTTCCAGTGCTTTCTTGAGGTCCCCCAGAATACTGCAGATCAGAGCCCTTCTGTCCATTGCCGATCTTCAGTGCAATTATGGCCACGTGATCAGGTGTCTCGGACTCTTGAGCATATATGGGACACCGAGCATATAAGTATAATACAATTAACTATGCTAAGTACAGCAGATTTGTATGCATCTAGAAATATGAAAACAGGGACTTTATGCTGGGTTGTTGTTTGGGTGTTAATAATAGCATCAGTAATAAAACAAATTTGAAACAGACGCATGGGCTCGATTTTCATTGCGCCGTGGAGGCGGGCTTGGAGGTGTGCGGGGGGTTAAAATCCCGATTCCGAGCAATTTAACTCAGTCGTGTCTGATGGTCCCAACTCCGTCCCGCATCCAACAGGCGGGACTGGTCATTAAGGCCCTTAACAACCACTAAATGGCCTCTATAATCCTATGTTGAAAGGCCCTTGTGAATTTAACCCTTTTCCCACATGAAACACGCCTGGTGGGAAACATGAATGTGAAACCTGGCGGGAGCACTATTGGATTGCTGACTATTAACTGCAGGTCAACCATTAAAGAGGAGATTTGATCAGCCATCATTTGCAGGTGGCAGGACTTAGTGGTCTCAGGTCTGGGGCAACTTTTAGAAGGCTTAACCACACCTGCGGAAGGTTGGAGCCTCACACACATCTCCAGTGTGACCTCCTGAGAAACCCCTCTCGCCACCTTCACTCAGCGCTTTCTCAACGGAGGCATATACCAGAAGCATGGGAGCCATTTATTTCCTTCCCATCTGGGCATTAGAGGAGCTCGAGCACCAGCCGCGGCAACAGCAGAACCAGGAATAACAGCAGCACCAGCAACAGCAGCAGCAGCAGGAGGAGCGCCAGGCTGCTGCTCACCCACCTGAAGCTGCACAGGCCAGAAGGGGCCAGCGCCTGGAAGTGGCTGGAGAGCACCTTGCTGCAGATCAGGGGGGCCATAGGGACCCGTATCTGCAATGGCAGCCCTACTCAGAAGGGCTTCCATGAAGGTCTGGTTTCTCTGTTCAATAAATGCCCATCGCTCCTCAAGAGATGTCATTCTATTCTGAACAATGACCATGTTTTCCATACCCTGGCGACTAAGCTCCTCCATGGCCATAGCCATCCTCTCCTCTACCATAGCCATCCTCTCCTCTACAGTAGCCAGCCTTACCACGGAGGTAGCAATCCTTTCCACGGAGGTAGCCATCCTTTCCGTGGTGATGCGTTCATGCGCCAATGACTCCACAAAGGCTCTGCTCATGTTCACTATGGACTCCTCCATTCGCGCCACACTCGCAGCAACCCTAGAGACAAAACCAGCCAGAGACTCCTGCATCTGTGCCTGGAGTTCCATCACCTCTGATCTTATGGATGGACCCAGAGGCAGAGGGTCGACATGCTGCTGAGCCGAGCTGGCAGCGTCCTGCGCCCTCCGACTCAGACTCTCCACTGCTGTCCCTGTCTCCACAATCTGCTGATGCTCACTTGTGAGCTGTGATACACCAGGTGACAACACTACTCTATGTCCCGAAAGTCCCACCGAGGTGTGAGTGTCTGCGCTGGTGCTGGGTACGCTGAATTCTGCTGACGCTGCGCCCTCAGAGGTTGCAGCTTCCTCTGAGGAGTCTGGCTGCTCAGCCTCTTCTTCCTGGCTACGGGAGATGGATGCATGTGATGGTCCTGTGGGGGAGTAAAGGAAAGTCAGAAATGTGATGCAAAGGCTACATGCACATAGCTTTTTGTAGATGCTCATAAGTCCATCTGTTACAGCTTCACAATCATTATCAGCGACTCATGCAACGCCAAAGAGAGAGATGGGAAACTTTTCTGTCACCAGCTTGCTGTGTTACACCCGTCTGTCCATCCCCCACGCGCAAATCATCCTCTATTCCCATAATTTCCAGGACGGCCTCCTCCCAGGGGGTCAGGTGGGCTATTGAGGCTGCCCTTCCTCCTGATCTGGCTCGCTCTCTTTTGTTGTGAGCTCTCTTTTCCTGCAATGAGGGAGACAAGTGGAGGTTGAGTGAGAATGAAGGAGTGAGTGTAGAGATTGCATAGCATACATACTTAGAAGGAGACAAAGATGGAGTGAGGTTGCAAGACCAAGGGCCCTCCCTGTGTGTTGTCAGTTGTGTTCAAAGCATCAGAGTGATAGGGAGTGCGAGGGCTGTATGGTTGAATAGTTAGGTGAATGTGAGCATAGAGAGAGAGGGAATGGGTAAGGGTGCATGGATGTCAGTGTCAAGTGGGATGTAGAGGAAGAGATTGCTAAAGCTGAGTGCTGGTGAGGAAAGGCAATGGGGATCAGATTGAGGGTGATGGGAAATTCATACTCACTTTTCCAGTGCGCTGAAGGTCATGAAATCTTTTCCTGCACTGTATCCAGGTTCTGCGGGTGACTCCCAAAGAGTTGACCTCCTCAGCCGCCCGCATCCACACTGCCTTGGTCTGAGTGGGAGGTCTCTTCCTCCCTGATGAAGGGAAGAGTACCTCCCTGTTGGCCCTAGCCCCATCCACTAATGCCTGCAATGCCACCTCGTCAAAGCGAGGAGCTGATCTGGCCCTCCCGCTGGTCATATTTGCTGCAGCTCCCTCACACTGTACAGTCAAGAAGCTTGGCAGTCTGCAGAAGAAGCAAGGTTTGCTGTGGACCTTAAATGCTGCAGCAATGATGATGTCATCTGAGGGGACTTTCAGTCATGAAAAACCCATTTGCAAAGGCTTCCCACACGTTGGAAATCAATTTGCCAATTGAATTAAAAATGCATCAATCTCCCACATCCATTTAGATTCGTGTGGGAAACACAAAATTCGGATAACACGACACCATCCCGCACCTGAGTTAAAATCACCCCAATGTATAAAGTAAATATGCAATTATAACCAAGATTAACTAAAGTTAACATTTTTAATTGTGAGATTAATCGCAATTAATTTTTGTAACTACTTGACAGCCCTACTATATAGTTATATGCGTTGCCTATCTGCGGTGATTCATTACAACATGTGGACAGAGCTTACTTCTCTTCGTGCTTATTGGTTAGATTTTTTTGTTGTAATTTAACCCATGTTGAGATGTGGGAATGATGTAGGCAGTCTTATATTTGTATTGGCAGTGGTCCAGAGTTACTTCATTCTTGGTGGAAATTTTATGGATGATTCATTAATCGCTAGCCATATGACAATGATTATATGAAAAACACAACAGAACTATATAAGAAAAACTATTGATTCGAGTCTCTTGGTACTTCATAGTCAAACGATGGTTAGGTATGCTTCATTAGCTCGCCTTGAAAATCTGGCCTTTGATCCTCAAGGAAAAGAATACTTTTGGTTTTGACTGTTTACAGTTCACATAGCTGTACCACAAGGAGTTCCTGACATTGTGCTTCAGACGTACTTCAACCCAGACACTGCATTGAAGTGGTGGTTGACTGTCTCACGGCAGAGTAAAGTGGGGCTGGATCATAACTTTGCATTTGGGAGCACTCTGCATGTGGAGTCTGTCAAGCGGAGGGACATAACACTGCTTGTGAATAGCATTGCTGCTGTGTGATGGTTATGTGGGCAGCAGGCTCACCAACTGAAAGCACCCCAATGGAGACAGAATAAATAAAAGTGAACAGAACAATGGTATTTGCTTCTGAAAGAATGTTTAAAATAAAACGAACCTGACCCTTTGCAATCCTGGAGCAATACACAACAAAGCCTGCAAGAAGAGAAACTGAGGGCCACCAAGAATGCCCATGTATAGAGACCCAAAAAACATTCGTGCCCGAGGCACAGTTTCAGGGTCCAAGCTCTAGAAATGAAGGAGAAGATAAGCTCAAGGTCTCTGAGGTCCATAAGGGAGAAGAGGGGAGTTTATAGATAACTTTTATCATTTGTTTTTGAGATATGTTGAAATGTATCTGTGTTTATTATGTTATAAATTTAATTTTTAGAGCATTGTAGAGCGAGTGGAAAATTAACATTTTTGCAGGTATTTGTTTTGTTGCTTGTGTGGTGGTTGCTAATGATTCACTGTTTGCTTTCTAGAGAAAGTTATTTTTTTTACTACTAGTGCTGTTTGGCATGCTTGCACCCTACAAACATTTACAATAGTCCATACACTTGCTCTATGGTGTGAGCCATACACAAAGCTTTAAATTATATATTATATACAACACATACTAAGTAAATGTAGGTAGTCGCTCCAAGGGGTTTTGCGGAAGAAAGTTTGCTTCTTCACCAAGGATTTATTTTATTGCAATATTAACAGAAGTAGATTTACAATCCCACATTCTTGCTTTTGTCCTGGAGTTTTATTCTTGAAGCTAAAAGAAACTTTTACAGTATAAGAACAATAGTGTCAGCTGTGGCTCAGTGGGTGGCACTCTCGCCCAAATCAGAAGGTTATGGGTTCAAGTCCCACTTCAGTGACTTGAGTACGAAAATCTAGGCTGACACTCCAGTGCAGAGCTGAGGGAGTGCTACATTGTCAGCGGTGGCGTATTTCACACACACACAGAAACACACAGAAACCCCACAGTGCAGATAGAGGCCATTTCGGCCCATCGAGCCTGCACCGACACATATCCCACCCGATCCCCGTAACCCCTACATATCCCACCCTATCCCCGTAACCCCGCGTATTTAATCCCCCTAACACTAAGGGTCAATTTATCATAGCCAATCAACCTTTTCAGACGAGATGTTAAACTGAGGCACCATTTGCCCACTCAGGTGGACGCAGCCCATTTTATTTATTGTTCCTATGAGAAATTATGGCTATCTGAAATTAGAATTGTTCAAATAAAATGCACTTTCTGTATTTTTGGTTTTAGGTAAATATTTGAAACATTTTGTGATCAGAAGTGTTTAGAGATTGATTTATTAATATTTGTAAATAACCTAATTTATCAACAATCTTCAAACTTAAGATTTTCAATTGGTGCGATAAATGGTCTCTGAAACCTATTTTCAGTCAATGATGATGGTGGTATTCATGGGTCTCAATGTATGAATGGGACTGATGGAAGAGATGCTATATTTGGCAAAGGTAATGGTCACCTGAGCTGTTAACTGTTGTCCATTGAACTTCTCAACAGCTGAATGATTAGTTCCTTGTGTAGACAAGGCTTCTGTTTCTGGCATGTACTGCCGCATCCCCTTGATTGGTCCAAAAATCTGTACTTTTGACTCAGGATGCCGATACATCTGCTCCACCCAGACCCTGGTAGCTGGGTATGTCTTTATATATTGTTCTTCAGGCCTTGTTCATTAGGGTAATCAGCTAAGTTTGAAGGGATTGCTTGGTTTGTATACATGGGTGACGGCATAAAGGCAGGTTATGATTGAGTGTCAAAGGTGCAAATGCACCTGCCTGGAATGCACCTGCTGATCTTCCTCCTGCTCCTCAAATATCTGAAAATAAAGAGGAATGCCAAGAAAAATATCCAGGTAGGCAGCAACAACTAACATTTATAGAGTGCCTGTAATGGAGTAAAATGCCCCGAGGTGCTTCACAGGAGCATAATAAGACAAAGATTAACACCAAGCCAAAGAAGGAGACATTAGGACAGGTGACTAAAAGCTTGGTCAAAAAGTTAGATTTTAAGGAGCATCTTAAAGGAGGAAAGAGAGGTAGAGGTGGAGTGGATTAGGGAGGGAATTCCAGAGCTTAGTGCCTAGATGGCTGAAGGCACGGCCACCACTGGTGGGGCAAAGGAACTGGGGGATGTAAAAGAGACCAGAGTTAGAGGTATGCAGAGTTCTCGGAGGATTGTAGGGCTGGATGAGGTTAAAGAGATAGGGAGGGGTGAGGCCATGGTGGGATTTGTACATGAAATTGAGAATTTTAAATTGGAGATGTTGGTGGACTGAGAGCCAATGTAGGTCAGTGAGCACTGGGGTGATGAGTGAATGGGACATGGTGCGAGTTAGGATATGGGCAGCAGAGTTTTGGATGAGCTTAAGTTTATGGAGGGTGGAAGATGGGAGGCCGGCCAGGAGAGCATTGGAATAGTCAAGTCTAGAGGCAACAAAGGCTTGGATGAGAGTTTCAGCAGCAGATGAGCTGAGGAAGAGGCAAAGATGAAGTTGGACGTTGTGGAGGTGGAAGTAGCCGGTCTTTGTGATGGAGAGGATATGCGGTCGGAAACGCAGCTCAGGGTCAAAATATGATGCCGAGGTTGAGAACAATATGGTTCAGTCTGAGACAGTGGCCAGGGAGTTTGTGGCAGAAGCTGAAGACAATAATTCAGTCTTCCCAATGTTTAACTGGAGGAAATTTTGGCTCATCCAGGCCTAGATGTCGGATAAGCAGTCTGACAACACAGAAGCAGTGGAGATGTCAAGAGAATTGGTGGTGAGGTAGAGCTGGGTGCTGTCAGCCTACATGTAGAACCTGATGTGTTTTCAGGTGATGTCACTGAGGGGCAGCATGTAGATGATAAATAGGAGCAGGAGAAGGATAGATCCTTGGAGGACTCCAGAGGTAACGATGCAGTCCCACTTAGCTGGACAAAGAAGGAGATACATTGGAGGAGCATGGTGTGGGCAACTGTGTCAAAGGTTGAAGGCAGGTTGAGAAGGACGAAGAGGAATAGTGCACCATTATCACTGTTACATCGAATGTCATTTGTGACTTTGACTAGGGCCGTTTCAGTGCTGTGGCAAGGGATTGGCATGGATTTGGTAGGTGACAACACATCCAGGGACTTTGGAGAAGAAAGGAAGGTTGGAGATGGGGTGGTAGTTTGCATGGACAAAGGGTTCAAGGGCGAGTTTTATGAGGAGCAGGTGATGATGGCCAATTTGAGAGATACAGGGACAGTAACTGAGAAGGGGTACCAGGAAGGTAAGTTGGGTGGTTAGCAGTTTAGTGGGAATAGGATTGAGACATGGACAAGGTGAGCTCAGAGAGGGCATGGGGGGAGATAGGAGAGAAACTAGAGAAGGATGCAAGTTCTGGGCTAGGGCAGGGAGGAACATTGGGGGAAGTTTGGCTTGGTGGGCAAGGCAAAGTGATACCTGGTGGTACTGCATGAAGGATGAGATGGCAGAGTTATCATTAGCCAGCAAAGCATGGTAGGCTGCACCTGCCAAGACGCCACCAATGATATTTGTAGACATTGTCACAACTACCTGGCAATGGCAGTAGGAAACAGGGTCCAGGTAGGCAGAAAGCCAATTGCAGATCCATGTTGTTTGCTTTAAGGGCACCTTTTTGCCAATATGCACCAGTGGGCTGGTACAATCAGTAAACGTATCAGTTACCTGCAGCTTCAAACCACCCTCCACCTCCTTCCAGGCATTCTGGGGGAGGTGGGACCAGTACAAACTGGGCAGTTTGCACCTGGGCGGAACCGGGACTGATGTCCTAGGGGAAGTGTTTGCTAGTGCTGTTGGGGAGGGTTTAAACTAAAATGGCAGGGGGTTGGGAACCTGTGCAGGGAGACAGAGGAAAGGGAAGCAAGGATAGAAACAAAAGACAGGAAGGAGAAAAGCAAAAGTGGAAGGCAGAGAAATCAAGGGTGTAAATCAAACAGGGCTATAGTAAATAATAATTCTAAAAGGACTAAGAGTGTTAAAAAAAAAGCCTGAAGGCTTTGTGTCTTAATGCGAGGAGCATTCGTAATAAGGTGGATGAATTAGCTGCGCAAATAGATGTAAACGGATATGATATAATTAGGATTACGGAGACATGGCTCCAGGGTGACCAAGGCTGGAAATTCAACATCCAGGGGTATTCAATATTCAGGAAGGACAGGCAAAAAGGAAAAGGCGGTGGGGTAGCATTGCTGGTTAAAGAGATTAACACAATAGTAAGGAAGGATATTAGCTCTGATGATGTGGAATCTGTATGGGTAGAGCTGAGAAATACCAAGAAGCAGAAAACGTTAGTGGGAGTTGTACACAGACTCCCAATCAGTAATGCTGAGGTTGGGGATGGCATTAAACGGGAAATTAGAGATGCGTGTAATAAGGGCACAGCAGTTATCATGGGTAACTTTAATGTACATATAGATTGGGCTCACCAAATTATTAACAATACTGTGGAAGAGGAATTCCTAGAGTGTATACGGGATGGTTTCCTGGACCAATATGTTGAGGAACCAACTAGAGATCAGGCCATCTTAGACTGGGTATTATGGAATGAGAAAGGATTAATTAGCAATCTTGTTGTGCAAGGCCCCTTGGGGAGGAGCAATCATAATATGATAGAATTCTTCATTAAGATGGAGAGTGAAGTAGTTGATTCAGAGAATTGGGTATTAAATTTAAATAAAGGAAACTATGATGATATGAGGCACGAGTTGGCTAGGATGGATTGGGGAATGTTACTTAAAGGGTTGACGGTGAATAGGCAATGGCAAACATTTAAAGATTGCACGGATTAACTACAGAATTTGTTCATCCCTGTTTGGCATAAACATCAAACAAAAAAGGTGACTCAACATTGGCTAACAAGGGAAATTAGGGATAGCATAAGATCCAAGGAGAGGACATATAAATTGGCCAGAAAAAGCAGCAAACCTGAGGATTGAGAGCAGTTTAGGATTCAGCGAAGGAGGACAAAGGGATTAATTAAGAGGGGGAAAATAGATTATGAGAGTAAGCTTGCAGGTAACATAAAAACTGACAGTAAAAGCTTCTATAGATATGTGAAGAAAAAAAGATTGGTAAAGTCAAGCGTAGGTCCCTTACAGTCAGAATCAGGGGAATTTATAATGGGAAACAAAAACATGGCAGACCAATTAAATACATACTTTGGTTCTGTCTTCACAAAGGAGGACACAAATAAACTCCCAGAGATGTCAGGGAACATAGGGTCTAATGAGAGGGTGGAACTGAATGAAATCACTATTTGTAGGGAAATGGTGTTAGGGAAATTGACGGGATTGAAGGCCGATAAATCCCCAGGGCCAGATAATCTACATCCTAGGGTACTTAAGGAAGTGGCCCTAGAAATAGTGGATGCATTGCTGGTCATCTTCCAAAATTCTATAGACTCTGGAACAGTTCCCATGGATTGGAGGGTAGCTAATGTTACCCCACTATTTAAAAAAGGTGGTAGAGAAAAAATGGGGAATTATAGACCGGTAAGTAGACATCGGTAGTGGGGAAAATGCTAGAGTCCATTATAAAAGATGTAATAGCAGAGCACTTGGAAAACAGTAACAGGATCGGACAAAGTCAAAATGGATTTACAAAAGGTAAATCACGCTTGGCTAATCTACTGGAATTTTTTGAGGATGTAACTGGTAGAATAGATAAGGGAGAACCAGTGGATGTGGTGTATTTGGACTTTCAGAAGGCTTTCGATAAGGTCCTGCATAAGAGACTAGCGTGCAAAGTTAAAGCACATGGAATTAGGGGTAAGGCATTGACTTGGATAGAAAACTGGTTGGCAGACAGGAAGCAAAGAGTTGGAATAAACGGCAATAAAAAGCAGCAAACCTGAGGATTGGGAGCAGTTTAGGATTCAGCGAAGGAGGACAAAGAGATTAATTAAGAGGGGGAAAATAGGGTCTTTTTCCGAGTGGCAGCCAGTGACTCGTGGGGTACCGCAGGGATCGGTGCTAGGACCCCAGTTATTCACAATATATGTTAATGATCTAGACGAGGGAACTAGATGTAATATCTCCAAGTTTGCAGACGACACAAAGCTGGGTGGGCATGTGTGCTGTGAGGAGGATGCAGAGAAACTCCAGTATGATTTGGACAGGTTGGGCGATTGGGCAGATGCATGGCAGATGCAGTATAATGTGGATAAATGCGAGGTTCTCCACTTTGGTGGCAAAAACAGGAAGGCAGATTATTATCTGAATGGCAATAGATTGGGAAAAGGGGAAGTGCAACGAGACCTGGGTTTCCTTGTGCACCAGTCGCTGATGGTACGCATGCAGGTGCAGCAGGCGGTTAAGAATTCAAATGGAATGCTGGCCTTCATAGTGAGAGGATTCAAGTACAGGAGCAAGGATGTCTTGCTGCAGTTGTACAGGGCCTTGGTGAGTCCATACCTTGAGTATTGTGTGCAGTTTTGGTCACCTTATCTGAGGAAGGATGTCCTTGCCATGGAGGGAGTGCAGCGAAGATTCACCAGACTGATACCTGGGGTGGCAGGAATGACGTATGAAGAGAGATTGGGTCAATTAGGCTTATATTCACTAGAGTTTCGAAGAATGAGAGGGGATCTCATTGAAACTTAAAAAATTCCAAAAGTACTAGACAGACTAGATGCAGGAAGGCTGTTCCTGATGGCGGGGGAGTCCAGAACCAGGGTTCACAGTCTTAGGATAAAGGGTAAGCCATTTAGGACAGCGATGAGGAGGAATTTCTTCACCCAGAGAGTGGTGAACCTGTGGAATTCTCTACCACAGAAGACAGTTGAGGCCAATTCATTAAATATATTCAAGAAGGAGTTAGATATATTTCTTAAGGCTGAGGGGATCAAAGGATATGGGGAGAAAGCAGGGACAGGGTACTGAATTTGGATGATCAGCCATGATCGCATTGAATGGCGGAGCAGGCTCGAGGGGCCAAATGGCCTACTCCTGGTCCTATCTTCTATGTTTTTATTTAAATACTTTGGTTCTGTCTTCACAGAAGAGGACACAAATAATTTCCCAGAAATTCTAGGGAACCAAGAAGGAGGAATTAAAGGAAATTAGTATTAGTTAAAGAAAAGTGCTGGAAAAATTAATGGGACTGAAAGCCGATAAATCCCCAGGGCCTGATAATTTGCATCCCAGAGTACTAAAAGAGGTAGCCATGGAAATAGTGGAAACATTGGTTGTCTCTTCCGAAATTCTATAGATTATGGAACAGTTCCTGCAGATTGGAGGGTGGCAAATATAACCCCACTATTTAAAAAAGGAGGGAGAGAGAAAATAGGGAACTACAGATCGGTTAGTCTAACATCAGTAGTAAGGAAAATGCTAGAGTCTATTATAAAGAATGTGATAACAGGACACTTAGAAAATATCAACGGGATTAGATAAAGTCAGCATGGATTTATGAAAGGGAAATCATGTTTGACAAACCTACTTGTGTTTTTTGAGGATGTAACTGGTAGAATAGATAAGGGAGAACCAGTGGATGTGGTGTATTTGGATTTTCAGAAGGCCTTTGATAAAGTCCCACATAAGAGGTTAGTGTGCAAAATTAAAGCACATGGGATTGGGGGTAATATACTGACATGAATTGAAAATTGGTTAACAGATGGTAAACAAAGAGTAGGAATAAATGGGTCTTTTTTGGGTGGTAGGCGGTGACTAGTGGGGTACCGCAGGGATCAGTGCTTGGGCCCCAGCTATTCACAATATATATCAATGATTTGGATGAGGAAACCAAATGTAATATTTCCAAGTTTGCTGACAGCACGAAACTAGGTGGGGTTGTGAGTTGTGAGGACGATGCAAAGAGACTTCAAGGTGATTTAGTCAAGTTGAGTGAGTGAGCAAATACATGGCAGATGCAGTATAACATGGATAAATGTGAAGTTATCCACTTTGGTAGGAAAAACAGAAAGGCAGATTATTATTTAAATGGTGATAGATTTGGAAATGTTGATGTACAAAGGGACCTGGGTGTCCTTGTACACCAGTCACTGAAAGCAAACATGCAGGTGCAGCAAGCAGTTAGGAAGGCAAATGGTATGTTGGCCTTCATTGCAAGAGAATTTGAGTACAGGAGCAAGGATGTCTTACTACAGTTATACAGGGCCTTGGTGAGACCACACCTGGAGTACTGTGTGCAGTTTTGATCTCCTTACCTAAGAAAGGATATACTTGCCATAGAGGGAGTGCAGCGAAGATTCACCAGACTGATTCCTGGGATGGCAGGACACTCGTATGAGGAGAGATTGGGTCAACTAGGCCTGTGTTCACAAGAGTTTAGAAGAATGAGAGGGGATCTCATTGAAATGTATAAAATTCTGACAGGGCTAGACAGACTGGATGCAGGGAGGATGTTTTCCCTGGCTGGGGGTTATAGAACGAGGGGTCACAGTCTCAGGATATGGGGTAGGACATTTGGGACTGAGATGAGGAGAAATTTCTTCACTCAGAGGGTGGTGAACCTGTGGAATTCTCTACCACAGAAGGCAGTGGAGGCCAAGTCACTGATTATACTTCAGAAGGAGATGGATAGATTTCTAGACATAAAAGGCATCAAGGGGTATGGGGAGAGATTGGGAATATGGTATTGAGATAGAGGATCAGACATGATCATATTGAATGGTGGAGCAGGCTCGAAGGGCCGATTGGCCTACTCTTGCTCCTATTTTTTCTATACCGTGGTGTAGCACTATGGGAGTACTGCATTGTTGGGGTTAGCCCTGTTCAGATGGATGTAAAAGATCCCATGGCAGAAGGTGCCCTGGCCAACATTTATCCCTTAATCAGCATCACTAAAACAGATGGTCTAGTCATTTATCGCATTGCTCTTTATGGGACTACAATTTAAAATTAATTAATTGGCTGTAAAATGCTTTTAGATATTCTGAGGTCAGAAAAGGCATTATATAAATGCAAATCCCTTTTTTCTGACTTACACCACGAGACAAAAAATAAGGGCCATTATGTTAATAGCTCACTGTAATATGATTAAATGTAGAAGATAAACGAGTCATACCAAAAGGAGAATCTATTAATGAAGTACTGTGGCGGAGCCACCAAAGGACTCAGATCGTTTGTACATAATTCCTGTAACAACATGTTAGCTACAGTCTGAGTCTGTACCTTTATTTATGCTGTTTAACTGTATAGAGTGTGGTTGCTTTAACAGCGCAGCTAAAACGTGATGACGTCACGCCGTTCATCACGTGATCCCCATTGGCGGGAAAACGTGATGATGTCATGACGTCAGGACTGCAGGGGCAGTCCTCGTGGAGCCTCCAGAGAGAGCAGACCTACATTCGATGTTATCCTGCAGTTTCTTGTTAAAGCCTGTGTTTCATTAAAGTTCGTTTTGTTTGATCGCCTGAGTAGAACTCAGTCTTTTAGTTAGGAACCCACGTTCCTACATTGGTGACCCCGACTTTCGTGAACAATTTTCACGGAAGATCTTCAGCATGGACACGAACGCCGTGACTCTGAAACTGCCACAGTTCTGGGAGCAACAACCAGCCGCGTGATTTATCCAGGCTGAAGCCCAGTTCGCCATCAGGAACATCATCGTGGATCAGACCCATTATTACTACGTGGTCTCGGCCCTAGATAGCGCAACTGCCTCGCGGATCATCAGCCTCCTCGGTAGTCCTCCTACTGACAGCAAGTATGATACGTTAAAGGCGCGGTTGCTACGGGTCTTCGGGCTCTCGAAGTCAGAACGCACTCACCGGCTCCTCGCTATGCCTGGCCTCGGGGACGCCAAACCGTCCGAGCTCATGAGCCAAATGCTCGCGCTCTTAGGTGCCGAACCAGAATGCTTCCTCTTCCGGGAGCTATTCCTCTGCCAACTGCCGGAGCAGGTGCAGGCTGCCCTAGCCAGATCCGAGATTACAGACTGCGCCGAGCTTGCTGCCGAAGCAGATAAGATTTTCACAGTAACGCAGCAGAGCTGCGCGGCCACGAGGCACCCATCCCCCACAGACGCGGCTCTAGCTCCTCTTGCAGTGGGCTGGTGCTCCTACCACGTCTGTTTTGGCACGAAAGCATGACGCTGCCGCTCTCCCTGCAGTTTTTCACCCAAAAAAAAACAAAGCTCCTGCAGTGTTCCTGGTGAAAAAGGACCGGGTCTAACGGGCGCTCCGCGGCTGCGATGGCCATCGGATCTACGGGGAAACTTCTTTACATCACCGATTCTCTATCAGGTTGATGTTTCCTTTGTGACACCGGGGCACAGTGTAGCATCCTATCTGCATCGAATCTCGATATGCAAGCTGCGAACCACGGTTTTTCCCTCATGGCGGCTAATGGCGCAGCCATTCGAACTTTCCGAAAGCGGCGGGTCCAAGTCTGTTTCAGCGGTCAGTGCTTCCATTGGGAATTCGTCACGGCCACAGTCTCGCAGGCCATCCTAGGGGCAGATTTTCTGTGTGCCAACGGCCTCCTCGTCGATGTCCGGCACCGCCGGTTGATAAACGCGGTCACCTTCCACTCGATTCCGTGCCACCACGGCACCACCATGGCGCGCTCTATCGCCTGCGCTTTCCCTTCTCCGGACGACTTCACTCGGCTCCTCGGAGAGTTCCCGGAGCTGACAAGGCCCACTTTCTCCTCCTCGGCCACGAAGCATGGTGTTGAACATCATATCACCACGACTGGCTCCCTGGTTTATGCACGGGCTAGAAGGCTCGAACCTGGCAAGCTCGCAGCTGCAAAAGCGGAGTTCGACACGATGGAGTGGCTGGGGAATATTCTCCGGTCGAATAGTCCCTGGTCTTCGCCTCTCCACATTGTTCTGAAACCGGGCGGTGGCTGGCGGCCATGCGGTGACTACCGACGCCTGAATGACGCCACTACCCCTGATCGGTACCTGATCCCGCATATTCAGGATTTCTTGGCCCATTTGGCGGGAAATTCTATCTTTTCTAAAGTCGACCTCGTCCGGAGGTTCCTGTGCACCCGCAAGATGTCCCGAAAACCGCAGACATCACCCAATTCGGCCTTTTTGAGTTCCTGCGGATGCCGTTTGGCTTGAAGAACGCAGCACAGGCTTTCCAGCGCTTAATGGACTCCGTGCTCCGAGACATAAACTTCATCTTCGTCTACCTTGACGACATTCTCATCGCCAGCGCTAGCAAGGAAGAGCAGATCTCCCATTTGCGTACCCTCTTTACACGCCTCAGCCAGCACGGTTTGATCATCAACCTGGCCAAGTGCCAGTTCGGCCTGCAGCGGATCGATTTCTTGGGACACCGCATAACATCAGACGGTGCCGTCTCCTTACTGACGAAGGTAGAAGCTGTTACCTCTTTCCCGCGCCCGCCAACCGTCAAGGCCCTGCAAGAGTTCCTGGGGATGGTCAATTTCTATCACCGATTCATCCCTAAGGCGGCTCAGCTAATGCAGCCTTTGTACAGGGCCCTCAAGGGCAAGTCTGGTAAGGATCTAATCAGCTGGACGGCTGAGATGGACCAGGCGTTCGCCAACACCAAGAGCGCTTTGGCCAACGCAACCATGCTGGTGCACCCACTTCCAGGTGCCACCATCGCCCTTACCACAGATGCGTCAGACTACGCCATCGGCGCAGTGCAGGAGCAGTGGGTGAACGGCACGTGGCAACCGCTGGCATTTTTCAGCCGTCAACTACGGAAAAATGAAAGAAAATACAGCACCTTCGATCGAGAGTTACTGGCCCTTTTCCTAGCCATTCGCCATTTCCGGTTCTTATTAGAAGGACGTCCCTTCACGGCTTTTATCGACCACAAGCCTCTAACGTTCGCCAAGGCCAAGACCGCCGAACCGTGGTCCACTTGTCAACAACGTCACCTGACGTTTATTTCTGAATTTACCACGGACATTCAACATGTGTCTGGTAAAGACAACCTGGTGGTGGATTGCCTCTCCCACGCGACGGTCCATGCGGTTCACCTGGGGATTGACTACGCCCTCATGGCTGCAGATCAGGCCTTGGACCCAGAGGTCCAATCATACAGAACCGTCCCCATTAGTTTCCAGGCCGCAGGCACCATGCTCCTTTGCGACATCTCCATGGGCGTTCCCCGACCTATCGTGCCAGTCGCATGGCGCCGGAAGGTGTTTAACGCCATACACGGCTTGTCGCACCCTGGTATGAAGGCTTCACAATGGCTAATGTCGGCGATGTTCGTCTGGAAGAGTATGCACCTCGATGTCCGTGACTGGGCCAACACCTGCGTGGTCTGCCAGAAGGCCAAGGTCCAGCGTCATGTTAAAGCTCCAGTGGCTACGTTCGCTATTCCAGAGCGTCATTTCGACCATGTGCATGTGGACCTTGTGGGGCCACTTCCGCCTTCTCATGGTTATACGTATCTCCTCACCATGGTGGACCGCACCACTAGGTGGCCAGAGGCAATTTCTTTGGTTTCCACCACTTCGGCAGACGTCGCTAGAGCTTTCATCTCCTGTTGGGTTGCTCGTTTCGGGGTACCGGCGGACATCTCTTCCGATCATGGGCCACAATTTTCCTCAGAGCTCTGGAACGCTGTAGCTCAGGGGCTCGGCACCAAACTTCATCGCACCACCGCCTATCATCCACAGGCGAACGGCCTTTGCGAGCGATTCCACAGGTCGCTTAAAGCCGCCTTACGGGCCAGTCTTCAAGGTGCAGGATGGGTGGACAGACTCCCATGGGTCCTTTTGGGTCTTCGTACGGCGCCCAAAGAAGACCTGCAATCGTCCTCAGCCGAACTCGTTTATGGCCAGCCGCTCCGAGTACCAGGGGATTTCCTCCCTTCTCCCACAGAGCCATGGTCTGCCTCCCAGCAACTCGTCAGCCACCAGGAAGCAGCCAGATGCTTCGCTCCGGTGCCTACATCAAATCATGGCTTAC
This sequence comes from Somniosus microcephalus, assembly GCF_052327205.1. Taxonomy (NCBI): domain Eukaryota; kingdom Metazoa; phylum Chordata; class Chondrichthyes; order Squaliformes; family Somniosidae; genus Somniosus; species Somniosus microcephalus. Next base: position 227,435,847 of record NC_140990.1, read on the forward strand.
AGAGCTCCCACGTGCCAGCGGAGCTGAAGAATGCCGAGTACGTATTTATCCGCCACGACGCTCACCGGGATCCGCTCATGCCCCCTTACACTGGTCCTTTCCGCGTCATCGAATCAGGAGACAAATCATTTTTGGTCGACATCGGAGGAAAGCCGAATCACATTTCGGTGGACCGGTTGAAGCCGGCTCACCTGGATCTGGACCGCCCAGTCGTTGTCGCTCAACTGCCGAAACGTGGCCGACCGCCCGCAGCCGCCGTGCCAGGTCAACCACTGCCGTCCGCCAGCTCGACCACACTCGCCGCGCTAGCTCAACCGCAACCGCCCGCCAGCTTTACCACCGTCCATCAGCTTCCGCCGCAGGGTTACCGAAGTCGCTCGGGCAGACTTGTCAGGCCTCCTCGACGTCTCACTTTTGCTGTTAAAGACAATTCTGGGGGGGCGCATGTGGCGGAGCCACCAAAGGACTCAGATCGTTTGTACATAATTCCTTTAACAACAGTCTGAGTCTGTATCTTTATTTATGCTGTTTAACTGTACAGAGTGTGGTTGCTTTAACAGCGTGGCTAAAACGTGATGACGTCACGCCATTCATCATGTGATCCCCCACTGGCGGGAAAACGTGATGATGTCATGACGTCAGCCACAGGACTGCAGGGGCAGTCCTCGTGGAGCCTTCAGAGAGAGCAGACCTACATTCAATGTTATCCTGCAGTTTCTTGTTAAAGCCTGTTTGTTTCATTAAAGTTTGTTTTGTTTGATCGCCTGAGTAGAACTCAGTCTTTTAGTTAGGAACCCACGTTCGTACAGTACACTAATTAGATTGATTATGTAAATCAGTATCATGAGATGGGTTTTTTCCTATAACTTGGATATCACAAATACATATTAAACAACATAATTACACTGGAATCACTATCAGCATTTATTTTATAATCAATAATTATAGGTGCTCTGTTGAAGTGAACTGAAGGTAAAGCCAATCAAAGATTTCCAGAGTATCATTCTATTAAAAATACTTAAATTGTTCAGAATAACGGGTGCAATCTTACAGTTAAATTGAAAGACTGCTCTTTAGTTTATTACTGGACAAGTCCTTGCTTAATAAAATTATACTCTTGCTGTAAGGAAGCTTTTTATTAATAGATTGCTAAAAACATTTTAAAATGTGCAATGGTTTTACTTTAATTTGACTTTTGGTTTTGTTGAGGATTTTACAGATTATAATCTGCAGACTGTTGATTCTTGACATATATCATGAATTACCCCAACATGCTCTCCCTCCTTGCCCCCTTCCTACCTACACAATCTTGGCGGTTAACTGTTTGAGTTCCTCAGTTTCTTTTCTGATTAAATGATTGAAATGTTTTCACCTAACTTCATCTTGGTGATTTAAAAAAAAAATCTTACTTGAAATCAAGAATATATACATTATAAATGCTCCTGAAAAGACATTTCATTGACAAGCCTATTTATTAGACTCTCACTACAGTGCTTTAAATATAACTAGTGTCTGCTTCACTTTCTAACAATGTGGGTGTGTTGTTCAGTAAACCAGTATCAATCAAATCTAAGCCTGAAGATTCAAGGGCCAATCTGAGGCTCTGGTTTCAGGGAAGAGGCAGGAAAAGGAGAGTTGCCAAGAGTTATCCCATTTAAAGCGTTACCAGTAGAAGGAACATTGCAGTTTCAGCTTGGCCTGGTGCTGAAAAGGAACAGGAACACATTGGCTTGATGTTAGTGTATTGATACTCTACCACTGATCTGCACAGACTCTCATGTCTGATATTTAGACATGGGGAACCTGGTGCATATGGGGACTTTGCTGCTTTTTGCCATAACACTGGTACAATTAAGACTGGTAGAAAATCAGGAGGTTGAGACAGAAGTCGGTAAGTTACATTCCTCACAACTACTTTTGTAGTTATATTCCGCACAACTGTCTTTTTAAAATCGCGGCATGTTCTTTAATGTATGCTGCACAATGTCAGGAAACTATGTTTTATTGAGAAAGTTAGCAGATGTGTACTGTTTAGTCAAAGCACTAGATATTTGAAGGCTTCACACCATTGAAAATCCATATAGTTAGAATGCATATTTTCCCATGTAAAAGAAGTGGCAGTCAAACAGATCGGAATTAACAAAACAGCTTCAAGCATAATAGCGAGATCCCTGTTAGATTCATGACAAGCCTCATCCTGGCAAAAGAAAATTGAAATCATAAGAAAACAACAGTTACACAACAGCGGCAACGGCATTTGGTTAAAATCCAAGAATTTGCTTTAACAAAAGTTTATCAAATCTTTACGCTCGTGAGCATCAGAAGTTCACCACCCTAAGGCGGAGCCCTCAGTAATTCACTGGTAATTTTTTTCTCTATCTCTGAGAATGCAAAGACGGCCCCCGAGTTGCAATGGGACTGATTAGGAGGCAGATGGCTTGTTTGCCACGTTGTATAAATGAGCATATGCATTAGCTTTTGTTTTATGTTACACTGACAGCATCTGATCCAGTCCAGATTCTTGTGTTAGAGCTTGCCAGTTCCAGTGTTATGTCACCCATTACTGATTTGTGAAGGAAGTCCGGAACTAAAGTATCTCACTGTATAAATGCTATATATTTTCCCCTTACAGGGGACTGTTAGGAGAGAGTTATTTTGATCTGCATGATTATGTATTGGTGAACTAACTTGGTATATTTTGTATCCTGGCTTTTGGAATTTATATTCGATATATAAAATTAATGCAAACTCATTAAAATAGCACTTGAAGTGATTTTAATGCTTTTGGTGCTGCTGTTGCTTACTATTGTCATTGTTGGAGAATCAAATATATCGAATTCTAACATTAACATTTGTGGTGTGTGAGGTATTAACAGCAAGAATAAACAGAAGAATGGGTTGTTAGAGCCACATTCAGATGTTACCTGTAACAATGTTGTTTGCCAGTCAAGTTCATTTAAAAGAATTTTTACTAAAGCAACCCTGAATCTGAAAGTGTGCTTCAATGTTTAATAATGTTCTTCAGTGGGTTTACAACTGGAATGTATTGTTTGCCATATCTTTAACGTGGATGATCATACCGCAGCTTGAGAAGCTGATTAAACACATAACATGTGTACATTTATGAAGTTGTTTCTGTGAGGAAACTGCCACCATTTGGATCACTGAGCATTGATGCTGTTAAAAGTAACACAGGCACTTTTTAATGCCCAAGTACTTCCTAACAGTACAAGTAAGCCTTAAATTACTTAAAGACCATCTGCATGTTGGTATGCTCCTGAGGGAAAAGTTTATACCATAATCCAAAATCTGTTTTCTATTCTTTTCCACCAACCAAAGCCCCTTAAAATGAATTGCCTGATTAATTTATTCCACTGTGATGTATAGCCACAGGGAAATAGATTACAGATCACGTCATTGCAAAGCATACTTGCCAAATTAAATCCACATCAAACATAACGTTCTTTTGCTTTTGCTTGGTTTTAAAGGAAGCATTAATGAGCAAAGATTAAAAGAAGTCAAAAGTCACAGACCTGGTAGGAAATAGAATCAAAGGGTCAAACTGCTGGGGGTGGACAGGAGTGGACTGACACAGATCTGTACTTTGGTTTAACAGTCAATGCTTTCTCGTTTACATCAGATGTATTTTCTTTAATAACAGACAGCTGCAGAATGAAATATTAATAGAAACAAGTTTTCATTTATAAATGAGGTTTTATAAATGATCGTCTTCAATCCCCATTGTCTTATTTTTCAGGCCTGACTATTGGTATTCTCGCAGTTTTAAATATTATTAATCAGCCGTGTAAGGTTACTGAAGTAATAATATTTGTATTGTGTTGAATGTAAATTGTTAAAATCTGTTTTCTCACACATCTGCCTGCTGCATCTCTCATGGTTTGGTTTTGGTGGAGGAGAGAGTTTGCAATCTTGATCTGTTAAAGTGACAGACGAGTACATCTCGGGCAAATTAAAGAGCCTCCCACTCTCAGCAGAATCATTCTTATTTCTAGCATCAATTCCTGAACCAATGGCTGAAGAGCAGTTAACACATTGTGCAGAAAGTTTGTCTGGTTTATAGCATGGCGGGGGAGAAATCTCATTCCTTTTATAAACGATTGTCCTTTAAAAGCATCATCTATTCACCAACGTCTTTTTTGTTTAAATCATTCCATTTGTTTTTAATGGGATGAAACCATAAAGAGGGTAAAATAAGAAATGTATAATTTATTTATTGACTATAGATTACCGAATTACAGCTTTTCTGGGGTTTAATTTAATTTTAGTCATTGTTGGGTGTGCTTTGAAATGTGTGTCTTGCAAGGTAGGAGTACAATCTCACAAGGCGCCAGCATTTCAGATGTTTATGGAGCTGTGTGTAGCCCCCTAGTGGTCGAGTTTGATATACAAATTGAGCAAAGCAAACTAGGTACATTTAGTCTTCATAATGATCATGATCTGGAACCATTTCAAAAGCATTTACGATAATTTAAGGCACTAATACTGCACAAGCATTTTACACATGCTTTTTATATTCCACCTATTTAAGGTGATTGCTGTATTTCTCTCTAAAAATGAGGTGAGCTAATAATAGCAGGAGGAAGCGAGTATTTGTACTACATTTCGAATTTAGGATTTACTTGTCACTTGTTTTACAGAGAATGAGAATATTCATGTATTCATTTAGTGACATAACTACTCTGATAAAAATGTGAAGTTTTTAAAAAACAGAACAGATGACTTAACTGAAATAAATCAAAATTTATCTCCCCTATAGAGGGTAGCTGGGAACTACCAGGCCTAACCCTTTCAAAAACAATATTTGGTGTTTAATAAAACCAGGGGATGATGGCTTTAACATGTGAATGTTTTTGGCAATCCTTTGCCACTTACCACTGAATATAAATTAAAATCATGAAATGCTCTAAATGGAAACAGGAGGGGCTTTGTTTAGAAGTATGCTGGGAGGGTTGCATTATGAGTTTGCCGTGGGAATAATACAACACAGTGAAGGGATTCAGTGAAACAGCACTGGGTGTTTTCTGTACAATTGAACCCTGATCAATGCAGAGCTAATTTGCCAGAAAATGTTATGCTTGGATCAGGGTTCTACTTGATGATGACTTTTCACCCTAAAGAAAGAAATTGTGAGTGGGGCAGTTATGATTGGATCAGGTATTAGTTTATCCAGGTGTCAGCTGAGGTAGGATGGTTCACTTCTGAGGAGAGGAAGTCAATAGCATAAATGTGCAATTTAATAACAGAAAAAAGTGAAACCAGCTGGGGAACAGACCACAGCTAAGTGTGACTGTTTTGGCAGCGATTGTCTGTACTCGTTACTGGCTCATTTTCCTCCCCCCAATGCCTGGTCAGTTTCCCATTAGGAAGGGTAGCCAGAAGAAGTAGGCCTTAGGCCTTGAGCCCAGTCCCTCCCCCCTCAGATTGAAGAAGCTCAGAGGGGTGGGCAGCAAAGGTCATGGAGAATGCAAAAAGGAAATTGCCCTTTTTCCCAGGATCCTCACTAGATATTTAGGGGTAGAGGCTTTCTGCCCCTTTTGAATCTGAAGCGAATGGCCATTACTGCAGCTGCAGGCTTCTCAGGAGTGATTGGATATCAGGCACAAGGCTCTTCCAGGGGCCGGCCTGTGCCTGGGGTACATTAAGCCTGCAATAATGACCTGAAACCACCAATAGGTGTTAGTGGTCAAGCAGAGCACTCTTCAGAAATATTCCACCTGACGAACCCATTATAAAAATAATAATAATTTTATTTTTTATTGGTTTCCTTGGGCCTCCCCTGCCCCAGGTGTTCCGCGATCGCCTGGGACCTCCGCCCTTCCCCTTACCTTGCTGAGGATCGTTTCCGCAGGTCCCATGCTGCCCTTAGAATCATACAACACAGAAGGAGGCCATTCGGCCCATCGTGCCTGTGCCGGCTCTTTGAAAGAGTTCTCCAATTAGTCCCACTCCCCCTGCTCTTTCCCCAGAGCCCTGCAAATGTCACCTTTTCAAGTATTTATCCAATTCCCTTTGAAAGTTACTATTGAATCTGCTTCCACCGCCCTTTCAGGCAGCGCATTCCAGATCACAACAACTCGCTGTGCAAAAAAATGTTCCCTATGGATTTTTTTGCCCATTATCTTAAATCTGTGTCCTCTGGTTACCGACCCTCCTGCCAGTAGAAATTGTTTCTCCTTATTTACTCTATCAAAACCCTTCATAATTTTGAACACCTCTATTTAATAGCCCCTAAACCTTCTCTGCTCTAAGGAGAACAATCCCAGTTTCTCCACGTAACTGAAGTCCTTCATCTCTGGTTCCATTCTAGTAAATCTCCTCTGCACCCTCTCCAAAGCCTTGACATCCTTCCTAGCCTGCGGTGCCGAGAATTGGACACAATACTCCAGCTGAGGCCTGACCAGTGATGCATTTACCCGACTCGCTATGTTTGAGTTGATAGCACAAAAGTGTGCAGAATTGGTCACAAGTTGTCTATCACTCAACGAGTATAGGAGTGGCTGGCATAGGAACTGGAAACATTCACAGGGGTGCTCTTCCCAGGCTGTGGCTAAGGCACATCAGGATAGTAGCTACTGTTGAAGCCAATAGCGGATGAATGTTTAACATGTTTGCATGACATTCCTCTGTGGGTGATAATAGAGTCAATAGCACATTTTAAATAGTGCTTCTGTTTGAATAATGGACAGAGGACAATCATACGTGTTTGTCTGCTATTATTAGCAACAGCAATTTGTAGTTTGCTCTTGGGGAAGAGGGGGAGGTTTTCTCTGCATCTGACCCTTGTTGTGCCTACCCGAGAGTCTTCTGTTGACACAGGGTGCCAAAGTAGTTACATTTCCATTCACTGGAACAGGGATTTCCACATTTTGGTGCTAGGGGCTGGATATAGATGTCAAAACCAGTAAGCAGACTGCAAATGATGACTCAATAATCTGAGTCCCATGCACTAAAAGAGAGAGCCTCCCCCCATTACATAATAAACAACACCATGTGAGGCCTCCCATCCTCCTTCTCCTCCCTCATATTTGGATTCTTTTGCTCTCCTCTTGCTCTTTATCTTCCAACAACTTTGTTTCTGGTCATCTCTCTTCTCTCTGTTCTCTGCTGCACTCTCACATTTGCTACTCCTTCTTCTCCTCTAGTTGTGTCTGTCTATCTGTCTCTCTCTCTCTCTCTCTCACTTCTGCTTCTTTCTCCCCTTTTCAGATCACTATAATCTCTGGAAAGATTCCTTAATCTTCAAGAATTTAATCCCTGCTTTAATACTTTCCCCTGTGAACACAAGCAGAGGGAGACATCTGGCTGAGGCCATTAAAGCTACATGGGAAGCATGAGAAAATGCTTTAGCTCTTTAAAATTGCTAGGCTTGGAGAACTGGTAAAAGATATTTCCCAATTGGGCAATTTCAACCAATGAGGGAGCAACCTTATCAAAGTCTGAGAACTTTAAACAGCATGAAGGTGCTGAAGTTGGCTTTGTGCACAAGGAAAGAACAGACAGGAGGTTTATGGGATGGATAATAGACACCCCGGGCTGTATTTAGACTGTGAGCTGCCTCTTAGACTTCACATCCCTAGGACTTGCATCCCTGAGCTTGATGTACACAACCGTTCACAGTTCACAACAATAGAAATAAAGTCTGCAATGCTTCACCAGTGTCATTACTAGGATTGTGGAACTGGAGAACTTTGGTAACCAAACTTTATTCTACAATTTCACTTGGAAGTTGCATTAGATCAACATTAAATTTGATTTCACTTAAACGCTGTACATGCAAGCATTCCACTGCTAACTGTGAGCAGAATGGAAGGTTGGGTGGAAGCGAAAAGTCATGGGTGGATTCAAGTACACATCATGTAGTTAATAAGCGGAGGGGGGCAGGGATGAGCAGGGAGAAACTTGCTGAATCTGTCCTCTAGAGATTAAGTGGGTTGAGAAGAGTCTAAGAAATAATGGATTTTAAATGGCTGTGTAAGGAATGAGCTTAATGGGTTGAATTGTTGTTTCTCATTCCATGCTTTATATATCCCTTAAACAGTCCCAGCAACTCACCTCACATCATCCGTTTTAATGATATATTGGTATCAGCATTTGTTTTGCCTCACTGAATGTATGTAGGGAAGTCACTGACTTGTTTACAACAACAGCACTGTTAGCTGTCTCCCTACTTCTCACCCCTATGGCTGGCTGGTGATTCATTCTCAGTCATTCTCTCTCTCTCTCACTCCCTCTCTAAGCTAACTGCTTTAGTTCCTCTCTCTCTCTCTCCCTCTCTAAGTTATCTGCTTCAGTCTATCAAAAATTTCTACAGAAATATGTATTTGTATAACTGAGCAAATCACCCATTGTAACAGTGTAAACACTGCGGTTCAAAAATTCCAATGATTTAGTAGGACATAAACCAAATGTAGAGGGGCTGGAATTTGGTGAGAGGAGAGGATGCCCATTTTGATTCTTTCCTAAATTCTGCCGGAAGTGAGGGAGGGTGTAAGATGTGTTCACTCTAACGAAGGTGCAGCCATGCAAATGATAAGTTTAGGCCAGGATGTCATTATCAGTCTTAAATTCCATTATTTTCACTCTAGGGTTCCCAGATCTAACTTATGCCACAATAAAACAAAACAGCAACTGAGGAAGGCTGATGCTGGAATCTTAATGGTGAATTACTGTGTTTCATTTTGCTGCTTGATAGAGCCTCATAACTTTACTTTGGATTGGACTTTTGCCATTTTTGTTGCTCTTTATTTTGGAGGCTTCTAGTTTCATTTGGGTCTACCTCGAGACACTTTTTTTTGTTGTTTGTCAAATTTTCCCGCGGCTGCAGTATGGGTTTCCCAATGGGGATAATCACTTTACAATATAAATGTTGAAGCAGCAAGAGGAATAGCAGAGAAGGTGGGAGGTCAGGCTATAAGGCCACACCACAAGAGATCCAAACCCTCTCTCAGATACCGAGCCACCAGGTAATAGACTCAGACGATCATGAGCAGCCCAGGTCATTACATTTGATACAGGAGCAAGACAATATGGCCATTAATTTTTATTGGATCACTGGTTTCCACAAGTGCTTGGAGCAATAGATTGCACTCGGCACATATGAGCCCCTAGTGTCAATGTGAACCAAAACGGCTGTCACTCCCTCAATGCCCAAATAGTGCGTCACTACAGACTTATGCACATCAATGCTCAGTATGCAGGGAGATACCATGATTCATGTATCCTTTGGTGCTCCAGTTTCCTTGCAGCACTTTCAGAATCAAGGACAAGGCACTGACTGGCTTCTTGGAGACAAAAGTTATCCAGTACTATCGTGGCTTCTAATACTATTGAGACGATCCACCAGTGAATTGAAGGAACACTACAATAAGGCTAGCAGCCACACTTGAATTCACATTGAACAGGCATTGGCATGCTGGAGGGAACATTCGGGTGCTTAGATGGGTCTGGGGGGCTCCCTCCAATATGCTTCCAATGTTATCTTGTGAATTAGGAGCCTTCTGCATTCCACATAGTCTCTTTCTCCATTCCATCATTGAAGGCTTGAATGCCTCCAGTCAAAGCATGCACATTGGAGGTGATGACTTCCCTCTAGAATTTTTTGTTCTATGGGACATAGGCAGAGATTCCTGCAGCTGCCATTTGCTCCAAGCTGCTCTGCATTGTTGAGAAGTCCTCTCTGATGTTGCCACAAATGAGGACATTACAGTCTGCTGCAAGCCCTGCCATCTTCTGCATGTTTTTGGAGATGCTCTGCTAGCATCTTCTTTTCATGGCAGGACCCCTGAGAATGTCATCCAGATATTCTTCAAGTAAGGCCTGATATTTCCTTAGCCTCTGCTTAGAAACATCCTTCTCCAACTCCACTGCCTCTTCTTCCTGGCTTGTACATTGTGCAGCACCCAGTGTTGACTGCCTATTGAGACTACCTATATCCCATACCCCCACCCTCCAGTGACTATCTGAGCTGGTGAATGAGAGGGGGAATGGTGGAGTGGGCAATATTTCCTGGCTGCCTTTCCTGTTGAGTGTCCTGCCATTGAGTTACTTTCTCTTTCTCTCTCTCTCACTGCTTCTTCTTTCCTGCTTCCAGTTTCTATGGACTGAAAAAGACAGAGAAATGCAATGATCTTCCTGCTAGCCATTATATCTTCACTGTTCTGCGCATGTAAGGGCCTCCTCAGAGTGTGAGTGCTAGAAAACTGATACCTTTTTAGATAAGTTGATTAGTACTTGTTCTACATAAACCAACTAGTGCAGGCCATTCCACATTCCCTTCCCCTTTTGCCTCAGCTAGGTGAGGTCTCAGTATCTCAACTGCCCCTGCCCAACCCCCTCCACCTGCTGGGTTAATGGGCAAATGTCTGCTGTTTGTCCTCTTGTAGCTCATTGCTCCACCCTATCAATGTCAACTTTATCCCACCACGGGACCTCTGACTTTAACTTTGAACTCCCTCCTATTGTCTCCTCTCTATTCTCTGTTTATAACCAGGACATATCTATTATAATCTTGCTATGTAATCATGTCTATGATACTTGCGTTCCCGTGTCCATTTTTGTGCGCCGCTCCGGACCCGAACCCATCACTTCTATTTCCCTTTTTTCTTTTCTTTTTATGCCTCCTTGACCTCTCTTTCTTGTCATCATGCTTCCTTTCTGGAATTCCTTCCCTGAAGCTCTCCACCTCTACCTCACTTTCCTCCTTTAAGATGCTCCTTAAAATCTACCTCTTTGACCAAACTTTTGGTCACTTGTCCTAATATCTCCTTATGTGGCTCGGTGTCAAATTTTGTTTGATAACACTCCTGTGAAGCGCCTTTAACGTTTTATTATGTTAAAGACACTGGCCCAGAAATTGGTGTCGGGGGCTTCCTGCGGGTGCAAGGCCCTGACCTACACTTACATAGCGCGCTGACAGTTGAAGCCTGGCCCTGCGTGGATTTCCTGTCAGTGGCCCAGTTCAGCTCCCGGCGCACTGTGCTTGCGTGATCCAGTGGCGTAATTAGTTCGATGAGCCGGCTGGGATCACGTGAGCACTGGGCAACCAATCGGAGGTTGCAAAAGTTCATTCATGAGTTTGATAGTAAGAACTGTCAAACTCATGAAAACTCCGGGCACCCAAAACAGTACTTAAACTTCAAATAAAAGTTTTAAAAAATCCCACTAATTAAATGAACTGTAAAAAAGCTATTTTAAACAATTATTCAAATTCTTGAAAAAAATAATTTTTTAACAAATCGGGTCTAAAAATACACTTACCTTACTGTAAATTATTTAAAAATAATGAACCTGTGGAAAAAAATTTCTAACTTGAATTAATAGACCACTTACCTTTTAAAACTAAGTCCTTGCGTCTGCTTTTTTCACACATAAAAACCGGAGGCCTTCACGCACGGGCAAAGCTTAAAAAAAGAAGGAATTTCAGCGCGCACGTGCAGACTCCTGCGTGCACGCATTCGACCTCTGAACCCCTTGGTTCAGAGGAAAGGAAATGTCGGTTTTCCGCGCATGCGCTGTGCATGCTGAAAACCGGCAATTCCATCGGGCCCACGCGTGAGTACCCCGTCCGTACTCACGCATTGGGACCCGAATTACTGGGCCACTGTAAATGCAAGTTGTTGTTGTTCCCGCGAATTATTTGCATTTGTTATTTCTGATCGAGAACAGAATGATTGTTGCTTTTAGTCACAGACTGATTTATTTGACAACTCCAGTAGAATTTGTATCACTATGTTATGGAGTTCCATAGAGAAAATGATTTTTCAAAGGGCAAACATGCATTGCAGGATTCACCAGTGACAACATGTAATTGCGAAGGAGTTAGAACATAAGAACATAATATATAGGAGCAGGAGTAGGCCATACGGCCTCTTGAGCCTGCTCCACCATTCAATAAGATCATGGCTGATCTTCAACCTCAACTCCACTTTCCCGCTTTATCCCCATATTCCTTGATTCCCTTAGTGTCCTAAAATCTATCAATCTCAGTCTTGAATATACTCAACGACTGAGCATCCTCAGCTCTCTGGGATAAAACATTCAAAAGATTCACAACCCTGTGAGTGAAGAAATTTGTCCTCATCTCAGTCCTAAATTTCTGACCCGTTATCCTGAGACTATGCCCCCTAGTTCTAGACTCTCCAGCCAGGGGAAACAGCCTCTCAGCAGCTACCCTGTCAAGCCCTCAAAGAATTTTATACGTTTCAGTGAGATCACCTCTCATTCTTTTAAACTTCAGGGAGAATAAGCTCATTCTACTCAATCTCTCCTCAGAGGACAACCCTCTCATCACAGGTATCAAACTAGTGAACCTTTGTTGTACCCCATCTAAGACAAGTATATCTTTCCTTAGTTAAGGAGACCAAAGCTGTACACAGTTCATTTTGTTCACAGGCTTATACCCTTAAGTTTGGAACTGCACTTTCAGAGTTACTATCAGTCTGTAGAGTGTAAAGTGTAAAATATAGATGAATGACAGCTTGCTGCTAACACACTTATCTTTAAGGTCATTAAACTTCTTCCTGCATTGGATGGGGTGGGGGTGCTGGGGGACAAGGAGTTGCCACTCACAGCCGGTGCCACCTCCTTCCACATGATCCTGGCCGCTGTGTTAGCAGATCACTTGCCACCCATTCCCACTATTCCATCCTTCCTATGCCTAAATTCAGTTAGAAGAATATTTTTGTCACTCCCTAAGAAGTTTGATGCTGTCTCCTTACTGGTTCCTTTTGGTGGCATGTCTTCAGTATTCAGCCTACTGGCTCAGCTTTAAGAGCAGTCCAGCTTTAAATTCTGAAATGCCTCCTCCCTCCATGTATTTTCCAGGACATACATTTTTTTTTCCATGCCAGCAATATTAAAATGAGCCGCCCCCACGACTGTTGGTGGGGTCAGCGCCGAGGCAATTGGGCAAGCGGAAACATTGCCCACCGCAGTTCTGGCAGCATCGGTACACCCATAGGTTTAGTCCTGTATTTCAGTATTTGACCCATAGGTTTGATCGACTCTGAGCTCACTATTGTGATAACGCAGCGTTTTTTGTGCCATAAAGGGGAAGTACAGCCGATCATTCCTATTTATTTAAAGTTTCTAGTTTCATTAGTTATACAGTCAAGTATAGTAATGCACTTTTTATTCAGTAAGAAGGAAAACAGACCTCGCAACAAAGAGTGAAAAGATAATAAGGTCGGAAAATAATTGCAGATTTATTAGGTTACTGACAAACAGAATATTCTCTTAAGTGTTCTGAATCCTGTGCTGATGTGCTGTGAGAAATCTAGCTTATAACTATATATTTTTTGAAATCCTGTTGCTTCTTCATGCAATGCATTCTGGAGAGGATGACATAATTATATGCAGCTTGAGCTATGTTATAAAACTTTCCAGTGAATTTTGGCTCTGAAACAAAACATTTATTGTGTTTATAGGATCCAAAATTCTCTGGAAAGTTTTATAATACAGCTGCAGAACACAAGCTGGCCACAGTGTGTTCCCAGAATGCATTACACAAAGGAGATGTAGGCCCCAATATTAGCTTCGATGTAGGGAGGAAGGTGGTGGTGGGGGGCGGGGGGGGCCGTTTTGAGGAAGAAAAACCCAGAAGAACAGGTTTCCCTCAGGTCCTGCTGAATTTAACGGCAGGGCCTGATGAACAGTTTTTGTTTCTGTTTTCCAGCCGCAGCCAGCCAGATTGAGAGACTGGCTGGCTGTCGGGCGGGTAAGCCTTCGGCACTAGGCCGCTGCCGGGGACAGGAGAGGAGGGAGGGAGGGATCGGATGCTTTGTGGGGGTGGGGGGTGGGGGGCAGGGGTGATCGGAAAGGTCGGTAGTGGCAGAGATTGGAGGACTTGTGGGGGTCGGGGGGGGAGATTGGAGGCCACAGCCAGGGAGCGAGGAAGGGAGCGGGGGCAGAGGTGCAAGATCGTGGCTTGGGGGGACATCATGGCACGGGGTGGGGGGGGGGGGCAGAAGCAGGTAAGGTGGATCCAGCAGGTAAGTGGAAAGACACTTACCTGCTACATCCAGCAGTCCTCGCTTGCCTTCAGCTGCCAGGTTTCCCAAGGCCCGGAAACTTGACCGGCGAGGGTTAAACTTGAAATGGAGGTTAAATTTGAGGCACGCAGTCTCATTATAATATTTACATGACCAACCCGCCTTCTGGGAGTGGGTTGGTTGCCCACCCCATGTCCCACCTCTGTTAAAACTGGAAGTGGGCAGGTTCAAGGCTAGTTGGGTTCGGATTTGAGATTTTTAACATTTTTACATCCCACCCCACCCGTTTTTGGGGGTTAAAATGACCCCAGTAATGGCTGCAATTTTCCTCAGTACAACACTGCATATAAACATATGACATTTTATATATTGTTGCTACCTCTGTTTAGCTTATTCATCTTGAATGCTGAAGGTGGTGCCTTACAAACAAAGTAGAGAGCTTAGAAAAGGGCTTTTGCACCCAATCCCTCTTCCCACCTGCTCAGTTCCTCGAGGTAGGATAGAGATGAAGGCATTAATTATTTTTCAAGAAACCATTCTATAATATTATATGGTGTTGTTTTGGCTCCTGCATTAGCTGAGTAGGATAGCAATAGGCATAGAAACATAGAAGATAGGAGCAGGAGTAGGCCATTCGGCCCTTTGAGCCTGCTCCGCCATTCAATGAGATCATGGCTGATCATCCAAATTCAGTACCCTGTCCCTGCCTTCTCCCCATATCCCTTGATCCCTTTAGCCTTAAGAAATATATCCAACTCTTTTTTGAATATACTTAATGAACTGGCCTCCACCGCCCTCTGTGGCAGAGAATTCCACAGGTTCACCACTCTGGGTGAAGAAATTCCTCCTCATTTCAGTCCTAAATGGCTTACCCCTTACCCTTAGACTATGACCCCTGGTTCTGGACTCCCCGGCCATCAGAAACATCCTTCCTGCATCTAGTCTGTCCAGGCCTGACAGAATTTTATAGGTTTCGATGAGATCCCCTCTCAATCTTCTAAACTCCAGTGAGTATAAGCCCAATCGACACAATCTCTCCTCATACGTCATTCCTGCCATCCCAGGTATCAGCCTGGTGAACCTTCGCTGCACTCCTTCCATGGCAAGAACGTCCTTCCTCAGGTAAGGCGACCAAAACTGCACACAATACTCAAGGTGTGGTCTCACCAAGGCCCTGTACAACTGTAGCAAGACATCCTTGTTCCTGTACTCGAACCCTCTTGCTACGAAGGCCAACATACCATTTGCCATGCCTTGCAATTCACAATAGATAAAGGTAATTAAAAAGCAGACCATTTATTAAAAGTAAATTTTCATTAACTTTACACTCAGGAGGAATTGCAATCTTAATCACTCCAGCTTCCTCTCTGTTGCTTGAATAATTGACACTTTTATTTATTCATTGTTTTCAGACTTAGTGTATAATTATAGACATCTTAAAGCATTGTCCTCACCAGTATGTAAAGCGCATAGCCCACCAGGGGGTTTGGTTAGTGGGCATTTTTCAATGACATAAGGTATGATTTCTGTTAAGTATGTGTATTGTATTGAACAATTAACACAAAGACTTAAACGTATAACTCAAACAGGTCTTTACTGGTTGGAGGTAGGGACTATACGTAGGTCTTTACTTCATGCCCACAGGCGGGAACTGAGGGGAGATCAGTACCCACAGTACTATTTATACCCCTATGGCCAGGAGTGGTACTGCGTATCACTACGCCCTACAAGTAGTGCAGTCCTGTCCATAGGTTCAAAGTAGCACACATATTACATACACAACAATTTCTATTTGTCGCAGGGACATTTGTCATCATCATGAAGGCCCCACAGGCAGATTTGAGGTGCACTGTCCCTGTCCTGTTCTATGTGGTTAAGAAGTGCCCGAGTAAAACATGGCCAATTGAATCGTGGTTGGCGGTCTGTAGAGTCGGAGATGATGTGGTGATTTATAGGAGATCTGCTGCCCACTCTTCACACCAGCGAGTTCATAAGGAAAAGCAAAAGGAATCAAGAAAGGTTGTAATCAATACTATTAGAACTGTTGGTTCAAAATAACTTTCAGGAGAGTAAATCCAACATCAAAAATTAAAGTTACCATACTGGCTTTCAAAACAAAATGAGACTGCATGATTTTTGCTATCAGATCAATGAATGAGTTATGAATGAATAATTACAGTGCATGTCTAATTTAAATTTGCTCATATTCATCACCTTGCATCCTTTTCTATCTGATGTAAGGTGTATAGGAAGATGAGCACGAGTAAGTTTGTATCATGTTTGTTCCAACTGTTACGGCAAAAACTTATTAGATATTTCAGAAATTATACACATGATCATTAAGAACGGCACTCTAAAGCCGTGGTCAAAGCATATTAGATATGGGCTGACATATTTTATGAAGTCTTACTGTTGCCTCACAGCGCCAGGGACCCGGGTTCGAATCCGGCCTCGGGTGACTGTCTGTGTGGAGTTTGCACATTCTCCCCGTGTTTGCGTGGGTTTCCTCCGGGTGCTCCGGTTTCCTCCCACAGTCCAAAGATGTGCGGGTTAGGTTGATTGGCTATGATAAAATTGACCCTTAGTGCTAGGGGGATTAAATACGTGGGGTTACAGGGATAGGGTGGGATATGTGTTGGTGTAGGGATTACGGGGATCGGGTGGGATATGTCTCGGTGCAGGCTCGATGGGCCGAAATGGCCTCTATCTGCAGTGTGGGGTTTCTGTGAATCTGTGAATACTGCATTTGACAGAATGCATCTGCACACTCATTTATGGACTGCTCACAATGCTGCTCTGGGCTGCAAGATTAACAGTTTAGTTTCAACTGTTTAGCAAAACAAATGCTGATGGGATTTGTCTGTATATTCTTCTGTCTGTTGACTATGAATTGGTGGAAATATAGTCGTGCTAATGCCTAAGTAAAATGCTGGCCAAAAGTCTAACTGAGAACCTACTTATGTTTGAAGAGATAATCAAGGACAAACAAGATTTTATTAAATGGCATCACCAGGCATACGATAAAATGCTTGTATTATAAATTTCATGGGATATCAATGGTTTCGAACATTGAAAGTCATGGCATTAAACTCCTGGGGGGAGAAATTGGGTGAGTAGCGCCACCTGTTAGCGCCTAAAGAGGCAGTCAGTGGTTGTAGCGCCACTGGTTGCGCCTCCCGCGATATTCAGCAGGGGCGCTAATGGTGGCGTTAGCCTGTTGCGCTGCGCCGCCACTGATGACATCATCGGTGTGCGCAGCGCCCCATTCGTGCCCCGATTGCGATATTTGGTAGCGAACGCTGCTGTAGCGCTGTTCACTACCCGCGCCCGGTTCACGGGGCCTTGCTGCGCCGGCAGAGGCGCAAGTTAAGGTGGAGGTGCGGGGCGGCCGCTTTTTTCGGCGGCCGCCTGCCAGCACCTCCGTCCCCGGCCTCCTGGTCCCCCCCCCCCCCCACGCAGCATTGCCAGCTGTTTCCCGAGAGCCCGGCACTTCTCCTTGGTGCCGGGCTCTTTTGCCGGCACTCGCAATCGGGGTTCGCGCTGTTGCAGGCCCCTCCCCCTTAACAGTGGGAGGAAGGCCTGCAGTACCGCAGCGTGCCGTGCCGCAGCGTGTGGCGCTGCGGCACGTTGCGCTGCAGCACGTTGCGCTGCAATATTCAGTTTCAGCGCCCTAAGAGGGACGCGGAGCGCCTCGAGCCTCGCCCTGTCTCCCTCTAGGGGCACTTCAACTGAATTTCTGACGATCGCTACAGCTCCGAACGTTGCGCAAAAACCAGTGCCCAGGCGAACTTGGCGCCAGTTTGGCGCCTCAACCCAATTTCTAGGCCCTGGTGACCAACAAATAATGTCCACATCTGTGATTTCACTGCTGTTGTGTACTAAGCACATAAAAGTGAATTCTAGTTTATTATGATTGCTCATGTTCATTAATACTTAAACATATGCATATTCCTTCCTTTCTTTAATTGGTTTGCCTCTCTCTTTTGTTGGGCATTCTTGTGCTATTCTTTCTTCTCTGGAAAAGAGCCTTGTAAAGTCTGTGGGTTGTACGGTTAATAACGACACAGACTTCAGGAGTAACAAACAAACAGGTCTTTACTATTCGAAGGTCAGGGCGAATCTGCCCCAGCAATCCTGCCACAACACTTATATACTGGTGTGGTCACTATCGGTATTACAGTATACAGAAGCCAAACAAATAGTGCCACACCTAAAGTAGTTCTCTTAAAGGTGAACGGTTACATTCAATAGTTCCCTTAAAGGTAGACGGGTACATACACTACAAGCCTAAATTGAATACTTATTCCCAAACTTCAGCCAATTCTTCAGTGGTTATTAGAGGTATGAAAGTGGTCCAGAATAATTTGGGCAATTATTTTCTTTTTCCTTTTTATGGGGAAGTAATGAATCTTTGTGGGAAAAAACCAAAACTTCTGTCTTTATTTTATGATTTTAAAGTACCTAGGGCCCTTCAGCATGTTACAAAATGGTAAACACTCCATCTGCAAGTAAGCAGATAGTTGATAAAAGGATTTATTCTGAAGTGTGATTAGCTTTACATTCATGAGCAACCATTGTCACTTTGACGTCTCATTCAGTTAAAGTTGATCATCCTCCAAAGCTCTGCTTCTACATCATAGAAAGGACACTCTTGTGATCTCCATTCTATTTTTGCCTACCATATGTTTAGTTCAGAATAGGAACTCTGTGTGCAATTAGCTCACAAGAAAATCACCATCAGTGATTGTGGTACCAAGAAATTGCTAAGAAGAGCTGCTGGAATTTTGTATATTTGTAGAATTTTGATTATTGTACTACATTAGTATCTTTTTGCTTCAATGCAATTTATTTGTAATTATATCTGAACAAATAGTTCAGCTTGGTCTGGCATCTTCTTATTTTTCTAAGGTAACTGCAGAGCATTGTGAATATCCCACATATTCTCCAGTAAGAGATGTACTATCATTCTGGTTGAATTGTTCCACAGCAGAGAATAGGGTTGCATATTGCAGTTAATTAGAGTCTTGAGGCCCAATTTTAACCCTGCCCACCAGGCCTTACTTAATATTTAAATCATACTCAGACCCCGACGTGATTTTAACTGCCAATTGCAGCAGTGACAACCAGTGCCGGAACTGTCTGTAAAGGCCCAGGTCAGTTTAATCATTTTTAAGGTTTCTTGTCGGCTAGGCCTCCTCTGCCTGGTCTTCTCTTCCCCTCTCCTGACCGCGATAACCTCCAGACCCTTCCCCCATCTCAACCACTTAGCTTATGCTGGAGACCATTCTCTCGGATTCACGGTGGCAGCCTGCTGCTGCCTGAAATCCTGCCTGCCGGCCAGTTTGCAATTTCCACCGGTTTCGGGCAGGAGTCTGAGTTGGATCTTTTAAATGAGACCCGGGAGTTAAAATGGCCCAAGCCTCATGCCGGCACGGTCATGGGCGCTTCCTGCCTGCCATGCCGCACTCTCCTCCAGAGTTATAATTGGGCCCTGGGTCTGGTTATGGAAACTGCTGCTGACCTATAAACAAAAGAAAGGTGTTCAGCAAAAGCCTGAACTCTCCACTTGCAACAGTCACCTGATAATCTGGGTGTGAGCAGGGTTTCGCTACACAGGAATTACAGTTGTGAATTGGCATCCTATGCCACAGAGCACAGGTACGTTAACTTGCGATTCAACTCCGCTATTAACATCTGCTGAGATCAGATGAGAGTGCAATTAATGCGTGTAACTAAAGATTTAGAAATCTAGACAGCAAAATAGCACAAAGGTTGTGTTTTATAAGTCACAGAAAACTGGAAATATGCAAACAGTACAAAATGTTCTGATTAAAACATTTTTAAACGTGTGGTTCCATTTTTCAGGCAAATGACCCATAATACCTAATCCCGGGAAAGTGTCCTAATATTGAAATAGTGATACTAGTCCAGCAAAAATAGGCCTTGGACAAATAAAAACGTCTGCTTCTCATTAAGTAGAATAATGAGCCTTTTTGCTGAAAGCCATTCATCATTTGTTTCCATATTGGGTGATTCATGCCTTAAAACGACATCATAAACTAACCTTTAGCCAATACATCTCATCAGTTTCATTTTGGTATGAATTTATTCTAAAGTTGATTGATTTTTCAACCTTATTTCCTTGGCTTCTTCAATTTGTAACCATTACCTAATGAACTCATCTCTTTTTAACCTGCTTTACATTTTAAATTTCCAAAGAACCGTAGCTGAAATCTGTACCCATTCAACACTGGTATCAAATTAGCCATTTGATAAAGTAAATCAACATTTAATATTAAACCAACTAGAAAGTTGACCTAATTATCTAAGTACGTTTTGTCCTCCTCAGAAATCCAACAACTGGCATGTGACTTTGGTATCTGCTCATGGGTAAAATCTCCAGCTATTGGGCTGGATTTTGCTGTAAAAATAACAGTGAGGCTAACAGCGCTCACCGTTATTTATGTGTAAATCGAACAGCAACTTCTGGCAACCGCACATACGCAGTTAAATGCGGAAATCCCGAAGTTGCTGTCCGAGATGCGCCGCTTCTCCAAAAGCTTCCCGAAAATGGCGTCTCGCCATCTGACTCACTATTGGCAGAGGAGGAATTTCTTCACCCAGAGAGAGTGATGAACCTGTGGAATTCTTTACCACAGAAGGCAGTTGAGGCCAATTCATTAAATATATTCAAGAAGGAGTTAGATATATTTCTTAAGGCTAAAGGATCAAGGGATATTGGGAGAAGGCAGGGACAGGGTACTGAATTTGGATGATCAGCCATGATCTCATTGAATGGCGGAGCAGGCTCGAGGGGCCGAATGGCCTACTCCTGCTCCTATATTCTATGTTTCTATGTTTCTATTCAAATGCCTCGAACGGCCTGAAGCTGTTATACTTACCTGATAGATACAGGCTAAACTCGCCAAAATAGTTAGAGCTTGTCCATTTCAGTAAGTACCCTTTTAATGGTGGGTAAGTCTTAATTACTGCCAAACAACCTCTCTGCCACTGAAAGTGAACTTTTACAAGTGTAGAGTCTCATTCCTTCAGCTTTTAATTATTGCTGGAGATTACATTCTTTTAACTTTTTCTTTCTGCCTCTTTTATCTCTATCTTAATCCAATCTTTCTTTCCCTCTCTTTATTTCGCTTTCTGTACCTGATTTGACATTGAGTTAACTATTCTAATTGACATTTCCTGGTTCAGACTCTGCAGCTGCTCATTAACGACCCTTCAATCTGATTGGTTAAGGAGATATGCAGTTGCTTGCCCTGTTCAGAGGTCCCAGATGCCTTTAGAGGGCGCTGCACTTTTTGGTTAGTTGGCTGACAGGAACTTGCTGTACATAGAAAGTCTCTGGGCAAGTGCACGTCTAATGAATGGCTAGTGCTGTTTGTTCACCGCTGAGAGAAAAATCTGGCCCATTGTTTCTGAACCCAATTTAAATCTCTTCAGAGATTGAACGACACATGTGGCCAGTTAAGCTAATTACAATTCTAGTTGCAGCAGTTCAAAGAACTGAAGTCGTACCGTAGAACATCAGCAATGAGTCCAAAGTTAAACTACAGAAATCCAAAAGACAGAATTCTGAGTGTGAAGTGCTCATGCTTGCTTGTCCATGGTATGATCTCCCAGTTAAACTCTGCTTCATATTCACTTAAATGAGTAATATACCTTTTCTATGCTGTTGTATGTTCTCTAGAGTCTGTAGAGGAAAAAAATGGCAATTGTCATCCCTGACTTTTCTGATGGATTTTATGTTAGCAGCAGCCGCAGACAGTTTCTCAAACTTGCTTAAATCACTTCCTGTTCATCAGAACAAAGTTATGTACGCTAGTTTCTGTGTTCAGGTGATGTCATCCTCAGTACACTACAGCCAAGTTCCAAGGATATTCCCATCAGTAAGAGCCACTGCCAGGATTGTTCAAACAGACTTATTCCACCTGAAGGCACTTCCCCAAAGCCATCATACTGTCAGTAATGGAAAGTAGGCCGACCAACATGGACTCATAAAAATGATAGTTAGTTGAACTGACAGATTATTCAAGACGGTTGATATAATATTATGTGTTATTGAAAAATAGACACCAAGAGAATATGTTGTAAAATGAACATAAGAGACTGAGGGGAAAAAACTCAGTCTGGTGGAACAAAACTGATCTCTGGGGAAAATTCAACATTTCATTTTTGTAAATGTATTTTAAATGCATATATCTCAAAGGTATTTATGGGAACAAATCTAGTTAGCAAATGTGAAGGCCTCTAATTTCCAGATGTTAAAACGTTGTGGTTCTTTAGCCACAAAGTATATTAAGATATATTTTGGCAATGGGAAAGAGGGGAAACGACCAAGCAATAGAAATGGACATGGAGAGTAGAGACATATGGAAGATAAAAGCGAGCCAATAAATTTGAGTCAGAAATTGCTAACAGATTAGCATTTGAGTTTAATATTGGAACAAATGTTTTACAGTACCGTATTCCATAAACCAGACAGAAAGCAGATTTTTAACTGCATAATGAATGTCTTGGCTGTGATGGCCCGATGGTTGAATGTCTTAGCAGCACTCATTGTTTTGACTTATGCATGAAAAATGACTAAATGAACAAGATACTGGAGGACTGCTAGCATCAGTAGGATTACACCTTAGGCCGAGTCACTGCCTTGAAGGCAAAAGAGAAAGTTGGCAAAAATTGATGCAGTAGAAAAATTGCAAAAAGAGAAAAAGATGTAATAGAAAAACATTTAGAAACTGAAAATATAATAGAGTAATCAGCACAGATTTCAAAAGAGAAGGTCATACTTGACCAAACCTTATTGAATTCTTTGAAGAAGTAACAGAAAACATAAATAAGGGTAATGCAGTAGATGAAATATATTTGAATTTTCAAAAGGCCTTCGATAAGGTACCACATAGTAGACTCATGACTAAGGTCAGGACATGTGGAGTCAGGGAACAAGTAGAAGAATGGATAGCAAGCTGGCTACAAAACTGAAAACAGAGAGTAGGGGGTTAAAGGTAGTTACTCAGACTGGCAGAAGGTAGGAAGTGGTGTTCCACAACAGTGCTGCCATTCACTGTTATTCACTCTCACTGTTATTCACCATTTACATAAATGATTTGGACTCGGGAATTGGAAGTACAATTTCAAAATTTGCAAATGACACCAAATTTGGGGGTATACAGACAAAATATAGGTAAGACATTAATAAACTTACAGAATGGGTGTGTGTTTGACAAATGAACTTCAATATAACTAAGTGTGAGGTGGTACATTTCGGTAGGAAGAATAAGGAGGCCACATACTCCTTAGAAAATAAGTATCTAAATGGGGTAGAGGAGCAGAGAGATCTGGGGGTACAGATACACCAATCACAAAGTAGCAACGTAGGTTAATAACGCCATAAAATTGCAAACAACACACTGGGGTTCATTTCTAGAGGGATAACATTGAAAAGCAGAGAAGTTATGTTAAACTTGCATAGAACCTTGGTTAGAGCACACTTGGAGTACTATGAATAGTTCTAGTCTCCATATTATAAAAAGGATATAGAGGCACTGGAGAAGGTGCAAAAAATATTTACTAGGTTGATACCATAACTGAGATGTTATACCTATTAGTAAAGATTGAACCGGCTGGGGCTCCTTTCTCTGGAAAAGAGAAGACTGAGGGATGACCTGATTGAGGTCTTTAAGTTTATGAAAGGGTTTGATAGGGTAGACGTAGAGAAGATGTTTCCGCTTGTGGGGGGGAAGACCAGGTCTAGGGGCCATAAATATAAGATGGTCACTAATAAATTTAATAGGGAATTCAGGAGAAACTTCTTTGCCCAGAGAGTGGTGAGAATGTGGAACTCACTACTACAAGGAGTAGTTGAGGCAACTAGCATAGATGCATTTAAGGTGCAGCTAGATAAACACATGAAGGAGAAGGAATAGAAGGATATGTTGCTGGGTTTAGATGCAGAAGGGTGGGAGGGGGCTTGTGTGGAGCATAAACACCAGCATGGACCTGTTGGCCCAAATGGCCAGTTTCTGTGCTGTATATACTATGTAACTATGTAAGAAAATGGATGATAAATCAGTTTTTTTCATGATAGTTGCTGTATTTGTTTGTTCAAGGATTTTTTTGAGATATACCAATATCCTATCACTTCTGGTTTTACTGATTGCTTTTGGATGGCTAATGTCAGAAAACTCATTCACACATGTGTTAAGCAGTTTAAAACACACAAGGTACGAACAGTTTAACTGAAATCTACTTGATCAAACCTTTCACTCAACTGTTTGGTAATTTGTGATAAATATTTAATGACTATACACAGCTCCAAGGTTGTGCACTCACTTGCATAATCTGATTGCCAGGTATGGGAACTGGATCCTTACTTGACTATCCTGAAACCATATTAAGGTAAAGAAAAAGAATCATTGCAAAAATTATCATATTTTTATCAGGAAACTTTTAATTTTGTAATCATATAAAAACTCTGAATATTCTAAATGAGGAACTGGGATCCTCAGCCTGTAATGGTCAATACTTCATTTATATTGGTGATTTATATTGGTAGAAGCATAAGACATTTGCTTCAACAATAGTTGAAAACATTTCATGGGCCCTCCCCAGTAACAAAATCATGTCACACAATAAATCATATCCAATGTAAAAATGCTGGTGGCTCATATTATTATCAGGTTCTATAAAGGGAAAAGGGGGCAAGCTATAGGTTTAAGTTTGTTCTATCACATACATATAAATTTTGGAATTAGTGGACAACCTTCCACGAGTGATTAGCTTTAAAATTTCTATGGATGGCGTACTAACTTCAGAACATACATGCAGGGGCCATCATGGGCTGGTATTCCTCTTTGCTAATTTTGATGAAAAAATAGATATGAGTAAAATGCAATGTAATGAGAAAGCACCAACTATTTGTCCCTGTGTAACACCAATCTGTACATTGTTAACCCTCCAAAAAAAGGATTTAAACAGATATGTGAAAAAGGCAAAAATAAGTCTGAATTTTGCTTCTTAAGGCCTTGCCTTCTTGAAGGTGTATGCTGCAGCATTTCACAACTGCAAAGTTGCATCAAAAAGTCCTCACCACTTACACTGTCTACGCTTAGCATGGGCAGCCACCTATATCGGGCAAATGACACTAACCATTTCCCATTTCCACTGAAGTCCATTCCTAGACAACAGGTTATTTTAGATCTAGTACTGTGCAATGAGAAAGGATTAATTCATAACCTTGTAGTAAAGGAGCCTCTGGGGAAGAGTGATCATAGTATGATAGAATTTTATATTGAGTTTGAAAGTGGTTTAGTCAAGTATGAAATTAGGGTCTTAAATCTGAACAAAGCAAGCTACATAGGTATGAGGGTGAGTTGGCTAAGCTAGATTAGCAAACTAGATTTAAAAATATGACAGTAGATAAGCAATAATTCATAATTCACAACTAATATACATTCCCTTAAGGAATAAAAACCCCACACGAAAGTTGTCCAACCATGGCTAACAAGAGAAGTTAAAGATAGTATTGGATTAAAGGAGGTGGCTTATAATGCTGCCAAAAAAAATAATAAGCCTGAGGATTGGGGGGTGGGTAGTAAAATTCAACAAAGGATGACCAAGAAATTGATAGAGAGAAAATAGAATATGAGAGTAAACTAGCAAGAGTCCTAAAAATAAACTGTAATAGCTTCTATAGCTATGTAAAAAGGAAGAGATTACAAAAGTAAATGTGTGTCACTTACAGGCAGAGACAAGAGAAATTATAATGGAGAATAAGAAAATGGTTGAGACATTAAACAAATGTATCTGTCTTCATGGTAGAAGACACAAAAAACATTCCGGAAATAGTGGGGAACCAAGTGTCTAGTGAGAATGAGGAACTTAAAAAAATTAGTATTAGTAAAGAAACAGTACAGGAGAAATTAATGGGGCTAAAAACTAACAAATCCCCTGGACTTGATGGTCTACATCCTAGGGTTCAAAAAGAGGTGGCTACAGAGATAGTAGAATCTTTGGTTCTGATCTTCCAGAATTCCCTAGATTTTAGAATGGTCCCCATGGATTGGAAGGTAGCAAATGTTACACCGCTATTCAAGAAAGGAGGAAGAGAGAAAACAGGGAACTATGGACCAGTTAGCTTGATATCAGTAGTAGGGAAAATAATTAGTATCTATTATTAGGGATGTGCTAACAGGGCACTTAGAAAATCATGGGCAGAGTCAACACGGATTTATAAAAGAGAAATTGTGTTTGACAAATCTGTTAGAGCTTGTTGAGGTTATAACTAGCAGGGTAGATAAGGGGGAACGAGTAGATGTAGTATATTTGGATTTTCAAAAAGCATTTGATAAGGTGTCACACGAGGTTATTACACAAAATTAGGGCTCATGGGATTGGGGGGTAATATATTAGCATGGATTGAGGATTGGTTAACGGACAGAAAACAAAGAGTAGGAATAAGCGGGTCATTTTCGGGTTGGCAGGCTGTAACTAGTGGGGTACCGCAAGGATCAGTGCTTGAGCCTGAGCTATTTACAATCTATATCAATGATTTAGATGAGGGGACCGACTATAATGTATCCAAGTTAGCTGATGATACAAAGCTAGGTGGTAAAGTTAGCTGTGAGGAGGACGCAAGAGGCTGCAAAGGGATATAGACAGGCTAAGTGAATAGGCAAGAACATGGCAGATGGAATTTAATGTGGAGAAATATGAAGCTATTCACTTTGGTAGGAAAAATAGAAAAGCAGAATATTTTTTAATGGTGAGAGACTAGGTAATGTTATTCAGAACGACCTGGGTGTCCTTGTACATGAATCACAGAAAGTTAACATGCAGGTGTAGCAAGCAATTAGGAAAGCAAATGGTATGTTAGTCTTTATTACAAAGGGATTGGAGTATAAGAATAAAGAAGTCTTACTGCAATTATATAGGGCCTTGGTGAGACCACACCTGGAGTATTGTGTACAGTTTTGGTCTCCTTACCTAAGGAAGGATATACTTGCCTTAGAGGGAGTGCAGTGAAGGTTCACTAGACTGCTTGCTGGGATGAGAGAATTGTCCTATGTTGAGAGATTGAGCAGACTAGGTCTATATTTCCTAGAGTTTAGAAGAATGAGAGGTGATCTTATTGAAATACATAAAATTCTTAAAGTGCTTGACATGGTAGATGTTGAGAGGATGTTCCCGCTGGTTGAAGAGCCTAAAACTAGGGGGTCACAGTCTCAGAATAAGGGGTCAGCCGTAATAAGGAATCTTTGGAACTCTCTATCCCAGATGGCTGTGGATGCTCAGTCTTTGAGTATATTCAAGACAGAGATCAATAGATTTTTGGATACTCAGGGAATCAAGGGATGTGGGGATTGAGCGGGAAGGTGGAGTTGAGGTAGCAGATCTGCCACGATCTTATTGAATGGCGGAGCAGGCTCGAGGGGCTGAATGGCCGACTCCTGCTCCTATTTCTTATGTTCTTATGTTCAAAGACCACCTACTTCTAGGAATGGCAAGTTAATTCTTACCACGAATTGAACTCTTTGAGGTTTGTACTGTTCTACTGATTTCCATAAAGGGAAAGATGGTCTTTGTAGAGTTTCTTTTTGCCTTCCTCTCATGCTGACTAATTCCAATTTATTCACCTTGTTGCAAAACTGACAATTGGATTTTTGACAAGAGCCAATATTTTTTTACAATTTGGCCTTAGAATTCAATCAGCCATTTTAACAATGGACGATGTTCATATCATCTCATACCATGTCGGGAGAAAGCAATAGCTTATCGCAGCTGCTCACGGGCTTGTAGACTGTGACAATAGAATCTTTCATTCCTAATTCTCAAAAAGAAAAAGTCTGACCAAAAGGGTTTCTTTGCTTGATAGATCTTGTGCCGCTGGTGATATTTCTGTACGTTAATTAAAGAGTTTTTTAAAGTATTGGCTATGTTACAACTTAAATAACACGCTGATGAATCAAATACAATCTTTATCATTGCAAAATATGTACGAAAAAGTAAAAACACTACCAAACTTTTTTTTTTTTTAAGTGTTTGTTGACTGTAGATTCTTATTGAATTACCCATATTATTTATATTTATTTTCATATAAAATGTATTGATCAAAGGCCTATGATTGTTTACAGCCAATATTTAATATTTAAAGAGAGTGCAAGCATGCAGTGAATTATAAGGAGGTAATTTTGAAAAACAAACTATTCTGTACAGTTTTTTCAACAATATTAATCATAGGTCTTTGATTACCAATCAACTTAATGTGAAAACAAAAATCAGATTGTAATTTAAAAAGCCATGTGCCATTTCCAAGCTAACTGTTACACAATTGTGCCATTTTTATCGATCTACAATAATATTGTGGCACTGAGTATTTTGATTACAGCTGTATGGTAGGGCAATCTTTTCCTTTAAATCTACTCCTGTTCTCACATCTCTTTGAAGTGAGTTGCTTTTCTGAGCATTAACATTTTGATGTGTATTTTTACACGCTGGTCTGGTCTATCTGTCTATCTGTCTATCTATCTTAATTCCATCTGTCTGTCTGTCTTGAATTAACTCGAAAGTTATAGAGCGTACCTACACGTGCGTTACGTCGAAAGAAAGCTGACGATTCCAGAACTGTCCTAAGCGTATTTACGTTTCGGCCGGACAAAAATTGTTCGCGCGTTATGCAAAAAACCTTCAAAATTAAACTCATTATCTGCTAAGTAGCATTGATTGACTGACGTCAAGGTCAACCAATCCTGTGCCGGCACGATTGACCAATCCTACAGTTCAGTCGCCTGATGGTTGGCCAATCGCTGCGTCTGTGGGCGGGACTAATCGTTTTCATCTCAGGGATCTGGCAGCCATTGCCTCAAGCTAAAAACCCCATTTACTTCCAGCTCAAAATCTGCTAATCCAGCTTCGAAAAAGTTAGTATCTCTTTAAAACAACATAAGATTTACCAAAAATGTTTTATAAGTACTTTCACTTTCATCTTTCAAGGTATTAAAAGGTAGAAATGTTGCCCGGCAGCATATTGAGAGAGGGACACAGAGACAGGGTCCAAAAGCCTGGGACTCGATTTAAAATGTTGCCCAGCAGCAGATTCAGAGGGACACAGAGAGGCCCCAAAGCCTGGGACTCTATTTAAACCGCCCGGCCCAAAACAGCCCTGGCAAAGCCGGGCTCCCCCAGCTAGTTTAAAATAAATGCACCAAAATAATGCCACTCTCTCGGTGTCACAACTAAAGGCATTTAGCGGTTGGCTCTGTGAAGTGTTGCGTATTGGTTGCAGGTGCCTGAAGTGCTTTCCATACTGAACATGGCTCCTTGAATGTTCCCCAAACATTGCTCAAAGCTGTGCAGTCTCTGTTTTTCATTAAAACAACTGCCTTCAAATAGAGGTAGTTACTGTATGCATTACTGTTTTCTCAATACTGCACTGGAACATTTAAGCTCTATTATGAAGGAGACTAAGAGATGGATTTTACAAACCTCGGCAGGTCCATGGCGGGATTGACATTGGTGGCGGGTTCTGGCCTTGCTGCCGGCTCCAGCCCACTGTGCAGAATGATTTTCCCCTGATTGGGCTTGTTAAGCCCACCCAGCACATTTGCCAGCCAATTGAAGGAAGCAGGTCTGATGACATCATTCAATGACACATCATCAGCAGGTTTCCTTAAAGGGACCATGCACAAATTTAGTTTGACAGTTGTACTGTCAGTGTTCTACAGCATTGAGGTGCTGCAAACACTGACAAGCACTGCACAGAGGTTATGGAGGGAGTCACAGCATGCAAGGAGGTTCTCTTCCCTTCCAATGGGTAGAAAAGACCTCCCAGGAAACCAACGTAGCCTGGTTGCACATTGCACAGGAGGACACATGCAGGGATGTCATCAGGAGGACCAGGCTGCAGAGGTGCAAACCTTTCAATAATCTCAGCAAATCATGAAATGTTACTGCAAAGCCACACTCAACCTCATCATGCTGTGCCACTCATCACATCCCCATCAATCTGCCTCCCTATCTACTCCCACACATCCTTACTCACATCAATTCACCTTGCATCTCCACCCAACCCTCTCTATCTACATTATCACTTCCCCATCTCACTAGCCACCCCTCACACAAGGGTAGGCACTTGTGTGTTTTAGCCAATGTTCATGTGAAGTTTCTGTTAATGTGCTGTCAAACATTGAAACCTTTATTTTCAACACTTTGCGTTCTTGGACAGATCTGTGTGTACCTTTGGAAGTGGCTTAGTGAGTTGCAGTGGATGGTGAGACATAACGGTACCCCCCGCAATGCTGATGAGTGTGAACAGAATGGCTTGTGCATTGTAGGGATGCTTTATGGTGTTGGTGTGTGGTGAAACATAGAAACATAGAAGATAGGAGCAGGAGTAGGCCATTCGGCCCCTCTAGCCTGCTCCGCCATTCAATGCGATCATGGCTGATCATCCAAGTTCAGTACCCGGTCCCTGCTTTCTCCCCATACCCCTTGATCCCTTTAGCCTTAAGAAATATATCCAACTCCTTCTTGAATATATTTAATGAATTGCCCTCTACTGCCTTCTGTGGTAGAGAATTCCACAGGTTCACCACTCTCTGGGTGAAGAAATTCCTCCTCATTTCTGTCCTAAAAGGCCTACCCCTTATCCTTAGACTGTGACCCCTGGTTCTGGATTCCCCGACCATCGGGAACATCCTCCCTGCATCTAGTCTGTCCAGTCCTGCCAGAATTTTATAAGTTTCAATGAGATCCCCTTTCATTCTTCTAAACTCCAGCGAGTATAAGCCCAATCGACCCAATCTCTCCTCATATGTCATTCCTGCCATCCCAGGTATCAGCCTGGTGAATCTTCGCTGAACTCCTTCCATGGCAAGAATATCCTTCCTCAGATGGTGGTGCCACCCTGATGCATCATGTGGCAGCCAGGGTGTACAGCGTCAAGTGAAGTAAATCTGGCCATGGTGAGGCCATCCCTGGCCTCCTGGGCAGCAATGTGGTCGGGTGCTGAAGCCCCGTGTCCTGTACAGCATCAGTTGACTGTGGAGAAGGTTGTGTTGTTGTTGGTGCTGCTGGTGTGCCTGGTGCTACTGGTGTTGGGGCTGATCATGGTGGAATTTTGAGGACTAAGGTGAGAGAGTATAAAGGGCACCCATTCTGATATAATAGATGGCAGGTGAACTTGAGATGACAGAAGCGATCTGTCAATGGTGAGAGAGGTTGTTCCAATGAGGTTATACTGGATAGAGAGTTTTCTCCAAACACTTGCAACCTGCATAAAGCTCATTCTATCTCCTAAATGCAGTAATCAACAGCTTTTGAGCTTGGAAAGTGAACAGCTTTTATAGCACATTTGCAGCTGTCAATTAATGAGTTGATTCCATGGTCATACAACTCCCGCCCTGCTTACCTGACGTGATCCCCGAGCAGCGTCGATCCCGTGGGGGACCTGGTAAACTCTGAAGGTGAGCTCAAAATATTTCCTAATGCAATGTTAACAAGGTCATAATGACCTGAATTGTCTCCCCCGCCGCTGCGTGTCGGGTCTGCTCAGCGATGACAGACCCGACATTTTGGAAAGGTGCATGGCAGTGGTTGACAGTGGGGTTCCGACCCGCTGTCAAAAAAAAATATTTTCCCACCCGACCCGCCACCGATCATGTCTATTGACCCCCTGAAAAATTCCCCCCTAAATATTTGTGGAGGCTTGTTACTTTTTTTTCTTCAAGATACTATTGTTTGATTTCTCATTGTTTCAAAATTCATCTTGCTGATCAAAGTGAACATCTTAAATATACTATTGCTATTTTTCAATTGAATTTAAAGTTTGTACAGACCATCTTCTTGTGGTATTTATATCACAATGCCATACTGACCCAGCTATGACAGGGCATTGGCTGTCACAGTGTCTATTAATCTTGTTTTTCAGTAATTACTTATTTAGTTTGAAATTGTGAAAATTGTGGATGAAGTTAAATTTAGAGTTGTGATTCCCAATGGGTTGGTCTGCGATGGAATGTTTTCATTGTACCATTGTAAACATTTGGTTGGCCTACTTTTTTAATTTGATTGCCTATTATATTTTAACATCTTGTGATTCAATATTCAGAAACTTGCATAGAAGGGCTACGTCAGACAGGAGAAACAAAATGCACTCTTTCCATGGTTTTTCATTGGTGAAATGTTGTGCTGAAAGTGAGGGATGTTAGTAACATGGAATGGAACAGATTTTCTATTTTGAGCACTCTCAGTAGTGAGCACTCTCAAGTTGGAGCGAACATGGCCAGCTGCACGGTAATCCTTTCCTCCACCTCAACAATTTTCCTCAATCCCAACCCCGACGGCACCTATGTGAATTTTTCCATTTTCCTCATACAAAGGGTTGTGAGAATATGGAATGCACTGTTCCAAAAGCCCATTCACGCAGACTCAATTGGAGTGTTTAAAAGGGAAGTAGATACTTACTTGGAAGGTAAAGGTATTGAGACACAATGAGAAAGGCTAGGGGATTGGATTAAAAAGATAAAGAGCTGCCACAGCTTACAAAATGTTGGAACAGGCTCGGTGGGTTGACTTGTCTGCTCCTGTTCCTGCGTCCCACATCAACCATTTTTCATTAGTCTTTCTGAGGTTGTTTCATTGGTGGTGTGCTCTTTATTAAATTGATAAATTAACTATAACAGTAAACAACTATGCATGTGTTAACGGGGCTCTCTTGTCAATATTATTTCAATAACGTATAGTTGTGATGTCAGATAAAGCAATCCCAGTCTTAAGCCTCAGTTTACACCCTCCACGCATCCAATTCTGGGTTACTAACTATCCCCCACTCCCTCTACTTAACCATCAGTGCTTGAAATTATGCTGCTGCCCTTTGGAATTCTCTCTCAAAAGCATTTCCCTTCCTTCAAAATGTTTTTTTTTTAAATCTATCCATTTGATCATGCTTCGATGCCATTTTTAATCTTTTCCTGTTTTCTGCTTGGCACCCTCCTCACCCTGCTGTAACGGATTTGAGACATTCTTCTATGCAAAATCGCAATATAAATACAAGTTACTGCTGCTGTTTTGGGAGTTCAGAACTGTTATTTAGAAAATAATAGCAGTGCTGGCTACCATTGTACTGCAGTCTGCTCTAAATGCCCCCAGTCAGGAGTATTGACTAGTTAGACCCCAACCATTGCACTATTGCAGAAAACGCTGGCCTTGGTAAGGCAACCATTTGCTGGAGTTACTACTGACTGGTCTCACCAAATCCCATCCTTCACTGGCGACTGGGAGAGGTCTTCCTACACGGCAACTATTTGTTTCTGTGACTGTTGCCATGGAAACGAGACATACCAGCAGCAATTATGTTATTATAGCCTGCAGAGCCCTTTGCCTTAAATACCTTTTCTACTGAAACATCTGCACGATAATTTGGGACCTTGGGAATAGGCTGGGACACTACATGTTTATATTAAGTCAAATTATGGAACAAATTAACTCAAAATTGTGATGTTTCCAAGGGGCTCTGCTGGGCTGTGGTACTGACATGGATACACAACATCTTCATGTTTTTTTAAAAGTATTTCTTTGGTACTATTAAATCAAAACAAAATGAATCATTTTGAGTCATACTGAAGCCTGAACATTTTAACTTGCAGAGTAATGAATTTTCAGCAATATTACTTTTCCTCAATTTTTTTCTCTGCACAGCAATAATCTATGACGTTAAACTATAAACGCAAATGAGGAGAAAGCCACAAATAGTTTCTTTATTAAGGTATATTAAGGCAGAGTGTTCCCACAAAATACAATCTTAACATACCAAGAAAGAATTGCCAACTGTAGACCTTACTTTAATGCAATGTAGATTTAGGGTGCATTTATACTGCAGATTCACCTTCACCGCATGAGCGGTAATCTGGCGGTGTGGATTGCCCGCCTGTTGTCAAACGTGCCTGATTGTACAACAGGTGGGCAATCCTCTCCGCCAGATTATTTCCTAAAATGGTGAAAGTGAAAATGACCCTCGCGCAGTGTACAGAGCCAGGATCTCAACTAACTCCAGAACAAAGCACCTCGATTCTGAGTTTAGACAGTAGTGTAAATACACCCTTAATTTCTCCACTGGGGGGGAAAACGTGGAAAAGACCAAAAAAACAGCACTTGTTTTTTAATGCTCTTTATTATCACATTAAGTAAGCCATTAGGCTGTGTGTACATTCATTAATGCTGCTTTGGCAACCCCTGACCTCACTGCTGACCCTGTCAAATTTTGCGACGTCAGGGAAAGCTCTTGCGATTTCCACGCTTTTGAATGGCTGGGGGCACATCTGGGACGCCCCCACAGAAGAGGCCAGAAAGTTTGACAGAAGAGTCCAAGGCGAGGAGGGGTTGAGGAGGGGTGTAGTGTGTGTCTGGTCCCCACCCCATGGAAGAAAACTTAAGCTGTCGCCAAATCTTGGGGTCCAGACCATGATCCCAGCTGCACCCATAGTAGATTGAATGGTACGCTTTGCCTCACAAGGTGTACCTGCGCTGACTTACAATGAGGCCTTAAGAAAGCTTGGGGCAATGAAACTCCGACGTTTGAAGTCTGTTCCCTGGACCACAGCCCAATTCCCTCTTTCAACAATGGCCTTGTAAGGGATAGATGGTGGCTTTGCCTCAAGGCCATCCTGGGATCCTCAGCATTGGGCTGGGGCCCGGCATAACCGGATCCCAGCCTAGTTTACGACTGGTCTGTTATGGCAGGAGTCCTTCTTCTCCTTCTTAGGCAGTCCCTCGGAACCGAGGATGACTTGCTTCCACATTAAAAATGAGTTCTCAGGTGACTGATGAGTCCAATGCGGGACCTACAGCCTCTGTCACAGGTGGGGCGGACGGTGGTTGGAGGGGCGGGTGGGTGCGGTGCTTGGGTTGACATGTGCTCCTTGCGCTGCCTACGCTTGGCTTCCGCTTGCTCCCGGCGAAGAGACTCGAGGTGTTCGGTGCCTTCCCGGATTCTTCTCCTCCACTTTGTGCGGTCTTGGGCCAGGGATTCCCAGGTGTCGGTGGGGATGTTACACTTTTTCAAGGAGGCTTTGAGGGTGTCTGTGAAACGTTTCCTCTGCCCACCTGGGGCTCTCTTGCTGTGCCGGAGCTCTGAGTAGAGCGCTTGTTTTGGGAGCCTCGTATCGGGCATGTGGACAATGTGACCCATCCATTGGAGCTGATCGAGCGTGGTCACAGCTTCGATGCTGGGGATGTTGGCCTGAGCACGAACACTGACGTTGGTGTGCCTATCCTGCCAATGGATTTGCAGGATCTTGCGGAGGCAGCATTGGTGGTACCTCTCCAGTGTTTTGAGGTGCCTGCTTTACATGGTACATGTCTCTGAAGCATACTGGAGGGCGGGTATCACTGCTGCTCTGTAGACCATGAGTCCACTGGGATGGCCACAGATTTTCAGGGCCTTAATTACAAATATCGTTCTCAGAAAAGGACATTTTAACTGTGCAAGACCATCAACTTTGTGTGCAATTTCTACCTAGCACCTTATATAACCTAGAGTTTATTAAGAACTATTATTAATGATTTGCCTGTACATTTGTTATATGTGCACTGAGTTGGTAGACACCAATCAAATAAACTTGAAATAAATAGTGGAGCCCTCCTGAAGTAAGCTCCCCAGGAAGGTTTTAGCCCTTTGCAATGTATTCAATCCCCTCCACAATCTCTTGAATGGATGGCTAGTTGCCCATTCATGAGTTTCTCCACTACATTACATTGCTACAAAACCGGTGGCAGTGAGTCAGGAGCAGCCCGACTAGAGCGGGCCTGTGTGGGAACACAGCATCGGCGGCAGTTCAAACCGGCGGCAGTGAGTCAGGAGCAGCCCGACTAGAGCGGGCCTATGTGGGAACACAGCATCGGCAGCAGTTCAAACCGGTGGCAGTGAGTCAGGAGCAGCCCGACTAGAGTGGGCCTGTGTGGGAACACAGCATCGGCAGCAGTTCAAACCGGCGGCAGTGAGTCAGGAGCAGCCCGACTAGAGCGGGCCTGTGTGGGAACACGGCATCGGCGGCAGTTCAAACCGGTGGCAATGAGTCAGGAGCAGCCCGACCAGTTCAACAGCAGGGGAGAGAGGTAAAAAGTAATCAAAGTGTGACGTCACCAGGAAGCAGGTAAGTGATTGGTTGGTGAGTATTTGGTTGGTGAGTATTTCTCTTTTTTTTAAACTTTAACTCTGGTTTATAGTTTCTAAGGTCTCTCTGGTGTAGCAGGGACTGTTGGTAAACCAGTTAACTGTAGTGTAATTAGTGGGATTGATTGATTTAATTTAAATTCAATTAATTAAAGGGTAAGTCATGGCAGGACAGCCGGGCCCCGTGATCTGCTCCTCCTGCGATATGTGGGAACTCAGGGACACTTCCTGTGTCCCTGACAACTACATGTGCAGGAAGTGCGTCCAGCTGCAGCTACTGACAGACCGCATTGCGGCGCTGGAGCTGCGATTGGACACATACTGGAGCATTCATGATGCTCAGGACAACGTGAATAGCACATTTATGGAGTTGGACACACCGCAGGTAGAGGTTGGACAGGAAGAAAGGGAACGGGTGACCAACAGGCAGAGTACTAGGCGCAGGCAGGTAGTGCAGGGGTCCCCTGTGGCCATCCCCCTCTCCAATAGATACACCACTTTGAGTACTGTTGGGGGGGATGGCTTATCAGAGGAAGGCAGCAGCAGCCAACTTCCTGGCACCAGGGGTGGCTCTGCTGCACAGAATGGAAGGAAAAAGAGGGGTAGAGCTATAGTAATAGGGGATTCAATTGTAAGGGGAATAGATAGGCGTTTCTGCGGCCACAAACGAGACTCCAAGATGGTGTGTTGCCTCCCTGGTGCAAGGGTCAAGGCTGTCTCCGAGCGACTCCAGAACATCTTGGAAGGGGAGGGTGAACAGCCAGTTGTCGTGGTGCATATAGGCACCAACGATATAGGTAAAAAGCGGGATGAGGTCCTAAAAGCGGAGTATAGGGAGTTAGGAGATAAATTTAAAAACAGGACCTCAAAGGTCGTAATCTCAGGATTGCTACCAGTGCCATGTGCTAGTCAGAGTAGAAATAGAAGGATACTTCAGATGAATACGTGGCTAGAGGAATGGTGCCGGGGGAGGGATTCAAGTTCCTGGGACATTGGAACCGGTTCTGGGGGAGGTGGGACCAGTTCAAACCGGACGGTTTGCACCTGGGCAGGGCTGGAACCAATGTCCTAGGGGGAGTGTTTGCTAGTGCTGTGGGGGAGGGTTTAAACTAAAATGGCAGGGGGTTGGGAACCTGAGCAGGGAGACAGAGGAAAGGGAAACAAGGATAAAAGCAAAAGATAGGAAGGAGAAAAACAAAAGTGGCAGTCAGAGAAATCAACAGTTTAAATCAAACATGGCCACAGTAAATAATAATTCTAATAGGTCTAAGAGCGTTAAAAAAACAAGCCTGAAGGCTTTGTGTCTTAATGCGAGGAGCATTTGTAATAAGGTGGATGAATTGGCTGCACAAATAGAAGCAAACAAATACGATTTGGTTGGGATTACGGAAACGTGGCTCAAGGAAGGCCAGGACTGGGAACTCAACATCCAGGGGTATTCGATATTCAGGAAAGATAGGCAAAAAGGAAAGGGAGGTGGGGTAGCATTACTGGTTAAAGAAGGGATTAACACAATTGTAATGAAGGATATTAGCTCTGATGAGGTGGAATCTGTATGGGTAGAATTGAGAAATACTAAGGGGAAAAAAACATTAGTGGGAGTGGTTTATAGACCTCCAAACAGTAAGGCGGAGGTTGGGAATGGCATTAAAAGAGAAATTAAAGAAGCGTGCAATAAGGGCACAGCAGTCATCATGGGTGACTTTAATCTACATATAGATTGGGCCAACCAAATGAGTAACAATACTGTGGAGGAGGAATTCCTGGAGTGTTTACGGGATGGTTTCCTGGACCAATATGTCGAGGAACCAACCAGAGATCAGGCCATCTTAGACTGGGTATTATGTAACGAGAAAGGATTAATTAGCAATCTTGTTGTAAGAGGCCCCTTGGGTCGGAGCGATCATAATATGATCGAATTCTTCATTAAGATGGAGAATGAAGTAATTGACTCGGAGACTAGGGTCCTTAATTTAAATAAAGGAAACTATGATGGTCTGAGGAGCGAGTTGGGTAGGTTTGATTGGGGAATGGCACTCAAAGGATTGGCGGTGGATAGGCAATGGCAAACATTCAAAGACCGAATGGATGAACTACAGAATTTGTTCATCCCAGTTTGGCATAAAAATAAAACAAAAAAGGTGACCCAACCGTGGCTAACAAGGGAAATTAGGGATAGCATAAGGTCCAAGAAGAGGGCATATAAATTGGCCAGAAAAAGCAATAATCCTGAGGATTGGGAGCAGTTTAGGATTCAACAAAGGAGGACAAAGGGATTAATTAAGAAAGGGAAAATAGAATATGAGAGTAAGCTTGCAGAGAACATAAAAACTGACTGTAAAAGCTTTTATAGATATGTGAAGAGAAAAATATTGGTGAAGTCAAGCGTAGGTCCCTTGCAGTCAGAATCGGGGGAATTTATAATGGGGAACAAAGAAATGGCAGACCAACTAAATACATATTTTGGTTCTGTCTTCACAAAGGAGGACACAAATAACCTCCCAGAGATGCTGGGGAACATAGGTTCTGATGAAAGGGTGGAACTGAAAGAAATCAGTATTTGTAGGGAAATGGTGTTAGGAAAATTGATGGGACTGAAGGCTGATAAATCCCCAGGGCCTGATAATCTACATCCCAGGGTACTTAAGGAAGTGGCCCTAGAAATAGTAGATGCATTGCTGGTCATCTTCCAGAACTCGATAGACTCTGGAACGGTACCCATGGATTGGCGGGTAGCTAATGTTACCCCACTATTCAAAAAAGGTGGTAGAGAAAAGGCGGGGGATTATAGACCGGTAAGCTTGACATCGGTAGTGGGGAAAATGCTAGAGTCCATTATAAAAGATGTAATAGCAGAGCACTTGGAAAGCAGTGACAGGATTGGACAAAGTCAACATGGATTTACAAAAGGTAAATCATGCTTGACTAATCTACTGGAATTTTTTGAGGATGTAACTGGTAAAATAGATAAGGGAGAACCAGTGGATGTGGTGTATTTGGACTTTCAGACGGCTTTCGATAAGGTCCCGCATAAGAGATTAGCGTGCAAAATTAAGGCATATGGGATTGGGGGCAAGGTATTGACTTGGATAGAGAACTGGTTGGCGGACAGAAAGCAAAGAGTTGGAATAAACGGGTCATTTTCCGAGTGGCAGGCAGTGACTAGTGGGGTACCGCAAGGATCGGTCCTAGGACCCCAGCTGTTCACAATATATATTAATGATCTGGACGAGGGAATTAGATGTAATATCTCCAAATTTGCAGACGACACAAAGCTGGGGGGGAGGGTATGCTGTGAGGAGGATGTCGTGAAACTCCAGCACGATTTGGACAGGTTGCGTGATTGGGCAGAAACATGGCAAATGCACTATAATGTGGATAAATGTGAGGTTATCCACTTTGGTGGCAAAAACAGGAAGGCAGATTATTATTTGAATGGTAATAGATTGGGGGAAGGGGAAGTGCAAAGAGACCTGGGTGCTCTTGTACACCAGTCGCTGAAGGTAAGCATGCAGGTGCAGCAGGCGGTTAAGAAGGCAAATGGTATGTTGGCCTTTGTAGCAAAAGGGTTCGAGTACAAGAACAAGGATGTCTTGCTGCAGTTGTACAGGGCCTTGGTGAGACCACACCTTGAGTATTGTGTGCAGTTTTGGTCACCTTACCTGAGGAAGGACGTACTTGCCATGGAAGGAGTGCAGCGAAGATTCACCAGGCTGATACCTGGGATGGCAGGAATGACGTATGAGGAGAGATTGTGTCGATTGGGCTTATACTCACTGGAGTTTAGAAGATTGAGAGGGGATCTCATCGAAACCTATAAAATTCTGTCAGGCCTGGACAGACTAGATGCAGGAAGGATGTTTCTGATGGCCGGGGAGTCCAGAACCAGGGGTCATAGTCTAAGGATAAGGGGTAAGCCATTTAGGACTGAAATGAGGAGGAATTTCTTCACCCAGAGAGTGGTGAACCTGTGGAATTCTCTGCCACAGAGGGCGGTGGAGGCCAGTTCATTAAGTATATTCAAGAAAGAGTTCGATATATTTCTTAAGGCTAAAGGGATCAAGGGATATGGGGAGAAGGCAGGGACCGGGTACTGAATTTGGATGATCAGTTATGATCTCATTGAATGGCGGAGCAGGCTCGAAGGTCCGAATGGCCTACTCCTGCTCCTATCTTCTATGTATCTATGTATCTATGTGTGCACAGTTTCTTTCATACCCATTTGTTCCTTTTGCCTGGTACTCTATACTTTGCGAGGAAGTATTCAGCCAAATTTTATACTTCTGTAATTTTAATCTAATTCGCTGGACGGGAAACCCAAGGAATCGAGTGGAACGCCGGATTTATACTCTGCACAATTCTGCACTTGATTGAATTCATTTGAGAGTAAAATCGGGCAGAGTGTAAAACCAGCGTCCCACCCAATCCTGTTGGTTTCCCGACGGAAAGGTCAGGTTAAAATTGCCCTCCTTGGTCTTAATTAGCCTTCAGTCTTAACAAGAAACAAAAGCTTTTCTATTTTATTTGCTTGAAGTTACATTAGAATCAATGACGGGAATTTTACCATGGGGGAGCGGGTGGGATTGGGGGCGGGTGGGGTTTTAAAAATGGAAACGTGTCGGAAAGCCGGCTTCAAGCCGTCGACTTCCGGTTTTTACTCAGGCGGGACAAGGGGCAGGAAGCCAACCCACTCCCAGGAGCTGCTTTGCAGGTTTAACTGTGACCGGCTGGGATTCCCGGGCCTTGGGAATCCTGGCAACTGCAGCCAGGCAAGGACAGCACAGGGAGCATTCCTTGTGGGCCAGGAGGAGCAGGATTGCTTCTTCCCAGACCCCCATGCTTCCCCCGGTCAGGGATCGGACCTCCCCTCCCCCCCTGCCCCGAGGATCTGACCTTCCCCAGGATCAGACCTCTCCGGGATCGGACCCCTACCACTCCCTGCCCCCCACCCCTGAGGTTAGGGATCAAACCTACCTGGCCCTGTGCTCCTCACCTGACAGGAAACCAAGCCTGTCAGGCTGACTTCTGGACAGAGTTAAATCTCCACAGCGTGCGGGAAAACCCAGATTTCCAGGTTTCCCGTGCGTTACCGGGTGCCCCCTCTACCCCCTGCTCCTAGCACGTCAAAATGTTAAAACTCCCCCCAATGTCATTCCTAAATCCACTTGAAAGGTCCACCATTTTAAAAAAAGAAACAAGTAGCACAAAAGTAAGAATGCTATTCTGAAGTATTTAAATATATTAGAATTACAAATTGCTCCTTAAAATGGCAGGCAACCTATCCACACATCAGCTTTCATTTTGGTGAACAGTCTAATAAACAATGATTTACTTTTTATTTTAAATTTTCTTCTCTTCTGGCAAAAACATACCTGTGCTACGTGCTACTGGGGGGGTGGATGGATAATCCTTCTCCAGGACTAAGCCTGTGCTACTGGGAAACAGTCAGTAGGCAGGTAATGAATCGCTTTCTGAATAACACAAGTTGAGTTTCTCTTTGATTTTCATTCCCTTGCTCTCGCCCCTTCTCACATTCCCTGGTTCTCCTAGCTGAGATGGGGAAATATACCAGGTGTTGAGTTGCATGGCCAGAACCTGCATCTTATCTCTTGTCAAAACACATTGATCTGGCTCTCATTGTGCCAGTAAAACCGATGCAAAAAGGTTCAATTTCTTCCCCAGCTTTTCTATAAAAACATACACAATACTGTTAATAAGGGGGTTGTTTATAGCAGCCCGTTTTTTCATTGACTTCAAAGCAGATGAAAATCAGGCAGAATGTAAAACGGGCTGCCGATTTGCTACCACCCAAGGCCAATTACACCCGGAGGTCTTCTAATGGATGCTAGTGTGATTGCATAGTGCAAGACAGAGGGCTGGATTTTCATTCAACAATCGGGAAGGAGGCAGTACTACAACTTTCGGGTTGTCGCCCCGCCTCCATCGAGATGTGGCCAATCCACACGATTTTCACTTGATTGACCTTGTTGAACCCGCACAGCGGGCTCAGCAGGCCAATTAAGGGCCACGCGGCAACAGGTGATGTCACAGACTGAAATGTCATCGGTCAAGAGTTCTTGACAGATGAAATATCAGTGTTTCACAGCTGTTTGAAGCTGTCAAACACTGACAGTCTTACTTCTAACCTGAGTCCTTCTACGCAGACTCAGTTAGAAATCTCATCGGCACTGACAGCTGCAGGCTGTCACTTTTGACAGCTCGCGGCCATTCTGCTTTCTGTGCCGGCTGAATGATGGACTCCCGAAGCCTAGAGGAAGAAAGGCTGTAAAGGTAAGTACAGGTAATTTAAACTTCTTTACACACTTTAGACACACCAAACACACTTACCTTTGCACTCATGCACCCATCACTCACCTGAACACTGACATGTCGACCCCCTCCAAGCCCTTCAACCCGACGGCCCAACTCCTCTAACCTGGCGTGGTTTGGAGCCATCGGGAATCCCACACGACAACCTTCAAAATAGGGATTAGGCCAAAAACTGCCTGTTAACTACCTGTTAACAGGCAGTTAATTGGCACGAATCCCTTCCCGCCTCAGGTCGGCGGGTCCCTGTGCGGGGCGGGTACCCGCCTCCTTTGAAACTTACATGGAGGCGGGTTTTGGGCGGGATGGTGTCGGGACCCCCGAATTCGGGATTTTAGCCCCCCGCACGCCTAAAAGCCCGCCTCACGGCACACTGAAAATCGACCCCAGAGAGTGGGAAAAATTCAGTATCGCCCCGTTTGGGGTGCGATTATTGGCTGGGCGCAAAGATTAGCGCCTGGCGCTAATTATCGCCTCCAACTGCAAACTTGGCTTTTATCACCCCTGGAGGTGATTGGAGTGCTAAATCAGGCGCTTCACACCTGTCTTAAGGCGCAAAGGCTGAGGAGCGAGGCGCTACCTCAGAGCGCTGGCGAAGCTCATGTGATGTCAGTGAGCAATGGAACACAGACACAATGGCACTGGCCAGTTCTTAAAGGGGAGGGTTGATCTTGCTCTCCATCCACATCCTGCTCATTGCAGCCTTGAATCTCGGCCTGGAGAGACCTGTACATCAAATCTGCTGGAAAGAAAAATGGAGAGACCCAGGGAAAGAGCTCAGAGTGCAGTCCCCACAGTCTCTTCTAAATCGATACAAGGAAGGGCAAATCAAAATGAACCTGCAAAGTGCTGATCAGTACCCAAAACTCCTTCACACAGCACTGAATCTTTCCAGAAATTTCCCTCTCTCTCTGAGAATGCGTGGTGCAAAAATGTCACCAACAAAAAAAGGCAGGAAGCAGTCGCCTTTAAATAGCGTTCCCCCAGTCCCTTCCTGACTGCAAAACGCTCCCCTCAACCTGTCGTTGCTAGCGGCAGGCGGTAAGGCAGGGGGCGCCACTCAATATCCAGTCCGGGGCGCTACCGGGGCATTGCACACTCAACTGACGTCACGATCTGCCGGCGCAGGAGATCGTGGTGGTAGTGTTTAGCGCGGCTGCAAAATATCTAGTTAATTTCATGAGCGGCGCAAACATCGCCGCGCACGGGCGCTAGTTGCTTTGCGCCCCATTAGCGCCCTCTTAAGGCGCTAACGGGAGGCGCAAACCAACTGAATTTTCCCCCCAGAGCATTTTAATCTGGTAGAATACACTTTGCGGTGTGGTTAGAAATATAATGTAAGTACAATTTATTGGTATTGAATGCGGCAGAATGATTTTGTTTGGATTTACCTTCCAAGGCTACTGAGATGCCAGTGAATATCTCAACCATGACATAACACCAAAGTTGCTAACACCTGGTTTTGTGGAGGGTGTCCTGTTACAGCTGTGCACATGGTTCAAATCCAGACAGGAGGAAAATTAAGTTTCATTTTCACTGGGCTTTTGTGCACTGGAAAATATTTCAGGGTTGGTATAGATGGAACTAAAACCTAAACAACTAAGAATGACTCTGATCAGGCTCGAAACTAAACTCTCTTAAGTACCCAGCTGCTAGTCATTCATGCTGCAAATTTACTAAATCCATTCTTTAGACAGAAGGTTAATCCAATGCACAGACTGTCTATTCCAGTACGATAGCAAAATAC
This sequence comes from Somniosus microcephalus, assembly GCF_052327205.1. Lineage (NCBI taxonomy): Eukaryota > Metazoa > Chordata > Chondrichthyes > Squaliformes > Somniosidae > Somniosus > Somniosus microcephalus. The sequence goes on from NC_140990.1 coordinate 227,480,116, forward strand.
TGCAGATGCTGGAAATCCGAAATAACAACAGAAAATGCTGGAAAAACTCAGCAGGTCAGGCAACATCCGTGGAGAGAAATTTGAGTTGATGCTTCGGGTCGAAACCCTTCTTCAAAACTGGAAAGAAAATAAAATAGATCGAAGGCAGGGCTGCGATCGAACAAAAGAAGTAAAAGAGACAATAAAAGGTATTCGAAACCAGACGAGATGGTAATAGGCCCGTGGAGACAAAAGGCAGCTGAGATTAGGTGTGAAGTGTCTCTTACCCTGCCAGTACACTTCACACCTAATCTCAGCTGCCTTTTGTCTCCACGGGTCTATTACCATCTCGTCTGGTTTCGAATACCTTTTATTGTCTTTTTTACTTCTTTTGTTCGATCGCAGCCCTGCCTTCGATCTATTTTCTTTTCTTTCCAGTTTTGAAGAAGGGTTTCGACCCGAAACGTCAACTCAAATTTCTCTCCATGGATGTTGCCTGACCTGCTGAGTTTTTCCAGCATTTTCTGTTGTTATTTCTGTCTATTCCAATGTTTCTCTTGGTTTCCTGGTCAACCTTCTTCTCTCAGCCAGTGTGGTTAGGAAACATTTGAGATATCTCTGATAAAATGCTGTATAAATTCAAGCTGTTAAGTGTCTGACTCTAAAAAAGTATAACAATTAACACATTCTTCAATGTGTTTTAGATAATCCACAGGTAGTAATGAAAATCTTCCAGAAAAAAAAGTTAAATTGCTTGCAGATAAGAGGTTTGTCTGTGGTAATAGATTGTTTGCTTTTGTTGAATTTTAACCCTGTTTACAATGATGGCTACAAGATTACCAGACCTAACACTCTAAAACTAGCAGCAAGGTGCAACATTCCCACAGTTCACATGTCTAAAGATGTGTAAATAATCTCTCGGGCATTGTTACAAGTTTTGGGCCTGCCTCAGATATTCTCTTGGGTACAACGGTACTGGTCACTCCTGCAAGCAGTCTAAGCATCTTGCATTCAAAAGTGTGCCCAATATCTAGTTATATGTTAGCGTAACCCAGGGGTGTAACAATTGGACCCCCTTCTGATATGAACTGGATATTATGACTTTTGCACGTGTCCTTCCCTGATCTTTTTGAAGGCGGAGGGAGAACCATTCAGTGAGATGAGTCTGAATATGAATCATTAATCTGCTTTATTTCACAGACAGCAAGTGAACGTAGAGCAACAGATGTAACAAATCTCGCTTACTCCAATTAGCTTCCATAAATAAGAAAAATAATGAACCATACCCTGGTTAGTAGGCTACGTACAGTCCATTTAGCACTGAATGGTATATACAAGGACTGGTCAGCTCTCTTCTTAAAGTAACCTTCCTCTCAGCAGACTTTTATCAACTGATCTTGCAACATTTGGGTCTTTGTTCTTCTCATTCCTGTTCCACAGGAAGTTGGGGCTTGACTCCTGATTGCTCCCCATGTCCCTGGGTTGGCCAGGAGAGTTGCTAATCGAGCCTGCCCTTTGAGACCAGCTTTATGCAAATATCCAAAGGGGACTTTCCAAACCCTATGGTGTGACTGTTTACTGGGAGCCCTGCAATGAGAAAAATGGGAGGAAATTTATCTTGGGCGGTCACGCAAAATGAGCAATAGCGAATTCGCAGCGTGCCTTACACCCAGCCTGATTTTTTTCTCCATTTACATTTTGTGCTACTACCTAAGACCTATTTCACCTCCAACAACTCCCTTATTGCTCTCAATTGTCATGGGTAATGCTTTCAATGTTTGGCTCATTACCATGTCAGCCCTCTCTCTGTCCCAGTCGCTCCATGCTGGAGGAAGATTCCTAACCTTGGTGAACTCCCTCTTAAATTAAAATCAACACCTTAACTTGAATTAGATTCAATTTTTTCTGTGAAGAACAATAAACAAATAGGCAAGCATGTGTCTTGGCAGTTTTTCATGGTTCTTGTGCAATGCACATGCAAAACTTATTACACTCATATCTTTTATGACTGGAAGGCTGTTTCCGGTGGGGTTCCACAGGGCTCAGTACTAGGTCCCTTGCTTTTTGTGGTATATATCAACGATCTTGACTTGAATATAGGGAGTATGATTAAGAAGTTTGCAGATGATACTAAAATCGGCCGTGTGGTTGATGCTGAAGAAGGAAGCTGTAGACTGCAGGAAGATATCAATAAATTGGTCAGGTGGGCAGAACAGTGGCAAATGGAATTCAATCCGGAGAAGTGTGAGGAAATGCATCTGGGGAAGGCTAATAAGGAAAGGGAATACACATTAAATGGTAGGACACTGAGTAGTGTAGAGGAACAAAGGGACCTTGGAGTGCATGTCCACAGATCCCTGAAGGTAGCAGGCCAAGTAGATAAGGTGGTTAAGAAGGCATACGGAATGCTTGCCTTTATTAGCCGTGACATAGAATACAAGAGCAGGGGGGTTATACTTCAACTGTATAAAACACTAATTAGGCCTTAGCTAGAGTACTGCGTGCAATTCTGGTCACCACATTGCAGGAAAGATGTGATTGCACTAGAGAGGGTACAGAGGAGATTTACAAGGATGTTGCCAGGAGTAGAGAATCTTAGCTATGAGGAAAGACTGGATAGGCTGGGTCTGTTTTCCTTGGAACAGAGGAGGCTGAGGGGAGACCTTATTGATGTGTATAAAATTATGAGAGGCATAGATAAAGTGGATAGAAAGGACCTATTTCCTTTAGCAGAGGGGTTAAATACCAGGGGGCACAGATTTAAAATAATTGGTGGAAGGTTTAGAGGGGATTTGAGGGGAAGTTTCTTCACCCAGAGGGTTGTGGGGGCCTGGAACTCACTGCCTGAAAGGGTGGTAGAGGCAGGAACCCTAACCACATTTAAAAAGTACTTGGATGGGCACTTGGGATGCTGTAACCTGCAGGGCTACGGACCAAGAGCTGGGAAGTGGGATTAGGCTGGATAACTCTTTGTTGGCCGGCGTGGACACGATGGGCTGAAATGGCCTCCTTCTGTGCTGTAACTTTCTATGATTCTATGATTCTATCTTACAAATCTAATGTGATCATCCAAGGCATTTTGATTAGAAAAAGTATGGGCACAAAATTTGGTCCTTAGTGTCAGTTATATGGTCCAAAATGGCATCCACAGCACGCGTGCACACTTCTGGTGCGAGTCGCACCAGACGCCATATTGTTGAGGGCATTAGCGCGTGTGCAGTGAGCGTCTGCCAGAAGTATACAAAGTAGGCAGATCATGGCGTCAATCTGCGTGTAATGCTGATTTGATGCGGCGCTGCCATTTTGGAGCTCAACGCTGGAGCTAACTCCCTCTCTTAAACTCACACAGCTCAACACGTGTTCAGTAGCAGGAAGGACCCCCAACCAACGCTAATTAAAGGGATCATCAACTACTTGCCGGTTAGTTGCTGATTGATTTCTACTGGCTGTTGCTGTGATTGTACTAGTCTTTGGTGCTTTCTAGAGTACTTTAAAGTTGCTAAAAGCAACCAGGAGTGGTGTGGAAGGTGCTGAAGGACATTGTCCTGACTTCAAGGCTTTTGCACAAACCTGTTGCTCCCAGACATGGGTGCAGTAGTAGGCATTCCCCTTGGAATACAGCATGATTGGGATAATGAACAGAGGTGACACAGAGCAAGGCAAGCTGCTAGAAGAGGGAGGAGAAGGGGGAGAAGGGCTCTCAGGAGGAGGCCATGAATCATAGAAATTTACAGCACAGAAGGAGGCCATTCAGCCCATCGTGTCTGTGCCGGTCGAAAAAGAACTATCCAGCCTAATCCCACTTTCCTGCTCTTGGACTGTAGCCTTGTAAGTTACAGTGCTTCAAGTACATATCCAAGTACTTTTTAAATCTGCTTCCACCACCCTTTCAGGCAGTGAGTTCCAGACCCCACCACCCTCTGGCTGAAAAGAGTTCTCCTCAACCCCCCTTTAATCCTTCTACCAATTATTTAAATCTATGCCCTCTGGTTATTGACCTCACTGCTAAGGGAAATAGGTCCTTCCTATCCACTCTATCTAGACCCTACATAATTTTATACACTTCAATTAAATCTCCCCTCAGCCTCCTCTGTTCCAAAGAAAACAACCCCGGCCTATCCAATCTTTCCTCATAGCTAAAATTCTCCAGTCCTGGCAACATCCTCGTAAACTTCCTCTGTACCCTCTCTAGTGCAATCACATCTTTCCTGTAATGTGGTGACTAGAACTGTACACAGTACTCTAACTGTGGCCTAACTAGTATTTTATATAGTTCAAGCATAACCTCCTTGCTCTTATATTCTATGCCTTGGCTAATAAAGGCAAGTATCCCATATGCCTTCTTAACCACCTTATCTACCTGTCCTGCTACCTTCAGGGGTCTGAGGACATGCACTCCAAGGTCCCTCTGTTCATCGATACTTCTCAGTATCCTACCATTTATTGTGTATTTCCTTGCCTTGTTGGTCCTCCCCAAATGCATTACCTCACACTTCTCCGGATTGAATTCCATTTGCCACTTTTCTGTTTACCTGACCAGTCCATTGATATCTTCCTGCAGTCTCCAACTTTCTAGCCTCACTATCAACCACACGGCCAGTTTTTGTATCATCTGCCAATTTCTTAATCATGCCCTCTACATTGAAGTCTAAATCATTGATATAAAGCACAAAAAGCGAGGGACCTATTACTGAGCCCTGTGGAAACTCACTTGGAACAGCCTTCCAATCACAAAAACACCTGTCAACCACTACCCTTTGCTTCCTGCCACTGTGCCAATTTTGGATCCAACTTGCCACTTTCCCTTGGATCCCATGGGCTTTTACTTTTCTGACCAGTCTGCCATTGGGGCCATGTCTAAAGCCTTGCTAAAATCCATGTAAACTACATCAAAGGAGAGTTGACTACATTTCATTCTCTCTTGCCAGAAAGCAGCAGGTAGAGCGAGCATACGGCTTTGCAAGGATTGCAGGTTGCAATATATCAAAATTCCCTGGACTCTAAAGAGGTCCCAGCAGATTGAAAAACCACTAATGTAACACCCCTATTTAAGAAAGGAGGGAGACAGAAAGCAGGAAACTATAGACCAGTTAGCCTAACATCTGTCATTGGGAAAATGCTGGAGTCCTTCATTAAGGAAGCAGTAGCAGGGCATTTAGAAAAACATACTGCAGTCAAACAGAGATAGCATGGTTTTAGGAAAGGGAAATCATGTTTAACAAATTGCTGGAGTTCTTTGAGGATGTAACAAGCAGAGTGGACAAGGGTGAGCCAGTGGATGTGGTGTATTTGGATTTCCAGAAGGCATTCGATAAGGTGCCACATAAAAGGTTACTGCATAAGTTGGGGGTAATATATTAGCATGGATAGAGAATTGGCTAACTAACAGAAAGCAGAGAGTCGGGATAAATGGGTCATTTTCTGTTTGGCAAACGGTAACTAGTGGGGTGCCACAAGGATCGGTGATGGGGCCCCAACTATTTACAATCTACATTAATGACTTGGATGAAGGGATCGAGTGTAATGTAGCCAAGTTTGCAGATGATAAAAAGATGGGTGGGAAAGCAAGTTGTGCAGAGGACTCAAAGAATCTGCAAAGGGAAATAGACAGACTAGGTGAGTGAGCAAACATTTGGCAGATGGAGTATAATGTGGGAAAGTGCGAGGTTATCCACTTTGGCAGGAAAAATAAAAAAGCAAACTATTATTTAAAAGGAGGGAGATTACAAAATGCTACAGTTCAGAGGGATCTGGGGGTCCTTGTGCATGAAACACAAAAAGTTAGCATGCAGGTACAGCAAGTAATCAAAAAGGCAAATGGAATGTTGGCTTTTAGAAACATAGAAACATAGAAGATAGGAGCAGGAGTAGGCCATTCGGCCCTTCGAGCCTGCTCCGCCATTCAATGAGATCATGGCTGATCATCCAAATTCAGTACCCTGTCCCTGCCTTCTCCCCATATCCCTTGATCCCTTTAGCCTTAAGAAATATATCCAACTCTTTCTTGAATATATTTAATGAACTGGCCTCCACCGCCCTCTGTGGCAGAGAATTCCATAGGTTCACCACTCTCTGGGTGAAGAAATTCCTCCTCATTTCGGTCCTAAATGGCTTACCCCTTATCCTTAGACTATGACCCCTGGTTCTGGACTCCCCAGCCATCACAAACATCCTTCCTGCATCTAGTCTGTCCAGGCCTGACAGAATTTTATAGGTTTCGATGAGATCCCCTCTCAATCTTCTAAACTCCAGTGAGTATAAGCCCAATCGACACAATCTCTCCTCATACGTCATTCCTGCCATCCCAGGTATCAGCCTGGTGAATCTTCGCTGCACTCCTTCCATGGCAAGAACGTCCTTCCTCAGGTAAGGCGACCAAAACTGCACACAGTACTCAAGATGTGGTCTCACCAAGGCCCTGTACAACTGTAGCAAGACATCTTTGTTCCTGTACTCAAACCCTCTTGCTACGAAGGCCAACATACCATTTGCCTTCTTAACCGCCTGCTGCACCTGCATGCTTACCTTCAGCGACTGGTGCACAAGAACACCCAGGTCTCTTTGCACTTCCCCTTCTCCCAATCTATTGCCATTCAAATAATAATCTGCCTTCCTGTTTTTGCCACCGAATTGGATAATCTCACATTTATCCACATTATAGTGCATTTGCCATTTCTCTGCCCAATCACCCAACCTGTCCAAATCGTACTGGAGTTTCACGACATCCTCCTCACAGCTTACCCTCCCACCCAGCTTTGTGTCATCTGCAAATTTGGAGATATTACATCCAATTCCCTCGTCCAGATCATTAATATATATTGTGAACAGCTGGGGTCCTAGGACCGATCCTTGCGGTACCCCACTAGTCACTGCCTGCCACTCGGAAAAAGACCCGTTTATTCCAACTCTTTGCTTCAAGGGGTTGAAGTATAAAAGCAGGGAAATCCAGCTATAACTGTACAAGGTATTGGTGAGACCACACCTTGAGTACTGCGTACAGTTTTAGTCTCCTTATTTAAGGAAGGATATACTTGCATTGGAGGCAGGTCAGAGATGATTCACTAGGTTAATTCCAGAGATGAGGGGTTTGACTTATGAGGAAAGGTTGAGAAGGTTGGGCCTATACTCATTAGAATTTAGAAGAATGAGAGGTGATCTTATCGAAACATATAAGATACTGAGGGGGCTCGACAAGGTAGATGCAGAGAGGATGTTTCCCCTCCTGGGGAAATCTAGAACTCGGGGGCACAGTCTCAGAATAAAGGGTCGCCCTTTTAGACCTGAGATGAGGAGGAACTTCTTCTCTCAGAGGGCCATAAATTTGTGGAATTCTCTGCCCAGAGAGCTGTGGAGGCTGGGTCATTAAATACATTTAAAGTGGAGATAGACAAATTTTTGCAAGATAAGGGAGTGAAGGGTTATGGGGAGCGGACTGGAAAGTGGCTTTGAGCCCAAGATCAGCCATGATCATATTGAATGGCGGAGCAGGGCTCGAGGGGCCAAGTGGCCTATTCCTGCTCCTATTTCTTATGTTCTTATGTTCCCCGTGGTGCAGGGTGCCATTGACTGCATGCACATTGCTTTACAGGCACCGCATGTCAACTCTGAGATGTACCGCAACCGAAAGGGATTTCACACATCAACGTCCAGCTGGTGTGAGACCCAACGCAGCGAATCATGCAGGTCAATGCTTGGTATCCTGGCAGCAGTCATGATGCCTTCATTCTGCTGCAGTCCGCTGTGCTATCTGCATTTGAGCCACCATGACAAACCAAAGGGTGGCTACTAGGCAACAAGGGCTATCCATTGTCAATATGGCTCATGACTCCAGTGTTCAACGCATGCACACGTGGGAAGCATACGTACAGCGAAAGCCATGCTGCCACACAAAATGTGATAGAGCAGACCATTGGTGTGCTGAAACAATGGGGTCGATTTTCTGGCAGCTGTCGGGCGGCTTTTCATGCGGCCGGGGGCCGAAAATCGCCGAAAAAACGGGTCGCGACCCCCCCCCCCCCGCCTGATTCCCCGCCCCGTCCGACTTTCGGACTGCCGTTTCTCTCCGACCCGCTTCAGTCCCGCCCGCCGCTGGCGGGACTGGTCGTCGGAACACTAATGACCAATTATTACCTTGTTGAAGTAGATTTTCCGGGGCCGTTGCGAATTTGGGGCTTTCCCCACGTGAAACACGCCTGCGGGGAACCCCGCTGATGAGACCTGGCGTGAAAACAGTTGGCTTGCTTGCTTGCAGCTGCAGGTCAATGAGGACTGAAGAGATTTAAACAGGCAGCATTTGCAGGCTGCAGGACCTTGTTGATGAAGGCTTGGGGGAACTTTTTGAAGGCTTAGGAACAGCTGTAGAAAGTTGGAGCCTCACACACTTCTCCAGTGTGAGCTCCTGGGAAGCCCCTCTCACCACCCTAACTCAGCGCCTCCTCAACAGAGGCATCTGCCAGAAGCATGGGAGGCCTTTGGTACCTTCCCTTCCTGGCATTAGAGGATCTCCAACAGCAGAGGAGGCTGGAGCAACTCCAGCAACAGCATCACCAGCAGCAACAGCAGCACCAGCAGGAGCGGCAGGCTGCAGCTCACCCACCTGAGGCAGCACAGGCCAGAAGGGGCCAGTGCATGGAAGGCCGTCAGCGCAGGAGATACCCCCCAAACAGGGTGTACAGACACAGGGTCAGCTACCTCAACATGACTGAGCAGCAGTGCCAGAGGTGGCTCCGACTTTCGCGAGAGGTTGTGACTGACATCTGCGCAATGCTGCAGCAAGACCTGGAGCCCAGAGCAACAGGTCCACACTACTTGCCAGTGGCCATCAAAGTCACCACCGCACTCAACTTTTGTGCCTCAGGCTCTTTCCAGGGATCAGCAGCAGACATCAGCGGCATCTCCCAGGCGGCCGCACATACATGCATCACGCAGGTAACCGATGCCCTCTTTGCCCTCGCGCACAATCACATCCATTTCACCAGGGATCGCGCAAGTGTGAGGGTGCGAGCGCGTGGATTCGCTCAGCTGGCAGACTTTCCAAGGGTGCAGGGCGTCATTGACTGCACACATGTGGCCCTTAGGGCACCCCACCGCAATCCAGGAGTTTTTGTCAACCGCAAGGGCTTCCACTCCCTTAACGTTCAGCTGGTGTGTGACCACAAGAAGGTGATTTTGCATGTTTGTGCCAGGTTCCCTGGCAGCTGCCATGACTCCTTCATACTGCGCCAGTCTACTGTGCCTCCGCTTTTCAGTCCGCCAAACGAACTTCAAGGATGGCTACTTGGAGACAAGGGATATGCCCTGCGCTCTTGGCTAATGACGTCGTTGAGGAGACCAGCCAGCAAAGCTGAGGAGCGCTACAACTCCAGCCACATTACCACCAGCCCTACAGTACTCATCAGCCAGGGTCTCCAAAATCATTGTGGTATGCTGTGTGCTTCACAACATGGCACAGCGTCGTGGCTTGCCAATTCTGCAGGACCAAGAGGCTCCTCACAGAGCCGCCTCGGATGAGGATGATGCTGAGGATGATGCTGAGGAGGAGGAGGAGGTCAGAAACGAGCATCCTGCAGAGGCCCGCCACCAGCGGCACCAGTGCGTGAGAACATTGCTGGGTGGAATGCAAGGAACGCACTCATCCTGGGCAGATTTGCGTAGTCTGGTACATCAAACACTGCAGACTCACTGCTTCTGAACTGACCATGGACAGTGGCCCATGCCTGCACTTTCCAACAACTTTGACCAGCTTGCAGTCATCTGCAAGTTATCCTAAGGCCTCTGTGACATCCCCATTCGCCAAATGACAGACGCCATAACTGCAGCAGCTGGCACCAGATTTTTTATGTACAGGAGATGATGGCATTAAAACTATTTACAAGACTGGATGGTGGAATAGTCATGTGAATGTGAGCATAGAGAGAGACGGAATGGGTAAGGGTGCATGGATGTGACTGTGAAGTGAGATGTGGAAGAAGAGATTGCTGAAGCTGAGTGCTGTTGGGGAAAGGCAATGGGGATGAGGTTGAGGGTGATGGAAACTTCATACTTGCTTTCCCTGTGCGGTGAAGGTCATGGAAGCGCTTCCTGCACTGCAGCCAGGTGCGACGGGTGACACCCAGAGAGTTTACCTCTGCTGCCACCTCCATCCAGGCAGCCGTGGACTCTTTGGGAGGCCTCTTCCTCCCTGAGCGAGGGTAAAGGACCTCCCTGTGGGCCCTTACCCCATCCACCAAGGTCTGCAATGACGTCTCGTTGAATTTGGCCACAGCTCGGCCTCTGCCGCTGGCAGCAGCTGGTGCAGGCTCCTCTGCCATTGTGCAAGAGTGGTTGAGAAGCCTGCAGAGGTGGAGAAGCTTGCTGGACACTTTGAAAGCACCACGAATGATGACATCATACCGTGGGGATTTCTGACTGGAATTGGACAATTAGCAAGGCTTCCCACATGCTGGGAATTAATTGGCCACTTGAGGGAAAATTGCGTGGAGCTGGCTGACACTTTTTTATGTGTGTCAGAAACCCCACATTCGGGGAAACCCGACCATTTCCCACACAAGCCGAAAATCGGGGCCAATGATTCCACTGCCTGGACCGCTCTGGAGGAGTCCTGCAGTACTCAGCAGAGTGCGTGTCAAGATTCGTGGTGGTCTGCTGCATGCTGCACAACTTCCCCATCATGAGGGCACAAGCCTTGCCACCAGCTATATGGCGACCATCTGAGGAGCAGGAAGAGGAGGAGGAAGAGGAGGAGGAAGACGAAGAGAAAGGAGGGAGGCAACCAAGAGAGCCCCTTTCTGGCCGGGCTCTCTGTGAACGACTCATCCGACTGCGCTACCAGTAAACGCAACCCTAATTCCCCATTTACCAACAGTCCCACACGTTACATTTCCTCTGTCACTGACCATCACAGTGTCTGCTTGGCCACAATGGAAAGAAAAAAGCCAACACAAACTAAACATTCCAAACCAAATTTATAAATCAAACCATGCCATATTGCATACAAACATAAACTAATCACCCCTGTGCATTCCCTTAGTGCCTGTTTTCCATGTGCCTTTGCCTGTCCTAGTGCTCCTACGCAGTGCTACCCCAATGGCTGCAGCATGGCTAGTGGAAGGCTGCTGACTTTCAGTGCGGGAGACTGCAGATGGCTTTGGAGGACGACTTCGAGCAGCTCTGGGTCTAGAAGGCCCGGCTTCAGACTGTACCATCTCAGTGTGAGTGGCAGCAGTCTGAGCTTGCATGATGGAAGTCTGAGTTTCCGTTGTAGCACCCAGATGATTAGTGGCTTCTGCTTGTGCTGCAATGGAAGCTGAGACATCGGCCAACACACGCTGCATCATGGTTGGTGCTGGACTCCTCTATGCTCCTTGACATTAAACGCAGGATTTCTGGAAGGCCTGCTAATGCACAAAGCATTTAATTGTGCATTCCCATCAGCCTTCTTCTGTAGCCTGCCCCATCAAAGTGCTTATCTGAAACCTCTGCAGCAGAACCTGTGTGCGACCACACCCTCCGGTGAGCTGGTACCTGCACTACCCTTGCCCTCTGCCCTGGCTGTAGGCCACTCATGCCCGGTGTCACACCACGTGCAGAACCCGCCTCTAAGCTGTCCTCTAAATTTCACACACTGTCAGTATCTAAGCTGGTGGCTGCGAGTGTGAAATTGAGTGACAGTGTTTCTTCTTCATTACTGTCTTCTTGCTCTTCCACCTGTTGCTCTTCCTCCACTGACTGGCCAGGTGGCAGTTCTTGGGTACCTGAAAGGAGACGGGCACAAGGGTAGGGTTGTGGTGAGGGTAGGGAGAAAAGCAAGAGGTGCATGCTTCCACCATCTGCAGCTTGTAAATCAGAAGAGACTGTGGGATGAGGAGGAAGTGGGATGTGAGAATGAGGATTAGGTATGAGGATACCGTCATCTTCTATCGTTTCAGCCCTGCCACAGGCCACGGCCTCAGCAATGGCCACTCCAATGATGGCGAGCACCAACTCCTCCATGGGGATTAGGACATGCAGCCGTGCCTGTCACCTGCTGATTAGCTCCAGCTGCCTTCGGTTAAGTGCCACCTTGTCCTGCAAGAGGTGAGGAAGTGTGTCAGTGAGTGTATGGCAATGTGTTTGGGTGATGTGGCTGACATGGTTGAATAGCTGGCAGTGTGTGCAAGGTGTGAGATGTGGGTGTAAAGCTTCCAGCAGTGCTAAGTGTGTGAGGGCGAGGTGAAGCTGTGAATGTTAAGTATGAGTCCTGATTGATAGAGATCGTTAGGTGAGTGAGGGGGGTGTGGTGCATTGAGCAGTGTGTGAGGCTAGTGGTGCAGTTGGTGGGATATGGCATTTGAAGATATATTCATTGACCTAGACCACTCATGTGAGGTCATTGAACATTTTGCTGCACTTTTTCCAGGTCCTCGGGCTTGACCCCTACCATTGACCGACATGGCTAGCTGGTCCCACTGCCTTCGCAAACTTTGTCTGGAGGGCCTCCTTGCCCCTGTGGATAGAGCACAACTCTCCTCCTCTCTACATCCTCCATCAAGGCCTCCAGTTCTGTGTCCGAGAACGTTGGAGCTCGTTCTCTCCCTGTTGCGCCATTTTCAATCTTTCCCAGGTCAGAATGTCTTCCTCAATGACTTCCAGCACCTGCTCTAGTTACAATGCATCTGCCCTTTAAGAGGTGCTGACTGGCTTTAAGTAGTGCAGGCTAGCTTTAAGTGGTGCTAGCCTCTCTCAATTCTGTACCCCTTGCTCAGGTGTGCAGCCAATCAACAGTGCGCTTAGCGCTGGTTACACACTGCAATTATTTAAATTAGCAGGCAGCACGAAGTTGCCATGCTGCCTGCGTCGGAAGCAACGGGCGCGGGTTAATCCCACATCGCGATCCCTGCGCCCGTTTTCGCCCCCCTGTCCAATTTAGCCCCCTGTTTCTTTAATCCATTACTTTGTTAATGTTTCTGGTGACTTGACCCATACATTTATAGAATGCTTAAAACAGTGTCTTGATGGCACTTGACAGACTTGATCATTCATATTTGTTATTGCTGGATACAAGACAGCAGAACATCCTTGGATGAAGTGGTGTATGTGTGTTGTGGGAGTGGTGATAGACTGCAGGAAGGGATGCCAAGTGACCCTCATTTGGAGGTTAGAACCACATATTACTGTTAAAAACCCTTAATGGATCCATATTGTCAGCTACTGCAGCCACCGTGCCACGCAACTGGACAGAGAGGAGATTTTCTTTTACTGCCTAACTACAAAACCTAGAGGGTTTTTTTGAAGTGGAAGAGAGTGAATTTTGTGCCAATATCATAGAGAAGAGTCCACTATGGGGTGCTTTTATTGTGTACAAATGACCATAAGTTGCGATTTCTCATTAAATGACTTGTTTTATTTTCATGAAGGGTATGATGACACTGCTAGAAACACAATTATTTTCTCAAGCTGCAAGCAGTGATAATACTAAATCCTATCTGGTTAGGCGAAATGTAAGACTTTCCTATTGATCGAGCAATGCAACCTCAATCTCCTCATCAACCCTTTCTGAAGAGTGAACATTTTAGGAGTGGTGTGATATGGTGCCTATAATTAGACCTTTTAGGATAGGAATTGATGGAATTCAACAAGATGTGAAATGCACGCGATTTTAGAAGAGCTGACTGACAGCTGAGTGACTAAGGCACTGGTCCTGTTTAGCTTTTTACCATATATGGTTTCTGTTACTCCTTAGAAATTGACACATTGGAAGCTGGTGGTGAGGGCAGATTCTACTGTTGTGGACTTGTCTATTCTGGGCTATGCACACATACACACATGCGTGCATCCCTTAACAACAACAACAACTTGTATACTGTAGGGCCTTTAACGTAATAAAACGGCCCAATTAACAGCAATTAGTGACATTGGAAGAGCTGCAGAGCATTGACTGAAATATATACATTATATATATGCAGCTGTACACCACCTAGACTACATCCTGTTTATCACAGAAATCACAGAAATCACAGAAACCCCACAGTGCAGATAGAGGCCATTTCGGCCCATCGAGCCTGCACCGACACATATCCCACCCGATCCCCGTAACCCCTACACCAACACATGTCCCACCCTATCCCCGTAACCCCACGTATTTAATCCCCTAACACTAAGGGTCAATTTATCATAGCCAATCAACCTAACCCGCACATCTTTGGATGTGCGGGTTAGGTTGATTGGCTATGATAAATGTTTCAGAAACATGGGAAAGCATGAACTCTGGCAGAAATCATATACATATTTTATGCTGTTACTGGAGGCTAATCGGCACAGGCTTCGTCTTGCCAAGTATAAACAGTCATCAGTCATGTTATCATCATAATAACCTCAGCTGGAAAGCATATTGAAGACATATTGAAAAGCCACAGAGCCAAACAGCTTTGTGTAGTGCATGTTCGGCATAACTTTAGGAGGCTTAACAAACCTTGTATTATTAATATTTGTAACAAAATGCACATATACAAATCTTTTCTTTTTGAAATGGTGCTGGATAGATAGATGCTTCTTTGAAAATGTTTCCATGCACAAATGCAGAAAGAGTGCTGAAGGTCAGTGGTTGCACAGCAGATGGAACTGTACACGTCCCACTGTCAGAAAACACATTACACACACTAATGTTTTACAGATGTGTTTCGTAAATGCAAAGCTTTACTCATTAAAGTGAAAAGGAACCATTGCCAGCCACATCATGACACATACTTTATCCAGTCAGTATTTCTTTTTTCTTACTGAGGAACAATAAGTCCTTGGCAAATAAATTTGTTTTCATGCATAAATAATCTCTGACAGTTTCTAACTCAACATAATTGTCTCAAAATTATAACAAGTTGAATATATATTTTTTAATGCATAGGTTAAATTTGGGTTTAAGATCTTTTGTAATGTAGACAGAAATCTGCAATATATTTTTCAACATCTGCAACATATTAAGCATAGACTTGCATCTCAGTTAAGGCTAATTACTATTTACCAAGAAACTCTGATCATTGTAGTTGAATTTACTATTTTTGGTAAATGATGAATTATAACTCTTATGTTCTCTTCCTATGGCTAAGACTATATTTGCCTGGTTTAAATTTACTTACCTTAAAGGTATCTGCAGTAGTAATGTTTGTATTTAGCGTTTCTATCTGAGATGCTGCAAAGCAATATTTCTAAACCTGTTAACTATTTTATCCATATATGTTGGTCTATCCTTCCTTCCTTTCCCCAGTATTGGCAACTGTGCCTTCAGCTTCCCTTCCTCTCGCTTTCCTTTATGACACATTTTAAAACCCACCTCTTTGACCAAGCTTTGGCTCAATGTACATTTTTTGATTACACCCCTGCAAAGCACTTTGGGATGCTTTTCTGTGTTAAAGGCTCTATATAAATGTAAGTCATTGCAGGAAATACTAGTCAGCTGACGTTTTAATCAGAGTGGGACTGAATCTGCTAAACTCAAAACCAACTGGCTTGTTTACACAGCAGTCGTCAATTTTGTTGGGATGAAGCCAAGAAGAGGAAAGGTGAATGGATGGATCAAATATAACTATTTCACCCAAAAGTAGTGAGTGTTTGTAATAGACTGCCCAGGGAGGCAATTGAACATCAGTAATTGTAAGAGAGAGTTGGACAGACATTTGGCGAGAAAATTAGCTGAGGGATTTTGGTTGGGCGCTGTGCATTCTGTTTTTATCTCTGGGGCTAGTAAAATAGAATGCAATTATATAGCGTGTAGCTAAAGCTACCTTCTGTTGAATGTTGTGTAGTAAATAATATTGTATGCATATAAGGGCATGTTTGATTTTTGTTGTTCAATGATTTCTTAAACCAACGTGGTTTTAAAATATATTTTAACTTTATTACAAGGCTGAACACTATTGAGGAAAATAGAGTGGGATCGGGATAATGTTTGCAGTGAGAAAGGGAAGTTTTGTTTCGCAGTATGTTCAGCTCTACTGCCACTTCCCTACCCCAAGCTCCAGTTCTCTCCCTCTGTTCCTGTCAAGAATACCAGTGGCCACCCCTTCCCCGCCCACCACATGTGAATGCTGGTGGGAAGGAGCGCATCCCAGCTTCTTGGCCCATTTCCCTCCCGTACACCCCTCTTACTGCCCCTCCCTGGGGCTGCCTGGTGAAAGGTAGTGGTAAGGCCAGGGTAGCAGCAGTAATGGCCCTGAATTTTGTAGAGGCCTTCATTTTGGCACAATCTCCAAATCTGCTGAAAGGCTTGTCCTTGGCCTTGCAATCATAAAAATTTGGCTAGGATCTTCAAGGCTCTTTTGGCCCTTTTTAATCTGTCCTCCTGCCTCTTTGGATACTGTACCAGTGGTCCTTCCTGGTGGTGAGAGCCTGTCTTGTATTAGAATCCCAGCTCAGACTGAAACTCGCAATTTCCAAACTCAGCATTCTACTTGACCCTATGCTGAGCTTTGATGCCACATCAAATTTGTCACCAAAACTGTCTTCTTTCACATTAGAATACTGCCAGTTTATGTTCCTTCCTTAAGCTCATCACTCCTGAAACTATTTCTGAATGCTTTCAGTCTCTTTTCCCAACGCTCCCCAAATTACTTCACTTCCTGCTTGACATCCAGCCCTCCCTGTAAGAAAAACTCTGAGACATTTAATTTGTAGCTGTGTTTACTTATTTCCAGCTAGCACATAATTATTTTTACATAGTAGATTGTGTCAACTTCTTAAGCAAAGACTGAGTTTGTGTTGACCTAAAGCATTCATATCCTTTCTACAATCAGAGGTCAGAAGAGGCAAAAGAAACATTAGTGTATTTTTTTCTGCATTTACTAAAACTTTCTCAAATAGCAAAACGTTATAGCAACACTTAATAATTTCAGTTAATCTAGAAAACATGTAGAAAAATCTACACAATCTTGAGAAAAAAAATCTCCTAATACAGCACAATTTACACAAAAGTTCTGTAAGTTAACAGAGGCAAGTGGAACAATCAACAATCCAGTTCAAAGCGAGTGCAAAAAATAAACAGGAGGTAATTCAATAATACATTGATGCCAAAGATTACACCATTTTCCAAGGCCAGACTACATGTTTATCCTATTAGAAATCCTTTGATGACCTATTCATTGATTTCTGGAACTTGCCTTTGCTGTGCTGATGAACCCTTGCTGCTCTGTTATTAATATGACGATGAGACTTTCATCTTTCACTTTAGTGGATTACAGAATGATTATGGCATAACATCAAAACCAAACAATCGGTAGTTTACTTGCCACAAGTTCAGCAACCAGCTTACACATTTCAATAACTTCAGTTGTCGAATTTTTTTTACCCAAAGAGTGGTGAGAATGTGGAACTCGCTACTGCAGGGAGTGGTTTAAGTGAATAGTATGGAAGCATTTAAGGGGAGGCTAAGCAAGCATATGAGGGAAAAGGGAATAGAGGGTTATGCTGATAGATTTAGATGAGGAAAGACGGGAGGAGGCTCAAGTGGAGCATAAACACCGGCATGGACTGGTTGGACGGAATGGCCTGTTTCTGTGCCGTATATCCTATGTAATCCAATGTAATCCTATGTAATATTGTTTATTCTCCAGACATGGGTGACAGTGACAAGTCTGAATTTATTGCCCATCACTAATTGCCCTGAGATGGTGGTGGGGGGCCTTCTCCTTGAGCCATTACAGTTCTTATGGTGAATGTGCTCCCAAAATGGAGTTGGGGAATTCAGGATATTGACTCAGTGACCATGAAGAAACAATGAATTATGTCCAAGTCAGGATGGTGTGTGACTTGGAGGAGAAGATATTCTCATGATATTGTTGCTCTTGTCCTTCTCAGTGATCGCACGGGAGGAAGGTGCTGTTGAAGTAACCTTAGTGAGTTGCTGCAGTGCATCCTGTAGATTGTATATACTGCAGGCACAGTATGACGGTGATGGAGGGATAGGTATTGAGCCTGGTGATAAGGGTGCCATTTAAGTGAACTGCTCTGTGCTGGATAATGTCAAGCTTTTTGATTGTTATTGTGGCTGCACCCATCCAGGCGAATAGTGAGCATTCCATCACACTCCTGACTCATTATAAAGTATTCAGCCTCACCTTGCTCTTGAAGCCATGGTGTTGATATGGCTGATCCAGGTAAGGTTCTGGTCAATGGTGCCCCCAAGATGTTGATAGTGGGAGACTTAGCAATTGTGGACTTAGCAGTGGTGGTGTCATTGAAGGTCAAAGGGAGATGGCTGGTATTTCTCTTGTTTGAGTTGGTCATTACCTGGCTCTTGTATAGT
Source organism: Somniosus microcephalus (assembly GCF_052327205.1). Lineage (NCBI taxonomy): Eukaryota > Metazoa > Chordata > Chondrichthyes > Squaliformes > Somniosidae > Somniosus > Somniosus microcephalus. The sequence continues at coordinate 227,498,366 of NC_140990.1, forward strand.
GAAAATGTAGCTGACTGCTACTTGTCAGCCCAAGTCTGGATGTTATCCAAATCCTGCTGTAGGCCAGCATAGACTGCCTCATTATTGAAAGGAGTTGTGAATGGAGCTGAACACTCTATATCAAACAGTGAACATCCCTACTCGACCTTATAATGAAGCTATTGAAATTTGTAAGCTGGTTGCTGAACTTGTGGCAAGTAAACTACCGATTGTTTGGTTTTGATGTTATGTCAGAACCATTGGGTTGAGGACGTTTTCCTGAGATATTCTTGCAGTAATGTCTGAGGGCCTCCATGATTGACCTCCGACAACAACAACTATCTTCCTTTGTGTGAGGTATGACTCCAGCCACTGGAGGGTTTTCTCTTTGGCCTCAGTTTTGCTAGTGCTTCTTGGTGCAATATTTGGTCGAACGTTGCTTTGGTGTCAAGGGCAGCTATTTTCACCTCTCCTGCATTATATTTTCAAGGTACTGAGTAGATATTTTCAGCAATAATTAGCTATCACCCAGGTCACTTTTTCAAGTTTTTGTGCTTTCATTAGAATGGAATTCATGAGAAATAGGAAGAGAGGATTTGTCTTTAAATATCACCTTATCTCATCTCTCAGAAACATCCCAAAATGGTTCACATCAGATGAATTACTTTTTCAATTGCTGTAAGTGTCATTGTAGGCAAACATGTCATCCATTTTGCATACATCAACATCCCATGGCCTGCAAAGAAATGAATGACCAGTTTTTGGTGGTGTTGGTTAAGGGAGGAATGTTGGCCTGACATCAGTGAAACTCTCTACTGTTTTTCAGATAGTGCCTTGGGATTTTTAACATTCATCTGAACCACAGGAACAGTCAGATGAGACTTAAGTTTCACATCCCATCTGAAAGAAAGCACCTCCAATAGTGCAACACTCTGTTAGTATTGCACTGGGATGCCAAATTAATTCAGGTGCTTAAGGCCTGAGTGCGGCTCGAACCCACAGGCTTATGACTCTGAGGCCAAGTGCTATCAACTTAACCAAACTGATTTTTAAATTAATTTATTCTTAGGATGTGGGCAATACCGACAAAGCAGTGTTTATTGCTGACCCTTAGTTGCCCTGGGCATTAAGAGTCAACCATGTAGTGTAGGACTGGAGTCATGTATAGGCCAGATGAGGTAGGAGTATCGGGTTCCCTTCCCTGAAAGACACCATTTGAGTTTTTACAACAATCCAGCAGCTTTCATGATCATTTATTGGTGATAGCCCCAGAAGTTATTGAATTCAATGTCACAACTTGTTATGGTAGAATTTGAAATCACGAACTCATAACTATTAAGCTGCCATACCCTATCCCTGTTACAATTGCCTCTAGCTGCACAGAGATATTATTACCACACTGTAGCTATTTCCCAATAGATTCCAGCCTATCAATGTTGTTGACCAAGGAAACCCTATTCTAGATTTATTGAAATTATTTGACGTTGTTTACACTGCAAATAATTGAATGAAGAAATGTGTTGCTCTTTGGCCTTTCATCATGCTTCATAGCCAAAATGCATATATTTCCCAGTAAGCATTTAAGCTTGCATTTTGAAACAGATTCTGCTTGGAGAAACCAGAAAAAACATTTGATGTGAATTTATAGTTGAAAATAATCCTGGTATGAACAAATATGGCATGGAACTTCCTCCGCATTTGTGCCCAGATATACTCAAAATCTGGGCACAAACTAATTATGTGACTTAGAAGATTGAGGAATTTTGGGTGTAACTACAATACGCACATGTCTCCTCGATCTTTTGCATCCCTCCATCCGAACGAATCTCTGCCCACACAACGGGCCATGCCCTGAGTTTCAAATGCAAGCATCCTCCAGTTGCGCTTGTTCAGGGGGGTCTCTCAACATTGCAACCAAGTGCAGCAGGAACCTGAAGGTGAAGTAGACCATATACACAGCAAGAGGATGCTGTGAAACGAGACTTCCTGATCGTCACCTCTTACTTCTCTCAAATACCTATAGAAGTGTGGCTTGGATCAAAATGACTCTGGACAGCTAGCAAGAACATGCATGATCATATTTTATACATATATAGAAATGGTAACTTTTGCAAATGATGTGTGCCATAAAATTGTGAGTGCAAATATACACAGCTACCTTTATCTAGAAACCCTGCAAATGCACACAATTAATCTTGCATATAGCTACCTATTGCTCTTCAGATTTAAGGAAAGGCATGAGTCTGCATATCCTTATTAGCAGTGAACCTGTCCTCCTGGGTACAGTCAGACATTGTGGACAATGAGGTCCTAAAATAATGACCTTGGCCCTTTGAGGTATACTGTGATAAATAAATTAATGGTTGCTGCTAAGATTCACAGCTATAGACAACACTGATTGTCAAAGAAAATAATTCTAGATCAACATGTAACAAATGAAACATCAATGACCAAGCTTGTGTTGAGGTGAAAATAAATGTGGACGCTGATCTGTTATTGCCAAGTACTTCTATAATTGGTTATTGATTTGCAAGCCCCTGATCAGGAAAATCCTTCTTCAGGGTATTTCCTCCTTTGTTCGCTCTCTGCTGCTGTAAAATAACTAGTCTGGGCCCGAACAGAGAAGCTCGATGCCTTCCAGAAATTGGGCCTTGGGCCTCATCTACATTTTTGGGCAAGCTACTGTAAAGGAAAATTAATTTTGGGCTGCCAGCAGTGGCACTATGGTAAACTCCAGGAGGGGGCGTGAGGTTGAATTGTGCAACAGGGGGTCGGTGGAGAGGGCCAATTGCGACTTCTGTGAAGTCGGGGCGAGCAATACTGCTGCTCCTGGCTCCACAGGGATGGATTTCTTTTGAAGACATTTTAATTTTTTTAACTTGCCTTTCATTGGGGGCTGCCCGCCCATAAATTTCTGGATAAGGACCTTTAATAATTAAAAAAATGAAGGGGCCCCACGGATTTAGCAGTGGGTTCAGGCGGTCCCGCGGCTAAATTGGTATACTTTATGCCTGAAAAACTGGCGCAATGCATACAAATTTCTACCCCACAGTGTACAAAACAAAAACTGCTCTCACGTATGACATTGCTAAATTTGATGATGTCACTAAATGAGAGAGCATGTAAAATGGTATTTAAATTAAATTGAACTAGGTAATATAGTATTCACGTAGAAAATGTCTGATTTATTTTAGTCAGGTCTACCTCCTAATAACTGACTTAATAACTGGCTTAGTCACTGTGAAAAATGTGGACTGGCAGCAATTACACTAAATGTATTAAAACTGCCAAAAGAACCAAGCAAGCAGCAAATATTTGATAACCATACTGCAATTGGAATGATTCCGGACCATATTTTTTTATTATTTATTTGTAAATTTGCATAAAAATGTAAACTTCTAATAAAGCTATTGTCAATAGTTGCAAATACTGAACATGGAGAGTTGTTTCTTGGTCTGGATATATGTCTGTGAAAGTGATAGGAAAGATAATCGTGAAGCAAAAATGTGTTCAAAAATTGGTTTGTTTTCCAGTGTTTGTTGTGATAGCAACCAAGTTTGACAGATAGTCATGTTAGTATTAAACTTGATCGGTAAGGATCTACCTATCTCATTGCAGCCATGTCTTTCCTGCACTCTAGAATGATTTTCACTGCTTCTTTCCTTCTCCCACTCCGAGGGTGGTGACTCCTTGCTGGGGTATGTTTTCAGAGCTTAGACAGTGAGCAATCAGACTATTCAATGTTGATGGGCTTCGCAGCTGAGTTAGATCCTGTCTTTCCCCTATGGAGACACATCTAACTTTCAAGTAGGGGGCATTAGAAAACCATCAGGAGTGGCGACCAATTGGGATTTTCCCCTCCCCCAGCAGGAGTTACTCAGGATTGAATGAAGGCAAACTTTGACAGGGACTCTGTTTTTCACCACTTTCATTACTCTCAGAACAGGTCAAACAATTTACTGAATTTTTGTAAAACCTAAATCTGGTCTTTTCTTTACTTAGTCCTGTTATCATTGTTACATACATTTGGTAACTTTCTCCCATACATGGGATTTGTACATATTTAGCAAAATACCTGTTGGAATAGGCCGACACACAGAATGGCAGATTTGGTTCCTTTTCTCTTAGTGAGTACAGTTTTGTTTTATATATGCTCCTGCCATGGGGAACTGGATTTTGATGATCAAGCTCATTTCACTTATGATCCTAATTGCCATCTGAGTGAGGTAAATAATGAGTTGACTCGAATACATGCTTTTTTATAAAGAAGTTGTGTATGGATTTTCCAGGCAGTGCTATCTATGGGGTTTTATAGAATTGTTGATAGTTTATATACCCTCTCGCCTTTCTGCTTTAAGTCCATCTAACTCCCACAAATCCTTTATTCAACTGGGCTGGTGGGGTGTGGACAGCCAAAGACTTCCATTTGAATTCTTGTTTCCCTCTATTTAACTGACAGGAGGGGTCTAGTTTGCTGTATAGCCAGACCAACAGTAAAAATGTATGGAAAGCACTGCCACAGATCCAATGGACTATTCTGGGATTCAAAACCCAGTACAGTAACCATTCACACAGTTAGACAGGAGCACCAAGAAGAAGTTACACCATCAACAATTTTTCAGGTTATCATTTCACAACACATGAATTGTAATAGTAAAAAAAACTGAATGGGATTACAGGCAAACTAGTCATGCAACCATGTTTTCCAAGGAGGTGAAACATTTTGATCTGAACTCCATCAATGTATCCAGAAAAAAATGCTAAAATCCTTTTTACTAAAGATAGTGCCTGTTTAACTTATTAGATACCTTTTTATAACATGAGAAAATATAATCAATACTACAACAATCTCTGTCTCTGATATACTTCAATTTTAATACACCTTGCATCCCTCATAATACAGAAAATGTATGAAACACTCTGGCTGCAATTTCGCCTACCGAGGCTGATCTGGGGCAGCCGGGGTCTGTGGTGGGGTGCAACCCTGCTGCTGGCTCCATCCCACTCTGTGAAAAGAATTTTACACTGATTGGGCTTTTTAAACCCGCCCAGCTCATTTGCTGGCCAATTGAAGGAAGCGGGTCTGATGACGTCATTTGACCATGCGCAAATTGATTTTGACAGTTCTGCTGTCAGCATCTAGCCTCTGAGTCCAAATATCCGTGATCCTGCTCTGTTGCAGAGTGGAAATTGTACCCATTGTTGGGAAGAGGGCCATTTCTCTGATGGAGTTGCTGAGATCAGAATGGGGGTCAGATTATTTACATAAAATCAGTGGGCACCTATTGCAATATGGGCACATCCCCCACTGTTGGGAGAGCAAACTGAAGTTCTTAAAAGTTGTGTGGGGGGTAAAGCCCACAAATTGGCTTAAAATTGCAGCGAGGTTCGTAATAATCCACTTTGTAAGTGGGATCAATTTTCAGGTGGTAGGTTGTAATCTTTGGGTGTGTTCCAGGTCATGACCCTGGTCTGGAACACTCTGAGGGCCCCACTTAAGCAGCTCTAGGGACTAGTCGCCCGTATAATGCTGGTGTCCTGGTTGCTGGGGGCTGAGGAAGCAGGAGCAGCGGGTGCTGCCATCCCATCGGATTCACCTTTTTACTCATTAAGCTTACAGGGGTAACTTGTGTCCGCCACTGCCCACAGCAAAAATTCCCTCTCAGTCATCTTTGGGGTGGAGTCCCGCCGTCTGCCCCATTTCCCATCACCACCAGTCGCTGTCTACCAAGAATCCATCACAGTTGGACCCTGAAGAAATTCAGAGCCTCTTTCTACAGCCACATGCTTTCTTTCCCAATGGCTGTTAAGCAGAGTGGTATTGATGGGGTTCAGCAACTCCAGCTTCAATGCAAACTAGGTTTCTGAATTAAATAGGATTGTTCAAAATAGAATAATAGATTCATGTACTGTAAGAATAGTTTGATCAAATATTAGGTGTTGATTTCCTCTTGTCCTGTTTTTCATCCACCTCATTATGAAATTGTACTCTATATGGGTAACAATATCTCTTATATCAACTGATGGTACTTACCCAACAACATTTATCTGCTGCTGGAGCTACTGGCCAGTTCAGTTCATGAAAAGCAGAATGAAATAAGTAAGAATAACATTTTAAATTAAGTACTTTAAGTATTTCAGCATAGCTAGAAAGAACTTCTCAAAACATAGCTTTTAATCAGACTTACATATTTTACATTGGTGTATTATAACTAGAAATGAGATTTTGTAGTTTTCAGTTCACGAGCGATTTGGATGAATACTGCCCTTCAGTCAATAATGTCCTTCAGCCATCCTTCTAGATAACCAAACCCAATTGTCTGTCCATTATAATATCCAGTTGTTTCTTAAATGAGTCCAGCCTCTGGCCTCGAGGACCATTCTTGGCAACATGTTCCAACTGTTGATCACCCTCTATGAAGAAATACTTCTTGGCATCTGTCTTTAACAATCTTTCTCTTCATCACTATAAACATGTTCCTCCTTGTTCTGCTTCCTTGTTGTCTCTTTTCGAGGCTGAAGAGCCCTACCGTATCTAGGTATTAACCCTCGCTTATTTAGACCCTTAGCAGTACAGTACTACCACACTGAAATGGATTGAGACAATCGAATGGTGACTCTGTTTATTTCATCGATTAATGATCAATTAATGTTGGAAAATGTGCTGCATTTTATTAATATGATCAGTGGTATACTGAGAGTCAGTCCACGTCACTCTGATGATAAGAAAAATACTGCGAATGCTGGAAATCTGAAACAGAAAATGCTGGAAATGCACTGCAGGTCAGTCAGCATTTGTGCAAGTTTACCTTTTGGGTCTGGACCCTTCTTCAGAACTTACTGATCCTTAGTCATGAATACAATTTATGGCTAGTTTCAAGAATGTTAAATTTCATCTCCACATCAATCAAATCTTGATTTTTGTGTCTTTGTTGCATTCTGTGGCGTACAATTACATGAGGTAAAGTGGGGGGATGGGGCTCTAATTTAGCCATAGACTAAAAAGTGCTTGTAAAAAGCCTGTTTACTCAGTTACAAACATAGCTGTAAAGTATATACAGCAGAGGGAGCTGTGCAAACACATGAGAATTATCATAATGGAATTGTTTATGCAGAAAATAGATCTTGGTTTGAAATGTGCTATGTTTGGATATTTCACAGGTAAAAAGATTCATTTTTAGAAGTGAAAACTGCAAATTTATCACAGAAACTTGTACTGAAATGGCAGGTGCACAAAGTGATGAAGAGCTTCAGAGATTCAGACAAAGAATATTTTGAACAGTTGATTGCTGCTGAAAGTACAATAGTTTTCTGACTGTTTTGATTTGTTACAGTTGTCCCAGGCAGGGAGCACTCTAACCCGTGGTCCGTAAAGGGACCTCTGCTGTCAGCTCCAAATACGGCCCAGAAATCTTTTGTGTTATGTTTTTGTGAAGTCACGAGGAGCACCATATAAATACTGCAGACGGATCACAGCCTGGGCTCAACCCCTCCACATTCACCACCCACCCCCTACCCTCTCCACGTTCAACTCCTACCCCGAGCCCCCACCCCCTATACGTTCACCACCCACCCCCTGACCCCACCCCCGCCCCCTCCACATTCAACTCCAACCCCCTGCCCCCACCCCCTCCACGTTCACCTCCAACCCCCTGCCCCACCCCCTCCACATTCACCTCCCACCCCCTGCCCCCCTCCACATTCACCTCCCACCCCCTGCCCCCACCCCCTCCACGTTCACCTCCAACCCCCTGCCCCCACCCCCTCCACATTCACCTCCCACCCCCTGCCCCCCTCCACATTCACCTCCCACCCCCTGCCCCCACCCCCTCCACATTCACCTCCCACCCCACCCCCTCCACGTTCACCTCCTGCCCCCCTCCACATTCAACTCCCACCCCCTGCCCCACCCCCTCCATGTTCATCGCACCCCCGCCCCCAGCACCTACCTGCAGGCCAGCTCGGAACCAGCCGGCATGTTGCAGCGGGACATCAGTGGAATGGAAATGAGCCCCAGGCCTCTAAATGGCTCGGGCCTCCCGCTGACCAGAACAGGCAGACAGTGGGTGCACTCTGCCTGCTGCCTGCCCATTCTTCACTAGCAGTTAAAATCGACCCTATTACATTCAGTAGGAACTAATCCAGTGCAGACACATGTGGACTCAAATAGATAAAACCAGCTTCAGCAATAGATGGGTGTGTTATTAGGGTGAAGAGAAAAGTGCTGGGAAATAGACCATTTGCAATTTAGAAACACATCCAAATCCATACCTAAACCTTTCCATAAACTAGGCCTGGGCTTTCTCGAACTGGAATGTTTAGAAAGAAAAGCTTGCTGGAATAGGCAGACAGTGGGATCAGTTTAAATTTGTCGTGCAGTGTTTCAATGTTTTTTTCATGCCGTGGGTTGTTTGTAGATACCATCATTGGAAACTATTAGGAAGGAGACACACTGACCTTTTTAAATGATTGTATGAACGATATGGGAAACAGAAGCACTCTTATTTTCCAGCCCATGACCTACACTGCCCTATCTCTGCTAAAGGATTTCTCAGTACTTTTTCTAGCGGTTGTGAATGAATATTATACTGGATTGGCACATAATTGGTTTTATGTCACTATCATTGTACTAGTTAAAATGAGAATTCAGAATGCCTGGCACTCAGCTTCTCAAGTTAGTGTTCTGAGTTTGAGTAATCACAAAGTTACATAAAATAAAAGCAGAAATATTAGTGACAAAAATAATTAATAAAGTGAAATGCCACTGCGTATGGTTTCACTGCACTGTGTATGAGCTTAATTAACATAGTCCAGACAAATGTTTACTTAATTGTAAATCACTTCATTTTTTTAAATTCCAATTTGTAACAATTGGCTTCTTGTTCTTCCAGTTCCACAGTTACAGTAATTTAAAGTTTCATTTTTCAATGTTTGAACTATCAATCAATCATGTGAGTGTGAGCTTTTGCTGGTGTCCAACTCAAAAGAGTGATGGAAAAGAAACACTTGCATTAATAAAGCTCTTTTTCACATCTTCAGGACGTCTCAGAGCTCTTGACAGTCCATGAATTACTTTTGAAGTGCAGTCACTATTGTTATGTAGGAAAACATGACGGCAAATTTTGAGCACAGCAAGATCTCTAAAAAAAAAATAAGAAGTTGACCTGTTTTTCATGGTGTTGGTTTGAGGGACGAATGTTCACCAGTCCACTGTGACAATTCCCTGCACTTCCACACAGACACACAAGGTCTTGATTTAAGTGTCTACTGAAAGACAGCACCTCCAAGTACAGAACTCCCTCATTACTCAGACTAGATAATGGGCTTAAGTGCTGGAGTAGGGATTAAACCCATAACCTTCTGTCTCAATAGTGAGGTTGTTACCAACTGAGCCAAGCTTGAAGTCATCATCGAACAAATGGGTTCTTTATTGGTGCCGCGTCACAGACTTTCTTCTTATCATTGGCACTCCCATATGTTTTGCAAAATGAGACAGCCACAAGATAGGACAATGTACACTAGGATCATCCAGCACTGCTTCTTTTATCCAGGATACCTACCTCCTTTGTAAGCAACCATGGGGGGAAAAATTCAGTTGTTTGCACCTCCCGTTAGTGCCTTAAGAGGGCGCCAATTGGGGCACAAAGCAACTAGAGGCCGGGCACGGCGATGTTTGTGACGCTCGCGAAATTAACTAGACATTTTGCGGTGGCACTAAACACTTCCGTCACGATCTCCTGCGCCGGCAGATTGTGACGTCATTCGAGTTCACAACGCCCCGTTAGAGCCCCGGACCGAATATTGAGTGGCACCCACTAGCAACGACAGGTTGAGGGGAGCGTTATGCTGTCAGAAAGGGACTAGGGGAGCGCTATTTAAAGGCGACCGCTTCCTACCTTTTTTTGTCGGTGACATTTTTGCACCATACAGTCTGAGAGAGAGAGAGACTTCCGGAGAGATTCAACGCTGTGTGAAGGTGTTTTGAGTACTGAGCAGCACTTTGCAGGTTTATTTTGATTTGCCCTTCCTTGCTTCACCAGCACTCTGAGGTAGCGCCTCACTCCTCGGCGTTTGCGCCTTAAGACAGGTGTGAAGCACCTGATTTAGTGCTCCAATCACCTCCGGGGGGAAAAAGCCAAGTTTGCTGTCGGAGGCGATAATTAGCACCAGGCGCTGAACTTTGTGCACAGCCAATAACGGCGCCCCAAATGGGGCGATACCGAATTTTCCCCCCCATATGTCAAGGGATATCCAGAGCAAAGAGTAGCCTACCTTGATCTCCAGAGTTATTCATGGCAGCAAAGCTCTATTGCAGCCTGTGACCTTCCCTACTGTGGTCTGGTGGTCAGTAAAAATAGCTTGGACTTGATTCCTGGAGCTACGTCTCTGCATGGAACTGGGCAGTCTGGAATCCTGAATGGCAAACAGACTCAGTCTCAAATGTTAGGGTTTTTATAGTATTATGGTATTTCTAGTGTTCACTATGGGGGAGCCTGTTGCTAGATATGCTAAGAGGGATTGGAGGGCCCCCAGAAGAACATAAGAAATAGGAGCAGGAATAGACCATTGGGCCCTTCGAGCCTGCTCTGCCATTCAATAAGATCATGGCTGATCTTCTACCTCAAATCTACCTTCTCGTACTATCCCCATATCCCTTGATTCCCTTAATATCCAAAAAATCTATCGATCTCTGACTTGAATATACTCAACGACTGAGCCTCCACAACCCTCTGGGGTAGAGAATTCCAAAGATTCACAACCCTTTGAGTGAAAAAATTTCTCTTTATCTCAGTCCTAAATGATCGACCCCTTATTCTGAGACTATGACCCCTAGTTGTAGACTCCCCAGCCAGGGGAAACATCCTCCCAGCATCTAGTCTGTCAAGCCCTGTAAGATTTTTATATGTTTCAATGAGATCACCTCTCATTCTTCTAAATTCTGGGGAATATAGGCCTAGTCTCCTCAATCTCTCCTCTTAGGGCAATCCACTCATCCCAGGAATCAGTCTGGTGAACCTGTGTTGCTCTCCCTCTAAGGCAAGCATATCCTTCCTTAGGTAAGGAGACCAACAAAACTGTACACAGTACTCCAGGTGTGGTCTCACCAAGGCCCATGTGTCCTCCTATCCTTCTTGCCTTGTTCCTGGGCTCAGGTGGGCTGTCATACAGCTACCTAAACCTCTGATCCAAGGGCAGCCAAATTCTTCTTTTTTTCTTGGTGACCTGAGGTGGATTTTTGGCTCCCAATAGCTTGCCCCGGCCTATGGTTTAATTTTTAGTTGATGAGAAGGTAGAGCTAACAGGCAATGCATGACCTTCTTCTGAGGGGAGAGTTTTCTGGGTCATGCATGATTGATTTTTCCTGCAGCCCTTGTGGCAGCACCAGTTTGGGAAGGTCATCAAGCTCTGACCACTTTCTCTCAGAGTCTACTTGTCAAACAGATAGCATGTCAATCTCATTGGTTATAACAATGTGATCTATAAGTAATGCATTTTAAAGTGGTTTGAAGCTACAATAGAATCATAGAATCGTACAGTACAGAAGGAGACTATTTGACCTATCGTGCCTGAGCCAACGCTTTGAAAGAGCTATCCAATTAGTCCCAGTCCCTTACTCTTTCCCCATAGCCCTGCAATAGATTACAAGTTAAACCTATCAACAAAATGAAGCTCTGTGATACATCATGAAGGCTTTGATTCTCATAGAGTCATAGAGTCATAGAGTTTTACAGCACAGAAAGAGGCCCTTCGGCCCATCGTGTCTGCGCCGCCCATCCATCCCTGTCCAGTCTAATCCCATTTTCCAGCATTTGGTCCATAGCCTTGTATGCAATGGCATTTCAAGTGCTCATCCAAATGCTTCTTGAATGTTGTGAGGGTTCCTGCCTCTACCACCCTTTCAGGCAGTGAGTTCCAGCTTCCAACCACCCTCTGGGTGAAAAAGTTCCTCCTCAAATCCCCCCTAAATCTCCTGCCCCTTACCCTGAATCTGTGCCCCCTTGTTATTGACCCCCCTACTAAGGGGAAAAGTTCCTCTTTATCTACCCTATCTATGCCCCTCATCATTTTGTACACCTCAATCAGGTCCCCCCTCAGCCTCCTTTGCTCCAAGGAAAACAACCCCAGCCTGTAGAGTCTCTCTTCATAGCTAAGGCGCTCCATCCCAGGTAACATCCTGGTGAATCTTCTCTGCACCCTCTCCAGAGCAATCACATCCTTCCTATAGTGAGGCGACCAGAACTGCACACAGTACTCCAGCTGTGGCCTCACCAGCGTTTTGTACAGCTCCATCATAACCTCCCTACTCTTATATTCTATGCCTCTGCTAATGAAGGCAAGTATCCCATATGCCTTTTTAACCACCTTATCTACCTGCTCAGCTGCCTTCAGGGATCTATGTACATGTACACCAAGGTCCCTCTGACCCTCTGTACTTCCTAGGGCCCTACCACCCATTGTGTATTCCCTTGCCTTATTTGACCGTCCAAAATGCATCACCTCGCATTTTTCCGGGTTAAATTCCATTTGCCACTTTTCCGCCCATCTGACCAACCCGTTAATATCGTCCTGTAGCCTGAGACTTTCCTCCTCGCAATTTACCACCCCACCAATTTTCGTGTCATCCGCGAACTTACTGATCATACCCTTTACATTCTCATCCAAATCGTTAATGTAGATCACAAACAGCAAGGGACCCAGCACCGATCCCTGAGGTACCCCACTGGACACAGGCTTCCAGTCACAAAAGCAACCTTCGACCATCACCCTCTGCCTCCTGCCACTCAGCCAGTTTAGGATCCAACGCGCCAAGGCCCCCTGGATCCCATGGGCTCTTACCTTCTTGACCAGTCTCCTATGCGGGACTTTGTCAAAAGCTTTACTGAAGTCCATGTAAACCACATCCACAGCATTTCCCTCATCTACACAGCTAGTCACCCCCTCGAAAAATTCAATCAGATTGGTCAGACATGATTTACCCTTGACAAAGCCATGCTGACTATCCCCGATTAATCCTTGCCTCTCCAAGTGGAGACTAATTCTGTCCCTCAGAATTTTTTCCAATAATTTCCCTACCACAGATGTTAGGCTCACTGGCCTGTAATTCCCTGGTTTATCCCTGCTACCCTTCTTGAATAATGGTACTACGTTAGCTGTTCTCCAGTCCTCTGGTACATCCCCTGTGGCCAGAGAGGTTCTGAAAATTTGTGTCAGAGCCCCCGCAATCTCCTCCCTTGCCTCACACAACAGCCTGGGATACATCTCGTCCGGGCCTGGGGATTTATCCACTTTTTGGCCTGCTAAAACCGCTAGTACCTCCTCCCTCTCGATGCTAATATGTTCAAGTATGTCACAGTCCCCTTGCCCGATTTCTATGCCTACATCATCTTTCTCCACAGTGAACACGGAGGCAAAAAATTCATTTAAAACCCCACCTACTTCTTCTGGCTCTACACACAGCTTGCCACTTTGGTCCCTAAATAAGTAAATAGAAGTTACTTTTACTTTGCATGGATCACTGATAAGGTAGGTTTAGAGGCATAGGGGTAGAATTTCAATTTTACTCCTGGGCATAAATGAATTGAAATGAAAACCGGGCAGTTTCTATAATGGGTAGCTGATCCACCATGCCAGTGTTTTGTCCAGATGGTAAATTGAAAATCTACCCCTTTGTCTGCAGTTTTGAGGACTATTATCTTCAAAAGAACATTGAAGTTTGGGAGGAGGAAAGAATGATCTGGAAATGAACACAATAATTTTAATCTAACCCACCTATCAGGAAACTGACGGGATCGGGTGCAAGACTGGTTTTGTATCCCACCCGATATCACTTTACATTGAAGTCAATGGCGAGTAATATTGGGCAGCGTATAAAGCCAGCATTCCACCCGATCCCATGGGTTTCCTGCCCGGCAAATTAGATTAAAACAACCTTTTAAATTAATACAGATTGAACCTGTTTGCATTGGAATAAAGATTTAGAGGGAACAAATGCTGAGAGGAAGATAATGTAGATGTAAATAGGTTAATTAACTTGGACTGTGAATGCAGAGCTAAGTGATCTAAGTATAAAATTAACAAACATTAAGCTATTACAATAATAAATCTGTGGAACAGACTTCCAGTAAAGGCAGTTAATGATTTATCCACAAACTTCTTTAGAGAAGAGGAATGGGTTTGATGGCACAATGATCTTTCTCACTCTGTGTTCTCTTATGTTCTTAAATTGGGCCTTCTGCTCCATGTTGCTAGTATAGTTCCAGCAAATGCGCCTGAATATATATTGTGAAAGAAACAAGTATGTTTTTATAGAATAGCACCAATACAGAATTGTTGCTCCAAATGAATTTTACATGAAACCAGTTAGCTTAATCATATTCCCAAACATTCCCTTTGGTAGATTCCCACTGTTACTATCCATGACAGTCCTTCTTTCTTCAATCAAGAGCCATGATAGTCCAAACTATGGGCTGGTATTTACCGACCTCGGCAGGTCCATGATGGGTGACGTCAGTGGTGGGTCCTGGCCTCGCTGCTGGCTCCAGCCCGCTGTCCAAAATGATTTTCCCCTGGTTGGGCTTGTTAAGCCCGCCCAACATGTTTGCTGGCCAATTGAAGGAAGCGGGCCTGATTATGTAATTCGATGATGCGTCATCAGCCGGTTTCCTTAAAGGGACCATGCACAAATTAATTTTGACATTTGTGCTGTCAGTGTTCTACAGCATTGAGGTGCTGCAAACACTGACAAGCACTGCACAGGGGTGCACGGCTGCACCCAGGCTCTCCCCTTACTCCCTCCATATGCTTATTGCATGCAGGGGGATCCTCTTCCCTTCCAATAGGCAGAAGAGACCTCCCCAGGAGATCAACGCAGCCTGGTTGCACATTGCACAGGAGGACACAAGCAGGGATGTTGTCAGGAGGACCAGGCTGCAGTGGCGCAAACCTTTCATTGATTTCAGTAGATCACGAAACGTTACTGCAAAGCCACACTCAACCTCATCCTGCTGTGCCACACATCACATCCCCATCACTCTGCCCTCCCTACCGTATTCCTGCAAATCCTTACTCACACCAACTTATCTTGCACCTCCACCCATCCCTCTCTATCTACATATCACTTCCCCATCTCACTAGCCACCTATCACACTCACCCTCATCCTAGTGCAATCATACCAACTAACAACACACAAGGGTAGGCACTTGTATGTTTTAGCCAATGTTAATGTGAGGTTTCTGTTAATGCGCTATCAAAAATTGAAATCTTTATTTTCAACATTTTGTGTTCTTGGACAAATTTGAGTGAACATTTGGAAGTAGCTTAGTGAGTTGCAGTGAATGGGGAGAAATAACGGTACCCCCCGCAATGCTGATGAGTGTGAAAGGAATGGCTTGGGCATTGTAGGGATGCTTTATGGTGTTGGTGTGGGGTGGTGCCAACCTGGTGCATCATGTGACAGTTAGGGTGTACAGCATCAAGTGAGGTAAATCTGACCATGGTGAGGCCATCCCAGGCGTCCCAGACAGCAATGTGGTCGGGTGCTGATGCCCTGTGTCCTGTGTAGCACCAGCTGATTGCGGAGAAGGTTGGTGTTGTTGTTGGTGCTCTGGTGTGCCTGGTGCTGCTGGTGTTGGGGCTGATCATGGTGGGATTCTGAGGACCAAGGTGAGACAATATGAACTGTACCCATTCTGATATAATAGATGGCAGGTGAACTTGAGATGACCGAAGCAATCTGTCAATGGTGAGAGAGGTTGTTCCAATGAGGTGACACTGGATAAAGAGTTTGCTCCAAACACTTGCAAACTGCATGAAGCTCAATCTGTCTTCCAAATGCAGTAAGCAACAGCTTCTGAGCTTGGAAAGTGAACAGCTGTGAGATGGGAGCTTTTATAGCACATTTGCAGCTTTCAAGTAATGAGATGATTCCATGGCCATTCATTTCCCTCCCTGCTTACCTGACGTGATCTCTGAGCAGCGTAGACCACGTGGGCGACCTGGTAAACTTGGAACTTGAGCTGAAAATAGTTCTTAATCCTCTGTTAACAAGGTCCTAATGACTTGAATTGCCTCCCCCGCCACTGTGTGTTGGGTCTGCTCAGCGCTGACTGACCTGACATTTGGGAAAGGTGCATGCCAGTTTTTCATCCCTGGTTCCCAGACTAACATTGCCAACCAACTTTGAAAGTTAATGAAATAAGAAGAAAATGCAGGAAATTCAAAATAAAAACAGGAATCTATTTAAAATTCATAAGGCACCAGTCAATGCCTATTGGACAAAGATTGAACTACATTCCAGGTGTTACTCTTTTTATCGGAACTCTTTATTTGAAAGTTAGTGAACTTGGCTCGAGTTCAGATTTGGATCTTCTGACTGAAAGCAGTAACATTTGACCCTTAGAACTAACATGCCAC
The DNA here is from genome assembly GCF_052327205.1 of Somniosus microcephalus. NCBI lineage: Eukaryota > Metazoa > Chordata > Chondrichthyes > Squaliformes > Somniosidae > Somniosus > Somniosus microcephalus. Next base: position 227,514,759 of record NC_140990.1, read on the forward strand.
CAGGAAGCAGTTAATTATAACCAGTAAATGCACCTAAATTATTACCTGTGTAAAACCTCCAATCCTAATTGTATATTTGTGTTGGGTGTTGAATACAAGTGTCTGCCAAAATATAAACTTTTGGATTGAAGCCTGGGGTGGAGCTATGTACTAAATTATACTTTTATACTACCATATGTGATGGTTGTTAAAAAAATATATATAGTTACTGCTCAGAATGAGGTGTTGGCAAGGCAGAACATTTGGCAGTGGGGTTCTGGCATTCAGGCTGTCTATATTGAAAGATGTTGATAAATGTGTCATGCTGGCTGAATTACAGTAATTATAATAAAATATAGGATATATTTTAACATTGGTTGGGCAATGTAAATGGTAGGATGGGAGACAGACAAGCAGAGTTTAAGATGAACTAAAGTTTACAAAGGGTGGAAGAAGAAGATATTATTTGTGACTTTGATTATTCGCTGTGGCAGGGGCGGAAACCAAAGTGGAGAGGTTCAAACTAAGAGTTGCGGGAGAAATGAGTGCTGATTTGAGAGGTGGCAACATATTCAAGGACTTTGGAGAGGCAAGGGAGGTAGGCGATTGGGCGATTTTTTGAAAGGACAGTGGGGTCAAGGGTGGGGGGGATGATGATGATGGCAGTTTTGAAAGGGAGGGGACAGTACATCAGAGTGAACCATTTACAATGTCAGCTGTATGGAGGCCAGAAAGGGATATTGCGGGGGGCGGGGGGGGAAATTAGGTGGCGCCCATTTTGGGGCGCTAACGTCGCCGGGGCGCTAATTTTAGCTACTGGAAAGCGCTTCACCTCCTGCTTGGGGCGCTACTACTGAATTTCGTGGGAGGCATTAGTGGTGCCGTGCCTGGGCACTTGGGGATTTGTGCCCCATTAGCACCCCCGGGGGCGCTAACGAGAGGCGCAAACCAACCCAATTGTTCCCCCTAGGTGTTCAGCAGTTTAGTGGGAATGGGGTCAAGGGATCAGGAGGTGCGTCTCATGGATGTGATAAGCTTGAAGTGGGCATGGGGGAGATGGGGGTGCAGCTAGAGAGAGAGATGCGAGTTCAGGGCTAGGGAAGAGGGAACCTGGTAAGAGATTTGGCTTGGTGGGCAAGGGGATGGGGGAGGGTGAAGCAAAGGCAGATGAATGGAATTCATGAGCTCCTTGCACTTGTTGTTGGAGGTGAGTGTGGAAGGGACAGGGGAGAGGGGTTTAAAATGACTGTTGGTAGTGAAAGAAATAAAGTATTGCATTTATATAGCGCCTTTCACAACTTCAGGACATCTCAAAGGCCTAGAAATTCAGTGGCCTGCGCCACCAGTTTGCGCCCAAAGAGGGCTTTTGCGCCACTGTGCAAACCTACCACGATATTTAGCAGGGCGCTAATGGTGGCGTTAGCCAGTAGCGCTGCGCCGCCACCGATGACGTCATCGGTGTGCGCAGCGCCCCGCGATCGCCCCACTGGCCATATTTGGTGGCTGCCGCCTCCCCCGCGCCGGCCGCAAACAGCGACCGGTACACGGGGCCTACCCGTGCCGGTAGTGGGGCGAGTTAAGGTGGAGGTGCGGCCGGCAGCTTTTTCGGCGGCCGCCTGCCCGCACCTCCGTCCCCGGCCTCCTTCCCCACCCCCCCGCGGCATTGCCGGCTGTTTCCAGAGAGCCCGGCACTTCTCCTTGGTGCCGGGCTCATTTGCCGGCACTCACGAGCGGGGATCGCACTGTTGCAGGCACCTCCCCCTTAAGACTGAGAGGAAGGCCTGCAGTACCGCAGGCTGCCGTGCCGCAGCGGGTGGCGCTGCGGCACTTTGCACGCCGATATTCAGTTTCAGCGCCCCAAGCGGGGTGCCGAAACCCTTGTTTAGCGGCCAGCTTCCACTTGGGACGCTGAAAGTGAATTTCCCGCTGGCGCAAGTGGCTCCGCGCGCAGCGGTAATTCCGGCGCCCAGGTGAGCTGGCCGCCCCAACTGAATTTCTAGGCCAAACTGCTTTACAGTCAATGAAGTACTTTTGAAGTATAGTCACTATTGTAATATAGGAACTGTAGTAATCAATTTGCGCACAACAAGGTCCCACAAACAGCAATGAAATAGTGTCATGGGATCTTTTACATCCTCCTAAGAGGTTTAGCATCTCATCCGAAAGACGGCACCTCCAACAGTGCAGCACTCCCTCAATACTGCATTGGAGTATCAGCCTAGATTTTGTGCTCACGTCTCTGGACTTGAACCCACAACCTTATGACTCAGAGAGTGGTACCACTGAGCCACGGCTGACAGCTGGAGAAAAGAAGCCAGGGAAATTTATTGTGGAGAAATGTGAGGAAATCCATTTTTCAGTAAAAGCAAGGAATGGGAACATGCCTTTAATGGAATAGCGCTGAAGGATGCGAATTAACAGGGAGTCCTATGGGAATAAATAATTCCGTGCAAGTGCCGATAGATAAAACTGTAAACAAGGCCAGCAGCATTTTGGGTTATATAGGCAGATAGAGTATGAGTAAAAAAGTAAATGATAGATTCAGCAGGGTCACAGAAACCACACAATGTAGATTCAGCAGAGACTTGGGATACTGAGACATTTTCTGCTGTTGCAGATAAAGTTGAGAAGATTTTTTGATTAAGACTTTTAAAAAAAAGATTGTGAAGAACTTTGATAGGTTCAACAAAGAAAAATGTTTTCTACTTGTTGGGGAGTCAGTGACAAGGGAGTCATGAATTCAAAATTCTCATCAAGGGGAGGAGAGAGGTTGGGATCAGGCCATCTTAGACTGGGTATTATGTAATGAGAGAGGATTAATTAGCAATCTTGTTGTACGAGGCCCCTTGGGTCAGAGCGATCATAATATGATAGAATTCTTCATTAGGATGGAGAATGAAGTAGTTGACTCGGAGACTAGGGTCCTGAATTTAAATAAAGGAAACTACGATGGTATGAGGCGTGAATTGGGTAGGATTGATTGGGGAATGTCACTCATAGGGTTGACGGTGGATAGGCAATGGCAAACATTCAAAGACTGCATGGATGAACTACAGAAGTTGTTCATCCCAGTTTGGGATAAGAATAAAACAAAAAGGGTGACTCAACCATGGCTAACAAGGGAAATTAGGGATAGCATAAGATCCAAGGGGAGGGCATATAAATTGGCCAGAAAAAGCAGTAACCCTGAGGATTGGGAGCAATTTAGGATTCAACAAAGGAGGACAAAGGGATTAATTAAGAAAGGGAAAATAGAATATAAAAGTAAGCTTGCAGGGAACATAAAAACTGACTAAGAGCTTTTATAGATATGTGAAGAGAAAAAGATTAGTGAAATCAAGTGTAGGTCCCTTGCAGTCAGAAGCAGGGGAAGTTATAATGGGGAACAAAGAAATGGCAGACCACTTAAATGCATCTTTTGGTTCTGTCTTCACAAAGGAGGACACAAATAACCTCCCAGAGATGTTGGAGAGCATAGGGTCTGATGAGAGGGAGGAACTGAAAGAAATCAGTATTTGTAGGGAAATGGTGTTGGGGAAATTGATGGGATTGAAGGCTGATAAATCCCCAGGGCCTGATAATCTACATCCTAGGGTACTTAAGGAAGTGGCCCTAGAAAAAGTAGATGCATTGCTGATCATCTTCCAAAATTCGCTGGAATCTGGAACTGTACCCATGGATTGGAGGGTAGCTAATGTTACCCCACTATTCAAAAAGGGTGGTAGAGAGAAAGCGGGGAATTACAGACCGGTAAGCCTGACATCGGTAGTGGGGAAATGCTAGAGTCCATTCTAAAGGATGTAATAGCTGAGCACTTGGAAAACAGTGACAGGATCGGACAAAGTCAACATGGATTTACAAAAGGTAAATCGTGCTTGACTAATCTACTGGAATTTTTTGAGGATGTAACTGGTAAAATAGATAAGGGAGAACCAGTAGATGTGGTGTATTTGGACTTTCAAAAGGCTTTCGATAAGGTCCCGCATAAGAGATTAGCGTGTAAAGTTAAGGCACATGGGATTGGGGGCAAGGTATTGACTTCGATAGAGAACTGGTTGGCAGACAGAAAGCAGAGAGTAGGAATTAACAGGTCTTTTTCCGAGTGGCAGGCAGTGACTAGTGGGGTACTGCAGGGATCGGTCCTTGGACCCCAGCTATTCACAATATACATTAATGATCTAGATAAGGGAACTAGATGTAATATCTCCAAGTTTGCAGATGACACAAAGCTGGGTGGGCGTGTGTGCTGCGAGGAGAATACCGAGAAACTCCAGGATGATTTGGACAGGTTGGGTGATTGGGCAGAAGCATGGCAGATGCAATATAACGTAGATAAATGCGAGGTTATCCACTTTGGTGTCAAAAACAGAAAGGCAGACTATTATCTGAATGGCAATAGATTGGGAGAAGGGGAAGTGCAACGAGACCTGGGTGTCCTTGTGCACCAGTCGCTGAAGGTAAGCATGCAGGTGCAGCAGGCGGAGAAGAAGGCAAATGGTATGTTGGCCTTCATAGCAAAAGGGTTTGAGTACAGGAGCAAGGATGTCCTGCTGCAGTTGTACAGGGCCTTGGTGAGACCACACCTTGAGTATTGTGTGCAGTTTTGGTCACCTTATCTGAGGAAGGATGTTCTTGCCATGGAAGGAGTTCAGCGAAGATTCACAAGGCTGATCCCTGGGATGGCAGGAATGACGTATGAGGAGAGATTGGGTCGATTGGGCTTATACTCGCTGGAGTTTAGAAGAATGAGAGGGGATCTCATCGAAACTTATAAAATTCTGACAGGTCTGGACAAACTAGATGCAGGCAGAATGTTCCCGATGGTCGGAGAGTCCAGAACCAGGGGTCATAGTCTAAGGATAAGGGGTAAGCCATTTAGGACAGATGAGGAAGAATTTCTTCACCCAGAGAGTGGTGAACCTGTGGAATTCTCTACCACAGAAGGCGGTTGAGGCCAAGTCTTTAAATATATTCAAGAAGGAGTTAGATATATTTCTTAGAGCTAAAGGTATCAAGGGATATGGGGAGAAGGCAGGTACGGGGTACTGAGTTTGGATGATCAGCCATGATCTCATCGAATGGCGGAGCAGGCTCGAGGGGCCGAATGGCCTACTCCTGCTCCTATCTTCTATGTTTCTATGTTTCTATGAGAATTATCTTTACTCAAAGGGTTATTGGAACAAAGAATGTTCTGCCTCAGGGAGTGATTAAGGCAGGGACCATTGCATCCTAAGGGAAAATTGCAGAACCATTTGAAGTAAAGGAAGATACAGGGCAATTGGGAGGGAGCAGTGCAGTGGGATTAGCATCGGAAGTTCCCCAGCAAAGAGGCGGCACAGACATGATGAGCTAAATGGCCTCCTTCTGTTCTATAAATTTCTATGATTCTATGGTAATAAATGAGGAGAGATGTCAGATTTTCCACCATTTACACTTCATTTGTGCTCTTTCATCTTCTTGCCAGTATGAAATGACTGTCCAGGGTTGCTGGGGGCTCAGCAAAAAGCAGCAGAGAATTTACAGATCCCAGCTTCAACATTTGCAGCATTAGTTACAAGCTTTTCTGGACTCTCTTTTTGGAGATTTTTGTATTGCCTATTACTTCAACATCTGTCTTTGCACTGTTTGCAGTGGAGATGCCATGTCCCCCTTCCTCCCATCACACACAGAACACAATAGGTATCCCACTGGGAATTTACTTCTACCTTTGCTCTTTTGAAGAAGTCAATGGGGGCTGGGGGTCGGGGGTGGGGTAATTGAATGATGCCAGGCTGGTCAGGTAGCCCCATAGGTGTACAGCACCCACCCACATCGGCATATACAGGCAGAGGTGCACATACCTGCATTTGTCAGAGCAGTTGTGTCTGTGGAGGCATCCCTTTACTGTCACTGAGCTATGCTACAAGTTGACCTATATCCTACCTCCACCACTAAACTGTCAGTGGCTGTTAAGGTTACAGCCACCTTTAACTTTTCTGCTACAGAATCATTCCGGGGACCATCATTATCATTCACTAACCAGCTGTGCAATTTGATCTCCTTCCCAACTGACAATCAGTGACAATACAATAGGGTACTGCGATTTTACAGGATTGCCAAAGGTCGTAGATTGCACCCACATGGCCTCACGTGCTCCCTTGCATAATGCTCCTCAGCCGAGAAATGATACATCCTGAGCATCTGGCCAGCAATGTACCTCCTCATGTACCATCTGCAGCTGCTCCTGTTCAGTTGTGCTCTGCGTGTTAACCCAGTGCGTTCCCCTCTGGCTTACTCTCCTGGTGAAGATATCTCTGAACTGATGCTTGGATATCTCCTTTTAAGCCTGCATTGCTAGTTTCCGCCTTTGCCTGACGTCCTTCGGCAACACCTCCAACAGCTGCAGCCTCCATAGAACTCACAGACATTGCATGGAAATTAAGATCAGTGACTCAAAAGTGACTGTGATGATGCCTGCTTCTTTAATCTGCTGGGGGTCTATAATTCCTGCAGCAGTACACCCTTTCCATCCCTTCTCCGACAAGCTATGCCTGGAGAATGCACGAAATGTTAGTGATGCTGACTGTAGAGTCAGCACACCTGCTGCTGGGCTGGTGTGATTCGCACTCTGCCCTACCTTTGGTTGGAATTGCACCCGATTGCAAAATCTGTGCTACTTTATCTTAGTCTGAGCATTACCCCCTCCCTCTCTTTCACCAGCATTAAATGTTCATCTGAATTAAAATATAACTGGGTCTAAGCTTTAAGGTAACTTTCCGTGATTAAATAATCACTGTTGGTGCTTCAAGTTTCACAAACTCACTTGGCATTTTAGACGCTCGCTGTACCACATTTTAAAATTTCCTTTTTGAAGTCCAATCGAATACAGATGATATTTTTAAAGTTCAGATACACAGCAATTGAGTAAAGCTTTTTTTTAAAGAAAACATTATTTTTTTAAAATTGCTTGGCCTGCTCCCCCATTTATTTTGTTTGATATCCAGATGGCAGGAACATTCATTTCCTCTGCTAATAAGAAAAGGAGCTTTTACTGTCGAGCTTCTCCAAACTGTGTTCCTGTAGTTGGTCAGAATCACAGTCCTTTCAGCTTTATAACACAAATAGTTTTTCAAGAGCAGTATAATATCAACTTTAGTTAAACGTTTACCTACAGAAAATGTATCTCAATATCCCATTCTATTCTTGAAAAGATCAAAGAATCAATGTATCCTGTGCTGAATTAGCTAATCTCAGCCAAGGTAACATCAAGGTAATTGATCTGAGTGGCCCTGGGCGAGGGATGTCAAAAAACAATCAGCCAGGCTATTTAGTCACATGGGGCTGTCATTGCCAAGCCGGATTCTATGCTCAGCTGATGTTCATACATGCACACTTTCAGCAGGGGTTGCTGATTAGCTGTTATAGTCTCCATTCCCCATCCAATTGTAGTGGTACTGACACCAGCTGAGATCAGCCAACTTAGCATAGACCAAGAATCGAATCTGGGACCTTTCTGGTATGTAGCACTCAGCATTATCTAATCATTTTAAATGTTCAGTTTGGTAAGAGTGGAAGTCACAAGCAAGAAACATCAACATGAAAGATAAGTGAAGTATTTTGATACAAAATTTCCCTCAAAGAGTCATCAGTCAACACTTATTGGCCCAGAAATTCGGGTCGGGGGCTTCCCGCGGGTGCAAGCCCCCGACCTGCACTTACCTACCGTGCCGGCCGTTGAGCTGTGGGCCCATGTGGGATTCCGATCCTGGGCCTCCTCCAACTGCCGGCGTGCAGTACTTGCGTATCCCAGGGGCGCAGTTAGTTCGATGCATCCCCTGGGATCACGTGGGCCATGGAGAGCCAATGATAGCAGGGAATGCTTCATTCATAAGTTTGACAGGAAGATCTGTCAAACCTATAAATACTATAAGCCCCAAAACATCACTAAATCTTCAAATATATATTTTTTTAAATCATATTTTTAAAATAAACTATAAACTACATGAAATAACTATTCTAAACAATAATTTAAATTTTTGAAAAAAATAATTTTATTTTCTAACGGGGCTAAACGCCAACTCTCTGACACCTCCTTCTACCTCCACCTGGACCATGACCCCACTACCGAACATCAAACCACCGTTTCCAAGACTGTCACTGACCTCATCTCCTCTGGAGATCCTCCCCCCGCTGCCACCAACCTCATAGTTCCCCAACCCCGCACAGCCCGCTTCTACCTCCTTCCCAAGATCCACAAACAGGACTGCCCTGGTAGACCCATCGTTTCAGCCTGTTCTTGCCCCACGGAACTTATCTCTTCCTATCTCGACTCTATCTTTTCTCCCCTTGTCCAGTCTCTTCCCACCTACATCCGCGACTCTTCGGACACCCTCCGCCACTTTAACAGTTTCCAGTTTCCTGGCCCCAACCGCTTCCTTTTCACCATGGACGTACAATCCCTCTACACCTCCATCCCCCACCAGGATGGCCTGAGGGCGCACCGCTTCTTCCTTGAACAGAGGCCCGTCCAGTCCCCATCCACCACCACCCTCCTCCGCCTGGCTGAACTTGTTCTCACATTGAACAACTTCTCCTTTAATCCACTCAATTCCTCCAAATCAAAGGTGTTGCTATGGGTACCCGCATGGGTCCTAGCTATGCCTGCCTTTTTGTGGGATATGTCGAACAATCTTTGTTCCAGTCCTACACAGGTTCCCTCCCTCTTCTCTTTTTCCGATACATTGATGACTGTATCGGTGCCGTTTCCTGTTCTCGCCCCGAACTAGACAATTTCATTCACTTTGCCTCCAATTTCCACCCTTCCCTCACCTTCACATGGTCCATCTCTGACTCTTCCCTTCCCTTCCTCGACTTCTCCGTCTCCATCTCTGGGGATAGGTTATCGACCAATATTTACTACAAGCCCACTGACTCCCACAGCTACCTGGACTACACTTCCTCCCACCCTGCCTCCTGTAAGGACTCTATTCCATTCTCCCAGTTTCTCCGTCTCCGCCGTATCTGCTCCGACGATGCCACCTTCCACACCAGTGCTTCCGACATGTCTTCCTTTTTCCGCAACCGAGGATTCCCCTCTACTGTGGTTGACACGGCCCTCGACCGTGTCCGTTCTATCTCCCGCACTTCTGCCCTCACCCCTGCCCCTCCCTCCCGGAACCACGATAGGGTTCCCCTTGTCCTCATCTTTCGCCCCACCAGCCTCCACATTCAACGGATCATCCTCCGCCATTTCCGCTACCTGCAAAGTGATCCCACCACCAAACGTATCTTCCCCTCCCCTCCCCTTTCAGCATTCCGTAGGGACCGCTCCCTCCGAGACTCCCTAGTCCACTCCTCTATCACTCCAAATAGCCCTTCCCCTTCGCCTGGCACCTTCCCGTGCAAGCGCAGGAGATGTAATACCTGCCCCTATACCTCCCCCCTTCCCACTGTCCAGGGCCCCAAACACCCCTTCCAGGTGAAACAGCGATTTACTTGTACTTCTTGCAATCTAGTATACTGTATTCGCTGCTCACGATGCGGTCTCCTCTACATTGGGGAGACCAAACGCAGATTGGGTGACCGCTTTGCAGAACACCTCCGTTCAGTCCGTAAGGGTGACCCTGATCTTCCGGTCGCCTGTCATTTTAATTCACCGCTCCATTCCCACTCGGACCTCACCGTCCTTGGCCTCTTGTATTGTTCCATGGAAGCTCAACGTAAACTCGAGGAACAGCACCTCATCTTCCGATTAGGCACTTTGCAGCCTTCTGGACTCAATATCGAGTTCAACAATTTCAGATCATAACCTCGGCCCCTATTACTTTTTTACTTAATTTTTTCCACCCCTTTGTTTTGGGTCTTCCTTCCCCCCCCCTTTCCTTTTGTTTCTCTCTCCCACCTGGCAGCTATCTCTTACCTGCCAGTACACTTCACACCTAATCTCAGCTGCCTTTTGTCTCCACCGGCCTATTACCATCTCGTCTGGTTTCGAATACCTTTTATTGTCTCTTTTACTTCTTTTGTTCGATCGCAGCCCTGCCTTCGATCTATTTTCTTTTCTTTCCAGTTTTGAAAAAGGGTTTCGACCCGAAACGTCAACTCAAATTTCTCTCCATGGATGTTGCCTGACCTGCTGAGTTTTTCCAGCATTTTCTGTTGTTATTAAAAATAAACTTACCTTTCTTTAAATTATTTAAAAATAATAAACCTGTGGAAAAAATGTTTTAATTTTAATTAATTCACCACTTACCTTGTAAAAAGCAGGCCTTGTGCCTGCTTTTTAAAGGTGTAGCTCCTGGAGACTTACCCTCCCGGGAAAACCTGCAAAAAAAAGTAAGTTCGATGCGCACACGCTGCCTCTCCTGCGCACGCGTTCTGAACCCCTTCTTTCAGGGGAATGGAAGTGCCGGTTTCCCGCGAATGCGCAGTGCATGCACGAAACCGGCACTTCCACTGGGCTTACGGGTGAGTACCCCATGCGTACTCACCCGTGGAGACCCGAATTTCTGGGCCATTACATTTTTTTGGAATTCTGTCCCAAAGTGGAAAATCACTCCGGTGCAGATTTTACTTATACATGCTAATTTCTTGAAATATAAATAATTCCTTCATGTAAAACTTATTCAATAACCTTCTTCAAAAAGCGCTAATTCCATTAAACAATAATTCCAATAAACAGCAATTTTGATGATCCTGTTCATATTGCCCTACTTTCTTTTCCAAAGGGAGGTGGATGATTGCTGAACTTCCTTCCTCTTTTCTTTCTGCTATCTCCATCACAAACCATAATTGGATAATTGATTAGTTGTGAGACCTCCTTTGATGCCACGTGGGAAGTGGCTGCTAGGAATGCATGGAAGAAGCCCTAGGCCAACTTGCTCTCTAGTTTTCTCTCCTTTCCTTTGAAGAAGTACTTTGCCTCTATTCAGTGCCTCTTTGTGATTATAAATAGAGATCAGAAGCCAGAAATAAGGATTATGGCCTTAAACTTTCATCCCACTCCACGTTGACTCATGGCAATAAGTACTGGGTGTTGGGGAGAATAAATGCACTTGTCGCTTTTTACTGCTGTATTATACATTCATTTCTTAGCATTGCTAAATGATAACTTAACATTAATTCCTTAAAACAACACTAGCTTAATTAGTTTTCAAATAACAGTCCTGCATGCTAGTCCCTTCAAATAACATTTTTATATGCAAGCTAATTCTTTTATATAATGTGCTAATTCACTCAATGATACTTTTAAAACAATTTTTGTTGCTTTAATGAAGAAAAGTCTGAAATTAACCACATATTAAAAATAGTACAACTAAGGTATGTGGGTAGATATTTAAGTTAGTAATAAACATTTCACTACTCTCTCTTGGAGGGAACTATGAAATTCAGTTTTGCAGATCGTTACACTTGGAAAGATAACATTTCCACAGGAGTTAATGAAGAATTCTAAATGTATAAAATATTCATGTTAGTACTGTCATGCCAAATCAGAGTTTACTGTATATAAAATGCTGCAACAGGCCTGTTCTGTAGTAAAAAAAAATCAATTTTTCATTGTGTATTATGTGAATGGCCGATAAAGGTTTGTAAAAGATTGAAAAACTTGATATTTAGTTCTTTCAACCTTGTGTTCTAGGATGTCAAGGATTCTTATCATAGTGTTTTAACTTGTAATTAGAGCCCTACACAATTCATTTTATTAAAATTAAAATCCTCCTCCATTGTAATGTTTGCTTTTAACCTCTGAATCAAGATGTCAGATCTGATAAATTTAAAGAACCAGTCCCCCTCCTAATGATCTGATCTGAAATGATTTCAGGAATATTCCATGGGCATTCCAACAGCCTCCTTGTAAAATTCCTCTTGTTTTTGCATTTTACTCAAAGACCATGAATGTGGACATCAAAAGTAACACAAAGCCTTTTCACTGCCACTTTTCACAGCTTCAATATAAAAAAAATCATTTGCTTATCTACAAATCTACAGACAAATCCGGGAAAGTTTTTGATATGGTTGTGAAACTGTTGGATCAAATACATTTTATCCATTTGTTTGTCTAATCGACTTAAAGTCTGTAAATGAAAGTTCTCCAGTGTCCAACACAAAAAGGAACCCCTTCAGATACTATTTTGAAGTACCCAAATCTAGCACAATGCAGACCTTTTAATATAACTTTTTCAATCAAAGTGAATGTTGTTTCCTTTCCCTAGGGGTTTGATTTAATATGAAAAATGGAGACAAATTTGATGCAAAACCTGCTTTCTGTTACTAGATGCCAGCAGTTCACTTCATAAAGATTATCCTTTGAAACACTTTCCTAACACCATGGAGCCTCGTTGTAATCATTAAACACTGTATTTACATTTTGAGCAAATTCATGTAACAATAACATGCTGATGACTGCATAAACCATTCAACATTCAGGCTGCCGTCACATTTGAAGACGTAAAAATACTTGTCTAGCACTCAGTGATGTGAAATTTTGTTTCCCAGGTCAAATACAGTACAATTCTACCAAGTTTAAGAACATAAAAACATAAGAAATAGGAGCAGGAGCAGACCATACAGCCCCTCGAGCCTGTTCCACCATTCAATAAGATCATGGCTGATCTTCGACCTCAGCTTCACTTACCCGCCCCCCCCCCCCGATCTCCATATCCCTTGATTTCCCTTAGAGTCCAAAAAACTATCTGTCTCAGACTTGAATACACTTAACGAATGAGCATCCACAGCCCTCTGGGGAAGAGAATTCAAAAGATTCGTGACCCTCTGAGTGAAGAAATTTCTCCTCATCTCAGTCCTAAATGGACGACCCCTTATGACTCCTAGTTCTAGATTCTCCAGCCAGGGGAAACAACCTCTCAGCATCTACCCTGTCAATCCCCCTCAGAATCTTATATGTTTCAATGAGATTACCTCTCATTTTCTAAACTCCAGAACGTATAGGCCCAATCTACTCAATCTCTCCTCACAGGACAACCATAGGAATCAATCTAGTGAATCTTCATTGCACCGCCTCTGAGACAAGTATATCCTTCCTTAGGTAAGGAGACCAAAACTGTACACAGTACTCTAGCTGTGGTCTCACCAAAGCCTTGTACAATTGTAGCAAGACTTCCTTACTCTTGTACTCCAACCCTCTTGCAATAAAGAGTAAATTTCCTACATTACAACAGTGACTACACTTCAAAAAATACTTCATTGGCTGTAAAGTGCTTTGGGACATACCTGCATGCTAACTCTCTGTGTTTCCTGTATGAGGGCACTTAAATCTCTCTGAACACCAACATTAAATAGCTGCTCACCATTTAAAAAATATTCTGTTTTTCCATGCTTCATACCAAAGTGAATAATCTCACATTTCCCACATTACACTACATGTGCCACCTTCTTGCCCACTTACTTAACCTGGCTAGATCCCTTTGCAGACTCTTTGGGGGAATTTTTAATGTTCTGACGCACTGGGAGCAGGGTGCCCAATCTCTGACCCTCAGGGGTCCGGTCCTCAACCCAGGGGAGGGATTTGTATGGAGGGGGCTGATGGTTGAGGAGCTTGGAGACCCAGGAGGAAGCACTCCTGCTCCTCTTGGCCCACAAGGAGTGCTTCCTGAGGCTGCCATCGCCTTGTTGCAACTGCAGTGATTCCCGAGGCCCAGGAACCCTGTCCATCCACAGTTAAACCTGCAGGTTAAATACATAACTTCCAGCCTCATTCTCACATTTAAAGTGGCAACCCGCCTCCTGGGAGCAGGTTGGCTGCCTGTCCCACTTCCTGCCTCCATTAAAACTGGAAGTGCATGGGTTGGAGATGGGTTGGGGTTTGGATTCAGATTTTTAACACTTTAACTATCCATCTGACCCCCAACCAGCCCATTTTTGGGGCTTATAATTCCATCCTTTGTGTCCTCCTCACAGCTTACTTTCCCACCCAGCTTTGTGTCACCAACAAACTTGGATAAATTACACTTGGTCCCTTCACCTAAGTCATTAATATAGATAGTAAATAGCTGAGATCCCAGCACTGATCGTTGCGACATGTTTATGGCCTACTCCTGCTCCTATCTTCTATGTTTCCTACTCTCTGTTTTCTGTTCTTTAATCAATCCTCTACCCACACTAATATATTACCCCCAACCCCATGAGCCCTTATCTTGTGTAATAACCTTTTGCATGCCACCTTATCGAATGCCTTTTGAAAATCCAAATATAGTACATCACGGTGGCATAGTGGTTAGCACTGTTGCCTCACAGCGCCAGGGACCCGGGTTCGAATCTGGCCTCGGGTGACTGTCTGTGTGGAGTTTGCACATTCTCCCCGTGTTTGCGTGGGTTTCCTCCGGGTGCTCCGGTTTCCTCCCACAGTCCAAAGATGTGCGGGTTAGGTTGATTGGCTATGATAAAATTGACCCTTAGTGTTAGGGGGATTAAATACGTGGGGTTACGGGGATAGGGTGGGATATGTGTCGGTGCAGGCTCGATGGGCCGAAATGGCCTCTATCTGCTCTGTGGGGTTTCTGTGATTTCTGTGATTTCTGTGATCCACTGGTTCTCCTTTATCTACCCTGCTAGTTATATCCTCAAAAACTCTAATAGATTTGTCAAACACAATTTCCCTTTCATAAAACCATATTGGCACAGTAATTCCGGGCACAACACGTGAGTAAGGACGGGGTACTCACGCGTGTGCCCGGAGGAATTGCCGGTTTTCAGCATGCGCAGCGCATGCGCTGAAAACCAGCATTTCCTGTCCTCTGACCCAAGGGGTTAAGAGGCAGAACGCACGCGGCTGCACAGGCAGCGCGTGCGCAGTAACATTCCTTTTTTTTTTTCAGAGTTGCACGCGTGTAAAGGCCTCCGGCCTTTACGCGTGGAAAAACAAGACGTAAGTATTTAGTTTTTCAGGTAAGTGGGCTTTTAGTACAATGTACAAATTTTTTTTCCACAGGTTTGTTATTTTTAAAGAATTTACAGGATGGTAAGTTTAGTTTTAGACCCTATTTTTTTTAAATTTATTTTTTTCAAAAAATGGATTAATTGTTTAAAACATTTTTTTACACTTATTTATAGTTAATATAATCAGTGGGATGTTTTTTAAAATTTTATTTAAAGTGAAAGTAGTGTTTTGGCAGCCCATACTTTTCATGAGTCTGACAGCTCTTACTGTCAAACTCATGAATGAGTTTCCCCTCCCCTGATTGGCTGCACAGTGCTCACCTGATCCCAGCCAGCACATCGCACTAACTACGCCGCTGGATCAGGTAAGCACATCGCGCCGACATTGGAACCGGGCCTGTGACAGGAAATGCAAGCAGGCCCGGGCTTCAGATGTCGGTGCGCAGGGTGAGTGCACATCGGGGGCTTGCACGCGCGGCAAGCCCCCGATCCTAATTTCAGGGCCATTGCCTCTGCCTAATCATATTATGATTTTCTAAGTGCTCTTTTCTTCTTCCTTAATAATGGATTCCAGCATTTTCCCGATGACTGATGTCAGGCTAACTGGCCTGTAGTTCCCTGCATTCTTTCTCCGTCCTTTCTTGAATATTTGCTACCTTCCAATCTGCTGGGACCATTCCAGAATCTATGCATCTACTATCTCTGCAGCCACCTCTTTTAGAACCCTAGGATGTAAGCTGTCAGGCCCAGGGGATTTGTCGGCTTTTTGTCCCATTAATTTCTCCAGTGCTTTTTCTTTACTAATATTAATTACTTTAAGTCCCTCACTCTAATTATCCCATTGGTTCCCCTTTTTTGGTATGCTTTTCGTGTCTTCTACTGGGAAGACAGATACAAAATAGTTGGTTAATGTCTCTGCCATTTCCTTATTCCCCATTATAATTTCTCCTGTCTCAGCCTCTAAGGGACCCATGTTTAATTTTGTCAACCTCTTCCTTTTTACATACTTGTAGAAGCTCTTACAATCTGTCTTATATTTCTTGCTAGTTTACTTTCAAATTCTATTTTTTCCCTTTTTATCAATGTTTTGGTCATCCTTTGCTGGTTTCTAGAACTCTCCAAGTCCTCAGGCTTACTGCTCTTCTTGCAACATTATAAGCCTGTGTTTTAATCTAATACTATTCTTAACCTCTTTAGTTAACCATGGATGGATCACTTTTCCCGTGGAGTTTTTATTTCTCAATGGAATATATATTCATTGAAAATTTTGAAATATTTCTTCAAATGTTCACCATTGCTTATCTACCCTCATGCCTTTTAATCTAATTTCCCAATCTACTTTAGCCAACTCACCCCTTATATGTATGTAATTGGCTTTATTTAAGTTTAAGACTCTAGTTTCGGACTTAAGTATGTCACTCTCAAATTCAATGTGAAATTCTATCATATTATGATCACTCTTCCCAAGTGGATCCTTTGCTATGAGATTATTAATTAACCCTGTCTCATTACACAAGACAAGATCTAAAATAGCCTAATACAAAAGCAAAATACTGCGGATGCTAGAAATCTGAAATAAAAACAGAAAATGCTGGAAATACTCAGCAGATTAAAATAGCCTGTTCCCTGGTTGGTTCACAAGTTTAACACAAAGCCCCAGTCAGATAAAAGTTCTACCTTGCATTTATTTTGATGATATTACCAAATTAGAAATGTTATTCTGGTGTCAGGAATGGGAAAAGTGATTATATGATACTGTACCTGGGGGCGGAGGGGGTGGGTGAAATTCATCTTGGGCAGTAACGCAAAACAAGTTTTACACTTTACCTGATTTTTCCCCCCATTGTCTTAAACATGAATTTATTGCCATGGTTAGCTGGAACATTAGGAAATATGTCTACTTAGATTTCAGTGTAAAATGCACATTATATTCATGATCAAAGAAATGATGACATAGAAAAGAAGGTAAAGTTTATTATGACCGTATTCTATAGGACCTTTTTGGTTTGTGCTGTGTATATATATTCATATTAATGTCTATCAGAATAACTCACATGTAGACTGCGCAAACATTTGGAAATAATAAAGACAATTTCTCCTCCACAAATGTCATGCTGTTTCTTGTCAGTCTGACATGTACCCTTTGCTCTGTGGAGGAGGGGGAGGGGATTGGGTTCAAAATCTGTACTCCTGGAGAACAAGTAATCTGCTCTGGGAAAAGTAGTCAACATCAACCAGAGGGAGTTTATTTTTAAGGAAAAATAAATTATGACAGGGCATTTCATTACAAATAGATTGCGCTAAACTAGGCCAACAAAACCTGTATTGTAGAACAAATGGAAACTGCATAATGATCCTATCAAGCCATGCGTCTGATAGAATCTATGTCAGCAGAATCAACAGTAAAAGTAATTCTAAATGTTGCTATGCTTAGTGCATTATATAAGAACAGTAAGGTGACACTACCTAAGTCTAGAGTTGCACACAACATGCTTCTACAGCATTCTTGGGCAGTAGGGCAAATCAAGTGATATTGGATCAGCAGAAAAGATTAATAAGAATGGTTCCAGGGATGAGGGACTTCAGTTACAAGGATAGACTGGAGAAGCTAGGGTTGATCTCCTTAGAGCAGAGAAGGTTGAGAGGAGATTTGATAGAGGTGCTCAAAATCATGAGGGGTCCAGACAGAGTAGATAGAGAGAAACTGTTCCCATTGGCGGAAGGGTCGAGAAACAGAGGACACAGGTTTAAGGTAATTGGCAGAAGAACCAAGGCGACATGAGGAGAAACCTTTTTACGCAGCGAGTGTTTATGATTTGAAATGCACTGCCTGAAAGGGTGGTGGAGACAGATTCAATCGTGGCTTTCAAAAGGGAATTGGGAAAAGGGAAAGTACTTGAAGGAAAACATATTTCAGGACTACGGGTAAGGGTAGGAGGGTGGGACAAGCTGAAGTGCTCTTACAGAGAGCCGGCACTGGCTCAATGGGCTCCTTCTGTGCTGAAACCATTCTATGATTCTATGATTCTTTGGTGACTGAGTTTTCTAAGTTAAAGAAATAATTGACTATTTAGAAGTTCGTGCTGAACATCCACTTTTTCTAAAGAAGGTTTATAAAATCTTTTCTATGTCTCACCTTAACTGTCTGACTTTTTAACTTGGTTGCTAGTGTGTGGCTGTCAGTCATTGAACATGCCATTGAAACACCCAGCTGCTGCTATTTTAAGTACCGTCTGTTTCAAATAATGTGGATGTAAAATTCCTGAATTAGCTCTGGAGTATAATTGAAGCAAACTTATACCAATTAACTCTTGAGTTGCTGGTGCAATTGTAGGATTTGTCCCTACAATGTCAGCCTTAGTGTATGTCTAGGGTTGCCAAACCTCCACCATTGTCCCGGAGTCTCCAGGAGTTAATGATTAATCTCCTGGATACCACTGCGAGCAACCTGGGAGAAAAATCACAGGGGCTTTAAAAAAAATTCTGTGTTTTTCATTTTATTTGAACCCTTTTGTTTATTAGTTATAAAAGTAATGGAGATGGGAAAAGATGGTTTGATTGGGCAGGGTGGTTGGAGGTGGGAGATCATGTGATGAAACCCCCAGGAATACATCCAACTAGATTTGGCATCCCTGTGTACATCTGATCTTTTAGTTGCCTCACTATAAATAATCCACTACTCTATTTCCTTCATAATTTATTATACTGTGTAAATCTGGATGGATGACTTTATAACATCCTGGGCTAGATTTTCAGTTGCTTGCGCCAGCAGTTAGCGCCTTAAGAGAAGTGATTTTCGGGCGCTATTCGTGTAGCGCCCGGGCACAGCGCAGTTTGCGCCCCGCCCCAAATTAAGTTGCCCGTTAGCGCCGGCGCAAAGTTTAGCGGCCGCCCGGATGCGCGCGCAGAAAATGACGTCACATCCTCGTGCAACGCCCTTTGGCCGCCCCGAATCCAAACTTCAGTCGGACCGCCCCATTGTGCGGCTGGCGTCCAGAGCGTTTGTAAAATGGAACGCAACACACCCTGGGGAGCGCAAATTAAAGGGCACTCCTCCTGCACTATAAACGGCAGTCTGCATGTGTTGTGTGGAAGGATCCAGTGTGTTGTTGTGAACGGTGTATTTATGTTTCCGGCCACCACCACCACCACCACCACCTCCTCCTCCTCCTCCTCCTCCTCCTCCTCCGAAAAAAACACATGCACCCTTCCCCTTTAAGAGCTCACTGGCACCAGAGTGTCTGCCGTGCGCTGCGCCCGAGCTCGGGCGCTGCGCTCTGCACCGCCGGCTTAGCGCCTAAAGATAGTAGTGGAACGCCTCTTTTAGCACTCCACCAACCTCTTAGGGCGAAGCCACTGAATTTCCGGCAACGGGGCGCTACTTTGGGGCGGGCGCTAACTTCGGGCGGGCGCTAAGGTTAGCGCCCCGAAACTGTCTATACTGAAAATCTAGCCCCCTGTGTTCGATTCCTCAATATCTCAACACTGAGGCTGAGTAAAACAATATTTTTTTAAGTATCTGACTTTAAAGTATTTAATTTCAAGAAAATCTTTTTACTCTTTTTGGAAGGCATTAAAGTGGGTCAAAGACTCTACATTGGGAAACAAATGAATCTGTGCCAAATGTTCGAATCTAGCTGTCAATCTGCTAACATCTAATATATCTTCAAAAATTAAATGCTCTTTTCGCATGCAGACCAGCCAGTGCCTCTTGTGCCAAGTTATTTTCCTCATTAAGACCGGAAGACATTATATAAGGTTTCAGAAGGAAAAGTGACCTGTAGAAATATCTAGTTCTTCAGCCTTTGTATTTTCTACAGAAAAGATTTTTATTTTTACTAAGTGATGGACAGCTCAAGGTGAGTTGAATGGGCTGATAATTGAGTAGAATGGGCCTATGTTCTCTGGAATTTAGAAGAATGAGAGGTGATCTCATTGAAACATATAAATTCTCAGAGGGCTTGACAGGGTAAATGCTGAGAGGTTGTTTCCCCTGGCTAGAGTGTTTAGAACTAGGGGGCATAGTCTCAGGATAAGGGGTCAGCCATTTAGCACTGAGATGAGGAGAAATGTCTTCACTCAGAGGGTGGTGAATCTTTGGAATTCTCTATCCCAGGGAGCTGTGGTTGCTCAGTCATTGAGTATATTCAAGACTGAGATCAATAGATTTTTGGGCACTAAGGGAATCAAGGGATATGGGGATAGGGTGGGAAAGTGGAGTTGATCAGGAAGATCAGCCATGATCTTACTGAATGGCAGAGCAGGCCCGTATGGCCTACTCTTGCTCCTATTTCTTATGTTCTTATGTTATTAAAGTGCTGAGATATTCCTCACCTCCTCCGCCCCACACTGGGACATTCAACATGCTTATAAAACAGTTGAGCTAAGCAGTTTACAGGATGCAACAATATTATTTGCTGGAAGAAAACTGCTCCACTTGAATTAGGAGGGGGAAAATAGAGTATGAGAGTAAGCTTTCAGGGAACATAAAAACTGACTGTAAAAGCTTCTATAGATATGTGAAGAGAAAAAGATTGGTGAAGTCAAGCATAGGTCCCTTGCAGTCAGAATCAGGGGAAGTTATAATGGGGACAAAGAAATGGCAGACCAATTAAATATATACTTTGGTTCTGTCTTCACAAAGGAGGACACAAATAACCTCCCAGAGATGTCAGGGAACATAGGGTCTAATGAGAGGGAGGAACTGAATGAAATCAGTATTTGTAGGGAAATGGTGTTAGGGAAATTGATGGGATTAAAGGCCGATAAATCCCCAGGGCCTGGTAATCTCCATCCTAGGGTACTTAAGGAAGTGGCCCTAGAAATAGTAGATGCATTGCTGGTCATCTTCCAAAATTCTATAGATTCTGGAACAGTTCCCATGGATTGGAGGGTAGCTAATGTTACCCCGCTATTCAAAAAAGGTGGTAGAGAGAAAACGGGAAATTATAGACCGGTAAGCCTGACATCGGTGGTGGGGAAAATGCTAGAGTCCATTATAAAAGATGTAATAGCAGAGCACTTGGAAAACAGTGACTGGATCGGACAAAGTCAACATGGATTTACAAAAGGTAAATTGTGCTTGACTAATCTACTGAAGTTTTTGAGGATATAACTGGTAGAATAGATAAGGGAGAACCAGTGGATGTGGTGTATTTGGACTTTCAGAAGGCTTTCGATAAGGTCCCACATAAGAGATTAGTGTGTAAAGTAAAAGCACGTGGGATTGGGGGCAAGGTACTGACTTGGATAGAGAACTGGCTGGCAGACAGGAAGCAAAGAGTTGGGATAAACGGCTCTTTTTCCGAGTGGCAGGCAGTGACTAGTGGGGTACTGCAGGGATCGGTGCTAGGACCCCAGCTATTCACAATATATAATTAATGATCTAGACGAGGGAACTAGATGTAATATCTCCAAGTTTGCAGATGACACAAAGCTGAGTGGGCGTGTGTGCTGTGAAAAGGATGCCGAGAAACTCCAGTATGATTTGGACAGGTTGGGTGATTGGGCAGATGTATGCCAGATGCAGTATAATGTGGATAAATGCGAGGTTATCCAACTTGGTGGCAAAAACAGGAAGGCAGATTATTATCTGAACGGCAATAGATTGGGAGAAGGGGAAGTGCAACGAGACCTAGGTGTCCTTGTGCACCAGTCGCTGAAGGTAAGCATGCAGGTGCAGCCGGCGGTTAAGAAGGCAAATGGTATGTTGGCCTTCGTCGTGAGAGGATTCGAGTACAGGAGCAAAGATGTCTTGCTGCAGTTGTATAGGGCCTTGGTGAGACCACGCCTTGAGTATCGTGTGCAGTTTTGGTCACCTTATCTGAGGAAGAATGTTCTTGCCATGGAGGGAGTGCAGCGAAGATTCACCAGACTGATGGCAGGAATGATGTATGAGGAGAGATTGGGTCGATTGGGCTTATACTCGCTGGAGTTTAGTAGAATGAGAGGGGATCTCATTGAAACTTATAAAATTCTAACAGGACTAGACAGACTAGATGCAGGAAGGATGTTCCCGATGGCAGGTGAGTCCAGAACCAGGGGGTCACAGTCTAAGGATAAGGGGTAAGCCATTTAGGACAGAGGTGAGGAGGAATTTCTCCACCCAGAGAGTGGTGAACCTGTGGAATTCTGTACCACAGAAGGCAGTTGAGGCCAATTCATTAAATATATTCAAGAAGGAGTTGGATATATTTCTTAAGGCTAAAGTAATCAAGGGATATGGGGAGAAGGCAGGGACAGGGTACTGAGTTTGGATGATCAGCCATGATCTCATTGAATGGCGGAGCAGGCTCGAGGGGCTGAATGGCCTACTCCTGCTCCTATCTTCTATATTTCTATGTTTCTATGACTACAAATCGCTGGTTTTAAGTCAAATATAAATAGGCTAATGCTGTATGGCTGTTTCCTTAATGTAGAATGGAAATTTGAATCAATTTGCTCATTATTGCTTGGCTCTCAACCAGGGCAGCCTATTTTTCGTGTTTATCAGAGCTGTGCAACTTTCACTATTTATCTAGGCTGTTACAATACAACACAGGCTGACAAAAGAGCTAGTATAGCAGCCTGGCACAAATCTGCTTATGTTTGTTGGTGCTTCCTTCACTTCTATCAACTTTCCCATTAAGTGTGTGGCATATATTACAGGTTTTTAGTTAAATTCATATAGTGAGTCCAGATTGAGTGTTTATCACCACCAAGACATTATCCAGATCTGGCTGTAGGAGACAGTCCAGTTCTGTCATAGCCTTTTTGATAAATAGTTGTTTCTGGATATAGATCTCCTCAGACATGTGCAGATGCGACTGCCTTGACCTTGGGAAAAGTGGATGAACATTTGAAACAGAGACATTGCACAAACTGTTTGGGTATTTATCTGAATGATTGTGGAGGTCAATAATGTGATGCTTAGCATACATAGTTCTGTTGTGGATTGGGCACAAATTACCCATAATATCAGGCAGTAAGGCCTTCAGTATGCCTGTTACGCATAGTGCTTCCCCATTCAGTGGGGATGTGCCTGTGGCACTGACTGTCTTGCATTGCATAAGCACTAGCTCATTCAGGCTTCAAAAAAAATGTTGATGAGGCGATGGTCATACAATATAGTCTCAGTGCCTGAACAGTGCTGCACACGCTCCACACCTATATGAAATGGGCACTGGATAGTAGAACTCAAAATCAGGTCCTATTTCTTGGAGGGGAGTCCTGTTGGTCATTGTCTCAAGTAACTGTATTTTGATGCAGCAGTTTTTCTGCTTCTTAGTACATTTTTTGGCATTCATCACTGTAGCTATACATACCTCCTTAAAATTGAACGCCTCCCTATCAGTGGGTGTTTCGTAAGAGAACTACAGTTGTTCTGTAGGGGGTAGCGCGTGAGCCCAGTCAGTTATGCCTCTGACTGCCCGTGAGCGGTTCGAATCACTCCCACGCCCCTGAGATTCTCGACACCGGACTTAGGTACAGGTAACGATACAGAAAAGACTCGAGTAGACAGGTGGTTTGGATGTAAGCAAAACTCAGGATTTTATTAAACAGGAAAAGTTAATACAGTCTTAAGAGAAATGACCAGTATATAACATTACAGGCAGATACAAATAAGTATACTTATACAGGGAATGGGGAACACATGGCACATCGAGGGAAAACAATTATCTTAACAATCCCCTTATCCTTATCCCACCCCCTATACCTAACTAGATTAAGCTATGAGGGGACAGAATTCATGCTCACCAATCAAAAGGGTTTGTTGGACTCAAAAACAGCGGTGGGGTTCGGGTTTCACTCTTGGTGCTCTCTGGAGCCTGCCGTCGTCACGTGGTCTCCAGGTGCTGCAAGGGCGTTGTCCAGGTTCGAGTACCCCAAAGCTAAAGTCTCTGTTTGGGTACTTTACCTTGCAGGGATGACTCCTCTTCTTCAGCCGACAGTTTGAGTTTGCATGAAGATAGTCGCAGGTTGGCTGAGGCTGAAGGCCCAATGATTCGAAGCCTACCCTCAGTTGGTCTCCTCAGTTGGTCTCCTCAGTTGGTCTTCCTCAGTTGGTCTTCCCTCCTCCCCTCATCGCGTCCCGCCTGGCCTGGCCTGAATTGTCCGTGTCCGCCCGGTGCAGTGCCAGGGTGATTTCCAGATGGAGTGGCAAAAGGCACGGGCAAAGGCCAGGAGGTGAGCGCGGGATGGGGAAAGAGCGACAGCCATGAGGGCGAGGGGCAGAAGAGCCGAGCAGAGCAGAGAGAGAAGAGAGAGATTGCTACCCGGGGCCTTCAATTATACTCTTTTCAAAAACCCTTATCTGTGCGCCAAATCAGGTTAGTTCTTTGTCTTAATCTTGGTGGTGTGGCGGATCGCCACCTAAACGGGCGCAATCCACTTTTCCGTCCGTGGACAATAAATCGGGCACCTTGCCTTTAAGAAGCATGCTGCCTTTAAGGCACCACAAAGGAGCGGGCGTCGCCCTCAGTGTGTACACAAAAGCGCGGGCGTCGCCCTCATTCTGTTTTTGGGTTTAGCAGAGAGAAGAGCTGGGGCAGCCATCTCTCAAGAGAATGTAATAAAAAGCCATGTGTTCCTCAGATCGGTTCGGCCTCCATTCGTGTTCCGCGGCAGCCTCAACAGCGGGCTATTTTAATTAATGGCAGCAATCCATACTAACTGTTTTTAGATGGCCGGTAATCGCATCTACCGGCCCGATAATTGAATTGTTTTGTCATGAATGTTCCTTGATGGGCCTGTCCAGCCCCAATGGCTCTCTTAATCTGTTTCCAATTATATATGTAAACTGCTGGATGGCCTTAACTATAGGCCTAACTGAATTTAGATTTGTCTCCAATTCGGTCTAATACATAATTCAAAGTCCTGTCTGGTTTCAAAATACAAAGTCTCTCTTCACAGAAAACTGCAGCTTGGGTTTCGATCCACAAGCTGTCTGCGTTGCAGAGTCCATTTAAAAATCTCACAGGCTTTCTGCCACGAGGCACGGACGCCATCTTAGGTACCCTTTTTGATTTAAAATGTCCACGCAGGGTCCCATTTATTAATAACAACCTTTGGGGAGATGTAGAAATTTTGCAAATCTTACTTTGTACACAACCTACATAGCAGCTCTGTATCCCACTGGTCATCCATTTCTAACTGTAGATTCTGGAAGAGGAAGAGGAGCATCACTGCAGGCATGTAACGTATGTGTTGAAGAAGAAGCCAGAAACCATCCATAGAACCATTGATGTTTAAAGTACAGAAGAAGGCCATTTGGCCCATTATGGCTAAGCCAGTTGTTTGCTGGAGCAGTCTAAAACTAATCTCATTGCCATGTTTTCTCCCCATAGCCCTGTATCTTTCACTGCTTCAAATGTTCATCCACTTTAGATTATCATAATAAGAATATTCTAAAGAGGATCACAAGTTTCTGACACTTAAAAAAAAGTTCATAATTATTAAATTTAGAACATATGAACTGAAAACACTACTATTACAGGCATCTCCTGCATCTTCTAGCAATCTGCATTCCAACCCATGAGGAATTAATTGTAAACACTCTATTTGCCATGGAGTGAACAATCAAAACCATTCTGCCTCATACTATAGAATTATGCCAAAAGTGTAATGCGAGCCAAACTGATGGACCAGCTTTCTCATGATTCAATTAATTCTCCACCAAGATGGAGCACATTGTTTATCCCAATGATATGTAATCAGCAACTCTCAGTTTTCATCTTTGTTCCTTTATTGCAAACAGTCCTGCATGGAGAGTGGTGTGCAGGATAATGAGAGTAGCTGTCCCTTTTATTTCATCTCTGCTTTCTTACTGAAATGCTGCATAGTGAGTAAGTAGTTGTAGTTGTCATTTCCTATTTACTTATAGAATCATAGAATGATACAGCACAGAAGGAGGCCATTCCCCCCATCGTGCCTGTGCTGGCTCTTTGATAGAGCTATCCAATTACTCCCACTCCCCTGCTCTTTCTCCGTAGCCATATAATTTTTTTCCCTTCAAGTATTTATCCAATTCTCTTGTGAATGTTGCTATTGAATCTGTTTCCACCACCCTTTCAGGCAGTGCATTCCAGATCACAACAATTCACTGTGTAAAAAAATGTTTTCTCATGTCGGCTTTGGTTCTTTTGCTAATCACCTTAAATCTGTATCCTCTGGTTACCAATGCTTCTGCCACTGGAAACACTTTCTCCTTATTTACTCTATTAAAGCTGTTCATGATTTTGAACACCTCTATCAAATCTCCTCTTAACCTTCACTGCTCCAGGGGGAATAAACCCAGCTTCTCCAGTGTCTCCACATAGCTGAAGTCCCTCATCCCCGGTACCATTCTAGTAAACATCTTCTGCACCCTCTTCAAGACCTTGACATCCTTCCTAAACACATTACTCTAGCTGAGGCCTAACCAGTATGTTATAATGATTTATCATAACTTCCTTGCCTTTGTACTCTATGGGCTCGATTTTGCCAGACCCGAGGAGGCGGGATTGGAGGCGTGTGAGGTGTTAAAATCACAAAAACTTGCGGGCGAGCCCGATCCCGCCTCCATCCCGCCTCCGAGCAATTTTCCCACATGCGAGTTTTCTGACCCCGTCTCCATCCCGCCTCCAAGAGGCGGGATAGGCCCTTAAGGCCCTTAACAACAAGTTAAGTGCCTCTATAATCCCATTTTGAGAGGCCTTTCTGATTTTAACAGTTTTCCCACGTGCTGCACGCCTCCTCTGAAACACGCCAGTGAAACCTGGTGACAGCACAAGTGGATTGCTTACTAACAGCTGCAGCTCCACCATTAAAAAGGACTTTTCAGCAATCTTCATTTGCAGGTGGCAGAACTTTGTTGTCTCAGTTCTGGGGGAACTTTTAACAGGCTTACTCATTGTTGTGGATGTTTGGAGCCTGACACCCATCTCCAGTGTGACCTCCTGGGAAACCCCTCTCTCCACCTTGAATGAGCACTTCCTCAACTGAGGTATATTACCAGAAGAATGGGAACCATTTATTTCCTTTCCTCCTGGACATCAGATTCGGACGAAGACCAGCCGTGGCAGCAGCAGAACCCTGAACAACAGCAGCACCAACTGCAGGAGCAACAGCAGGAACTCCAAGCTGCTGCTCACCCGCCTGAAGCTGCACAGGCCAAAAGACGCCAGTGCGCGACCACATTGCTGCCCGGAATGCAAGGGACGCACTCATCTTGGCTAGATTTGCTTAGCCTGCACAATCAAACACACATTCGCACATTCTTATCAGACCATCGACAATGGCCAAGAACCTGCGGATTCCTATCACTCTGACTACCATACTGACAATTGCAAGTTGGCCTAAGCCCTCAATGTGGAAGTCCCATTTGCGAAATGACACAGGCCACAACTGCAACAATTTGCCATCAGAATTTTTTATGACAATAAGCAAGTGATGGCATTTTAAAAATAAGCACAACATTACACCCAAGCGACTACCCTTGTGACTACTTGTGCATTATCTTCCTCTTACGCGTGCTCCTACGTGGTGCTTCCCCTATAGCTTCAGCAGATGTGGTGGCCCCTTGCTCACTTTCTTGCTGCTCCTGTCTCGACACCTTTGGTGGGCGTCCTCTGGAGTTGCGAACCTGTGAGGGCTTGGCAACAGTCTGCTGCTCCTGCGGTTGTGCAGGGGCTGAGACGCCGATCTCAGTTGGGTGGGGACTCTGGTAGGGCTCTGACCAAGGGCTCTGCAGTGGCATGGTCGTGTGAACGCTCGGAGAGGAGCCGCCACTTCTTTGTTCTCTGCCACCAACATCCCTCTCATGGGTCAGCCCCACTTCAGAGCTAGCAAGTGGCTTGACAGCACTTTGCTGCACTTCAGGGGTGCCATGAGGACCCGTTTCTGTACTGGAAGTCCTACTCCCGAGGACTTGCATGAATGTCTGGTTTGTATGCTCAATAGCTGACCATCACTCCTCAAGAGATGTCAGCCTATTGTGAACAATGACCATGTTTTCACGACCCTGGCGACTAAGCTCCTCCATGGCCGTAGCCAACCTCTCCTCTACGGTAGCCATCCTTTCCACGGAGGTTGCCATCCTTTCCGTGGTGATGCGTTCATGCGCCAATGCCTCCACAAAGGCTCCGCTCATGTTAGCGATGGACTCCTCCATTCGCTCCACACTCGCAGCGACCCTGGAGACAAAACCTGTCAGAGACTCCTGCACCTGTTCCTGGAGTTCCAGCACTGCTGTCCTTCTGGATGGATCTGGAGGCACAGGGTCGACATGCAGCGGAGCCGAGCTGGGATCGTTCTGCGCCCTCCGACGAGGACGCTCCACTGCTGTCCCTGTCTCCACCATCTGCTGATGCTCACTTGTGAGCCGTGATACACCAGGTGACAACTCTACCCGATGTCCCGAAGGTCTCACCAAGGTGTGAGTGTCTGCGCTGGTGCAGGGTGTGCTTAATTCTGCTGATGGAGCGCCCTCAGAGCTTGCAGCTTCCTCTGAGGAGTCTGGAAGCTCAGGCTCTTCCTCCTGGACAGTGGGGATGGGGACTCTCGATGGTCCTATGGGGGAGTAAAGGAAAGAGCCAGACATGTGAGGCCAAGGTTACATGCACATTGAATATTGCAGATGATCAAAAGTCAATCTGTTAGAGCATCAGAATCATTATCAGTGACTCATGCAATGTCAATGAGAGAGATGATAAACTATTCTGTCACCAGCTTGCTCTGATGCACCTATCTGTCCGTCCCTCACTTGCGCATCCTCCTCCACTCCCACGATCTCCAGGGCTGCCTCCTCCCAGGGGGTGAGCTGGGCTACTGAGGGTGGCCCTCCTCCTGTCCTCGCTCTTTCCTTCTTATTGTGAAATCGCTTTTCCTGCAATGAGGGAGACAAGTGGAGTTTGAGTGAGAATGAAGGAGTGAGTGTAGAGAATCCATATCATTGCTGGTTAGAAGGAGACAAAGATGGAGTGAGGTGGCAAGACCAAGGGCCCTCCCTGTGTGTTGTAAGTTGTTTTCATAGCATCACAGCAATAGGGAGTGTGAGGACTGCATAGTCGAATAGTTAGGTGAATGTGACCATAGAGAAAGAGGGAATGGTTAAGGATGCAGGGATGTCAGTGTCAAGTGGGATGTGGAGGAAGAGGTTGTCAAAGCTGAGTGCTGGTGAGGAGAGGCAATGGGGATCAGATTGAGGGTGATGGGAAAGTCATACTCACTTTTCCAGTGCGCAGAAGGTCATGAAACCTCTTCCTGCACTGCAGCCAGGTTCTGCGGCACACAGACAAAGAGTTGACCTCCTGGGCCTCTTGCATCCACACAGCTTTCGTATGCTGGGGAGGCTTCTTCCTCCCTGAGGAAGGGAAGAGCACCTCCTTATTTCCTTTTGCTCCCTCCACCAGAGCTTGCAGGGCGGCGTCATTGAACCTTGGTGCAGACTTTGGCCTACTGCTGGACTTATTGGCTGGAGGGATCTATCACAGCAAAGGGCATAAGGTTTGTAGTCTGCAGAAGAAGCAAGGCTGCTTGAAGGCCTTAAATCCACCAGCACTGATGAAGTCATCGGAGGCGACTTTCAGGATGGGAAGACTTAGTGGGCCAGGGGTTCCCACACACTGGAAATCAATTGCCCAATTAGGTGAAAATCGCATATTTTTCCCACATCAAATTGGAGTTGGGTGGCTAACACGAAAAGCGGCTGACACGCCCCCAGCCCGCACCAATGGCAAAAGTGAGCCCTATATCTCTATTAATAAAGCCAAAGGATTTTGGGGGAATATAGAACTAGGGGGCATAATTTCAGAATTTCAGAACCCTTTTAAATCGGAAATGAGGAGGAATTTCTTCTCTCAGAGGGTCGTGAATCTTTGGAAAACTCTTCCCCAGAGAGCTGTGGAGGCTGGGTCATTGAATATATTTAAGGTGGATATAGACAGATTTTTGAAAGGTAAGGGAGTCAAGGGTTATGGGGAGCAGACAGGGAAGTGGAGTTGAAGCCAAGATCAGATCAGCCATGATCTTACTGAATGGCGGAGCAGGCTCGAGAGGCCAAATGACCTACTCCTGCTCCTACGTCTTATGTTCTTAAGTTCTTATATGTATCCCATATGCTTTTTAACAGCCTTCTCAACTTGTCCTGCTTCCTTCAAAGACTTGTGTACATACACTCCCAGGTCTCTCTGTTCTTGCACTCTCTTTAAAATTGTACTATTTAGTTTATATTGCCTCTCCTCATTCTTCCTACCAAAATAAATCACTTCACACTGCTCTGCGTTAATTTCATCTGCCATGTGTCTGCCCATTTTACCAGTCTGTCTATGTCCTCCTGAAGTCTCTTACTATCCTCCTCACTGTTTACTACATTTCTGAGTTTTGTATCATCTGCAAATTTTGAAGTTATTCTCTGCATACACAAGTTCAGGTCATTAATGTACATGAAAAAGAGCAGTGGTCTTAATGCCGGCCCCTGGGGAACGCTACTGTATACTTCCCTCCAGTCTGAAAAAACAACCATTTACCACTGCTCTCTGTTTTCTATCCTTTAGTCAATTTTATATCCATGCTGTCACTGTCCCTTTAATCCAATGGGCTTTCATTTTGCAAACAAGTCTATTATGTGGTACTTTGTAAATGTCTTTTGAAAGTCCATATATACAACATCAATCGCATTAGCCTCATCAACCCTCTCCGTTACTTCATCACAGAACTCATTCAAGTTGGTCAAACACGATTTGCTTTTAACAAATTTGTGCTGACTTTCATTTATTAGTCTACGCTTTTCAAAATGCGGATTAATTTTGTCCCGGATTATTGTCTCTAAAAGTTTTTCCACCACTGACATTAGGTTGACTGGCTCATAGTTGCTGGGTTTATCCCGCTCACCTTTTTTGAATGTGGATTTATGTGATTTTTTTTATCCCCCTTGCATGTAAATTATACCCTAATTTCATCAGTTATGGACTCATCCCTCTAGTACCTATAAGGTAGGCAGGCGGCCTACTCTACATCTATGCAGTGCCCCCTTGCCCTGTACGAGGAGGTGCAAATTTACATCCAGGCAGGACATTCCTGTTCAGTCTGCCCTTCTTCCCTGCAGAGAGATGCTATAAACTCTGCTCAGTGTCTCCAAGCATGCCTGGCCAAATTCGGACAGATGCTTCCGGTGTCGGCAGAAGCGATGCCAGAAAACGTAATGCATGCAAAAATGGGAGGAGATCCAGTGTAACAGATTCCAGACCCATTGTCTGCTGCTGCCCTCCCCCGTACCACTAGAAAATTGGCATAAAGAGAAAGGAAAATCTTGCCTTATAGATCCCATGGCAATATTTGAAGCAGACCAGATGTTCTAATGTTCTAGCCAACATTCATTGGTTGAGGAACCATCACCTAAAAATAGATTGCCTGGCCATTCATCTCATGACTGTTGCATTTGCCGACATCATAAAAGTCACTGCACTTCAAAAATAATTTAGGCCTGGAGTTTCCACATGAGTTTCCCAGATATCAGCTTAATTCTGAGGATTGGGAGCAGTTTAGGAGTCAACAAAGGAGGACAAAGGGATTAATTAAGAAAGGGAAAATAGAATATGAGAGTAAGCTAACAGGGAACATAAAAACTGACTGTAAAAGCTTTTATAGATATGTGAAGAGAAAAAGATTGGTGAAGTCAAGCATAGGTCCCTTACAGTCAGAATCAGGGGAATTTATAATGGGAAACAAGGAAATGGCAGACCAACTAAATACATACTTTGGTTCTGTCTTCAAAAAGGAGGACACAAATAACCTCCCAGACATGTCGGGGAACATAGGGTCTGATGAAAGGCAGGAACTGAAAGAAATCAGTATTTGTAGGGAAATGGTGTTAGGAAAATTGATGGGACTGAAGGCCGATAAATCCCCAGGGCCTGATGGTCTACATCCCAGGGTACTTAAGGAAGTGGCCCTAGAGATAGTAGATGCATTGCTGATCATCTTCCAGAACTCGATAGACTCTGGAATGGTACCCATGGATTGGAGGGTAGCTAATGTTACCCCACTATTCAAAAAAGGTGGTAGAGAAAAAGCGGGGAATTATAGACCGGTAAGCCTGACATTGGTAGTGGGGAAAATGCTGGAGTCTATTATAAAAGATGTAATAGCAGAGCACTTGGAAAGCAGTGACAGGATCGGACAAAGTCAACATGGATTTACAAAAGGTAAATCATGCTTGACTAATCTACTGGAATTTTTTGAGGATGTAACTGGTAAAATAGATAAGGGAGAACCAGTGGTTGTGGTGTATTTGGACTTTCAGAAGGCTTTTGATAAGGTCCCACATAAGAGATTAGCGTGCAAAATTAAGGCACATGGGATTGGGGGCAAGGTATTGACTTGGATAGAGAACTGGTTGGCAGACAGAAAGCAAAGAGTTGGAATAAACGGGTCGTTTTCCGAGTGGCAGGCAGTGACTAGTGGGGTACCGCAAGGATCGGTCCTAGGACCCCAGCTGTTCACAATATATATTAATGATCTGGACGAGGGAATTGGATGTAATATCTCCAAATTTGCAGATGACACAAAGCTGGGTGGGAGGGTAAGCTGTGAGGAGGATGTCGAGAAACTCCAGTATGATTTGGACAGGTTGGGTGATTGGGCAGAAGCATGGCAGATGCAATATAACGTGGATAAATGCAAGGTTATCCACTTTGGTGTCAAAAACAGGAAGGCAGATTATTATCTGAATGGCAATAGATTGGGAGAAGGGGAAGTGCAACGAGACCTGGGTGTCCTTGTGCACCAGTCGCTGAAGGTAAGCATCCAGGTGCAGCAGGCGGTTAGGAAGGCAAATGGTATGTTGGCCTTCGTAGCGAGAGGGTTTGAGTACAGGAACAAGGATGTCTTGCTGCAGTTGTACAGGGCCTTGGTGAGACCACATCTTGAGTATTGTGTGCAGTTTTGGTCGCCTTATCTGAGGAAGGATGTTCTTGCCATGGAAGGGGTGCAGCGAAGATTCACCAGGCTGATACCTGGGATGGCAGGAATGACGTATGAGGAGAGATTGGGTCGATTGGGCTTATACTCACTGGAGTTTAGAAGAATGAGAGGGGATATCATTGAAACTTATAAAATTCTAAAAAGACTAGACAGACTAGATGCAGGAAGGATATTCCCGATGGTCGGCGAGTCCAGAACCAGGGGTCACAGTCTAAGGTTAAGGGGTAAGCCATTTAGGACAGAGATGAGGAGGAATTTCTTCACCCAGAGAGTGGTGAACCTGTGGAATTCTCTACCACAGAAGGCAGTAGAGGCCAATTCATTAAATATATTCAAGAAGGAGTTAGATATTTTTCTTAAGGCTAAAGGGATCAAGGGATATGGAGAGAAGGTAGGAACAGGGTACTGAATTTGGATGATCAGCCATGATCTCATTGAATGGCGGAGCAGGCTCGAGGGGCCGAATGGCCTACTCCTGCTCCTATGTTCTATGTTTCAACAGACCCTTTGCCCAAATCAGTTCCCACCCCCAAACTGGCCACACCCCCAGGTTGAAAAGGCATATTTCTACTGATTGCACTCATTCGGGGGGCGGGGTGGGGGTGGGGGCGGTCATCGCATTGTGCCCAGATACTGAGGTGCACAGGCACCCATGGTCACATGAATCCAGCATTAATCATCTGACCAGCAGTCAATTGAAGCTGCAGACCTGCCCTGATGCTGCAGAAACATCAATTAGCAATCAATCAGCATCAATTAACGGTGTGAAGTTTGCAGGGCAGAGATAAGTGTTGTTTACCATGTGATTTCCTGCCTCATTCTGAAGGGGATTTTTTTCCCCTTACTTTTTATACAACTCCACTCTTGCACATTGAGGCCTCATTGACATCTTCCAGTCACAAATCGATTACGTTCGATCATGCTGCTTCATTGCGCTGATTCATGGGTGATTTTGCGTTCGGGCTTATGCTAATGAGTTTATGCAGAAACTTGGGCGTAATTTCACCGTGGCAAAATCAGGACAGTGTTGGACGCATTCTGGGTGCAATTTGCCGATGGAACCCCGAGCGAAAACTCCAGGTCAGAAGGTGTGAATTTATTTGAGGTACAAAATGTTGTTGCAGGGTAATGGCATGGGCATGTTGTTGGGGTGTGGCATTCTTGGCGTTACCAAGTTGTACCACACTCAGAGAAAGTGGCAGGAAGAGGAAGATGACGTGCAAGATTCTAGATTCACATTCATTCAACTTTAAAAGTCACCTTCTTAAAATTACTTTCATTCCTTTCCTCCAATCTCAACTGGTTGTTATAAGGTTTTTCAGAATGAACATTTGCCCTGACAAAATCTCTTTTCTCTGAGAAATTAATTTCACTTTAACTGTGAGATCTGTGATGGCCAACTACAAGAATAGAGGTCTAATTTACCTATCCCGCCACCCTCACCCAGAATGTACATAGAAACATAGAAACATAGAAGATAGGAGCAGGAGTAGGCCATTCGGCCCTTCGAGCCTGCTCTGCCATTCAATGAGATCATGGCTGATCATCCAAATTCAGTACCCTGTCCCTGACTTCTCCCCATATCCCTTGATCCCTTTAGCCTTAAGAAATATATCCAACTCTTTCTTGAATATATTTAATGAACTGGCCTCCACCGCCCTCTGTGGCAGAGAATTCCACAGGTTCACCACTCTCTGGGTGAAGAAATTCCTCCTCATTTCAGTCCTAAATGGCTTACCACTTATCCTTAGACTATGACCCCTGGTTCTGGACTCCCCGGCCATCAGAAACATCCTTCCTGCATCTAGTCTGTCCAGGCCTGACAGAATTTTATAGGTTTCGATGAGATCCCCTCTCAATCTTGTAAACTCCAGTGAGTATAAGCCAAATCGACACAATCTCTCCTCATACGTCAATCCTGCCATCCCAGGTATCAGCCTGGTGAATCTTCGCTGCACTCCTTCCATGGCAAGAACGTCCTTCCTCAGGTAAGGTGACCAAAACTGCACACAATACTCAAGGTGCGGTCTCACCAAGGCCCTGTACAACCGTAGCAAGACATCCTTGTTCCTGTACTTGAACCCTCTTGCTACGAAGGCCAACATACCATTTGCCTTCTTAACCACCTGCTGCACCTGCATGCTTACCATCAGCGACTGGTACACAAGAACACCCAGGTCTCTTTGCACTTCCCCTTCTCCCAATCTATTGCCATTCAAATAATAATCTGCCTTCCTGTTTTTGCCACTAAAGTGGATAACCTCACATTTATCCACATTATAGTGCATTTGCCATGTTTCTGCCCAATCACCCAGCCTGTCCAAATCGTACTGGAGTTTCACGACATCCTCCTCACAGCTTACCCTCCCACCCAGCTTTTGTGTCGTCTGCAAATTTGGAGATATTACATCCAATTCCCTCGTCCAGATCATTAATATATATTGTGAACAGCTGGGGTCCTAGGACCGATCCTTGCGGTACCCCACTAGTCACTGCCGGCCACTCGGAAAACGAACCGTTTATTCCAACTCTTTGCTTTCTGTCTGCCAACCAGTTCTCTATCCAAGTCAATACCTTGCCCCCAATCCCATGTGCCTTAATTTTGCACGCTAATCTCTTATGTGGGACCTTATCAAAAGCCTTCTGAAAGTCCAAATACACCACATCCACTGGTTCTCCCTTATCTATTTTACCAGTTACATCCTCAAAAAATTCCAGTAGATTAGTCAAGCATGATTTACCTTTTGTAAATCCATGTTGACTTTGTCCGATCCTGTCGCTGCTTTCCAAGTGCTCTGCTATTACATCTTTTATAATGGACTCTAGCATTTTCCCCACTACCGATGTCAGGCTTACCGGTCTATAATTCCCCGCTTTTTCTCTGCCACCTTTTTTGAATAGTGGTGTAACATTAGCTACCCTCCAATCCATGGGTACCATTCCAGAGTCTATCGAGTTCTGGAAGATGACCAGCAATGCATCTACTATTTCTAGGGCCACTTCCTTAAGTACCCTGGGATGTAGATTATCAGGTCCTGGGGATTTATCGGCCTTCAGTCCCATCAATTTTCCTAACACCATTTCCCTACAAATACTGATTTCTTTCAGTTCCACGCTTTCATCAGACCCTATGTTCCCCGGCATCTCTGGGAATTTATTTGTGTCCTCCTTTGTGAAGACAGAACCAAAGTATGAATTTAGTTGGTCTGCCATTTCTTTGTTTCCCATTATAAATTCCCCTGATTCTGACTGCAAGGGACCTACGCTTGACTTCACCATTCTTTTTCTCTTCACATATCTATAAAAGCTTTTACAGTCAGTTTTTATGTTCCCTGCTAGCTTACACTCAAATTCTATTTTCCCTTTCTTAATTAATCCCTTTGTCCTCCGTTGTTGAATCCTAAACTGCTCCCAATCCTCAGGATTATTGCTTTTTCTGGCCAATTTATATGTCCTCTCCTTGGATCTTATGCTATCCCTAATTTCCCTTGTTAGCCACGGTTGAGTCACCTTTTTTGTTTTATTGTTATGCCAAACTGGGATGAACAAATTCTGTAGCTCATCCATTCGGTCTTTGAATGTTTGCCAATGCCTATCCACCATCAACCCTTTGAGTGCCATTCCCCAATCAATCCTACCCAACTCGCGCCTCAGACCATCGTAGTTTCCTTTATTTAAATTGAGGACCCTAGTCTCTGAATCAACTACTTCATTCTCCATCTTAATGAAGAATTCGATCATATTATGATCGCTCCGACCCAAGGGGCCTCGTACAACAAGATTGCTAATTAATCCTTTCTCGGTACATAATACCCAGTCTAAGATGGCCTGATCTCTGGTTGGTTCCTCGACATATTGGTCCAGGAAACCATCCCGTAAACACTCCAGGAATTCCTCCTCCACAGTATTGTTACTAATTTGGTTGGCCCAATCTATATGTAGATTAAAGTCACCCATGATGACTGCTGTGCCCTTATTGCACGCTTCTTTAATTTCCCTTTTAATGGCATTCCCAACCTCCGCCTTACTGTTGGGAGGTCTATATACCACTCCCACTAATGTTTTTTTCCCCTTAGTATTTCTCAATTCTACCCATACACATTCCACATCATCAGAGCTAATATCCTTCATTACAATTGTATTAATCCCTTCTTTAACCAGTGATGCTACCCCACCTCCCTTTCCTTTTTGCCTATCTTTCCTGAATATCGAATACCCCTGGATGTTGAGTTCCCAGTCTTGGCCATCCTTGAGCCACGTTTCCGTAATCCCAACCAAATCATATTCGTTTACCTCTATTTGCGCAGCCAATTCATCCACCTTATTACAAATGCTCCTCACATTAAGACACAAAGCCTTCAGGCTTGTTTTTTTAACGCTCTTAGACCTATTAGAATTATTATTTACTGTGGCCACGTTTGATTTAAACCGTTGATTTCTCTGACTGCCACTTTTGTTTTTCTCCTTCCTATCTTTTGCTTTTATCCCTGTTTCCCTTTCCTCTGTCTCCCTGCTCAAGTTCCCAACCCCCTGCCATTTTAGTTTAAAACCCCCGAACAGTGCTAGCAAACCTCCCCGCAAGGATATTTGTCCCGTTCTGGTTCAGGTGCAACCCGTCCGACTTGTACAAGTCCCACCTTCCCCAGAAGCAGGCCCAGTGATCCAGGAAACTAAAGCCTTCCCTCCTGCACCAACTCTTTCGCCACGCATTCATCTGCTCTATCCTCCTATTCCTATATTCACTAGCACGTGGCACCGGGAGTAATCCAGAGATTACAACCTTTGAGGTCCTGCTCTTTAATCTGCTACCTAGCTCCCTAAATTCTTGCTGCAGGACCTCATCCCTCTTCCTACCCATGTCATTGGTCCCAATGTGAACCACGACCTCTGACTGTTCACCCTCCCCCTTCAGAATGCCCTGCAGCCGTTCAGTGACATCCTTGACCCTGGCACCAGGGAGGCAACAAACCATCCTGGAGTGACGTCTATGGCCACAGAAACGCCTATCTGTTCCCCTTATGATGGACTCCACTACCACTATTGCTCTCCCACTCTTTTTCCTCCCTTCCTGAGCAGCAGAAGCACCCCTGGTGCCAGGAAGTTGGCTGCTGCTGCCTTCCTCTGGTAAGTCATCCCCCTCAACAGTATCCAAATCGGTATACCTGTTTGAGAGGGGGATGGCCACAGGGGTCCCCTGCACTACCTGCCTGCCTCTACTGCTCTGCCTGATGGTCACCCATTTCCCTTCTGCCTGTGCAGCCCTTACCTGCAGTGTGACCAACTCACTAAACGTGTTATCCACGACCCTCTCAGCATCGTGAATGCTCCAAAGCCCATCCATCCGCAGCTCCAGCGCCGCAATGCGGTCTGCTAGTAGCTGCAGCTGGATGCATTTCTGGCACACATGGTCATCAGGGACACCGGCAGTGTCCCTGAATTCCCACATAGAGCAAGAGTAGCATAACACGGGGCTGGGCTGTCCTGACATGACTTACCCTTTAATTAATTTAAATTAAATCAATACCACCAATTTAATGATATACTCAAGGGTGCTTGCCTGCCAGCAGTCCCCGCTACACCACAGAGACCCTAGAAACTATAAACCACAGAATTTAAGTTTTGTAATGAAGGAGAATGAGTAAATACTTACCAACCAATCATTTACCCGCTTTCTGGTGACGTCACACTTGGATTACTTTTTACTTCTCTCCTTCCCTCGGACTTCGGAGATTGGAGATTGGTACGCCTTATCTGGTCTCGGAGCTGTTTTTGAACTCGCCGCCGCTCAGCCTCATTCCCTCGCAGGTCCGCCCACCTGCCTCCGCTGCTCTGAGGCCTTACCTGGTCTCGGAGCTGTTTTTGAACTCGCTGCCGCTCAGCCTCGTTCCCTCGCAGGTCCGCCCGCCTGCCTCCGCTGCTCTGAGGCCTTACCTGGTCTCGGAGCTGTTTTTGAACTCACCGCCGCTCAGACTCGTTCCCTCGCAGGTCCGCCCGCCTGCCTCTGCTGCTCTGAGGTCTTACCTGGTCTCGGAGCTGTTTTTGAACTTGCTGCCGCTCAGCCTCGTTCCCTCGCAGGTCCGCCCGCCTGCCTCCGCTGCTCTGAGGCCTTACCTGGTCTCGGAGCTGTTTTTGAACTCGCCGCCGCTCAGCCTCTTTCCCTCGCAGGTCCGCCCGCCTGCCTCTGCTGCTCTGAGTTCTTACCTGGTCTCGGAGCTGTTTCTGAACTCGCCGCCACTCAGCCTCATTCCCTCGCAGGTCCGCCCGCCTGCCTCCGCTGCTCTGAGGCCTTACCTGGTCTCGGAGCTGTTTTTGAACTCGCCGCCGCTCAGACTCGTTCCCTCGCAGGTCCGCCCGCCTGCCTCCGCTGCTCTGAGGCCTTACCTGGTCTCGGAGCTGTTTTTGAACTCGCCGCCGCTCAGCCTCGTTCCCTCGCAGGTCCGCCCGCCTGCCTCCGCTGCTCTCTGTACTGAGGGAGTACTGCTCCCTCTCCAGCCTCAGGAGTGCTAGGACCTCCTGTCCTATGCCATTTGCATGGTCCGGGGAACATGTGGCACAGGCTTGTCCCCAGCCAATGCCTTGTGCCAAAGAGGGGGGCAGTAAAGTGAAATGCAGCTCCAGGCCTTCAACTGTGTGTCAGCGCTCAGAGATTGGGATCTTCTAGCTGCTGATGGAGATCAGGAGCCAGAAGGTCCCAATTAGACCTGGACATCCTAAGGGATTTAAAATGCGAAAATATTCTCACCATAAGACTTTAGGCTTGCCCCCAGTACCCCCATGAACCTCCACTCAATAGGTATTTGGCGGTAGGCTACAGCACCTTGTTTTCTGGGTACCCC
This sequence comes from Somniosus microcephalus, assembly GCF_052327205.1. Lineage (NCBI taxonomy): Eukaryota > Metazoa > Chordata > Chondrichthyes > Squaliformes > Somniosidae > Somniosus > Somniosus microcephalus. The sequence continues at coordinate 227,554,388 of NC_140990.1, forward strand.
TGTGTTGGGGTACCCAGCCTGCAAATGATCTAGAAAATTAGGTAGGAAGCCAGGAATGTTTCCTCCTCATTTGAAGAGCTCTGCTGTGCCTGTGCCTTATCCTTCCCTCAGCCCCCCGCAAGCACTGAAAATCCTAGGGTTACGTGAAAGAAGTGGGGATTCAGTGAAACATGTCTGCCCCTTTTTTTATGACCTTTTCTCTGGTTTACTGGGTGTTCCACAAGGTGCAGAGGTCAGGGAAATGGGCCCTTACACTTTTTCCATGATTGAAAATACTGCAGAAAACAATGAATGCAAGTACCATCCATGACTATTGCATTTCTGCAATTAGAAATCAAGAAAATCACCAGTTCCTCCCTACGTTAAAGTGTAACTTGGGCAATGTTTTCCAAATAGATAATCTGATGATAATTGGCATAATAGCTTCCATTTTAATAGCACTGAAATGGAAAATAGGGAAAAAATAGAAGAATAGAAAAATGATGAGGTAAAGAGGACTTAAAACAAAAGTACGCATGCCAGCATATTTTGCAGATAGATGTGAATGAGTTGGTCTACTGCTCCTTAAACTATGTCCACTTACTTTCCACCACCTTGTAAAGTGCTCTGAGAAGTTTCTTTGTACGTAATGAGCGCTATCAAAATGTACTTTGTTGACGTTTTATCACCACTAACAGAGTAATAGTTAGTTACTCACAAGTTACAGCTTCTGGCATTGAATAGTGACTGTGGAGAGCTAATAACTTTTGTAACAAAAGCAGTGTATTGCTGATGCTGAAAATTTGAAATAAAACCAGAAAATGCTGGAAACACTCAACAAGTTAGGCAGCATCTGTGGAACAACTTTAGTATTTAAGTAACAGAGGATTATACATTACACTGAAGATTGCAGATGGGGTAAGATAAACTCCAGTAATATGCTTTTTTGAATTGGTTTCCTGGTAATTTTCCAGTTTACTCATCAGCTGCAAACCAATAGGTTAACATTACTTGGAATGAAGTACCAGTCTCAAAGTCCCTTATGTATTAAGTTGCCAAGAGAGCAAGGCTAAGCATTAGAACTAAATAAGAGCATAAGAAAACATGGGATGTGAAAAGACTATTTGGCCCATCAAATCCTCTTCTTCCACAGACCATGTATAATCTATCATAACATGGACCCAAACTCACTTGTTTTAGAGGGCAAGTTCTGCTTAAATACTACTTGATTCCCGAAGGTAACCAAGCAAAACTCAACTTTCCTTGTATCTCCATGAATTATCTCAGGCTTGCCATAGACAACATTCTCCCCTCAACTTAGCAGCAGAAGTCAATAATGTACCATTTGTATTCTACCAAAGCGAACTCCTCCAACTGTGTCCAGAGGTGCTTTGCTTTGCTGGGGTGGGTGGACAACACTCTAAAGAGCAAAATAGCTACAACATGCAAACCTTTTTACCCCAATGGTGAAAAGCAGCAGAAGATAACCGATTTATTTAATTGCTAAAACACCAAACACTCACAAGCGTGGATGTTTGTTGGAGAAGTTGAGTGCTGACCTCAAATACCATGAAAAATTGGAACATCTTCAAAATGAAACCAAGTCACTGTTGATCACATTGATTTCTATAATAAATGGAAAACATTTAATTGGGATGATTGTCCTTTCAGTAAGATATAGCCCCACAACAAACCTTGCTGACAAATGGTAGACAAACATAAAGGCTATTCATCTCCTTCTCAAGCACTCACTCACATTTTCCCAGTACATTAATGCTTGTAAAAGTTGATTTTTCATTCTATTTTTCATCTTTCACATGTTACTTTTTCAATAATTTACTTAATTGAAAACATTAAAAAGTAAATGATACACCTTGAAATGTAACTCCTAAATTAATGGGTTTCCACCTTGGTTTTTTGATTTAGCAAAATAGGTATCTCACTGAATTTTCTCAGCAAATACCTTCGTAATATTTTTGACTGTCTGGCATGATTGTACCATAAAATATTTATGTACTTGGGTCTAATTTTTTCCTCAATTATAGAGATGTATTTCAATAAGCCCATAACACAGCCTGTCCCTACAATGTGACACCCCATAACACGGCCTGTCCCGACACTGTGACACACCATAACACGGACTGTCCCTACACAATGAAACCCCATAAAACAGCCTGTCCCTAAATGGTGACACTCCATAAACCAGCCTGACCCTACACTATGACACACCATAACACAGCCTGTCCCTACACTGTGGCACCCCTTAACACAGCCTGTCCCTACACTGTGATACCCCATAATACAGCCTGTCCTTACACTGTGACATCCCATAACATAGCCTGTCCCTACATTGTGACATCCGATAATACGGCCTGTCTCTACACTGCGACACCCCATAACACAGCCTGTCCCTATACAATGACACCCCATAATACAGCCTGTCCCTACACTGTGACACCCCATAATACAGCCTGTCCCTACACTGTGACATCCCATAACACAGCCTGTCCCTACACTGTAACACCTCATAACACGGCCTGTCCCTACACTGTGACACCCCATAATACAGCCTGTCCCTATACTGTGACACCCCATAACACGGCCTGTCCCTACACTGTGGCATCCCATAACACAGCCTGTCCCTACACTGTAACACCTCATAACACGGCCTGTCCCTACACTGTGACACCCCATAATACAGCCTGTCCCTATACTGTGACACCCCATAACACGGCCTGTCCCTACACTGTGACACCCCATAAAACAGCCTGTTCCTACACTGCGACACCCCATAACACAGCCTGTCCCTACACTGTGAAAACACTTAACATAGCCTGTCCCTACACTGTGACACCCCATAACACGGCCTGTCCCTACTCTGCGACAGCCCGTAACACAGCCTGTCCCTACACTGTGACACCCCATAACACGGCCTGTCCCTACACTGTGAGACCCCATAACACTGCCTGTCCCTACACTGTGACATCCCATAACACAGCCTGTCCCTACACTGTGACACACCATAACACAGCCTGTCCCTACACTGCAGCATCCCATAAAATAGCCTGTCCCTACAATGTGACACACCATTAGCCAGCCTGCCCGTTCACTGTGACACCACATAACACGGCCTGTCCCGACACTGTGACACTCCATAACACAGCTTGTCGCTACACTGAGACACCGCATAAAACAGCCTGTCGATACACTGTGAGAACCCATAACACAGCCTGTCCCTACACCGTGACACCCCATAACGGAGCCTGTCCCTACACCGTGACACCCCATAACACAGCCTGTCGATACACTGTGAGAACCCATAACACGGCCTATCACTACACTGTGACACCCCATAACACAGCCTGTCCCTAAACTGTGACACCCCATAACACAGCCTGTCCCTACACTGCAACACGCCTTAACACAGCCTGTCCCTACACTGTGACACCACTTAACACAACCTGTCCCTAAACTGTGACACCCCATACCACAGCCTGTCCCTACACTGTGACACCCCATAACACAGCCTGTCCCTACACTGTGACACCCCATAATACAGCCTGTCCCCACACAGTGACACCCCATAACACAGCCTGTCCCTACACTGTGACACCCCATAACAGAGCCTGTCCCTACACTGTGACACCCCATAACACAGCCTGTCCGTACACTGTGACACCCCATAACACAGCCTGTCCCTACACTGTGACACACCATAACATGGCCTGTCCCTACAATGTGACACCCCATAACACAGCCTGTCCCTACACTATGACACACCATAACACGGCCTGTCCCTACATTGTGACACCTCATAACACAGCCAGTCCCTACACTGAGACCCCATAACACGGCCTGTCCCTACACTGTGACACCCCATAACACAGCCTGTCGCTACACTGTGACACCCCATAACACAGCCTGTACCTGCACTGTGACACCCCATAACACTGCCTGTCGCCTACACTGTGACACCCCATAACACGGCCTGTCCCTAAACAGTGACACCTCATAACACAACCTGTCCCTACACTGCGACACCCCATAACACAGCCTGTCCCTACACTGTGACACTCCATAACACAGCCTCTCCCTACACTGTGACACCCCATAACACAGCCTTTCCCTTTTCTGTGACACCCCATAACACTGCCTGTCCCTACACTGTGATACCCCATAACACGGCCTGTCCCTAAACAGCGACACCTCATAACACAGCCTGTCCCTACACTGTGACACCCCATAATACGGCCTGTCCCTAAACAGCGACACCTCATAACACAACCTGTCCCTACACTGTGACACCCCATAACACGGCCTGTCCCTAAACAGCGACACCTCATAACACAACCTGTCCCTACACTGTGACACCCCATAACACAGCCTTTCCCTTTTCTGTGACACCCCATATCACGGCCTGTCCCTACACCATGACAGTCTATTGTATATCCTATCCATATACAAGTGACAAAATACAGTCAAGTCTGCTGTACACATCTCATTTAGTCATTTCTATCTTCTTTTTTATCTTGAATTCCATCTTTAAGAGCATGATGCTTTGGACCTGTTCACCTGCACTGGTACAATCTGATATCATATTAGTACGATGTGCCTTTTTACATCAAATTAAAACTAAATTTAATTACATTAATAAAGACTGAGGAGCATTGAAATCAGCACCAACATTTAATATTAAATTGTTTCAACATATAGTTTGTGTACTGCAAAGTTCTATGAAACTATTATAGAAGCAGTGATGCAGAGATATATGTAGCAGTTTAGTAGTGAAAGAAATGGAACAATATCTAGTCATTCTATTGGCAGGGCAATGAACTCACAAAGAGGGAACCCAACTTTCAATTCCAATCTCCACTGACTGGGTAACTATTTGTTATTTCTCCGCTGGGAGTACTAGCTGCAGCACTTTTCATGAGGGTGGAGAAGGATAATCTGCTGGGACCACCAGTTAGCTTTATGGGAACCCATCTCCTGTCAGGTAATTATTGGACATGGAGAGACTTGCAATATGAAAAAGAACTCAACTATTCCAATGCTATCCTGGCCAGACTCCCATCCCCTGCCTCCATAAATTGCATTTCATCCTATATCCTATTCCACACCAAGTCTGAGTAGATGTAATGGGAGGAGCAGGGAGTAGAGAGTCAGCTCTGAAACTAAAATTAGTAAGGGATAGAGGCCTAGAAATTGGACAAGGCCTGAAAATGGGCGCAGAGATCGCGATGGCCGTTCCTTCAGATGCAGTCAGCACGCAAACTTCGTGCTGCCTACCAATTTAAATAATAGCAGCGTTCAACTCAGCACTGAATGTGCTGCTGAGTGGCTGCATGCCTCAGCAGGGGACCCAAGTTCGTGCAAGGTTAGCACCACTTAAAGCTAGCCTGCACTTCTTAAAGCCAGCCTGCACATCTTAAAGGGGAAGTGCATTCTGGCTGCGACAGGTGCTAGAAGTGGCTGGGGAAGACGTACTGAGCAGGAAGAAGAATGATTAATGGTACAACACGAGGTAGAGCGGGCTCCACTGGAAGCCTTGGTGCAGGAGATGGACAGGAGGAGAGTGGTCCTCTATCAGCTGTGAAAAGGCAATGCGAGCAGATAGCCGTCACGGTCAATGCCAGCGGTATCGCCCTAAGGACCTGGATGCAATGCTACAAGAAGTTTCATGGCCCCACATTGGTCACAGTCAGGGAATGCATCTTCTAATGCCATATCCTTACAACTGAACCACTAGGCTCAGACACTGCGCAGTTCACCACCACCCGCCCCCTTCACTCACCAACCAACAATCTATCAATCACGATTCATACCTCACATTCATAGCTTCACTTCATCCTCACATACTTAGCACTGCTGCAAGCCTAACACCAACATCTCACAGCTTGCACACACTGTGAGCTATTCAACCATGACAGGCACATCACCCAAACACATTGCACCACACTCACTGACACACGTCCTTCTCTACTGCAGGACATGGTGGATACAAACTACTGCACCCGTGTCTGGGAGCAACTGGTCTGAGAAGAACTCTTGAAATAACCTGCCACACCACTCCCTGGAGACTTCAGCAACTTCAAATAAGCTAACAAACTTCTACAAATTCACCAAGAGCCAGTAGAAATCAATCAGCAACTAACCTGAAAGCAGTGGATGATCCTTTTAAATCGCACTGGTTGGGTTTGGGGGTGGTCCTTTCTGCTGCTGAACGTATGTTCAGCTGTGCGTTTTTAAGAGAGGACATTAGCTGGAGCATTGAGGTCGAAAATGGCAGCACTGGTGTCAAATCAGTGTTACACGCTGACTGACATCACGATCTGCCTATTCCACATATGCCCGTCACACACTCCCAGCGCCTGCACTAACTACCCACACCCATAGTGCCAAAAAACAGGGTGCTACGGAGCCAAATTTTGCGACCAGATTGCTTTCCAGATTGTTTTTTTCCAAAAAATATAATGGTAAAGATATTTTTCCAAAAGATGATGGTAATGCCCAGTTTCTTTTTAAGAACCTCTGGAGCACAGGTTTTACTTACTGATGTAATGGTAGCAATTTAATAAAGTAATTTAAAATGGCAGACAAATAGGCAAGGGTAGAGCAACCAAATGGTCTGCATCAGCTATGCCCATCAGCAGGAAATATTTGAGATGAAAACATCTGCACCAGTCTGGTGAAAAGTAACAAAGCGTAAATGTTTCATGGTCTGGGAATTTTCTTGAGCTAAATGAAAACACAATTCTATGACCTTTTCCCTGTTTAAAAAAAAATTACAGGATCAGCTCCTCAGTAAACAGTGAGTGATGTTAGTGGGGCGCTGGGGTTATTTAGAAGCAGCTGTGGTGACTGGGGTGCTATTGTATTGTATGAAGATTGACATTTATTTCAGCTTGGGAAAAGTATAGCGAAGTTCAGGCAGATACTTGAGCAAAGCATGAGGAAAACTCAGCCTACATTGAGTCATTCAGCTGATATGGGAAACATCTCATTTTCTTAATGATGACATGAGGGAAATCATCTGACCAGCATGGCTATGAAAATCCTTCATAGTAATAGTAGTTCAAGCATCCCAAATTGCTTTGACCCGCTTGAATTTATTACTAACAATGTCTTCCATATAGATTTATTCAGTGATAGAACATGGATAAAATAATTTTCTAATTAACACACCATGCAACATCCAGCTTGGGATTGGCAAAATAACACTTTCAGTTATAATTATTTCTCATCCAAATATCTGATGTGGGTCCACCTATTTATGGTTTCTTGTACACAAGTATATTTTTCTATTCATTAGGGCTAGAAATTCATTATAGCCAAGGAATGGGCAGTGTTTAGACTAAAAATTATGAATTACCGCCAGGTGAAAATCATCTAGACTGCATGTAAAATTCATCTTCACTCATTAAAAGGAGCCATAATTCTAGTCTAAAAACCCAAGCTCATTGGCGTTACACTGAAAAGATGGACCAATATCGGGTGTAGTCTAAATGCAAGTAATGATTGCCACAGACTTTTTTCACTGCTTAAAGGGGAGGTCCTTTGATGCTGCAGCATCTCATTCTCAGCATTGTTGGGTCTGCAGCTGCCTCAACAACCATAAGAAGGACAAAGAAAAGGAGCACTTAGTTACAAATGCTGATGACAGATCGCCACCCCAGGGAGAGAGCCCGGGGGTTTTCCAACGAAGCTTTGGAGACATTGGTTTTAGCGATGGAGAGAAGGTGGGCGGTCCTGTACCAATTGGCAGGAGGCCCTCGCCATAAGTCTGCCGGGCTATGTGGAGGGAGGTGACACACCACATCACGGGCAGCACTGTAGTCCCCAGGACCCACACACAGTGCAGGAGGAAGTTTAATGAGCTCACACGGGTGGTCAGGGTGAGTGAAGGCTTCAACAAATGCTATATACCATCATCTGCACCACAAGCTTCACACACTGCTCAATGCACCACATCCCCAGCACTCACCCACCAACAATCTCTACCTACCAACACTCACGCCCACATCTCACACCTTGCACACAATGACAGCTATTCAACTAAGGCAGGCTCAAGGGTCATTTGTTATTAGAATGCATGTGATATGTGTGATATGTTTATGCTTAAATTTATTAATAGCATTTGGAATATTTTGTGGTCTCTCTCATTTCACCTTTGCGCCCAGGAGGACGCTGTGATATAGCATGACACATGGATGGTATGACGGGGATGTGGGGAGCAACAGGGCTCTGGGGTTTCATTCATTCAAATCGGAGTCTGATGAGCCAGTCACGGACTGCCCGTCCGGAAGCCCGATTGTCCAACTCCCTCCTCCTTCCCTCCTGTTCTTCATCTTCTTCCTCCTCATCTTCTTCCTCCTCGTCTTCTTCCTCCTCCCTCTGTACACATGTTCCCGTCTTCCTCGTTGCCTCTGCTCCCTCCTGGAGGGTGAGGTGGACTGCAAGTACAGCCCCATGACTTTTAGCAAGTGTTGTAGGTTGAATCTTTCAAGAATAAATTTAGCACTTTTTGACTTGCCACAATACTCCTGATACCAAAGAACCTTCAAATCACTAAATAAAACTGTTGCAGTATCAGGAACTAACACACAGGCACTGAAACATCACTAACCTGTCAGGTGCGAGTGATTGGGGCTGATCCCTTTAAATAATGTCCCTGGAGCCGGCTTCCTGGTGATGCATGCCAGCTCTCCCTGTCGTTGTTAACTCCAGGTGGTGAGGTAAGTGGCGAGCAGCAATTTGGCAGATTGGGCATTCAGTGAGTGTTACACACTCACTGACGTCACGATCTCCCTGGCATTGAAGTCCCCAGCAATCGCTGTTACCGGAAGCACTATGGGGGATGTGGTGTGCGGCGCTGGATTCGACAGGAGCTGTTATTACAGATCTCAACACCGCAATAGCACCATTTACTGACGCTAACGGGTGGCGCTAAGAGGACAAATATTTCCCCCTAAGAATTTTAGGTTTCCCTGGTTCCAAATGCACATCTGCAGCATTCGAACTGTAATTATTTGCCAGTGATGAAATAAAATGTTGGTTGACTAACTGAAGCTCCGCCTCTCACAAAGTAACAGAGTACAGCACCTTAACAGTCAGAGGAAGAGTCTCTCACAATGTAACAGAGTACAGCACCTTAACAGTCAGAGGAAGAGTCTCTCACAATGTAACAGAGTACAGCACCTTAACAGTCAGAGGAAGGTTCAAGAATTAGCAGTGCTATTTCAAATCACACAATTTACATACAAAGATCTAGAATTACAGTTGTAATCCATGCATCTATGTTAAATATGCATGCAACAAGATATAATTGTATTATTTGTTTAAGAAGTACTTTTACTTTGTACTTTGTTTGTGGTACCTTACAAATTCATTACTACTGATTTCTGAAGAACATGATCCAGTTTTAATCAGTAAAGTACAAGGGCTCCAGTTTCTGCCTTATTCAAGTCTATGGCCTAGAAATTGAGTGCCCTTAGCGCCGATTTTGCGGCGCTAGAGGGCCTAGCGCTGCATTTGGCGCCGGCGCCGAAATTGCCTGGGGCCCTTACGCCGCGGTAGACCGGTAGCGCTGCGCCGGCACCGATGACGTCATCGGTGTGCGCAGCGTCCCGGTTGCCATGCCGACGGGCCCCAGCGCCGAAATTCAGTTGCGGCCGCCTCGCCCGTGACAGCCGCAACTAAGACTCTGGCAACAGAGTCTTACGAGTCTTTGCGCCGGCGCATTAAAGGCCCCGCGGCGGCCGGCCGCTTTCCCGCCGGCCGCCTGGCCGCAGCTCCCTCCCCGGACTTCCCCCCCCCACCCCCGGAACAGAAGCAAGCCCGGCACTTGTCCGAGGTGCCGGGCTCATTTTTTAAAAGATTTTCGCGGGCCGCGATCGGGTGCAGGCAGCTCCTCCTTAAGGGAAGGAGGAGGCCTGCACTTCCCGAGCCTGCCGCACCGCATCGGGTGCCGCAGCGCCGGAATTGCGGCGCGAAACGGCAGTTAGCGCCGATTTACCGCCGCAAAGACCCTTCAGTAGCGCCGGCAGCCGTTTGGGCGCGGCCCTGCTGAATTTTTGGCGCGCGCAGGGGGACTTAGCGCCGGCACTAACTTCCGGCGCTAAAGCCCTGGCTAAGCCAAAACTCAATTTCTAGGCCTATGTCATTCTATTTCCCAGCAGCATAAGGGATGGCCGAAATTCACACTGAGACTAAATTCGATAAAATTTAGTCATGGTGTGCTAGAAACTGTAAATTGTTAAACAGAAAAAAAATGTTTTTGAACCTTAATATAGAAAATCTGATTTAAAATCTACAATTATATACCATTATGGTAATTGTGCATTTACTCTTCTGAGGCATCTTGAGTCCACTGCCTGCAAACAGCTGCTAATGACGCCTGCAGGGCAAAACTGATTGGTTGTGCTTGTGAGAATCATGGATACAAAACTGCTTTGTAACTTTGATTATGCTGCTTCAGAAGGAACTTTATAACTTTCAGGATGGTCAACTAATTTGGGTTACTTTGCGCTGAGCTTTGGCTCAGTGATAGCATTCTCGCCTCTGAGTCAGAAGTTTGTAGGTTCATGCCCCACTCCAGAGACTTGAGCATGTAAATTTGCCTGACACTCCAGCGCCACATTTCCCTATATTACAAAAGTAACTACACTTCAAATGTACTTCATTCACTGTGAAGTGCTTTGGGACATCCTGACTGCCCCAAAGGTGAAAGGTGCGATACAAATTTATTTATCTTTATGGCTGAGTTTAGAATTATTTATTAATGTATACAGTCAATGTCATTACAGTTGTCACATTAAAGTACATAAATTAGAGACTATTTGCTGGGAAAGTTCCATGTAGATTGGCGACTGCTTGTAAATCCCCTGCTGTTTCTCAAAGTCAGGAGAAACCAGCAAGAAATGACTGGTGTTTTTTCTCTTTTTAAAAATGTGACACAGAAATTTATATATGTGACAAAATGTGTTACTTGAAGTTATCTGGGGCCGGAATGTGGTTTCTGATATTTACTGCAGCCCAGCCATGGCCTAAGCACAACAGTGGTTTGCTCATTGCTGTAATCAGCAATTGTAATACAGCAAATCTACAGCAGCGTTATAATGTATGACTGGCTCATAACTAGAACACCTGTATATTTTGTGGTAAGGTTGCTTTTTACTGGAGCATGCCAGCAAGTTTCTGGATTGTTTACTACCTCACAGATAGCATCTTCCACAATAAAACTTACCAATAAGAGATTAACCAACTACTTTGCAACTATAAGGTGTGGATGGTAAAACCTTCATGGTTTATAGGAATGAAACATTAGGCTCAGATGCCCTCCAGAGGGTTCAGAGTATAAATCGTTGGTTGTGTTTTGTACACACGGGGGATTTTTAAATGATTAAACCGCTAAAATAGTACAGCCGAGCCCCGCTGCCAAATCTAGGATATTGGCATCTGCGGTCCACACATGGGTTTTATTTTTTCTATAGGAAAAACTGTATATGAAGCTCAGGTTTCTGCCCATACCTGTTAACTAGCTTGCGCACTATTAAATGAAAGCAGGCCTGGGCTTCAGTACTTGGAGCAATCACATCCCGATACTGACGGAGATTTATGAATGAATGACATCCATGCTTCTTTGTTGTGATGTAAGTACAGGGGACTGAACTGACCGAAATAGTCGGCAAGTTTAATACATTATAATTGGTACCTTTGTAATTGATTCCTATGGTACTGGCAAATGATTAGCGCCATTTGCCCGATATAGGTGGCTGCTTCTGATATGTGTGGACGGTGTAAGTGCTGGGGACTCTTTCCTCCTCAAAACCTCTTGTTCTCAATTACTTATGTTCTTTTTTTACTCTACCACCCACAGTGGATTTGTTTGTTTATTATTCCCTTCTTCCTCCCAAAAAACTGTTTTTCTATTATTTATGTGAGGTTTCTTTCTCCCTTAATTCCCTGGTTGACTTGTGCTTCTTGCTGAAGCAGTTGTTGGTCTAATATGGCCCAGGGAGGTTTTTCCCACTGTCAAGTCTCCAATGATGAGCACATGAACAGATGTCTTTTCAGCATGGTCCTGGCCCAATTGACTGACCGTGCCTCTAGGTGTAGTATTCTAGGGCAGCATCAATTCAGGAAAAGCTCTGGGAAGTTGCTCTCACTCCCTAAAGTAATTAAGCCATGCTCCAAGAGACTGTGGTAGCCTAATAATCCCAACTACCTGGAAATTCATCCTCTGTAACTGGAAATGACCTCTTCACTCAGGAACTTGTCAAGTTCCTTCTACAAGGACAGCAGCAAATCCATGTCTCAATAATCCATCCCAGAGTGTAATGTCTCACCGTGAAAGAAATACTTTCTGGCAACTAACCTAAACCTATTCAGTATTTTGTCAAAGTAAGTGATTATTTCACCCAAACACAATATTTCTCCTAGTTGAGTGACACTGTCTGGGACATAAGACTTTTAATTCAATAGCTAGAGATAGATTCATAATATAGTCTTAAAACCAAATTATGCCAATGACAGATAAAAATAGACTTGACATTTAATTTTAATGAAGCCATTGAGGAACTACTGTTGTGCCATTTCTACATTTTGGATAAAACATAGGTTGGAGTATGTTACAAATCAGGAATAACATCAAAGGTTGAGATGATATAAACTGTGTGAACAAAGCTTGATGAGTTTATTTATAATTTCTCACCTCGTAGATGTCCTTGCAGCATCCTGCAGCCTCAATTGTTCTATGTAACATGTAATATTCATAAGGAGTGGATTTATTCTTTTTTGTGACTTTTTTGCCAACTATGGATTCCATGGAAGACACCAATGAATCGCAGGCTTTTGTAATTGGATCAGCTGATTTGAACTAAACTGTTATGTATCATGTCAGTTAAATATAATTGGAGAATAGCACTTTCTGTATATAATTTAGGGTAACATTGTAATCTAATCATATGTGGATACAAAGTGGAAATTCCTCTGCAATTGGGAAGAAAAATTAAAGGGATGTTGAGATCTTAATACCTATTCCAAAGTCATTTGATATCGTCTCTTGAAATCTTGAGTGGATTGTGGATAGTATACCTGCCCTGCAGAGAGTCACAGAGATAAGCATGTGCCGTTCCACTCTGGTGCAGCATGCTGGTATACCAACATGCCACACTATGGAATTTCCAATGAAAACGAAGGAAAAAGATTTGCTAGTATTTTCACAGGAACGTTTTACGCAAAATTGAGGTACTCAAACAGAAAATCATGCTACTTCCATTAGGTGTAGAAATTAATTGGATTTATCGCAGAATGTTTTTGCCTCGAAAGACTTGCCCTAATAGTAATCACAGCTTTTAAGTGCAACCTACAATTGGGTTACTGTGCTTTAGGCTAGGAAACATGCAAAACCAAGTCAAATGGAAAATAACAGGTGCCTAGAAATGTGGTTTGTGCATTAGTTGGAGACACACATAATCTGTATCGAGATCTGGCCAAATATATCTATGTTTTGCACATTCCTGTCTGTTACATATACAAGCAGCTGGTCTTGTATCTGCAGTCACTGTACTGTGAAGGCAATATGCCACGCACTGCCCTGTGTGTGCCATTGCACTACTATATGAATTTGTCATTTCCCTTTTGTGGATGTAATACTTTATTACCTTCTCTGACTTTGATATGACTGTGGTTCTGAATAGTGACACCTTGGCCCACATTTTCCCGCAGTCTTAGGCCATTGAGATCCTTGAACAGTACAAAAAAAGAGAGGAGATTATGGAGTAAGTGATTTACATCATCACTAATGGTGCTCCGTATTTTCCTGCAGCATTTGCACCACTCCGCCGTTACCCCACGTCGAGAACAGTTGGAAGCTCATTTTTATAGCTCTGCCCCCCCACTGAAAACAATGGCGATCGGGATTTTGCTGGATTCTCATGATGTACCATGCCGCTGCCACTTAAACTTTAAAATAATGGTGGCTTGGCAGTGCCGTGTTTTATAGCTAATAGATTGCTTTTTCTAAAAGGCCTGGAGAAGTCGCACTTTGCATGAGTGCCATACTTCGGTGCACCCAGTTGATATATTCGTGTACACTTCCACCTTGCTCCAATCCTTGCTGTGGTATATTCTAATTAGAAATACAGGAGAATACAGAGGAACTTATTGATGGTGAGATTGGCGCACTAGATGGCTACATTTAAAGTGTAAGTCACCAAACTCACCATTGCAAAAAAATCTGGGCACTTGTGTTTGATAAAAATGTTTTTTTTTGTCTAATTTTCGTATAGTGCCTATTTCTTCAGATTCAGTCCTAGTAATTTTTTTTATTCGTTTATGGGATGTGGGCATCACTGACAAGGTCATCATTTATTGCCCATCCCTAATTGCCCTTGAGAAGGTGGTGGTGAGCTGCCTTCTTGAACCGCTGCAGTCCGTGTGGTGAAGGTACTCCCACAGTGCTGTTAGGTAGGGAGTTCCAGGATTTTGACCCAGGGATGATGAAGGATCAATGATATACTTCTAAGTCAGGATGGTGTGTGGCTTGGAGGGGAAATTGGAGGTGGTGGTGTTCCCATGCTCCTGCTGCCCTTGTCCTTCTAGATGGAAGAGGTCGCGGTTTGAGAGGTGCTGCCGAAGAAGCCTTGGCGAGTTGCTGCAGTGTATCTTGTAGATGGTACACACTGCATTCACGGTATGCTGGTGGTGGAGGGAGTGAATGTTTAAGGTGGTGGATGGGGTGCCAATTAAGCGGGCTGCTTTGTCCTGGATGGTGTCGAGCTTCTTGAGTGTTGTTGGAGCTGCACTCATCCAGGCAAGTGGAGAGTATTCAATCACAGTCCTTGTGCCTTGAAGATGGTGGAAAAGCTTTGGGGAGTCAGGAGGTGAGACACTTGCCACAGAATACCTAGCCTCTAACCTGCTCTTGATGCCACAGTATTTATGTGGCTGGTACAGTTAAGTTTCTGGTCAATGGTGACCCCCAGGATGTTGATGGTGGGGGATTCGGCAAAGGGAGGTGGTTAGACTCTCGCTTGTTGGAGATAGTTATTGCCTGGCACTTCTGTGGCACGAATGTTACCTGCCGCTTATCAGCCCAAGCCTGAACATCATCCAGGTCTTGTTGGATGCGGGCATGGACTGCTTCATTATCTGAGGAATTGTAAATGGCGCTGAACACTGTGCAGTCATCAGCGAAAATAAGCATAGTAAAAAAGATTGCAGTTCAGATGCTTGTACTAAGTTTATTTCAATGTAATGTTGCAATTCTATGGTAACTGGTTAGAGGGAGGAATAATTCAAATATAAATAATATGTGATTGGTTTTGATTGTATACGACTGACAGTTCCATTTTAAATTTCTGTGGTCAGATATGCAAAATCCAGTGCTTGGCTGCGATTGCGCCGATTGAGGCGGGTCCGGGGCGGCTGTGGTTGGTAGCGCGATCCCAGCCTGCTGCCTGCTCCATCCCGCTCTGTTGAAGTGATTTTACGATGATTGGGCTTGTTAAGCCCGTCAGGCGAGGTTCCCGGCCAATTAAAAGGAAGTGGGTCTGATGATGTCATTTGATGGCGCTTCATCAGCCGGTTTCCTTAAAGGGACCATGTCCAAATTTACTTTGATAGTTGTGCTGTCAGTGTTCTACAGCATTGAGGTGCTGCAAACACTGACAATCACTGCACAGAGGTGCACGGCTGCACCCAGGCTCTCCCATGACTCCCTCCATATGCTTATGGTGGGAGTCACAGCACGCAGGGAGGTTCTCTTCCCTTCCAATGGGTGGAAGAGACCTCCCCAGGAGACCAACGCAGCCTGGTTGCACATTACACAGGAGGGCACAATTAGGGATGTCGTCAGGAGGACCAGGCTGCAGTGGCGCAAACCTTTCAATGATCTCAGTACACCACGAAACATTACTGCAAAGCCACACTCAACCTCATCCTGCTGTGCCACTCATCACATCCCCATCACTTTGCCTTCCCTACTTTACTCCTGCACATCCTTACTCCCACCAACTTACTTTGCACCTCCACCCATCCCTCTCTCTCTACATTATCACTTCCTCATCTCACTCCTCACACTCACCCTCATCCTAGTGCAATCATACCAACCAACAACACACAAGGGTAGTCACTTGGCTGGTTTAGCCAATGTTCATGTGAAGTTTCTGGTAATGTGCTGTCAAACATTGAAATCTTTATTTTCAACATTTTCTGTTCTTGGACAGATTTGCGTGCACCTTTGGAAGTGGCTTAGTGATTTGCTGTGAATGTTGAGACATAATGGTACACCCCGCCTGCAATGGTGATGAGCATGAAAGGAATGGCTTGGACATTGTAGGGATGCTTTATGGTGTTCGTGTGGGATGGTGCCAACCTGTCGCATCATGTGGCAGCCAGAGTGTACAGCGTCAAGTGAAGTAAATCTGGTCATGGTGAGGCCATAGCTGGCACCCCGGGCAGCAATGTGGTCGAGTGCTGATGCCATGTGTCCTGTGCAGCATCAGGTGATTGTGGAGAAGGTTGGTGTTGTTGTTGGTGCTTCTGGTGTGCCTGGTGATGATGGTGTTGGGGATGATCGTAGTGGGATTCTGAGGACCAAGGTGAGATTTTTTCAAGGGCACGAATGCTGCTGGAATAGATGGCAGCTAAAGTTGAGATGACAGAAGCGATCTGTCAATGGTGAGAGAGGTTGTTCCAAGGAAGTGACAGTGGATAGAGAGTTTACTCCAAACACTTCCAAACTGCATAAAGCTCAAAAGTGGGTTCCAAATCATGAAGGCTCCAGCTTCTAAGAATGGGAAGTGAACAGCTGTGAAATGGTAGGTTTTATACCACTTTTGCATCTGTCACTTATTCACAGCAATGACAAGTCATTGAGAACATGGTATACTTACCTGACATGATAGCTGCTCTTCGGGAACCTCGTTAGAAACCTGGTAAAATGGTAAGTAAATGGCAAAATGATGCTTAACCACCTTTTAATAAGCTTTAAACTATCTAAATTGGCTGACCTGCCATTTGGTGTCAGGTCTGTTCAGGGATGACAGACCCAACACTTGGGAAACTGACAAGGAGGCAGGTTTACAGCGGGTTACCAGCCCGCTGTCAATCTTTATGATTTTGACAGTGGACCCACCTCCAAACCCGCACTCTGAGCACTGGTAAAATTCCAGCCCTTGTAACTGTTTTCTGGGCTATCAAGAGTGATTCTGTTTGAATTGAGATTTGATTTGAAAATTTCCGAAGAGGAGAAACTGGTCAGTTTGAAACTCCTGAAAGAGAAAAATCAGTTTGAAATTTCCAAGAAACTATTTAAATTGATATAGGCTCCTACAGTAATAAAACATGAAAGAGTAAAAAGAATCGCTGTGTATAGTTTTAAAAAATAATAAAAAATTAGCTTAATTCTTAGAGTTGCAATCATTTAATTATTTTGTCCATTTTACTGTAACTATATAATTCTATTATATCACTTAATTTATTCAATTGTTCTTGTTATTTAATAAATGTGGTTAATATTTTAACTTATAAAATGAGGTCCGATATGAGACTGTGTTGCTCTTGAAGATGGGTGTAAGAACTTATGGAGGCACAGGATAAATTCCAGCAGCTTAAAAAGATAATTACCAGACAAGGTTTATTCTTTGTTTCCCAGGCACGTTACTGAAAGCTAACTTAGATCTCAAGGTAAGGAGAGACATTCTGGAAAAAATGGAAAGTTGGGGCTCACCCATGAGAGTGATCTAAGATATGAAGGACAAAATATTCTACAGTAAGAAAGATAGAAATGGCCCAAAAATGTAACACCGTGTACTCTGATTAGGGATCCACATGTATACACATGAATACATCCTGTGTATTATGAGCAACCCCTTAAGAAAGGTAATGGTGTACCCTCGTTAAAAGCTAACCATAAATTAACCTTTTCTCTAAAACCAACCACAATCATAATGTTCGCATCCAATTCACAACCTCAAACATTGAAAGAAATGAGATGAGGTGCTGCCTAAAGTTTTCATGAGATATTTTGTCACATCGAAGCTAATTTGAAGCATCAATACAAAGTTTCAATATAACAGGGCTGCAAAATGGAGACAAACTCTTCAGCATGTATACACACACAGAGCTGCATGAACAATCTTCACTCAAATAACAATTACACAATTGTCACATTTTGAAACACTGCTATGTGCAATCCTCATTAGAATAGGAACAACAATAATGCTCCATCGTCGCTAGGTCAAAATCCTGGAACTCCCTCCCTAACAGCACTGTGGGACTACCTTCACTAACAGCACTGTGAGACTACCTTCACTAACAGCACTGTGGGAGTACCTTCACTAACAGCACTGTGGGACTACCTTCACTAACAGCACTGTGGGACTACCTTCACTAACAGCACTGTGGGAGTACCTTCACTAACAGCACTGTGGGACTACCTTCACTAACAGCACTGTGGGAGTACCTTCACTAACAGCACTGTGGGAGTACCTTCACTAACAGCACTGTTGGAGTGCCTTCACTAACAGCACTGTGGGACTACCTTCACTAACAGCACTGTGGGAGTACCTTCACTAACAGCACTGTGGAAGTACCTTCACTAACAGCACTGTGGGAGTGCCTTCACTAACAGCACTGTGGGACTACCTTCACTAACAGCACTGTGGGAGTACCTTCACTAACAGCACTGTGGAAGTACCTTCACTAACAGCACTGTGGGAGTGCCTTCACTAACAGCACTGTGGGACTACCTTCACTAACAGCACTGTGGGAGTGCCTTCACTAACAGCACTATAGGACTACCTTCACTAACAGCACTGTGAGACTACCTTCACTAACAGCACTGTGGGACTACCTTCACCAACAGCACTGTGAGACTACCTTCACTAACAGCACTGTGGGAGTACCTTCACTAACAGCACTGTGGGAGTACCTTCACCAACAGCACTGTGGGACTACCTTCACCAACAGCACTGTGGGACTACCTTCACCAACAGCACTGTGAGACTACCTTCACTAACAGCACTGTGAGACTACCTTCACTAACAGCACTGTGGGAGTACCTTCACTAATAGCACTGTGGGACTACCTTCACTAACAGCACTGTGGGACTACCTTCACTAACAGCACTGTGGGAGTACCTTCACTAACAGCACTGTGAGACTACCTTCACTAACAGCACTGTGGGAGTACCTTCACTAACAGCACTGTGGGACTACCTTCACTAACAGCACTGTGGGAGTACCTTCACTAACAGCACTGTGGGACTACCTTCACTAACAGCACTGTGGGAGTGCCTTCACTAACAGCACTGTGGGACTACCTTCACTAACAGCACTGTGGAAGTACCTTCACTAACAGCACTGTGGGAGTACCTTCACTAACAGCACTGTGGGACTACCTTCACCAACAGCACTGTGGAAGTACCTTCACTAACAGCACTGTGGGAGTACCTTCACTAACAGCACTGTGGGACTACCTTCACTAACAGCACTGTGGGACTACCTTCACTAACAGCACTGTGGAAGTACCTTCACTAACAGCACTGTGGGAGTACCTTCACTAACAGCACTGTGGGACTACCTTCACTAACAGCACTGTGGGACTACCTTCACTAACAGCACTGTGGGAGTACCTTCACTAACAGCACTGTGGGACTACCTTCACTAACAGCACTGTGGAAGTACCTTCACTAACAGCACTGTGGGACTACCTTCACTAACAGCACTGTGGGACTACCTTCACTAACAGCACTGTGGGAGTACCTTCACTAACAGCACTGTGGGACTACCTTCACTAACAGCACTGTGGGAGTACCTTCACTAACAGCACTGTGGGAGTACCTTCACTAACAGCACTGTGGGAGTACCTTCACTAACAGCACTGTGGAAGTACCTTCGCTAACAGCACTGTGGGAGTACCTTCACTAACAGCACTGTGGGACTACCTTCACTAACAGCACTGTGGGAGTGCCTTCACTAACAGCACTGTGGGAGTACCTTCACTAACAGCACTGTGGGACTACCTTCACTAACAGCACTGTGGGACTACCTTCACTAACAGCACTGTGGGAGTACCTTCACTAACAGCACTGTGGAAGTACCTTCGCTAACAGCACTGTGGGAGTACCTTCACTAACAGCACTGTGGGACTACCTTCACTAACAGCACTGTGGGAGTACCTTCACTAACAGCACTGTGGGACTACCTTCACTAACAGCACTGTGGGACTACCTTCACTAACAGCACTGTGGGACTACCTTCACTAACAGCACTGTGGGACTACCTTCACTAACAGCACTGTGGGACTACCTTCACTAACAGCACTGTGGGAGTACCTTCACTAACAGCACTGTGGGAGTACCTTCACTAACAGCACTGTGGGACTACCTTCACTAACAGCACTGTGGGAGTACCTTCACTAACAGCATTGTGGGACTACCTTCACCAACAGCACTGTGGGACTACCTTCACCAACAGCACTGTGGGACTACCTTCACTAACAGCATTGTGGGACTACCTTCACCAACAGCACTGTGGGACTACCTTCACCAACAGCACTGTGGGACTACCTTCACCAACAGCACTGTGGGACTACCTTCACCAACAGCACTGTGGGACTACCTTCACTAACAGCACTGTGGGACTACCTTCACTAACAGCACTGTGGGACTACCTTCACTAACAGCACTGTGGGACTACCTTCACTAACAACACTGTACGACTACCTTCACTAACAGCACTGTGGGACTACCTTCACTAACAACACTGTACGACTACCTTCACTAACAGCACTGTGGGAGTACCTTCACTAACAGCATTATGGGAGTACCTTCACCACATGGAACACAGCGGTTCAAGAAGGCGGCTCACCACCACCTTCTCAAGGGGAACTAGGGATGGGCAATAAATGCTGGCCTTGCCAGTGATGCCCTTATCCCCAGATTTTATTTTCTGATTTAGAAAATTATGCAAGTAATGTGGAATTTTGAATATTCAGGAAAATCTCTCTATCACCTGGCAGATAATAGAAATTGTCAGATTGTCCTTCCTAGACTACTTAAGGCTCTGAGTTCTCCCCCTGCCCAAATCAGTCTTTTCCAGCAATACTCACGTCCATTACTCCTGTCAACAAGATTAGCTCACCTGCACAGCTGGTGTGCATTCCCTTCCAATGGTTCTCTCATTCCCTGCCTGTTTAAATGTACTCTTCACTGGAACACTAAGCCTTGCACTGGTTTTAATGTCGCCAGCTCTTCTGAGATAATTGCAGCAGAGGCTGCCAATGGAATCGCGGGAGGTGCATGCCTACTGCCTTTAGCACTCACTTCTGTAACCAGGAGGCCATGGTTGGCATTGAGGGAGCATTTTTGGTCAGCACTGTCCAAGAACTGGAGTTGGGGAGGGGAATTATGAGCCAACAGATCAGCCCGTGTGATGGTAGTACACACTACATGTTCTAGCCAAAGGGATTGTTGGACTTCAAGTGGGCACATGCATATTTACTGCTAAAAAGTCTATGAACTGCAGATATAATGATAACTAATAGAATAATTGGACTTGAAGATTAAAATCAGAAGTAACTTTTTTCCAGATAAGGATATTTTAGCTTGCTGTTTAACAGCTGAACAAATTATTTCTGATTGAATTCCTGTTTTAAGTTGAACTGAGTACTGGCACTTGGATGCCAAAGTTTCACTCCAGTCTTATCTGGTTGAAGCCAAGATAATTCAAAGTGCCAAATGTGATTTAAACATCACCAGTGTTAGGTCAAAGTGGGCAAGTGAAACTTAATAGAATGGATATATACTCTTAATTAATTTGTAATACCTATGTATACATGTTGGGATTAAATCTTTATTATACTGCATGGTGTAATATGCCAATCACCAGCAATTTGATCAGATGGCTGTGTGTAATTTTAGTTAAAATGATGAAGATATATTTGTCTGCTTTAATAACAATAAAATATAACACTCTCAATCATAGATGTGAAAATATTACTTTCTCCACCTCCCCATTCTTTTTTTGGCTTTTAAGTGGCAGCTAACTTCTATTTTTTTTGGGGGGGATGGATTTTTTACTGTTCATGATCAAGGATGTTCGTGCTGAGGAATGGAACACTCTTCATTTTGAGAACTTGGTTTCAACATCAAACATTCCCAGGTCAGGTATAGCACAGTTATGTTCTGAATTAAGTTTTTTCTCCTCTGCCCCACCAATATGTCTCAGCCTCAACCCTCTACGACATTTCCATCTGCTACATCAGCCATCCTGTGGTTTCTTGGAATAAAACTACCAAGTGGGCACTTTTGTACTTAGTGGGCACTTTTGTACTTAGTGGGAACTGAGTTGACTATCCAGAGCAATTAAAAATATATTTCTGAAAGTCTATCAATCAAAGGTTACAAAATGAAGGAAAGTACAATTTAGGCTGTTCTGTACTGGTTTTCTTGCAATAGATGCCATGAGTGCATTTAGATTTTTGACAATTTATCTATATCTGACAGTAAAGGTGCAGTTTAATAGTGTTAACATTGTCATCTTTTTGATGTGT
Source organism: Somniosus microcephalus (assembly GCF_052327205.1). Lineage (NCBI taxonomy): Eukaryota > Metazoa > Chordata > Chondrichthyes > Squaliformes > Somniosidae > Somniosus > Somniosus microcephalus. The sequence goes on from NC_140990.1 coordinate 227,576,927, forward strand.
TAACACCATTTTGATGCAGTATCCTCATCTTAAATGCATCATTAAAATCTTGGCCTGCATCCTCTGCCTTTTACTAGGATACAAATATATTGCCTCCAGCTGGAGAAGAAGAAGCAGAGGTGCAGGAGCGGGAAGATACTGAGGGTGCTGAACCAGAGCAAGGGCCACCATTCTGCCAGCAAATCATTCAGGAATCATCCCCCCACCCTCCCAAAGATTTTAAATTAATTTTCTTTTAAAATTTCAGGTTTCGCTTTCATTTTGTCCTTCCTTACATTTAGATAAAGGTGACAATGTAGTAAAAGTATTAACTACTGAATGTTAATATTTTATTAAGACCAGGCCAAAAATAAATCATTCTGCATCTTTAAGACTAGTAATAAATATTTTTTTCTGGCCTGTTTGATGTCCAATATTTAATGGTAATTTATCACTGTTCATTATTATTCAAATACATTGACCCAAAATTTTCTGTCAAAATAATAGCATCGCCGTTATTTATGTGCAAATGCTATAACAACTTCAGGCGAGGGTAGATGCGCGATTAAATGCAGAAATTGAAAAGTTGCTGTCGGAGATGCGCCACTCCACTGTTAGTTTTCCGAAAACAGCATCTCGCTGTCTGGCTCCCCATTCAAATGCATTGAGCGACGTAGAGTTCCTGTATTTACACTGTAGATACGAAGTAAACTCACCAAAGCAAGGTGTCAAGTCATTTCAAATCTAAATAACATTTTAACAATGTGATAAGTGTTTATTACTGTCAGTCAACCTTTCTGGCACTGAAAATTAACTACTATAAGTGTGGAGCCTCATTCCTTCAGCTTTTAATTGTTGTTGGAGATTTTTTTTTAATGTATATTACATTTTTTTTTACTTTTTCTTTCAGCCTTGCTCTTCTCTCTCTCTTAATCCAATCTTTCTTTATTGCTCTTTCTGTACCTGATTTGACATTGAATTCACCCACTCGAACTTACACTTCTTTCTCAGTCCTTGCGCTGTTAATTTTACAATCCTTCTATCTGATTGGTTAATGAGATACACAGTTGCTTTACCTGTTCACTCAGGTCCCAGATGTCCTGTAGAGGGCACCACACCATTTCCATCCTGAACTTCCAGCAACATGCAGCACAAAATATCATGGAGAAATTTTGGGCCATTCTTAATCTATCAGATCTCTAAAAAGAAATCATTTGCCTTGTACAGCAGGCAACTACAGTAACAGTGCTGACTTTGTAAGGTTTAAAACAATATGTTACAGTATTGTAGAACTATTCTTGAAATATTAGTATTTCCTATGAGAGCCCATTTTAGCATTTCCTCATGCAGCTTTCTACTATTTTAATTATAGTGATAGCTGGACATTTCCTAGTTTGAAACTAATATCATCTAATCATATAAATTTGATGCCCTTAAATAATCAGCTAAGGACATAACAACTTTCACCTCTAAGCTTCCTAAAGATACATACTGCCAAGCGTGTTCCTGTTCCCATTTTACATTCACATGCACTTCTTTCTCAAAATTGATATAAGAAGTGTGCTCCAGTGAAACTTGCCTAGGAGAGTTGGGCAGGACAAGGGATATGTGAAGCTATGCTTTGGCATTCCGTGCAGACTTTTTTGGATGGATACGGTATTTTGGGGACAGCTAAAGGTTATTCTGTGAATAAGCATGGAGATCAAGCTTAAGCAATAGTAATTAGTAATTCTTATGATACCAGACTTGACATAATCTTGTAGAAGATTGACAATCCAGCCACGTCTCTTCAATCTTGTAGAGGTGGGGCAATCTCATCAAATTAATTGTTCTGCATCATGCCTTTGTCACCCCTACAATTGACTATTCCAATGCTCTCCTAGCAAACCTCCTAGCCTCCACCCTCTGTAAATTTCAGCTCATCCAAAACTGTGCTGTCTGTATTCTGCCCTGCTTATCTATCACCCCTATCCTTGCTGACCTACATTGGCTCCTGGTTCCCCCAATGCCACAAATTCCGTGGGGGTTGATGTAATAAAGATTCACTACGCACTTGGTTGTACATAAAGCAAGGCTTTAATCGACTTGTAACAAAACATGGAGGTCTAGTTAGTAGTCACTAGCTTCCTGTTTCCTGATTGTCTCTGCCCAAGTTGGGCCCACGCCCGAGTATTTATGCTCCTCGGACGGCGCCCTCAGCTGGCCGTTCAGTATTACTTCCTGAGTTACTTCTTGTAGAAGTTGCGATTTATGACATTCTTCCTCCCTAAAAGGTTTGGAAATCCAGTCTTCCTTTAACGGACTAGACGGACCAAAAATAGCCATAGTCGTTTAGCTTTCTGCTTGTGACCAGAAGGCACGTCTCCCCGGACCATGTCCTGGTCCCTGGGTCGCTTGGCCTGTACCGTTAAGTCGGTAGAGTCCGCGTCGTCTTGATCGTCCTGTGGAGGACTGGGAATATCATGACTCCGGGTGCGGGTCCCCACAGGCACAGAGCTGGCCTCATCCTGGGTCGTAGCTGGCGATTGTCCGGCATCCTGATTTCGGGTGGCCATCCTACGGGGAGCGTTCGGCTCCCTGAGTTGATCTGGTAGCACTGCCGGCAGATCCCTCGATGTCCCAGGTAGGGCGTCATCTTCACAGGGGTGCGGAGTGTTGACATCATCGTCATGGGATCCTTCATCATTTGGGCCCGTGTGACCGGTTGGGCAGGGAGCCAGATCTCTGAGCGAGACGGTGGACTCCCGGCCATCGGGGTACCGCACGTGCGCATACGTGGGGTTTACCTCCGTTAACTCCACCTCGTCAACGAGAGGGTCATTCCTGGCAGACCGGATGAACCTCCGGAGTAGCACAGGGCCTGGAGCCACCAACCATGATGGTAGAGATGTCCCATGTGTAGAGCGGCGCCGGAACTTGAAGAATCGCTCAAGAGGTGTGACATTAGTGGATGTGGAGAGAAGAGACCTGATAGAGTGTAACACGTCGGGGAGCACAGTTTCCCACTGCTGGTCTGGTAGGTTGCGTGACCTCAGTGCCAGACGGACAGCGTTCCAGATGATGGCATTGTATTGTTCAACCTGCCAATTGGGTGATATGGTGTCGTCTTACTCGAGGCGATTCCCCGTTGGGAGAGATAACTTTTAAGTTCACTCGACATAAAGGAGGGACCCAGATCCGTGTGAATAAAATTGGCCGTCCCACAAAGGGAAAAGACCTGATCGAGGCATTTAATTACCGTAGAGGTAAGCATATTAGGACAGGGGAAGGCAAAGGGAAAGCGTGAATACTCGCCTACCATCGTAAGTAGGTAGGTGTTCCACGTCGACGAAGGCAATGGCCCTTTAAAGTCTATGCTGAGCCTCTGCATAGGCTGCATTGCATGTATGAGTAAGTCATCTGATGGGCGGAAGAATTGCGGTTTCAATTCTGCACAAATCCTACAGGAGGAGCATGTTTTCTTTACGTCCTCCGTTGAGAATGGTAGATTTTTGGAGCGCACAAAGTGCAACATACGGATAACGCCAGGATGGCATAAGTCCATATGCAGATCCACCAGAGTCGACGTTGACACTGAAGAGCAAAATGCCGTGTGAAGGTATCTGGGGCCACATTCTGTTTGCCGGGTCGGTAACAGATAGTGGCCTAGAAATTCGGTGGGGTTAGCGCCCAATTAGAGGCATTAGAGGGTCTTGCGCCGGAATTATAGCTGGTAACGAAATTGCGTTGGGCCCTACCATCGGCATTAGCCAGTAGCGCTGCGCCGGCACCGATGACGTCATCGGTGTGCGCAGCATCCCGGTTGCCGTGGTAACCCGGCCCCAAGCCCAAATTCAGTTGCGGCCGCCTCGCCCGTGGCAGCCGCAACCAACGATTGTTGAAAGGGATGTTACACACCTTTGCGCCGGCGCATAAAGGTCGAGCGGCAGCCGGCCGCTTTCCCGGCGGCCACCTGCCCGCACCTCCCTCCCCGGACTCCTCCACCACCCCCCCGCGGCACTGATGTGTGTGGCCCGCGAGCCCGGCTCTTCCCCGAGGTGCCGGGCTCATTTGTCGGGCGAATCGACCGGCCAGCGGTCGGCTGCAGGCAGCTTCTCCTTAACAGAAGGAGGAGGCCTGCAGTACCCCAGCCTGCCGCACCGCCTCGGGTGCCGCAGCGGGGGATTAGCGCCTGAAAACTGCACTGAACGCCCATAGTGAGGCGCAAAAACCCTCCATTAGCGCCCGCCGCCGTCTGGGCCCGGGGCAACCGAATTTTCGTCGGGCGCAGCGGCATTAACGCCGGCGCAAAATTTCGGTCGCTAAAGCCCTGGCGGACCCACAACCGAATTTCTAGGCCTTTATATCTAAAGGCGGCCAACTCCATCCTCCAGAGTTGAATTTTATTATTTTTAATTTTCGTGCGCTTCCGGTTATCCAAAATGAAGGCCACGGAGCGCTGGTCAGTTATGAGCGTGAAATGACGCCGAGCAAGAAAATGACTCCATTGGCGTACAGCCTCGATGATGGCTGTAGCCTCCTTCTCGATGGGGGGGGTAATGGAGCTCGCTACATTGTAAGGTTCTGGATAGGAATGCCACGGGTCGACCACCTTGATTCAAGGTAGTCGAGATCGCCACCTCAGATGCATCGCATTCAACCACAAAAGGAAGGTTTTCTTCAATGGAGCGAAGTGTGGCTTTCTCCAGCTGTCGTTTGAGGAGGTTGAAGGTAGAAATAGCCGTTGCTTCCAATGGAAAAGACTTCGCATGAAGCAGGGGCTGTATTTTATCGGAGAAGTGAGGTAGCCACTTTGCGTAATAAGCAAACATGCCAAGTGCCCGACGAAGAGAGCCGAGATTTGTAGGGGGAGGGAGCTCCTGAAGTGGACGAAGTCGCTCTGGGTCCGGTTTAATAACACCGTTGCCCACCCAGTAGCCGAGAATGTTCACTGATGGCACCGATCTCACCGAGTTGGATTCGTTTAACGTTAAGTGGCAACGACGGAGAACGTCAAAAAATCTCTGAAGTTTGGCGTCATGCTCCTTTTGATCATGGCCGGCAATAGTGATATTGTCTAAATACGGAAAAGTATCCGTCAAGTTCTCTTGCCGGACTAGGCCATCTATTCCCCGTTGGAAGACGGCCACCCCATTGGTGACCCCAAATGGAAGGCGACGAAACTGATAAAGCCGACCATTGGCCTCAAAGGCCGTATACTTTTTGTCAGAGTCTTTCAGCGGTACCTGATGGTACGCGTTCTTTAAATCGAAGGTTGAAAATACCTTGTATTTGGCAAGGTTGTTGACCATGTCATTTATGCGTGGTAGCGGGTAGGCATCCAGATCGGTATATTGATTAATAGTCTGTGAATAATCAATACACAGACGTTTCTTATGTTGTTTTAAAGGGTTTTTCACAACGACGACTTGAGCCCGCCAGGGAGATGAACACGGCTCAATAATACCGTCAGCTAAAGGGCGAGAGATTTCTGCCTCGATAAATGCTCGGTCGTCTTGGCTAAAGCGCCGTGATTTGGTGGCTATGGGTTTATAGCGGGGGGAGAGATTGGCAAACAGGGAGGGCTCACCGAGTAAGGCCACCAAGAGCGCACAAAACGGCACCTTAGAAATGGTAAGCTCCGGCTTCGACCCTCCAAACTCAAAAGTGAGTCTTTTGTGCTGCTTCTGGAAGTCCTTCCCAGAAGCACATCGCTACATAAGTTTTTGAGTACTCCGAGCCAGGTGGAGGGATACGTGCGACCATTGAGGATGAGGTTGACAAGACAGAAGCCAGAAGAATTGGTGGTCAGAGCCGTCAGAGCCATTGCAATCTCCCTGTCCGAGGGATAAATGCGCAGTTTTTACCTGCTGACAGCCCGCTTACTAATGAAGCTGTCAGAGCTGCAGGAGTCGATTAGCGCGCTTAGAGTGTGCCCATTTACTGAAGCCTTCGTGGCTGCATGGGACAAACTTTGGGGAAAAACAGCCATGGTGGGAGGAGGGGTAATTTTTTCTTCGGCAGCTGTAGCCTGAGCAGTGGTTCTTGGGGGAGGAGAAGCTCTATAGATAGCAGCTGTGAAGCTAACAGGAGCTCTCGACCGGTATACTTTAGAGGAGCGGCCTTTCTTGTTAGCAGAGGCCCGTGACTGGCATACCTTGGAAAAGTGTCCTTTCTTGCTGCAATGATTGCAGGTCGCATTACGAGCCGGGCAAAATTTTCTGCAATGGAACGTACCTCCACAAAAGAAACACTTTCTTCCTGATTGCCAGGATGCTGCTAGGGCGGAGTCGTTATCAGCAAAGGCCTCTAGGGTAGGGTCATCGTCCATTAGAGTAGAGTCATCATCAGCGGGGGCATCCACCCGGGACCTATCGAAAGACTTATTAAAGTTGATAGCCACCGCCCGTGCACGTGGTGGGAGATAAGTGTCTGCATTCTTCTTGGCCAAGTCCAGGGAACACGCCTGGTCATAAGCAGCCCGTAAATTGAGGGTTTTATTTTCCAGCAGGCGCTGATGTATAAAAGGGGACGCAATCCCATTGATAAAGGAATCGCAGATTAGTTCCTCTTGATACTGTTCAGCTGTAACCGCTTTAAGGTTACAATCTTTGCTGAGCCTGCGAAGTTTCTGGAGGAATTCATCGAGTGATTCCTCAGGCTGCTGCCGAGTTGTGGCCAGTAGGTGTCGAGCAAAGATTTCATTTGGGGACTTGACATATAGCTGTTGTAAAATTTGGATCGTAGCGTCGTAGTCTATACAGTCCTCAATATAATCATACACATGAGGGGATACGTAGTTAATAAGCATTTGTAACTTATTAGGGGCATCCGCCCCACATTCTTCAAGAAAGTTGCTAAAGGTACGAAACCAATGCTTCCATACCTTCGCTGCCGCAGGTGCATTCGGGTCCAGGTCGAGACGAGCGGGTCTAAGGAGTTTTTCCATGATGGATCAGTTTCTTGCCCAAGTCCCTTTCTGCGGTTCGAGTTGCAGCTGGTTGTTCCAAATCACCCAAGGCGTGGAGACGATAACAAGTCGATTAAATTGACGTAATAAAGACTCACTACGCACTTGGTTGTACATAAAGCAAGGCTTTAATCGACTTGTAACAAAACATGGAGGTCTAGTTAGTAGTCACTAGCTTCCTGTTTCCTGATTGTCTCTGCCCAAGTTGGGCCCACGCCCGAGTATTTATACTCCTCGGACGGCGCCCTCAGCTGGCCGTTCAGTATTACTTCCTGAGTTACTTCTTGTAGAAGTTGCAATTCATGACGGGGTAGTTTTAACTTTCATCACAGGGTGAAAAGGGGGCGATAGCAAACCAGATCGCCCGCCCAACTTTCTTTTCCATTGTCTACTGCAGAGGGTCACAATAAACTGTCACTGAGTAGATACAGACTTTAGTAACACTGAAGTTGCTGATAGTGAAAATTAGGTCTAAGATTTCTTGAGGACTTCCATTCTTCTTCGGCAATCTTCATCACTTGTTTGTCCCAGCATAGATCTGATATCTTCCAGATGGGAGTGGGGTAACTATTCTCTATACCAAATAGAACAACATCACTTTTGATGAATTGCTAGGGAAAAAGGGCTTGATTGGGGCTAAGCACACTTCACTGAAGACATCCGATGTAAATGTTGCACCAACATCCATTTCTCATGACCATGATCCAATGTTTGCATCCTGTAAGAAAGTTGTGTATCTGTGTGGAAATAGGATTGACGGTTGTGGGGAAACAAAGGATATTTTATGGAACATAATGGTTCTTGAACCACTGGGAAAATGGAAAATCCGTGTCGAGGAAGGCAACTGGTCAGCAATGAATAATGTGGGATGCAAAATTAGATCTATTTTCTGGAGTTTTGCTTGATTTACCTGTGGGGGGTGGGACCAAGGAGAAGCTCTGATTTTTTTCTGCAGGAGATTAAATGGAGCAGAGTCCATGAGAGAGTTAATTATATTTCGTCTGCAGGAGGAAAGGGCTTGGTAAAAGGAATGACCTTGCCTGGTTCCGAACTTTTTTATGTTCTCGTGGTATAAGTTTTATTTTTTATGCCACACATCTGGTCTGAATTTGTGGAAGTAATGTTTTAATTTCCACATTAATGAGATCTTGTTATTCAGCTGTTGGGATTTCTTTCTGCTCAGCTTCTTGGTCCCCCCAGCTGAAGACTCTTGCCTCCCACCACTCACCCCCCCTTTTCACCCCTTCCAGATTACTGCCTGCAATAATATATAGAGGCCCTTTGGCTCCAAATAAAACTTGCTTTAGCAGTGAGTCATGGATAAAGTATGTATTTTTTAACTCTTTGACCTTATATAAGTACACTCATTCAGACACAAAGGAAAACCCCTTATAATAAAATGTCTTCTGTCTGTCGTGTGCTTTGAGCCTTACCATCTACAATGTAGGTTTTGAAACTGGGGTCACCAGACTCTAGAAGGTCTGCAACAGGATCTTAAGGAATCCATGATGTTGTGACATTTCTGCCCATCCGTCATCAGATTTCTTTATTTTGTATTTGTTGACTTACTAGTATGTAATTTCTGTTGCTGTGCACAAATAAAAAATGTGTTCTGCTTTGACAGCACTGTTTTTCTATAACAACAGCAGCAATTATAATGATTTTCCTACTGCTTTTTGAAAGTTAGGACAGGGAATCCCTGAGAATATTGCACGAAGTCCACCAGACAGAAAAGATTGAAGGCCATTGATCTGTGTCATAACTGTTGATTCATTGATCAGTTTTCTACACCCTTATTGGTTAAGGGTTTAAGTCAATGTTTTGCTTCTTTCTAGTTGGTTAGTTGGCTTTTGTTATCATTTCATTATTCACCAATCACAAATCTTTCTCCTGAACTGCATTCTAGCAAAAAAAAATTCTATCCAATTGCATTATAGCAAAATAAAAATCTATGTAATAAAGCCACCAGGTCAGTTACTCACCTGTCACACTATATACAGGTTGAGCGTCCAAAATCCGGAGTTCCGGACTCCTGGATGATTGGTGGCAGGGTCGTAAAATGTTCCGGAATCTGGACACCCTGTCAAATCGTTTTGAAAGAAGCGAGGAGTACAAGGCCTGCGAGGAGAAGAACTACAAGGTGATGTCCAAAAACTGGAAATATCGCAACCTGGGCCCAGACATTTCCAGACTCGGAACGTGTTTCTGATGTCCGAAGTCCGGAAACGCCTGAGCTCAGGTTACGATATTTCCAGACTTCGGACATCAGAAACACGTTCCGAAGTCCAGAAAAACACGAAAATCGGCTCAGCCTCAGTCTCGAGGTTGCCGGATTCAGGACGCTCAACCTGTACCTCTAAAACTAAAATGTAACTATAACCTTGGTTCCAACAACCTCTCAACCTCGCCCTCCCCCCAGCCAGTCTTCTGAACATCCTCGATATACCTTCCCTTCCATACTTCACACTCCTTAGCTGGGCAGATTGGAGACAACCTGACTCCTAGACCCAACTCCTGCCACAGTCTCATACACTTCCCTCAAATTCTCATTGCTCACCTAGGGCTCCAACTATTGCACAAAAAATAATATTTCTCAATATGGACCCTTCCTCTGAGCTAAGTATGCTTTACCCATGGTGTGCTCCCTCCCAATATCTGTGTGCTTTTTCACTCACGCACTTCCTCCCAATCTCTGAATGCTTGATCTATGTCTTGCTCCCTACTGTTTTTTTTATTGTCACCTTCTCCCTACCAATTCTGTGTCTTTTTTCTGTGGCCCGATTCCTGATTTCTCCTTGTGTTTTTTGCGTGGCCAGTGCCCTAGCGATCTCTGCATGCTTTTTCCATCGCCTGTTCCCTCATAAACTCATTGCTTTTTCTGTGGTTTTCACCCTCCCAATTTCTGTAAGTGTTTCTTAAGTGAGCTGCTCCTCTCCAAGTACAGTCTCCCACATGGCAGTGTAAATGCTGCAAGAAAAACAGGGGGTGGAGCAGGGCAGGGGGTGAATGTTGCTGAAACAAACAGGAGAGAGAAGTAAAATAGAACTGTGAGAAAGGGGAGAGAAAGGATAAGAAAAATGAGACTATAAAAGTGGAGGAGCTGAGAGAGGGAGGAGACACCAGGAAAAAAATAAGAAAAGGAGAGGTTAACGAAGTGAGGGAAAGAGAAATAAAAGATGATAGGCAGAGATCATTAGAAGTGAAACAAGAGAGAGATAGTTTATTTTGATGACTTACTGGTACCAGTATTCTTAAGTAGAGAGATGCAAGGGGTTATGAGACCATTTTTTGCTGTCCCAAAAACTTTTGAAATAGTGGACCTGTCCTAAAAAAAAGTTTGAGAACTACTGATATGACCAATGATGGCCCCCAATATGTGTTTGCACATGAAGCCATTTCTTATTTTCTTTAGTTATTTAAGGTGCGTCCAGCCTAGGGAACAGGAAAAGAGGACAGATAGAAAGATGCTACAGAAGGGCTCAACGAAGAGGGAGTGAGGCCCTTTCAGGAATAAAGGAGAGAGACAATATTGTTAGGGTGAGAGAGAGTCCAATTTGGGAGTGGGGAGAGAGAAAGACGTGAAGAAAGCCTTTGAATGGGTGGAAAGGGGAAAGGCTGAGAAGAGAGGGAGCTATACCCTGTTAGGGGAAGGGTGGAGAGGTTAACTGGGGGTGGGAGAGGCCTGTTAACTGGGGGTGGGAGAAGCCCCTGTTGAGACAAGACAGGGAACAGACTGCAAAAGGTGAGGAGATGGGGGAAGAAGAGAGAAAATCATCTATGCCTTTCCTGGGAACAGGTTGGATAGTTACTGTTGCATTTTAGCAGGCCCATGTTGTAAAAATCCTTTCCTCTGAATCACCTTGATGAATGTAACATAAGACCCACTATATTTAGTCATCTATATATATAAAAGGATCCGTCCGTCTGTCTGTCTGTCTGTCTGTATGTCTGTCTGTCTGCTATACACACAAAAGTTATAGAGCGTACCTACACATATGTTATATCAAAAGAAAGCTGATGATTAGGGGAGTGTCATAGGCATATTTACTTTTTGGTCAGACAAAAAGTTTTCGGACAGTGTATAAAAAACATTTAAAAATCCGCTCATTAGCGGTTGTCCAATCCTACCGCTCATTAGCGTTGAGTGACGTGATGGTTGACCAATCCTACAGTTCAGTGACCTGATGGTTGACCAAGCGGTGCGTCACGGGGGGCGTTTCATGGCATGTGTGGGCGGGGCCTAATCTTTCAAACTGCCATTAATTCGGCCATCTTTACCTCAGCTTTTAGTTTTATTCACATTTTAACAGCTTCATTTTTCCCACTTTGTGTGTGTGTGGAGGGGATTTTTTTGTTGCTCGGCTCTGTTTGTGGCTGCAGGCTGGGGACACGGGCTTTCCCCCCCTCGGCCCGGTCCCGGGGCTCGGCTCTGTTTGTGGCCGCGGGCCAGGGACTCGGGCTTTCCCCCCCTCGACTAGGCCACAGGCAAGCTGCTGCAACGGTCTGGAGTGGGACCCGCTGCGCACGGCCTTCCCCGCGGCGTCAACCGCGCAGCCCGAGAGCCCGACCGAAAGTGAGCAGGGCTCCGGGTCACCAAGGCCCCACACCCACCTTTCCCCCTCCCCCCACCCCCTTTCCCCCTCCCCCCCACCCCTTTCCCCCACCCACCCCTTCCCTCTCTCTCTCTCTCCTTCCCTCTCTCTCTCGCCTTTCCTCTCTCTCTCTCTCTCTCCTTTCCTCTCTCTCTCTCCCTCCCCTCTCTCTTTCCCTCTCTCTCTCTCTCCCCGTCTCTCTCTCTCTCCCTCCAGTCTCTCTCTCTCTCCCCCCAGTCTCTCTCTCTCTCCCCCCCAGTGTCTCTCTTCTCCCCCCAGTCTCTCTCTCTCTCTTCCCCCGCCTCTCTCTGCTCCCCCCAGTCTCTCTCTCTCTCTCTTCCCCCAGTCTCTCTCTCCCACCCAAACTCTCTCTCTCTCTCTTCCCCCCAGTCGCTCTCTCCCCCCCACTCTCTCTCTCTCCCCCCGTCTCTCTCTTCTCCCCCAGTCTCTCTCTCAATCCCCGGGCCTCTCTCTCCCCCCCAGTCTCTCTCTCTCTCTTTCCCTCACTCTCTCTCTCTCTCTCCTTCCCACTCAGACAGACAGACAGACAAACTGATTTGTATATATAAAAATTATTTCTACTTTTTTCATAACAACATGCCCTCAAAAAACCCTCGGCACCGCCGGGCACTCCAGCTAGTAGAGTATTGTTGGGTAGTGTTGCAAAACCAAAGCTTACACTGCCACTTCCATTGCACACAGCTGGGAAAAAATATAGTTTGTACTTTTGGTGCTTTTATAGTGGATCAGTATTTTTAAGGCTGGTAGTACACATATAATGGAAGTGTTAGGCATGCATTTTATTACAATCCACTTCAATGAGTTTTAAGAGATGTAATTTTTTTTAAAGTATTTTTATTTATTGCAAATCTATAATTAGAGCTAACTTTGGCATTCACTGAAAAATTAAGTTTTAATTGTTACTCTCTACATTCCAAATCTTAATCCTTCTTTAGGAAATTTTCAAGAATGCTGGATTTCACTTCAGAAAAGAAATGAGAAAGCTCGTGTATTACAATGGCAACTGGAGCCCTCTTTACTCATAATGCTCCCTATTAAAATTCATATTTGAAAAACACTTCTCATGTAATTTGAAACACAGTTTATAAATGGAATATGCCAGGGCTAACTGTGAAATATTGTTCACAATTCCATTGCAAATGCTGACCAAAGTTCACTCAAAACTTACTCATGAATTGTTCATGCTGATATATGGAAATATAACTCCTGCTTCAATACTGGGCATGACATATCATCTCGGAACTATAGATTTATTATAAAAAGAATTGTGACAGACTGCATTTACTTGGATTTTATTATTGCAGTTTTCAGCCAATTGGAATCTTTCATTTGTCTACCCATAATCATAGAATCATACAGCACAGAAGGAGGCCGTTGGCCCATCGTGCCTGTGCTGGGTAATGTATCCATTTCTAGACTATAAAGTTTTTATTCACATGGATCCCAATACATTTAGAGGAGGAAGTAAATGTTGTGTTTGCCATAAGCTGATAGTACTCGTGTTTGATCACAGCTGTTTGGAGGAACATAAATTGAAAAAGTTTGATGCTTTTTAATCAGAGTGTGCAACATATTAGTTCCAGTCTGTCTCTGGGGAGCTACAGAGGAAGCACATTTTAGTGAGAAGTGTGACTTAAAGGAATGGCGTAGAAAATGGATTGCAACCAAATCGGGGTGCGATCTGGTTACAGCTCAGGCTGTATGTGCCTAAAGAGGCTGATGGTAGGATCACGGCAAAGTGGTCCATCGGCCTCAATTGTTTATTATTGGTGAGCTGTAGGTGCCAATGAGTGGTAGTGGTAGGGGATAGTATCGTTAGGGGGATAGATAGAGTTCTTTGCAGCCGAGAGCGAGAGTCCTGAAGGCTGTGTTGCCTGCCACTGCGGTGCCAGGGTTAAGGACCTCTCCTCTGGGCTGGAGAGAAACTTGGCGTGGGAGGGGGAGGATCCAGTTGTCCTGGTCCATGTTGGTACCAATGACATAGATAGGACAAGGAAGGAGGTTCTGCTGAGGGAGTTTGAGCAGCTAGGGGCCAAATTAAAAAGCAGAACCACAAGGGTAATAATCTCTGGATTACTACCTGAGCCACGTGCAAATTTGGCTAGGGTAAATAAAATTAGAGAGTTAAATGCGTGGCTCAAAGACTGGTGTGGGAGAAACTGGTTTTGCTTCCTGGGACACTGGCATCAGTACTGGGACGGGAGAGAGCTGTTCCGTTGGGATGGACTTCACTTGGCCAGTGCTGGGACTAGAATCCTGGCAAATCGAATAACTAGGGCTGTAGAGAGGGCTTTAAACTAATTAGTGGGGGGGAGGTTTTAAGAGAGCGAAAAATAAAAATGACAGCGGAGAAGGCAATAGAGCAAGGTAGCAGTGGGGGAATTAAAAACCAGAGCGTGTCAGGAAGGGACAGAATGTATAATGATAAAGGTAAAGTAGTAAAAGGGGTAAAAGCAGGAATAAATCATCAGAAAACATATTTGAAAGTTCTTTATCTGAATGCACGCAGCATTCGTAACAAAATTGACGAGTTGACGGTGCAAATAACTACACATGGGTATGATCTGGTGGCCATTACGGAAACATGGCTGCAAGATAATCATGAATGGGAACTAATCATACAAGGGTTTTTGACAATTAGGAAGCACAGACAGAAAGGAAAGGGAGGTGGGGTTGCTATGTTAATCAAGGATGGAATCACTGCAATAGTCAGAAATGATATTGGGTCAAAGGATCAGGATAGTCAAACAGTTTGGGTGGAGATAAGGAATAATAAGGGGAAAAAGTCACTAGTGGGCGTAGTCTATAGGCCTCCTACACAGTTGCAACTCTGTTGGTCGGAGTATAAATTAGGAAATAGTTGGGGCTTGTAATAAGGGAACAGCTATAATCATGGGGGGTTTTAACTTTCATATTGACTGGACTAATCAAATTGGGCATGGCAGCATTGAGGAAGAGTTCATAGAGTGTATTAGGGATGGGTTCCTTGAGCAGTTTGTAACTGAACCAACCAGGGGGCAGGCAATCTTAGATCTGGTCCTGTGTAATGAGACAGGATTAATAAAAAATGTCCTAGTAAAGGATCCCCTTGGAATGAGTGACCATAATATGATTGAATTCCAAATTCAGTTTGAGTGTGAGATTTGGATTTCAAACCAGCGTACTGAGCTTAAATAAAGGAGACTATGAAGGTATGAGAGTAGAATTGACTAAAGTGGACTGGGAAAACAGATTAAAGTGTAAGACGGTACAAGAGCAGTGGTCTACATTCAAGGAGATATTTTACATCTTTCAAGATAAATATATTCCACTGCGGAAAAAGGGGAGAAAAAGAAGACAGCCATCCATGGCTTAGTAAAGTAATAAAGGATAGTATTTGACTGAAAACAAGGGCATATAAATTAGCCAAATCTAGTGGGAGGATAGAAGATTGGGAAGCATTTAAAAGCCAGCAAACAATAACTAAAAGATTAATTAAGAAAGGGAAGATAGATTATGAAAGTAAACTAGCAAAAAATATAAAAACAGATAGCAAGAGTTTCTACAGCTATATAAAAAGAAAAAGGGTGGCTAAAGTGAATGTTGGTCCCTTAGAGGATGGGACTGGGAAACTAGTGGTGGGGAACATGGAGATGGCAAAGATGTTGAACAAATATTTTGTATCAGTCTTTACAGTAGAGGACACTAAAAATATCCCAACACTGGACAAACAGGGGGCAATGGGGGGGGGGGGAGGAGCTAAACATGATTAAAATCACTAAGGAGATGGTACTCAGTAAAATAATGGGACTTAAGGCGGATAAATCCCCCGGACCTAATGGCCTACATCTAAGGGTCTTGAGAGAAGTGGCGGTAGGAATTGTGGCTGCATTGGCGATCATTTTCCAGAACTCCCTGGACTCAGGAAAGGTCCCGGCAGATTGGAAAACTGCTAATGTAACACCCTTATTTAAGAAGGGAAGTAGACAAAAAGCTGGAAACTATAGACCAGTTAGCCTAACATCTGTGGTTGGCAAAATGTTGGAGTCCATTATTAAGGAAGCAGTAACAGAGCATTTGGATAAACATAATTTAATAGGACAGAGTCAGCATGGTTTTACGAAGGGGAAGTCATGTTTGACAAATTTGCTCGAATTCTTTGAGGATGTAACATACAGGGTGGATAAAGGGGAACCAGTGGATGTAGTGTATTTGGACTTCCAAAAGGCATTTGACAAGGTTCCACACAAAAGATTACTGATCCAAATAAAAAATCACGGGATTAGGGGTAATATACTGGCATGGGTGGAAAATTGGCTATCTAACAGAAAACAAAGAGTTGGGATAAATGGTTCGTTCTCGGGCTGGCAATCAGTAACTAGTGGTGTTCCGCAGGGGTCAGTGCTGGGACCCCAACTCTTTACAATCTATATTAACGATTTGGAGGAAGGGACTGAGAGCAACATATCCAAGTTTGCCGATGATACAAAGATGGGAGGGAAAGCAGTGAGTGAGGAGGACATAAAAAACCTACAAAAGGACATAGACAGTGGGCAGAGATTTGGCAGATGCAATATAATGTTGGAAAGTGTGAGGTTATGCACTTTGGCAGAAAAAATCAAAGAGCAAGTTATTATCTAAATGGAGAGAAACTGCAAAGTGCTACAGTACAAAGGGATTTGGGGGTCCTGGTGCATGAAACACAAAAAGTTAGTATGCAGGTGCAGCAGGTGATCAGGAAGGCCAATGGAATCTTGGCTTTTATTGCAAGGGGGATGGAGTGTAAAAACAGGGAAGTCTTGCTGCAGTTATACAGGGTATTGGTGAGGCCACACCTGGAATACTGCGTGCAGTTTTGGTTTCCATATTTAAGAAAAGATATACTTGCTCTCGAGGCGGTTCAGAGAAGGTTCACTCGGTTGATTCCAGAGATGAGGGGGTTGACATATGAGGAAAGGTTGAGTAGGTTGGGCCTCTACTCATTGGACTTCAGAAGAATGAGAGGCGATCTTATCGAAACATAAGATTGTGAGGGGGCTTGATCGGGTGGATGCGGTGAGGATGTTTCCACTGATGGGTGAGATTAGAACTAGGGGGCATAATCTTAGGATAAGGGGCTGCCCTTTCAAAACTGAGATGAGGAGAAACTTCTTCACTCAGAGGGTAGTAAATCTATGGAATTTGCTACCCCAGAGAGCTGTGGAAGCTGCAACATTAAATAAATTTAAAATGGAAATAGACATTTTCCTAGCAGATAAGGGAATTAGGGGTTACGGGGAGAGGGCAGGGAAGTGGACGTGAGTCTAGATTCAGATCAGCCATGATCCTATTGAATGGCGGAGCAGGCCCGAGGGGCCGTATGGCCTACTCCTGCTCCTATTTCTTATGTTCTTATGTTCTTATGAGAAAGGGTTAATTAATAACCTTGTAGTAAAGGAGCCTCTGGGGAAGAGTGACCATAATATGATAGAATTTTAGATTGAGTTTGAGAGTGATTTAGTTAAGCACGAAATGAGGGTCTTAAATCTTAACAAAGCAAATTACATAGTTATGAGGGGTGAGTTGGCTAAGGTAGATTGGGAAACTAGATGTAGAAATATGATGGTAGATAAGCGATGTCAAACATTTAAAGAATTAATTCATAATTTGCAACAAATATACATTCCCTATAGGAATAAAAATCCCATGGGATTAGTAGTCCAACTGTGGCTAACAAGAGAAGTTAAAGATAGCATTAGATTAAAGGAAGAGGCTTATAATGTTGCCAAAAAGAGTAGTAAGCCTGAGGACTGGGTGGATATTATAATTAAGCAAAAGATGACCAAGAAATTGATAAAGATAGAGAAAAGAGAATATGAGAGTAAACTAGTAAGAGACATAAAAAGATTATAAAAGCTCCTATAGATATGTAAAAAAGAAGAGATTAGTCAAAGTAAACATGGGTTCCTTAGAGGCAGAGGCAGGATAAATTATAATGGGTAATAAGGAAATGGCAGAGACATTAAACAAATACTTTGGGCAGGATTTTCATTGGGCCGTGGAGGCGGGATTGGAGGCATGTGGGGGGTTAAAATCCTGAAATCGGGGGCCACACCCAACCCGCCTCCATGCCAGTTTCAAAGGAGGTGGGTACCTGACCCGCACTGGGACCCGCCTCCCCGAGGCGGGAAGGGGATTAATGCCAATTAACTGCCTGCTAACAGTTAGTTAACCGGCAGTTTTTAGCCTAATCCCTATTTTTAATGTTGAAGTGTGGGATTCCCGACGGCTCCAAACCACGCCAAGTTAGAGGAGGCGGACCGTCGGGAAGAAGGGCTTGGAGGGGTCGAGATGTCCAGTGTTCAGGTGAGTGATCGGTGCATGAGTGCAAAGGTAAGTGTGTTTGGTGTGTGTAAAGTGTTTAAAGAAGTTTTACATACCTTTACTTACCTTTACAGCCTTCCTTCCTTCAGATCTCGAGGGTCCCTCATCTCACCGGCACAGAAAGCAGAATGGCTGCGAGCTGTCAAAAATTGTAGCATTCAGCTTTCTATTCCAGGGAGGTCTCTAAATCAGCCTGAGAGGAAGGAATTAACCTGGAGTACAGATTGTCAGTGTTTGACAGCTTCAAACAGCTGTGGAACGCTGATATTTCATCTGTCAAAAGGTCTTGACAGATGAAATATCAATCTGTGATGTCACCTGTTGCCGGGTGGCCCTTAATTGGCCTGCTGAGCTCACTGGGCAGGCTCAACAAGGTCAATCAAGTCAAAATTGCATGGGTTGGCTAGAACTCGATGGAGGCGGGACTACAACCCCGAAAGTTGTAGTCGCGCCTCCTACCCAACTCCTCAATGAAAATCCAGCCCCTTCTATCTGTCTTCACAGTAGAAGACACAAATAACATTCCAGAAACAGTGGAGAACCAAGGGTATAGCAAGAATGAGGAACTTAAAGAAATTAGTATTAGTAAAGAAATTGTACTGGAGAAATTAATGGGACTAAAAGTCGACAAATCCCCTGGACTGGATTGCCTACATCCTCGGGTTTTAAAAGAGGTGGCTATAGAGATAGTGGATGCATTAATTTTGATCTTTCAGAATTACCTAGGTTCTAGAACGGTTCCCGTGGATTGGAAGGTAGCAAATGCAACCCTGCTATTCAAGAAAGGAGGGAGAGAGAAAACTGGGAACTATAGGCCAGTTAGCCTGACATCAGTAGTAGGGAAAATGTTAGTATCTATTATTCTTCTTAGGCAGTCCCTTGGAACCGAGGATGACTTGCTTCCACATTAAAAATGAGTTCTTAGGTGACTGATGAGCCCAATGCGGGCCCTAGTCTCTGTCACAGGTGGGGCAGACGATGGGTGAAGGGGCGGGTGGGTGGGGTGCTTGGGTTGATGTGTGCTCTTTCCACTGCTTGCGCTTGGCTTCCGCTTGCTCCCGGTGAAGAGACTCGAGATCTTCGCTGTCTTCCCGGATGCTTCTCCTCTACTTTGTGTGGTCTTGGGCCGGGGATTCCCAGGTGTCGGTGGGGATGTTGTATCTATTATTAAGGATGTGGTAACAGGGCAATTAGAAAATCATAATATGATTAGCAGAGTCAACACAGATTTATGAAAGGGAAACCGTGTTTGACAAATCTGTTAGAGATTTTTGAGGTTGTAACTAGCAGGGTAGATAAGGGGGAACCAGTGGAAGTAGTGTATTTGGATTTTTAAAAAACATTCGATAAGGTGCCACACAAGAGGTTATTACACAAAATTAGGACTCCTGGGATTGGGGGTAATATATTAGCATGGATTGAGGATTGGTTAATGGACAGAAAACAGAGAGTAGGAATAAACAGGTCATTTTCGGGTTGGCAGGCTGTAACTAGCGGGGCACCGCAAGGATCAATGCTTGGGCCTGAGCTATTCACAATCTATATTAATGACTTAGATGAGGGGACTGAATGCAATGTATCCAAGTTTACTGATGATACAAAGCTAGGTGGGTAAGTAAGCTGTGAGGAAGATGCAAAGAGGCTGCAAAGGGATATAGACAGGTTAAGTGAGTGGGCAAGAACATGGCAGATGGAATGTAATGTGGAGAAATGCGAAGTTATCCACTTTGGTAGGAAAAATAGAAAAGCAGAATATTTTTTAAATGGTAAGAGACTGGGAAATGTTGGTATTCAGAGGGACCTGGGTGTCCTTGTACATGCATCGCAGAAAGTTAACAGGCAGGTACAGCAAGCAATTAGGATAGCAAATAGTATGTGAGCCTTTATAAGAAAAGGATTGGAGTTTGAGAGTAAAGGGGCTAAAATTTCAGGGGCTTTATGCCACTGGTTATCGTAAAAAATAGCGAAAAGAGTGCGACCGCTGCTCTTTTGCCAGCTGGTGGCGGGTCTCGTGGTGTCCTCCATTTTCCCAGGCCCGGCAGCACTGCTGCTAAGATGTATCACCCTGCAAAGTAAAATGAGGGAGTGGTTATGTCAGTCGCCATGCAACTAAGTTCAGCGCTGGGTCCTAAGCATGCCAGGTAAACCCAGCATGCAAGCAGACTCACAGAGGTGTTCTCAGCACCTCTTAAAGGGACACACACATCTTTCAGGTAAGTTTCCATTTAAGCTTTTGGACTGGGTTTCTTTGATTTTACTGAAGTACTGGCTTGCTACAATAGATGTTAAAAGTATTTTAATTGTGCAGGGAGTGCTGTTGGATGCTTGCAAGGCCTCGGATGGTAAAAGAAGGCCTCGAGAAGACAGAAAAAGCTGCAAATACTCAGCAGGTCAGGCAACATCCGTGGAGAGAGAAACAGAGTTTACATCTCAGGTCAAGATGTGCCTGACCTGCTGAGTATTTTCAGCATTTTTTGCTGTCATTTCAGATTTGCAGCTTGCAGAGGGAAGAGGAGGAAGCAAAAGAGGAGGAAACAGAAGAGGAGGAAGCAGAAGAGGAGGAAGCAGAAGGAAGGATGCATCCCAGACAACCTCTTTCTGGCTCGGATATCCGGGATGGAATCCTCCACCTGCGATCCCAGTGACCATAACCCCAATACCCCTTTCAACAATAGTCCCACATCTTACCTCCCCTCTGTTACTGACCATCAAAGCATCCTCTTGGCCATGATTCTGAAATAACAGCCACCACAAACAAACTTTCCTATCCAACATTATATATCAATCCATCCAATATGACATCAAGAAATCAACTAATCACCCGTATGCATTTTCTTAGTGACTGTCTTGTGTGTGCCTTTACCTATCCTACTGATGTCACACAGTGCTACCCCAGTGATTGCAGCATGGCTGGTGGAAGGCTGCTGACTTTCAGTGGGGGACACTGCAAATGGCCTTGCTGGTCGACCTTGAGGAGCTGGTGCCTGGGAGTGTGAAATCAATCTTCTTCTTCACTCTCCTCCCCCTCTTGGTCACCCATTGACTGGGCAGGCTGCATTTCTTCCATGTGTGAAATGAGGAAGGCACAAGGGTAGGGTTGTGGTGAGAGGAGGGCGGGAAATCGAGTGGTGCATACCAGAAGGAGGTAACATACCAGCATCTTGTATCCCTTCTGCTTCGCCACTGGCCAAGGATTCAACCATGCCTCTGCCAAGAACGGCCTGTACCGTCTCCTCCAAGGGGGTGAGGTGAGGCTAGGAATGGGAGATGTGCTTCGTGATTGGTAAAGATTGTTGGTAGGTGAGCGATTGTAGCGGGAGGTTTGGGGGGCGGGTGGGAGGAGTCATGCAGTGTGTGCGGTTAATGGTGCAGTTGGTAGGAGACGGCTTTTGAAGATGCATTCACTGACCTTGTTCAGTGGTCTGAGGTCATGAAGCTTCTTTGTACACTGGAGTCAGGTGGTGGGGGCGACAGTGACAGCCTCAGTGATGTGGTCCCACATCGTTCTTTGTGGAGGGCCTCCTGGCCCCTGTGGGTAGAGGACCGCTCTTGCAGTGTTGACCCCCTGCACAAAGCTGGAGTGCTGCGTGCGAGACCCTAAGTGCCCCTTCCCTGGCTTGCTGAGCCATTTGTGGTAGTGCTGAAGCATTTTCCCATTTTTTGAGGTTCAGAAGGGAAATCTGCTTTAAGTGCTGAGGACTCCCACTTGGGAATTCTTTTTAATGTTAATTTTTTTTAAAGGCAGTAAGGGCTGAAATCTGCACACAATATTCCAGCTACAGCTTAACTAAGCTCGCCTACAAATTTAACATTCTATCCTTGACTTTGTAATCTATGACGCTAGATACAAAACCTAGGATGACTTTATATGCTACCACCTTTAATGGCCTATCTACACAACACAGCTGTTATCCTTTACTACATTTAAAATCTAACTATTTAAGATATACTTTAACCCCTTATTCTTACTTCCAAAATGTATGACTATACATTTCTCTACATTGAGCTGTATTTGCCCTCAAACATTCAAATACATGAACCAGATAAGAGTGTAGCTTTATGGGAAATTTGTAACAGGCCATAAACTGTGCTGGTCATATACCCAAGCATTTTATTCGCTGATTTTGATTTGGTTCATTTTTTAAATTCGTTTACGGGATGTGGGCATCACTGGCAAGGCCAGCATTTATTGCCCATCCCCAGTTGCCCTTGAGAAGGTGGCGATGAGCCGCCTTCTTGAACCGCTGCAGTCCGTGTGGTGAAGGTACTCCCACAGTGCTGTTCGGTAGGGAGTTCCAGGATTTTGACCCAGCGACGATGAAGGAACGGTGATATACTTCTAAGTCAGGATGGTGTGTGACTTGGAGGTGGTGATTTTCCCATGCACCTGCTGCCCTTGTCCTTCTAGGTGGAAGAGGTCGCGGGTTTGGGAGGTGCTGCCGAAGAAGCCTTGGCGAGTTGCTGCAGTGCATCTTGTGGATGGTACACACTGCAGCCACGGTACGCCGGTGGTGGAGGGAGTGAATGTTTAAGCTGGTGGATGGGGTGCCAATCAAGTGGGCTGCTTTGTCCTGGATGGTGTCGAGCTTCTTGAGTGTTGTTGGAGCTGCATTCATCCAGGCAAGTGGAGAGTATTCCATCACACTCCATACTTGTGCCTTGTAGATGGTGGAAAGGCTTTGGGGAGTCAGGAGGTGAGACACTCGCTGCAGAATACCCAGCCTCTGACCTGCTCTTGTTGCCACAGTATTTATGTGGCTGGTCCAGTTAAGTTTCTGGTCAATGGTGACCCCCAGGATGTTGATGGTGGGGGATTCGGCGATGGTAATGCTGTTGAATGATAAACACAACACTTTGTTTAATATGGTGAAGCAGTTAGCAAATGTAAGCCAGAATTGTAGAATATGGGGTAGTTCAAATGCTCCAAAGCTCCCATTTCAGAAATTCAGGTGTGGACTGGCCCACAATCATCCAACCTTTCATTTTGATGAGCGAGTGCTGTTGGGGCAGTGTGCACCCAAATTTCCGATATGCAAATCCAGCATGCGGAGCTTCCAACCAGAAGTATACACTTGTAACATTACCCCTGACAAGTCTATAAATGTCATGCTCAGGCTTTATAATACACAGGTAATATCATACTTAGAATACTGTGCTCAGCTTTGGTCACCATACCAGCAAAAAAATGGATATTCAGAACTCACACAGACCATTTAAATCTATTTCCATCTTGGCACCAAGCCCGCATCCTGCTATTCATGATTGAGTGAGAAAAACTGGGAGAGTGAATTCAGTTTGGAACGTGTAATCCATGCATGAGGCAATGTCGGTGTGACCAGAGGATCCGCTTACTTTTTAATCTGCCATGAAAACAAACCCTTTAAAAACCTCTTTCCAAAACATAAAAAGCTATTGCATTACTGCAAACAGAAATAAAGGACTGGATTTTACCAACCTCGGCAGGTCCATGGCGGGACATGTCGGTGGCAGGTCTTGATCCTGCTGTTGGCTCCAGCCCACTGTCCAAAATAATTTTCCCCTGATTGGGCTTGTTAAGCCCACCCAGCGCGTTTGCCGGCCAATTAAAGGAAGCGGGTCTGATGACATCATTTGATGACACATCATCAGCCGGTTTCCTTAAAGGGACCATGTGCAAATTTACTTTGACAGTTGTGCTGTCAGTGTTGTACAGCATTGAGATGCTGCAAACACTGACAAGCCCTGCACAAAGCTGCAGGGCTGCACCCAGGCTCTCCCATGACTCCCTCCATATGCTTAAGGTGGGAGTCACAGCAAGCAGGGAGATTCTCTTCCTTTCCAATGGGCGGAAGAGACCTCCCCAGGAGACCAACGCAGCCTGGTTGCACATTACACAGGAGGACCAGGCTGCAGTGGTGCAAACCTTTCAATGATCCCAGTAGATCATGAAATGTTATGGCAAAGCCACACTCAACCTCATCCTGCTGTGCCACTCATCACATCTCCATCACTCTGCCTTCCCTACTCTACTCCTGCACATCCTTACTCACACCAACTTACATTCCACCTCCACCCATCCCTCTCTATCTACATTATCACATCCCCATCTCACTAGCCACCCCTCACACTCACCCTCATCCAATCATGCCAACTAACAACACACAAGGGTATGTTTTGTATGTTTTAGCCAATGTTCATGTGAAGTTTCTGTTAATATGCTGTCAAACATTGAAATCTTTATTTTCAACACTTTGCGTTCTTGGATAGATTTGTTGAAACTTTGGATGTGGCTTAGTGAGTTGCAGTGAATGGTGAGACATAACGGTACTCCCCACAATGCTGATGAGTGTGAAAGTAATGGCTTGGGCATTGCAGGGATGCTTTATGGTATTGGTGTGGGGCGGTGCCAACGTGGCACATCATGTGGCAGCCAGGGTGTACAGCGTCAAGTGAAGTAAATATGGCCATGAAGAGGCCATCCCTGGCGTCCCGGGTAGCAATGTGGTCGGGTGCTGACGCCCTCTGTCCTGTGCAGCATCAGTTGATTGCAGAAAAGGTTGGTGTTGTTGTTGGTGCTGCTGGTGTTGGGGCTGATCATGGTGGCATTCTGAGGACCAAGTTGAGATAGTTTCAAGGGCACTAATTCTGATGTAACAGATGACAGGTGAACTTGAGATGACAGAAGCGATCTGTCAATGGTGAGAGAGGTTGTTCCAATGAGGTGACACTGGATAGAGAGTTTGCTCCAAACACTTGCAACCTGCATAAAGCTGAATCTGTCTTCCAAATGCAGTAAGCAACAGTTTCTGAGCTTGGAAAGTGAACAGCTGTGAGATGGGAGCTTTTATAGCACATTTGCAGCTGTCAAGTAAAGAGATGATTTCATGGTAACACAACTCCCGACCTCCTTACCTGACATGATCCCCAAGCAGCGTAGACCCCATAGGCGACCTCATAAAATGTAAAGGCGAGCTCAAAATACTTCTTAATGGGCTGTTAACAAGGTCATAATGACCTGAATTGCCTCCCCCACCGCTGCGCGTTGGGTGTGTTCAGCGTTGCCAGATCCGAAATCTGGGAAAGGCACATGGTGGCAAGTTGACAGCGGGGTCCCGACCCACCATCAAAAAAAAACATTTTCACACCCGACCCATCACCGAACCCGCCTGCTGACCCCTTGGAAAATTCCCCCAAAGCATTTGTAAAAACAAGGAACTAGAACTAGATTGTAAAATAACATGAACTCAAAGCCAAGGAGCATAATTACAAACCCAGTAGAAATGAGTACACTTTCATGTCCATGAATTCTATCCACATCTGTGTCCTATCTCCCCCCTCACCCATTACGTGCAGCATAGGGTACTAGACCCTTATTAAATAGATTATTCAATCCTTATGGAAAATCCAGATAAACTTTCAAAATCTATCAATCCATACTGGGCATATGGAAGAGGAAATTCCTTTAAGATGAACATTATGCCAATGATTAACTGTAACCTTATGCTTCCTCAAATGCTGTTACATCAAACATTTCAATCAATTATGAGATTATTTTCATAATTTTTATGGGCATGCAATTAAAGTGCCCTCGAGACTGAAGCATCCGTGAACAATTACAGGATCCAGTTTGTTATATCCTTCGTGGCATTATTTCGTCTCAATGTTCTGAGTAGAATGAGACAAAGGAACAGTTCTGTAGATCTCTATTGGAAGTTTAGGTGACGTACATGTAACATTCCTTCCTCACAGTGTGCATAAAGCTTTCTTCTTTAAGTTACAATCTTATTTGTGAAGAAACATATAGGCATGGGCGGAAAGCTGGCAGTTCCAGATCAGCCTCCATTTATGCACACCAGCATATTTTCCTCGCCATTGAAGTCAAATGGGTGGGGCATATAACAGGTGGCCGATCTGCAACCCCGCGTTTTCTGCCCACACCAAAAGTGAAGGTTAGCCCCCATATACAGTCAATTTTCAATTAGAATCTGGATGATGCCAGGTAAAACCTTGACTTCACCACGCAGAAACGAAGTCATTCTGTAATAGACTTTGTTACACTGGGACTTACAGAAAATACCCACACACACCGTCAATCCACACCCTTTCCCTGAGCAATGCATTCTCTCCAGAAAGGCAAAACAACACAGAGAAAAAGTTTTTGGCTAATTTAGAAAAAGCTCTGGGAGATTTTTTTCCTAGCCCCAAAGGCAATCGTGAAAGCTCCGGGAGACGGCAGTGACTGATACCAACCATCTCAGTTAACCCACCTACCTTCTGTAACAAAAGCAAAATACATTCTGTAACATTTGGCACTTACCAACATCATGATTTAATTTTACATTAGCGCAAAAATATTGCCAGGGACACAAAAAAGGACAGACAAGCTAATCAGAGTTACAGGGGGGCATATTCCTACTGAATTAAACAAACTGAAATACACATATCCCTCCAGTTTAAACTATTTCTGACAACCTTTACAAAATGGGGCTGCTATTTCACTCTCTGCATCAGAGAGGGTAGGTTTCCTCTCAGCTAAAAGAACTTGTTAATGATTTTGTTACAAACAGAAAGAATCTTCCTCCATTGTACCAATTGGGTTAAAATTTCTGTGTGCACTATTTTAATGAAGTCGTTAACTTCTTTGTTTTAAATGGATTAAGGACTTTGTTAAAATACCACACAGAGAGATTTGGCATGAACCATTTTGCACAGAGAAACTGCAACCCAAATAATTCTAGATCCAAACCACAGGTGGAACACAAGCTCCAAAGTTCACTTCCTTCTCATGTTAACTTTAGATTTACATTCATGCATTAAAATCTAAAACAATAAATAATCACCATGATGGAGTTACTCTTCACAAAAAGTCACAATGATTGGAAGAACAGAAGTATCACAGTGTGGCGGATCGCCACCTAAACGGGCGCAATCCACTTTTCCGTCCGTGGACAATAAATCGGGCACCTTGCCTTTAAGAAGCATGCTGCCTTTAAGGCATGACAAAGGAGCGGGCGTCGCCCTCAGTGTGTACACAAAAGCGCGGGCGTCGCCCTCATTCTGTTTTCGGGTTTAGCAGAGAGAAGAGCTGGTGCAGCCATCTCTCAAGAGAATGTAATAAAAAGCCATGTGTCCCTCAGATCGGTTCGGCCTCCATTCGTGTTCCGCAGCAGCCTCAACATTGGTGACCCCGACGCTCAGAACGTATTCCAAGCACTGCAATGGCGGACATGAACGCAGTTTCTGTGAAACTGCCGGAGTTTTGGGAAAACCAGCCCGAAGCCTGGTTCCTCCAAGCTGAGTCCCGATTCTGGCTGCGACACATCACCACAGATGGGACGAAGTATGACTACCTCGTCGCATCACTCGGTAGCTCCACAGTCACGAAGGTCTGGATAGCGCTGCAGAACTCACCAGAGGAGGGCAAGTATGCACATCTTAAGGCCGCGCTCCTTAAAAAATTTACGACCTCGACATACCAGCGAAACTGCCGCTTCCTCGACCTTCCAGGCCTCGGTGATGCCTCACCATCAGACCTCCTCTCCCACATGCTCTCACTCACCGACAAGAGCCCATCCGGGTCCCTCTTCCGCACGCTGTTCATCTGCCAGCTACCTCCCAGCATCCGCCCAGCGATCGTGGCGTCCGGCCTCACGGACCCAGAAGCCCTGGCCGACGAGGCCGACAAGCTGCTGTCTGCTCACTCCAGCCACGACGTCGCTCTGGACCTGGCAGCCACAGCCTGGGCGCGCCCCTCATCGGCCACCACGCGGCCACAAGGCCCAGCCACGGGGCCCACGGGGCTTTCGCGCCCCACAAACCCGGGCTACTGTTACTACCACGCACGGTTCGGCGCCAGGGCACAACGGTGCACACCTCCCTGCTCCTTCAAGTCCGCCCCCGTACCAGCCCCCGCGATGGCCGTGGGCCACGCGGGCTCCCTGCTGTACGTCACGGATGACAAAACCGGCCGCCGGTTCCTGTGCGACACTGGAGCTCAGCACAGCATCATCCCGGCCTCCGCCCTCGACATCCAAAAGGGCGAACGAGGACAGGCGCTGGCTGCCGCTAACGGCACGGACATCCGGACGTATGGCACCCGCACAGTCACCCTCGACCTCGCTGGTCGCCGCTACCGATGGGAGTTCATCACTGCCAAGGTACTCTCCCCTCTCATCGGCGCAGATTTCCTGTGCGCCCACGGCCTACTGGTAGACATCCCTCGACACCGCCTCGTGGACATGAACACCATGTCCCCCATCCTGGGTGCCATGGCCCTCCGTCAACCCGCCAGCATGGCATCACAGTGCCACGCCCGGGCCACGGATGACTACTCGGCACTCCTGGCCGAATTCCCGGCCCTCACCATCCCGACCTTCTCCGCGGAGGTCGCCAAACATGGGGTGGAACACTTCATCCCCACCACAGGCCCCCCAGTGTACGCCCACGCCCGCAGGCTGGACCCGGCCAAACTGGAGATCGCGCGGACCGAGTTTGCCACTATGGAACAGCTCGGCATCATCCGCCGCTCCAACAGTCCCTGGGCCTCCCCACTCCACATCGCCCCCAAACCAGGCGGCGGTTGGCGCCCCTGCAGGGATTACCGCTGCCTCAACGACGCCACCACCCCGATCGGTACCCCGTGCCGCACATTCAGGACTTCTCGGCTAGACTGGCCGGCCGCTCAGTCTTTTCCAAAGTCGATCTGGTGCACGGCTACCACCAAGTCCCCGTCCACCCCGCGGACGTCCCCAAGATGGCCGTAATCACCCCCTTCGGGCTTTTCGAGTTCCTGCGGATGCCCTTCAGCCTCAAAAACGCGGCCCAGGCATTCCAACGGCTCATGGACTCGGTCCTTCGGGACCTGAAGTTCCTGTTCGTCTACCTGGACGACATCCTGGTAGCCAGTTCCTCCAAGCAGGAACACCTCGAACACCTTCGCATCCTGTTCGGGCGCCTAAGCGACCACAGGCTCATCCTCAGCCCAGCCAAGTGTCAGTTCGGCCTGGACAAGATCGACTTCCTCGGCCACCACATCACCCATGCTGGGGCCATTCCCCTGCCCACCAAGGTGCAGGCCGTCCAGCAATTTCCCCGCCCCACCACCATCAAAGGACTCCAGGAGTTCCTCGGGATGGTGAATTTCTACAACCGCTTCATCCCCAAAGCGGCGTCCCTCATGAGGCCCCTGTATGAAGCCCTCCGGGGCAGGAGCTGCAAGATGGTGGTCGAATGGACGGCAGACGTATCAGCCGCCTTCAACTCCACCAAGACCGCACTCGCCGACGCCACCCTGCTCGCGCACCCACGGCCCAATGCCAGAGTAGCGCTCACCACGGACGCCTCCGACCATGTGGTCGGCGCCATGTACGAGCAGTGGGTCGACGGCGCCTGGCAACCACTTGCCTTCTTCAGCCGCCAACTACGCCCCCCGGAGGTCAAGTACAGCACCTTCAACTGCGAGCTCCTCGCGCTGTACCTGGCGGTCCGCCATTTTCGGATTTTGCTGGAGGGCCACCCCTTCACTGTGTTTGTCGACCACAAACCCCTGACATTCGCAATGGCAAAGACAACCGACCCCTGGTCCGCCAGGCAGCAGCGCCAGCTCGCGGCAGTGTCCGAGTTCACCACGGACATCCAACACGTCTCCGGCCGAGACAACGTGGTAGCCGACTGCCTCTCCCGCCCCGCCATCCACGCCACACACCTGGCAGTCGACTACGCTCAACTCGCAGCAGACCAGCTCACGGACCCTGATCTGCTCTCCGCACCTACCAACCTACCAGGGCTACGCCTGGCCGACGTCGCCTGCGGCCCGACCGCAGTCACGGTCAAGTGCGACATATCCCTATCTCAACCTCGGCCCATCGTCCCAGCGTCCTGGCGCCGCTGGGTATTCGAGATTCTCCACAACCTCTCCCACCCTGGCACCCGTGCATCCATCAAATTGGTAGCCAACCGCTTTGTCTGGCGTGGCCTTCGCAAGGATGTGCGTACTTGGGCCAACTCCTGCCTAGCCTGCCAACGGGCCAAGGTGCAGCAACACACGAAAGCACCCCTCGAGGAGTTCACCGTCCCTTCACGTAGATTCGGCCACATCCACGTGGACATCGTCGGGCCCCTGCCGCCGTCGCAAGGCCACACGCACTTGCTGACGATCGTCGACCGCACCACGCGCTGGCCCGAGGCAATTCCACTGACCTCTACCACCACCGCCAACATCGCCAGAGCCTTCATCAGCACCTGGGTCGCACGGTTCGGCGTCCCCTCCGACATGACGTCGGACAGAGGTCCGCAATTTACCTCTGAACTCTGGACCGCCATCGCACGCAATCTCGGGGTGACCATTCACCGCACCACGGCGTACCACCCCCAAGCCAACGGACTGTGTGAGCGGTTCCACAGATCCTTGAAGGCATCTCTTCGAACGAGCCTCCAGGACGGCGCCTGGACCGACCGACTCCCGTGGGTCCTCCTCGGCCTGCGCTCCGCGGTTAAAGAAGACCTCCACGCATCGGCAGCAGAGCTCGTGTACGGCCAGCCGCTGCGCATACCCGGCGAGTTCCTGCCCACCGCCACGACACCCTGGTCAGCCGACCAGCAACGCCACGACTTCGCCTCACCGGCGCTACAGTTCGCCCCGGTGCCATTGCCGGGCACGACAAATCCACCTCACATGTCCCGCTAAGCCTGCACCAGGCACGGTTCATTTTCGTCCGGCATGACACCCACCGCGGACCCCTTCAACCCCCGTACGACGGGCCCTACAAAGTGCTACAGGCTGGGGACAAATTTTTCGTCCTACAAGTGGGCGACAGGACTGAAAAAGTGTCGGTTGACCGACTCAAGCCAGCACACTCGGAGCCCGGTGAGCAGGTCCCAGTAGCTCGTCCACCGCCATGCGGCTGACCTGCCCTCAAGCCAGTACACCCGGCTGCTCCACACCCGGCCGTTCCACGTCCACCGGCGCCCTACAAGAGCCGCTCCGGCCGGCCCATCAGACCGCCACACCGTCTCGTCCACACCTCCTAAGCGGATTCTGGGGGGAGCTGTGTGGCGGATCGCCACCTAAACGGGTGCAATCCACTTTTCCGTCCGTGGACAATAAATCGGGCACCTTGCCTTTAAGAAGCATGCTGCCTTTAAGGCATGACAAAGGAGCGGGCGTCGCCCTCAGTGTGTACACAAAAGTGCGGGCGTCGCCCTCATTCTGTTTTCGGGTTTAGCAGAGAAGAAGAGCTGGGGCAGCCATCTCTCAAGAGAATGTAATAAAAAGCCATGTGTCCCTCAGATCGGTTCGGCCTCCATTCGTGTTCCGCGGCAGCCTCAACAACAGCTCGACTCAACAACAAAAAATGCCATTGACTACCCTGAAAACATCTGTACTAGTATAACTCGTAATATATTTAGATTTAAGGTGCTTTTGCCATAATGGACTGCTAATACATGATACTTGTGCTGTCGGTGACATCCGTAAACATAAATGACTTGACCTCTGTAGAACCAACAGCAACAGGGTCAGACTTTTGGCATCACTCTCCAAAGATCCGGGCTGTAATGTAAAAGGCCTGCACACTTAGGGATCTTTGTTAGTTAAGTTTCTTTGGGATCTTTGACGTGCTGGCCACCTTGGTTGGATGGTAAAAAGGTTTATTCAGTAGACCATACAGTACATTATACACATTTCAGACAGAACAGTCAAAATATGTCTCATCACTGACTCCTGTATGTGTGAATGTTACAAGCTGGGTATATCCTATGTCGACCTCAGAATGGAGTCAGCCTCTGAGAGTGAGACTTGCCATGCTGACAGATTAACCTGTATTCGAAAGCAGGAAATACTGTTTTGATCACTAAAAGTGTACGCTTCCTGTGTAAATGGTGTATATATTAGTGGGTTGTTCATTGTGGATAAAAACAGGTATCACGGGGACATCCACTCCATTATGTACTGTATTATTAAACTATAGTGAAACAGATATCAGAGTCTTGTATCATATTCTCACCAACATACCCTGGGTGCAAAGTAGAAATAGAACATTATTAGAGTTTTAACAGAGGTTATTTTTTTTCCTAGTGCTTTTTCATTTAAAGAAATCTAGAAGGGCATTTGCTTTGTTAGACTAACAGCAGAGTTGCCATGCCACCTTTTCTTCCTCTTTTTTCACTTCAGTTATTGTTTCTCCTATGGCTAATGAGGGTACAGTGTTGCTGATTTCTCCTCAACTGTTTTCAATACTGGAAATTCATCTAACAGGAGTTGCAGTTCTGAAAAAGATGATGGAACCCGCCAATACCTTTTCACATTGAGATGTGACACATTGGAACTGTGTAGTGTCTATCCACTGTCCTACCCAATGCAAGATCAGCTTCAATGCCAATTAAGTTGCTCGCTGACTTCTGTGGGCTGCTAGAAGGAATGCTTTGATCTTGCAACATGTTTCATCAGTCACACCATTCCTATTGTACACTGTTAATATAGTAGCAAACTATCAGTTCCACAAAATATAGAGAACTTGGGACCTTGTTTGGGAATGATAACCTTGAGGCAATCGAAAAAGTGTAACAGAGATCAAAGTCAATCTTTATTGTCTATGTTCATCCAGTTTGTCATCTCACCAGTTCACCCATTGGAGGGAGGTTTAACCCCCAAAAACGGTAGGTTGGGATCAGATGGGAGGTTAAAGAGTTAAAAATCTGAATCCTGACCCTAAGCCGGGGGATGGGCAGCCAACCCACTCCCAGGAGGTGGGTAGGCACTTTAAATATTATAATGAGACTCTATGCCTCATGGTGAGCCACCATTTTAAATTTAACTCTGGCTGATCGGGTTTCCCAGGCCTCAGGGAACCCATCAACTAAAGGGAGGCGAGGACTGCCGAATCCAAGAGGTAAGTGCCTTCCTGCTTACCTGCTGGATGCAGCTTCCCTGCTTTGCTAACCCCCCACGATCGGACATCTCCCTACCCTATACATCTTGCACCCTCCAGCCCCCATTCCACCTCCGGCCTCCCGACCTGCCCCCAATCCCCTTCCAATCTCCCCCTCCAGCTCCTGATCACCCTCCAGCCCCCAAACCCCTTCTGACCTCCCACCTCTGGCCCCCAATCACCCTCCGGCCCCCGATCTCCTTCCGATATCCCCCTCCGGCACCCATACACTCTCTGGCCCCCGATCCTCTTTTGACCTCCCTCCTCCGACCCCTGATTCCTCTCTGACCTCCGATCCTCCTCCCAATCCCTCCCTCCCTTTCTTGCGGCCTGGTGCTGCAGGCCTACCCACCCAACAGCCAGCCAGCCTCGCCATCTGGCTGGCTGCAGGCGGGAATCAGTGTTTTGAAATGCTAATTAGGCCCTGCCATTAAACTCAGCAGGGCCTGCGGCAAGCAGGTTCTCTTGGTTTTCCTGACCACTTTCCAGCACCCCGCCACCACGCTCCCTACCCGTCTGCAAAATAAAATTCTGACCATTATATCAGGAGTCTCCTCTCACACCCAGCTTCAAAGTTACTTCTCTTTCAAAGTTGGTATTTCTGAATTGGTGTTTCATTTTTGTATAGTTTGTGGGTAGCAAATTGGTCACATCAAAAATGTTTCACGCTTTCTCTAGGGCATTATAATACTATAGCAAGTCTTCAGATGAAAGTAAATGCTCGTAATATAACGAAAAAAACATTGGGTGAAAAATTGAGTCGAGCTCCCTTTGGGGCGCGAACTTCGCCAGGGCGCTACTTTTAACGCCCTGGAAAAATCAGCGCCCCCGCGACCAAAATTGAGTGGTAGCACCCCAAGAGGGAAGCGGGGCACTACTGGAAGTGCCCTGCCTCCTTCTTGGGGTGCAGCGAGGGAATATCGCGGCACTATGTGCCGCGGTATTACAGGCCTTCCTCCCCTTCTTAAAGGGGAGGGGCCTTGCGCAGCGCGACCTGGGTCCAGCTGAGCCCCCGGGGATTGGGAGTGCCGGCAAAAGAGCCCGGCACTCAAGAGAAGTACCGAGCTCATGGAGCACAGCCGGCCCTCCACAGGGGGGCGGGTAAAGAGGCTGGGGATGGGAGCGGAGGCAAGTGCTGGCAGGCGGCCAGCAACAAAAATGGCCGCCCGGCACCTCCTTTAAATAGCGCTGCCCCGGCCGCAGGAAGGCCCCCTGACCCCGTCGGACATAGCGTCCGGCGGTTAGTCAGGGTGTGCTACCAAAGATCGCGGCGGGGCATTTATAAAGCACCTTTAACATAGTCAAATATCCCATGGCGCTTCACAGGCCCGTTATCAGACAAAAATTGACACCGAGCCAAAGAAGGAGACATTTGGACAGACAAGGAGGTAGGTTTTAAGAAGCATCTTATTTACAGAGAGGTGGAGGGGTTTAGCAAGGGATTTTCAGAACTTAGGTTCTAGACAGCTGAAGGCACAGCCGCCAATGGTGGGGCAAGGGAAGTGGGGGATGCATGATGCTAGAGTTGGAAGAATGCAGAGTTCTCAAGTTATAGGTCTGGAGGAAGTTACAGAGATCGGGAGGAGCAAGACCATGGAGGAATTTGAACACAAGGATGAGAATTTTAAAATTGAGGTGTTGCTAGTCTGGGAGCTAGTGTAAATCAGCGAGCACAGGGATGATTGATAGCAAAGATCATTGAATGCAGTGTCACCTTTTGGTAGGAGCCCACTGATCATTCTATTAATGGCAGCAACCTTATTTCAACACATGCCAGTAGTGCTCCAATGTATGTGTGTGCAAGAATCTGTCGGATTAAATTTTAACTAACTGTGTCTTCAGTGCACTGAGTACAATACAAAGCAGCTACATGGACCTGTCTTAGAGTACAATGGAATCAACTGAGAGAGTTGGACTGTTTAGAAAGTTAAAAAATTGTAACGTGGAATTTATGCTATCTGTATATTGCTTCAAAACTATTTCTTCACATCAGTGAGGTTTAGTACAGCCTTGCCAGAAAGATTGATGTCAAATGTTTACATAGTTGCTAACTCGTTCAGCACTCAGATTTTAATATGCAGATATTATCTGTCAAGCTGCCTTTCATATATATATATTTTTAATCATAGGATCAGGGCATTGCTGGCATTGCCAGCATTAGTTGCCCATCCCTAGTTGCCCTTGAGAAGGTGGTGGTGGTGAGCTGCCTTCTTGAACCGCTGCAGTCCGTGTGGTGATGGTACTCCCACAGTGCTGTTAGGTAGGGAGTTCCAGGATTTTGACCCAGTGACGATGAAGGATCGGCGATATACTTCTAGGTCAGGATGGTGTGTGACTTGGAGGGAAACTTGGGAGTTGGTGGTGTTCCCATGCATCTGCTGCCCTTATCCTTCTAGGTGGAAGAGGTCGCAGGTTTGGGAGCTGCTGCAGTGCATCTTGTAGATGGTACACACTGCAGCCACGGTCCGCCGGTGGTGGAGGGGGTGAATGTTTAAGGTGGTGGATGGGGTGCCAATCAAGCGGGCTGCTTTGTCCTGGATGGTATCGAGCTTCTTGAGTGTTGTTGGAGCTGCACTCATCCAGGCAAGTGGAGAGTATTCCATCACACTCCTTACTTGTGCCTTGTAGATGGTGGAAAGACTTTGGGGAGTCAGGAGGTGAGACACTCACCACAGAATACCTAGCCTCTGACCTGCTCTTGTTGCCACAGTATTTATGTGGCTAGTCCAGTTAAGTTTCTGGTTAATGGTGACTCCCAGGATGTTGATAGTGGGGGATTTGGCGATGGTAATGCCATTGAATGTCATCCTCGTCGCCAATGTTACGTCCGTGTATAATGAGACACAGACTGCGGAGAACGGTACAACAGATGTTTACTCAATGTGGCTCACACTGCAACTGATCTGTACAGATTACTACTCAGTGTTATGTACAGGTGTGGTCACTGCCGGTACTGCAGTATACATGAGCTGTAAAACATAGTTCCCCCCTTAAAGGTACATACATTACAGTTAGACTCCCGCTTGTTGGAGATAATCATTGCCTGGCACTTCTGTGGCGTGAATGTTACCTGTCACTTATCAGCCCAAGCCTGAACGTCGTCCAGGTCTTGTTGCATGCGGGCATGGACTGCTTCATTATCTGAGGAGTTGTGAATGGCGCTGAACACTGTGCAGTCATCAGCGAACATCCCCATTTCTGACCTTATGTTGGAGGGAAGGTCATTGATAAAGCAGCTGAAGATGGTTGGGCCTAGGACACTGCCCTGAGGAACTCCTGCAGCGATGTCCTGGGGCTGTGATGATTGACCTTCAACCACCACAACCATCTTCCTTTGTGCTGCTAGGTATGACTCCAGCCAGTGGAACATTTTCCCCGATTCCCACTGACTTCAGTTTTATTAGGGCTCCTTGATGCCAGACTCGGTCAAATGCTGCCTTGATCTCAAGGACAGTCACTCTCACCTCACCTCTGGAATGCAGCTCCTTTGTCCATGTTTGGACCAAGGCTGTAATGAGGTCGGGAGCCGAGTGGTCTTGGCGCTACCCAAACTGGGCATCAGTGAGCAAGTTATTGGTAAGTGCCGCTTGATAGCACTGTCGATGACATCGTCCATCACTTTGCTGATGATTGAGAGTAGACTGATGGGGCGGTAATTGGCCGGGTTGGATCTGTCCTGCTTTTTGTGGACAGGACATACCTGGGCAGTTTTCCACATTGTTGGATAGATGCCAGTGTTGTAGCTGTACTGGAACAGCTTGGCTGGAGGCACGGCTAGTTCTGGAGCACAAGTCTTCAGCACGTTAGCTGGGATGTTGTCGGGGCCCATAGCCTATGCTGTATCCAGTACGCTCAGCCATTTCTTGATATCACATGGCATGAATTGAATTGGCTGAAGACTGGCTTCTGTGATGATGGGGACCTCGGGAGTAGGCTGATATGGATCATCCACTCAGCTTATGATTCCCATGGCCACGGACACCAGTTGCTGTTAGAGGACAGAAGGGCTTGTCCTAACAGGGGTAATGTTTACCCCATCTCTGCTTGTGAGGAGCAGTAAACACTATCTAATGTAATAAATCTCATGCCTAAGAGATAGTCTGAGAACTTCAGCTTCCATAAAGAATGTGAATACCATGAAAGTGGACTTTCGTCACTCAGTGCGAAATTAGTACGACTGTAGTACAATGTTCGAACCACTCACACTCAAATTGTAACTGTTTAAAGTATTTAAAAAAAAAAGAAACATATGCAGAGGCAAGAAGAAATGGGAAGCAAAGCTTTACAACACAGTAACATTCCTGAATGTAGACATAAATAAAAAGTTCCATAGTGTTGATAGAAATTGCCAATGGACTATTGACCTTCTGTAATGGAACTTTAAGGATTCTGATCATTCCACAAAGGAGTTAGTAATGCTAGTGAAAGAGAATATTAGTTTGTTTAAAGTCTTTAATGATGAACTTATGCAGCATTTCATAGTTGCAGAGTTACATTGAAAGGTTGAGAAGTCAGACATTATGGTGTTAGTGTATTTAAAGATAGGGAAGATTTGGAAGTCTCATTACAGCAGTGACAAAATTCTTCTACCTCAAGGCATGGCTTCAGGGTTGACCAAGAGAGTAAACTCCTGAACGGTAAATTTGAAGACCCAAGATGATGTCTTTCTTGACAGCAGAGGTTTCGATTAATATGTAGAAGTAACGTCAGGTGTAAGTAAATTTCCAAGTTCTTTAAATCATGGCCCGTGAAGATTGGCCTGGAATTTGTGGTCAGGATGCTGGCGAACTAGCAGTGTTCGCTGTCATTCCGCCTTTGAAACTGACCACAACTTCGGTATTTGGTGCATGCGCAGGCGCGTACGGAAGTCTCGAAGTTGCGGTCTGTCAATGACAGCTCTGAAATTGGCTGCGCTGTGCCGCCACCCCCACCACAGAGCCGACAATCAGTGAAATCTCGTAAATCATTGAAACTGACGAAAACTTCAACTCTTCTGTAGTAATACCTGTTAAATTCCTCACTAAAAGTTAGACCCAAAAGGATTAGGTGCAACTGGGGTTTTAACAGTGTACTGACTGGTAAACAAATGTTAAGGGCCTGGAAAACTAATTTTAATTTTGTGCAGTGTGAAATTTGTCTATATTAATAAAAATTTAAATTAAGAAACTTTAATAAAAAGAAAATTATTTTAAGTTTGTCCATCTTTTTTTCAGGTTTGCCTTTTCCCGTGTGAAAACCCCAATCTTTCTCTTGCTCTCTCTAACTACTTTAAAAAGTTAAAATTTTAAGGGCTTACCCACTTCCTTGTTCGCTGTCTGTGAGAATTCTGCCTTTTGATTGGCTGCTTAAACAGCCTGTTGACGTCACAGCAGTTTGAACATGGGAATTCTCAGTACCGTCCCTGGAATTGAATTCAAGATCGGTAAACCTGAAGTTCTCGACACAGGGATTGCGAGATCCTTGAGCGGAGCGTACTTCAAGGCCAGCAATGAACACCTTCACTTCGCTGTTTACCACAAATTCCGGGACATTGGTTTAATCAAGTATTCTGTTGCTCACTTAGTATACTAATGATGTAACATTATCTGATATCGCTACCATTTGTACTAATTTTCTCTTGCCTTCCAGTGCTTTACGTTATGTTATAACTCCATCTTACAATAATTATTTTTTATTACTCTTTTCCTTTAAAAGTAATGAAGAATAGTCTTGAATTAGGGTGTATTTAAGAAGATTTGGTGTAGTGTAAAGAGTGTACATGCCTGTTCTTTGTTGACAGAACGTTTTTAGTAATGGTTGAGAGAGCAGATAAAATAGCATTTCCACAATGTTTGAGAGAATGCCAGCGGCTTTTGAACATAACTTGCATTCTGTTTTGAAG
Organism: Somniosus microcephalus; assembly: GCF_052327205.1. Classification (NCBI taxonomy): domain Eukaryota; kingdom Metazoa; phylum Chordata; class Chondrichthyes; order Squaliformes; family Somniosidae; genus Somniosus; species Somniosus microcephalus. The sequence continues at coordinate 227,615,597 of NC_140990.1, forward strand.
CCATTGTATTGTTTTTTGGTGGGAGAGGGGAGAGAGGGGAATCAAGAATGGAATAAAAATAATTGTAACAAAGCCAAAGATTTTGGAATAGAGTGATAATCACTTTTGGAAACTTTTAGGTAAGATTCTGAAAAATTACAATTTAAATATCTTGCCTCATTCATAAATAATAGTCAATAAATGGTTACACTTCTGCTATTCTTTTTGACTACTGGATCATTCAATGTTAAAACCTGACATGGTTTCTCATCAAATAAAACTGATTTACTTGTAGATCTAGTTCCTTTTTCTATACTAATAGTTGAGTTCAGAAAGTAATGCAGTTCCAGCAGTACTATTCTTCTGTTTTAGACAATCAAGAGAATATTGTAACTGTGGACTTTCTACAAATGAATACAATGGTTTCGAAATTATTAGATCCTTTCCTCAGGAGCAGTATTTCTGTTTTATGTGATTTGTGTAAAACAGGTGACATTTCCAAATACTTATTCTCACTTTTTTTTCCTGCTTTCGTTAGATCCTTTAAGCTGCACTCAATATGGCTACTCCTACCAGAACAAAGATGTTTGGAAACCAGAACCCTGTCAAATCTGTGTGTGTGATGAAGGAGTAATACTATGTGATGAAATCACCTGCGATGAACTATATGACTGCGCCAGACCTATTATCCCATTTGGAGAATGCTGTCCTGTGTGTCAATCTGGTGAATCAGACGTGTATCCCAATGGTAAGTGATCTGCACTGTATTGAACTGTATAGATTACTAAGCATATGGAATGACTCTCTCTTTTATTAGGCATAGCAGAGAGAATTGGAAACTTGCAATTTTAAAATTTCCTTATGCAAGCACATTGTGCAGTCAATAGTATTATACATGCATGTGGACTAAGAATTTGCTGTTTTACTTCAAATAATTGCACAGTAACTCTGAACAGCTTGAATGGTATTCTTCAGATGGAGGCTTCTATATAAAGATTTCTCTATAATCAAGTTGAATACTCCCCTAGGTTAAGCTAGTCTTTCTTACAAAGATTCATAGGAACATATCAGAAGGAGTAGGCCATTCAGCCCCTCGAGCCTGTTCTGCCATTTAATGAGATCATGGCTGATCTGTATCCTAACTCCATCTACCCGCGTTGGCCCCATGACCTTTAATACCCTTGGCTAGCAAAAATCTATCGATCTCAGATTTAAAATTATTAATTGAGCTAACTTTTTGTGGGAGGGAATTCCACACTTCTACCACACTTTGTGTGAAGAAATGTTTCCTAACTTCTCTCCTGAATGGCCTGGCCCTGATTTTTAAGGTTATGTCCCCTTGTTCTAGAATCCCCCACCAGCAGAAAATGTTTCTTACTATCTACCCTATCAATTCCTTTCAAAATTCTAAAAACTTCAATCAAACCACCCCTTAACTGTCTATATTCCAGGGAATACAAGCCTCGTTTATGTAATCTCTCCTCATGATCTAACCCTTGGAGCCCTGATAACATTCTGGTGCATCTGTGCTGTACTCCTTCCACGGCAAATATATCCTTTCTAAGGTGCAGTGTCCAGAACTGTACACAGTACTCCAGATGTGGTCTAACCAGGGCTTTGTATAGTTGTAGCAAAACATCCTGCCCTTTATATTCTAGGTCTCTAGTTATAATACTAACATGTCATTAGCCTTTTTGATTTTTTTTTTGTACCTGACTACTACATTTTAGTGATCTGTATACATGGACCCCTAAATCTCTTTGGACCTTCACTGTTGCTAACTTTTCACTATTTAAAAAATACCCGGATCTATCCTTTTTTCATTCAAAATGTTTGACCATCTGCCACAGTTTTGCCCACTCACTTAATCTATCAATGCCTCTTTGTAATTTTATGCCCCCGACTACTCTACTTATTGTGCCACCAATCTTTGTGTCATCGACAAACTTGGATATATGGCTCCCTATTGCACTATCTAAGTCATTAATAAATATAGGGAATAGTTGAGGCCCCAGCACAGATCCTAGTGTATAGTATTAGGAAGAAATGATTTAACAGGTACATTTCCTTAGTCTGTGCTCACAGAATATTTAAATCAATATTACAACTATAGGGCCCCTCTGTTTTCAGTGAATTTTGCACTTTCTCAAAGTACCCTGAGCAGTCTATACTCTGAATAGCTAGAATAGGCTAAAAATCTCTGTTGATTATATTAGTGGATGAATATTTAAAATGCTTATATGACATTCTCCATCTGCTAGTTTAATAAGGAGATTAACCCGAGTTTTTCTGATCACCTTTGGTCTAAAATTGACGAGCATATACCAATCAGCAAATGGCGTGGCTTTAATGGGACACACCTGCATCTTAATAGAAAAAATGTTTAACATTACGCCATGCTAAAATAATGGACATATAATGTCATATGAACACATTAATCATTCTTCCACTACTATAATCAATAGTCATTTCAAGACTATTTTAATTTGCTAGCCAGAGGGAAAAATGAAAGCTAATCATCTAAACTGTCTAATCACCATTGTGAAGGCAGCTGGAACTGTGAAAGCAGATGAGAGCAAGTTGAGCGGAATCACTGAATGCAAAACCAGCCACTTTACTTGAAGCCAAAAATAGCGCACAATCTCAGTCAAATCGATGATTACTCAGTGGTTAACATTAATGAAGTATTTACTCCATATTTCAGAAAAGAAAGAACCATTCGTGCAGCTTCTTGCTGTGTCCAATATGTCTTTTCTCAAATCTGCACTCATTATAAAATGTAATGAAACCGCAGCAAGGACTTAATTACTTCTTGACTTTCAGTAAAGCATAACAGCTAATAAAACATCTCTAGATCAAAATTGGTAACATAGCTCTATTAGATTATAGGTGTACGTCCTTATAATAACATATCGAAGAATAGTAAAATTCACCCAGCATCTGTCTTTCTTGAAAATAATTACCCTGGTTAAAGATGAATAACTACCTAAACATTAACTGTTTTGGGATTCTTAAATTTTTATTTGTCTGGGGAAAAGAGTTGCTTTTAAACCTTGATAGATCTTAAGAGCTCTCCCTGGACTTGTGAATAGCAATTAAAATCCCTGTATAAATAGACCGTAAACATTAAAACCCATTTTGAATCCTTTGCTGGGCTGAAGTTTCTTTGTAAGAATTTGCATTTTCTGCAGTTATTTAACAGATAATATTTTGTAAAAAAATACTTTTCAGTAGATGAACAAAAGGTTTCTGGAGAAGAGCCCTTACCTTCTCTACTATGGCAAACTTTAGCGTACTAATGAACAATCATTCTGTTGTGTTATTGATATCTGATTAGGAGAGTTAGGCATGTTATAGTTCATGAAAAATCTATTCAGGATCATTTTCTTCTTAATTGTGCTATTATTATAAACACTGGTCACAATATTCAACCAAATTACTTGAATGCAGTCAGTATTTTACATGGATTGAGTCAATAATGCAAAAAGGGTTGACCAGTTCCTCCGATCAAGACAAAAATATAATTACTGTCAAAAGTCAATATATATAGGCAATTTATTTTGTTCCATGCAGACATTTAAAAACAAATGTATTTTTGGAATTTTGGATGGGAAATGTCTTTGGAACAACAAAATGCAGTGATTTTGCACTGAGAAAGTCAGTATTCCGGTCGCCTGTCACTTTAATTCACCGCCCCATTCCCACTCAGACCTCACTGTACTCGGGCTCTTGCATTGTTCCACAGAAGCTCAACGTAAACTCGAGGAACAGCATCTCATCTTCCGATTAGGCACCTTCCGGACTCAACATAGAGTTCAACAATTTCAGATCATAACCTTGGCCCCCATTACATTTTTGCTTATATTTTATCCACATCTTTGTTTTGGCCCTTTCCCCCCCCCCAACTTTTTTTTTCTCTCCCACATGGCAGCTGTCTCTCATTCTGCCAGAACATTTCACACCTAATCTAGAGCCGTCTTTTGTCTCCACTAGTTCTATCACCATCTCGTCTCGTTTTGAATACCTTTTAATGTCTCTTCACTTCTCTTTTGTTCTCTCCCAGCCCTGCCTTTCCATCTATTGCATTTCCTTTCCAGTTTTGAAAAAGGGTTAGACCCGAAACGTCGACTCTATTTTCTCTCCACGGATGTTGCCTGGCCTGCTGAGTTTTTCCAGCATTTTCTGTTGTTATTGTGAATTATTTACTTCTTTGCTAAAATGAAACATTAGGCACTGGCCTAATACTGATGAAGATCTACAGCAGCCCATTACTGTGTGCATGCTCCTCCACTTCACATCACAACAGACGCAGTGGACATTCCACCACTACACCCCGAGCAGTAAATATAGACCACAGTGGCCAATACAACAATCTGCAACATCTCTCTTCCCCTGGAACAGTTCCCTAAGCTGGTAACCCTTTGCAGAGGAACCTTACAGCTGTATGCAGTAGTTGTAGTACCAAGGTGATTATGAACTGTGCAATGGAAACAATATTTTCCCATTACATTCCTGTTTTACCTTACTAGTGTAGTTCATTCCAGCAATGGTTTATAAATGATCGCCTATATTGTATGCACTATCACTGGAACTAAAATGACAACCACTCAATTCCAGCATAGAATGTGATTCATTTATAAACAATAACTATACTTATATCAGTCTATCATCATGGTAATTATTAATTGGTTTGTTTGAATAAGATCATAATTTAGCAACAGGATAGTCAAATGCTGCATAATTCTATTCTTTAAATGTAAATGTTTAGTTCTAGAAGACAATGGCCGGGAAATTGGTCTCGCTGCAAAAGTCTAGCGCGAAGTGGGTGGCATGCCTGCGACACGCGCTCGAAAATGAAGGCCCGAGGCTCACTGGAAATTGGGCCTCGAGCCTCATTTATCTAATACCAGTCAGGTATCCCGATGCAGCTCGCCTGGCAGGGCCTTGGAAAGTTCGAGCAGCTCTGGCATTGAGCCAGCCTTCAGGTAGGTCCTGGGAGGGGGACAGTGCGGGCTGGCAGTGGCCTACAGTATTGCTGTGGATCCAGGAGGAGCACTCCTGCGTGGAGGAGGAGGCAGATTGCCAAGTGCATTTGCAAGATGCAAATGGGCAGTTAAATGGAGTGAAGGAAAATTCCGAACTTTCTCTTTATAATTAGAATGGATTCTCTCTGATTAATGAGAGGAAAAAGATCTTGAGTAAGTAAAAAGAAACTTATCTATTTTTTGGCGGCCTCCAACGGCCCCGTTTTTGCTGAATTTGTCATTGGAGTCCTAAAACAAGCATTAGGCCCCTGATTAGCATATTCAAGAGGCCTAACTCCTGTTTTAGGTGGGCACGCTGAGCAGTTCTGGAGGATTGGGTGCGGAAGATCGCACCCAGAAATTGGTCCCCCCCATTCTAATCTTCATCCAATAATCGGGTGTGACAGGGACCAATTTCTCCCCCACTGCGATAAAACAGCACAACATCAAAAACGTTTTTCTTGCTTATATTCTAAAATACTCAAATCTTGATAGGTATTTATCTCAATCACAAACATTCCGTAATCAAATATTAATCTTTCGCCAAAGTAGAATGACAATTAAATGAAGATTATTCTAATTTAAACCATTTTTCTTTTTCCAGTAGGTAGAGGAGAAAAGGTAAGAATGTTTTGTAAACACCTCTGCAGAAGTAAAAACAAACATTAATTTTGCAATTGCTATAAGATTGCGATTTGTAGCTTCTGTTTAGAAATATTGGGAGTAATATTTGTCTTGGATGGCAGTGCAAAACGGGCGATGGTGCATTGATGGCTCGTTTTACACTCCGCCACTGACTGGAAAAGAAAATTGGGCGGGGTGTAAAAGGGGCTGCCGATTCGCTAGCACCCATTTTACACTATCACCCAAGAGAAATTTCACCCCATTGTATTCTGATTTTCAGTTCTTGCATTAATAGTCAAGAAACTACACAGACAATCTAATGCTTGTTGTTTATGATAGAGATGGAAAAGGGAATCAGGACAAGTTTGTGAAATGACAGATTTGAGAATTTCTTTCATGATAACGCTGTCTTCATGAAGATAATTGAATATTCGCAGTGCTCATTAAAGGAGTCATTTACAGCAGGTATCAGTTCCACTACAGCTGAATATAAGATTTGGTAAACGATCAGCATTTACTGTACCCACTGCCTTGGTAAGAAAATATCAAATATTACAGTTATGCTTCATTTTTAGCCTTGATTCAACTTCACACCAGTTAGCCACAATCTGTTTTCAAAAATATGAGAGAGCTAATGAAGAGAATGGCTCTTATTGTTTTCTCATACCAGTTGTTTTCTCATGCCAGTTGAATTTTAAATATTACTGTAGTCATTGAGAGAAAAAAGTAAGAATGATTGTAAGGGATAGTAAGCTTGTAGCCTGACATGTAAACCTGGAGATGAAGGGTTACATTGGCTGTTTTTTTTAAATTAGGCCCATCAGAGGATAATGCAGGCAGGATAAAGTTGTTTTCTCATTATGTACAAAAGGTTATGATTTGAGGATAAAATATTTATTGATGCAGATGGTACTTCCAATCTGAAACAATTCTGCTCTCTCCTATAGGGGCTGAAAGGTGAACCGGGAGAAGTCCGCAGAGTAAGTGATTTAAAATGATTTATTTTCATTCTTTCCTGGTTTTACCCCTCTGCTGGGCTGACCATTTGTATTTGCATTGGCTATAATACATTTCCAAAGCTATACACTTAAATGTCTAGGGTAACTGTTTTATGTAAATAACAATTGAAAGATTGACTAATGTTAATGAAAGACAGAGCAAGTACTCAATGCATAACTAAAACTGATGATACCGTCTACTGTCACTTTATTGCTGATCATTGACTCTTTTCATATTTACCAGGTGGTAGGAATAAGAGGACCTCCAGGCCCATCAGTAAGTGGTACCTTAATAACTTTGTATTGTGATAAATATATGTAGAAAAATACATATAAGAAGTCCGAGTATGAATTTTCACTAAATTAGATCAGCTAAAATGCTAACAACTTGAATATTTGCGCCAATACTTTAAAAAAGTGGAGTGTTGTTTTATAGTTCTGACGGAAGCAACAGTGAAGTGCAATCTTAAGCCTGATTTATGTAATATAAAATATATAAAAAGGGTATAAATATGGAGACAATAGCATATACTTTACAGTATATAACTTTTTACTTCTAATGTATTTTAATTATGTGACACTTCTACTGATGGCTTTTAGCCCAACAGAATCTCTGTTTGCATTGCTTGGCTCCTGTCTGACTGACTGGAGCTGTAACCATGCTGTTTACCAGAGAGCTTTGCACATGTCTGGCTGCACGCATGGGCAGAGCTATTGGCCCAGTAATTCCGTTCCAAACGCGTGAGTACGGTCGGGGTACTCACGCATCTGGCCGGAGGAAATGCCGGTTTTCAGCATGCACAGCGCATGCGGGGAAAACCGGCATTTCCTGTCCTCTGAACGAAGGGGTTCAGAGGCGCAGCGCGTGCGCAGTGAACTTCGTCGATTTCATTCATGGATTCAGTGAGGTTAAGTCCTTACAACTTACACATGAAAAAAGCATGTGTAAAGTTGCTCCAGAGGCGGCGGAGGAAGATATATTTTATCGTGGAGCTTCTGAAAGGCAATATTTTTGTTTGGGAAAGGGAGGAAAGTTATTTTAAGAAATGCTGAGGTAAGTTTTAAAGTTTAATTTTTTTTTTTTAAACGGGTTTTCAGTACTGTAGGTAAAAGGAGCAATTGTGGCTGTGTGAATTGAATTTGCTGTGTTTATTAAATGCGAAAATGACTGTTCTAAAATGAGTAATGTAACATTTCCAACATTTTTAAGAAAGAAACTTTTCATCAGTAATATATTCTTTTAAGTAATTATGTATGTATGTCCATATATATTACTTTACGTATATGTATGTATGTATATATTCCTTTACTTATGTGTATGAACGTATGTATTTAATTATGATTTTCCAATAAGTTACTTTCTCTGAAAGTCATAATTAAATACATACATTCATACACATAAGTAAAGGAATATATACATACATACATATACGCAAAGGAATATATACAGACATACATACATAATTACTTAAAAGAATATATTACAGATGAAAAGTTGCTTTCTTGAAAATGTTGGAGGCATTTTCACATTTAATAAACACAGCAAATTCAATTCACATAGCCACAATTGCTCCTTCTACCTAAAGTACTGAAAACCCGTTTTAAAAAACAAAAATAAACTTTAAAACTTACCTCAGCATTTCTTAAAATAACTTTCCTCCCTTTCCCAAACAAAAATATTGCCTTTCAGAAGCTCCATGATAAAATATATCTTCCTCCGCAGCCTCTGGAGCAACTGTACTCATGCTTTTTTCATGTGTAAGTTGTAAGGACTTAACCTCACTGAAAGCATGAATGAAACCGGCGAATTTTACTGTGCACGCGCTACCTGTGCAGTCGCATGTGTTCTGCCTCTGAACCCCTTCGTTCAGAGGACAGGAAATGCTGGTTTTCCCCGCATGCGCTGTGCATGCTGAAAACCGGCATTTCCTCCGGCCAGACGCGTGAGTACCCCGACCGTACTCGCGCGTTTGGAACGGAATTACTGGGTCAACATTTTACATGTCAATAAAATGAAAAATTTAACAATTGCACGATTTGCCCCCTCGCATCTGCGACTGAGGGTCCAAGGAGGTGCATTGCGCAAGGGGTCATCATCGTACGTATCCTCACACTGTTCCCTTTCGGGAACTGTATGGAGTGGTGGAAGGATTTCTGGCCACGTTAACGCTCCTTCCGTGACCATAACCATCTTCATACCAGCCATTAGGGTGGTTAGTCCTATGGCGTGAGGGTTTTACGGGCTCCCACAACGCATCTGAGGGGGGGGGCCACCCACACCCGCGGACGCAAGTATCCCGCTGGATGTCCACCCAGAATTTATAGTTGGAGCTCCGACTCCACTTGCCGGGACTGTCTGGAGCGGGGTTCGAAACCCTACTCCTTCTGGCCCAGCGGCGGGGATGGTTACCGCTACACAAAAGGCCCACTCCGCGCAAAAGGTGACACCCATACGTTTCCTGCGCCTTTTCCCTCCCCGTGACTGGAGCCCTATGCTGCCACTTGAAAGACCAAGCTATCATCTGTCCTTTTTGCGGCGCCTTGGACTTCTCATTACCAATGATGAGCAGGCGCTGCGCCTCCACCTCGTTGAGGAGATTGCTGAGGTCATCATCAGTTCAATTGTGAGTTCTTTTAATGCCATGAATTGTGCTCATTCCAGCCATTTCACGTTGCTAATTGGAGTGGGCCTTTGGCGTAGCGGTAGGATCCCCGCCGCTGGGCCAGACGGGGTAGGGTTTCGAACCCCGCTCCAGACAGTCCCGGCAAGTGGAGTCGGAGCTCCGGCTCTAAATTCTGGGTTGACATCCAGTGGGATATTTGCGTCCGTGGGTGTGGGTGGCCCCCCCTCCTCGTATAGCTTGTGGGAGCCCGTAAAACCCTCCCGCCATAGGACTAACCACCCTAATGGCTGGTACAAAGATGGTTACGGTCACGGAAGGAGCGTTAATCACGGCCATAAATCCTTCCACCACTTCATACAGTTCCCCAAAGGGAACAGTGTGAAGACACGTATGACGACGACATTGCTAAATAAATAAATGGAATGAAAAAAATTCTTTCAGGGCTTTTAAAAGTCTTTAAATTGCTTTAATTCTGTTAAAAACTACTTCAGATTCTTCAAAATAATGTAAACGTTTTTAAAAGTTTATAAAAGTTACCAAAAGCTTCATAAAAATACCAAAAACCTATTTGAAATGCTGCTCTGCATGTAAAAATGCTTTGCAGCTTGTGAGAAACATTGGGGGCGTGTCCTATTAAACTGAGACCTCAAGGGGCGTGTCTCACTTGCACAGCGCGCTCCAAGCTTCGCGCTGGCTGCACTCCTGGGCGGCGTGACGTCAGACGCTGCCCGGGATTCTTCTCTTTCAAAAAGGAATTCCAGGCGTCCCTGGAGGTGAACGGCAGGCGCGTCGGGTAAGTGCAGATCGGGGGCTTGCACGCGCGGCAAGCCCCCGATCCGAATTTCTGCCCCGTTGTTTAGATAGCAGGGAAATGGAATCTCTGTTCTCCAAATATTTAAATTAAGGCCAGGCAGATTTACAAAGTGCCTGACGAGTCCCTGAACACTTTGCAAGACAGGTTTGACATTGTGCTGCATTTACACGCCATGGGGTAGATTTTGACTTTGTGCGATAATGTAAAAACAGGTGATAGCGAGTTGGCTGCCCATTTTACATCTCTCCTGATTTTTACTTACATTGAAGCCAGCCCTGCCCCCAGATCGAAATAATGAACATGGCGGGTTTCCGCCGATGGTGCCCAGTTGCGACCATTTGAGAAGATTCTTCAAATTAAGCTTTTTTTTTCAGGCGCAAAGGCACCAATAGGCACATTTTAAAAGATTTAAATATTTAAAAAAATATATAATTTACTAAGAAACTGACTAGTGTACACCAAGGAAGCTAGTAAATGGTTCAGTATAGTTTTTTTAAAGTCATTTTTAGTGATTTTAAATCAGGTTACTCACAGGTGGTGGACTAGATGCGCATTGAAAATGCTTATTCTTTGGTGATAAACCCATTTTCAGCTGTATTCATAAAACTGCACTCTTAAATACATCAATAAATATTGTAATGTATATACCTTTAAGGGGGGAACTATCTTTTACAGCTCATGTATACTGCAGTACCGGCAGTGACCACACCTGTATATAGCACTGAGTAGTAATCTGTACAGATCAGTTCCAGTGTGAGCCACGTTGAGTAAACACCTGTTGTACCGTTCTCCTGCAGTCTGTGTCTTATTATACACGGACACAAGATTGGCGACAAGGCAAGTTCGAACCTACCTGCAACTCTGCATCACCTCCCGGGGATTCGTTCCTGGAGATCAGTGGATTGGAGGTCAAGGCCAGAGACTCGGGCGTCGACCACGGGCAACCGCCCAGTCATCCAGCAGAGACTCGAGAATTGCGGGGGAGGCTGTCGAGAGCCGGGCTTGGCTTTCCAGTTGAGGTGGTCCAGCGAAACGGGCTGGCAACAGGTAGTGCACAGAGCCTTCCCAGACAGCGTGGGCTAGAGCCCGACCGAGCGGCACAGCAAAGGGCCGAGCAGCGTCGACGGGGGAGAGAGAGAGAGGGCAGAGCGCACAGGGCGCAGCCGGTGTTCAGGGGCCGAGCAGCGTCGAAGAGAGGGAGAGAGAGACGCACAGAAACCCGCGAGGCGCCGCCATTGCCACGAGGACCGCCGATAGCGGCGTTGGCAGCAGCGCAGGAGAAGCGCGCAAAACCTACAGGCGCCGCCATTGCCACGAGAACCGCCGGGAGTGGCATTGGCAGCAGCGGGGGAGGAAGGGAAGCCATTTTAAGCCATTGGGAGACGCCATTTTAAACCACACCCAAAATGCCAAAGAGTGGCAGTATCACCGCATTTGACAATGAAGTTGAAGATTGGACTACATAAGTCGAACGAATAGAGGTATACTGCAAGGCAAATGAGGTGTCAGATGACAAGAAAGCGTCGGTATTGTTAAATTTAAAGGGTGCAAAGATGTATGGTTTATTACGAAATCTAGTAACCCCAACGAAGCCAATGGAAAAGAGTTTTGAAGACATAGTAACGATACTACAGGAACATTTAAACCCCACACCGCTGCTGATAGCAGAAAGATTCAAGTTTCACAAACGGAACCAGCATAAGGATGAAAGCAATGCTGATTATTTAACAGAACTGCGCAAACTATCGAAACACTGCCAGTTTGGAGCGGGACTGGCAGATACCTTAAGGGACAAGTTTGTGTGTGGGCTTCAAAGTGAAGGAACCCAGAAACGGCTTTTATCTGAAAAGGACCTTATGCTGGAAAATGCTTTCAGCATTGCGGTGTCATATGAAGCAGCAGCACGGGGCGCTGCAGAGATACAACAGAGACCGCAAGAATATGGCACAAACGAAATGTCATATGGAACAGAGAAGTGCTATCGCTGCGGCAGAACAACACACGACCAGAATGATTGCTGGTTCAAAGACAAAGTGTGCAGACAGTGTGGAAAAGTAGGACACATAGCACGAGTCTGCAGGTCGGGAAAAAAAGCCAGCAATAAGAAACCTACCAAAGAAAAGTACAAGAAGGTACATAAGATGACGGAGAATAGTTCAGATGAACAAAAGAGTGATAACGACTCCGAAAGCAGGGAACTGAGTTGTCTGAAACTACATAATGTGATCACAACGGAGGATCACCAAACCATTTGGGTCACTCTCAAGATAGCAGGAGTCCAGGTAAAGATGGAATTGGACACAGGATCAGCCCTAACAGTCATAAACCGACAGGACTATGAGCGGCTATTCTCACACATACCCTTGAGAGACACAAAAATTATTTTGAAGACATACACGGGGCAAAAAGTCTACCCCAAAGGAAAAATAAGGGTGACCGTTATATATAACAGTAAGGAAACACCAAAACTAGACGTGTATGTATTGCAAGATGGAGGACCACCATTACTGGGCCGTGAATGGATCCGGAAAATACAACTGGATTGGCATTCCATACAGGCACTGACTGTGGCTGACAAAAAGGATGACGACGCCACACCTGGGCGACTGTCAAAGATCCTAACTGACGTGAAAGAAGTGTTCCAGCAAGGACTCGGAACACTAAAAGGCATGACAGCGACGATTAAAATTGAAGAAAACGCAAGCCCAAAATTTTTTACGGCCAGACCGGTACCTTATGCGATCCGGCCAGCCGTCGAAGCAGAGCTGGAGAGTCTGGAACGTTCAGGTGTACTGTCCAAGGTAGATTGGAGTGAGTGGGCTACACCCATCGTCCCTGTGATGAAAAAGTCGTTGAGCAGCACGCCTGGGGAACCAAGGAAGGTTCGCATCTGTGGGGTCTTTAAGGTAACAGTGAACCCGGTCCTTCACACCGTACAATATCCACTTCCGCGGATTGAAGATATTTTCGCCTCGCTATCTGGAGGGAAACGCTTCACTAAGATTGATCTGGCCCAGGCGTATCTGCAAATGGAGGTAGAAGAAGCATCAAAAAATTCCTCACAATCAACACCCATAAAGGTCTCTACCAATACAACTGGCTGGTATTCGGGGTAGCATCAGCTCCGGCTATTTGGCAGAGGGCAATGGAACAAGTCCTGCAAGGGATCCCAGGGACCAAGTGTTATTTGGACGACATCCTGGTCACGGGCGAAAATGACAGTGATCACCTTGCCAACCTGGAGCAGGTGCTCACTAGATTGCAGGAATATGGGCTCCGAGCTAACCGCCCCAAATGCGAGTTTTTTAGAAAACAGATCTCGTATTGTGGCCACGTTATCGATAAAGAGGGGTTACATAAGTCCCCAGAGAAGATTGAGGCAGTAGTCAAGGCTCCAGCACCGGAAAATGTGTCACAACTGAGGTCGTTCCTCGGGCTGGTAAACTACTACCATAAGTTCTTGCCAAATTTGTCTACAATACTACACCCACTGAACACCCTACTGCAAACTGGGGTGCCATGGAAGTGGAGTGACGAATGTAGACGAGCTTTCCAGAAGAGCAAAACACTAATCACATCAAAAGAGGTATTGGCCCATTACAACCCAGCATTACCAATTCGGTTGGCATGTGATGCGTCACCCTATGGCATTGAAGCGGTGCTGTCGCACAAATTCTCGGACGGCTCAGAGGGGCCAATAGCCTTTGCATCATGATCACTAACCTCAGCCGAGCGTAACTATGCCCAGATTGACAGGGAGGCCCTCAGCCTAGTGTGGGGAGTGAAAAAGTTCAATCACTATCTGCACGGGCAGAAATTCACCTTGCTGACTGATCACCAGCCTCTTGTCTCCATTTTTAATCCGAACAAGGGCGTTCCGGTGATGACTGCGCAACGACTACAAAGATGGTCACTTTTTCTAGGGGCGCACCACTATGAGATTGAATATAAGGGCACGAAACAGCATGGAAATGCTGATGGGCTATCACGCCTGCCACTGCCTACTGCGGAGGAAGCACCAGCAGTGGATCCAGTTGAAATATTCCATTCGACTATAGTTGAATACCTACCGGTAACTAACGCTTGTATCGAAAAGGAAACCCGAAATGACCAACACTGTCTCGGGTATATGATTTGACGGTGAAGGGATGGCCAGCACATGGCGACTCACTGTTGCCAGCATTCTCGACAAGGAGAGAACAGCTGTCAGTGTGCCGGGGGACCTTGATGTGTGGATCCCGAGTGGTAATTCCACCCAAGTTAAGGGATAGAGTGCTCAATGAGCTTCATGAGGGTCATCTGGGAGGGGTAAAAATGAAAAGCCTAGTCAGGGCTTATGTGTGGTGGCCGGGAATCGATAAACAAATCGAGGAGCTGACCAAGAGCTGCTCAGGATGCCAGAAAGTCCAAAATGCACCACCACAGGCCCCTCTACACCCATGGGAGTGGCCCTCATCTCCATGGCAATGGGTGCATATTGATTTTGCTGGTCCATTCATGGACTCAATGTTTTTAATAGCCGTGGATGCGCACTCGAAATGGCCTGAGGTCATCAAAATGTCCTCCACCACCACTGAGCAAACTATTGCAGTCCTACGGACCATTGTTGCCAGGAATGGCTTGCCAGAACAGATTTGCTCCGACAACGGACCACAGTTTGTGTCTGAAGAGTTCCGGAGGTTCTTGAAAAAGAATGGGGTAAGGCATTACACATCCGCCCCGTATCATCCAGCCACAAATGGATTGGCTGTGAGGTTCGTACAAACCTTTAAGAAGGCAATAAAGGCAATGACAACATTCCGCTGCAGCACAAGGTGGACAATTTACTGTTCGCCTACCGGAATGCGACACATGCAGTCACCAACCAGGCCCAGCTATGATGTTCTTTAACCGAAGGTTAAGATCTCGCCTGGATTTGCTCAGACCAAACGTACGAAGAGATGTTGAGAGTAAGCAATTCCAGCACATCCATGAGAAGCCAACAAGGAGCTTCAATGTAGGGCAACCGGTCTTGGCCCGCGACTACCGAACAGAAAAATGGCAGCCAGGAACGATATGCACACAGCAGGGCCCCCGAATGTACACAGTGGACGTTGGGGAGAGCATCGTGAGATGCCATGCTGACCAGATCCTAGAGTCACAGGAACAAGTCAACCCCATGCCTCGCCCATACGTACCTGGTGATGAACCCGACGTACAGGTCGCATCTACCCCAGAAACAGTAGCATCGGAAGCTGATGAACCAACCGACGACAGGGGGCCAGAATCACCTCCGCACCAAGAGCAAGACACTCGGGAAAGGCACTATCCAGAAAGGATCAGGAAGCCTCTCCAAAGACTGAATATATAAATAGACTATTTTCAGCTAATGTTGCATGTTAAAAGTGTTAATTGTAATTAGTTTGATATTTAATTGTTAAATGAGTGTTATGGTACTGTTAATCTAAAAGGGGAGGAATTTTAATGTATATACCTTTAAGGGGGGAACTATCTTTTACAGCTCATGTATACTGCAGTACCAGCAGTGACCACACCTGTATATAGCACTGAGTAGTAATCTGTACAGATCAGTTCCAGTGTGAGCCACGTTGAGTAAACACCTGTTGTACCGTTCTCCGCAGTCTGTGTGTTATTATACACGGACACAACAAATATTTTTTAATTCAAGGAAAAAAAGCTATGTTCTATTACGCTGCCCAATTGCGCTGGTTCATGCAAGATTTTATGTTTGTGATTATGCAACTGAGTTTGTGCGGATACTTGAACCATAACTTCACTTCTGGAAACCAGCACAATTTCAAGCACAATTTGACTGCAATGGAACTGAATATCCGATGGTTCATATAACGGGCGGCCGATCGGATACCGCCCGTTTTGTGCCACCGCCCGAGATGAATTTCTAGGCCAATGACTTTACAAAGGGTGGTAATTGTAGTATATTTGGGAGGGAAAAGGTGACTTTGGACCGATGGTTCCTAAAGCTCTCGACCACTGGGGTTTTCCTTGCATCATGTATGTTCTGGACTAACTTGCTATGATTAGTTAACAACTATATTATCATTGTATCACGCGACTGCCAGGATGGTAGACGGCAAACTAGATGGACCTTGGTCCTTTTTCATCTATGTGTTATTCCTAACATGGAATGTATTTTTCCACAAAAAAAAATCTTGTTTATTTTTACAGGGACCACCAGGCTCACAAGGATCAAGAGGTGTAGAAGGGCCAAAGGGACCAACAGTGAGTAATGATATGATTATTTTCGACCACAGAGTATACAGGGCATGTGATGTGTATCGTGGCAATAGCCGGAAGAGAACAGACCATGAGCAATATCATGATCAGAGAGAGAGAGAGGGGGAAGGAGAGAGAGAGAGGGAAGGAGAGAGAGAGAGAGAGAGAGGGAAGGAGAGAGAGAGAGAGGGAAGGAGAGAGAGAGAGAGAGGGAAGGAGAGAGAGAGAGGGAAGGAGAGAGAGAGAGGGAAGGAGAGAGAGAGAGAGAGGGAAGGAGAGAGAGAGAGAGAGAGGGAAGGAGAGAGAGAGAGAGAGAGAGGGAAGGAGAAAGAGGGAAGGAGAGAGAGAGAGAGAGGGAAGGGGAGAGAGGGAAGGAGAGAGAGAGAGAGAGGGAAGGAGAGAGCGAGAGAGAGGGAAGGAGAGAGCGAGAGAGAGAGAGGGAAGGAGCGAGAGAAATACAGAGAGGGAAGGAGAGAGAGGGGGAAAGGGGTGGGGGAAAGGGGTGGGGGAAAAGGGTGGGGGAAAGGGGTGGGGTAAAGGGGGGGAAGGGGGTGGGGGAAAGGGGTGGGGGCGAAGTTAGAAGTTGAAGGCGCTAGATAAATGCAAGCTGGGTTAACGGCGTTTCTTAGAATCCCTCTGACCTCCACTACAATAAAGAGAGATATTTTGAAAGCATTGGCAGTGCAACCTTTCGCAGAGGTCGAGGCGGATACCGACCTGGATGAGCAGAGCCCGGCCACAGAAGATCAGGAAGCGAGCACCGGGGTGGCTGCAGAGGAGGAAGCAGCAGCCGAGCAAGAGCAGGGTGGCGGCGGCCAGCGCCATGGTGCGGCGGACCGAGCGAGAGCGGGCCCGGGCTCCGGTCGGTGCAGCCGCGTAGCAGAGCAGAGGCTCCAACACCTGGCGCCACTTGGGCTCGGAGGCGGGCAGCCGGCGCTGGCACAGCCGCTCAAAATGGCTGTCAAACTAGGCGAGCCTCCGGGCGAAGGGTAGTGACCACGGCCCCAAGCAGCAGCTCCTTCCCCGCCGGCCCATCATCGCTGCGCCTACTTCCGCGAGGCCGCGGTGACAGGAGAGAGGGGAGAAAGCGGCGGAGACCCCATGGGCGGCGTAGCGCCTGAGGCCCGGCCCGAGTCACCTGAGCTGAGCTCCCGCTCCCTCCGACCCGAAGAGCTCGGCAGTGACATCCTGCAGAGCGGAGAGGCCCGGGTGACAGGAGAGAGGGGAGAAAGCGGAGAGAAGGAGGAGGCCAGCCTTTACCAAGATGGCGGCGATGGCGGGCCGCTGGTTTGTAATCGGGCCCAGCGGGACGGGCGGTGCCTAGCTCGGGCGTGACTGGCGAGGAGAGGCCGAGGCTTCGAGGCCTGAGGCCTGCAGGCAGCTCATCCACCGTGGATGCAAACAACCCGTGAGCGGAGAGGCCGGCTTGACAGGAGAGAGGGGAGAAAGTGGAGAGAAGGAGGAGGGTGTGGGTGGGACTGGGGCCCATGGTTGGACAGAGGCAGAGTTGCTCCATCACAAACAACAATGGCCGCCGCTTGCTTTTCAGTTTGAAGGATTAGGCCCCACCCACACACGCCATGAAACGCCCCCCGTGACGCAGCGCGCTCCCCCCGTAGGATCGGTCAACCGCTAATGAGCGGATTTCCCCCGTATGATTGGCCAACCGCTAGTGAGCGGAATTTTAAACGTTTTTTGTCTACTGTCCGAACAATTTTTGTCTGACCAAAAAGTAAATACACGTAGGACACCCTCCTAATCATAACCTTTCTTTTGATATAACATATGTGTAGGTACGCTCTATAACTTTTGAGTGATGCCCAGACAGACAGACAGACACCACTATCCTTTTATATATATATATATAGACTAGCTGGAGTGCCCGGCGGTGCCGAGGCTTTTTCGAGGGCATGTTGTTGTTGGAAGAGAGAGCGCGACTGGGGGGGAAGAGAGAGAGTGACTTGGGGGGAAGAGAGAGAGCGACTTAGGGGGAAGAGAGAGAGCGACTGGGGGGGAAGAGAGAGAGCGACTGGGGGGGAAGAGAGAGAGCGACTGGGGGGGAAGAGAGAGAGCGATTGGGGGGGAAGAGAGCGACTGGGGGGGAAGAGAGAGAGCGACTGGGGGGGAAGAGAGAGAGCGACTGGGAAGGGGGAAGGAGGGGGGGAAGGAGATGGGGGTAAGGAGGGGGGAAGGGGGAGGGGGGGAAGGGGGGAAGGAGGGGGGAAGGGGGGAGAGAGAGTGCGACTGGAGGGGAGGGGAGGGGGAGGGGAGGGGGGAAGGGGAGGGGGGGAGGGGGAGGGGGGAGAAAGGGGAGGGGGGAGGAAGGGGAGGGGAGGGGGGAGGAAGGGGAGGGGAGGGGGGAGGAAGGGGAGGGGGAGGAAGGGGAGGAGAGGGGGGAGGAGAGGGGGGAGGAGGGGGGAGGGAGGGGAAGGAAGGGGAGGGGGGTTGGAAGGGGAGGGGAAGGGGAGGGGGGAGGGGGGGAAGGGGAGGGGGAGGGAAGGGAGCGAAGGGGAGGGGAGGGAGGAGTGGGAGAGGAGGGGCGGGGAAAGGGGAGGGGTGGGGGAGAGGGGAGGGGTGGGGGAGAGGGGAGGGGTGGAGGAGGTGGGGGAAGGAGGGGGGAGAAAGGGAGTGGGGGAGCCAGCAGGCCCTCTCCCCACTGCAGGCGATGGCTCTGCTGAGCTCCGTGCCGCCCCACGCACTGACATGCCGAGCGCAGCGCCCCGGTGAGCCCGAGCCCCGCCCTCCCGAGATCGGGCCTGAGACGGCCGATTGCGGCTGGCCGGGACCGGTTGCCTTGGTAACCCTCCTCCCCTCTCCGCCTCCCGATCTCCGGGCCTGGGCCTGAGACGGCTGATTGCGGCTGGCCGGGCCCAGTTGCCTTGGTAACCCTCCTCCCCTCTCCGCTTCCCGATCTCCGGGCCTGGGCCTGAGCAGCCGATTGCGGCTGGCGAACCCGGTTGCCGGGGTAACCCTCTTCACTCCCCCTCCTCTCCCGAGCCCCGCCCCCCCCCCGAATGAAGCACGAGGAGGTTGCAGTGAGCCCAGCCAGCCTTTACCAAGATGGCTGGCCGCTGGTTCGGAATCGGGCCCAGCGGGGGGGGGGGGGGTGGGGGGGGAGGAGCTTGCCACAAAACAATTGCCTAGGGTCCAGCATGGCTGTCAACAGATGCCCAGGCTTCGAGGCCTACCTGCAAAAACAGGGAAAGGTAGGAAAATTAATGAGATTAGATAAAAGATTTAGAAAGTAATTAACTTTTTTAAAAAACAATATGTGTTTTAAAAGCAACTTTTTTTTTAAAGACGCAGAAAGCGGGAAAAATAAATGAAAAGTTTGGAATCAAGATGGCGGCGACTCACCTCGGTTCAGAACGATAAGGCCCGCCCACACATGCACCGATTGGTCGACCGTCAGGTCACCGAAGCGTAGGATTGGTCAATCGTCCCGTCACTCGACTCTAGGAGGGCTCGCCCGCAAGCGCCAGGAACCCGCCCCCGCCACGCAGCGATTGGTCGACCGTCGGGTCACTCGATGTTAATGAGCGGATAATGAGCGGAATGTTGAACGCTTTTTGGATACCGCGGGCGCAATTTTTGTGTCGCCGAAACGTAAATACGCTTATGACGGTTCTGGAATCGTAAGCTTTCTTTTGATGTAACACACGTGTAGGTACGCTCTATAACTTTTGAGTTTATACAATACAGACAGACAGACAGACGGAATGACAGACAGATGTATCCTTTTATATATATAGATTCATTAGAAAAGGGAATAGTGGTGGAGAACTGGCCGACAGTTAATGTGATTCCTATATTTAAAAAGGGAGATAGAACAAGACCAAATACCTTAATATCAGTGGTCGGGAAGATAATGGAATCCTTACTCAAAGATGTAATAGAAAAACTTCTAGAAACTGAAAATATAATAAGAACATAAGAATTAGGAGCAGGAGTAGGCCATATGGCCTTTCGAGCCTGCTCTACCATTCAATAAGATCATGGCTGATCTAATCAATAAAGAAAAAGTCAGCATGGATTTCAAACGGGAAGGTCACGTCTGACTAACCTTATTGAATTCTTTGAAGAAGTAACATAGAGTCATAGAGTTATACAGCACAGAAAGAGACCCTTCGGCCCATCGTGTCTGTGCCGTTCATCAAGCCCTATCTATTCTAATCCCATTTTCCAGCACTTGGTCCGTAACCTTGTATGCTATGGTGTTTCAAGTGCTCATCCAAATGCTTCTTGAATATTGAGGGTTCCTGCCTCTACCACTCATTCAAGCAGTGAGTTCCAGATTCCAA
Organism: Somniosus microcephalus; assembly: GCF_052327205.1. Classification (NCBI taxonomy): domain Eukaryota; kingdom Metazoa; phylum Chordata; class Chondrichthyes; order Squaliformes; family Somniosidae; genus Somniosus; species Somniosus microcephalus. The sequence goes on from NC_140990.1 coordinate 227,636,195, forward strand.
ACACCCTCTGGGTGAAAAAGTTTTTCCTCAAATCCCCTCTAAACCTCCTGCCCCTTACCTTGAAACTATGCCCCCTTGTTATTGACCCCTCTACTAAGGGGAAAGGTTCCTTTCTATCTACCCTATCTATGCCCCTCATAATTTTGTACACCTCAATCAGGTGCCGACTCAGCCTTCTCTGCTCTAAGGAAAACAACTCCAGCTTCTCCAGTCTCTCTTCATAGCTGAAACGCTCCAGCCCAGGTAACATTCTGGTGAATCTCCTCTGCACCCTCTCTAATGCAATCACATCCTTCCTATAGTGTGGCAACCAGAACTGCACACAGTATTCCAGCTGTGGCCTAACTAGCGTTTTGTACAGCTCCATCATAACCTACCTGCTCTTATATTCAATGCCTCGGCTAATGAAGGCAAGTATCCCATATGCCTTCTTAACCACCTTATCTACCTGTCCTGCTGCCTTCAGGGATCTATGTACATGCATACCAAGGTCCCTCTGATCCTCTGTCCTTCCTAAGGTCCTACCATTCATTGTGTATTCCCTTGCCTTGTTAGTCCTCCCAAAATGTATCACCTCACACTTTTCAGGGTTAAATTCCATTTGTCACTGTTCTACCCATCTGACCAACCCGTCTATATTATCCTGTAGCCTGAGGCTTCCCTCCTCGCTATTTACCACTCCACCAATTTTCGTGTCATCTGCGAAGTTACTCATCATACCTCCTACATTCATATCTAAATCATTAATGTACACTACAAACAGCAAGGGACCCAGCACTGATCCCTGTGGTACACCACTGGACACAGGCTTCCAGTCACAAAAACAACCTTCGACCATCACCCTCTGCCTCCTGCCACTAAGCCAACTTTGGAACCAATGTGCCAAATTGCCCTGGATCCCATGGCCTCTTACCTTCTTGACCAGTCTCCCATGCGGGACTTTGTCAAAAACCTTACTGAAGTCCATGTTGACTAAATCAACTGCACTACCCTCATCCACACACCTAGTCACCCCCTCAAAAAATTCAATCAAATTGGTTAGACATGATCTCCCCCTGACAAAGCCATGCTGGCTATCCTTGATTAATCCTTGCCTCTCCAAGTGGAGACTAATTCTGTCCCTCAGAATTTTTTCCAATTATTTCCTTACCACTGATGTTAGGCTCACTGGTCTGTAATTCCCTGGTTTATCCCTACTACCCTTCTTGAATAATGGTACTATGTTAGCTGTTCTCCAGTCCTCTGGCACCTCCCCTGTGGCCAGAGAGGTTCTGAAAATTTGTGTCAGAGCCCCTGCAACCTCCCCCCTTGCCTCATGCAGCAGCCTGGGATACATCTTGTCTGGGCCTGGAGATTTATCCACTTTTAAGCCCGCTAAAACCGTTTGTACCTCTTCCCTCTCAATGCTAATTTGTTCAAATATATCACAATCCCCCTGCCTGATTTCTATGCCTACATCGTCCTTCTCCATAGTGAACACAGATGCAAAATATTCATTTAAAACCTCACCTACATCTTTCGGCTCTACACACAGATTGTCACTTTGGTCCCTAATGGGCCCTACTCTTTCCTTGGTTATCCTCTTGGCCTTAATATACTTATAAAACACCTTGGGATTTTCCTTTATTTTGCCCGCCAGTGTTTTTTCATGCCCCCTCTTCGCTCTCCTAATTTCTTTTTTAAGTACCCCCCCTGCACCTTCTATACTCCTCCAGGGCTTCCACTGTTTTTAGTCCTTTGTATCTGCCAAAAGCCTCCCTTTTTTTCCTAACCCATTATTGTATATCCCTTGACATCCAGGGTTCCCTGGACTTGTTGGTCCCACCCTTGACCTTTACGGGAACATGTTGGCACTGTACTCTCTATTTTGTTTCTGAATGACTCCCACTACTCTGATATGGATTTTCCTACAAGTAGCTGATCCCAGTCCACTTTGTCCAGACCCTGCCTTATCATATTAAAATCGGTCTTCCCCCAATTTAGAACCTTTATTTCCGGTCCGTCTTTGTCCTTTTCCATGACTACCTTAAATCTTGCCAAATTATGGTCACTGTCACCCAAATGCTCTCCTACTGACACTTCTACGACTTGCCCGGCTACACTCCCTAGAATTAGGTCCAGTACCGCCCCCTCTCTTGTAGGACTTTCTACATGCTGGCTCAAAAAGCTCTCCTGGATGCACTTTAAGAATTCTGCACCCTCTAAGCCTTTCACACTCTGACTATCCCAGTTAATATTGGGGAAGTTGAAATCCCCTGCTATTATTACCCTATTATTTCTACACTTCTCTGAGATTTGCCTACATATCTGTTCCTCTATCTCCCCCTGACTGTTTGGGGGCATATAGTAAACTCTTAGCAAAGTGCTTGCCCCCTTTTTGTTTTTAAGTTCTATCCATATAGCCTCATTAGAGGAACCTGCTAAGATATCATCCCTCCTTACTGCAGTAATTGACTCCTTGATTAATATTGTGACACCCCCTCCTCTTTTACACCCCCCTCTGTCTCGCCTGAAGATTCTATACCCTGGAATATTGAGCTGCCAGTTCTGCTCCTCCCTCAGCCATGTCTCTGTGATAGCAACAATATCATACTCCCATGTGTTCATCAACACCTTCAATTCATCTGCCTTACTCGTAAGACTCCTTGCATTAAAATAAATGCCATCCAGCCTTGCCATACTCCCTTGTGCTGTTACATATTTACTCTGCCTTCCAGACTGACTTGTTTTTCTCCTCTATATTTGGCTGTGCATCACCCCCTGCTATAGCTCCACTCCGTATCCCATCCCCCTGCCAAGTTAGTTTAAACCCCCCCCCAACAGCACTAGCAAACCTCCCCGCAAGGATGTTGGTCCCGTTCCGGTTCAGGTGCAACCCGTCCGACTTGTACAGGTCCCACCTTCCCCAGAAACAGACCCAGTGATCCAGGAAACTAAAGCCCTCCCTCCAACTCTTTAGCTACGCATTCATCTGCTCTATCCTCCTATTCCTCTACTCACTAGCATGTGGCACCTGGAGTAATCCAGAGATTACAACCTTTGAGGTCCTGCTTTTTAATCTGCTACCTAGCTCCCTAAATTCTTGTTGCAGGACTTCATCCCTCTTTCTACCTATGTCGTTGGTACCAATGTGAACCACGACCTCTGACTGTTCACCCTCCCCCTTCAGAATGCCCTGCAGCCATTCAGTGACATCCTTGACCCTGGCACCAGGGAGGCAACATACCATCCTGGAGTCATGTCTGCGGCCACAGAAACACCTGTCTGCACCCCTCAGTATTGAGTCTCCTACCACTGTTGCCCTTCCATTCTTACTCCTCCCCCCTTGTGCAGCTGAGCCACCCACAGTGCCGTGAACTTGGTTCTGGCTGCACTCCCCAGAGGAACCGTCACTTTCACCGTTTTCCAACACAGAAAAATAGTTGTTGAGTGAGATGTACTCTGGGGCTTTCTTGACTACCTGCCTGCCCCCCTTCTTCTGACTGGTGGTCACCCATTCCCTCACTGACTGCACTTTCTTAAGCTGCAGGGTGACCACATCTAAAAATGTGCTATCCACGTAACTCTCAGCCTCGTGGATACACCGCAGTGCCTCCAGCTGACGCTCGAGCTCCGAAAACCAGATCTCAAATTGGCCAAACCGTTGGCACAAGAAGTGTCTAGAAATTCCCACATGCTGCAGGCCATGCAATGCACGGGACTGAGGTCCCCTGCCATACTTTTAATTTAAAAAACTCTAACCTCAAATTTAACCTCTCGGATTCTCGCTCTCCCAAACTACCTTAACTATGAACTACCTTAAAAGAAATAAACTTAAAATTGAAGAAAAAAAAAGCACTCACCCACTACTCACCAATCAGCTTCTTCCCCTTTCTGTACTGTGACGTCACTCTTGAATTCTGCCGCCGCTCCCGTTACTGCCGCTGCTCAACTGGGCCTGAAAATCACCGACCTACATACAGAGAGGGTAGACAAGGGTAATGTAGTAGACATAATACATTTGGATTTTCAAAAGGCCTTCGATGAGGTACCACATAGTAGACTAATGACCAAAGTCAGAACATGTGGAGTCAGAGGACAAGTAGAAGAAAGGATAGCAATCTGGCTACAAAACAGGAAACAGAGAGTAGGGGTTAAAGATAATTACTCAGACTGGCAAAATGTGGGAAAGGATGTTCCATAGGGAGCGGTGCTGGGACCACTGTTGCTCACAATTTACATAAACAATTTGTACTCAGGAATCAGAAGAACAATTTCAAAATTTATGGTGACCCCAAATTGGGGAGTAAAGTTAATACAGAGGAGGACTGTGACAAAATACAGGATGACATTAATAAACTTGCAGAGGGGGTGTGTAATTGGTAATTTAACTTCAATATAGATAAGTGTGAGGTGGTACATTTTGGTAGGAAGAATAAGGATGGCACATACTCCTTGGAAAATAAGTGTCTAAATGGGGTAGAGGAACAGAGGGATCTGGGGTTATAAATACACAGATCACTAAATGTAGGTTAATAAGGCCATAAAAAAGGAAAACAATGCACTGCGGTTCATTTCTAGAGGGATAAATAGAATGAAGAAAGACTTGCATTTCTATAGCGCCTTTCACGACCACCGAACATCCCAAAGGGCTTTACAGCCAATGAAGTACTTTTTGAAGTGTAGTCACTGTTGTAATGTAGGGACAGAATTGAAAAACAGAGAAGTTATGTTAAATTGTAGAACCTTGGTTGGACCACACTTGGTGTACTGTGAACAATTCTGGTCTCCATATTAAAAAAAGGATATAGAGGCACTGAAGAAGGTACAAAAATGATTTACTAGAATGATACCAGAACTGAGATGTTATACCTGTCAGGAAAGATTGAACACGCTGTGGCTCTTTTCTCCAGGGAAGAGAAGACTGAGGGGTGACCTGATAGAGGTCTTTAAGATTATGAAAGGGTTTGATAGGATAGATGTAGAGAAGATATTTCCACTTGTGGAGGAGACCAAAACTAGGGGCCATCAATATAAGATAGTCACTATTACATCCAATAGGGAATTCAGGAGAAACTTCTTTACCCAGAGAGCAGTTAGAATGTGCAACTCGCTACCACAGGGAGTAGTGGAGGAGAATAGCATAGATGCATTTAAGACTAAATTAGATAAACACATGAGGGAGAATGGGTATGTTGATGGGGTTTGATGAAGAACGGTAGGAGGCTCATGTGGAGCATAAACACCGACATGGACCAGTTGGGCCAAATGGCCTGTTTCTGTGCTGTAAATACTACGTAATATTATGTAATCCATCTACTTAATATTTACTATATATTAGAATCGCTGAGTGTGTACAACATTACATTTCAAAATGCATTGAAAATTCTTACGTCAGGCTCAATCTACAACTCCCACCTGCCACTCCCTCTCCAACCAGCAACTCCCTCTCCGACCTGCAACTCCCTCCCCAATCACTCCCAATGGCCGAACTCCCCCTCCCCAATATCCAAATCCGACCCCCTGTCCACCTTACCTCTGCTCCGCACCCCCCACCGGCTGCCATCCCGCCTGACAACCAGTCAGCCCCTCAATCTGGGTGGCTGCGGCCGGGACACCCATGGAAAATTTTTTAATGAGGTCCTAGTGTTAAATTCAGGTTTCCCAGCTGCTAAACACCCCTCCCCTCCCCCACCGCCCCCGCTCCCGCTCCCTTCCTGCCTCGCAGTTATTATTGGGGCCACTGTTGTCTATGGTGCTCTCTGGTTGACCCTTTTTGAGGACAGTTGAGTGGAATGAAAAATATACCTACTGATATTGAAATTGATTTTAAGCTGTAGATATGAATATATGTATCCACGAATTACAGAAGTGACCTTGTGTCCCTTTGTTCTATCAGTTTCTAACTATTTACAACTCATTTTTGGTCACTCCCATTTGGACAGTGTAGTAACTCGAGAGCCCTTTAAAGTAGTCAGGATTTTTTTATAAGCATTAAACATATCAGACTAACATAAAAGTCACTAAACTGTAAGGAAACTATTACATACTGATGAGTTGGTGCACTATGAGTGATGTATAAGACCCTCCTATTGAGAGTTGTAACAATAGTTATTCTAATTGTAATTCATTTGCACAGTGCCATATCATGTTCTCAGGATGACCCGAAGTACCATACAACCAATGAAGACACTGGGGTAGATTTTCTGCCAAAAAATTAGGTTTTTCTAGTTTGTCCCATGTTTGATTTTGGGCAAAACAGTCATACTGGTTAACAACTGGCAATTGCTGTGCTGTAGTTCAGGGATAGAGTTAATTCATATGCGATTATTCAAAGGAAGCCGAGGAATACAGTCAAAGCATTGCACTTTTTCCTAAAGCCTTAATTTAATTCTTGGAAAACTTTTGATTTATAGGGTGTGCATGGACCACCTGGAGTTGATGGCGTGCCTGGAATTCCTGGAGAACCTGGTCCTCCTGGTCCACCTGGACACCCCACTCATCCTGGCTTTCAAAACGTAAGTACTTTAAAGCATAAACAGTTCCTGCCATTTAGTGGTGGACGTGTTAGCTGGAAATGTTAAAAATAAATCTTGCTTTCCCTTCATTACATTACTTATTCTACTATCCATGTAATTCTTCTGAGAAAAGGCTACAGTATTGGAGGCCTGATTTTCTAACCTACAATGGCTGTGCGAGAGTTTGGGAGGGGTGGAAAAATAATTTTCACCTTCACTGCCTGGACGGTAAACTGGCAGAACAAAACTCCAGTTCTGACAAAAGGTCATCAACCTGAAACGTTATCACTGGGGGGAATTTTGCCAGCCCTGGGGAGGCAGGTTTGGAGGCGGGACTGCCGGGAAAATGGCAGAATCTGGGGGCGGGTGCCCATCCTGCCCCCAACCCTTCTCCGTGTCATCTTCCCAGGAGGCAGGTAACCGACCCGCGCTGGGAGCCACCTCCCCGAGGCGGGAAGGGGATTAGAGCCACTTAACTGCCTGTTAACAGGTAGTTAACAAGCAGTTAAGAGGATTATTCCCATTTTACCACTGCAAGTGTGGGCTTCCTGACATTGGGGAACCACGCCAGGGTCAGTGATGCGAGCAGTGGGTCTGCGGGGGTTGGTGGGGTCGAAAGGTGCGCTGTGGAAGTGATGATGGGTGCAAGTATGGAGAGGTAAGAATGTGAGGTGAGTGTAAAGTGATAGAAAATGTTTACTTACCTTTGTTTCTTCCTGCAGGCTTCAACAGTTGGGGATACGGAGACTCCGGCATCTCACCGGCAGAGATGACAGATGGCTACTGCATTCTCCGATGCAACAGCCATCTGCTCAGCAGATAGGCTTGATGAGTCTTGAATACAAGGACTCACCAAACAACAGATAATGTCAGTGTTTGACAGCTTCACAAAGCTGTCAAACGATGACAATTCATTTGTCAAAAATTTTTGACAGGTGAAACGTCAGACGTTGACATTCTCTGTCAGCGGCTTTCCCTTAATTGGCCTGCTAAACCTGCTGGGCAGGCTTAACAAGATCAATCAAGGGAAAATAGCGTGGGTTGGCCACAAGTCGTTGGAGGCGGGACTAGAGCCCGACAAGTGGGAGTCCCGCCTCCAAAAGCTCCCCATTGGCAAAATCCAGCCCACTGTTTCTCTCTCTACAGCTGCTGCCTGACCTGCTGAGTATTTCCAGCATTTTCTGTTTTTAGAACAGATTTCCTACCCATTATGGAAGTTCCTGATTTTCATTTCCAGGTTCTATAACAGGCGGACAATCCACTCCGCCAGTTTACTACCCAAGTGGTGAAGGTTAAAATTACCCCGGAATCATGGAATCGGCCCTATAGTGATGACTGACCTCACCATTGCGGGGTGGGTGGGGGCGGTGGTGGTGAAGTAAAACTTTTTCTATTCATCTCGAACTAACGTGTTAACATCTGTAATCATACTTTATGGGCTCGAATTTCCAAGCCCCGTGGAGACGGGAGTGGTGGGAAAATTGCAGAATCGGGGGGCACGAACCCCCAACCCACCTCCGTGCCAATGTTCCAGGAGGCGGGTATCCGACCTGTACTGGGAGCCGCCTCCCCGAGGCGGGAAGGGGAATATAGCCACTTAACTGCCTGTTAACTACAGGTAGTTAACAGGCAGTTTTTTGCCTAATCCCTAGTTTTAGCCCTGAAGTGTGGGCTTCCCGACGGCACCGAACCATGCCAAGTTAGCGAGGCGGACCGTCGGTCTGAAGGGGTTGGAGGGGTCGAGATGTCCGTTGTGCAGGTGAGTGATGGGTGCATGTGTGCAGAGGTAAGTGTGTGAGGTAAGTGTAAAGTGTTTTAATAAGTTTTACTTACCTTTACTTTCTCCTGCAGGCTTCCTTCCTTCAGTTCTCAGGAGTCCCTCAGTTCACCGGTACAGAAAGCAGAATGGCCACTGAACTGTCAAAAGCTGCAGCATTCTGCTTTCTGGTCTGGAGAGATCTCTAACTGAGTCTGAGTAGAAGGACTCAAGTTAGCAACATAGAAACATAGAAGATAGGAGCAGGAGTAGGCCATTCGGCCCCTCGAGCCAGCTCTGCCATTCAATGAGATCATGGCTGATCATCCAAATTCAGTACCCTGTCCCTGCCTTCTCTCCATATCCCTTGATCCCTTTAGCCTTAAGAAATATATCTAACTCCTTCTTGAATATATTTAATGAATTGGCCTCTACTGCCTTCTGTGGCAGAGAATTCCACAGGTTCACCACTCTCTGTGTGAAGAAATTCCTCCTCATCTCTGTCCTAAATGGCTTACCCCTTATCCTTAGACTGTGACCACTGGTTCTGGACTCCCCGGCCATCGGGAATATCCTTCCTACATCTAGTCTGTCTAGTCCTGTTAGAATTTTATATGTTTCAATGAGATCCCCTCTCATTCTTCTAAACTCCAGCGAGTATACGCCCAATCGACCTAATCTCTCCTCATACGTCATTCCTGCCATCCCAGGTATCAGCCTGGTGAATCTTCGCTGCACTCCCTCCATGGCAAGAACATCCTTCCTCAGATAAGGCGACCAAAACTGCACACAATACTCAAGATGTGGTCTCACCAAGACCCTGTACAACTGTAGCAAAACATCCTGTACTCGAACCCTCTCACTATGAAGGCCAACATACCATTTGCCTTCTTAACCGCCTGCTGCACCTGCATGCTTACCTTCAGCGACTGGTGCACAAGGACACCCAGGTCTCGTTGCACTTCCCCTTCTCCCAATCTATTGCCATTCAGATAATAATCTGCCTTCCTGTTTTTGACACCAAAGTGGATAACCTCGCATTTATCCACATTATATTGCATCTGCCATGCTTCTGCCCAATCACCCAACCTGTCCAAATCATACTGGAGTTTCTCGACATCCTCCTCACAGCACACATGCCCACCCAGCTTTGTGTCGTCTGCAAACTTGGAGATATTACATCTAGTTCCCTCCTCTAGATCATTAATATATATTGGCCCAGAAATTCAGGTCGGGGACTTCCCGCGGGTGTAATCCCCCGACCTGCACTTACCTTGCGCGTTGGCCGTTGTGCTGTGGGCCCCTGTGGAATTCTGATCCTGGGCCTGCTCCAACTGCCGGCGCGCAGTGCTTGCGTATCCCAGGGGCGCAGTTAGTTTGATGTGTCCCCTGGGATCACGTGGGCCATGGGGAGCCAATCGGAGCAGGGAATGCTCCATTCATAAGTTTGAGAGGAAGAGCTATCAAAACTTAGAAATACTACAGGCCCCAAAACATCACTAAATCTTCAAAAAAATGTTTTAAAAAACATCACATTTTAAAAATAAACTATAAATTACATGAAATAACTATTTTAAACAATAATTTAAATTTTTGAAAAAAATAATTTTATTTTCTAATGGGGCTAAACATAAACTTACCTTTCTTTAAAGTATTTAAAAATAATAAACCTGTGGAAAAAATGTTTTAATTTTAATTAATTCACCACATACCTTGTAAAAAGCAGGCCTTACGCCTGCTTTTTAAATGTGTAACTTCTGGAGACTTACCCTCCCGGGAAAACCTGTAAAAAAAATGTAAGTTCGATGCGCACGCGCAGCCTCTCCCGCGCACGCGTCGACCTCTTAACCCCTGCTTTCAGGGGAACGGATGTGCCGGTTTCCCGTGCATGCGCAGTGCATGCAGGAAACCGGCACTTCCATTGGGCCTACGGGTGAGTACCCCGTGCATACTCACCCGTGGAGACCCGAAGTTCTGGGCTATTGTGAATAGCTGGGGTCCTCGGACCGATTCCTGCGTTACCCCACTAGTCACTGCCTGCCACTCGGAAAAAGACCCATTTATTCCAACTCTTTGCTTTCTGTCTGCCAACCAGTTCTCTATCCAAGTCAATACCTTGCCCCCAATCCCATGTACCTTAACTTTACACGCTAATCTCTTATGCGGGACCTTATCGAAAGCCTTCTGAAAGTCCAAATACACCACATCCACTGGTTCTCCCTTATCTATTTTACCAGTTACCTCCTCAAAAAATTCCAGATTAGTCAAGCACGATTTACCTTTTGTAAATCCATGTTGACTTTGTCCGATCCTGTCACTGTTTTCCAAGTGCTCTGCTATTACATCTTTTATAATGGACTCTAGCAGTTTCCCCACTACCGATGTCAGGCTTACCGGTCTATAATTCCCCGTTTTCTCTCTACCACCTTTTTTGAATAGTGGGGTAACATTAGCTACCCTCCAATCCTTGGGTACTATTCCAGAGTCTACCGAATTTTGAAAGATGACCAGCAATGCATCTACTATTTCTAGGGCCACTTCCTTGAGTACCCCAGGATGTAGATTATCAGGCCCTGGGGATTTATCAGCCTTCAATCCCGTCAATTTCCCCAACACCATTTCCCTACAAATTTTGATTTCTTTCAGTTCCTCCCTCTCATTAGACCCTATGTTCCCCGACATCTCTGGGAGGTTATTTGTGTCCTCCATTGTGAAGACAGAACCAAAGTATGTATTTAATTGGTCTGCCATTTCTGTGTTCCCCATTATAAATTCCCCTTCACAGAGCTGTCAAACACTGATTTTTCATCTGTCAAAAGCTCTTGACAGATCAAATGTCAATCACTGACGTCACCAGTAACCAGGTGTCCCTTAATTGGCCTGCTGAGCCCGCTGGGCGGGCTTAACAAGGTCAATCAAGGGAAAATAACGTGGTTTGGCCACAAGTCGATGGAGGCGGTACTACAACCCAAAAAGTGGGAGTCCCACCTCCAATCTCGTCCCCATTGACAAAATCCAGCCTATGTGTCTATATGTGGCATAAAGATATCAAACAACTAAGGACAATGGTGTGTACTGTTTATCTCAAGTAGGATATTCATAACTCACAAGTGATTCCAGCAGAGTTAGCCTTCTTCCGGAGTGTATTTTATTATTCTCCATTGTCCAGCTGTATTTTCTGTTTACTTATGTGTGCAACAGGTTTAGGCTGACTGTTCTGCTTCCTCTCTTGCAGCAACTATCTCAGATGGCTGGTGGTACTGATGAGAAGTCAGGTTTCCGTGGCCAGTTAGGAATGGTGCCTGGATCTACAGTAAGACAGTTTTTTAAAGTCTCTTGACGCATGTTCAATATATTATAGGACTACTTTAGTTAAGCCACAAAGTGCATTACATAGAATAGATAACATTTGGTAAACCAGAAATATGCAGTAATTAGCTATGGCATTAGAGACAACACCTGTATATCTTATGTTGTATGTATGTATATATGCAGTAAAGTGTGTGTGTGTATATATAAAAGTGTCCAATGTGGGAAATCACTGAAGATTCAAGTATAAGCTCAAATATGCATTGGAACCCTATGACAAAGTTTCAGACCCTTTATGAAATTCATTAGACCTGCAATACATTAACCACAACATAACCCAGTCAGCATGTATTACTGTATACTATATTAATACATGATTTGGTCAAACCTAATACTTGGGTTGGACAGTTATTCAAATCCTGGTAAATATATTTAGACTGGAGAATTGAGAAGTTTGATCAATTGTGGGAAAAAAACTGTAACATTAACATTCGAAGGATGAATTCAAAAATCACAATCATCAATTAAAAAGTTAATACATTTTCGAAACAAATTCACAGGGGGAGAAATTGGGCTCTGTAGCGCCCATTTTCTAGGCACTACGGGGCCTCCTAATACTCAAAAATGGCGTCTGAGATGCGCACGCACACTTACAATGGGAAGTGCGCCAGACGCCATCTTGGTAAAGGAGTTTGCTCGCACACCTAACGACCGCCGACATCGTGCAGAGCAGATTATGACGTCAGTGTGCAATGCTGATTTGTTTGACGTCAGTGCTGCCATTTTCAAACGCCGCGCTCCAGCCCTGTCTTAACCTCGCACAGCTGAACACAACGTTAAACTGCATGAGGGTCCTCCCCACTCCACCAACGCTACTTAAAGGGATCATGAACCACTTACAAGTTAGTTGTTGGATTATTTCTTCTGCCTGCTGGTGCAATTGTATGTGTTTTTGGATCTTGCCTGTAGGGGGTGGTGTGTCGTGCCCAGCCAGCTTCACCTCTGACTGTCCCTTTTGAGCAGTTTGAATCGCTCCCACACTCCTGGGTTCTAGACACCGGACTTAGGTACAGGCGGCGATACAGAAAATCGAGTAGACAAGTGGTTTGGTGCAAGAAAACCAAAATGTTATTAAAAGCAGAATAAAACAATCTTATGAAAATTACTGGTATGAAAAATTACAGGCATAAACAATTACACTTATATGGGAATGGGGAACATACGGCACATCAAGGGAAAAACTACATTAAACAATCCCCTTATCCTTATCCCCCCCCCCCCATACCTAACTAGATTAAGCTATGAGAGGCCAGGAATTCATGCTCACCGATCCCAAAACCTGTTGCTTAAACGGTTGAGTTTTGAGGTCTGCTCCCGCTGTCCTTTGGGGTACCCCATCGCCACATGGTCTCAGGGCGCGGCGCTGAAGTTGTTGATGCGAAGCACCCTCCCTTTTCCTCAGCTACCATCGTTGTCTCGTCGCGATGGGTTTTCTTCTTCTTCTCCCTCGGGCAGTCGGCGGCGGCAATGTTACGGTCGGGGTCGATTGGCGGTCTTTATCGTTTAAAGATTTTGCTACCTATGCTTCGAACGCTAGTTTACTCGTCACGGGCGCTGCCACCCACTCTTCGAATGCCTGCTTATTCGCACTGTTCATGCATGCAATGCCAACTTATTCACCAAACGCCAGCTTATAACTAGGCGTTTGGTTTTTCTCAATGCGTCTTTCGCTGCCCTTCTCTGCTTTTATTGGTTTACCTTCTTCTTCGTCTCGTCTCGTCTGCCCGTTTGTGGCCTGTGTGGTTTTGAACTCAGGTCTCATTCTCCTCCCGCGTTTGGCCCCGGTGTAATGGGCGTCCTTGGTTGTTGAGCGGCGCGGGGAGTGAGAAGAGAGCCCACCACGAGGCCAGGGTGCGAGTACGAGTGGCAGCAGGCCGAGGCCACAAGCAATAGATCAGAGAGTTAAGCGAAGTGCGATTACCACTGATGGGCCTACAATTATACCCGTTCTTCAACTCCTTATCTGTGCACCAAATCAGATCAGTCCCTTTGTCTTACTTTTGGCGGGCTTGTTTAAATGATTACAACCATTTACTTTAACGACTTTTGGAGTGGTTGTCTCCGGGTCTAATGGCCCCGATGTCCTGGTTGTTTGTCATGGATAAGACTTAATTGTCCCCATCCTGACTTGATGGCTACTGTGAGCTGTTACCGATTAAATATGCAGAAACCTAATGCCCTCGATTCTAGGCCCATTCTAGCTTGATCTATTTCAAGTCGAATGAATGCGTATTCTGTGTTTACTGTCTGGCTGGCTCCAGAGAGTCCTTTTTCACAGATTCCTGCATTTTAAGTTTCGTCTCTGGGCCTGCATGTGTGCAGAGCCCTGTTTTAAAATCCTGTCGGTTTGGTCACAAGGCTGCAGAAGCCATTTTGGGTACCCTGTTTTTAATAACTTGTCCAAACAGGGTCCCTTGATCCATAATTTCAGGGAGTGTGGGAATTTTGAGAACCCTAGACTTACACCCCCCCCTGTTGATACTAAACTTGCTTTAAGTATCATCCTGATGAGGTGAGCAAAATTTCCGACCCTCCATAGTCAACCTTCCCCTGTACTTACCTATCTAAGATACCCACGACACATGCATTTCCCATTCTGTAAAAAATGTAGTGTACATAAGCATGCATAGAATAAAATTAGTCATTTACACACATCCAAGCACGGAGGGGGTCCAACGCCCCTGCACCACTTGGTACACATCATCTTTATTACAAACAACACGCTTGAGAATCTTTATTAAAAACAATAAAAGAACATAAAAAAACAACAATCTTTAGTCAACGATACAAACAGCAAATTCAAACAGGTGTATCTCCCTCCACCTTAACATAATGTTCCTTCCAGGTCCTTTGGTTTCGGAATTCTAGTATCTGACCCTTTCCCTTGCACTGAGTGCATACTAGGTACAATACTGTCTCCAACTGGCAAACCACGAGAATGTGGGAAGCCAGTCTGATCCACGAAGGGACCTCCATATTATTGAAAATGTCCCACCAGGGTGGGATCACAATGTCCAATATCTTAGCCCCTATCTCTACTGTTTTCTGCTCCAGAGTGTAAAAATGTTTCTGTGAAACTATAACTGCTTTGAGTATTTTGGTAAGGTGTTCTGGGAGAGGGGGAATTTCATAGCCAAAATGCGCTACATACTTCTGCAGGTTGGTAAAATTCTCCTTTACAGTGAGGTGAACAGTGGAAGGTTCAGGAATGGGGACATTTCGCTCCTGGGCCACTTGAACTTCTGCCTCGGGTTTAAAGCAGAAACTGCTGTCACTTACCAGACACCAGTTATGCTGTCCAAGCTGGTAGTGGGGCGCTCCGGTGGTGACACAATATGTCCCACCTCCTATATATGGTACCTGCGGGGGAACATGGCCTTGTGCCATTGCCTCCATGGTACAATTTATAGGTTTCGCGCCAACAGCTCTGAACCCGCACTGTGGTTTCGAATAGGCGTTCAAGTGCTGGGGACACAGGATTATGTGTGCTCCCCGGCTCTGGCACCCTGAGAGGTCAATACCTGTCATAGCGTGCTCCCACTTTATGATGTAAGGTGGGACCGCTGTGAAACGATGTGCGCACCCCCTTGAATGACTCCAATGTTCTCAACCCTGTATACCGGCGCGGGTTGGGCTGTCCTACCCATGACCGGCATCCTAACTACTATACTCATAATGGTGTGGTTGGACCATCCACAATATACTGGGACTGGGTAGGCTTCAGAAGCTAGCCGGAGTTGGCACGGGCTTAATGCATTCTCAAATGGATGGAGGGCTGCGAGGTGCTTGTTGCTGATCTAGGAGGGGACTAAATCCTGTTATAAATCCTCCAGGTTACTGCGGCCCATGCCCAGCAACCACGCCCCATACAGCACGCACACCTCGTTCTGCGTAGCCTGGTCAGATGCATTTTTGTCCTCCCTTATGAGGGCATTTACAGTCTTCACGTGCTTCTCCAACTCCGCTATAATCTCCTTTAAATGGACCGTCATGGCCTGGTCCTCATGTAACTCCGAGCCCACTACTTTGTTCTCATCCATTAGGATTTTCTTTAACTGTGTTTTTAAACCGTTTATCTGGGTCTGTAATTCTATGTCATCCAAACTGTTGATGACAGAGGACCCGGTCTTAAACGCAGTAAAAACATCATTCCACACTCCCCTTCTTTGTCTCCTTGCATTACCCAAAAACTCATGGTGTGTAGTGTACAGTTCGGTTTTGTCGACATTGGCGAAATCGAACTCGTAAAATTTCCTAAACATTTCCTTTAATAGGGCCTGGTATAGCTGCTCTGTCTCTTTGGGGCACCACTCCGGTAAGTGTACCTCAGTGAGATTTAAAATCATGGAGGCTACCGCGTAGTATACCCCCTGGTACAGCACCTGATCCATAGGCACTAGTACCAGCCCATTCCCTGGTCCCTTGGTGGTGGCGGGGCACCCCTCCCTGTGTGTCTTTGCTGCTTGGGTCGTGGGCAGGGGCTTTTGGGGGCGTGTCACAAGTTCAGTGGCATTCACTGGGATCGGGGAGTATGGGACCGCACACGCCTTCAGGCTGGTATCCCACTTCATCCCTTCCCCGGCGTTTTGCCACTGCCGGTGGAAAATGATGGATATGCCTGTGGGGCAGAACTTCTCTGACCCCCACATACAGACATAAATTCCTTGATCCGGTTCCCACCATTTGTCCCAGCACACACTTAATCCCCCCGTGAGTCCCTGTAATTGTCCGGTGGGTATTGTTCCCCAATCGTTCCCACTCGACTGCGAGGTTTCCCATATCCTTGCTCAGTTTTCTGAGCCACCACCACCTATCCAAAGGAATCTGTCCCTTGCATGTTAAACATACACGTTTCCCTACAGTGATGCTAACCCTTGTGGTAATGACCTGTACCCTGGGGCACAGGAGGGAGGCCTCCCCGTACGTGAACCCAGTCTGGCTGGAGTACTGAGACGAACTGGACCCCAGCCACCCTGGCAACCTTCCCTCGTGGACATAGACGGCAGTCTCCTCCACATCCCGTTCGCCGCTTCCGTCAGTCACTATCGGTGCTCCATCTCCTGAGCACCCATAGATGTGGGATTCCTCCACATCACCTCTCTTTCCAATGCTCAGTCCTATCAGGGCGAGTAGGATCACGCCCCTCTTCATCCCGAAAGTCCTTCTGCAACAGATACAAAAACATACAGCCAGGTCCCCAAGAGATTCTTTGGCTTGGGTGAAGCCTAGTCGGGTCTCGTGACCTCGACTCAAATACACACACTCTTAGCAGGTTACTACTTAATTAAAACTACCCATCACCTTACTTAACTTAAGCTAAACACCCAAACTTAAGCTAAATACCTAAACTTAAATTACCTAAACTATATACATCCGCCGCCCGTCTCCGGGCGGCCAGCCTAATTCCTGTTTGGGCTGCGGCACACCGCTCCCTTCGGCGTGACCGCACTGTCCTGCACTTCCGGTCCCTCGCAGCCTGTGGCTGCCGGCTGGGGACCTCTGTCCTTGGACTTACCCCTGACTCGGGAGGCTGCCCCTTTGAAATGGGGAGCCGGTGACCAGGGTTTCCTTGGCTGGGGCGTCTGTGGGGACCTTCTAGGGACCTTGGCTGGTGGGGCTTTAACGCGAACCGTCATCCCCTCCGGTGCGGTCTGTGGGCTTACCACTGCCACTGGCCGGGAATCTTCTTCCTCGGGCTTTACCTCTCCCGAACCTGGGCTAGGGGCAGGTAACTCTTCGCAGCCTGTTGCTGCAGGCTGAGAGTCTCCACCCCCAGGTCCCAAACCTGGGTCCGGGGCGGGGTCTTCGCCCTCAGGTCCCTCCTCCTCTAAACCTGGGTCACGGGCGGGGTCTTCGCCCTCGGGTCCCTCCTCATCTGGAGCCCAGAAGAGTGGGGGAGTGTCCCAATCGGTGAGCGGGATGGCCCCTCCCCTTAAGCAAGCCACAGCGCTTGCCTGTGCAGTCTGTGAACTCGCTCCTGCTGCAGGCTGAGGATTTCTATCCTCAGACCCTACCCCAACTGGCTGTGTTCTCTTTTTGGGTCTAAACAGTTAATATAACTGTTAATATGCTGGTTAATATAACTAGCAGCCTGTTTCAAATCTTTCCTTACCGGGATGGCCTTACAGACGGGATCTTGGGCTTGGACCTGATTTAGATCCGGGGCCAAAGCTACCCCGTGTGCCTCCCGTGTCCCGGACTGCGGCTACCGGGCCTGCTCTACAGGGATCCCAGAACTCTCCTTCCCTGGCCCCCTGCTCGGCCACCTCATTGGTCCTTTCGTTACCCTCCCACGTGGTAGGGAGGGATCCTAAAACTATGGCCAGAAGTTTGGCCATTTCCCCAGCCTGCTCGTTCCCTGTGGCTCCCATTGGGCTAAATGGGACCTCGTTAGACCTGGGTGAATTGGTCGGGTCTTCCGAATGGACCACTGTGCAGGAAGCTCCAGTGTCCACCGAATATCTCCCCTGCACCGTTTCCACCCGCATCTTAACACAGGGCCTGCTCCCCTCATCGTTTTCAAGGGGACACAGGTCGACAGGCTGCGCTGGTTCTAGTCAGGGCCATGGGTTGGACGGGGCTGAGGAGGTCAGCGCACCTGTAGTGGCTGCTACCCTCCCCTGGCCAGTCAATATGGACCTCATGACGTCCAACACTGACTCGACCACAGCGGGAGGGATTCCTGCCTCTGCCTTTTGGGCTGGGGCTGTGGAATTCTTCCTCTTGTCTTTCCAAGGGTTTTTGCACTCCTTCCGCCAATGACCGTCCTTCCCACACCCGTAACAATTCGTCTTTGGGTTGGGGGGGTTATTCCCTTCCTGATGCCACTCTTTCCTACTCGGTCCGGGTCTTGCCTCATGCACCTTCCCCTTGGGTGGGTGTGCATCGGTTCCCCTACCGTTCTTATAGGCTAGGGTCAACTGTCTGATCACCGTAAGTTCGGTGGTCTGGGGATTCTTAGGGTCGAACCAGACTTCCGCCTTGGCCCGGACCTGTGGCAAGCTGTTTGCCACCAGGCATCGGAGCCAATGAGCCAGTGGATCCCCGTTTAGGAACACCCGGTTAGGTGTCCCCAGACAGGCACTCCAGTACACCGGCCATAACCTGTCCGCGAAGGCTTGCGGGGTTTCTCCTGCAAGCTACACCGTCTTCTCCACACGGGAGAAAGGACTTCCCTCATTCATCCCCATGGCCTCCAGAACTTCATCCCTGAGCGCCTCATACCCACTCTGCCACTTCTTACACTCATCAGAGAGGGATTGGAGGAGCCTGCTCTCCAGGCAGAATAGCAGCATTTTGGCCTGCTCAGCGCCATCGCAGTCGTTGACGCTGGCTGCCTGCTCTACTTCCCTGAAGTGGATCGAGGGGTCCCCTTTTTTGGAGAGCTTTGGGATATGGTTCACCATAGCCCTAAGCTGTTGGGTGCTATAGGGTAATACAAACTGGTTTTGGAGGGGTCCCTCATCGTCGCCATTGACGGGTGGGCCGAATCTCCGGTGCCGGGCTGGGCACGTCGGTCCCGGCTCCGACCTTTCTGGTGGGGGTTGCTGCACCTCTGCTCCCACCTCTGGCTCCACCCCCCCTTGCTGCCAGACCTCGCTAAAACCTGGCGCTACGGGTGGTGGTCGTGAGACCTCCTGTTCCTCAACTGGGTCGTCCCTGGGCACTACCAGTGATGTTTGAACTGTTCTCCCCTCACTCCCCATAAAATCTGCCTGGCCTGCCTTCAGGCTTATGAGGCACACCATGCATTTTGCCTTCCTCAAGGCCAGGCTCAGATTTTCTATCTGTTTCTTGCAGGGGCCATGATCTGCATCTTCAAACCCCTGTTCACTCGCTAGCTTGTAAGCTGCCTTTACCTCCTTTACTTTCTCCTCCTGTTCTCTAACTTGCCTTGCTAGGCGGGCGTTCTTTTCCCACAACCTTAACTCGTTACCCTTGGCTTCGGTGACTTGGCACTGTAGGTATTCCAACTGGGCCTTATGTTCTCCCATTAAATGCAACCTCTCCTGATTCAGGGCCTGCAATGCTACCAGTAACTTCTCCCCTGCTAGAGCCTTATCCTGGATCTCCAGGGCTGACTCCTTTAACTCGGCTGCCTGTGCTGCAACGAGCCTGTCCAAAAGCTGGACCTGCTTTTTGAAACACATCAGCCAGACTGCCTTCTCTAAGGACTTCTTGTGTTCCCTCCCCTCTGTCCACTTAGCTGCTGCATCTACCGGATGCCCAGCCCTTAACAGAGTGGTGATCCACTTCTTTGTGATATTCACCTTGCTAAACACAATCAGAAATCCTTTCCTCCATTACGGTTTGCTCATCCGAACTATTGTCTACTGTATCGCAACCCTGTCGCCGGAGTCCTGCTGCGGTCGCCATTTCTGTAGGGGGTGGTGTGTTGTGCCCAGCCAACTTCGCCTCTGACTGTCCCTTTTGAGCGGTTTGAATCACTCCCACACCCCTGGGTTCTAGACACTGGACTTAGGTACAGGCGGCGATACAGAAAATCGAGTAGACAAGTGGTTTGGTGCAAGAAAACCAAAATTTTATTAAATGCAGAATAAAACAATCTTATGAAAATTACTGGTATGAAAAATTACAGGCATAAACAATTACACTTATATGGGAATGGGGAACACATGGCACATCGAGGGAAAAACAACTACATTAAACAATCCCCTTATCCTTATCCCACCCCCCCCATACCTAACTAGATTAAGCTATGAGGGGCCAGGAATTCATGCTCACCGATCCCAAAACCTGTTGCTTAAACGGTTGAGTTTTGTGGTCCGCTCCCACTGTCCTTTGGGATACCCCGTCACCACGTGGTGTCAGGGCGCGGCGCTGAAGTTGTTGATGCAAAGCACCCTCCCTTTTCCTCAGCTACCGTCATCGTCTCGACGCGATGGGTTTTCTTCTTCTTCTCCCTCGGGCGGTTGTCGGCAGTAATGTTGCGGTCGGGGTCGATTCGCAGTCTTTATCGTCTAAAAGATTTTGCTACCCATGCTTCGAGCGTTAGTTTACTCGTCACGGGTGCTGCCACCCACTCTTTGAATGCCTGCTTATTCGCACTGTTCATGCATGCAATGCCAACTTATTCACCAAACGCCAGCTTATAACTAGGCGTTTGGTTTTTCCCAATGTGTCTTTTGCTGCCCTTCTCTGCTTTTATTGGTTTACCTTCTTCTTCGTCTCATCTCGTCTGCCCGTTTGTGGCCTGTGTGGTTTTGAACTCGGGTCTCGTTCTCCTCCTGCGTTTGGCCCCGGTGTAATGGGCGTCCTTGGTTGTTGAGCGGCGCGGGGAGTGAGGAGAGAGCCCGCCACGAGGCCAGGGCATGAGTATGAGCGGCAGCAGGCCGAGGCCACAAGCAATAGATCAGAGAGCTAAGCAAAGCGCGATTACCACTGATGGACCTACAATTATACCCATTCTTCAACTCCTTATCTGTGCGCCAAATCAGGTCAGTCCCTTTGTCTTACTTTTGGCGGGCTTGTTTAAATGATTACAACCATTTACTTTAACGACTTTTGGAGTGGTTGTCTCCGGGTCTAATGGCCCCGATGTCCTGGTTGTTTGTCATGGATACGACTTAATTGTTCCCATCCTGACTTGATGGCTACTGTGAGCTGTTACCGATGAAATATGCAGAAACCTAATGGCCTTGATTCTAGGCCCATTCTAGCTTGATCTATTTCAAGTCGAATGAATGCGTATTCTGTGTTTACTTTGTCTGGCTGGCTCCAGGGAGTCCTTTTTCACAGGTTCCTGCATTTTAAGTTTCGTCTCCGGGCCTGCCTGTCTGCAGAGCCCCGTTTTAAAATCCTGTCGGTTTGGTCGTGAGGCTGCAGAAGCCATTTTGGGTACCCTGTTTTTAATAACTTGTCCAAACAGGGTCCCTTGATCCATAATTTCAGGGAGTGTGGGAATTTTGAGAACCCTAGACTTACATGCCTATACTTTCCTAAAGTTTTAGTAGTCTACAGGGAGTGGTCTGGCTGGTGCTGAAGTATTTTTTGTTGATTTAAAAAATTGTGCCTAAACCAGTTGCTTCCAGACATGGGTGGCCTGATAGGCCTTCCGCTTGGAATTGAGCATGACTGGGAGAATGAAGAGAGGCCACACAGAGCAGGACAAGCTGCTAGAAGAGGGAGGAGAAGGAGGGGGAGAAGGGCCCTCAACAGAAGGCCATTTCCGCTGACGGTCTTTAGGGGGCAAATTTCGTACCTTACCTTCAGCAACGACCAATGCTTGAGACGTATTCGCATCACAAAAAAAGGCAGTGGCTGAAATCTGACAACTGCTGCAGTCACAGGCCAAGGACCGCATGGCCTGTGGCTGTCAATGTGACCATGGCTCTTTAATGCAACTGACTCCTTCCAGGCTGCTTCTGGAGATATAAACAACATCTCACAGTTTACAGTACACTGCTGCATAATGGAGGTCACTGAAGCTCTCTATACACAGAGAAACAGTTTCATTTCATTCCCTCTTGCCAGAGACAAGGAGGAGTGAGCACAAAGCTTTGCATGGTTTTCAGCCTTCCCCATGGTGCAGGGCGCCATTGACTGCATGCACATTGCCTTGTGTGTACCTCACGTGAACTCGGCCATTTTCATGAACCGAAAGGGATTCCATTCCCTCAATATGCAGCTGGTGTGTGACCACAGGCAGTGCATCATACAGGTGAATGCCCGTTATCCTGGCAGCAGTCACGATTCCTTCATTCTGCTGCAGTCCTCTGCGCCATTGATGTTTGACACTACACGGCAAGTCAAAGGCTGACTACCGGGCAACAAGGGTTATCTACTCATGACATGGCTCATGAATCTGGTTCAGAACCCACTCACACATGTACAGCAGGCCTACAATGAGAGCTATGCTGCCACAAGGAACATTATAGAGCACACCACTGGCATTTTCAAGCAACTCTTCCGCACTCTGGAGGAGCCCTGCAGCACTCAGCTGAATGGGTATCAAGATTTGTGGTGGTCTGCTGCATACTGCACAACCTTGGACATTATGAGGGAACAGCCCTTGTCACCTCCGATCAGGCTGAGGAACAGGAGCATGAGGAGGAGGAGGAGGAGTAAGTGCAATAGGATGTGGAGGAACAGGAAGAGGAAGGGAGGCTACAACATACACAGTCCCTTTCTGCCCAAGCTCTACGTGATGAAATAACTAATGAGCGATACCAGTAACCTCAACCTCACCTCTCCATTTACCAACAGTCCCACACTGCTTACTTTTTCTCTATCACTGACTATTACATCATCCTCTTTCCAGCACAAAAAAACCACCCAAAAATGCACATTCCAATCCAAATTTAATCATGATATGATGCACACAAAAATAAACGAATCACCCCTGTGCATTCCCTTCGTGCCTGTCTTCCGAGTGCCTTTGACTCTCCTAGTGCTCCTATGCAGTGTTACCCCAATGGCTGAACATGGGTGGTGGAAGGCTGCTGCGTTTCAATTGAGAAGACTGCAGATGGCCTTGGAGGATGACCTCGAGCAGCTCTGGGCCTAGAAGGCGCGGGTTCAGACTGCACCATCTCGGCCTGGGCTGCAGCAGTCTGGGCTGGCTGCCTGACAGGCAATAGCAAGGGCACTGGTGGAGTGGCAGGGGTAGGAGCATGAATGCTGTTACACTGAGAGAAAAGCAGGTTTGTGCTCCATGGAGCCACTGCGACTCTCCCGCGGTGGTGCCTCAGCAATCCGACTGCTCTGTTGGAGGACAGATTGATGGACTGCTGTGATGCCCTGTGTTAAGTCTGTGTGTTCCAGTTGTATTAAGATTAATTACTGACACAGACTACAAGAATAAAGTTCAACAGGTCTTTACTAGTTGGAGGTCAGGACTATACTAAATACAATATCACTACACAGTACTTATATACCGGTGGTCACCACCGGTATTACGTATACAGCAGCCAGAGAAAGTAGTACATCTCTTAAGGTGGAACAGGCTTAAGTTCTCTTAAGGTGGAACAGGTTACATACACCACAATCCTCCCTTTTTAGCTTAACAGTCATATCCCCATTTATCATAACATATATACATATATAACTTCAGGTATAAACAGTTCAAAGGTTCAGTCTCTCAGGAGGCCTTCTGATTCGGTTTGGATAACGCCTTTCAGTGGTCTCTGATTCTTGTTGCTGAGGTGACTCTTCTGGTTGGTTTCCTATGTATTGGACGTCATCATCAGGTACAGTCCCTGCCGAGGTAGATGCTTCAGGTTCATTAACATCTTCCACAGTTGTCTCTGTCGCAACCATGGGTTCGACCCTTGCTCTTGATTCTACCAGTTCACAGAAATCACAGAAACCCCACAGTGCAGATAGAGGCCATTTCGGCCCATCGAGCCTGCACCGACACATATCCCACCAGATCCCCGTAACCCCTACACCGACACAAATCCCACCCTATCCCCGTAACCCCACGTATTTAATCCCACTAACACTAAGGGTCAATTTATCATAGCTAATCAACCTAACCCGCACATCTTTGGACTGTGGGAGGAAACAGGAGCACCCGGAGGAAACCCACGCAAACACGGGGAGAATGTGCAAACTCCACACAGACACAAGGTGGACAATTTCCTAATGGCAGTTGAGCCGCATGACGCCTTATCACATTGTTACCAATATCTACTGTGTACATCAGAGGTCCTTGTCTGGCCCGAATTGTTCCGGACTGCCATTTTTCGTTTCCATAGCCCCTTGCCAACACTGGTTGTCCTACGTCGAAACTTCGAGTGGACTTGTTATTAATATGCCGGAACTGTTTGTTTTCCACTTCCCTCCGCACATTTGGTTTTAACAAGTCCAACCTGGACCGCAACCTCCTGTTATAAAACATCATGGCAGGACTTTGGTTAGTCACTGCATGAGCGGCGTTTCGATATGCCATTAGGAAATTGTCCACCTTGTGTTGTAACGGAATCTGATCATCGTTCATGGCCTTTATTGCCTTTTTGAATGTTTGGACAAATCTCTTGGCCAACCCGTTTGTCGCCGGATGATATGGGGCAGAGGTATAATGTTTCACCCCATTCTTCTTTAAGAATTTTTGGAATTCTTCCGACATGAACTGTGGTCCGTTGTCCGAACATATCTGTTCTGGCAATCCGTTCCTTGCGAATATTGTTCTTAACACCGCAATTGTCTTTTCTGAAGTAGTGGTATTCATCTTGATCACTTCTGGCCATTTGGAATGTGCGTCCACCGCAATTAGGAACATGGAGTCCATGAATGGACCAGCAAATTCAATATGTACGCGTTGCCATGGGGCTGAAGGCCATTCCCATGGGTGTAGCGGTGCGATCGGAGGTGCATTTTGCACTTTTTGGCACCTAGCGCAGCTTTTTGTCAACTCCTCTATCTGTTGGTCAATGCCCGGCCACCATACATAAGCCCTAGCAAGACTTTTCATCTTAACTCCCCCCAGATGACCTTCATGCAGTTCCTTTAGAACTCTTTCCCGTAACTTGGGAGGAATAATCACTCTTGTCCCGTACATCAAAGTACCATGGCAGACGGACAGCTGGTCTCGCCTTGCCGAGAATGCCGGTAACAGAGGATCACCATGTGTTGGCCATCCTTTCACTGTCACCTCGTAAACTCGGGACAGTGTCGGGTCGTTCCTGGTTTCTCTTTCAATACTTGCATTGGTGACTGGTAAACACTCGATGATGGTCGAATGAAATAACTCAACAGGGTCAACTTTCATCGTCTCTTCTGCTTCAGGTAGTGGCAGGCGCGACAGCCCATCAGCATTGCCATGCTGCTTTGTACCTTTGAATTCTATTTGATATTGATGTGCCCCTAGGAAAAGGGACCATCTCTGGAGTCGCTGTGCTGTCATCACCGAAACACCCTTCTTAGGGTTAAAAATGGATACCAACGGCTGATGGTCTGTCAGAAGTGTGAATTTTTGGCCCTGCAGGTAATGATTAAACTTCTTCACTCCCCATACAAGGCTGAGAGCCTCCCTATCGATCTGCGCATAGTTGCGCTCAGCGGAGGTCAATGATCTGGATGCAAACGCGACTGGCCTTTCCGTGCCATTTGGCAACTTGTGTGAGAGTACTGCCCCAATACCATATGGAGAAGCATCACAAGCCAACCGAATAGGCAGTGTCGGGTTGAAGTGAGCCAACACTTCCTCTGAGGTGATCAATTCTTTGCTTTTGCGAAATGCCTTCTTACAGTTTTCGCTCCATTCCCATGGTACCCCCTTCTGTAAAAGAGCGTTCAGCGGGTGCAGTACCGTGGATAGATTCGGTAGAAACTTATGGTAATAGTTAATCAATCCCAGAAACGACCTCAACTGAGAGACATTATCCGGAGTGGGAGCCTTTACAACTGCCTCTATCTTGTCAGGAGACTTATGAAGCCCCTCCCGGTCAATGACATGACCACAGTACGAGATCCGCTTCTGAAAGAACTCACATTTCTGCCGATTAACTCTAAGTCCATACTCTTTCAGTCTGTTGAGCACCAGTTCCAAGTTTGCGAGGTGTTCTTCATCACCATCACCTGTAATCAGAATATCGTCCAGGTAACATTGTGTGCCTGGAATTCCCTGTAATACCTGCTCCATGGCCCTCTGCCAAATTGCCAGAGCCGATGCCACTCCAAAAACCAGCCTATTATACCGGTACAAACCTCTATGCGTGTTGATCGTGAGGTACTGGCGTGACTCTTCTTCAACCTCCATCTGCAAGTACGCCTGCGCCAGGTCTATCTTGGTGAAGTGTTTCCCGCCAGACAACGAAGCAAAAATATCCTCAATCCGCGGAAGCGGATACTGCACCGTGTGAAGCACCGGATTAACGGTGATCTTGAAATCTCCACAGATGCAAACCTTCCCTGGTTCTCCTGGCTTGTTGCTCGAAGGACGTTTCATAACGGGAACAATGGGCATAGCCCACTCACTCCAATCTACCTTAGACAGTACACCTGAACGTTCTAGCGCTTCCAGTTCCGCTTCTACAGTAGGCCGTATTGCATAGGGTACCGGTCTGGCTTTGAAAAATTTTGGTTGTGCATGTTCATCAATCTTGATGTTTGCCGTAATTCCTTTCAGTGTTCCCAGTCCTTGCTGGAACACCTCTTTAGCATCATCCAATATTTTGGACATTCGTTTAGGTTTGACATCTGTTTCCCCGGAATCTACCGTTAGTGATTTTAAGGAGTGCCAATCCATATTCATTTTCCTAATCCACTCCCGTCCCAGTAGTGGTGGACCTCCTTCAGGTAGCACATATAAGTCCATTACTTGGCTTTCTTCGCCCTTGTGGACCACTTTTACCTCTATCTTTCCGATGGGGTACACTCTTTGCCCCGTGTATGTTTTCAATATAATCTCCGTATCCCGTAGGGGAATATGTTGGAATAACCTTTTGTAATCTTTCTTATTCATGACCGTCAATGCCGATCCAGTGTCCAATTCCATCTTTACTTGGACTCCTGCTATCTGAAGAGTGACCCAAATTGTCTGGAGATCTGCATCCTTACCAACGTTGTGTACTCTTAAGCTACCCAGTTCATTACTGCTAGCATCTGAATCTGACTTCTGTTCGTTCGAACTGGTCTTTGTCACCTTGTGCACCTTTATGTATTTTCCTTGCGGTGACTTTTTGTTGCTGGTCTTCTTTCCTGACCGGCATACTTTAGCTATGTGGCCAAGCCTGCCACACGTTCTGCATTCTTGGTTTTTAAACCAACACTGGTTCTGATCGTGTGTTGTCTTTCCACAACGATAACATTTTACAGTACTCAAACCCAATTTATTTGTACTGAGTTCCGGTGACCGTAGCTGCATTACTGCCGTGCCTCTCGCTGCGGCTTCATGTGCTGCTGCCATAGTGACCGCTTTCTCAAGCGTCAGCTCATTCTCCTCGATCAGTCGCTTTTGCATATCTTCTTTTAATAATCCACACAAATTTATCTCTTAGCGCGTCTGTTAGTCCCGTTCCAAACTGACAGTACTTTGCTAGCTTACGCAATTTCATTAAATATTCAGCATTGCTTTCATCCTTCAGCTGCCTTCTGCTGTAAAATTTAAATCGTTCTGCTAGCATCAGCGGCGTGGGGTTTTGATGATTTTTCAGGACAGTAACAATTTCCTCGAACGTCTTATCCGCCGGTTCATCTGGTGATAAAAGGTGTTTCAATTGCTCGTATGTCTTCGCACCCATTAAGTTTAATAAAGTTAGTGCTTTCTCTGCATCTGGGATTTTATTTGCTTTACAATAATTTTGTATGTGTTCTACATACATGGCCCAATCTTCGATGTCGCTATCAAAGGTATTAATGTTCCCATGTTTAGGCATCGTTGCAATTTATTTTATCCCAAGATGGCGGCTTCCCGCTCTTGTCTTCGTCCTCCGCCTATAAAATGGCGGTTTTCCCGCGCTTGGCAGTCTTCACCCACTGGCTGCAATGGCGTTTGGCGTGCCGCTGCTGCTCCCCTTTCCCAGCGGTTAGTAGCTCCCCCGACGCTATCTCCGCTTCACCGCGGCTCCCTCGGGCATTCGCGCTTCCCCGATGTCGCGCCTCGCAGCCCTTCTTGCAGCCCGGTTATTAGCACCGGCTGCATTCGCCTTCACCGCGGCTCTCGCGCCTTCAGTTGCCCCAGACGCTGCGCCTTTTTGGCCCGAAAGCGGCCCGGCCCTTATCACCAGCCGCGATCGATCTCACCGCCCTTATTCCTCCGTCTTCCTCCCCCCGTCTGTACAGCCAACGCGGCCGACTTTCTGCTCGCGTCGCTGACCGGCTTACCCACCACCGAGGTAGAAAGAAGATAGCTGACTGCCGCTGATGGAGGCTTCGAGTTCAGGATGTCTTCTGCACTCCGGGTTCTCGATGCCTGCCGCGCGACGTGTCTTCCAGCAGGGTGATGAGGGTGGATGCCTCTCTTCGACGCCCGTTCTGTGGACGAAGCTGCCGTGGATATAAACTGCCACAGGGTAAGAATCGGACTCGTCGCCACTGTTAAGTCTGTGTGTTCCAGTTGTATTAAGATTAATTACTGACACAGACTACAAGAATAAAGTTCAACAGGTCTTTACTAGTTGGAGGTCAGGACTATACTAAATACAATATCACTACACAGTACTTATATACCGGTGGTCACCACCGGTATTACGTATACAGCAGCCAGAGAAAGTAGTACATCTCTTAAGGTGGAACAGGCTTAAGTTCTCTTAAGGTGGAACAGGTTACATACACCACACCCTGGAAGCCCCAATGAATGTGGTATCCAGTGCCATGATGGTAGCAGTCTGATCTTCCACTGCAGCACTCAGACCTTTGATGGAAGCTGTTTATGCTGCAATGGAAGCTGAGACATTGGTCATGACAAGTTGCATCATGGTGGGTTCCGCACGTGTGCTGATGGAGGTGACCACCCATTCCATGCTGGAAAGGATGGGCTCCAAGGTCTGCACAGAGTCCTGTGCCAAGTTGGTGCTGGACCCCTCCATGCTCCTTGACATTGAGCAAAGGCTTTCTGGTAACTTTCCAGTGCATCAATCATTTGGTTATGTACATCCGTCAGCCTTCTACTGTAACCTGGCCCATTGAAGTCCTCATCTGAGTCTGCTACAGCAGAACTAGTGTACGACCTCACCCTTGGTGATCTGACATCTGTGCTATCCTTTCCCTTTGCTCTGGCTCCTGCACACTTGTGCCCAATGTCTTAACACGTGCAGATCCCTCCTCTCTTTTAGCGTCTAAAATACACATTGTCAGTATCTCAGCTGGTGGCTGTGACTGTAAGATCGGGTGACGGTGTCTCTTCATCTTCACTGTCTTCTTCCAATTCCTCCACTGACTGGGAGGGCTCTATTTCTTGGGTACCTGAAATGAAAAAGGGACAAGGGTTGGGTTGTGGTGAGGGGAGTGTAGCTCCCAGCGTGTGTGAGCTGTGAGTTGTGGGTCCGAGGCTTGCAACAGTGTTAAGTGTGTGAGGGTGGTGTAAAACTTATGAATTTTAGGGTTGAGTACTGATTGATAGAGATTGGTGGTAAATGGATGTAGTGAATTGAACAGTGAATGAGGCTACTGGTGCAGTTGGTAGGATATGCCATTTGAAGATGAACACACAAGTTGCCAAGGCCAGTGAAAGATCATTAAACTTCTTCCTGCACTGCATCCATGTTCTTGGCACAACACTCCTGGCATTGACCTCCACCGCTACTTTTTCCTTACAGCCTCTGTCTGGAGGGCCTCCTGCCCCCGGTGTGGATACAGGTTGTCTCTGCCTCTTTCCGCCTCTTCCACCAAGACCTCCAGTGCAGTGTCTGAAAACCTTGGTGAACACTCTCTGCATGTTCAGCCATTCCTCAAAATATCACAGCACAGATTCAGTTCACAAAGGACTCTCACCACTTCTTGCAGCCACAATGTGCCTCCCCTTTAAGAGGTGCAGGCTGCCATTAAGTAGCGCCATCCACTCGCGATATTGGGCCCCCTGCTGATGCGTGCAGCCAATGAACAGCGTGAGTAGCGCTGGCTGCACGCAGCAATTATGTAAAGCAGCAGGCAGCATGAATTTACTGTGTTGCCTGCAACACAATAAATGGGCGCGAGTTAATCGTGTACCACAATCCCCACACCTGTTTTCAGGGATTAGCCAATTTCTCCCCCAAAATGTTTAACCATGAATAGAAAAAAGGCCAAACAAAAGTGTTGACTGAAATAAATGTAAAACAACAGTCCATGCTGAACCATATGACTAGAAGTTATACAGAACAACCCTACAGTTTTATTACTGGAATAGGAGTTCGCTAGCTAATTAAGAGGCTCCCAGTTCATATTTTAATTAGCTCTCTGCCCTTTTGTAACTGAAGCTTGAAGTTGCCATTGGAGCATGTTATCTGCATTATTAATGGATAGTCTCTATCACTATGGTAAGCTTATGGAGTGGTGTGAGTGAAAAGCTATTGTAGCTCTTTATAATGTAAACATAGAAAGATCAGACTATCATATGGAAGATAGATTGGTATTTTTAGTTATAATTCATCTATTATTCCCCTATTGAATCGCAACTGCTGCCACCCACCGCTATACCTTCAGTCAAGAGGAAGGGATGGATTAACTGACCGTTTCACAGTTGCATTCACTGCTCCCTTGTGATCAAATCACACAGTTCTGCAGGGAAGAATAGGCCCTGCTACTGTTGTTTTCTGCTCCCCCAACAAAGATGGACTATTGCATTAATGCAGAGTGAAAAATCTAGCAAACTGGTCCAAAGTTAGATGTTAATGTCCAGAATGCAACAGGTTAAATTTTCCACCCAGCCCTTGCCAATGTTTGGGCGGGATCTGGGGTGGGTGCGGGCAGAAACTTTCTTGGGAATGTGGCAAAGCACATTCCTGCCCCACCCCCATTTCTTGGTGGGCAAGCCCATGCAAATTAAATTAAATGAGGGACATATTCCCTGTATTTCCCACTGTTTGCTCCAATTGAACACTGATGGTTGGGACAGCCTATTCGGCCCGGATCTTTAGCATTGTGAGGTCAGTGAAAGAGGTTCCAGCAAAGATGGGCCTATGCTTCTACTCTGAGTGTAACCACGCACAACCTCTATCAACAGCAGAAAGAATTTTTAATATTATTTTGCAGGAAACTCGGTGGCTGTCTCTTTGTCCTTTTTTGGCAGATTTGGGGGGCCTGCTGTAGCAAGTCTCTGACTCCAGTCTGATCTGACTCCCGACTGGAGGGTGGAGGGCCTAACACGACATTCAAATGAGCCCATGGCCAGAATACCTGGCTTCGGGTCACGGAGGCATTTCCAGGGCAGGTAGATGTCCGGTCCCATCAGAGATGTGTCCCTGTTGGAAAATTCAAGCCACAGTGTCCAAAACCTCGAGGGTTGGTTACACTATTCACATAGTACACAGAAATGAACTCCCACATATTTCAAATCTCAGGATTTGGAAACCGTGTAACCGGTAACTGAACTTGAATGACAATCAAAACTAACTCTTACCTTTTATTGTAATTTCCCAGGTTAGTCATTACAAAGTATCATAGTTAAACGTAGTTACACATGAGTATTTACATTTTCTGAAGTTCAGATTCAGAAAATTCCCTCCACACTCACATTTCTGAATCTAAATGCTGCACTGGAAACAACTTGTTGCTGTACCCAGTAGATTGTTGGGGACATTCTTTGCGAGCCACCAATGGAACAGGTATCTCGGGCATAATCCTCTCAAGTCTGTCAAACATGTGCATGCCTCTTGAAGTTGACATGGAAATGGTGGCTTTGGAGCTATAGCCAGTGGATTACCTTGGAAATTGGATTGATCAGATGAATCCAATATCACAATAACAAAGAGCAAAATATAAACCTCCCCCATTATTACCTTATGAGTTCATTAAGATGGATCAATTAATTTGGTGGCTTACCACCAATATGCCATCAAATAAATACAGAATGGATAAAAATGACTGAAATAACTCACTTTCTGAGGTAGCCATGATCATTTCTCTACTATTCTATTAAATTCCAGCTGGTGAGGAGTCCATTGCTCAGTTTACTGCTCTTTTAACTTCAGAAGACTGACAGAGAAACAAACCCAAATGAAGAATGCTACAAAAACCATAACATGCGTGATAAATCTCAAAACAGAATCAATACTATTTGTTTCTTTGCTATTTATTGTTGTTGTTTTATTCTCTAGGGTGAAGTAGGACCGAGAGGACCTCCAGGAGTCATGGGACAAGCAGTAAGCACTTTTGATTCATTATATCAGTATTCCAATTGGTGATGGAAGGGACCACGTTTTTTGCTTCAGTTGTCACAAATTCATTAATGTGAACTGAAGTTAAAATAGATCTGTTTGAAAATATTGGATAATGCTGAAATAAGAGAGAGTAATATATTCTGATATGTATTTAAACTGATCATTTCATTTTACTCTGCAACATATAAAAAAGATGTAAAAAGGTCAGTTGATCCAACTTGCCTCACTGAAATTCTTTCCTGAAGACAATCTAAACATCTTTCATCTTTTCTCTTGCCCAATCTAATATACCTGTACTGACCACTGAATCACAAATTCATTTTTAAATTGTGTAATTGGGTCAGCATTCCCTATACAAAGTAATCGTCTTTTCTATAAAGCAACAACTTTAAGTTCAAAGTTATGTGTACCTTCTTTAGTTCATTTTCCCTTGTTTGTTTATTCTGCTTTTGCACAAAATGTCTGCCAATATCTATTGTGTTGATTTCCTTTACTTGTATCATGTCTCCCATCATTTCTGGTTCTTTTTTCTTCAATGTGAACAGTCCTAAATTCTTTAGAGTCTCTTCATAGCTCACTGATATAAACACTGGAACTTTTTTTTCCCTGTCATTTTGTATCTCTTCCCACAGTTTCAGCATTTTCAGAGTGAGGAAGGTGAAGGGGGTGAATTTCTGCAGGTGTTATCTTGTTCTTCTGCTGTACCTTTTCCAGAAGAACTGGGAAAACAGCTTAAACGCCAAAGTTGGAATGGACGATTAGGATAACCCCTGTGGAAATTCACCCACATAGTCTCACTAATGCTTTTTGGAGTGTTGCAGTAATTTTCAGGACTTGTTATGTGACTGTTTATATACTTCACCATTTTAATTGCCTTTGCAACTGCTGCTTTATATTGTGGTAACGTTCCTGATGTTGGGTGAACTAATACACCTGCATCTTTTTCTTTACTCATCTTATTTAGCAGTATGCTCTTAATATTGTAATCGCATTTGCTATTTTTCTTAGCAATATATTGCATTTTACAAGATTTATAGCACAACTGCCATATATTTGAAGATACATTTTATTCTATTCCCCCGACCATTGTTGGCATCATCTGCCAACTTTGAAATTCTACTTTTAATGTGTTTCTGGACGTCGCTTTACCAAAGATTAGGAACAAGTGTGTGATTAATAAGGATGATTGATGCGGTGTCCCATTGCGATTGGAGAGGGGGGGCTGGGAAGGGTTTGGATGCTGGGGTGTGGGGGTGGGTGTTAGAATGTGCTGTGGCAAGACATCATCCTGAGAAAAAGAGATAGCAAGTCGTCATGGCCAGGAAATTCCTTGGAGCTGCTCCCGCTCTGCTGATGTTACGTCACCAGAAGTGCGGCAAAAACCCCGTTTACACATGCACTTCCAGTGAAGTATTGTCAGCAGAGCGGGAGCAGCTCTGAGGAATTTCTTGGCCAAAATATATTTTCTTACTAAGAGTAAATAGCCAAATGGACCAATGTACAAGAAGTTCTAATTTTTGACTATTCTTCTCACTGTTTCACTAAATCATTCTTAAGTTAGTTGCTTTTATTATTTAATTGTTTAGAATTTAGAACAATATAAATTTGTGCCCCGCCCTCCCCCCCACTTCATCACAACGTAAGTAAGCTTTTTGCAAGTACCGAACTTGACCTCGGCTGACGCCAGCTGCATTCAGTTATTTTAAACATGTTGGGCGAGTTGGGGTGGACGATCACCAAGGCATTGGTGTTGGCTCCAGAACAGGAAGTGAAGTGGTGCCTGTAGCAGCATATATTCCTGGTAAATTTTTTGGCCTGCTGGTTGCTGCCAGATACAGCAGCCAAATGGCCTCCACTCCTGCAGTGCAACTCACCTGCGCTGCAAAATTTAAAAAAAGACAATTGGTAGTTGCTGACTGCCCCTTTACAGGGCCTCCAATCTGAAGGAACAGCCCCGCAACCTCTAAAGCCCAGTTACCACGGGGCATCATTTTTACAGTTCGTTGCCTGGCAGAATCCCCAGAAAGTGAAATTAGAGGTGTTACTTGCGTATTATTGAAATGCTCCTTCCTATTTTAACTGGAAGCTTCCCATTCATCCCAGGTAAGTCTGAGGGAATGCATGTCAAGTGCGCACAAGCATTTCAGGACTCCAATCCTGTTTACTCTCTCTAATGTCCTGGGAACTGGTGTACAGGGAGCATTAGGCACAGGAATCTAGGCCACCGGAAATTTCAAGACTGGGCAATATTCATACAAATTATGCAGGATTCAGCCTGATTAATGCAAGCAATCTTCTTGGAAGTATTACAATAATTTGGGCCTGATCCAATTGTTTGAATTCAAGGTGGATCCAGACAGGCTCTCTCATGTTGACTGTCAGCTCTGGAAATACATTTAATACAAAAATGCTAAAGAATGTCACTAGCTGATTTTAACTGGCCAGGGGCTTACCCTTTTTAAGTAATATAAATGTATGTAGGAACTTGGATAATCACAACAATTGCAGCCAGCATTGAAAATTCATACAAGACAGTTCCAGAATAATGGAAATATTCTGAATTTGTATCTGGTAACGTTCAGAGTGTGAACTTTATTTTCAATACAGGGAATGAAAGTGAATCAACAGCAAAGATTCAGATTGAGAAATCTAGGCGAAGGGCCGAGGCCTAGAGTGTAGAACACCAACAAGGTTGAAAAGAGTAGGCGAGAAGTCATGAAGTCAGACTTGCATTTTAAAAACCTACATATTGTAGGGAAAGAAAGACGGAAAAGATAGGTTTTCTGCAGTTTTGAGTTCTGAGAAAAAACAATTTAAAGTTAGAGACTCTTGATTTCAACACAATGAGAATGTAGGGTGGCGGAATAGCGTGTAAAATGGTATATTTGGAGCTTAAGGAACAAGAGAGAAAAGTTAATTGGATAGATTTTAACTCCCCCCCCCGCCCCCCCCAACTTGGAGGAGATGGTGTAGGCAGGTGGGTTAAGATGGAAAGGGGATGTCATGCTGCATTCCCATCATGTTCCTGTTCCCCCCACCCCACCACCTTAACTCAGGCAAGGGAGGGAGACTGAAAAGATAGATTTCCTGCACTCTCCTGGCAGGCAGGGCCTACTTTACACTGAAAATTGTGGCCCGTTGCCACATTTTAACTTCTGGATTCGGGAGGCCCGCAGCAGAACCATGGTGGGAGTCATGGAGTGGCCAGAAGAGGCCACAGTAAGATCCAAAAAAATATCATTTTTCTGTTGAATCCTTGTGGAGGAGCAGGAGTCCACCCTGAAGCCCCGGAAGTAGTCCTTGAGCCACCCCAGGTCCGGCCTTGCCTATCCCTACCAGAGCCGGCAGTGCTAATTTCATGCCAGGGAGTGTTCCCTTGGGTCCCTGGTGTCCTCAGGCTCCCAACATGATTTTAGCTCTCACTTGCCAGCCTTGATGTCACTCCCACCGATTTTGGGCGGGAGACTGGCCCAGGTTATTTAAATGAGGCCTGGGTATTAAAATTGCCTCACCGCACTCAGCATACCAGCCTCCACTGATACGCCCAGTCCCAGTCCAGCCTAAGAAATGGGAAATCCTGGTAAAGGGTATTCCTCTTCACACAAAGAGTAGTGAAAATCTGGAACTCTCTTCCTCAAAAAGCTGTTGAGGCTGGGTCAATTGAAAATTTAAAAAGTGAAATTTTGTTAAGTAAATGTATTAAGGGATATGGAACCAAGGCGGATACATGGAGTTGAGATTCAGATCAGCCATGATCTAATTGGATGGCGGAACAAACTTGAGGGGCTGAATGGCCTACTCCTGTTCTATAAAACCTTCCTATGAGTCTGGCAAATTGTTATCATGTGCTTTGTAATGGATGGACAGAGGTTCTGTGTCTTAAAAAACAATCAGGAAACTTCCAGAAATGACAGAACCCCTGCACAACTGGGTCTGTGCAATTTCCTGGAGGTTCAGCTGGTCTCCTGCCAGTGATGGTAGGAGACCAGAGTAGAGAATGTTAAGGAGTGATCTAATAAACGTTTTCAGAACTAGGAACAGTTTTGAGATGGTAAATAGCGAAAGATTGTTTCCACTGGTTGGCGAATTGGTAACAAAGTAGCGTAGATTTAGAATCGTCACAAAGAATAAATGGGAGAAACCAGAAGATTGTTTTTACACAGAGGGTTTTCACACATGGCTAAATGGGGGTACAGACTGTAACATATTTAAATGGAATTGGGTAAATATTTGAAAAGAAAGGAGGATAGAGGAAAATGGCACGAAAATAGGATTTGAGTAGAAAGCTTCAGTTGAAGTACTGTCACTGGCAGGGGCGTAATGGCCTCCTTCTGTGCTGCAAATTTCATATTATGATTGTATGACTGTTGAATTTTATTCCCTCATGTTACATTCTGATTTGAGTATAGCCATGTTCAGTAATTCTTACATACATGTCAACCTTGTCTTTAAATGTGCTTTTTTTTTGCTCCTGTACAATTAGGGCCCTAAAGGACAGTCTGGCTCTTCTGGAGAGCCTGGTGACTTGGGACCAATGGTAAGCCTTTAAATGTTATCATTAAAATCTGCATTATACACTACAGGGACCTTTGAAACCACTGACATGACAACTAACCAAAATGATATTACTTCGAGTACTTCAGATTCCTTTTTAAGTGCACCCAGCTGTCTTCCAATAGAGCGGATAACACTTTCTTTTCCTTCAATATTGTAGGGTGGAATTGGTAACCGTGGTCCTGAGGGGTCACTTGGAAAGCCTGGTGAAGACGTGAGTAGATATTTGTTTTAAATGTATTTTTTAAGTTCCTTAAACAATACCGATGAACAGTCTTTACCAATAAATGCTTGCTCACAAAAAAGAAAAATTCCACAGAAGGAACCAACCTCTTTGTTCTAGCTTGTGTACCATTCCTGAGACGCAATGAGCAATTCATACCTTTTCATAGCTGATGTGAACAAGGCTGAAAAAGCTAGAAATATAAAATGAAGTATATTAAAGAGAAAAAAGACACAAAGCAGCAAAGTAAAAGCCTAGCAGCCAGTAGGCACTGCTAAACAAAAAAGGTTTGTGGTACTCTCAATCACCCTTCCTAATGGACATTTGACGTACACTAATGTGAATTTTATTTTTGAAGCAGCTTACATTGATGTACCTTGTTTGCAGACTATCAGAATTGAAAACACAGAGGGTGAATTTCCACAGGGATTCGCCTGATTGTCCAACATAACTTTGGCGGAGGAGCCACGGAAACCCTGGGAAAATGGAGTAAATGCAGTCCACGCTATTTCTCCCAGGTTTCCGCGTCTCTTCCACTCAGGCGACGGTGGATGATTGTGAGGTTCCCCCCCACATGAAAATTCAGCTTCATTGCATATATGACGAGTCACTGGAAGATTAGATTGGAGGGCTGGATTGGCTCCAAGCACAATTCAAATTATAATGCAAATAAAATCAGTGAAGTCCCCCCACCCCCTCCCCCTGCCTCACCCTATTAAATACACCTAACTGATGATTGTATTCATCCATAGACTGAATTTCTTTTCTTTCCATAGGGTGAGTTTGGAAAGTCAGGACGCGCTGGTGAACAGGGATTCCGAGGGCAGCAGGTAAAGTGGCTTATCACTGAACTTGATTCAAAAAGTGATAATACTACATGATCACTGATACTACACGATCACTGAGATCTGATAACTACAAAATAATTTCAATTAAATGCCGGATATTTATTAGATTTAACCAGAAAAAAGTCTTGATGACTTTGAATTTAATAGAGCTTGTCAATGGGGTTCATTTCTCTTCTTTATAAAAAAGGGGGAGAAATTCCTTACCTTAGGGCCACCCGTTAGCGCGACATAATGTCAAGAAAGCGGCAGCCGCTGCTCATCCGCCAGCTGATGGCGGGTCCCGTGGTGTCCTCCATTTTTGAAGTCCCGGTAGCGCTGCTGTTCTGAAGTATTGCCACCAAAACAAATGGCGGAGTAGTGATGTCAGTCGGTGACAACGCCGACTTAATGTCACCACGGCGAACTTCGACCCTAGCGCTGAGTTCAGCGCGGAGTTCTAAGCACGCCAGGTAAACCTAGTGTGCAAGCAGAGTGACAGTGGCGCTGTCAGCACCTCTTAAAGGGACACACACATCTTTCAGGTAAGTTTGCATTTAAACTTTTGGACTGCGTTTTTTTGATTTATTGAAGTAGTGGCTTGCTGCAATAGGTGTTAAAAGTTTTTAAGTGGGTAGGGAGTGCTGCTGGATGCTTGCAAGGCCTCGGATGGTAAAGGAAGGTCTCCGAGAAAACAGAAAAAGCTGCAAATACTCAGGTCAGGCACATCTGTGGAGTTTACGTCTCAGGTCAAGATGCTGCCTGACCAGCTGAGTATTTCTAGCATTTTATGCTGTAATTTCAGATTTGCAGCATCTGCTCGCAGAGAGAAGAGGAAGACACAAAAGAGGAAGAAGCCAAAGAGGAGGAAGCAGAAGGAAGGAAGCAACCGATACAGCCCCTTTTTAGCCAGGATGTCAGGGATAGAATCATCCGCCTGCGATCCCAGTGACCACAACCCCAATTCCCCTTTCAACATTAGTCCCACACCTAACCTTCCCTCGGTTACTGACCATCACATCATCCTCTTGACCACAATGCTGAACTAAAAGCCACCACAAAGCAAACTTTCCAATCCAACTTTATACATCTATCCATCTAACATGACATCAAGAAATCAACTCATCACCCTTATGCATTTTCTTAATGACTGTCGTGTGTGTACCTTTGCCTATCCTACTCATGTCACGCAGTGCTACCCCAGTGGCTACAGCATGGCTGGTGGAAGGCTGCTGACTTTCAGTGGAGAACACTGCAAATGGCCTTGCTGGTCAACCTGGAGGAGCTGGTGGCTGGGAGTGTGAAATCAATCTTCTTCTACTCCTTCTCCTTCTCCTCTTTGTCCTTCTCCTCCTCCAACCACTGGCTGGGCAGGCTGCATTTCTTGGGTATGTG
Organism: Somniosus microcephalus; assembly: GCF_052327205.1. Lineage (NCBI taxonomy): Eukaryota > Metazoa > Chordata > Chondrichthyes > Squaliformes > Somniosidae > Somniosus > Somniosus microcephalus. The sequence continues at coordinate 227,675,575 of NC_140990.1, forward strand.
AAATGAGGAAGGCACAAGGATGGAGTTGTGTTGAAGGGAGGGCGGGAAAGCAAGTGGTGCATGAAAGTAGGAGGATAATGTTTGAGGATACCAGCATCTTGTATCCTTTCAGCCCCGCCGCTGGCCAAGGGCTCAGCCATGTCCCTGCCAATGGCTTGCACCGTCTCCTCCAAGAGGGTGAAGTGAGGCAGATTGTTTGTGGTTGACTGATTGGGGGGGGGCGGTAATCATGCATTGAGCAGTGTGTAAGGCTAGTGAAGCAGTTGGTAGGAGACAGCTTTTGAAGATGCATTCACTGACCTTGTCCAGTGGTCTGAGATCATGAAGCTTCTTTTGGGCACTGGAGCCAGGTGGTGAGGGCGACACTGCTGGCAGTGACAGCCTCGGTGATGTAGTCCCACATCCTTCTTCCTGGCCCCTGTGGTAGAGGACCTCTCTTGCAATGTTGAACCCCTGCACAAAACTGGAGTGCTGCATGTGAAACGCTGGGTGCCCCGTCCCTGGCTTGCTGAGCCATTTATGTTAGTGCTGAAGCACTGTTTCCATTTTTTGAGGTTAGGCAGGGAATTCAGCTTTAAGAGCTGAAGACTCCCATTTGGGACGACTTTTTAATTTTTTTTTTTTGAAAGGCAGTAAGGGCTGAAAACAGCATTTTTTCACTGCATTTTAATTTTAATTAGTTCTGATTACATTGCCCCTTTAATTCATAGCCCTTTTAATTGCCCACAATTCCTTGCAAACACCATAGCCTCACTCCCAGAGGCTGTAAGAAGATGCAACGCCACTCCTGGATGGGAACTTCGGGTCGGATGCCTCCACCAGGAGAGCAGGTTTCTGTCGATGTCCAATTTCTAGGCCATAATCTCTAAAAGAAGAAAAACAACTAGAAGATATGTGGCCTACATAAGGAATTTGTTCTGATACAAGGATGCATTGAAATGATATCTCCACTCTTACATGTTGATGCCAGTAATATCTGCAGTCATGCAATAATCACAACATATGTATTTCATGAGGTTGAAAAGATAGCTCAGCAGAGTTGTGCCTTGACTCTGGATTAACCCTGCAACTTTGACAGAAAGTTTTTTAGCAATGTTAAAGTCATAGGGGGAGATTGTTACTGTCTGGGGTGGGTAGAAAGACCTGATAGAGCCGTGAAAATCATGAGAAAAACTTACAATTCCATTTCTGCTCACGATCTGACCGGCGCCAACTGATAGGGGCCTACCATGGGCCAACCATAGGGGCCTCTCTCAATCCTATAAATATGCAAATAGGGGTCTTTGGGAGATATATAGACCAAAAACGCTAAGTTTAAAATTGCTTTCTTGGGGTCAGGAGCAATGTTCCCTCTAATTTTTTCTATACTGAGTGGGCTACGAACTCCTTTGAGCGCGACCTTTTAGTCCGTGGGCAAAGTTTGCAAAAACAACAACTATTTTTACAACAACAACATTTACAACAACGACAGCAACAGTAACCACTTAAAAGCATATATAGAGTAAATGCCATATTGCCACCCTACCGTCTCAAATCATGAGACAATCAGGCAAGGTTCTATACAGGTTTAACATAACTTCTCTGCTTTTGAATTCTATTCCTCTAAAAATGAACTCCAATGCTTTATTTGCACTTTTATGGCTTTTTTAACCTGCATTGCTACTTTTATTGATTTGTGAATCTATACTCCTAGATCCTTTTGCACCTCTACCCCATTTAGACTCTGATTTTCCAAGGAATATGTGGCTTCCTTATTCCTCCTACCAAAATGTATCACCTCACACTTATCTATATTTAAATTCATTTGTCATTTACATGCCCATTCTGCAAGTTTGTTTACGGTAGAATTAATTAAAAGCTTTTAGTTCATCATCTGCAAACTCTATTTTAAAAATAAAATTACTTGTCAGAAATGACTGGGATATAAATGAACTGCATGATAATGCGTTAACACTTCAGAAACGTCACTCAGTTACACGGTTATTCATCGACAAACAATCCAAAAGCCCAAGGTGAGCTGAAAGAGGCATATCTATTCATGCAATTAGTATTGGTGGCAAAAACAGGAAGGCAGATTATCTGAATGGCAATAGATTGGGAGAAGGGGAAGTGCAACGAGACCTGGGTGTCCTTGTGCACTAGTCGCTGAAAGTAAGCATGCAGGTGCAGCAGGCAGTTAAGAAGGCAAATGGTATGTTGGCCTTCGTAGCGAGAGGAACGAGTACAGGAATAAATATGTCTTGCTGCAGTTGTACAGGGCCTTGGTGAGACCACATCTTGAGTATTGCATGCAGTTTTGGTTGCCTCATCTGAGGAAGGATGTTCTTGCCATGGAGGGAGTGCAGCGAAGATTCACCAGACTGATATCTGGGATGGCAGGATTGATGTATGAGGAGAGATTGGGTCGATTGGGCTTATACTCACTGGAGTTTAGAAGAATGAGAGGGGATCTCATTGAAACTTATAAAATTCTAACCGGACTAGACAGACTTGATGCAGGAAGGATGTTCCCGATGGCCGGGGAGTCCAGAACCAGGGGTCACAGTCTAAGGATAAGGGATAAGCCATTTAGGACAGAGATGAGGAGGAATTTCTTCACCCAAAGAGTGGTGAATCTGTGGAATTCTCTACCACAGAAGACAGTTGAGGCCAATTCATTAAATATATTTAAGAAGGAGTTAGATATATTTCTTAAGGCTAAAGGGATCAAGGGATATGGGGAGAAGGCAGGGACAGGGTACTGAATTTGGATGATCAGCCATGATCTCATTGAATGGCGGAGCAGGCTTGAGGGGCCGAATGGCCTACTCCTGCTCCTATCTTCTATGTTTCTATGTATTAATTTTAAAGTTTTCAACGTATTAGCCCATCCCGCATGTCACTATAGCAACAGCAATTTCCTATGGCGCTGACGTGCTGTACGTCCACATAAGTAATTAGAATATTAATCACAATGCAACCAGACAACCAACAAATATAAAGGGCTGTAGTTTGCAGTATTAAAAAGAACTGAACAAAAACAGGTATCCATATTTTCAACTTCAATCACTTCCATTAATAAATGTTGTCTTGAACCAGCACACCCCATATGTAACAAGTCAGAAATCCAGCACATATTCACAAGTGCAGAAAAACACATACACACTTTATGACACCGAAAACAAAAAGCAGGAAAAGCTATGATTTAACAGAAATAAACATTCATCTTTCTTCCTGGACAGCAGAACCAATTAGACTGACTTGGAAATGTCTACTAATATGGTGACGTAAAGATGTTAATTTATGAATTTTGCTTCTAATGTTTTTCTCTCATTCTCCACAATATTAATCCCAGCTCTTATCACAAAAAGTGTCAAATTATTTTAGGTACTTCACAATTAAATAGCAGGAAACACACTTCATTGTACTCTCAATTTTTAATCTCCTACTTCAAACATTTATATCAAATCGAAATTGTACATTATTGGTTTAATCAAGTGTTTTCTATGTCTTTCTCAATAAACAAATAATGGTTTCTTCTAAAGTAGCTTCCTGCAATTTTTATACCTCATTACATAACTTTTGTTTTGATTAACACTCTACTAAACGTTTAAGAGGAAATCTATATTTATATTATTCCTGGGACTTGTTAGGACTATATAGAACAGACAAAATAAAATAGTTTGTGTTTTTCCTCTTTTTTGGTTCTCTTCCTAAATGTCTTAATGTTTTTAAAAAGCCAATAAAATGTAATATGCAACTCCTACAAATCCTCCCCGCCCTGCCTTCCTCAACAGCATGGTTGCACGTTTGTGTAAAGCTACTCACTTCACTCAATCGATCAAAATCAAATATTGAGAAATTTCAATTTTAAGATGTTTTAAGTATTTCAGAGCCTCTTTAAAAGTGTTTGGACTTCAAGACCTGGTAGAAACTTGTTTAGACGAGGGGAAAATTGATTTTGCTTGTTTCTTCCAAAATCATATTCGAAATTTAGGGGGGGCGAAAAAAAGTGTTTTTAACATTCATTTTTTGTGAAATGTTCATTAAAAATCTTTAAATTCTTTCAAGTCTCATTGCAGCTTTGACGGAAGAAGTTGCTCCAAGTTTCTCTTCCCCTCTTCAACGCTGTTGTTAAACATACAACAAAAAAATAAATTAAATAAACTCTGATTCCAAATGGAGCTCATAAAAAAGTGAATAAAGTGGTTAAACTTCCTAAGAAGGTGGTGAGGTCATCTATCCCCAGCCTTGGCAAGGAGTTGGGATCAGTTTGGAGAAGTTATTTCCTCTTTTTATGCTGCCGTTCCCTCCGTCTCTCACAGACTCCGAGGTACAAACGGGGGTACAAACAATTTCCCCTCTTTCAGAACATGATTTAAATAACCCTGATAAACTATTTCAAAAAGGGGGAACACCTGGAAAGATTTAACTGGAACTTACAGCAGGATATTAAACATCACTTTCCTGTATTTTTTTCTGACTTAAAACAATTCCCAGGGTTCTGTATGTTCGCAAATGCTGTTCCAATTCGGATCGGCTCTGAGGTCCCAAATGACTCTCTGTGAGGATTCCCGGGCCAGTGTACTGGGCCCTTCCCCCTGCTCCAGCTCACTGCGCGATCTTTGAATTTAAGTGCGCGGGACCTTGCAGAACGCTGTGCAGCGCGCACCTTATGGGGAACAGTGCCTACAACCCTCCGAGCTCTCTGCGCTCCTCCAATTCGGGCCTCTTGCGCATTTCTGATTTTAATCACTCCACCATTGATGGCTGTGCCTTCAGCGAGCCACACACACTCTACCATCCAATACAAGACGTTGCCCCCAGGCAGCCTGAATTCTTCAGCAGACGGATGTGCTAATTAGGTTGGCCTGTAGAAAGTGAGGTGCCTCAACATTTCTGAAAATATAAACCTGATGCCAGAATTCTGATTTTCAAAAGTAATCTCCAGTTTTCCTCACTTTTTATGCTATTATGGTTTGTAATTAACTTTCATCAGCAACAAGACTAAAACCATGAATCCACCCCTGGTGCAATATTGGTTTTAGTAAAAAGTAGCTAACAAAAGTAAGCTACACTTGTGTTAATCACTTCTTCCCTCTGCTAAAATGCTTCCTCGCTTCACCTTATGATTGAACACCTGATCTTACAAACCCATCTGCAGTAGGATCATTTTATTTTAAAAAGCGGGTTCACGTACAGCTCAAAATTTGCACAAACTCGTTTCTCCTTTCCTCTCCTAAAACATGTCACTGCCGTCTGACAGCAACAAAGTACTTTCTTACTCACCTGTTGCAGGTATAACTCAGCAACTCACTCACTTATATAGGTTTAATAAAATGAGGTACAATGTGGTTTATCTACCAATTTCTCCCACCGATTTTTAAAATTTCATCCAGCCCCATAGAAGTGGCTGGCTGCACTGAGCTGGCCAGCTTCGGTTTGTCTCGCTCCGAATTGCCCCGATCCAATTTGTCCCACTCCGATTTGCCCCGCGGGGCCAACGGAGTTTCTGTAACACAGGCCCCCGGAACCGTGGCGCCAAAGGAGAAGGAAGGGAACACGCTACCCTCATCACCATGGGAACCGGCTGAGCAGTTTCGGGGCCAGGGATCTCCAAGGCCATTTCCGCTACCTCCAAAGTGATCCCACCACCAAACGTATCTTCCCCTCCCCTCCCCTTTCAGCATTCTTTAGGGACCGCTCCCTCTGAGACACCCTAGTCCACTCCTCTATCACCCCAAACACCCCTTCGCCTGGCACCTTCCCGTGCAAGCGCAGGAGACGTAACACCTGCCCCTATACCTCCCCCCTTCCCACTGTCCAGGGTCCCAAACACCCCTTCCAGGTGAAACAGCGATTTACTTGTACTTCTTGCAATCTAGTATGCTGTATTCGCTGCTCACGATGCGGTCTCCTCGATATTGGGGAGACCAAACGCAGATTGGGTGATCGCTTTGCGGATCACCTCCGTTCAGTCCGTGAGGGTGGCCCCGAGCTTCCGGTCGCCTGTCATTTTAATTAACAGCTCCATTCCCACTCGGACCTCACCGTCCTTGGCCTCTTGTATTGTTCCACGGAAGCTCAACGTAAACTCGAGGAACAGCACCTCATCTTCCAATTAGGCACTTTGCAGCCTTCTGGACTCAATATCGAGTTCAACAATTTCAGATCATAACCTCGGTCCCTATTACTTTTTTACTTATAATTTTTTCCACCCCTTTGTTTTGGGTCTTCCTTTCCCCCCCCCTTTCCTTTCCCCCTCTTTCCTTTCCCCCCTCTTTCCTTTTCCCCCCTCTTTCCTTTCCCCCCCTTTCCTTTCCTTTCCCCCCCTCTTTCCTTTCCCCCCCTCTTTCCTTTCCCCCCCTCTTCCCTTTCCCCCCCCCTCTTCCCTTTCCCCCCTTTCCTTCCCCCCTTTCCTTCCCCCCCTTTCCTTCCCCCCTTTCCTTTCCCTCCCTTTCCTTTCCCCCTTTCCTTTCCTTTCCCCCTCCCTTTCCTCCCCCCTTTCCTTCCCCCCCCTTTCCTTCCCCCCTTTCCTTTCCCCCCTTTCCCTTCCCCCCCTTTCCTTTCCCCCCCCTTTCCTTTCCCCCCCTTTCCATTTGTTTCTCTCCCCCACCTGGCAGCTATCTCTTATCCTGCCAGTACACTTCACACCTAATCTCAGCTGTCTTTTGTCTTCACTGGCCTATTACCATCTCGCCTGGTTTCGAATACCTTTTATTGTCTCTTTTACTTCTTTTGTTCATCGCAGTCCTGCCTTCGCTCTATTTTATTTTCATTCCAGTTTTGAAGAAGGGTTTCGACCAGAAACATCAACTCAAATTTCTCTCCACGGATGTTGCCTGACCTGCTGAGTTTTTCCAGCATTTTCTGTTGTTATTTCAGATTTCCAGCATCTGCAGTATTTTGCTATCGAACTAAGTTGATCCGGCGCCAATTAATTAGGGTCCAAACCTGTGCGGTGAGTTAGGATTTCCAATCCAACACCTTTACCACTCGGCCACCACAGCTGCTGGAGTCGGCTGAGCTCAGCTTCTGCCTGCAGCACATGGAACTTCCCAGAGAGCGACACAACCGACAGGTCACCCAGTCCCTCATCATGTGGCTGCTGCCCCAACCCTTTTGTTAATTTCCAATTGGGTTCGGATCTGAGGTCACAAGACTCGCAAACGACTCTGTCTGCATTCCGGGCCATTGTGTATTGGGCCCCACCCCCGCTCCAGATGTCTGGTTGTTCCGCTCTCCGCGCGACCTCTCAACTGAAGTTCACGGGAGCTCTGCGATCACTGCGCGGCCGCACACCTTCGAGGGAACAGTGGCCAGGAGGAGCAGGAGTGTTTCGCTGAGCACCACAAAAATAATGTGGGCCGCTGCCGCCCTGGACTCCACACCTCCGTCATCGCCCCACCTCCCCCGACTTAACCAGGTCGGCCTCAAGATTGCCTGTTATTGCACCAACCCACAGCCAGTGAGCACCAGCGGGGGAACCCATTTGGTGCCAGCAGACTGCCAGCAGCATGGTACTGAGGCTCGGCCCTCAAAATGGACTTGGCCTCCTGCCAGCACTATCGGTGGTCTGCCAGTCAACTCTCTGATTAAATCTACCTCACAGGATAAATGCACTCTTAGACACATTGTCGGAGCTTATAACCTCCATTAATTGAGCTTACTGCATTATCTGGTGAGAATAAAATTCTCCCAACTACTGGTATGGGACAAGTATTACAACCCAGCTTAGCCAACTTGTAACTTCCTTGACAGAATAATTATTGTATTTCAAGATTCACCTACATTGATTACAATATCTTCTTTGTAACCTTTTCAAAGAGCTACAGGTATCTTGAACAGAGCTAACATTTCCTTGCCCAGTTAATTAGATCTACTTATGGATGACTAAACAAAAGATATGTGAGCTAGCGTAATTCAATAATAGAAATTTCTCTGGCATTAATCAAACCTGATCCAGCCTTGGTGCAATGGTAGCACACTCATCTCTGAGTCAGAAGGTTGTGGATTCAAGCCCCACTCCTGAGACTTGAACACATAATCTAGGCTGACACTGCAGTACTGAGGGCGTACTGTACTGTTGGAGGTGCCATTTCTTAGATGAAACATTGAACTACGGCCCCTCTCAGGCAGATATAAAAGATCCCATGACATCACCTGTTGTCCTGGGCAATATTTATCCTTCAGTCAACATCACTAAAACAGATTATTTGTTCATTTATCTCATTGCTGTCTGCGTGACTTTGCTGAGCACAAATTAGCTGCAAATTTCCCTACATTACAACAGGGACTATACTACAAAAGTAATTCATTGGCTGTGAAGCACTTTGGTCATGAAAATTGCCATATAAATGCAAGTTCTTTCTTTCCAAGGTAGACATGAGCCCAGACTATATCATCAATACTGTCATTTCTCTTTCTTGAACATTCAAGATAAATAAACAAACTGAGCGACCCGGCTAAGTGAGCAGTAAGTGTATTCTGGGATATTAATATGTTGCTATGTTTTCAGGGTCCTCGAGGTTTCCCAGGTGCCCCTGGTTTGCCTGGTATCAAGGGTTTGAGGGTAAGTAAGCATAAAACAAACTCAATTTTAGTCACATTACATTAATACATCTATTGGTGTGGCTAATAAGCAGTGTTTTGATGTGTTACAATAGGTTAACTTAAATGTCTATTACGTAAGCAGTGACTTCCGTTTCATTAACATTTATTCAAACTACTGCACTAGTTACAAATAAATATTTGATGGAAAGGCTTTAACTGATGATTTTTTTAAATTGTCTGTCACAGGGACACCTTGGCCTTGACGGACGTAAAGGTGAAATTGGAGCTCCTGGCCAGAAGGTGACAATTTAATGATGTAACGTTAGTTATCATGGCTGAACTGTACCCTGTTACCTGAAATTACAATGCAGGAGACCGAACGTACATATGCCCAACAGATTTGCCTAAAATTCCTTTCCCTGCTATTTTTACAGAGTTATTAATTATTTTTTTACCTTAACAGGGAGGAATTAAGCATTTGTGCGCTGGTACCACGCAGTAATTCTGAAGGCAGTGTCCTTAAAGCCACATTTACAGAACTTTGCTTATAGTTACTTGGTGTTAATGTACTTAAGGAGCATAACACAAAGTTCACTTGTAACGGCTAATGTCAGTAAATCAGTACAGAAACTACTCTCCAATTATCCGAAAGAATTGTACCAAACAAATGCTTCTCATTTGGCCATTGATTAATGCAGCAAAAACTGATGGCTTTTAATACATGTAAATGGTCAGTATTTTATTGGTATAATCAAAAATACTCAAGAGGGGTGTAGAAAACTATATCTTGTTAAATTTAGTCAGTAATCAAATGAGGGGATTGTGACCTGATGCTGTTTTTTTACACCTGTTGTAGGGTGACCATGGTTCCGTTGGTGCAATGGGGGCTCCGGGTTCAACGGTAAGTTTGTTATTATACAAGTTTATAATGGAAGCAGAAATTTTAATTGACTCATTTTTTTGTAACAGTACTCAATTTATGTGTGTATTCCCTTTCATTCCCCTATCAAAATCTAGTTATGAGTCACAAAATGGATCAGGTAGAGGAGTTAAATGTGAGTGACCATAGTATCGATAAGATTTCAGGTGCAAATAGAAAGGGAAAAAAGTTAGCACAAAAATAAGGTCATCAGATTGGAATAGGGCAGATTTTACTAAGTTGAAGAGTGAGGTAGTTGAGGTGAAAAGAAATACTGGCACACAGAACTGTAGATCAACAATGGAGTATTTATAAAAAGGTGATAGCAACGGTGCAGAATAAACCTATACCATTAAAAAAATAAGGAGGCTACTTCAAGTTTCAGGGCACCATGGATAAATAAAGATGTTGGAAACAAAATAAGATAGAAGAAAAGGGCCTGTAGGTATCATAAAAATGAGAGAGAATATGAGAAAATAACAAAAGAGGTTAAGAGAGGGATAAAAAAAGTAAGGAGGTGGCAGGAGGAGAGAATATATATTTTTTAAATTGGTGCGGTATCTACATATATATCAGCACAAAGAGAATTCTTAACTGTGAGCTGGGTCTGAGAGGACAGGGTGATGAGTTAGTAGAGGACAATGGAAATTGCTGGGGATACTTGACAAGTACTTGACATCAGTGCTTACAAAAGAGAAGGATATTGGGAAGGAGGTAAATCCTGAATTGATTAAAAGCAAGATGAGAAATATTGTAATAAATAAAAAGTAATAGAGAAACTAGTTAACTAAAGGAGGATATAGTGTTGGCACCTGATTGGATAATTCCAGGAATCTGAGGAAAATAGTCGAAGAATTAGCAGAGTTCCTAGAAATTATATTTCGGGGTTCTAATGAGACTGGATGTGTGCTGGAGGACCGAGTCTTAAAAGTATACTGGGTCTCAGACCAATGATACAATTAGTGGCTTCCGCAGAAAGTTTTATCTAAGTCTCCAAATACTTCAATAATTTGTGTACATTTGACAGTGATTTATTTAGCACATTTCACTAATTCACATAATGATTTGTAACATTCCCTGCCCGTGAATAAGTGGTAGAATATTCCAGTTCATTTAAAATGGTATTTAAAGGTGCATTATTGTCAGAGTATAGGATCTTCAAATTTATTTACAACAATCTTTATAACAATGATACATGGGTTATTGTCAACATGCATATGGACAATCATTGTACTTGTTGGCAGGCAGCAGTTTCTGAAGCTGCAGCAGCAACTAACAACAACTGAAACCTTATCCCACATGTGACAACAGAAGTGCTTTTTATGAACTACCTTAGAGTGGACTTTCACTGCTGACTCAACTTGTGCTGAGCTCAATCTGCCTCACAAAGTAAGCAAGTTCATTTTAATGGAATAGATGGAGAAAACCGCTAATGGATATAGAAAGACATTTGCCAATAATTTCCTTGGAAATGCTCCCGATCGTCCTCTGTAACTGCAATGGAAACCCGGGAGACACGGCAATAAAGAGCCATTCACGCCATTTCTCCAGTGTTCCTGCTGATCTTCCATGGGAGTTATGGCAGGAGGTGGGGATAATCCCCGTGGGAATTCTACTCCATATTATCAGTAATGCCTCTTAACAGCTGTGAAGCTAAACATCCTGGTAAAATTCTTGCCTCTATAAAAGAAAAGTAACTAACTGTGTTCTTATGACAAGTTATATGTTAAAAGGAAGGCATCCAGATTCAGGTTGTCCATAGGTGCGACTGATGCTGCCTTTCACCACTAGCATGACTCTAATACATGATGGTACGTATACAGTATGTAACCTAGCTGAGTCTGATGGGATTGATTCTCAAATAAGCCAGTAACTGTCTCTATTGAAATATCAGAGCTGAGGTAAACAAACTATGAAAGAGAAATTTTTGAGATCCCTATTTTTGGTTACTTTTGTTGATAAACGTTATTTTTTAACTACAAGCAATATTACGTTTGCAAATCTCTTTTTTTTATAGGGTCCACGGGGCCTTTCAGGTGAAAGAGGCCGATTAGGACCTCAAGGATCTCCAGTGAGTACAATATTAAAGTCAGTTTTTATTAATTAGACATAAATTATAATCTGCAATTCCTGTATTTGTTACTAGCTGGAGTGCCCGGCGGTGCCAAGGGTTTTTTGAGGGCATGTTGTTGTTGGAAGAGAGAGAGAGAGAGACTGGGGGGAGAAGAGAGCGACTGGGGGGAAGAGAGAGAAAGAGAGAGAGACTGGGGGGAAGAGAGAGAAAGAGAGAGAGACTGGGGGGAAGAGAGAGAAAGAGAGAGAGACTGGGGGGAAGAGAGAGAGAGAGAGACTGGGGGGAAGAGAGAGAGAGAGACTGGGGGGAAGAGAGAGAGAGAGACTGGGGGGAAAAGAGAGAGAGAGACTGGGGGGAAGAGAGAGAGAGAGACTGGG